>NC_139354.1:78605527-80068027 GCF_055883805.1 Amblyomma maculatum
TTAAATAAAACATTATGACTGCAGATTCTTTATATTTCACTTAGTTATCAAACTCAAACAGAGGCAATACTGTCAAAAGTTTAGATTTCAATACTGTTATGTTCTACCCAGTGCCTTTACAAGAATTCAAACACTATGTTAGCAGTTCTCTTGGATTCAAGCTACGACAACATGCATTATTGGTAGAGAAGGAATGTCATTCGGACGTATTAATTTTTCGCTAAGCTAATTTAATAAACCCTTTCTTTCTGCGCTGTACAAAGCCTTTTCCATGGAGTCTGCATGATTGCACTAGAGATATATTTGAATTCGTATGAAAAACGTGCATTGTTAGAAAACGCTGCTAAGGGGTCTGTTGGCTAAACCTCAAGGAGGATGAAAGTATGCAGCGGTTTTCAAAAGGTGCAAGCATTGTTGGATAGGCTTCCGAACCTTCTACAATTAAACGTTTATTTTGTTATAATCCGCGAATATATATGAGAACAACGCAACGGAATTTGCTTCTCAATCGCATGGTGGAAATGTACGGCCGTCCTAAATATGACATGCTTACGAAACCGTGTCATATTTGGGACTCCTTAGCTTATTCTGATGTGCACTTTGATGGGCGTCATAACAGTTGCTAAAGTATTGCATTGGAAAACATGTGTGATGGGCGTGAAAATTAGTTTGGCTGTGTATAATAAGAATTTATTGGGATACATTTAATGCCGCTGCCTCTGGGAACAAATAACTGGAGGATTGTAGGAGAGGCGTTTGACCTGCAGTGAAGGTAATGCTGATGATGTTGACATGAATATAACTCTCCTAGCTAGTTACTCTAAATAAACAGCCTACCTCTCAACTCTGCAAAAAAATGTATGCAAAATTCTTATGTGTAGTTCATCTATCACTCAAATTTTCGAAAGACTAACTATTCTGTATAGCAGCAATGTGTTAATGAATCACGAAAATCACATTAGGTTAAAATAATAGGCACCTGTGACAAGCAAGCCTGATCATTCGCACTATTTCCATTTTGCTATATACTGTACCGAGAGTGTTGTATTCGCAGTCTTTCTTTGTTACTAAATACCCCACTGAGAGCATTGTTCTCTGCTCAGTCCAGTAAAGCAAGCGATGGCATATATCTCAGAGATAAAGTGACCTATTTAGGCAGGAATGTACAACAGCCTCTTTTAACGCCACATCAAATTCGCTTTGTCTTTTACAATATCTTTAATTCATTTTTGAGTCAGCTCTATGGTGATGTGGCATTCTAGGCATTAAAATAGTTTTTTGAAGTTTACATGGCTTAGAACATATGTGACGTCCCCCCCCCCCCCCTTAGAAAGTTCAGACTATACTGTCTGTTTCAAGGAGTTCATGAACATAGCTCACATGTTGTAAGACCGGCAAAATCACCGCCGTATACAAGGGAAATTAAACCTCAATGGCACAGTAGAGCAGCATTCTATGCAACCAATATTTCTGTAAGACAAAACGAAATCCTAAATAAAGTGTCAGAGATCATTATTATAAACCCGAAGCTCTTATTAATTGGCATCCCTACTTGGTTTTACTAAATATGCACTAGTCACGACTATCTAAGGTTGACAGCATATTTGACTACAGCTGCTAAACCTTTGGGGCAATTTCTTTCTCTCACCTGTTCCTTTTAGGTTGCAACCACCAAGCATCAGCCATAGATTCAAAATTTTATATATTCAGGTGAGGGGTGGGAAAAGGCAATTTAATCAATAATTCGCCTTTTTGCTTACCACCAAAGCAGGCTAATATAAAGAGCCTGAAAGATAAGATAAAGTGACCTGATAAGTGTGTGGTTTACTAAAATACTTGATGACTTTCGGGCTAATAAGATACGGGTGAGTCATTTTTTTTTTTCGGCGAAGTCACTGCAGAGCGGATGCAAACGTTTCCTCACGTATAATTCCTCTATTTAGAAACCCACAATGGACTGGATACTGATATATTGTATTCTAGGAATAGTAGGACAATATATTGTTGCGTATTCTGAGTGTGTGTAATGTGCTAAACGGTGCTTCACATTGATTCAACTTTCGTTTCTGAATTTGACCATCTGTGCGCAGAATAGGCCTATATAGGAGAACTTATTTTCAGGTCGAGTTTGTGTGCTTTATTTGCCAGTAAAACAATAAGTATTTTATTTTTGAGGTTATTAAGCGGTGTTGTAAAATTATCTGCTTTTTATGATTGGTTATTCTAAACTCCTGGCTTCTGAAGCACAACCAATAGAGCACGAACAAAAAGGTTGTAATTAATATTATCCAGTTGAATTGTTTGTTGCCGCAATGATCGACGTGTTGAAATTAGTACGCGCTATAAAAATATTTAAATGGAGTTTATATCTTTCTTAAGAATTCGCAGAAAACAACCTCACTCTTGTTTTAGCCAAAGCACAGACCTTACGCTCGGCGATACGAGTTGCGGAAAGTGTGCTACATCTATAGCACGAAATAATCAATTATCCTCTTTTGCTGTTTTATGAATATAACATCGGGGATCATGCGCTGATTTATCTAAACGTGTGGCGCTGTTCGCAGATTGTTTTTTTTTATTTAAGTTTGTTCCAGGAATTTATTTCGCAATGGCTACATTTTCCTGAAAGCGGAGGGCTATGATGAAAAGCGCTAGAAGACACACGTCTACAGAAACAAAGCTTCATAAGGTGATGCTTCGAAGGTTTCAACGATAAGAATGGGTTCTATTTTTGCTACATATGGCACGACGTTTACAGAAGACGTATTCCGTCAACAAGAAAGGGCAAATTTGTTTTGTACCGCCTAAACCAATTTTTAAAATATCATTTTGTGTTAAAACGACCTGTGTTTTCTCAAACAATGAAGACAAATGCATGTCAGAGTACTGGAAATTTTTGTGGCTTGTTTTGGACAGTTTTATTTCTTTACCTTGGTACACAACGTCCCTACAGCGCTTCGATTTGCAGTGCTTAGTGTAAACGTGGAGTGCATCTACAGGAGGGAAATCGCATCTTTCACCGATTAGCGACATTTCTTTCTTAGGCGTTCTGTCATTGTTCGTCAGTATTATAGTCAGTGACTCAACATTATTAACACCTTTCGGTCAACCGAAATGCCAGCGTCGGCACTGTTGTCGGCGTTTTCAGCGGCAAGTCAAGAGCAAGCTCTTGACAGGTGTTGTTGCCTGATGATCCTGCCGGAAACTGCTCTGTCGGCTATTTGAGTGTCGTTGCGACGCAGTATGACAATCTGTGTCTATTTAGTTAATAGAAGGGCAGACACTCACGGATAACAACTGAATGCGCTCAACGTGTGAGATTGCGCATTTTAGGCCACTTTGTAACGTGTGTTAGGAGATCGCCGGCGTTAGGTACATTTTCTTATTTGGTTTGGCACCCTAGTAGCCTGTTTTGATAACAAACTTTAAAGAGAACATGTTACATCAGCCTATATTGGACATTGTGGAAGCTCCAGAGAAAGGAGGCCGCATGTTCACTAATGGACGCTAATATTTATGAGACAATTCGCTTTTTGCGCAGAGAAAGTTGTGTTGTGATGTGTTTTGTGGCGCATAAGCAACTAAAGTTAAAATGGGCCAAGCGCGAGGTCGGAATCATTGACTTTGAGAGCAATGTTTAAAGTATATTGCAAATTTCACAATGTCGGCCTCTTTTAATTATGTAAGCAAAGAAGATATTTTCACGAGTGAATTTATCCTAAAAGTAAATGAGGGTCAAACGATATCCACTCAGGATAAAACAGCGGTGTTTTCTTAGCTTGTCTAGGTTTATGCATGAGCACAGTAAGTAAAGTATAGTGAACGCTTCAATACACACATCACATTTTGGTGTGTTTCTTTTGCAACGAGAAAACTATGAGTGAGGTGTGTATATCCGATGCGGCGACGATATAAAATGACTTCAATGAATCCTTCTTGTGATCATGACTTCCAAAATCTTATGACATGCTTCCTAAGTGTAACTCATTATTTACTTTAGTGTTCCATTGAGATTTCCCGTTTTTCTTGAGCTCACAGTGCACTAACGTCTTTGTGGGCCCTTTTGGGCCCTTTCCTATATTTCCTTTGATGAGGTGGAACTATTTGTAGACGATACATAGTTTTGCAATGAAGATTGTTCTGCGTTCCGATGAACGCATCGGGTTTCGCTCTAGTTTTCATGAAAAGTAATAAATTTTCTTGAGTAAGGTATCGCTCAAAAATTCTTCAGGCTTTCTTTCCTTTCCTTTTTGCTTCTTTACATTATTTTATACACCACACTTTATGATTCTTCCTTACCATTCTAGAAGACTAAGGAATGACTACGAGGGTAGCAGCAACTATGCAGTTTGTAAAAGCTTCAGTTAGGTCGTCTACATGTACAGTCGTGAGCAAAAGTGGTATACAGCACTCAGCCAGTGACAGAGCTCGGGAAAACTGCATCGAAATGCCACCTAGTGACAGTGTAAAAGACAAGGACATCGGCACAGGCATGTATATAAAATGAGGCACCGCCACTACTTTCTCGATCTTTATTTAGCTTTTGCTAGAGGAAGTTGCCATGCAGTTTTCTCGATCACCGCGACCGGCTGAGTGTTGCATACCACTTTCGCTCACGACTGTATGTCATCTGAGGGTATTTTGCCAATAGTTGCTTTTTTCTAGAGCATTGCCCAGTTACATAAATGTTGCTATCAACGGTTTGATTCTGTTTGTGTGATTTTTGCTAAAGATTTTTGGTTGATTAGTACTGGTGAATGGTCACTTCCATATTGGTTGACAAGGACATCGCACTTAAAATCCATAAAAAATAGAAAGAAACTAAAAGATAAATCTATGCATAATGTTTTTGTAATCTAGGGGATCAATAGGTTGGTTTTCCAGTGTTAAGCAGGCGGAGGGTCTTAAACAATATAAAATCTTCAATAACTTGACCCCTGGAAATGGTTTTTTCAGCACCTCGAAATGTAGAATGTGCATTAAAAACTCCCATTTTTAGATATGGTTCCGGAAGTTACTATAGAATATCCTCCAATTCAGTGATGGCTACATAAAGATGTCGTTCTAACTATATGCAGAACAGTGTTATTGTTTTCAAATCTTGCAATATGACTGCCACAGCTGCTAATCTATATAAAATTTGAAGTGTCATGCTACGGCTCCATTTAGGACTACTACAATAACGCCTCCCGAAAGGCTTTATGTGTTTTATATTATGTTATTTAAAAGTCCTGTACAGTTTCAGTGTATAAAATCCACTGCGAAGTTTATATATTAAAAGCTAGGTATTGTTTTCGGACCCTTTATTTGGGGCTTCTCTTTTTTCTGTCAATCAGAGGAGTTGTGCCGCCCATTGGAAGCAAGAAGGCTAAGAACTGCCTTAACTAGTGTCCACTGCATCTACTAATACGCTGGACGTCCGTGTTAAACGCGCAGGTGTGATTTTCTTTTTCCTCGTCATTTGAGGATAGGCCTTCGGGCCCGCAGACCTTGAGGTCTGCGTGATCTGTTTTTTGGGTAGTGGCGCAGCACTAGCCGCTGGCAAAATGGTCCCTGATGATCCTGCTCCAGGTTCACTGCCTGTGCCATGGGAAGATGCCGGAGGTAGTTTGGTACCGTGTCCTCTTGCGTCACAACAGAGTAGGAAGGTTTTGTGACAAAACCTGTTTTCGTGCTTCCTTGGAGGACAACTTATGTTTCACTTCAATGGTTACAACTTCTTTTTCTTGTTTCCATGCTGGGCATGACCATGAATGCGCATGGTGATTTGCCTGACTTTTTGCACAAAGGTGTGTTTCAGCAAGAGGGTGGCCTTGCGGGCTAGTTGGTTTGAATCAAGCATAATGTAACCAGCGAACAAAATGGAGCACAAGAAGAAGGAGAACACAGGACAGCGCTGGACTAACAACTGAAGTTTTATTGAAGAGTGGTAAACCCAAGAAAAGGAAATACTGGAAGCCTTTCACATTAGGTTGCAAGGCAGTGATAAGTTCGTTAGCGCTCCATCTCTGTTCCTTACGGATAAAGAATATAGGTTGATAAAAAACAGTGTACGCGTCTAGGCGGAAAAAGTAAAAAGAAGTTTCCCTGTGTCGATGCATTTTGGTTGGGGGGGGCGGGGGGAAGGCTGTTGGTTGAGCGTGTAGGGGGTCTCATCACGTGGGTGTAACGCGCTGATACGCATGTGTCGTTTGACTTCCTGGGTTTACCACTCTCCAATAAAACTTCAGTTGTTAGTCTAACGCTGTCCTGTGTACTCCTTCTTCTTGTGTTCCGTTTCGTTCGTTGGTTGCATTATGTGTGTTTCAGCTTCACATTACCTCATGTTTGTGGGAAGAGCATTTAGCGCTTTTCAGCCGGCCCTTACAGCTCTGAGAGCAGTGGCTCTACCGTTGGCACTTGAATTAACATCGTGGGTTTGGTATTTACTGCTTAAGTTCTAGCTTTATGTAACCTATATCTATGAATCTGGAAAAATGCTCGAATCAAAAGTTAAGACAATGTGCTCGGTCGGGATTTCCTTCCATTCGTGTCAATGTTTTTTGTTCTGCAGACGTTGGTAACATTTTCGTCTGTCAGTCTCTTGTGACTGGAATGTCTTCAGAGAGATTAATGTCTGCCAGCTTCTCTTGGTGGTTATACAACACTTCCAGAACAAGGTCGTCACTTACTAGTTTCTTACCCTGTATCCTTCTATGGCGTTTGCTAAAGTCCTCGTAGCAAAGAATGAGGTGACAAGTTGAGCAGTTTTTCAGCATGTTCAGTATGAACGAACTGTAGTCTTGGAAAGCTTGTCGGATTGTCTTTGTGTAATTGAGCTGCTTCGGTGTGCCCTCTTGTTCAAGGGAGATCAGTGTGAAGGTGATGAAAAGCCATTAAAAATTGGATATGTTCGGCTGTGATGTCAGCCACCCACCATGAATCCCAAGGAAGTGATGAGGCAGGAACGCTTTATTTCTGGTCATGTCTGCTGTATACCCTGACAATAGCCAAATATGGCGTAAAACAGGGTGGTCAGCCAGGCAAGGCTAACCCTCGGCGCCTGGAAAAAGCAACAATTCAAGGGAGAAGGCTGCAGTGTTGTGAGAAATTAGATAGGAAAGTGAAAGATGAGAGCGGGAGGGATAGGGAGAGATGGCTGCAAATTTGCCCCTAGTTTTGAGCAGAGAGAAGACGCGCCAACGTACTTTTATCGAAATTCGCCTGGAGTTAAACAGGGTGAAGTCCTCAGCCGAACTCTCTTCAGTTGGCTGCCTGGTTTATATACCGGAACAATCTGCTCAGACCACCATATACGAAGACGCTGTCTTTGTTTCGATATGAAGTGTTAGTCTTCTCCAGGGTCCCACGAGGTTTTTAAAACGTTTCAAAATAATGAAAACCTACTGTCGTCAGCAGCCCTAAATATGGCTAAGAAGCTTTTCTATTTGTCTTTGAAACGATACACTGTTTGAGGAAACACCTTATGTATCACTGTCATAAACATTCTTGACGAAAGAAGCCATTTCTATCTCGGTGTTGCTTTCGACAGAATTCTGAAAGAGGAGTCCCAATCTCTACGACAAAAGACTGATAATGATTGTAAGTCTCTTAAACATCTCGGTGGAGTCTTGTGGTGCGTCAGTACAATTGACGCTATCATTTTACCGCTGCTCCAAACCTACATGCGGGACAGCTGTCCTATATTCGCTAAGGTTAGACAACGAATGTCCATGATCACCAAAGTTTGAAAGCGCAACCTTTGCGCATCTGCCTATGACTGCTAAATTTGCCACATTAGCTATAAATTTCTGATCGCCTGGGAACATCTTGTTTCCACATGCATTGCCATTCATACCACGAGAACACATCTTTGGCAGCTCAAGAGGTTCACTATCCTCGTTTTCCACCTCGTCCAGTAATTACGCAAATAATGCATTCTCCAAACTCATGCCTCTTTAGAAATGTGCTCCCACATACGATGCCTCCTCGAATTGCCAAAAACCTGATCCGTGGTTGCCGATGCTGGATTAAAGGGTCGATGACAGGGTCGTTTGATGTATCGCCGTTTTATACTACTGTGAATAGTATACAGGTCTGTGACTCTATTCGCAAAGCATATTAAAAAAACGCGGTAGAAATCGGAATCGAAAAGCTCCTTCCATAGAGAGTGACCGGCACTGTAAAATGGTTGTGGGACACCACAGAGGATACGCGGCGGAGCATCGTCTGGAATTCATGCTGCAATATCAAAGCGCACGCCTTTTTCGTTTGTGAACGACTGGCCCATTCGTTGTCCTGCATGCAGAAGCGCTTGATGAAGAGGTTACCGCATGAAAGTGATATAGAGTTAGCCAGGTGTTTTTTTTTTAACTTAAGGTAGAGTCACAGATAGTTGGCTGCACGGTTAGGCTTCTTAGCTTATCGACGCGCTGACATGTTGCATTACACCGGCAACGACACCAGCACGACCAACAGTGACCTATCAACGTAGAATGAGGTTTTCGGCCCCGCGACGAGGACAGAACTGACAGGCGGTCAGTCGCCCGATCTGTTTTGCTCGGATATCGGAGGCCGAACGAGAACTTGACACCCGATGAGTTCAGGGATTCACAGCTGCGCTTGCCTGTAGCTTAACAGTGTAAGAAAAATGAAACAAGCAGCTACATTTAACATGTTCCCCCTCCTAGGCGTAGAACTTCCCGCCCGTTCCGTGACGAATAGGCCTAGCGCGAGCAGGTGGGGTTCGGGCCTAGAGTTACGGCAATTACGGAGCGCTCATTCACAAGCTCTAGTGGTTGCATGTGGCCATCAAGTGTAGGTCTTGCAGTCGGGAGCCCGGGAGCCTAAGTCCAAGGCTGCGTACATCACAGAGCCCATGAACATTCAGCGAAAAGCGTTGATGTGACCCTGTCTAGCGAGTGCAGACGACAGCTGTCGTCACCGCTTGTGGTTACCCGGCCGCCGCAGGCAGGGAACCAGCATCCATGGCACTTAGCATCCACGACGCTTAACTAGAAGCGCAATTGTAGTTGGTGAACGGATAAAGGTGAAACCGGTGCTAAAATAATTGGATAGTTTTGGTATTGCTGGCTCAGCATGAGTTTTATGCCGTGCGAATGAGCAGCGTACAATAACTAATTACAAAATCGAAGCAAACGAACACACCTGGGCGCAGTCGTGATCCGCGGATCGGTGTAATGGAGGGGGCGTTTAGGGCTCACACATTAAATACTAAGTAGCGCATGATTACTGGGTTTACATTGAAGCATTCATGAGTCATTTGGCTCGGACGTTGGTAGCAGTTGTGCTCGCGGCTGAGCGGGAGGCGAGACAGAGACGCCGACGGGTGCGAGGCGCGTTTGTTCGGTGCAGGCGACAAACACATTCGTATCGTGTTGTGTTTAGCGATGACTGGACTGAAGCGGCAGCGGCGGTGCAACCTTGTGTGGGCTGGCAGTGGCCAGACTGAACATAGTCTTTCAAAAATGATTTACCAGCCAAAAGTAATTAAATTTGACTAACATTTTCATATAACAGCAAGTCAAGATGTACTGCTTCCTTCAAAACTTTTATCTGCTCCTCTAATGCAGTAGGGTACGCTCTCGGATCAACTTATGCTTGTCTGGGATGTCCTATCAGTTTTTGGATCAAAAGAGCGACGGGCAATAGCTCAGCAATCAACAGCATACCGCTAAAACCCTCCTCCCTTTCGCTGCGCACAGGCGGATGGAAAAATCGGGCATGTGTACCTTCATATGCGGGAATGCTTGTTGCTAAAAAGCTAATTGTGAGAATTTTATGCTTCTGATGGCATAGCTAAATAATACAGTATGAGACCATCGACTTCGTCCTCATCGACAATCTCGAGACGAAAGCCAAAGCATGTCCGGAGAAGACTTAAGTAGCATATTATAGTGAAGCCTTGCCAAAGCAAAACGAATATGCGAGCAACATATTTCTGCTGAAGAAAAGAGAGCTCCTAGTATCTGCCGACCACGGCGTGCATGCAAGGGCGCAGCCAACACCGCGAATAGCAGACGAAATGAGGATGATATCTCGTTGGGATGTCAGCGGCCAATGGTTGCAAAACCAGACAGCTGCATTCGATATTAATATTAAATGTTTATTTTAAAGTTATTAACTGCACGGAATGAGCTCACGTTTCGGCATTTTATAGTTAAACGCGTGTGGAGTGAAATTCTCTAATTCGTTTTTGCTTAAATGCTAGCTGTGATGACCCTTTTAGGTTTAGATCCTCTTCATTGTAACAAATTCACTGCGAATGTCCACACAGAATTCGCAGCTAACCCAAATAGTTGTGAGTGGTCTGTGGTTCTACCTCCCTGGTCTGTATTGATGGAGGTGAAGAGGACCTGTCTCAGATCTTTTACACTCTTGCGGAATCAAGTGCCTAGAAGCTGCGTTAAGTTCATCTGGAAAATCCTCCCATATGACTGGAGAGTTTTCAGTCATTTTAATGCAGCCTTTCTAGCTCTGCAAGCTGCACTAGGCCGTGGGGCGGGTGACCTACACAATTCGTTGAAGAGATCACCAAGCTCTATAAAGGCATACATCAAAATATGAAGGCCTTTTTCTCCGTGGCTGCTAGGACACCACTGCGATAAAGGAAATCACCAGGCAGGCGAGGTGTCCGGTTCTGATCACCGTAAGAGAGTTCTAGTCACAATTCCTATATCGTGAGTTGACGCAGCGTTTACGCTTCTTTGTTTGCAAATGGTGCTGAGACTATTTATTTATTTATGATGACCCTCAAAGCAGGGGGAATTTTAGAGCGGAGTGGTTTTATATAATAATACGTGGCAAGGTTAGTGCACGAAGGTTGGTCCAGGGTGACACAGCACACAAAGAACAGAAGCGCAGCAGCGTCAGCCTTCTTCTAGCACTAAAAGTTGCTACCACTATGTCTTCTTCTGTGTAACAGTTGCTGATCGTTGCCTTCTTTACCGTCCAGTGAGGCAGGGCATATAGGTCACACTACCCCCTCGCGAAAAGCACAGTCCCGGTGCGGATTACGACGAACTACTACAGGGGTAGTACGGCTTCATTCTGGCGACATGAACAATCTCAGTGCGTGTCATAGAGGACTGTCGCGGCGGATGTATAGGGGCGACCTCGTATGTCACAGGAGTGACTGGCCGTAAAACATGGCAGGGTCCTGCATAGCTTGGCAAGAGCTTCTCACACAGACCAACTTTACGAGCGGGAGTCCAGAGCAAGACGAGAGAGCCCGGAGAGTAGTGGACATCCAGGTGGCGAGAATCATGGCGCCGTTTTTGATAATTTTGGGAGGAGGCCAGCCGGCGGTGAGCAATAACACGGGCGGCGTCAGCTCGGGAGATGGCGCCACGAACATAGCAACTGGCGTTAGTGGTGGGAGGCAGTACACTGTCAAAAGGAAGGGGAGGGTCGCGGCCGTATAGAAGATAAACGGTGAGTAGCCCATTGTGTCGTGACGAGAGAAATTGTACGTGCCCGCTACAAACGGCAAGGTAATATCGCAGTCACGGTGATCATCCGAGACATACATTGACAGTATGTCCGTGAGCGTGCGGTTGAGGCGTTAGGTGAGGCCGTTCGTTTGTGAAAGGTAAGTCGTGGTAAAATAGTGCTTAATGGAGCAGTATCGAAAATTTTCGTCGACTACTCGAGCAAGAAAGCAGCGGCCATGGTCAGTGAGCAGCTGGCGTGGAGCATCATAGAGCAGGATGACGTCGTGCAGAAGAAACGCAGCCACGTCAGTTGCACAGCTGGTGGGTATCGCTCGGGTGGCAGCGTAGCGCGTAGTATACTCCGTGGCCACTGCAATCCGTTTATTCCCCGACGCAGAAAGTGGGAAAGGCCCGAGGAGGTCAAGGCCAACTCGTGAAAACGGGTCTACTGGGAAGTCGATCGGCTGCAGGGATTCAGCAGGCATAACCTAGGGCTTCTTCCATCGCTGACACCGGTCACAAGAAGCCACGTAATGATGAACAGAGCGATAGATGCCTGGCCAAAAAAAAGTGGCGGCGGACGCTATCGTACGTACGAGATACGCCAAGATGACCCGCTGTGGGTGCGTCGTGCAGCTGTTGAAGAACGGTGGTACGCAGGTGTTCTGGGACTCGGTGCCATCTGGTCGCATATTCCATCGGTATAAGGTGCCGTTGTGGAGCACAAACAGAGCAAGGGTAGCATCAAGGTGATCAGTGCTGAGGCGATCGATAATGCTGCAAAGCTTGGGATCTAAGCGCTGCTCATGGCGAATGTTTGAAAGGTCAGAGATGGCCAACACATATGTGTCATCGTGGCACGCGCTCGCAGTTGGCGGATCTATCGGGTTGCGGCACAGGCAATCGGCGTCAGCGTGCAGCCGGCCAGACTTGTGGACGACACAAAAAGTGTATTCCTGAAGGCGAAGGGCCCAACGGCCCAGGCGACCAGTAGGGTCCTTCAGTGTTGAAAGCCACCATAAGGCATGGTGGTCGGTGATGACGGAGAACGGGCGGCCAAACAAGAAAGGGCGAAACTTTGTTATGGCCCACACGAAGGCTAAGCACTCACGTTCTGTGATCGAGTAATTTCATTCAGCCGCAGAAAGGAGGCTACTGGCATTAGCAATGACGCGAGTGCGACCCATCTGCTGCTGGGCGAGTATGCCACCATTACCGTGACCACTGGCGTCGTTGCGTACCTCCGTCGGTGCCGAAGGATTGAAGTGTGCCAGGACGGGCTGGTTAGAGAGGGCTGCAATGAGCGCAAAAAAGGCTTAGGATTGTTCTTGATCCCAGCAAAATAGAGCGTCGTTCTTCAAATGATTGGTGAGTGGACCAGCCGTCTCCACAAAGCTGGGCACAAACCACCAAAAATAAGAGCAAAGCACAAGAAAACTACGCACGTCACTGGTACAACGGGGTGTAGGAAATGCACTTACAGCACGTATTTTGTCTGTATCGGGTTGAACGCCACGGGCGTGAACCACGTGACCGAGCGCCTTGAGTTCACGTCGGCCGAAGCTACATTTCTTCGAGTTTAACTGAAGGCCAGCTCTTCGGAAGGCACCAAGAATGGCATCAAGGCTATGGAGATGGCTCTCGAATGTAGCAGAAAATACAATGACGTCATCGAGATAGCACAAGCACGTCATACATTTCAAGCCGTGCAGGAGAGAGTCCATCATGCGCTCGAATGTTGCGGGCGCATTACACAAGCCGAAAAGCATCACCTTGAATTGATACAGACCATCGGGAGTGACGAAGGCGGCCTCCTCTCGGTCCTGTTTGTCGACTGCGATCTGCCAATAACCGGAACGACGCTCAATGGAAGAGAAATAGCTGGCACCGTGCAAGCAGCCGAGGGCATCATCTATCCTGGGGAGCGGGTAAACGTTTTTCTTTGTAATTTTGAGGTGTCGATAATCAACGCAGAATCTCCAGGTATTGTCCTTCTTTTTAACAAGCCCGACAGGCGACGCCCAGGGACAGCTCGAAGGCTCTGTTAATGTTTTTTGCTAACATCTTGTCCACTTCATCTACTATGAAGCGTCGTTCAGAAATGGCGACTCAATAGGGTATTCTGTGAATTGGGCGGGCGTCTCCGGTGTCGATACGATGTGCAACGAGGGACGGTTGTCCTAAGGGGTGGTCACCAAAACTGAAAATATCGCTGTACAAATTCAGAAGACTCGTAAGTGCTGTAGCACGGTCAGGGTGCAAGTTAGGTGCAACCATTCCTGATATGCGGGCATCCGGAAGTGGGGACGCTGCAGGTCGTATCGACACTTTAGCAGTAGGGTCAGGTAAAAGAGCGGCAACTGTGACGTCAGACAGTGAGGTCAGTTCGGCGAGAGTAATGCCCTCAGGAAGAACGTGCACAAAAAAGCTGAAGTTCAAGACTGGAATATAAGCGTTGTTATTTTCTACGTGCACGATGTTATGAGGGAGAGCGATTCTACGCTGCAGTGTCACGTCGGTTATGGAGCAAACAACGTAGTCGCCATCAGGAACGGAGGCGAAAGGTGACATGAGCGCATACACTGCAGCTTTTGGTGGCAGACGAGTAAATGTAGAGGAGCGGAGACGGAGCGTTGAAGTATCAGAGGCCTGTTTGTCAGGACAGAGTGGTAGACTAGAAGAAGCAGTCCTGAAGAACAGTCAATGAGTGTGGAATGTGCAGTTAAAAAGTCGAGTCCTAGTATAACGTTGTGAGTGCAACTGGTGAGGACTGTAAATAGCACAGGGATATGGCAGCCGCCAATGGTAATTCTCGCAGTACACATACCAATCACAGTAGCTGTGTTGCCATCAGCAACACAAATGTAGAGAAGGAAGCGGGTGTGAGGACTTTGTTTAGGCGTTGACGGAGCGAGGAATAGAGGACGGAAATGTGGGCACCAGTGTCAATAAGAGCAGAAACTAAAACTCCGTCCACAAAAATGTCAATGAGGTTACGTCCTGGTGCTAGGGTCAGTTCAGAGTTCACTGTCCGGGTCGGTAATGCAGCGTCACTCCTAGGCGCTGCACTCGCTAGTTTCCCGAGTAGGCGGCGGCGTATGATGGGGAGGAGTTGCGACGAGGCAGCGGTGAACGAGATCGACGAGACCGTGGAGATGGAGATCGTGTAGAGTGACGGATACTTAGGATGGCTTCGGTGTGAGATTCATCTGGGTGAGGAGAGAAGTGTCCAGGTTCATCATATGCGGGGTGGTGCTGTTCAGGTTGGGCAGGGAAGCATCGATGTCCGTAGTAGTACCGACGGTCAGCGTTGTAATAAGAACTGGGGGTGGGGAAGGTGCGACTGCGGCAATAACGTGAAGTGTGGCCGGCTCGACAGCAAATAAAACAAATTGGCTTATCGTCTGAGGTGCGCCACTCTGCAGGATTGCTACTAACGTAGTGACGTGGTGGAGCTTGGCTAGTGGATGCAGTTCAGTTCAGTTCAGTTCAGGCGTTCAGTCGTGTCCGACTCTTCGTGACCCTATGGACCATGTCACGCCACGCTTTCCAGTCTCTCACTATCTTCTTAACATCACATAGCTTCATCTGCAATGCCTCGAGAATGCCATCTAACCATCGCGTTCGCTGCCTACCCCTTCTCCGGCGACCATCACTTTTCCCAACATCAAATCTTTCTCCGGCGACTCCTCTCTTCTCATCAGATGACCAAAGTAGCTGAGCTTTAACTTTAGAATTTGACCCTCCAATGAGCAGTCAGGGTTTATGGTCGACAATATCGACTGATTTGATCTTCTGGCAGTCCAAGGAACTCTTAAGAGTCTTCGCCAGCACCACAATTCAAACGCGTCAATTCTTCGGCGGTCAGCCTTTTTCACAGTCCAACTCTCGCATCCATACATCACAACTGGAAAGACCATAGCAAGGGTTATACGGATCTTGGTTGGCAGACTAATGTCTCTGCTCTTTACTAGGCGGTCAAGGCTAACCATTGCTCTCTTTCCCAGAAGCAGGCGTCTCCTAATTTCATGGCTGCAGTCTCCTTCCGAGGTAATCTTGGCGCCCAAGAACAGAAAATCTGTCACAGCTTCCACTTCTTGTCCATTGATGCTCCAGGACTTGATAGGGCAAGACGCCATGATCTTCGTCTTTTTAATGTTCAGTTTAAGCCAAAACTTCTCACTCTCTTCTTGTACGCGCATCAGTAGACTCTTGAGTTCCACTTCACTTTCTGGCATTAAAGTGGTATCATCCGCATATCTAAGGTTGTTGGTACGTTTTCCAGCAATCTTCACTCCAGCTGATGACTCGTCCAGACCGGCCTTCCTCATGATGCACTCTGCATATAGGTTAAATAGGCAGGGCGACAGTATGCAGCCTTGCCTCACCCCTTTCTCAATCGGAAACCAATCAGTAAGACCATGCCCAGTTCTAACTGTGGCCTCTTGCCCTTCATAAATGTTCCTGAGGAGACAGATGAGGTGAATTGGAACTCCCATCTCTTGGAGAGCTTGCCACAATCTGCTGTGATCTACGTAGTCAAACGCTTTCGCATAATCAATAAAGCAGAAGTAAATGGGTTTCTGGAACTCTCTTGCTTTTTCCATGATCCAGCGAAGGTTGGCAATTTGGTCTCTAGTTCCTCTGCCCTTGCGAAACCCAGCTTGCACGTCCGGAAGCTCCCGATCCACATACTGCTGCAGCCTACCTTGCAGGATTTTTAACATCACCTTGCTAGCATGCGAAATAAGCGCTATCGTGCGGTAGTTGGAACAATCTTTGGCACTTCCTTTCTTTGGAATGGGGATATAAACTGACCTTCTCCAATCCTGTGGCCATTGCAGGGTTGTCCAAATCTTTTGACATAATGTATGCAGTGTGTTAACAGCGTCGTGGTTGAGGTTTTGAAGCAACTCAGCTGGAATACCATCAATTCCGCTAGCTTTGTTCTTAGCAAGGCTGGCTAAGGCCCATTCAACTTCACTCTTCAGGATGCCCGGCTCGACATCAGTAATCACAACCGTCCTATGTTGGGTTTGCACATCCGGGTCCTTCTTTTACAGTTCTTCTGTGTATTCCTGCCACCTCTTCTTTATCTCTGAGGCTTCAGTGAGGTCCTTGCCTCGTTTGTCCTTTATCACGCCCAGCTTAGCACAGAAGATTCCTTTGATATCCTTGATTGTCTTATACAGAGCTCTTGTGTTCCTTAATTGGCTGTTGTCCTCAACTGCTTGACACTGTATGTTCAGGAAGGCATTCTTATCTCGCCTTGCTATTTTCTGAAAATCCGCATTGAGAACCTTGTATCTTTCTCTTTCCCCCATACCTTTTGCCATCCTCCTTTCCTCAGCTATTTGCAAAGCCTCTTCAGATAACCAGTTTGCTTTCTTGCATTTCTTTTGCTTTGGAACTACCTTAGTAGCAACTTCTTGTATTATATCACGAACATCAGTCCACATCTCTTCGGGCTCTTTGTCTTCTAGATCTAATTCTTGAAATCGATTCCTCACTTCCACAGCATATTCTAATGGAATCTGATCCAGATCATACCTGAAAGGCCTTCTAGTTTTCTGCGTTTTCCTCAATCGAAGCTTAATTTTGGCAACAAGAAGCTGATGATCGGTGCCACAATCGGCCCCAGGCCTTGTTTTTACTGCTTGTATAGCGCTTCTCCATCTCTGCCGGCAAATAATATAATCGATCTGATTCCTGTACAGACCGTCCGGCGAAATCCATGTGTACAGGCGCCTCTTGTGTTGTTGAAAATGAGTATTCGCTATGGTCAGGTTGTTTTCTTGCAGCAGCCACTAAAGAAACAGGATGCGATGGGGACGAGGGTGGTACAGGGTTGGAGAAAAGAACGACGTTGGCAAGTTCCTGGCGGACAACAGCCTGTATCATGGCCACGGTGTCGGGCACTGGAGATGGGAGTGGTGCAGCAGCTAAGGCCTCGAGTTCTCGCTTGACGATCCGAGTCATTGTTGTCGACCGAGAAGGCTGTTGCAGAGGAGCCAGATCACCGCAGGATGATGTAGCTGCCGTGTTCGGAAGGCGCTCAAAGCGATGTACCAGGCGTCGTTGTTTAGCCTGCTCGAATCTTTGGCAAACTTGAAGCACCGACTCGACGGTAGAGAAATACATGCAGAAGAGGATGTTGAACGCGTCATCTGCGATGCCCTTGAGGATGTGCCCTACCTTTTCACTTTCCAGCATGGAGCTGTTCGCCTTGCGGCACAACGCGAGCACGTCTTGAATGTAGACAAGGTAGGACTCCCTAGTGGATTGGGCGCGAGACGAAAGTTCGGTTTTGGCTGCGAGAGCCCGTCCAATGGGCTTCCAAAAGAAGTCGTGAAGCTTTTACTTGCAAATTTCCCAGGTCACGAGTGGCTGCGCCGATGTTGCGGTGGTAGGAGTTGCCTCAGAAGTCATAGGGGCCGTTGTTGACGTTGTGATCCCAGGTAGGTGGCGGCCACTGCACAAATCCAGCTTTCGGCTGCTTAAATGGATTTATGTGTGCACACGGGGATCTTTAGTCACCTCCACCAAGATGATACGTGGCAAGGTTAGTGCACGAAGGTTAGTCCAGGGTGATACAGCACACAACGCACAGAAGCAAAGAGGCGTCAATCTTCTAGCATTAAACGTTGCTACCACTTTGTCTTCTTCTGTGTCACTTTTGCTGATCGTTGTCTTCTTTAACGTCCAGCGATGCAGGGCATATATGTCACAATATAACAGAGCAGGTTAAACGAACAGGACTGAAAAATAAAAGCGTCGTGTTGTTGGTTGTACTTTCTAGCTACATTGGTAAGAATACAGTTGCAAGTGCAAGGCAAATATAAAACTGGTAGTTCAAACAGAAATGACTACAATTGTTACAAGCGTGAGTATACAATATTAGCTATGTTGGTACGGAATCGCATGTTGTCTTGAATGGTGCCTGTCTTATCCGGAAAGGTGATTCTAACGTGCTTAGCATGAACTACTGCCAGCAATAATTAATTGTTTTTCTATGATGTGATGCCGACTTTATGAGCGTGATAGAGCCAGGGTGAGTTGAAATACGAAACAGAAATGAGTTCATTGCATAGAAAAGGGCAATTGTAGATTTTATGAAAGAGGTATAACCGTGAGAAATTTCCTCTCGAGGCTCACAAAAAAAGATTTACTGTGTTTTTCTTGGAGCTGGCACTTCCCGTACGATGATAATTATGAAGCATGTAGTGGGCGGAGTTCTTTTGCAGGAGCTCGAGTGAATTAGCTATACTAGTGGAGCCGGCATCCAAAATTGCAAATGCGTATTCGAGTTTGGTACGGACAAGCTTTTTATACACCATTATTTTAATGAAGGAGGAGAAATAGAGATGTTATGGCGGAGGTAGCCTAACATGCTATAGGGGTTGTTAATTACAATGTTGATGAGGAGTGATCAATTGTGAAAGAACTTTATATGGACGCCAAGGTATCGATATGATATCACTACCTCGAGCACAGTTTTATTCATATGATACGTATAAGTAGCAGGTGGTGTGCGTTAAACAAAAAACTTTGCATTTTGAAGAATTAAGTTTCAAGCCATTATTTGCACCATGCGAATATGGAAGTGAAATCGTCTCGTATAGCATAGACGTCGTTAATGTCTGTAATGTCACGAAAATAATAGTCAGCAGTAAAAAGGTGTATGTACGAATATAAAGAAGGTACTGGAAAGGCCCAAAACCTGAATTCTGGTGTACACCAGGTTCAAAGGGACGTAGCCTTAGAGCACTGGGCTCTAGGTTACGCCTTCGTCTTCCGCTAAACATGATGTCCCGAAGAAGCCGTGCTGCGCGGCGGTGTAGATGGTTTGATTTGGCCTTTGCAAACCAGTACGCATTCAGCAGATGACAAGAGCGTCGTTTTGTGGCTCCTGCAATTGACTGCTCTCAAGGCTATCAAGACACTATTTTCTTTCCTGGGGCGGCTGCTTTGAGTGACAGATTGTGGCTGTATTTTAAGTGCTCTCCCTTTACCTTTTTAACCACCTCATTCCCATTTACTACTGCAGTGTAGCCAAACGGAACACGTATTTTGGTTACTGAATTTACTGATGGTTATTGATTCTTCGTGTATCGCGGAAATCCAGCACACATACTGTGCTCTGGGTGAAGAGAATAATAAAGCTCATGTATATAAACAGTGACTGAATACTGATGTGGTTTCCTGCACCCGTTGGCGGCATAGTAACTTGACAAGAGACGGAATTTTTCCAGCGAGATGTATTTTGCACCTTCAGAGACATCAAGAAAACTTAACCACAGGGCTTATTTGCATTCTTCACAACACGTGTCTCATTTGTGTACATGATGCATGTAATTTAGTTTCCGGTCACTTCCTCTGTGAGGCTAAGGCCGTATACACTCACGGATGGTCGTCTGCAGAACGTTGCGATAATAAAACTGGTTTTTGAGATAAACATTCCTGTCCTGTTGCCAGCATTACAGGACCAACCGCGCAGCCTTAGACAAAAGATAACAGGGTGTTTGTTTTGAGATACGAAAGCCTTAAAAATATTTCACCGCAACCTGGTGAAAAAGCCTGAAAGAATACCCAAACCATGGGTAGAATGCATTCTATACGTCTTAGAACAAGTACTGCCTGACTTTAAAATGGAGCAACCAAAAAATAGGTCTTTTCAAGAAGTAAACTCCTAGTAACCTCGTGTATATTACTGCCGGCAGAGATGGAGAAGCGCTATACAAGCAGTAAAAACAAGGCCTGTGGCCGATTGTGGCACCGATCATCAGCTTCTTGTTGCCAAAATTAAGCTTCGATTGAGGAAAACGCAGAAAACTAGAAGGCCTTTCAGGTATGATCTGGATCAGATTCCATTAGAATATGCTGTGGAAGTGAGGAATCGATTTCAAGAATTAGATCTAGAAGACAAAGAGCCCGAAGAGATGTGGACTGATGTTCGTGATATAATACAAGAAGTTGCTACTAAGGTAGTTCCAAAGCAAAAGAAATGCAAAAAAGCAAACTGGTTATCTGAAGAGGCTTTGCAAATAGCTGAGGAAAGGAGGATGGCAAAAGGTATGGGGGAAAGAGAAAGATACAAGGTTCTCAATGCGGATTTTCAGAAAATAGCAAGGAGAGATAAGAATGCCTTCCTGAACATACAGTGTCAAGCAGTTGAGAACAACAGCCAATTAAGGAACACAAGAGCTCTGTATAAGACAATCAAATATATCAAAGGAAGCTTCTGTGCTAAGCTGGGCGTGATAAAGGACAAACGAGGCAAGGACCTCACTGAAGCCTCAGAGATAAAGAAGAGGTGGCAGGAATACACAGAAGAACTGTACAAGAAGGACCCGGATGTGCAAACCCAACATAAGCCGGTTGTGATTACTGATCTCGAGCCGGGCATCCTGAAGAGTGAAGTTGAATGGGCCTTAGCCAGCCTTGCTAAGAACAAAGCTAGCGGAATTGATGGTATTCCAGCTGAGTTGCTTCAAAACCTCAACCACGACGCTGTTAACACACTGCATACATTATGTCAAAAGATTTGGACAACCCTGCAGTGGCCACAGGATTGGAGGAGGTCAGTTTACATCCCCATTCCAAAGAAAGGCACTGCCAAAGATTGTTCCAATTACCGCACGATCGCGCTTATTTCGCATGCTAGCAAGGTGATGTTAAAAATCCTGCAAGGTAGGCTGCAGCAGTATGTGGATCGGGAGCTTCCGGACGTGCAAGCTGGGTTTCGCAAGGGCAGAGGAACTAGAGACCAAATTGCCAACCTTCGCTGGATCATGGAAAAAGCAAGAGAGTTCCAGAAACCCATTTACTTCTGCTTTATTGATTATGCGAAAGCGTTTGACTGCGTAGATCACAGCAGATTGTGGCAAGCTCTCCAAGAGATGGGAGTTCCAATTCACCTCATCTGTCTCCTCAGGAACCTTTATGAAGGGCAAGAGGCCACAGTCAGAACTGGGCATGGTCTTACTGATTGGTTTCCGATTGAGAAAGGGGTGAGGCAAGGCTGCATACTGTCGCCCTGCCTATTTAACCTATATGCAGAGTGTATCATGAGGAAGGCTGGTCTGGACGCGTCTTCAGCTGGAGTGAAGATTGCTGGAAAACGTATCAACAACCTTAGATATGCGGATGATACCACTTTAATGGCAGAAAGTGAAGTGGAACTCAAGAGACTTCTGATGCGCGTACAAGAAGAGAGTGAGAATTTTAGGCTTAAACTGAACATTAAAAAGACGAAGATCATGGCGTCTTGCCCTATCAAGTCCTGGAGCATCAATGGACAAGAAGTGGAAGCTGTGACAGATTTTCTGTTCTTGGGCGCCAAGATTACCTCGGAAGGAGACTGCAGCCATGAAATTAGGAGACGCCTGCTTTTGGGAAAGAGAGCAATGGTTAGCCTTGACCGCCTAGTAAAGAGCAGAGACATTAGTCTGCCAACCAAGATCCGTATAACCCGTGCTATGGTCTTTCCAGTTGTGATGTACGGATGCGAGAGTTGGACTGTGAAAAAGGCTGACCGCCGAAGAATTGACGCGTTTGAATTGTGGTGCTGGCGAAGACTCTTAAGAGTTCCTTGGACTGCCAGAAGATCAAATCAGTCGATATTGTCGACCATAAACCCTGACTGCTCATTGGAGGGTCAAATTCTAAAGTTAAAGCTCAGCTACTTTGGTCATCTGATGAGAACAGAGGAGTCGCTGGAGAAAGATTTGATGTTGGGAAAGGTTGAGGGTCGCCGGAGAAGGGGTAGGCAGCGAACGCGATGGTTAGATGGCATTCTCGAGGCATTGCAGATGAAGCTATGTGATGTTAAGAAGATAGTGAGAGACCGGAAAGCGTGGCGTGACATGGTCCATAGGGTCACGAAGAGTCGGACACGACTGAACGCCTGAACTGATTACTGCAAAAACGCACAGGAATTATGTATAGTCCACAGGCGGGAAGAATAGAATAACGTGAAAAAACTAATTTTTTGAAGACGTTGCCAGAAGCAATTAAACAACTTTCTTAAATGCGCAATATGGCCCCCATAACTTCGATCAATTTTAGGTCGGTGTAATCCTGCCTGATAAGCCTCCTATAACTTGACAGTTTTACTGTAAATTCTTGTAAAATAGATGAAAGCCGTAGACGTGAAGTAAGAAAGTGGAAGCCAGCCTTTCTAATGTAATTGTTTTAAAATATGTCACATGGTTTCTATATTTTATATCAAAATATTGCAATTACACATCCACATTGCATTTGTTATCACGTTAAGGGAATAGCTAAGCCCTATACTTTCCATGAATTTCCCGCAGTTTTGAGGAACATGTCTCACTAACTAAAATAGGCACCGTGGTAATACATGCAACATTGTGTTGCGGACGTTCTGAACTTACTACTGAATCAGAGATCAAGAACCACTTGTAAAGACAGTTTTTAATCAAGTTGTACCACCTACTAAGTAAATTCTGGGTTTCTTTGTGTACATGAAAATTCGTAACAATACTTTCTGCTTCAAATTGTTTAATTTTACTTTAGTAGATTCCAAAAGTTATGTGAATTAGCGAAAATATATGACATAGGTGAAAACTATCTTAAGCGGTATAAACGTAATGACACCTTGCTCATAAAAGCACTGTTTTGCGATAATCGAGTTTAAAATAAACATTTTAAATGCTATTGTTTATTTATCAAGCGCGTATCCGAGGTAGCACATAAAATGGGGCCCCAGTAGGTCCAGTAGGCAAGTAGGGCTGGGACACTCATCGGAAAACCTGCCTCGGTCCCCGATGGGGCAAAAGTGAGCAAGCCCGTTTGCGATTGCCCCTCTTCCTCCTGCATGGGTCCCATAGTAGCATTGCTCGTGCTAATGCAGAGCACATTCTTACATCCAGACCACAAGGGTCCCTTGTGGGATGTTTGAGGGCATTTGAACCTAAATGTGGGCTGTTTATGGGAAAGCCCTTACAGATTCGAAATAAGGCCGCCCAAATTACATCTTTGTGGCACCTACATCCGCCGCAGTGGGGCATGCAAACAGGCACGACCACATGCTGCCCCACTCGGCGGCTTGTAGGTTACTTGATGGCAAGTGGAATATGAATAAGAGATCAATTTTCACAATTCCTCGTGAATTCCAAATGAGGAAGCCTTAGCTAAACCGTTTTAGGTCTCAAATCGGCCATAATGGGTCTAGAAGGCAGGTGTGCCCTCATGGTAACGAAATCGGTCCCTTGTGGGGAAATTGAAGGCACGTGCAACAGTAGGTAAGCTCTAGTTTCAAAACCAACACCCAGCCCAATTGGGGCTGCCCACAGAAAACAGTTTTAGCTCTCACATCGGCCGTAATGGGATTGGAAGACGGGCGAGCCCGTATGAAACCAAAATCAGTCTCTTGTGGGAAATTTGAAGACACGTTGAACAGCAAGTGGGCTCTAGATTTAAAAGAAACACCCAGCCTAATTAAGGCTGCCCACACAAAACGCTGGAGGTCCTACTTCGGCCGTAATGGGGTTAGAAGGCGGAAGTGCCCGCATGATACCAAAATCGGTCAGTTGTGGGGATTTTGAGGGCACGTGCAATTAGCAAACTGGGCACTAGGTTTCAAAACAACACCCATCCCAAATGGGGCTGCCCACGCAAGACCAATTAGGTCCCACAGCGGCGGTAATGAGGCTGGAAGGTAGAAATCCCCGCATAATACCATAATCGGTCCCCTGTGAGGACTTTGAAAGCACATGGCACAGCTAGTGGGCTGTAGGTAAAAAATAACAGCCAAAGTATGGCTGCGTACACAAAGCCACTGCAGGTTCCGCATTTGCCTTGGCGGGGATATGAATTACAGCTTCCATGTGTTTTTCACATTGGTTAAGAATGATTGTTGACGGAACGTAAATGCGTGTTCTTGTCGCAAGAAATTGCGCTTATAAGGCTGCCGAATTTATGCCGTTATGGGTCTTATAGTGACCGTAGCGGGGCTGAGCACACCCGCGTTTCCACTGACGTTTGTGCAGACTTTCTTTCTATCCTCTATTTGTATTAGATGTTGCCCTAAATTATATTATTGATGATTTGTTAAGCAGTTGTTATCAATTTTATTCGGTAAAAGATATTACATGGCTTTAGTTCTGTGCTCATGCAAATTGCGCTAAAAATACTGAAACACATTTATTGCTAACTGTTACTCCTCATGTGGTTGCCGTGGACAGCTGCCACACTCAGCACAATACTACTGTTCAGAACAAATATCTCGACAGCCTGAACAACGTGGACATGAAGTCATTTAGGCTAGATTTATGTTAACAATTATTGTAAAATTTATTATTGTGACTTTTTAGAAATGAAACACATGTATAAAACAATTTACCTAATATTGTTCATAAATATTCATTGGAAGAACTTGGACTAGAGCTTCCCAACCATTCATCAGACCCCACTGAGAATAATACGGGCAAGACCAAGTGAGGCCTGCGCTAAAGCACCTGCATCGGTCCTATGTCATTATTTGAGGAGCTGACTAATTAAGGCTTGCCATAAATTATCTACATCGACCGCTATGAGAATGTGGGAATGAAAAGGTTGGGCTTGCGCTAAAAACCCGCGTTACCTTAGGTCGTTATTTGAGGGGCTGACCGACTAGGCTGCCCATCAATTATCTGCCTCGGACCGCTATGAGAATAATGTGGGCAAGCCCAAGTGTGGCTTATGCTTAGAACCCTCATCGGTCCTATGTCATTATCTGAGGGGCTGACCGAAATCAAAAAATACATTTTCATCCAGAACGGCTGCCCGAATCTATGCAAAATAGGACTATCGGGTGTAGTTTGCATGGTGTGAACTTTTGGCAATGCGTGAAAATTGTATGCAGCCCCAGAAGGGCTGCCTGTATCGGTCACAAGCTGGGCCCACCGGGGCTTTGTCGCCAGACCCTTTCAGGCCTACGTCTACCCCTTTTGCAGCATCCACATTGAGCCCACCGGTGTTGTCCTGCATTGCCTACATCGGACCCACTGAGCCCCCCCCCTCTCCCTTCATAACCCATTTAGTACTACCTGGGACCATCCAAATCCTTGGCATAATATCTGCCAGCCACCTGGGACCATCCAAATCCTCTGCATAATATCTGCCAGCTTCCTAGTCAGTGTCAATTATTTCCTCCTTTTCGGCTTCTCGATCCTAAAAAGAGGCCCACCGCTGGTCCTGTCTTGTGAGCTGTCGTACTGCTAGGTCCGCAAAGTACATTAGCTTGGGGAAGCCACTTGATGGTGCTGCCGCCAAAGTTAAATCCACAAGATTTAAAAATGTTGCCTTGTGCGATGCTGCTATAATTGAATGAAAGGAGAGCCTCAGTGCTGTCACCCTCAGGGCTTGAAGACTAGCAACGCATTTTCTGCGCGTTCCCAAAAACATGGGTGAGTGAGTTTAGCATTTTGAGTTCACCCCTCAATGCACTTGCGGAGCTCAGCTTGCGATAGCTGCCTAAACAGGGGTTTGATCGCCTCCAATACAGATGCAGGCAAGCTGTCCTTGTGGACAAACGGTTTGCCCGCTAACTGACTTCTGCTGAAGGCACACCCTGTGTCGGGCCTCGTTGGGCAAAGTCCAAGGCTTGCGTCCTTCTATGTGGATGACAACTGGATGCATGTTGCCCAAACAGCCTTCCGAATTTCGTCTAGCTTTACTACATTTCTCACGATAACCAACGCTGCACAATGTACAAGGTATATTATTCCTAGAAAGAAAACGCACTGGAACGGGGGTATTCGAAGTCTCCAGAGAAGTGGAGAAAAGATGCACAGCATGTCGTGATTGTTTTAGCTAAACCAGAAAAAAATAGTTGCCAGACCATTATTTATATGTCGTTAATTCCAGGCAATTTGTTTCAATATAGTGCCTGAGGTTTTTTCAAACATTACCGATAAAAGCGAGTGTATGGACACTCAAACCTTGAGTTCGGAACGTGTGTTTTTAGGCGCAAAATATGACGTGCCAAGAAAACTCCGCCCATAAATTATGTGTAGAAAGAGATGAAAATTTGGGACACGCAAAAAGGATTTCTTTTATTTTACTGAATCCTGTACCTTTAAGCAACTTATCTGAAGCATAGAAGCAAAAGAGGGAAATAAACAATTGATCAACAATTTTTTTTTTTCCCAGCCATGGCGAAAGAAAACATTTCACACTAAACAAGGAATGCCGTTTATTGCAATATGATTTGGAACAAAAGTAAAAATAATTCCTAAACATTTTTTTATTCTTTTGAGGTTGAAAATCCTAATGTCGCAATGATACAGTGCCTCTTGTGATGATGGGAATTCTACTAAAAAAAGTAAGTCATTGCGCGATTCGTCAGCTCTCTGAGAATACCTACGTGTTCTCGTGACATTCTGTTTTCAAAAACGCACAGAGAAGCGTTTTTGCTTCGGTTTTTTAATGCCGAATTGAAAATCTCTACAGCTTCCAGTTTTATATTGCTGCGAGAGGGTTTAAGTGTACAACAGAACATCCACACACAAGGCCGGTATAGTGTTAGTATTTTTGCGCTCATATTCCGCTTGGTGCAATCACACCCAGCCTAAACATTGGTGCGGCAGAAACGCAAGGAAGAATTTAAAAATGTCCTCAGTTGTTTCGGTTCTAAACCTTGAGGGCTTATTTCGCTATCTTTTAGATGTGGTGTCTCGAAGCTGCCATAGTAGGTCTATGAGGGAATATGTGCTCTCGGCTAGGAAATACGTGCAACTTACTGAAGTGTACGAAATTCAGTTTTACGCAACAAGCGAACATTAAAACAGTGAGGTCACATTCAGCCTTATGATAAGGGCTTATAACTTATACTGAGTAGCCACACCAGGCGGTCACAAGCAGCTCATTTCCGAACACTTTTAATGGGTATCGACGTTTTAAAATATATTTCCTGACAGGTCTGTAAACAATGGTGAATTACACGCGATTCAAGATTCCTCAAAAGTTTAAATTCTGTATTACGTCGCTTTTTCCGACTTTGTATATTTATAAACGAAAAGTGGCCCCCCAAGAGCGGAAATCCGGCACATTCAAACTTTGGTTGCATCTTGACGGTTTTTGATAGCGATAATGTAGCACAGATTGCAAGGACCTCGTTGTTCTTCTAAGAGACACTCGCGACACCTACACGCATACCAAAATCGCTAACGATGACGAAAAGTTATCTGGTGAGCCTTAGACACGGTACTGATGGTAATAAAAAAACGTTAGTCACACGTGGTCTCTTTTGAACAATCCAGTTAGAAATGTCGTAAGCTTTATAATCTGGCATTTTTTAACCTGTAACGTTCTTTAATCTTTGCCCTAGAAGCATTGCACATGGAGATGTGCAGTTCTTGGAATCGCACCACTGGCATATAGTCAGTGAGCTAAAAGAATGCCGGTTAAAACAATATATCCAATATATAAAAGAGGCTACCCTCTCGTCCACGCATTGATTTGTCTCGGTAAGTGAGACCGCACATTAAATCGTTTTCTATTTCTACGATTCATCCGGCAGCTTGTAATAAAGGATACAAAATTCCGCTGATGCAGTGTGCGCTGTTCTCATTAGTTGTTATGATCAAAATCCGGTATCACGTTCTGAGATGCCTTTTTTTGTTCATGAATTTCTGGAAGCTCCAAAATAGCAGCAAATCTTTATTCTTTTCACAGAGAGCTGCTTGGGGTCCAAATCATACTCGATCATCTGGCTTGTGTCTACACAGCTGGCAATTTCTGTGCAGCTGCTTAGTTTGTAGGGATTCATGTTCATGTTTAGGGAAGGGAGGGATAATTTTTGTTTTGTCAGCGCCATGCGGCCGCAGTATTACAAGCGTAGATTTATGATCATTGTTTTAAGAACACCACAGAGGCTACCGTGGTACTTCGGGTGTGGTGTTTGGTGTCAACATGCATAATGAGTGTTGTGACTGTGTTTCTTCGATCCTCAGTGATTGTATTTGTTCCGATAGTATTCAGCCTCCTTCGTTGGCTTGCGTGACTGAAGGTCAGTGTCGCTCGCGCCAATCTCGCGGTTATCGATCTTACTTGTCCGTGATGAGAACTTTTTAGACGCAACAGCTTTTGCGAAAAAAGAAAGGGCATTAACAGTGTCATGTCCTTTCCGACCAGCTAATCGTTTTTACCCAGTTGAGAAGACAATCAACAAATGAGCAAATGTGCTTGCGCTAACAACGCGAATAACGTAAATTTCAAGGCGCTTGTGTCGAATAGTATTATTCGTAGTCAGAATTCATAACCCACTCTAGTACATGTCAGCTTGAAATAAATATGCCCATGATTGGTTGGGTGTAGCTTGTTATTTAAGGACGTTATCAATGTAGTTTATATGCTTAGATACAGGATTGCCAATATAGCTTCAAAACGAGCGCCTGGATTCTCCGGTCTAGAAAAAAAATACGAGGAAACTGCTTTTTTATATATGTACACTCTTCAATTCACCTAGCATTCTCTTCTTGGCGAAAGCATTTTAGAGGTTTCTTTGCTCTTTGAGTTTTAACTTCTCGAATAAAAAGTTCAAAACCCGCCGCTAAACGCTGGATGCTGCAACAAATACGGATTATTTGAAACTGCTAACAACTAATAGGCAGCAAGGCCTTGCTAAGTAACCTGAATTTTAACTTTCTCAATCTGATCACAAAGTACGAATGCAACATTCTGCAAACCTGAACAATATACTACATGGGGGTGACAATATTTTACGCATGGAACGAAAAGAGATTCGTAGCATTGAAATTACTCTTCATTGAACTGGTAGGCCCCAGCCAAGAACAAAGCAACTAGGTGACAGAGATAGCACCAAACGTGCACGCCGGTTGTAGAACTATGTATGCCAACTGCTTTGGAATCAATGTATAACCGCCGTGTTAACATCAGCATAAAACGGCTAATTGAATCTAGAACAACATGAAAAAATGTGGAAGCAGTACTGTTTGCCTGCAACACTCTAGATAATTACGAACGCATTCGTACCACACAAGCGATAAAGCCTAGTCGTGATGAGACGAAGTTTCAAAATATAAGGGGCGCTAGATCAATCTCTGCTATCAGAAAAAAGTTACAAGGCCATTTGCAAGCCTTTGACTGTAGCACCAATATTGTAACGAGTACAAGGCAGCGATCACTAATCGGAACAGTTCCACGCGCAACACTCAGTTTCGTCCTGTTTGTCCTCTGTTCTTCTTTGTCCTCTTTTCAGAAAGGCACGCGGCATTACTCCGCCTCTTCGAAAACGGCGACTCGACGCTGGGAGTGTGCTCAGATTATGCACACAGGAGAAGTAGGGAACACAAAGTTGCACACGCGCAAAAGATCACTGACTCTCATCATACGGTTTCATCCGCATTACACGAAAAGTTTCAGCACTTCAGCGCCGCCGTGTTGAAGGTCGTTGGCCCCGAACAACAACTTCGTAAGTCACGTTACTAAGATGCCGAATGACCTCGTAATGCCAAAAGTAACGGCGAAATAGTTTCTCGGAGATTCCTCGACGGCGCAGTGGTGTCCGCACCCATACAAGATCGCCAAGTTGGTAGTGAACGTCTCGGTGTTGGAGGTTGTACCGACTGGCATCACGATGTTGTTGATGTCGAATACGGCATCGTGCGAGCTGGCGCGCTTCTTCGGCCCGCTGTAGAATTATGTCGACGTCTGCATAGGTGTTGGTGACATCGTCACCATGAAATATGGGCAGCATAGCGTCCAACATTGTGGTGACGGGACGACCATAGACTATCTGGAATGGCGCAAGACGCGTCGTCTCCTGTTCAGCCGCATTGTATGCAAAAGTTGCATACGGAAGGGCTTCTTCCCACGTGCGATGCTCAACGTCGACGTACATGGAAATCATGTCTGCAAGCGTTCTATTGAGGCGTTCAGTCAGTCCGTTTGTTTGCGGATGATAAGCAGTAGTCCTATGATGACTTGTGCGGGTAAGTCTGAAGAGAGCCTGCATTAGTCCAGCCGTAAAGGCTGTACCGCGGTCAGTGATAATAACCGATAGGGCACCATGGCGCAGTACGATGGTCTTAAGAAAAAACTGGGCTACTTCTGCAGCAGTTGCACGGCAAAGTGCCTGTGTCTCGGCATATCGCGATAAGAAATCCGTCGCCACTACAATCCATCTGTGCCCTGATGCGGACGTTGGAAAAGGGCCCAGAAGATCCATACCCACTTGCTGGAAAGGGGCTGTTGGCGGAGGTATCGGCTGAAGGAGTCCTGCAGGTTTTAGCGGAGGTGTCTTTCGCTGCTGGCAATCTCGGCATGACCTCACGTAGTGCTGGACTGAAGGCAGCAACTTAGGCCAATAGTATTTTTGTCAAAGGCATGCTAATGTTCGCGTGACCCCTAAATTACCAGCCAAAGGCTCATCGTGGCATGCGTGCAAGATTTCTGGCCGGTGGTCGGACGGCACAACGAGAAGAAAGGTTTCCTTGTTGTGCTGAAAGTTTCTCTTATATAGGACGCGATTGCGAATGCTGTAGGAGGATAAACCCCGTGCCAAAGCACGCGGGCAGCTACATCAAGGCCTTCGAGATGCTCAATAAGCGGGCGTAAGCCGGAGTCAGCCCGTTGACGCTGGGCCATGTCGGTGGTCGTGACAACAGCAAGAAACGGGAAGTCATCGTCTTCTCCGTCGGGAGGGGCAGCATTAACTGGTGCACGAGACAAGCAATCGGCGTCGCTGTGCTTACGGCCGCTCATATATACAACCCTAATGTCGTATTCTTGGAGACGGAGGCTCCACCTTGCAAGCCGTGCAGAGGTGTCTGAGGTTGGCTAGCCAGCATAACGAATGGTGGTCGCTCACAGCCCTAAAAGGTCGGCCGTAAATATAGGGTCGAAACTTAGTTATGGCCCAAACTACCGTGAGACATTCCTTTTCCGTGGTTGAGTAGCTTGTCTCTGCTTTTCAAAGAGAGCCACTTGCGTAAACGATAACTTTCTCAGTGCCATTTTGCCACTGAATCAGAAAGGCACCGAGTCCAAAATTACTGGCATCGGTATGGATATCCGTAGCGGGGTTTTCGTCAAAATGGGCAAGTATCGGGGCGGCCTGCAGTCGCCAGCGCAACTCGTTTAAAGCATCCTCCTGATCATCTTGCCACGCAAAAGGAACATTGTCTCGGGTAAGACGCGTAAGAGGCTCGGCAATCACTGTAAAATTTTCTACGAAACGCCTGTAATAGGCACAAAGCCCCAAATACCTTATAACGGACTTTTTGTCGGTTGGGCGCGGAAAGTTTTTCACAGCAGCAGTCTTGTCGGGATCTGGTTTCACGCCCTCATAACTAATAACATGACCAAGAAAGCGGAGCTCCTGGAATCCGAAATGGCATTACTGTTGTTTTATCGTCAGTTGGGCTAAACGCAGTGCCCGTAGTACCATTCGCAGTCGGCCAAGGTGCTCTTCAAAACTAGCCGCGAAAATGACGACATCGTCGAGATACACTAGGCACGCTTGCCACTTCAGTCCAGAGAGAACGGTGTCCATCATTCGCTGGAAGGTTGCTGGTGCAGAACAGAGACCGAAAGGAAGCACTTTAAATTCATAAAGGCCGTCGGGGGTGACGAACGCTTTTTTCTCTCTGTCCCTTTCGTCCACTTCTATCTGCCAGTAGCCATTCTTGAGGTCAAGCGACGAGAAATATTTCAAATTGCGTAACCCATCCAATGCGTCATCGATACGTTGGAGCGGGTATGCGTCCCGTTTTGTTACCTGATTTAACTTACGATAATCGGCGCAAATAATGATTGATGACCTAGACAGGAAAAGTAGAAAGGTAGGCTTGAAAATCAATATGCAGAAGACTAAGGTAATGTTCAACAGCCTCGGGAAGGAACAGGAGTTTACATTAGGTAGCGAAACACTGGAAGTAGTAGGCGAATATATCTACTTAGGACAGGTAGTAACCGCAGATCCGGATCATGAAAAGGAAATAACAAGAAGAATAAGATTGGGATGGAGCGCATTTGGCAAGCACTCGCAGATTATGACTAGCAGCTTACCGGTATCGCTCAAGAGGAAAGTATACAACAGTTGCATCTTGCCTGTACTCACCTATGGGGCTGAAACGTGGAGGCTAACCAAGAGAGTTCTACTTAAGTTGAGGACAACCCAGAGGGCTATGGAACGAAAAATGGTAGGGGTAACATTAAGAGATAGAAAGCGTGCAGAGTGGGTCAGAGAAATAACTCAAGTTAACGACATTCTAGTGGAAATTAAGAAGAAGAAATGGGCATGGGCAGGACATGTAGTGCGAAGAGAGGATAACCGATGGTCGCTGAGGGTAACAAACTGGATTCCAAGGGAAGGAAAGCGTAGCAGGGGGCGGCAGAAAGTTAGGTGGGCGGATGAGATTAAGAAGTTCGCAGGGGTCAAGTGGATGCAGCTAGCACAGAACCGGGTTAAGTGGAGAGATATGGGAGAGGCCTTCGCCCTGCAGTGGGTATAATCAGGCTGATGATGATGATGATGATGATGATGAATCGGCGCAAAAACGCAAGGTGTTGTCTTTTTTCTTCACCAACACTAGAGGCGAAGCCCAGGGGCTGGTAGACGGCTGTACCACATCGTCGGTAAGCATTTCCTGCACCTGGCTTCGAATAGCCTCTTGTTCCGTTGACGACGCTCGGTATGGGTGTTGGGAAATCGGCTTGGTCTTCGCGTCAACCATAATGCGGTGTTTGGCTACTGGAGTACGCCCAACTTTCGAAGACGTTGCAAAGCATCCAGCAAATTCCTGAAGGAGGTCTAGGAGTCACCACCGCTCAACCACCGATAGATTGGGATTAATGTCCACAGTTGATAGAATGTCGGGTGCATTACATCTGGCTGGCGACGGCGGCGCCAGAGTACAGATGTTCCCTGGCTCAATAAAGTTGGCAACATACGCGATGGCCATTCCTTTCACAATGTGCTGAAACTCGGTCCCGAAATTCGTAATCCAGAGCTTCGCACAGCCGTCCCGCAAGCGAACAAGTCCTCTTGTAGCGCAGATCCCTTTCTCAAGAAGCAGGCCCACGTTCGTCTCTGCCAGTGCGTCTCGGTCGCATGGTGAGTCGCTTTCTACCAAGACCATAAAGCTGCACCGTGGCGGGACCGTAACGTCAGCAGCTGTAATACATAAGGCGGGCGTTGGTGAACCGTCGACGCTAGATCTCGCAATGGCTTGCCGCGGCGAAAATTTCCCTCGTGATTCTTGCAAATTATCGCACCATTAGCCTGTAAGAAGTACAAGCCGAGTATGACGTCTCGCGAGCAGTGGGTAAGTATAACGAAGTCGCAACCATAAACAAATCCGTCAACTGCAACTCTCGCAACGCATCTTCCAGCCGGGGTAATAAGGTGTCGCCCTGCAGTGCGGATATGAGGCCCAGTCCACGCGGTTAAAACTTTCTTCAATTTCTTGGCTAACCCACTGCTCATAACTCAACAGTCCGTCCCCGTATCAACTAAAGCTGTAATGAGAAAATCGTCGATAGAAACCTGTATGTCCGAAACTGCGCACTCAGGTTCATCGTTACATGACGCCGTCTGATAGCCGCTATATTGTACAAAATTTGATGGAGGATGTTCAGCACTTCGCTCGTCAGCCGCCTCACCTCCACAGGTCGCTGTTCCTGGTTTTCCCGAAGCCACGGGGAGCGGGGGCTCGTCGAGCGGCTAGTGCGGTATGTAGAGGGCCGTGGACTTGGAGAATGTTAAGGGGAATTGGTAATGAAGCGGGACCTGTATTGTGGGACGTCCGGGGCATTCGTATGCGTCGGCAGGTACTCCTCGATTTCAGGTTGTCGTTCACCCCTCCGAGGACATCGTGCACGCGGATGAAAGCCATGAAGTCCGGCGCGGCTGTGCGGACAGAACCTTAACATGTGACCGGCCTCACCACAGTGGTAACAAAGGGGCCGATTGCCAGGGGCACGCCATACGTCAGTCCTTCGAAATCGTGCCTCGGCTAGAAGAGCAGGATGGCGTGTGCTTGGATCAAGAGTAGGGGGTTCACTCTGGCTCTGGGAGAGTCGTATCCACTATGGTGCTGGTTTGGAAGCGGCACACTGGGGCTCCCTCTTGGAGGATCACAGAATTTATGCTGCTGAAGCACGGCCGCGTACGTTGGCACACTCGGTGGCGGTGGCTGCACACCAGGCACAGACGGCTCCGGGACGGCTTGCCTCGCGAACGACATTCGCGAGTGATGGAAGCCTCGACGACGACGTTAGACCCTGTAGCTGAATGTGTCTCAGGTTTTCTCTGACCACAGATCAAATAAGCTCCCTTAAGGCATCATCAGAACCGTTGAAGCCGGAACCATAGACGACCGGTGACATGGCGGACACATTACGGTTATAGTGCTGAGCCCTGTGTCGAAGTGATTGTTCTATCGTGGTGGCCTCCGTTAGAAAATCTGATGCCGTGCCAGGGGGATTGCGCACAAGCCCAGCAAAAAGTTCTTGCTTCACCCGCGCATTAGGTGGCGCACTTTTTTCTCCTCTGTCAGAACGCCGAAAAAGGCGGATCATGTCCTCGTAGTACATTCCAATGCTTTCGTTCGAGGCTTGGATACGAGATTTCAGCGCTGACTCCGCACACTCTCTTCGGTCGTTGGCGGTGTAGGTCGCCAACAGCTAGCGACGAGAGAGGTCCCATGTTGATAGTGCCGTTTCGTGGTTCTCGAACCACGTCCGTGCTGAATCTTCGAGAGCAAAATAGAGATTATAAAGCTTTCTTTGCTCATCCCAGCCGTTGTAATTGGCGACGCGTTCGAATTGGTCCAGCCAGTCTTCAGCGTCTTCATAAAGCTCGCCATGGAAGGACGGTGGCGTTCGAGACTGGAGGACGACGAACTGGGGTGAAGACTGTCCGTTAGCAGCAATGTACGTGTTAGATCTATGCATGTTGGCCACAGGCGTGCAGGAAAGAGGCCCGAACTCTGGCGACTGACCTCGAAGGCGGCGGTTGCAACTGCGATGGAGCGGTGTCAAATCCATGGTGGCTCTCGGTTGCCCTCGAGGGGTTGAACTCAGCAAAAAGGGAAATCGCACCCGGCTGCTCCACCAGATAATGTAACGAGTACAAGGCAGAGATCACTGATCGGAACAGTTCCACGCGCTACACTCAGTTTCGTCCTCTTTGTCCTCTGTTCTTCTTTGTCTTCTTTGCAGAGAGGCACGCGGCAATATAATATTGTCATAGCGCACTTCAGTATCTACTCGAGAGTCGAAACTCTGCATAGTATCTATAGATAAGGACAAACTTAACTTAATTTTTTTTCTTCGCACACCTCTACATGAATGAACATGTAGAAAAAAGTTAGTCCCTCTTTTATCTATTTCGCTTTCGTTTAAAATATTCTGGAAACTTCAATCAATACTTTTAAATGGTCACTAACAGTTTCTTCTTTCCAGGGTTTCAGCAACATTGTCCTTGTCACCCCCACGTGACATATGGTGGAGGTGCTGCCTTTTGAAAGCCAGCCTACCGCTTCAAACCAAGACCTCGACATCGTTCATGTCGCCCTGAGGGATGAACGTACAGGTCACGGAGCCGGCCGCAGACTTCAACTGCTGCAATCCGAACACGGTCTGCCTCCGAGCCCTGTTCGGACCCAAAAGAAGGCTCCCATATTTACAATGGCCCAGTCTACAGGCCCGATGGTGTCTTTGTGCAAACTCGGAAGCCCCCCCCCCCCCCTTTTCAAGGACTGCCTGCAGAAGATGCGGAAGACTGAATGCACCATTTCGAGCGCGCGGCAGCATTTAATGGCTGAAACAATAATTCAAAACTCAGGCAAGTCTACTTTGCTCTTGAAAAACATGCCCGAGTCTGTTTCAAAAATATTGAGACTTATTTTAAGGACTCAGAAACATTCAACGCGGAGCTTATAATGGAAGTTCTGCACAAAAAGAAAGAGTCCAGGCCCCTCCTCTAAAGAATTCAGCTTCCAATTGAGTCTGTCCTCGTTTACGTAGTATACATACCATGCTGACCCAAACATGAAGTAGAAGAAAAGAAAACTGTTAATGATAGGTGTGAAGAAATGGCTTTTTCCAGGCCTTGCAAGGAATCTGCCGACAACACTAGTGGATATCGAAAACAAGCATCATACATCGAGAGGAATATTGAGGCCCGCATGCGCCAATACACTCGACCACTTCAAGCCGTCTATGGAACCCCTGCGACGGATCACTTACAAGCGCAACCTGCTTGGCCTTATGTACGAAATCGTTTGGGAAAAGCTACGCCGGCTGCTTCCATCCTTCTAGCAACCTCAAGTAGCGACACTTTCTGAAGTCGACCATGAAGTGCAGCAGGCGCTTGGGGATCCTACCTTGATGTATATAATGCAGTAACCCAAGCTATGAACTACACCGCTGCTGCACGCTGTCCTGCACCTCAACGCGACCCACCAAACCCCCCTCGACGGGAACAAGCTCCTCGTGAACGCTGCCCTTGGTCCCAGCCCACCATGTCTACGAACAACAGTGCAGCCCAAGGAAATGTGACCCGTGAAAGACGTCCATCAATCGACCACTATGCTTTCATTGTGATAAGGCTGGACACATACTTCGTCACTGCCCGTATAGGCAATATCGTCGTTTTGCCATCTACACCCCACGACCCCGTCGTGGTGAGCGACCGCAGGAAATCGAATTTTTGCGAAGGGCAGAGTCACCAAGCCGTCGGTGCCACTCTTTATCGTCGTAAAGAGCCTGATTTGCGTCGCCGGGCCACAGTTATGTGCAAGGAAGGTCCTCTAGACGACGCCGAAGATGGAACTAAAGGCAACAACCTCCTTTGGAGGTGAGGTTTCTCAGCGGCGAAAAACTGAAGATCCGACCCTACCGATCTGGACCAGGACACACATTCTCTCTTAACCTTTCAAGAAATATGTGCCTATTACCGGGACTTGCACCGTCAGTACCCGGCTCCTCTCAAGGGGCTAGGGAAGGCGGGTGAAATAATACTTCTTAGACGCTTTACTATTACTCAACTGTGTCCGACAGTACTCAAACATTTCGACTCTGCCTTTTCTGGCCTCTGCCCTTTCTGTGGAGAGGCGGCTGACAACTTTCACATGGTCTGGGCATGCCAGCTAAATCCTTCTCTTTTACTCATAACTCCTTCTCCTACCCGAGAGGAATGGGAGGCGGCCCTGCGCGGCTGCCTGTATCTAGCAGAAAACCAAGCACTCTTCCAGCGAGCTCGTGTGGCGGCCCAGACCAAATGAGTCCCAGAATAATCACTCTACCAAGTATTGTAAGGGGAGCGGCCCACTAGGGTTGGCGCCCCAAGCAACCTCTTCGTTTGTAATAAATACTTTACACCACCATAACCACCGACGACGACGAGTAACGACGACGCCATTATTAAGGTGAAAACATTTAATACCTCATCGCTGTTTGCAGAAGCTATCAGCAAAATGCGTTACGCTTTCGATGGAGATAGTTAAAATAAATACATAAACCTTTCTTCCACCGGGAATTGGACCTCGATCTCTTGAATCCCCAACCGAGTGCTTTAACAACTGCGCTATGCCCTGCATCGTGAAATATTAACCATAATTCCCCTTGTGTACTTTGAGGCTAGCGGGATTTTGCGAGTGACGGATCATGCGCCTTAAATTTCTTGTGAACAAATTATAGAACACCGGGGAACATTTATACGCTCAATGGAATCAAGGCTGTGTTTGACATGGGACACGCCATGTACCGTCACGACTGGTCATGACGTCAACAGGCGATTCATACATAAACGAAGCTGACCCCGCCAGTAGTCCGATTACGGCGTCCTTGCGGCGCATTTTATTTGGTGCTTCCTCGAACGCCGCATCACATAGCAAACAGAAGCAGACCCAGACATCTAGGAGGCGTTAGTGCAACATGCATCAGCAGAATTTCAAATTGCTATACAGGATATATATGGCGTAGTATCTGTCACAATTCTCCGCGGACACGCTACGCTGTAAAGGAAGGGAGGAAGGTGGAAGTGAAAGAAGATAAGGAGATATAAGTGCCATAGTGGAGGGTTGGAATCCACCGCGTTATAATGGCTTTTGCCTCATCGCACTTCAGTGATCCAAAGTGCCCTTTAGAATTTGTTTACCCCGACGATCCTTATGAAGGCACCTTCAATGATCTCGCGTCTAGACTTCAAGGTGACACCGCCCCTAGCCGCTATGGCAACATCGACCACAACACGGCCAGACCCCCGAATTGACACTGCCACCCAGTAAAGTAACAACGGTGTGCACCGGCCGCGACCTGAGCAAATGCCAAATTAGATATCGAAAATCAAAGTCAACATGCAATACAAGGACACGAAGAAGTTACCTCACCGTTACTTTCGAAGGTCGCACGATTACCACCCTAGTAGACACTGAAGCCGACTATTCTGTCATCAGCGCAGCTTTCTCCACCCAGCTCAGGAAACTAATGACCGCTAGGGATGGCCCACTGATTCGCATCGCTGGTGGCAACCTCATTACTCCGTCGGGGCGATGCACTGGAATAGTAACCGTAAATAAGCATACTTATCCGATCAGCTTCGTGTGTGTACAGCATTTTCTCGTAACGTGATTCTGGGCGTGGATTTTCTGAACAAACATCGGGCGATCGTAGACCTCCGCTCAAAGTCATCACGTTCTCTATGGACAACGCCACCATGCCTTCCACGACCACGCTCTCAACGGAAACTTGAACATACCGCCCGAACGCAGGCATTGAAAACGCCGAAGGCATCGCCGAAGGACGCATTCAGTTGCTTTCGGAAAGAGGGCTCAGAATAGCAAGTGGTGTCGCCCATATTCGAGCAGGATAGGCTCATGTTATGGTCGTAAACTCCACCGAATACAGGCGTCTCAATAAGGGCACGAGATCGCTCTGCTCGACAAGTAAGCAGACAGTCGAGATGTGGTTTCTCTTCATCATACGGCCAACCTATCTAAGCAGCCAACCTTCGACATCAATACAGCACTATCTCGAGACAGGCAGGACCGCATTCGCCGTTTTCTTGGAAGCTACAGCGAGTGCTTTTCTTCGACGTAAAAGGGGCAACAGATTCCGTTGACAAAGCACCAAATTATCACGCATGAACTCGCCCGACCTCTTTGTCAAAGTCTGTACCTTGTATCGCCAGTCGAAAGCCAAGCCATTAGCTATTACGCTTTGGACATTCTTCACGGAGACATGATTCAGCCATCGAACAGCCCTTGGGTGGCACCAGTCGTCATATAGTGAAGAAGACGGGCAGATTTCGCTTCTGCGTTTTTTACCGACGCTTAAACAACGTCACAAAGAAAGATGTCTACTCGCTTCCTCGCATTGATGACACTCTAGATCGTCTCTGCGACGCTTGGTATTTTTTATCCATGGACTTGAAGAGTGAGTACTGTCAAATTGAGGTCGACGGCGTTCATAACACCAGGCGGCCCATTTGAATTCAAGGTAACGCCACTTGGCCTATGCACTGCAATATCCACGTTCCAGCGAGTAATGTACAATGTCCTGGCTGGCTTGAAGTGACAGACTTGTATGGTTCTTGGATGACGTTGTTGTCTTCTCGTAAAACTTTGAAGACCACCTGAAAATGCTGAAGACAACACTGGACGCCAGCAAGTTATCCGGACTGACCTTAAAATCAGAACAGTGCCACTTTGCATACGAGGAACGGTTATTCCTGGGCCATATTGTGACCAGGGACGATGTTCGTCCAGACTCGCAGAATACTGCTGCGATCGGGCACTTTACGCAGCCTTCCGACAAGAAAGTCGTGCGCAGATTCCTCAGAATGTGCGCCCACTACCGCCGATCTTTCAGAAACTTTTCGCGCATCGCCGAACCACTGACGCAATTTACGAAGGCTGATGTGCCTTTTAAATGGAAAGCGCTGCAAATTGACGCTTTCAAGGAATGCGCTGCTTAAAGACCCCTCCTGTCATCGGGCATTTCGACGAAAACGCCGAAACAGAAATACACACCGATGCAAGCAGCGTGAGCCTCGGCGCAGTACTCGTTCAGAGAACTGTAGAAAACGAACAAGTAATAGCGTACGCCAGCCGTTTGCTAACAAAAGCCGAAGCGAATTACTCGATGACCGAGAAAGAGTGCCTCGTGATCATCTGGCAACTTTAATGTTCCAACCATACTTATACGGCCGACCATTCAAGGCACTAAGCTATCATCACTTGCTCTGCTGGCTGGCAAAATTAAGACCCTTCCAGCCGTATTGCCCGCTGAAGCCTACGTCTTCTACAATTTTTTGTGAGAAGTCTACTAGTCTGGCCGCAAGTATTTTGACACAGAATGCTTGTCCCGAAGTCTCAGCGACGCTCCCTTTTGAGAAGACGACGCCGACATCTTTCTCAAACAGGTAAGCACCACTAGTTTTGCAGAACAGCAGCGATCAGACCGTGGGCTGAAAGAACTAGCCAATTACCTAGAAGGAAAGACTACTTCCCATCAGGCTGTGTTCAATCGTCTGCTGTCGTCCTTCGCGTTACTAAATAGCGTCCTTATAAAGAAAAATAGTTTCTCCAATAACGTGAATGGGACCATAATTTATTGGCAAAATTATTACCTCAGTATTAAAAACGCGAAGTGCGTTGAACGCTGCGTGCGATACACTGAAAGAGGCGGAATCAGGATCAAGCTTGTAGAGTTAATGTTAGAGATTAAATCACAAGTTTGTGTATTTACCGGAGCTAGACGTAGGACCAACGAGATTAAAATTATTTAGCTATCAAGTACCAATATAGAAGCACAAAAGAAAACGTCCTCAGAAATTCGATCTGCGGTAACCACATAATTCACAATTCCTTATTTCAGATCTGCTACGATCTCAACATTTCTTGCTTAAATCTTAAATAAATCAGCCCATAAATTCAAGCCAGGTAATAGACATTAGTAAATAGGTGGACTCGCATTGTATCGCTAAAGATTCAAGCATTAAGAAGTCGAACCTCAGTTGACAACAAAACGGAAAGCTGAGGTAACAAAACGAACAAAAAATTGCTTGAAGGCAAACATCGTGTATTATGAGCCACCGTAAAGCTCTTTATGCGCTGTAATATTTATGCCTCAATGTCAGACAGTTTTAAGGAAAGGTGGGCAATGACACTGCAAAACCAACCCGATGTTTTGCAGATTTTACTGGGCGCCCCGACCCCTCACAATTGGATGCAGCTAACTAACAAAAATATATCGCTTGCCATGCATTTCGATTTATTTAAAGCTACAAAGCTAACTTCGTCCAAACCCCGACTGCATACGCGAAACCATGATAATAAGCGATGACAGGTGCAGTCATAAAGAAAATGTTCCTAGATGCCGCAGCTGCACTTTAAAGCTGCGTTCACGTCGCTAGGCGGCAGTATGGTAGCGTCGAGGTTATTTTGGTTGATAATTAGGCGCATGCGCGTCATATACTCGCCCGCTTGTCAACCTGACATCTCGTTTCGCGTCGGCAGCTGCTTTTCCCGTGCTTGGCTACTGGCAGCCGCGTTTGGCCGTTCCCGCTCGTCAGCCGCCATATGTCCGCCTACGCGGCGCACGGGCCAGCGACTGCGATGATGGAGGCATTCATGGTGCCCATCAAAGTTAATCCTGTTCTTTAAAGAAATAAAGCGCAACTCTTTTTTTGCTAATAATGTTTAACGTCGTCTTTTAGAGTTAGGCCTCTGTTTGGCTTTCAGCCCGCTGTAGTCTGATATCAGTCTGCTTCGCTATCGATTATGGTTACGATTAAGAAACACAAAACAGCTTTATTCTCGCCTTAAAAAGACAGGCTTAAGTATAACTGGTGCCGTGAATGCGCCCGTCATCGCAGGCGCCCGGCCGCTCGCCGAGTACAGCAGCCAAATTGCGACTGACGCGTGCTAGCTGCGAAAAGCGGCCGCCCACGGCCAAGCCCAGAAAAAGCAGCTAGCTGCCCACGCGAAACGAGCTATCAGGCCGGCAAGCGGACAAGTATACGACGCGCATGCGCCTAATCTTCGCCCAATGTAACCTTGACACTATCATATCGCCGTCTATAGTGAGGACAGCGCAGTTTTCAGACGGAACTCTGGCATCTCAGGAAATTTTGCCCTAGACTGCAAGTGTTCGCCAATGAAGTCATAGTTCAGCAGCGCCTTACACTGCGCCTCTTTATGAAATTGAAAAGACATTTTCTCCCGTGAAACAAATTTTTTTGCATAAATGTTTCCAAATTAAAAGCTGACTTTTGTACTGTGTACAATTAGAAATCTAAACTGTTTTCATCTCGAGGGCCTTCATTCGCAATAGAAGTCTGAATATCAAGAAAAGGGCGCTTTTGCGAATCTGAAAGATTTCGTTTTAGAAAGTGTCTCGTTGAACCAAATGCGGTAATGTTTACCATCGTGCACAGCAACCAGTGAAAAACATATCTTTTTGTTGTAACTTTGACGTTGATATAACAAATTTCTCAAATCGGCACGTTTCTTGCATTATTTGTGACGCTAAATTATGCAAAATTGCCGTACCATTCCATTATTAAAGTCAGTGACTCCGTGACAGAACAACGCTATGATGATGATAAAAACGTTTACTGAGTGCAGCAAGGACTTAGACTAAGGGAAGGCTGATCGGATCCCTAGTCCAGGACACATTTGGTAAAAGCCACCGTGCACGCTCTTTTGACGAGGGTTCGTTGTTACTAGAGGTTTAAGCTGGACCGGGCGCCCTCCCAGCCCTTCCACGTTGGGTGCTTTATTTTATCAAGATGCTGTTTTGCTTTCAAGCCCATGCCCTATGGTGTAAGTTTGCCTTCTGGCCACAAATTTGCACTGAGTTGAAAAAGACTCGGCTGAATGGCGGGAACCGTAGCTGGATTATCAGATGATATGGTTTGCAGCCTTCGAAGGTGGTACTCTTCTGATTTATCAAGATCCTTAGCGGGCTTCAGTGTCTGCCTTTCAAGTCGGAAGTGCTGTAGTAGATCTTTATATGTTGTTAATGAAGAAGAGGAGCCTAATTCACTAAGGAATGTGAGGAAGGAAAGCTGGGGTCGAACAGTGTGTGCGCGCGTTTCCTTCCACTCCCTAGTGACCTAGAACTCATATCGCTCCTCCTGTGGAGCTAAACTCCTACGCTGACTGAGACTTTCGCAGGCTAGCTGCGTGATTCTGCCACACATATAGTTTCTGAAGCCGCAAGGTAATCTGTAACAATTTATATGGAAGCACAGGGCGTCACGGCGACAGCTATCGACACTTCTCCATAGCCAGCGTTTTCCCGTTATGAACTAAAACCTCATCCACGACCTTCATTTGGTGCACCACTGATATGGTTGATATCCCCTCTACAGGACCCGCAGCATCCACGAAGATGGCTCCTTCTTCTCTTGAATATCACTCATTGGTCTTCTTGCTCCTCGCCACTGGTTCAGCTGGGCGTGAAAAATTTAAAATCCTAATATATGATACTCATCATCATCATCAGCCTGACTATACCCACTACAGGGCGAAGGCCTCTCCTATATTTCTCCACTTAACCCGGTTCTGTGCTAGTTGCTTCCACTTGACCCCTGCGAACTTCTTAATCTCATCGGCCCACCTAACTTTCTGCCGCCCCCTGCTGCGCTTTCCTTCCCTTCTACTGTATCTTATTTGTAGAATAATTTAAAACGTTGGTCCTTAAGACAATTGTCGCCCCTTTCCGGAAATTTTTAACATTGTTTATGGAAGAAAAAAATTAAAAACAATGACTGTGCTTTAGCTCTGGTTAAACCTAGAGGATTGCGAAAGCAACATCTGCATGGCTACACTTGCTGTTTTGCTATAGCTAAGCCTAGGTGTTTCGCTATGGTTGAAGCTCATGTTTCCATTGAAGAGGCTAAACATGGTGATTATAGAACTGTTTTATTGACATTTCATCATGGTGCGCCAGATATCGAACATCGATCGCTTGGATGCCCAGCCCAGCGCTTTACCAACTGCGCCACGCCCCGTTTTTGTAGGGAAAGCTACAGTGGACACGAACTTGCGATTTCGCTAGAGCGGTGCTCCGAGTAGGCACAGAAAGACCTTGAGCCGTTGCCTGGCCACCAACGTAGCTGGCGGACGCCGGCGCTCACCGCGGAGTCGCCGCCAATGAAGATGATAACAACTTTATTCTTCCACCATATAAGGTGGCTCCCAATCTCCGCCGCCGGCACGCAGGCCTAAAACACGGCAGCTTAGAGCTCCGTGATCAGAAGCAGATAAAGAGGTCTTGGTTCTCTGCGGCTTCTTTCGCCAGACGCATGGCTTGTTGCTGTGGAGCAGGGCTTTCCAGCAGGGCTTCCCAGGCTTCTCTACAATTTATATTTGCTTTAACCCCTGGGGAGCTACCACATTCCCAGAATATATGGTCGAGAATACTTCTCCCCACAGTGCTTGCATTTATCGTTTTCTCTATCGTACATCTGGACGTAATGTGCCCTGACCGGGTTTCACACAGCTTGCAGGCGCCGCCATACGACTGCCTCCATATTATTTAGACTTTTATCCGGTGGTGGCATCAGTCTCCTGCTTAACCTGCAATTTTCAAAAATCTCCTTATAATTTCGCAGACACTCGTCCATGTTCCGGCAGTCGGGCGGCACCACAGTTACCAGGAAGTAGAGAGCTCGGGCTAACTCGCGGACTACTTTGTTGCCAGGAACGGATGCGTGTGCAGGGGTCCAAATTAGGCAAATTTTCCTATTTACTCGTCTACTGGCCAGAATCCTTGCCGCTTCCGGCAAGACACTACTTTTTCGAAAATTCCAAATGGTCGTTTTGCTATTGCTGATTATGAACTTGGCTTGCGTTCCGACGGATATGCATATGCTTGGGGATACTGCGCTTCAGTTTCATTACTTTGTACAAGCTCTCCAGAACGGTAGGTCTAAGCTGCGCCTAAAGCTCTCCTGCGCTGCCTTGCGGCTATAATCGGTAACTAATACAGGCATATATTTGGATTGTGAGTGCTAGCCGGCTAATGTCCAGCCTGGCACACAGCCGACCGTTGGCCGCCAAATGACCGAGCAACTGCTGCCACAGGTCAGCCTTCAGTCGCTATTGCGAGTGCGGGGAAAATAAAGATGTAAGATTTCTGCACAACCTATTACGTGTCTGTATACGCAGTGCCTGGTGTCATCGACGGTACCGGAACCTTGGAAGAATGCAAAAATTATCCTCATTCACAAGAAAGGGGACCCTAAGGACCTTACAAATTACAGACCAATCAGCTTACTGTCTGTTACGTATAAGGTATTTACTAAGGTATTTACTAAGGTAATCGCTAATAGAATCAGGACAACCTTAGACTGCAATCAAGCAAAGGATCAAGCAGGGTTTCGGAAGCGGTACTCAATTATCGATCATATCCACACAATCAATCAGGTGATAGAAAAATGCTCGGAATATAACCAGCCCTTATATATAGCATTCATTGATTACGAAAAAGCATTTGACTCAGTTGAAACCTTGGCGGTGATGCAGGCATTGCGAAATCAGAGGATAGATGAACCGTACGTGAAAGTGCTATAAGATATATATAGTGGCTGCACAGAAACCATAGTTCTGCATAAATAAAGTAACAAAATTCCCATAAAGAAAGGTGTTAGGCAAGGAGACACAATCTTCCCAGTACTATTCACAGCTTGTTTAGAGGAAGTATTCAGAGACTTGGAATGGGAGCAGTTAGGGATAAGGGTAAATGGAGAATACCTCAGTAATCTGCGATTTGCTGATGACATTGCCTTGCTAAGCAACTCGGGGGATGAACTGCAAATAATGATTGATGACCTAGACAGGAAAAGTAGAAAGGTAGGCTTGAAAATCAATATGCAAAAGACTAAGGTAATGTTCAACAGCCTCGGGAAGGAACAGCAGTTTACATTAGGTAGCGAAATACTGGCAGTAGTAGGCGAATATGTCTACTTAGGACAGATAGTAACCGCAGATCCGGACCATGAAAAGGAAATAACGAAAAGAATAAGATTGTGATGGAACGCATTTGGCAAGCACTCGCAGATTATGACTAGCAGCTTACCGGTGTCGCTCAAGAGGAAAGTATACAACAGTTGCATCCTACCTGTACTCACCTATGAGGCTGAAACGTGGAGGCTAACCAGAGAGGTCTACTTAAGTTGAGGACAACCCAGAGGGCTATGGAACGAAAAATGGTAGGGGTAACATTAAGAGATAGAAAGCGTGCAGAGTGGGTCAGAGAAATAACCCAAGTTACCGACATTCTAGTAGAAATTAAGAAGAAATGGACATGGGCAGGACATGTAGTGCGAAGAGAGGATAACCGATGGTCGCTGAGGGTAACAAACTGGATTCCAAGAGAAGGACAGCGTAGCAGGGGGCGGCGGAAAGTTAGGTGGGCCGATGAGAATAAGAAGCTCGCAGGGGTCAAGTGGATGCAGCTAGCACAGAACCGGGTTAAGTGGAGAGATATGGGAGAAGCCTTCGCCCTGCAGTGGGTATAATCAGACTGACGATGATGATTACATGTCTGACCATGGGCCACCCAATGGCCGAGCAACTTTGGCCGTATCAGTCGGCATTCAGTCGGGTGCCCTAGCTTGGACTTTGGTCGATGGCCAACTTACGCCTAACCTGGTACAAGGCCTACCATGTGCCGCCATTCGGCGAGCACCCAATGCCGACCAGCAGCCGATGATCGGCCATAGGTCGGCAGCCGGAACGCAGAACGTAGTCTTGGCGATCGCAATCACCTCTCATTCTCTCTTTTCTCAGGCTTCTTAATCTGCCCATGACAGCATTCAAGTATTCATGTACCCGAGAGTTGATACAGCGTGTGGGCTTCGCTAAATAAAACTGGAGATCATGCTTTCAGCACACAACACTGCAGAGGGAAAACAGTTGCCTCAATAGTACTTGCAAGCGGGCTAGTTCGCTATACGACCATATAACCACGCAGTGGCGGAGGCCGTCGGAGCAGTTGCCTCAGGCGTTGGACATTGGACTGCGTCTTTGTCTCCCACATAACATAGAGCGTCGCAAAGGAACACTGCTCCGCTGCCCATGCGTGGATTTATGTTTTGTTTTCAAGCTAGTTTACTTTTTGATAGGTATTGTTGACAGCCCTACTCCTGAAGGCGATGGTTTGTAGGTGACAATATCCTATGCGTGTGCCGTGTTTTATTGCGATAGCGCCAAGGGCCTCCTGCGGCAGAAAAGGCGGTGTCGGAATTGTGAAAGTATAGCACAAGCCAGAAAAAAAAACAAAAAACATTAGGTTTTGAGAAACCCGCGCAAGCAAATGTGGTTCGTTTGCAGTGGCCGGCGAGCACGCATTAACTCCGCCACAGAATCGCATTTTTTTTTCAAATTAAGATGGTCCTAATGTATGCATGGCCCTACGATTGTTAGCTAATGTTTAGGGGCGTCACTGTAATGAAACTAATTACGGAAGTAAGATTTAGGCGAGTAGCGAATAACATTTTCTCGTTGCTTACCTGCGCTACAGGGATTACTTAAATTTTCCTTCGATGGTAAGGCGCTACCGAAAAGAATCGCGCGAGTCGCAACCCAATTGAAAGGCTTATACGTCGACCCTTCGTCTTCAAAGTATTAGTGTTTCGGGACAGCCAGCAGGGCCTGATAACGCTACGGTGTTAAAATCTTAAATACAAACCTTAAGCGTCCATCATTTTTTTCTGTGCGAAAGGCAAGTGCTGCGTGGCGCTGTGAATAGTTTTAATCCTCGCTCTCTAACAGATAAGATCTTTGCTCCGAGGTCATAGAATGCGACTTAAGCCAATACCAAAAATAGTCTTTTTTGCCTTGTGGCTGTGCTCCTCGACCCATCTCCTTTTTCCTTTTTAATCCGCTCGTTTTTCTTCTTTACTGGAGTGTACCCAAGTAGAAAACCTATTTCGTGGTGCTGCACTTCGTATTGTGTAGCCATTACTTCGCTACTCAAGCATAAGTTTGAGCAATATGGTAGAGTAAATGGGCAGCCATGCACTTATGTTTGTCAAATCCTGTCAGATGTTTTTACACGATCTTTGATTGTTTTGTTTTTCCTGGAACACGAGCAAACACTGCAAAATGTTTGCTTGCCTGCACACCTGTGCCTCAGAACCTTCAACCTAAGCACATGTACGTAGGTGCTTTGGTTGAAGAAAATAGGAAATAATAGTATTTTATGTATTGAAATGTGACGGAATATTGATGTGGTTTGTTGTAGTCATTTGTGCCATGCTAACTTAACAAGAACGAAAATTATCTCGATTGGATGTACTCTGCGCTTTGAGAGACCTAAATAATAGTTAAACACTGGGCTCGTTGGCATTCTACCATTCATTCATCTCAATTAGCGCACATGAAAGCATGTATTTTTCCTGTTTTATTTGTCATGTTTTTCGCGGATGAATGCCTCTATAAGACGCTCTAGGAGAACAGCCTGAAGGAAGATGATACTACGAACTCAAATTCTAAAGGCAAATATTCGAGCTTGTTGCACACATTGCTGAACCGTCAGTGGAGTCATAAAAAGATTTAAAAGATGTTTTGAGAAACGAAACTGCTAAAAAGTTTCCGTGTAATCACGTAAAGAAGCGAAGTGAAAAGCCCAGGGACAGGCCGAGAATGCGTGCTCTGTGTTCTATAAATGATATTACCTGACTTAGAAATGAGGCAACAGAAATACTTTTACCGGATGTAGCATCTCGTAACCTTGTGTTCTTTACTTCAGTAAAGAAATAATGTAAAGTCTGCCTACTGTACTTGTGGCGAGGAGGCAACAACGTGCTGAAAACGTAAAACTCTTCCTAAATATCACTGCATACAGCAGACAAAATGAATGCTTAGAAGAGGAACATCGCTGTCTTGTCTCGTATCTCATTTTTGTCCACATAAATAAACCTACTTAATTTACAACACTGGCGCCAGTTTACTGCTGCCTCTTAAAAGCAAAGATGAAAGCAGCGCAATGAGAAGGGGTCAGAATATTCTAAATTGAAGGGGTCTAAGAAATCACACTTTTTGCCTATTTTATATCAGTGTATAGCGACGAAACCTTCACACCATGTCTGTTGTCATACTAAGTGACTTATTTGATTGATGACTGATACTTTAGGATCTGAGCAGCAGTGAAAAGAAAAACATTCCACAATAAAAAAGCAAACGACATGATGCACCATGCAGCATAGTAGGCGGCGAAGCACAGGAGAGGCACACAATACACACATAAACAAGGACAAGCCATCTGTTTCATTATAGTTTACGAGAAACATAAAAATAGATATTAAATACTTTCTATTCTCTTGAGGTATCAAATCATTATGTCGCAACGATCCAGCGCCTCGTGAGTTGATGTTATTGCACACAAAGATCAAGTCATTGTGCGATTTGTTCGCTTTTATTGAACAGCCAAACCATTGTTCACAACAACAGGCAGAGAAATATTTTCGATTTGATTTCGTAAAGCGAAATAGGAAACATGTACGCCTCAAAGTTATATATTGCTGCGACAGTGTACAAGTGTACTATATATTCACACTCAAGACCTGTACACTGTAAGAATTTTTCTACATTTATATTCTGAATGGTGAAATTATAAACCCAGTCTAAAACGACGCAGCAGAAATCCAAGTAAGCATGTGTAAACCAGTAAATATGCATGTATATTGTGAGCGCTGTATAGCGCTTCATCTTTCACAGGGATGCACGTGCTGCTTCATCTTCATCCTCCTCTCCTGTAGATACCCATAGTCATCACTGAGTGTGGTTCGCTTCGATGTGTGACCCGGGCTTCAGGTCTCCAATAAATTTCTTGTCCGGCAAACTCGTCCTTTCAATATTTATTTTTTTTAAATTAACGATTTATTTCTTTATCTCACAGATGTAACGTCACGCCGCTGCGGTAGTCCGTCAATGAGGGACATTGTGTCACGGTGATGGGAAACAGTTTCAACTGAAGTTAGTCTGCAGGTGCCTACATGTAGAATTGCAAAGCAGCATCCACATTCAGACTGAATAAAAATCCTTATGCCTACAGCTAAGGGCTTATAATAGGTAGCCACACCTGGTAGCCACAAAGCAAGCGAGCGCTTTATGCCTTTATTGGGTATGAATGCCATAAAAAAATTCAGGACGATTCAGTAGTGTATGTTGTGTTATAAATACTTATATTTTCTGCTTCTGTGTGTCAACAATTAGAAACTGTAAAGCCATCTTAAGTCACAAACGATCATCCAAGAGCGGAAATCCACAGCTTTGAAATTTCATTATATCATTAGGTCCTTGAATACTAATAATATAGTACAGATAGCCGGGACATCGTTTTTTTCTGTAATAAAAAGTTCATCGTATCAATAGATTCTTCACTAATACTAATACAGTAGACATAGCCGGGATATCGCTGTTTTTCTAAAAGAAATTTGCGAGAAATACGTGCATCCTGAGATTCGTTAACAATTAAGAAAATCTACTTAGCGAACCTTAACCAAGGACCCCAGGGCAGACATTGGCATGAATCAAAGATGTGGTCACTTATGAAAACTTCATTTAGAAATGTCCAAGGGTTTTATAATTGTGAATCTTTGTAGCTTAATACCTTTCATGAGCTTGTATGCCCTAGAATTATTGCAGCTTGCCGCAGGTGCTTCTAAGTACGGGTGCCGACAAAAGTAATCGGAGGCCGCTATTTCCTTCTAAAGTTTTTTACGCTTTGCTTAATTGAAACTGGCAGTAATGGCATAGGCGAACGAGTAGTTGACAGCAGCGCCCTTTTAGTTGACAAATAGTTTCGTTATATCCCCTGCAAAAAGTGACTTTAATTTTAACCGAAAAGCGTGCTGCGTTTACTTATGTCCTCACTATTAGGTACGAATGGCATGCACTCAAGCAACGTATAAAATATTGGGTAGATCAAATTATCGCATATTATAATAGGCTATACTTTCATCCATTCGGTCAAGTGATGGATCCTTACGCCACTACTAAAACTAATAGAGCTCTTCTATATACCTTAGTCAGCAGCCGTTCTGTACCGGGCACAAAAATGAATAAATGCAGTGTGCGCTGTCCTTAATCGCTTATATTGTTGAATGTTCCAAATCCTCAACAGCTCTTGAGACGCCGTTGTTGACAAAGGTTTGTAACATACAAAAAGCGCTAAAAGTTTTCCCTCAAAGAAAAGGAGGTATATGGGCATAGCAAATCAGACACCTTTACCTAGCTTGTGTGTACATACCAATGGAAGTTCATAAAGCGAATGCTTCAGTGCCCTACCTCGGGACAGGGTCAGCGAGGGCTAGCAGTTTACCTTGAAGGCACAAGAGTACAAAGCGTGATTATAAGCAATAGCCATACCTCCACTTATCTGCTTTACCAGGAATTGAACCGCCATCCATCCGATCCATGCTAAAACGCGGAAACAAATACTACACGCCGGTCTCGATGACAAACAGATTATAATTCCTATTTAGCGGGAGCATGACTGTAGCGAGTACAGTGACAATGAAGCCAAAGTCGTCGCTACTAGCGTCATTGTCCTTATGACTAAATGAAGCTTTTTGTAATCGCTGCGATCATCATTACCACTACTAACTTAGTGGTAATGATGATCGCAGCGATTGGTAATGATGATCGCAGCGATTACAAAAAGCTTCATTTAGTCATAAGGACAATGACGCTAGTAGCGACGACTTTGGCTTCATATTTCGAGCATCATTAGGGTAGCTAAAGTGATGATGATGACGATAGGTAACAAGAACTGCAGTCAAGCCTAACATGCTTTCTCAGATTGTTTAGCAGCTAAAGAAGGGCAAGCTCATTTCTTCAGCTTCAAGTGCCAGCAATATTACAAGCACAGTTTTATGATAATTGTTTCAAGGACTCCACCTAGGCTGCCGTCGTGTGCCGCGCCTTGTATTCGGTGCCTACATGCATAGCACGCGCATAGCAATTACTTGGTGTTGTACACATGCTCCTCACATTTGTTTTTAATGTTATTCAGGGTCATCCGGTGGCTTGCATGACTAAAGTGCAATGTCGCTTGCTTAGTCTCGCAGTGACTACTCTCAATTGTCCCTGATGAAAACGTAGAAACCCAGGACCCTTTGCGAAGAAAGGAATGGCCTCGAAAGCGTCATTTCCTCTTCTACCATTCATTGATGAAATCCAGTGGCGATGGTGTGAAGCATCGAGGAACTGCGGTTGGCTGTAAAAAGGACAGAACGTAAATTTCGATACGCCTGTGCTAAAACTAATTTTTCGTAGTAAGCATCCATAAAATATTCCAAACATCTCTGTGTCTGTTTTGTTTGTTTTTTGGTGCTCGAAATTTCTGCATCACATAAACGTAGATTACAGGTTTAGATACAGGACAGCCTATGCCTTGTTCTTGCAAAGGAGTGACTGCCGTACTTCTTGCTACAACAGAAAACGGAGAGTTGGATTTTTTACGTACCTCGACTTTCCCATTTACCTAGTGATTTTTACATCGCGGCAGAATTTATAGGGCTTTCCCTGGAGATTAATAAAACGCAGGCCACTAAATGCTGGTCGCTGCTGCAAATGCGGCACATTTCCAAACAGTTAATAACAAAAATTCTCGGGCGCCAAGGATAACTAAAATTAATAATAAGAATTTGTCCACAAGAAAGGAAAGGAGCAGTGACACACGTGTTCTCGGAACACCTGACCCGCGCAGTAAGGGGAAGGAGGAAGGTGCGAGTGAAAGAGGAAGGAGACAATGGGGTGCCGTAGTTGATGGTTGCGGAGTAATTTAGACCGCCTAGGGATCTTTGACGTGCACTGACATCGCACGTCATACTGACGCCTCTTCGTTTGTATTGAAGCGAAAGCAAGAGACGTCATCAGCCATACTTTTCTGAATATGATGAGCGCTTTCAAATCCAATGCTGCGCAATCCGCACGGTATATAACATGTAGGTGAGAAGGGTGTAGGCAAAGAACGAACAGATATTCGCAGCACTGAAATCTGCTTTCTTTTGAACTGATTGGCGCAGCAAAAGACCAAGCCTCCCTGCGGGGGGATAGCGACAAACATGCTTTTAGGTTGTCGAACTATGGATTGTACCGGTGTTGTGAAGCCCTCAAACTATAAACGGCATACACACATCTCCATAGAACGTTGAATTGAAACTAGAACAATCTGGTACAAACTGGAAGCAGCTGCGGCTGGCTGCAAATATGTCAGATAAATATCAGCGCGGCTAGTTCCACAAAAGCGACAAAACCGACTCTTTGTGACAATACACATCCTAAAATAAAGAGCCAGCGATCATTCAACGCTCTCGATGCAAACGTACATGTCCGCAAGAAAGCACTTCTTGGCAGTGAAACAACTGAAGATAAAGTTCAGTGTAGTACCTACTGACGGGTCGGAACTGTCCACAGTACTATTTTTATCATGAAGGATAAAGCACACTTCCATTCTTCAAGTTTGTTTATTTTTGCTACTCCCTCCATACATAATTAGTTGTGGGATAACTTGCGCAAGCGCTCTGTAACCTGTTCGTGACATAGACTGCAAAGAAGAAAACTTAGTTGTCCATTATTCCTATTTACCTCCTTTAAAAATAGCATGGAAACATCGGTCACTATTTTGATGGAGCACTTCTTTCTTTCAGGCTTGCAGCAGGCAAGATGAATAAACTTCTTGGTACATTTTTGTTTCTGTTCTTCACAGTGGAGTTCATCAACAGATCAGAGGTAGCGTTGCATTATTTATATTTTATTTCTTCCAATCGTTTACATCAGCGCAACATATACCACCAGGGCTTGGGATAATCAGATATTTGTAGGTGTTTTGCAGAAAAAAGTATTACTGTGTGGACATTTTGCGCTTTTTTATCTACAGAATAAATCGTAAAAATTGCATTCCTATAGTGAAAAAATGCACATGGGAGCAATATGAATTTCTGATATGTCATTGCTATTTGCTGTGCTCGGTGAACGCCGTCAGGCGACAATAGGCTGATGCCTTCTATGCAGGAATAATAATTCAGTTACTTCTCATCGTGAGATATTTTAGATACACTGCAACCCACTCCCTCTTCTATATAAAGACAACCATTACTTATGTGCACACGGAACTTCATAAGAATGTTATATTTCAGTGAATCTGAAAGGACAAATTTTTCAGTAAGCTTTAAGTATGCGACATGTCACATACAAAAAGGTGTTCACAATGACACATTAAAATTTTTGAAAGCAGAGCTTGTCGGCGTCTCGATAACAAGCATATATCGTACAAAGAGGTGTATAAGCCATCCTTGTGAATGGCCTACACTGCTGCTTTCGGCTATGCAAAATTAAAAATGCCAATTCGCGCAAAGTACGTGCCAAGTGCCAAAGAGTGCTACAAGATAGCGCAGTTTTTCTCACACTGCAACTATTGTCATCATAGCGCTATAGACTCTTCCTCAGCTTTCTTTTTCCGGTTATTGCCATGCCTTACCCTGCGCCTTTTAATCCGTTATCCGGTGCTGCGTTCGGAAGTGTGGGGACTGCTTGCGGAATTTGTGCTGCGTGCAACTTTCAGTGGCAGGCTTATCCCTTTTTACCGCGAGTAAAAGGCAAGGAGCAAAACCGGATGGTACCACATGCAGGTTTTCAAATCATTTAGCAAAAATGCTGAGGAACATGTTAGACGGGTGGGACGAATGAAAACGAATTTATCCTGATGTATGTGTGTATGTAATTGCGAGACATAGCCAAAACGAACCGAATCTGGAAGATTTTCAATGATAAACTGTGCAGCCCGAAAATTGAAGTTGGCCTCTTGGAGTACCTTTGCGCTACGGCTCCGCGGGGTCTACAAAAAATAATCTTCATGTAAGCAATCGATATTGCTCAGGACATAAACATACAACCCGCAGACGTCAAAGCCAGTCGAGGTTGGCCTACAACATTTAGGCAACGGAACCAACTCTCCATCAGCCAACTATCAGCGTGTGCCAGGTGCTGCTAGCCAAATACCAGAAACAAATGAGGAAGCTTCATCACTTTGTCACCGCATTTCGGAGGGGCCTGTGTACGAACCGTTACGGATAGGCGATGCTGATGGCCTGTCTGGTTCGGTATTCCTGACAATCGAAAGGTGACTTAAAGGCCAAAATGTATCTTCGTGCCGACCAATAGGGCCGATTGGCAAAGCTGCAGAGTGATAGGCTTTGCATCACCGCTGAAGGTAGATGTCTTGCAACCTACAATTTTTTAAGAGACTCTGTCAAGAGAGAGGCTTCTTCAGGATGTCGCAGACCGGTGCAAGAAAAAGCACAGATGTCCGAGTAATTGGTCATATACTGGCTGAAAACGAAAGTTCTCCCAGGGTATCGTAGACAAGATAAAGATTGGAATTAAGAGATATTGGTAATAAACTGATGTGAAACAGACGTTCCCCCCGAGTATCATAAACAGGGTGAACAAAAAAGGCTTGGATATTAAAATAATTGACTTTAGATTAGCTGAAACAGTGCTTTAGAACAGACCAGGAGGCCTACTACATCGAAAATGCCTATTTGTGCTCCACAACCTGAGACGGCACAACAGACCCAGTGATGATTTGGCTGAAATACTGTCGAACTGGCTTGGCCGTAATGCCTTTGCCTCTTGTTGCAGCCGTTTCATATTTGCTTTAATTGACAATGGAAGACAGATTTTCAGCCGTGCTACTGCGAGTGGACTGCCGTGGGCAAGCCCGGAACAACTCTGGCAGAACTGCTGAAGAAAGTGTCCCTCCAGAAAGCGCGCGCTTGGAAACTACTATCTCAGAGTTTGATTCATGGCTCTCTCCATCACTATGGACGGCAGAGATGAGGACCAGCTTTGGGTGCACACCGATGAGGCGAGTGAGGCGAGCAAGTCCGCAAGGGTCGGATTGCCGATTATATGATATCACGCGATGTTGATTGGCGCAAATGCGGCCATGATACATGCACGTAAATATTTGTATCTGTAACAAAATTTTTAATGATCAAACACAGTACTCAACTGGCAGCACAGTGTGTGGTGCTCAGAAAATTTTATGACACTTGTGAGCCTTATGAACAGGTTTGAGCCTTATGAACGAGGTGTCAGAATTGTTTTTTTCATCTTTGATAGTACCATGCAAAATATAAGTTGATCCTATTATTACGTAAAACTAATTCTGGGCTACTTGGTGCATTACTCTTAACAGGAAAGATTAACAGCGCTACCAAAAAGACACAGAGGACAGGCACTGACTCTAACTTCTTTTTCGAAACAACACCGACGATTCTCCCACACCGGCGGCATGACGATGACGAAGCGGGCAGTGGCGCGGGGCAGAGCGCTCGCGCCAGGCCCGCTAGCCATTAAAGCATATTTCATCGTCTTGTCATCACGTCATTCTGTTTCTCTTCTCTTGCCGTGTTCCATCACTAGTTACGCCACCACGTAACATTTGGTTGGAGGAGCGGTTCATCCCTATCCTCGCCTTGCGCCGTCGAAGCCAACCGTACGTCTGGTCCATCGGCCGAGAGTCCGTGTAGATCGCCGCCCAGCTTTGCCTCAGCCCTTTATTTAGACCAGACCAGCCGCTCTCCCCAGCCCCGTCCCCAGCCCTGACTACAACACAGGACGACCAGGAAGAGCCCAAAGCTGACCCGACCGACCCCACTACGAAGCGACCTCACGATCACTAGAGCGAAGACAGCACCCCCGCCCAAGCAGTTCGGCGTGTCCATTAGCCTTGGCCTTCGGCAAACGGTGACGATTGGACCTGATAATCCGAGGCAAGCATTCATCCCATCTTTGCACTCATTGTGGTGTCCAGCGTTTCATGTATAAATCCTGTGTCTGTGTTCATCGTCACTTCATGCAATGGATTTCTAGCAATCGATTGGGACGATCACTCGGTGGCCCCGGGTAGTGCTACGACGATGACGAAGCGGGCAGTGGCGCGGGGCGGAGCGCTCGCGCCAGGCCCGCTAGCCATTAAAGCATTTTCATCATCATGTCATCACGTCGTTCTGTTTCTCTTATGTCACCATGTTCCATCACTTGTCATGCCACCACGTAACAATATGTATGCCAGTAAAGTGCTTCCTTATCTAAACAAAACTCAGAAGCCTACTCTCTATTCTAAATAGTGATAGGTGTGAGAGCATTTGCTTTTTGAAAAACTTTCAATTTGGTGTCGTTTCCAAAAAGAAGTTGGAGTCAGCACCTGTCCTGTGTGTCCATTTGTAAGTGTACATTTGTAGCGCAGTGAATGTTTTCTTTTAAGAGTCCTATCGTCCTTCAGCAGCAAGCAGAAACCAAAGTCCCAAGCATGGCGAATGTGCTTCCACTATTCCCGAGTTTTGACGACAGCAATTTTGGTACCGAATGGACCAAGTAGATAGAAAGGTTCTAGATTTTCTTTCAGCTTGTCATATTGCTTATTGCTGCAGATGAGACAGAGGAAACCTGTTCTCCTGCACTATACGGTGAAGTCTACATCTTTCGCTCACTGCCTGAGAGCTCCAACCACGCCACAGCTGCAATGGCCACAAGCACAACCGAGACCGGCCAGAGCACATCGACGACGGTATACGATGCCGCACGAGCAAAGCTGGATGCTTATTTTACTCCGCGAGTGAACTGAACATCTGTAATATATATATAAAGTTCGTCAAGCTTAGCACAATGATGGTGACTCACAGGACGCATTCAACATGCGCTTCTGGAAGCTATCTCACCGCTACAATTTTGAAAACATCAACCTTGAACTCAAAAGTCAAATCATCCTCTCCACAACGTTGTTTCGTATCCTAAATATGGCATGCTTCATTCACCAACATTCAAGGAAGATGCTCGATGACTTCGAACGTGATGTTTCCGAAATCGAGAAGAACGTCGACAGCGACATGACAGTTGTGCAGTGAACAGTAAGGACGGCACCGTTGCCAACACCAAAGTGGGTGACCTATGGCATGACAGATCTTCGAACCGCACTGAGTTCGTGCCCCATCAGCAGACTGTCGTAACTGCGGAGGCAAGTGGCCTCGCCAAAGTGGATGATCAAGTTGACATAATTTGAACCAACAAGGTTAGTCACATGGCACGTTTCTGCCGTCCAACGAAGAGAATTGTCCAACTAGTGGATTACAGCAATGATGCCAGCAGGAACTCACAAAAAGAGTGCACTACGAAAAGCTGGATCTTTTCTTACTGCACTCTTCTTGTGAGTTCCTGCTGGCATCATTGCTGTAATCTACTGCTTGGACAATCTATGCATATATATATATATATATATATATATATACGGACGAAGGAGGAAGAAGAGGGCAGTGGCGCTTGCCGGCACGTAATAATATACATATATATATATATATATATATATATATATATATATATATATATATATATATATATATATATATATATATATATATTATTACGTGCCGGCAAGCGCCACTGCCCTCTTCTTCCTCCTTCGTCCGTAACATGAGCCGGAGCCACCAAGCGATCATCCGGATCGTAGACGAGGAAGTTAACCGATGAGGATGGGCGTGTCTCCATGCTTGAAGAAGAGGAAGAAGTAAGAATAGAACGGCTTGCCGGCACGATGTCTGATGCGTGGGTGATCCGCCTCCTCTGGACCTGTCAACCATCCGTCACACAGAGTCCATGGAACCGGTGGCTCGAGGCCACGTCGGGCGGCTTGGGCGGGGGTTGCGTGTTCGTGTCCATCGGTTCCTTAAGGTCATTCGGGTTTTCGGGTCGTTTGGGTTCTTCGTCTCGGTTCTGGTTGGTGTTTCTGTTCTTGTCCTCAGGTCTGGGCTGGTGGCTGGGCGGTGGCAGTTGGTCAGGTCTGGACTTGAAAGGCTGGGGCTAAGCTACTCGGCGATGTCACTGGGCTCTCGGTCGATGATCCCGGCTTACAGATGACATCGATGCCACAAGGTGAGGATGGGGATGACGTACGCCGCACCTGCAACCAAATGTTACGTGGCGGTAAGCGATGACAACAGGAAAACAGAGGACAGAGAGAAGAAGCTCGATGGTCGTGAGATGAGGTTTAATGAATCTGTGTGCCGGCCTAGCGCGCGCGCTCCTGCCCGCACCACTGCCCTCTTCTTCCTCCTTCGTCCGTAACAATATATATGGTATATATTGTGTGTGCGTGTGTATGCGTACGTACGTGTGTGTTTGTACAATCGCGCGTTTGCGCTCGCTCCTGCATGGGATACAGATGTCAGCTATCCGCGCACAATCACGGAAGATAATGCAGGACAAGCCGCCTTCTTCTGAAGTCATGTCTATCATCGTGCTGCGTTATACTTACTGTTTCTTCTACACCATGCCTTCCACCCAACGAATGACGATTGACGCACCGACTTGGTAACTAACCGGAGGTCGTATATTTCCTGGAATCTCGAGCGCGCGGCCTTCGCGATATCTCGCCTGGCTACTGCTGCACTGTCTGGCGAGAGATATTCTCAGTTTGGCAACTCCTTTTTTTTATTATACATTAAAAAATGTCCAAGGAAATAGCTGTTCAAGCTTGGCTTGAGTTGTCCTTGGCCCCACTTTTCAGGCACTGGCAGCAGCGAGAAGAGCACAAAAAACAATGTTCTAGGATGCATGTAGCACAGTCAGTATAAAGCAAAATATACAGCAATAAAAATGTAACCGTAGTAACTGGTACGAACATTCAATATATATGAAAAATATTACACCGGACGGCACCAATTGAGCGCATATCACATGGTATACAAAATAATAGAGTAAGGTGCAGCAGCCCAACATATCGATGAGGTCATAAAGTTGCAGTTTAGAAATGTCATTACCTTGATTTATATATTCATTCAATAAACGTGGTAACAGATCATGCAGCATTTGTCGACCGTAATCAGCTCGGCAGGTAGATATTTTCCAAGATGAAGCAGGCCTGTTGGTGCGTAGTGAATCAACTAAGCATAGTCTGGCAATGTCGATAAGAATATTGTTTCAGCTCTTTTGACTATCATAATATTACCGTGTTAACCTAAACCTTTATAGCTCATTAACTGTAAGTATACTGAACAGTTTAAAATTCTGAGAGGTAGATTGCAGGTATGACACGTTTGAAATGATTCCTAGAAAGCTTTTTAGTTTAATATTAAAGTATTTAGATTACTCTCTGGGGTTGTCTCCCATACCAGAAATGAGTAATTTAGGTAGGATGCGAATAGGGACTTATACATGATTAATTTCACGCTTTTATGTGAAAGACATCTGTTTCGATTTACTGTTCCTATTGTACTGCTCTCTCTGTCTGTCCAACGCACTGCATGACTTCTATACTCGAAGATTTAAATATTTTGTCAGTTATCGCGACTTGTTTACCTCTAGGTTAAAAATTATTTTGTTTTGTTTTTGTAGCCTTTCGGTTTTATTTCTAGTCCAGGCATCTGACGCTCGTAAGACATTATGTCATTTTACAATTACGTCCTTGCCACTTGTATAGGCAGTGAATATACGTGCGCAATCAGGATGAAGAATAAATTTAGTTTCTCAAGCTATATAACAAGATCATTTATGTAGAAAATGAAAAGCGAAGGGTGCAATATGCTACCCTGTGGGAAACCGGATAATATTTGCTTCTTTCTCAATACCAAAGGTTTAACAGAAACGAACGGAAACCTATGTGAAAGATAGCTTTTCAACAAAGTGGAGGCGCATGAATGCTATAACGCTCCAATTTTTGGAGGAGAATGTTATGATCAATATAACCAAATGCCTAAGTGAAGTCAATAAATACACAAACAAAGAATGGTTTTATCTCGAAATTTGCAAAATATACTGTTGTTATCCAGTAGCACCGATTGTGTGCATTGGTATTTTGAAAATTGTACTGGGATGCTATAAGGCCATATTTATTACAAAATGAATACAAATGGCTATGAATATTTCCCTGGCCTTTAGAAATCACGAGAAGGATGGATATTGGCCTATAGTTGTTAGTTTTTTGTCTCGAACACTTTTTATAGACTGGTATTACACGTGCTATTTCAATTTCTGACGGAAATATGCCCAGTGACATGAAAATATTGTATATATGGACAAGCAGGGGGCTTACTATATCAACAAAATATTAAAACAGCCGTATCTGTACACCGCTTGGATTGCAAGCATCAGAGATGTTGAGGCCTAAAATTTTGAACGTACTTCATTTGTATCTGTGGGTTATAAGAAGAATGAATTCGTGTATACCTGGCTTAACATATATAAGCAACCTACGATATAACGCTAGAACCTCTGCGAACAAAATAATCAATGACTGTATAAGCCACAGCGTGCCGAGGAATTATTTGATCCTGGGGGATAGTTTCCTTAACTACTTCCTTTCCACAATCCTCCCTCCATTAGTGAATTATTTTTATTTCAAAATAGATGTCTGCCTGAACAAGATGAGAAAATTCGGAGATAACAAATATACCTCGCCCTCTTCAGCTTTGAGGCTTTTAACGGCGCACAGGTCAGCTTCATGTTGGTTCGTATTAACTGCTTAAAAATGGAATCTTTTCTATCAGATTTCTCAAGATGCGCTCGAATAATCAATGGCTTACGTGCACGTTTAACACTCGAACTATGCTTCTGGACAAAACGTTTTTATAAACATGCTCGAATTGTTGCAAAATTGACTCATAAGCGATTTCTGGGTCCGTTTAAGTCGGGACAGCATCCGAACATGTCTGGCAGATTTCTAGTCGGAAAGAATCCAGGGCAGCTTGAGTCACATAATGATATGCTACAGGCGTATCAGCGTTCGTAATGTTAAAACACTTTGAACACTAAACATATGGGCATATGATCACTCACAGGATAATTAAAAACACAGCTCTTCACCGAGGAAGTGCCATAATTGCTTATAAATAAGCAATTATAGTTTTCGCGAAGAGTTTCCATCGGGTCGGTGACTCAATGCAGTTTCTGCAGTCATTGCAGGTAAGAAGGCTTCCAAAATCAATTTTTTCTGCGCTGTTTCTACTGAAGTCAATGCTAAAATCGCCACCAATGATTATAAAAAATTGATTTTTATTTCTAAATGTTAGAAATTGATTCGTAAAGCTATAAAACTCTGGTATGCATCCATCGGGAGGATAGTAGTAGTCAACTAGGGATATTTTGTAATTTCATACAAACCACCTCTTAATCGTTCTTGATATAGCTAAATTCAACCAATAAGTTCGCTTGCAAGAAGTCCTTCACCAGTTGCGAGAAGCCAGCTCATCTATGAAATTACCTATGTACGTTAAACGGTTTCACTGAGGCATGTGAAAAAGATTCAAGCTACTTGTTTGCCATATTTTAGTAACTATTATTATATAAAAAGAGTTTCTTAACTCACTAAAAAAACCTTCAAGTTCCGTGACCTCGTTTCCTACAGATTGAACATTTAAATGTGAACCACGAAGAATACCGCTTTTTTAATGCGAAAGCATTTAAGCAATTTTGTTGCTGTGATGTGTCCTAGATGAGCCATATTGGGGCTACTCTTGCACTCAGTACAACAGATGATCAGCTCAGAGCTAACAAATCACTTGGGTCTTCATTACAGCTGCTGACGCTCCACTCTTTCTACGGACTAGCACCTTCGCGCTATGCAAAATCATAGACACGTCCTTTGTCCAAGCTCTCGCTGCCAACGCATCATCATCCTTGGACTCCCTTCGCAGAGGCTCTGGTCTGCTTCTGAGGCACTCAGCCAGTTGGAAGGGGGACAATTTAAAAAAACATTATTTTGGTAAAAATGTCAGAATAACTAAGAAGGTGTTAAAACGCAATCACATCTACTAACAGGGCGAAGCCTAAGCGTCCTTTATATTGTGTCCATATTGTTTTGGCTTGGTTTTGTTTGTAGGGTTTAACGCCCCAAAGTAACAGGGGCTATGATGTAAGCTGTAGAGTAGGACTACAGAAATTTCGACCACCTGGAGTTCTTGAACGAGCGCTGGCATTACACAGCATGACCCTACTCCACAGCTCATATTACTATAAATAAATGCAAGCCAAAGCAAGATCATTCATGGATGCTCGGATTATGTATTTACTCAAGAACAATAGGGGATATGCCGAAATTACTTAGTCATCTATCTGGCAACATGCACATGCCGCCATCTTGTGTTGGGCGAGTACTTCAGACACATCGCCCGCGAACCCGCGGCTGCCTTGGAATCGGCGGGTCTAAACTGGCTGATGGAACTGCGCTGTCTTTGCTAATTATCTTTTCTAAATATGCCTATGTTTGCTAATTATGGCACAAGGGCAGCGTTTTTCCTCAAGCGGCCACGAGAGGTGGCGAAGGAATTTCGAGGATTTGCCGCACCTCACTGAGGACAATTTATCGCATTTCTGCTCGTCAGCAACTCCGTCGATGCTGCAGCAAACGAAAGCGTATTCTTTCGCCGTTGAGACCTACGCTGTTCCATCGTCGCTGGCCAGTAACGTCTGCGATTCGAGGTATGTGGAGTTATCTGTGCTTTTAAATATGTACGCCGCTGATGGACTTTGTTCTGCTGCAGTGTATTCAAGGCTTTCCCTCCCTGCTGTAGGCGCGCAAACACCGGCGTCGCAGGAGCGACATAGTTTGACAGCTCATTTGCGTCAATTTGTATATCGGCTACAATCTATATATGAAGTGCTTTTGGATGAAGTGAAATCTCGTAGTTGTTTTCTTATGTACATGGCGCAATCCGATTTTGATGTGCAGTCGGCTGTCTCTGGCGCACAGTCATGTCAAGTGGTGTTCGCCCTAGGAGCGGAAACTCAAAAGACTCGGTAAACGTAAAGATAACTAAACCTGAGACGAGAACAGTAAAGATCCCTTCACATCAAAATTAAAAGACTATGACCCTGCAAACACACTAAGATTGACTCAGCTATAGTGTAACGTCATCACACGCAATGGTTATATTCCCAGAAAATGTTATTTATTAAAGTATTCATTTATTCATCATTTATTGACCATTAAATGTCCCGTTAGGGAGATCATATAAGGGGGGGGGGATACAGAAGTATTCAGCAGTTATGCACGATTATAAATATAGAAAAAAAAGAGGGATCAAGATTATATAAGGGGCATACAGAAGTATTTTGCAGTTATACAGGAATATGAATATAAAAAGAAAAAAAAAACATATAGTAAAGCTAGGACATAATGCAAAGTATACAAGTATACAACAAGGTATAGTTTGATTTTTTATTTTATATTGTTTTTCTGCACAACACTGCTCGATTGCCTTTAAACGTATTTTTAAAGTTGCATATCCAGAGGGATACAAAATTATCCTTAAGTCTTAAGATAGCCGAGCCAGTTCATACCTATCCTCTTTTAAGGCTTGGGTCTCAACAAATCATAGAATATAATTTGGAAGCATCACCCTTATAACAATTGTCATCATAGTGGGTCCAAGTTTTTGTTTCATAACTTTGTTTGTTCGTGTGTTGTAGTGTTATTTTATTTTCACCTTTTTCTTTCTCATCCTTATGATGGCAGCTTTCTTTTCATGTCACTGTGCCGGTCTCATCTTAGACAGTGATAATGATCATCGCCATTTTATTCTCTTTGCAGGTTTGACATTGTCTACGCACGGGCGACATGTTTTCGGAGTCAAACGAAGACCGGGAACCCATACAATGTGCTTCTTGCTTTTCGACAGACCTGACGCAACTTGCGAGTGCCCTGCTGGAGCGAGTAGCTCATGCAGCCACATTCTTTCTGTGCTGCGGATGATAATCTTGCTCAAGAAGCATTGTTTTAAAGAGGCTGCAGTGGAGCTTAGGTGCACAGAGCTGCCTCGGCAGTGGAGGCGCCCTAGACGACAGGGAATCAGGCCAATGAATGTTCACAACATTGATTGGAGGAACCCAAGGGAGAATGGCGTACCAGTTTGTTACCCATTACGGCTGTCTAATTCACCTGCACAGAATGGGGACGACTAGCAAAACCTGAACGCCCTACATGCTCTGGGCAAAACATTTGATGACATTGGCAGCCATGACTTTGCCATGGTGTTTCTAGCTGCTAAAAGGCTTTTGTGGAAGCAAAAAGGGGACCAGCGCCACCCGGTTCACCACTTGCCTACCAAGAGGCAAAGCTGCCTTCGGGCTTTAGGACATGGCTGTCAGACAGCATTTCTTTAGGGTCTGGAAGGATCACTTTCATCCCGGACCTTCGTCTTTTTGATGAGGTGGCAGACTGTCGATTTCCTGACACCTTGTGCTCTGAAGAGCTTAATATATTTAAGGTAAGCACTGCACACTTTAAGCAAAATTCCAAGTTGCATGAGTGACATGAATGCTTTATTGCTTGCGCTTTCTGTACTGTGGCCTCGAATCGATGTGGGTATTATTTTTTTTGCAAACAGTAGTGATCATCATTACAGTCTGTGAAAATGTAAAGGTAGTGTCATAAGATTTTATCTAATGAAGACCACAGTATGTTTGTAAACTACGATGATCAGATCTAATCATGGGATACACAATAGATGATTTGTAAGAAAGCTAATGTGATGTGCTTGCTTTTTGTTTTATTTTCACAGGAATTACAGCTGTCACCAGAAGAAGCGAGACACTTGGAGAAAAATTCAAGGCAGCAGCACAGTGCGCGGAGACGAGAAGCTTGTGTGGCCCGATTAAGTGCCTCACATTTTGGGAGAATTATCAAAAGGAGAGAAGAGTGGACTGATTAAGGAATTGCGAACATAGTTGAAAGTAAGGACGCCCTGTGCACGCTGCTCAATACGGACTCCGAAATGAAAGTCTGGCTGCTGACCGGTACAGTGCCGTAATGCAGAGCTATGAACATTCTGTGTCACTTTTCCACAGTGGCTTAGCAGTAAATCCAGTTTCCATGGCTTGGTGCAAGCCCCGACAGGCATGTTTTTGACCCAGAAGATGATACCTTCCGGCTATTGGAAATTAAGTGCCCATATTTACTAGAGGACAGTCAACCACAAGAAGCCATGATAAAGTCATCTTGCCTCACTTTTGGGGAAAATGGCCAACCGAGCCTCAAGAGAGAGCACGATTACTATCCACAGGTGCTGGGTAAAATGGCTGGTGCTGGTTGCTTGTGGGCAGGCTTTGTTGTTTGCTCAGAGAACTGGATTGCAGTGGAACACGTATGATTTGACAAGGAAGAATGGCTTAAAATGCGTTCGAAACTTGACGCCTTCTTTTTTTCGCACCCGTTGCCGTATATCAGGACACGACATCATTGTCGCTAGTGTTTTGTTCATGTCAAGCAAGGAGAAGAAGAAGACGATTATTAGCCGATCGGCTGTCTGAGACCGGTCTCTAATTTTCGGTGTTTCTTCGAAGTTTTAGAGTATTAAGTGTTCCTGTGATTTGTGTCCTCAACGTGCGACGATATGGGGGTCCCTGGCCACCGGCGGAAGCACGTCAAGTGACCTCCTAGGCGTTGTGTGCTCAGAGAACTGGATTGCAGTGGAACGCATATGCTTTGACAAGGTAGAATGGCTTCAAATGCGTTCAAAACTTGACGCCTCCCTTTTTTCGCACCCGTTACCGTATATCAGGACACGGCATCATTGTCGCTAATGTTTTGTTCATGTCAAACAAGGAGAAGAAGAAGACGATGCTTATCTGATCGGCTGCCTGAGACCGGTCTCTAATTTCCGGTGTTTCTTCGAAGTTTTTGAGTAATAAGTGCTCTTATGACTTGTGTCCTCAACGTTTGACGATCTGGGGGTCCCTGGCCACCGGCGGAAGCACGTAAACCAACCTCCTAGGCGCTCTGTGCCATATGCACTCCGACAAGAAACACCACCTCCAGCCGCACTCTATGCGGCACTAATGGCAACAGAGCCATCGGCTAGTCAAGCGGCCCCTATAGTGACGGAAACAGATCAGGGCCCTGCGAACAAGAGACCACGCGAAGAAAAAGCCAGCGATGCGACTTTGGGTGACCACGCAGAGGACATGGACCACGCATCCTTCACGGTTGTCTCGTACAAGAAAAAGAGAGCTGCTGGTGTTCCGGTTGTCTTCAAAACCACCGAGGTAGGAGGCAATCTATGGAAAGCCAAACCTAACAGCGTGGCTTCGGCAGCTGTAGCGTCGGCACAAGAAAAAGTTCTCAGCTATCGTCTCAATAAGGATGGGAGCTTAATGGTTACAGTACCAACATTGCCAGCTGCGAACTGTTTGCTCATGGTAACTAAGCTGGCTGGAGTGGCTGTAGAGGCCCGGGTACCGTATTCTTACACTGCAAGCTACGGGAAAGTTCAAGACGTACCTGTCACCTACTCAAATGAAGATCTGCAGGAGTATCTACGTGACCAAGGTGCCCTCTCAGCTAGGAGGCAAACAACCTACAATCCTGAGGACGGTGGCAAATTCAAAGAGGTACGCCGTCGTTCTGTTATATTAGAATTCTCAAAAGATGTACCACTGCCTAAAAGAGTCACGCTTGGGTTCTGTAGTTACCCTGTAACTGAGTACGTCGGAGCAGCGACACAATGCTACAAATGTCAAAGGTATGGCTACATATCGAGAACTTGTACCGGCCCCGTGCGATGCAAAGTGTGTGCTGGCCCCCATACGCACAAAGAGATGCACCTCGAGAGCGCAACCTAAATGTGCAAACTGCGATGGCCCACACCCTGCTTCATATGGAGGGTGTGTTAAAAAGAAAGCTGCTAAACCTGCACTCTCAGTGGAGCAAGCACAAGGGAAACCGCCCAAGAGTCATGATCCAACACCTAACCCTGACTTTGTTTTCACAAAAACGTTAGGTATTTCCCAAGATCAGTCACCACAACATGAAAAATCACATGATGAAAAATGTGTGATGACACGTACGCGGCTGCAGCCAAAAAGAAGCTTGGAAAGTCCGCTGGCTTTTCTCCTCCAACAAAGCAGCAGTGACACTCCGCACAAGACCCGACAAACAACCTTTCTAACTCTCAGCCTAAGGCAACGCAATGTAACAAGAAGATCAGCGAAAGGCAGCAAAGCGGAAGCACCGAACAAGAAATCACAAGCCTATTGATTCCGATGCTGTTTACCGCCATCCCCGCTATCCCTTCGTCACAAGGACTCCCAGAAGTAGAAGCTGTTCTAGCAATGGAGCTTTTGCAGTCGGTCTCTTACGCTCCGCAGGGGCGTAATATCACACATCTGTAATCATGGCTTCGACAGGAAGAGCTTCACCACAGCTAACCATCCACGACATCTATCGCACATGCACCATTTTCCAGTGGAACGCTCGTGGTTTCCTCTTAACACTCTGATTTTCGGCAACTTGTGCGAGCGTACCACTTCCCTTTCATAGTCATCTCTGAATATCACATGGAGGAAACTTTTAGACTACGCGGATACTATTTTCATCATTCACAACGACTGGATGACGTTAGCAGATTGCTGATAGGCTTTCGCAAGGATATCCCAGCCTCATTGGTTGAAGTTCCGCCTCACAATAATAACGAATATGTGTGCGCCATACCAGTAATTGGGAGACAAGAGTACACTCTTATTGGAGTATACCTTGAGCCAGGCAGGCCATTCGATGCTTCGAGGCTTGAAAATTTGATAACAAGGACGCCCACTCCACATATTATTTGCGGAGACTTCAACGCTCACAATGAAATTTGGTTAAGCTCACACACATGTGCCCGAGGTGCCAAGCTTGCAGAACTTCTAGCAAAACATTTATCTGAGCCGCTAAATGACGGCAGCATAACCTATCTCCGAGGCCTGACGACTTCCAACAGCATTGACGTGACCTTTGTGACAAGTTCAGCTGCCCACAACTTTGGCTGGCGCACCGATCTGGAAACACGTAGAAGTGACTATTACCCAATTCCCATATCGGCTGTCAGTGCGCAGATGGCGTCAAAGCAATTTCTAGTAAAATTTACAGACTGAGATATGTACAAAGATGCTGCAAGCAGGGGAATTACTGCCGCAACCCGGCATGAGGAACTAATATCGACAATTGCTTATTGCCTGAGAGAAAGCACGCGAATCACAACTGAAAGCGACAGCTTACCCGAAAATGATGAGACATTCCAAAGGCTGTGCGCTATTCACAGACGACCTGAAAGGAAAGCTAAGCGCGCAAAAACATTGAAGACCTTCGTGCCTGCCGACGCACACAACGTCGCATTCGACGCTACCTGGATAAGCTTAGTCGGCAAAGATGACGTGATTTTGTTCTACACTGGACGTGCGCCAATCAGTAGCCAAAATTTGGCGGATAGTTCGCAGTATGCGCACTCCCTTCCAACAGCTTTATCCTTTAACAGTGCTATCTCTGTATGAAAGAAAATCCATTAAAGAAGTCTCAGAAGAATACTGCAGACAACTGTCCGCAGGGTCAGTGACTTCCACACATTCCACAGATGGTCTGTCAAACATCCCCCCGACGGCAGTGTCAGCGATGGACCCACGTTTCACTATTGATGAATTAACCACAGCTATCGCAGAATTAAACAGACGGTCGTCTCCGGGCCATGATGAAGTTACCTATGACGCCATCGCAAAGCTACTTCACAATTCCCGCCTTCGACTCCTGGAATACTACAATTCTTCCTGGATGTCTGGTGAAGTCCCAGCGGAATGGAAGTTGGCGAAACTTGTGCCCGGTTTGGAACCTTCTAAACAGCTAACAAGTTATGCATCCTTCCGACCCATTGCCCTACTGAGCTGCGTCGGTAAGCTTATGGAGCGAATGATCTCCAAACGCGTCACCCGGTTCCTCGAGAACAGAAATGAATATCCTCAGGAAATGAACGGGTTCCGCCAGAATAGGTCTGCGACTGATAATGTTATTATCCATGTCTCATCACTTGAAGAGTATCAAGGCTGCATTTGACCCTGTATTTCATAATGCAATTCTCGCAGCCTTGGCCAGCCTTGGCCACGGAGGAAAGCTTTACAACTGGATTGGACACTATTTACAAGAGCGGCAAATTTTTATGAGCACTCCACATGGTCAAACTGCCTTTTATGCAGTGAAGAGGGGCGTACCTCAGGGAGCTGTGCTCAGCCCTCTCCTGTTCAATATTGCCCTTCTACATTTAACAAGAAAACTTCCTCGTGGAGTACGCATTACAATTTTTGCAGATGATATTTGCATCTGGAGTGCATCGCGTTCGCGTTATACAACGCAGCAACAAATTCAGAGAGTGCACATCTCTAATGCACATCTCAATGTACCTGGCTCCCTGAGGTCTTCGGCTCTCACCAGAAAAGAGTGTTGCTATGGCTTTTACAAGGAAAAGGATGACTCGATACCCGCTCCTTGTGGATGGACGGTCACTGTCCAATGTACGATCACACCAGTTCCTATGGGTATAATTGCCAGTAACCACTCTTGGGCCCCTCAGATTAAAAAAACTCCATGAGACAATCACTGCAGCCTCACAGGTTTTCAGATTCATGGCGGGAACACGATGGGGCAGCAACTGCCGATCGATGGTTCTGCTTGAAAAGGACTACGCTACTATTTACCGGTACTTCAAAGATTATCTCCAACAAGCAAGAAGATTCGTGAGGCTGCACGGAAGAACTGCTTGCGGACATGCCTTGGACTCCCAAAGGGATCCTCTGCATTAGGAACACTTTCAGAAGCAGGATGCCTCCCGTAGATGTGATTGCCGCCCAAAAAACTATGCGCCCCCATCTCCGACATATCCTCCAAGGGAAGACGCATTTCTTGCATCGTGTCCATCAAACGCACAGCAACTCTAGCTTTGGTCAAGCAGTACTGTTTGTGCCCCTCCCTACTATTATTCAGCTATGTAGTTTACTACCACTCACATTTCCTCCATGGACACTATCGTCTCTAAAGGTGAATATGTTTGTTTCTGGAATGGATGCGAAGAGCCGCATGCCACAGGCAGCACTTCTGCAAGCCGCTCTCCCCTACATAGTCAAGGAATATACGCAGCACACCCACATATTCACCGACGGTTCAACTGCTCAAGAGACTTCATCCTTTGGCCTTTATGTACCCTCAACAAACAATGTCCTGTATTACTGGCTGCAGCGGAAGACATCATCTACGACAGCTGAGCTCCATGGCATTAAAAGAGTTTTCTCCTATATCCTGCGCCAAACTCCCAGAAGATTGGTTATCTTCACTGATTCCAAAGCATCTCTGCAAATCCTGAATAACCTGCTGAAGAAAAACAATCATCATCCTGTTTCCCTTGACATCGGGTATCTTCATCATTTGGCTAGTGCCGCAGGCCACTGCATAACATTTCAGTGGATACCAGCTCACTGTGGCATTAAAGCCAATGAAAAAGCAGATGAAGCGGCTGGCAAAGGCCACCGACATCAAAGGTACTTTAGGACCTTCAAGAAACCTGATGCATCCCAACTGGCTAAAAGATTTGCTTCCGAAACAAAGTATCGACTTTGGAGCTTGCCGACGCATCACTATCAATTTCTATATTCTATTGACCCACATCTAAAATCAAGACTTCCTCTGAAATATCCTCGCTAACTAGAAACTCTATATCACCGACTTTGTCTAAACTGTGCATACACAAATGGATTGCGCTACCGTTTCGGTGAAATGAACAGCCCGTATTGTGACAACTGTGGCTCGATTTAAACTATGGAACATATCCTACTTGATTCCACTGCGTACGCTGACCAGCGTGCAAATTATGAACACAACATGGAGAAGCTCTTTCCACTGCCTTTAACAATGAACAGTGTTTTAGGTCCCTTAGCCTGCCCTAATCAACAGAGACTCGCGATGAACTTTTTATTTACATATTTGAAGGACATTGCAGTCCTTGAAAAACTTTAATTTCGTCTCGCATGTTTCCCTCAGGCACTTTGCAAGTGGTGAACTCTATAAGCACATTTGTCGGATCATGCATTTCATTATTTGATTTTATATCATTACTCCACGAAGCACCATAACACGTATTAAATGGCCGTGTTTTATCTCCCCCTTCAATTCTATTATTTCCCTCACTATTCTTCTTTCGATCTTTCCCTCCCAAATTCCTCTACCCACACAGAGTATCATGCCAGCGAAATCTAAACGCCGGCAAATTATCTGTTTTTCCATTAAAGAGTCTCTCTCTCTCATGTCAAGCAAGAGTCTAAAAAAGGAATGTGCTTGAAATCAGTTATGCATGTGGGCTCTGTATCAAATATATATGTGCTATGTAAATAATATGAGCCAATTTAAATACTGAGTAGAGTTCTGTTGACACTGCGGCTGATTATTCAGATGCCATCACTACTGTTGGGCATTTGTTGTAGACAGCAGCCTCAGGCTGAAAGAGAAAAATATTTGTATTGTCAATATAAAACTAACAATGGTACAATGCATCAAGGAACATGAATGTTGACATTATTATGGAAGTCTATTGCGGCTCCATTTTCAGCTTTTTCATCATGAATACTCAACAGACACTTCATATCGTGCAAGTTATATAGTGTACTGCTACTAGCATTATTTTATTATGCACAAATTAGATACATTCAAGTAACCAATTTACTATCCCAGTAAGCTTCAAGGGAAAGAAAGAAATTGACAGTGAATAAAATTGTTACTTTACTGTGTATACGGCACTACATACTATACAACAGAAGTAACTTGCAATAAATCAGTAAAATTCGGCTTAACGCATCAATATCAGAAGCAGGCTGGCTCGCATTTGTACTGATAATGAAAAAAAAATTCAATCGAGCAAACTAAAAAGAGGCTTTTTGGCAATATATCATCACACCTAAAATGAGTTCCAGTAATGCTACTCATCTCATTTTGCACTGTTTCATTCTAGTGCATCAGTACACCATGTTCCCTGCCTTTATTGAACTTAAACTAGGTAATATGAAGTCATATGTGCCACCTAAATGCGCGTCAAAACTGCTCGCAGCCCAACACAAATTGGTGGCTTGTTTTAAATGTGTTCACAGCTACATTCGTTTTATGTGCATATATATCCCAATGCAAATTGATGACTAGTTTCAAATGTATTCACAGGTACATTCCTTTTATGTGTATATATCTGTACATGAAAAAGATGTCAGTCATGCTACGTTTGTTTTTTGTCATGCTAAGCAAAGCCAATCAAGGGACAAAATGGCAATAAATGAGCTGTTCTGAAATTTAAGATGCTCTTCTGGAATGACTTTTCTACACGTACTACACTCAGACTGAGTCAAGTTTTAATATGCATGCTATATTTTAATCTGTGAAGATGGTTTACAATATTGAAACAAATCCTTGATTTGTTATTATTAAAATGGATTGCTAAAGATATATGTCCTATTTGCTGCCACAGCGGCTCCGTGGTTATGGCACTTGGCTGCTGACCTGAAAAATGCATATATGCGGCAGGGATTTACCCTATTTCGTTGAAGGCAAAATGATATAGGCCCGTGTACTGTGAAATGTTGTGCACGTTAAAGAGCCTGAGGTGACTGAAATTTCCTGAGCCCTACACTATGGTGTCTCTCATAGCCTGAGTAGCTTTGGGACATTAAACCGCAACAACCAAACCTATATATCTTACTTTATGAGTATTTGCTAAGGGCAGTTGTTAGATTTGCTAAATCCGAGGCTTCAGTCGTGGCCATTTTCCCTAATGGGATTTAAATCTTCATTCATGAATGTTTGTACCTATTCAGACACTTGCTTCATCAGAAGTAGTTATTCTTCCTCGAGGTTGTATTAGGGGTGAATGAAAACTTGAGAGGATGGCTGTCACAGTCCATATCTGATTGATAAGTGGGGTCAAGCTGACGGGTACTGGTCTGTCAAATATGTGGTATGACTTGATACTTTGTAATTTGCGCTCAACGTGAATTCTGAGCGAGGCAATTTCTCGTGTTTCGTTCGTTTCGCTGTTTCTAAACTTCCTATTTAACAGAAACGGAGGAATGTTCAAGTGAACATTTTTTGCACACGAGGTCAACACGGAAGCCTTTATCTGCCATGACAGAATCACCCTTATCAAACTATAAATCAAGAAAACCACTCATGATCACACATTCTCTGTCTGAGATTGATGCAATGAATAACTCAGACACAAAGAGCACTTCATTATATTCAGCTTATAAGTCCTGCAACACCTTCAAAGGTGTTGCAGGACTTATAAGCTGAATATGTGCTAGACTGCAGTGACAAGATTACGGGACTTCGCACTGAATCTCAGTTGCATCTAGTATCACTCTTGTTGATACTTACTTTTCAGAAATCTCTGGTGGCATGGTTGCATTCACTACAGCTCGTGGTTCCCACAGGGGTATCATACATAATCTGTCATACATAGGTTCAACCAGGTGGTACATATTCTTGAGACCGTGGGCTGCGAAACATTAAATCTGTGTGCCAGATCCGCTTGAAACTGGCCAAGGTGAAGTTGCACAAGAACTAAAAACAGCTCATTTTTCCCAGTCAGTTTTCGTTTGCGACCCTTACTGGATTTGGAATCACCCACAGTGTCGGTGCAGAAAGCATCACAGCCATTCTCTTCCGGCTTCAAGAAAAGCAGACGGCCGATGAACCGCTTGTAATCGGCCACACCAGCATAAAACGTGACATATTCATCACAGTCTTTAAATGACTCGATGCAGAAGGCGGCTGCCTTACGTCTTTCTTCAGCAAGCTCATTAGCTAGCTCCTCTTTCTCAGCTTGCAGCTGGCGAGCAGCCTCCCTGGCTGCTGTCAGGTGTTCTTCCAGCTGTGTGCACCTATTCTAAAATCTCCTTATTTCTTTTTTCTGTTCTTCTGCAACGGAAATGACCTGCTCCAAATTTCGGGTCGAACTTTAAGTCTGTGGCCGCTAGCATGAGCTTTTGGTGTCCTGTTGATCACTGCACATGAGTGCATTCACAGGTATAGTAATGCTGCTACTGCTGGTACTCTCAGTCGACCCTGATGCCTGCCCTGTGTGATGTGCTTGCTTCAGAGTTGTGTCGGTTACTGGTGGTGCACGCTGTTTTGGTGGCTTCCGGATCTTTTTATCTTTAACGAAGCTGAACACTGATGGTACAGCAGTGTCCCGAAGAAGCCTGTAGCCACTTGCCCCACCAGGCATATAGTCAGTGTCACGAAAGTGCTTTGAGCAAACTTTTGTTGATTTGCCAATTGTAAAGTTGCTGCCTTCATATTTGCGGATTGCAATGATCCATTTCTTGTACAACGCTGGATGAGTTGAGAATTCATGAAATTACACCTTAAAAAAAAGATGACATTCAACATATGGGCGGGGTATTTTATGCACCAGACACACACACACATATATTCGAACATTAAATCAGAAACACTTGCTATAGTGCTGCACTAAACTGCAAAGACCTTCTTAAAATGGCCCGAAATAGGCGCTTTGTGGATACTACAGTGGGCAGACACAAAGCGGCCGTCGTAGCGGAAAAGACGACAGCAGCAGAAGGAACGGCTCACATTACGCAATGTTGGACGCCATACCCACGTAAACGATGAATGAGGTGTTGCATGGAGGGCGCAGAGAGGGCAAAATAAAGGTACACTCTAATGGGTTATGTACTGGTCATGCACTGTTAGTGTGAGCACATGACCATATCAGCGTGCTCTATAATGGGTCATTGCGTGCGGCGCAGAGGATTGACCTGGGCATGGTACTTCGCGTCATCTGCCACTTCGCTTCGATGCGCGGCCGAGCCGGACGCAGTCGCCCTTCAATGTGCATGGCCATGCACTCACATGTTCACACTAGGAGTGGACGACCCTGTACATATAACTGCCAAGAGCTTGGGTCATACTCACCTAACACACTACCAGTCCAATAATCGCAGCTGCAGTGTTTACTACCACTGGGTAATGCGCAAATTTTGCAAGCCTTTCTCAGGTAATGGTACGTCGCTTTAAAGCGTATTGGACTCTAGCTTTAAAATTACTCGCACACTGCAGTCAAAACCAGTAATACAGCTGTTAAGCGTCGCCAGCACTGCGCATCAAACGCTAAAAACACGGAACTTGAAGACAATTGGTCTTGCGTGAAACCATTCTCGGTTAAAAAGCAATCCTTACGAGTCTTGCCTTGATTCAACAGTCGTCAATTACTCCCCGTTGTTTGCAGAGTGGGACACAGCAGCGTGCGGGCATTTTGCCAGTAGAAATCACTATATTGTCACGTCTCGACAGAACGCCAAGGAGGGTCGAAATATAAGACGGTTTGATTATTGGCCTAGAACGAGTCTTGCGATCAAGCTTCCTCCTTCTTCTTTCAGCTCGCGCTCGTGTTTCATAGTCATCTTTTGCGTCGTCTTCTATGCGGCATTTGCCCCCCTCCTTAGGAAGCATCGTCCCGATGAGAACAAAAGCAAGTAGGAGGTTAGGGTCAGACTGAGTGGTATGGCTTCATACGCACGACGTGGACGACGTCAGCTTGATGCTGGCGTCGCTTTGATGTCGACACCCCGTCTGGCATCACCTCATAAGTGACGTCGGTTAAACGTCGCTGAACAACATAGGGTCCAAAGTATCGTCGCAATAGTTTTTCAGAAAGTCCACGGCGGCGAATAGGTGTCCAGACCCACACTTTGTCGCCAGGTTCGTACATTACATGTCGGTGTCTCTGATTGTAGCGTTGTGCGTCATGCTCCTGCTGATTTTTGATCCGCACACGAGCTAGTTGGCGAGCTTCCTCTGCACGCTGAGCGAATTCCTCGGCGTCCTGATCGAGATCATCGGTGTCGGCATTCGGGAGCAACATTGCATCCAGCATAGTTGTTACTGGTCGCCCGTGAAGGAGGCTGAAAGGTGTCATGCGAGTGGTGTCTTGGCGGGCCGTATTGTAGGCGAACGTGACGTAGGGAAGTATTTCGTCCCAATTCTTGTGGTTTACGTCGACGTACATGCAAAGCATGTCTGCGAGGGTCTTATTGAGGCGTTCCGTTAACCCATTGGTTTGAGGGTGATAGGCAGTAGTTTTACGGTGACTGGTACCACTGAGGCGAAGAACGATTTCCAAAAGTTCGGCCGTAAATGTAGTTCCTCGGTCAGTTATAATAAGTGCCGGAGCGCCATGCCTCAGGACAGTGTTCTCAACGAAGAACCTAGCTGCTTCGGAGGCGGTACCCCTTGGCAGAGCCTTGGTCTCCGCGTAGCGGGTCAGATAATCAGTGGCGACAATTATCCATTTATTCCCGGCTGTAGACGTCGGAAATGGTCCCAGGAGGTCCATGCCAATTTGCTTAAAAGGTGTCGCTGGCACTTGAAGAGGGTGGAGTAGGCCAGCTGGTTTTACAGGGGGTGACTTACGGCGCTGGCAGTCTATGCACGTACGTACATAGTGTTTCACTGTCGCAGGCAGTTTTGGCCAGTAGTATCCGTGCTGTACTCTAGCCAACGTGCGGGTGTAGCCTAGGTGACCGGCGGTTGGCTCGTCGTGGCACGCTTGCAAAACTTCAGTGCGGAGAACCGATGGGACGACGAGCAGAAGACTGTTTCCCCCAGGACGGAAGTTCTTCTTGTAAAGGACGTTGTTGCGAATAAAGAATGAAGAGATTACTCGGGCGAAAATCTTCGGAACAACCGTAGTTCGCTTCTCCAAGAAATCAATAAGAGGGAGCAATTCCTGATCCTCTCGCTGCTGTTGGGAAAGCGTTGCGTCATCTATGACACCTAAAAACGCAGTGTCTTCATCGGTCATAGTGGAAGGTTCGACCGGCGCTCGCGAAAGGCAATCTGCATCTGTGTGCTTCTTTCCAGATTTGTAAATAACTGCCATGTCAAATTCTTGTAATCGAAGGCTCCAACGCGCGAGTCTCCCTGAAGGGTCCTTTAAGTTCGTCAGCCAACAGAGAGAGTGATGGTCGCTGACGACTTGAAAGGGGCGAGCGTACAAATAAGGGCGGAATTTCATAACCGCCCATACCACTGCAAGGCATTCTTTTTCAGTTGCCGAGTAGTTCGCTTCTGCTTTAGATAGGGTCCTGCTGGCGTAAGCAATTACCTTTTCCACACCATCCTGGCGCTGCACCAATACAGCACCTAAGCCCACGTTGCTGGCGTCCGTATGAAGCAGTGTGAGGGCGTCGTCATCAAAGTGCGCCAGGACAGGTGGTGTCTGTAGACGCCTCCTCAGCTCATTGAAAGCTTGTTGCTGTTCTTCACCCCAGCGAAAGACAGCGTTGTCACGAGTCAGGGAAGTTAATGGCCAGGCTATTCGTGAGAAGCCAGCAATAAACCGACGGTAATAGGCGCAAAGACCCAAGAAGCGCCGCAATGTCTTTTTGTCCGTAGGTGTTGGGAACTTGGCGACTGCGGAGAGCTTTTCAGGATCCGGCCGAACACCTTCTTGGCTGACGACGTGGCCTAAGAACTGCAGCTCCTCGTAACCGAAGTGGCACTTCTCGGGTTTTAATGTGAGGCCCGCAGATCGTATGGCCTGAAACACAGCTAGCAAACGGAGTAGATGCTCTTCAAATGTAGCCGAAAACACTATCACGTCGTCAAGATACACCAAGCATGTTTGCCACTTAAGTCCCGAAAGCACAGTGTCCATCAGTCTCTGAAATGTTGCTGGCGCCGAGCATAAACCGAACGGAAGGACTTTAAACTCATACAATCCGTCGGGAGTGATGAATGCTGTCTTCTCCCGATCCCTCTCATCCACTTCGATTTGCCAATATCCACTTTTCAAGTCCATCGACGAGAAGTAACGTGCATTTCGTAGGCGATCCAAGGAGTCGTCGATGCGAGGGAGAGGGTACACGTCTTTTTTGGTCACTTGGTTGAGCTTGCGATAGTCTATGCAAAATCGTAAGCTGCCGTCTTTCTTTTTAACAAGTACCACGGGGGAAGCCCAGGGACTCTGTGACGGCTGGATAACGTCGTCTCTAAGCATTTCGGCCACCTGGCGCTGAATGGCTTCACGTTCTTTCGGAGCCACACGGTAAGGATTTTGTCGAATCGGGCGAATCGAGTCATCCGTAATAATTCGATGTTTTGTCAAAGGCGTTTGGCCGATCCGCGATTCTGAAGCAAAACAGTCTCGAAATTGATCTATGAGATCCAAAAGGCGGTCCCGCTCTGAAGAAGACAGATTTGGGCTCACATCAACGATGGTTACGGGTGTCTTGCACACTGATCCTCTCTGTTGCAGTAAGCAGCAGTGTTGCGCATTTGGGAGGCTGTCGAAAAAGGCCACAGTTGTGCCTTTCGGAATTTGCTGACGCTCGTCGCTGAAGTTTGTCAGCAGCAGTTCGGTATTCCCATTGGTCAAGTTGACCAGCCCTCGAGCTATAGAAACGCCTCGGCTGAGTACCAAGGTAACTGCCCGTTCGGCGACGCCATCGCCTGTATGCGCCACGTCGCATTTCACTTCAACAAGAGAACATGATCTCGGAGGTAATGTCACCGACTCATTGGCGACGCGTAAGGGCAATAGTGGTACTTGCGCATAGCCAAGGTCTTCATGGTTATTGGTGAAGGCAACGATGCTGTCACGGATGCTGATTACAGCCCCATGAAGACGCAAAAAGTCCATGCCCAAGATGAGGTCTTTGCAGCAGTCAGGGAGAATAACGAAGCTGCCAACAAACACCGCGTTTCCTATTCCTATCCGTGCAGTGCATTTCCCTGTCGGTGCCAGTAGCTGACCCCCAGCACTTCTTATTACTGGCCCAGTCCATTCAGTTTTTACTTTGCGCAGGGTGTCGGCCAGTTTCTGGCTAATAATTGAAAAATCTGCCCCGGTATCCACCAGAGCATGTACCGCCAGCCCATCAATGGAAACGGCGAGGTCAGCGCTAACAAAATTATCTGGGTTGATCGTCCTTTTCGGCATTTGCGGCGGAAGCGCGGCAAGGTCGGCGCTGTCAGCTTCGTCGTCATGGCTGATCATCTGGTACGGCATTTTCGGCGGTAGTGCGGAAATGTCAATGTTAGCGGCGGCGTCAGAAGCCCGGGTTGTCGGCAATTGCGGCGGTGGTGAGGGTTTCGACACTTTTAGACTGGTTGCAACCTCCCCTCGCGAGGTTGCAGCTCTTAGTTTCCCCGGTGAGGGCTAGGAGACCGCCGTCCGCTAACGTCAGTAGTGTTGCGACGCGTCGGCGAATAACGCTGTGGCGATGGGGAGGAGCGGCGGCGGAAGCCCGGAGATTCGGTTTCCCTGCTGACCGGAGGGTCGTCGTCGATTTGGGCAGAATCAGTGTCGAAGCGGCGGCGAGCAGAAGCAAGCGGAAAGGACTGCTCCTCTTCGCGGTGGCGGCAGGACCGATACACATGGCCAGGTTGTCCGCAGTAGAAACAAAGTGGTCGGCTGTCATAACTGCGCCACCTGTCAGTTCGGCGCAGTTGAGAGCGCCTGGGAGGCGCCCACTGAGGCCCCTGGAGGAACCGAATCTCCTGACGGTTCGGTGAGCTCGGTGGGGCGTGGTCTGGAGGTGGGCGACGAAGGACCGCAGCATAGCTCTCGGGCTGCGGCTCGAGGTAAGCTGCAGGAATGTTGGCCGTGCAGCTGATCGGTTTTGGAGCGTGGTATGGTTCGGAAAGGGGTGCCGCGTTGTCGACTGGATGAGACTCGTTGCATGGTGTAGACGGTGATAGGGCGTATCGAATTTCATTCCTCACTGTTTCCATCAGGGCCCCTGACGACTGAGCCTTCGTAGTCGTAATTCGCTGCAGCTCTTCAAGGACAATGCCTCTAATGATGTCTCGAAGAGTGGTCGTATCTGTTGCAGTCAGCGCCGCCGCAATCGTCGGGGCACAGTTGACCGGTCGGTTGTACTGGCGGCACCGGTCTTGGAGGGCTCGTTCGATAGCCGTAGCGTCCTTAACGAACTCACTCACGGTTTTAGGGGGGTTGCGGACCAAGCCGGCAAACACCTGTTCTTTGACGCCATGCATGAGATGCCGTAGCTTCTTTGGTTCACTCATATCAGGGTCGGCACGGCGAAAAAGGCGAGCCATGTCTTCCGCAAACATAGCCACGCTCTCATTCGGCTTCTGGATGCGCACTTCAAGCAGGCGCAGCGCATTGTCTCGTCGATCCGTTCTAGCAAAAGTATCTACCAGCTGGCGGCGGAAGTCATTCCATGTGGATAAGCTGGTCTCGTGGTTTTCAAACCACGTTCTAGCATTATCCTGAAGGGCAAAATAAACATTGGACAGCTTCTGGTCTGCGCTCCATTGATTGATTTTGGCCACTCGCTCAAACTGGTCAAGCCAGTCCTCGACATCTTCGAACGCGTCCCCGCGAAAGCACTCTGGTACCTTGGTGTTCTGAAGAGTCACCGGCGTAAGGTTGGTATGTGCCATGGCTTGGGGGACCTGACGAACTTGGGCGTTTGAAGAAGAGTCGTTCGGCAGATGGCTGTACTCCGGGGCTAGGCCTAGAAGGCGGCGGCTAGTGCGATGGACAGGAGTGTCGATGTCTGGGATCCGCTGTGGACTGCCGGAAGGAGTCTTATGCATACCCCAGCGCGCTCCACCAGTGTCACGTCTCGACAGAACGCCAAGGAGGGTCGAAATACAAGACGGTTTGATTATTGGCCTAGAACGAGTCTTGCGATCAAGCTTCCTCCTTCTTCTTTCAGCTCGCGCTTGTGTTTCATAGTCATCTTTTGCGTCGTCTTCTATGCGGCAATATAAACATTCCGCTTTAACGCGCACGTACGCAGCTTAATCCGTCCGTATGACACTGACCGTCCAGTCGTATGGGTCCCTCACCCAACACAAGATGGCGTATGTAGTTTCGAACGCGTTCACCAGATGGCGCTACTAATTTTGAATATGGCCTGTTGCATTATATTTAACGTAGCAATTACAATCCGGATCATCAGACACTATTTATTTATCTGAACAAAGGCAGAAGCCTCTCATGTACTACCTCTACTTGGAGGACAAGATAAAAGGCTTCACGCCGCCTCCCTGGAGCTGAAGCTGGGGGTGTTTCCTATTCCCCGATGGAGGAAGGGGTGGGAACGACTGCGACCGGTATCACAAAGAGCTCTGTGATGTCTCTCCCTTGGAGTTGAGCCACTTGTTATGCCGGCCTTGGTGCAGACTGGGTTGGGCGCTGCTGCTCTTTCCTCGCCTTCCAGCAGATCTGGCATTGCTTCGTGGTGGCTATTGTCGAAGCTTCTTTCGGCGTTTAATTCTGGCACGCCTTTGCACAGTAAGGTGCGCCTCAACGGAGAGCACGCACATAAGCGAGCAGGCGTGTTTTTCTGGTGGTCCAGGGTCCCACATTGCTGGTACACCCGGATATTCGGCATGGGGCACGCATCCGATCGATGTATTATTTGTAGGCAGACGTGGCAAACCTGCCTAGTGGGTCAGTAGGGGTAGCAGGCTACTTCCCAGCCATAGTAGCGAGCGTATTTGGGAACGATGGGCCCCTTTAAGAAGATGAATGCAGTCTTAAATTTGTCCAGCACTCTAGACTGCTAAATAGTGACCGCTTGGGCTTGTACGCGCAAGTTCTTATTTAGTTCCTCTAGTGACATGCCTGGGTCTATGCCATGTATGACCCTATATAGGACGGCTTCTAGGACTGCCACGCAAATGTTCAAGGCCTAGGACTGGCCTGGGAGGCCTATACACGATATGCCGAATGAGCTGTGCCGTATGTTCATGTGGCATGCTTACGATAATCATGTTTGAACCGATGCGGAGCCGTAGGATTAGATCTTCTCCCTGCCACTGTTGGCGGTAGCCGCATGCCTTCACCGTGGTGCGCGACACCTGATGGGTGGTAAGTGTCCGCACGGCCAGGCCTTTCTTTGGTCACATGGTGATCTAGAAATCTCTTTTAGGGAGTGGCAGCTGTTTGCTCCGCTGTCCACGCCACCCCTGATGGCCTTTCTTGTTTCCGAGTGGGCCAGCCCCGGGGCCGGCGGTCGGTCTCGTCTTGTTTTCTCAAGGCAGAGACGCACCCGCATCTCCGTCAAACTTTCAAGCTCGTGATACTCTTCTTTGAATCTTCCGCTGGCGTTTAGAAAGAGCCAGCTCTCAGTATTTATCGTTGCAGGCTGTATTGTTGTGTTAACCGAGCTGCTGCCCATATTTAGGCTGGGAAAGTTCTGCAATTGTAGTGGGTGTCGGCGCAGTGACAGCGAGGGCCACGGTATCGAGGAGTTTTCCCTGTGCTTCCATAGCTTTGCTCAGAAACTTAAATTATTGTGGGACTTGAGAGCAGATTGTGTGGAGTGAGCGTTCTAATGTACTTCTAAAGTTTTGATGTTAGCTTGATACAGCTTTCCACGACTTTGGCAAACCGCGCCTGGCCACCATCCGCGGATGAGTCAGTGTCGGCCGCTGCTTTGCGTTTCTGTACGGATCGGTTGGGAGGAGCGATATATAAGTACTGCCTCAGGTGATCCATACGGATAGGGGGAGACAAAGTGAGTGTGGCTGTTGGAATTTTGAGAACCTGTACTCTGAGTATCAGTTGTTCGACGACTGCTGTCAGTTGCATAATCACTTGGTTTGTGTCTAGAGTATTGGAAGTCCCCTCCTGCGTACTCGCCTGTTCTTGACGTTCTCATAGTTCCTGTATGATGGTGGTAGCCCAAGTTGCTGCTGAGGATGAGGAGAGCCCATGTCTGCTGGATGACAGCAGTTTGCCCGGGTCAGGACGGGGCCTGAGGGACAGGGTATTATGAGATCGTATCCATGGAGCGGGAGACTTGAGCGGTATAAAGTGCTCGAGCGGTCTCGGGGCTGCCGCTGCTGGCTGTGATCGTTGCCTGTCAAATCGACAAGTGTGCTGAAGCATGCACCGCTTGGTGATCTATTGCGTCTTGAGTTTATGAGCCTCAGCATATTGGAATTTGTCCTACTTTCTGCGCTTGACCTTGTAAGGGGTCCTGAAGATTTCTCTGCAACCACTCTCACCCGCGAGATGTTCCTTGCCGCACAAGCGTCAGATTGGTTTCTACGTGCAATTGATGGTAGAATTGCATAGCCCGCAACCTCTAATTTTGGTAGTTTTGCTTCCGCAAACGTCAACTCGATGGCCAAGCTCTCAACGACGATAGCACGCCTCGTACTTCTTGAATAAGTTGGACCAGTGGTGACTGTTGCAAAAGTAGACCCAGGTAGGCACCTGGGTGAGTGAACGGTATGAGCACAGCGGTGGTGTTCCTGGGTCGCCGAAAGTCCACAATAAGTAGGTTACGGTTGTCTTGTAACTCTGCTTGAATTGTAGTGAGATCCAGTGTATTTCAATGATTGGCGCCGCGAAACACACCTCGGCTTGAATCTGGATGGCAGTAGACGGATACCTGGCAGGCCTTGTTGTCGAAGGCGATGTCTGATTTGCATGACCAGTTCAGCTCTATCGATTACTGCGTTGCGGTGCGCTAAAATATTCTGAATCAGTTTAGCTTCCCTCAGGTCTTTGTGACGAACAGCTTACCTGGTGCAGTGAGCCGCCTTGCAGATCGCTTCCAGTAGTTGGTAGGTTGTAGTTTTAGAAAGAACCGGTCCCCTGCGTGGGTACACAATTAGGTTGATAGCGTTGCTTGGTAAGGGTGAGGCCGGTTCGAAGCTACAATTTTTTGACTAGTAAGCATCCTCACAGCCGAGGGGTGAGGTCAGCTTCCATTGTTTTCGCACGTAATCCATTGTTGATTTGGGACGCTTGGTGCAGTTCCGCTTTGTCTCGAGGGTAACCGGGCATATATGGCACTCATGTTCGTCCTTCAAGAAACTTCTTAACTTTAGTCAACCAATCACTGGCTGCTAATTCTTCTCGAGAACTTGGGATTCCTTCAGCGGTGACAATTATGGCGATCTAGGGCGCGCGGGCATAGACTACGGCGCGGCCCAGCTGCCAAACGCTACTCTGACGCAGGTGCGAACGCCACTGAGACGCGGAGTTCCGTATTCTATCGTGTTGAGCGGTACTCCTAGCAAGGCTTCGGGCTTTGTCGCGGCACAACGTTGACCTAAAGGGGTCAAACCTCATCGTACGTACTTCTAGGTGGTGTCCCTAGATTCCGAGTGTCTTCAAAAAAACGTTGATTTCGATAAAATTATGCTACAATCTCCCTGTCTTGCGTGAAGGCTCGAAATCAGCACACCTCATGTGGAATCCGTCCATTGCTACTCGCACTCGAAGTGGCCCCTGTGTTAGAAAGGCAGCTATCATAGACGAATTGGGATGCATATGACTTTTAAACATGTTTGAGCTTTGTACTAATCACTAAGACGGTAATATAAGGTCATTCAAAATAAAATAAATAATATTTTTGAGTAAAACTTTGGTGGCAAATTTCATTCATGTCTAAACGTATGATGAAGCTACTGCATCCCCATAATTTTGCGCCGTCGTTCATAGCGCACCAGCAGATGCAAATGTATACAAGGCGAATACAAACGGCCCGCAACAATCCCTCTTAGGTTTTGACCAAATTATTTACCGCCCCATACCGCTTCAGCATTGGTCTTGAGTGGTCGACTATTTAATGTACGATGAACAAAAAGTAGGCGCGAAAAGAATCATTGATTGATTGAATATCCTTTATTGAATGGGAAGGCTCAAGGCCATGGATGGGGATAAAGGGGAGTAGACAGAATCTTCATTGTTTAGGTCGTCACTCAAATCACCTTGCTCTAATCAGGCCACTAAGCGAGCCATACTTGGCAAATATCATCTGTGTGTTAGCATCAGTTCCTAGAAGGGAACGGTAGTTCAGGCTGTAGGGTTTCATCTCGGAGCGTCCAGTCGAAAAAGCAGGGCAATCCCAGAGTAGACGATATATGCCGCCGCGTGTAATGTCGTACAGTGCGGGCGCGTAATCATTTTCTCTGTATACTGACGCTCTTTTTTCAGTATACTCTGTATACTGAAAAAACTTCTTGACTTCGGGTGGGGTGGGTTTTTCTCGTAAAAGGTGGGTCTGGTGTGGCCACCTGCATGCGATGCTGACTGAGGCTACGAAGACTGGTCCGAGTAAAGTGCTTAACGGCCAGAGAAAGGGTGAGTTGCCCGCCCAAGGTCGAGTAAGGGTTAATCAAGGGGGGTGGGGAAGTAAATGTGAACATCCCACCTGCCAAGGCAGCCGCGGCGTGTGCCGCCGTATTGCCCCCTGATTAGTCCGAGTGACCTGGGGTCTAGTGTATAGCGACAGTGCTGGTCGCAAGTTGGTGGCGTTTAAAGAGACGCTGTATGTCCGTAGCTGTTGCATCTTGTGAACCCGGAGTAGCGAATTTGCATCTATGGGCTGGGTATGCGTTGACAATCCTTCCCTTTCAGGCGCTTATGCCTGCCACCTACCTAAAGGCACCTCTCTTCATGCTGAACTCCTCGCGATTTGGGGAGCCTTGTCAGGAGTGCCTTGCACCGGAACTGCTTCAATACGTATTCTTACTGATTTCTCTGAAGCTTAAAGGGAAAAGAAACATAGGCTAAAGACTTATCAGTCGTATGATTCGAAACTGCTTTGTATTTACGGATCATGTATTGCACTTGCAATTGATAATGGCTCACCTTCAAAACTGATATACTTAGAAAGCGACATTAATTCCGGAGTTAAAACTGGTCTGTCTTTAGAGCAGGTGTCAACAGAAAAGTGGGACAGATGCTGCTCTTTCGTTTCCCGTAAACTATTTATATTACTACGAATGGGTGGTCTTGTTATTACTGCGTCCTTCGTTTTCTGGAAATTCAATAATGGTAATTTTAAAAAAATTCAGGGCCTCAGATGTCTCTTAAGAGGGGAGTGGCCAAAGCCAACCCTTCTTCTCTTATTTGCTCCTCATCACTTGCCTCTTATCGGCGTTCACTGCAGTGCCGCATATGTTTGTAATTGGTTTCATCATCATCATCATCATCATCATCATCATCAACAACCTGACTACACCCACTGCAGGGCGAAGGCTTCTCCCATATTTCTCCAATTAACCCAGTTCTATACTAGCTGCATTCACTTGACCCCTGCGAACTTCTTAACATCATCCGCTCACCTAACTTTCTGCCGCTCCCTGCTACGCTTTCCTTCCCTTGGAATCCAGTTTGTTACCCGAAGCAACCATCGGTTATGCTCTCGTCGCACTATAAGTCCTGCTCATGCCCATTTTTTCTTAATTTCAACTAGAATGTCAGTAACTTGAGTTATTTCTCTGACCCACACTGCGCGCTTCCTACCTCTTAATGTTAGCCCTACCATTTTTTGTTCCATAGCCCTCTGAGTTATCCTCAACTTAAAATGAACCCTCTTGGTTAGCCTCCACGTTTCAGCCCCATAGTTGAGTACAGGTAAAATGCAACTGTTGTATTATTTCCTCTTGAGCGATACCGGTAAGCTGCTAGTCATAATCTGCGATTGCTTGCAAAATACGCTCTATCCTAATCTTATTCTTCTTGTTATTTCCTTTTCGTGGTCCGGATCTGCAGTTACTACCTATCCTAAGTGGACATATTTGCCTACTACTTCCAGTGCTTCGCTACCTAACGTGAACTGCTGTTTCTTCCCGAGGCTGTTGAACATTACCTTAGTCTTCTGCATATGGATTTTTAAGCCTACCTTTCTACTTTTCCTGTCTAGGTCATCAATCATTATTTGTAGTTCATCTCCAGAGTTACTTAGCAAGGCAATGCCATCAGCAAATCGCAGATTACTGAGGTATTCTCCATCTACCCTTATCCCTAACTGCTCCCATTTCAAGTCTCTGATTAATTTCTTTTAGCAAGCTGTGAATACTACTGGGGAGATCGTGTCTTCTTGACTAACACCTTTTTTATGGGAATTGTGTTGCTTTCTTTATGCAGAACTATGGTTGCTGTGCAGCCACTATATATATCTTCTAGCACTTTCACGTACGGCTCGTCTACCCCTCATTTCGCAATGCCTGCATCACCGCCGCGGTTTCAACTGAGTCAAATGCCTTTTCGTAATCAATGAATGCTATGTATAAGGGTTGTTTATATTCAGAGCATTCTCCTATCACCTGCTTGATGGTATGGATATGATCGATAGTAGAGCATCATTTCCGACAACCTGCTTGATCTTTGCTTGATTGCAGTCTAAGGTTGTCCTGATTCTATAAGCGATTACCTTAGTAAATACCTTATACGTAACAGACAGTAAGCTGATTGGTCTGTAATTTTTGTCTAATATTGTCTGTAATTGGTTTACAGGTTTACAGGCCCTGTATCTCAGACTTTCGGCGGCAAGTGTCAGTTTTGACGGTACACCATCGCTCCTGCCCAGTGGCGCTTCTTGACGTGCGCTCTACTGTGGGATTGCAGATTGAAGGAACGCTAGGCAATTACACATTTTGCTGACTCAAGCGAAATTTGGCAGAGCTATTGCACAGATGTCACACGCAACTCTTGCGTACGTGATTTCTTCCCATGAGCCTACAAAGTTTTTCAAGTGAATTAATTTATTAAAAATTTTCCGAGATCACTGCTGCTATGTAGCCCGAGCGCAATTCCGCAAATGACCGATACTCAGCCTTTTCTTTCCTGTAAAGCAATTATAAAATGTCTTTGAATATGATACGTTCAACAGAATGCTGTGTGGGTTCAACAAGATGCAGGCGAGGTTCTCTTCACTGTCGTGTGCAGCAGCAATGCTCAGGCTTTCGCATTTCTGCACTGCAGATTCTGCTCTGCTGTCAGAATTTTTCCTTACTTCTCCCAGTTATTTTGACGTCTGATTCTTTTAATTGGCTCGATATATTTACTAATTACCCCACATCAATCATTTTTTCGCTTGCACTCTTTTTCTTGATTCTCTATCCGATGTACAAACTAGTTTCTGTTGCACAGATCCGAGAAGACCGTGCCTATGCTAAACCCGCCTATGTAGCCATGCAATGTTCATGCAAAAATAATTGGTCAAGGAAAGGCAAGCGGGCAGTGTCTATGAAACATGTTCTGTGAACACCTCAACAGCGAAGTTTGAACTGGAGGATAGCGGGAGTCAAGATAAAAGTGGGGTAGTGGAGGCGTCGCCCTTACTACGACCAACTTGGGATATTTAATGTGCGCAATCATCGGACAGCACATGGAAGCCTGTCCGTTTCGCCTTCACTTAACGCAGTCACCAGTGGTTGGCATGCGCCAACCCCTAATTTTATTTAACACTCACAACTAAATTTTTTATGCGATAAGCGTTACTAATTCTGGAATATAAACTGAATTTGCACAGCTTTACCGCAACCTAATCTTAGCCTTCTGTATTTACTTCATCGCTAGAGTGCCAGCGTGCCACCGTTGCTGCACACTGGGGCACCGGCGGACAACTGTCCTACTCGGGTGATCGAAAGATGCGGCCTTTGTGACCAAAACGTTCGGGTTTTGTACTCAGGGGCTACCAACGGAGCAACCCTTGTGCGTGGTCTGCGGGGGTTAGTACCTGACCGTTTTCGGCGAATTTACGGGGAAATTCATCAGGTCTCAACTGCCATTGCCAGGCCATAAGGGCCCCAGCAAACCAAATCGCCGGTGGCGGCGTTGTTATGAAGGCGAAATGAAGAGTCGCCCGTATGCTGTACGATGTCAGCGCAGTTTCAAGGTCTAGGGGTGGTCCAAAATTCCGGAGCTCACCACTATGGCAACCCTTTTTTCTCTCGCTTTCACTCCCACCTTCCTGTCTCCGCTTACGGTGCGGGTCAGGTGTCCACAAAGCAATTGTGACCGACAGTGCGCCGGTCCTTTCCTGTTAATCAATTATTATTACTTTTACAATAGGAGACAGTTCCGTGGCGGGATGCTACGAAATGGCAAGATAGCGGCATCACCGACACTACCCAGAAGGAAGGAAAAAATATAGCTCTTTTTTTCGGCGGTTTCGGGCCGCCTTTAGTAGTGTCTCCCTGTAGCATCCCCGGGAGTCTTCTCTGTCAACCTCGTCCACCTCCAACTAATGGTCGGTTGCCCTTAGTCCAGGGCTCCACCGGCCATTGGGCCCATTGAGCCCGCTGTACCAGTCCTTGCTGGCCTTCGCAGTTGTCGCTGGACAGCAGTCACCCATTGCTGCGCACTACGGCATCGTATTTTGGGGACCACGTCTATGTTTTGACAGGCTCATGTGATGTGATATAATGTGGGTTTTTCGTCGCACCATTGAGAACGTGCACTGACATCGCACAGCCCACGGGCTCCTTGCTTTTCGCCTCCATCGAAAAGCTGCCGCCAAGGATGCAGGCTCGAATTCCGGCCCCGGCGGCAGCTTTTCGCTGGAGGCGAAAAGCAAGGCATCCGTGTGCTGTGCGATGTCAGTGCACGTTAAGGAACCCCAGGTGGTCGGAATTTCCGGTGTCCTCCACTACGGCGTCTCTCATAGCCTCATTTGCTTTGGGACGTTAAACCCCACAAACCAACCAACCAACCAACCATTGAGATCTATGCGCGTATATCGTAGGGTAAAATTTATTTAGAATGTGTTAGTTTGGACACGAACGTGTCTGTAATTGCCTTCAAATAAAAGCTTCCACTCTGTTCAGAGAACTGTGCAGCGAGGGATATCGCATTGTTATGCCTCTGTAGCTTTCTCGTATTGCCGAGTATTTTTGTATGCTAGTGAAAGTTTCGTGGACTCATCGGATGTCCTTAAAGTAGTATATGCTAGAGCTATTTTCTCACCCTCTTGGTTCCCTGCCACTCCATGTGCCCCTGTACCCAAACAATTTTCTGTGTGGAGGTTTTATTGTTTTCTTGGTGTTTCTAATTTCTTTCCTCGCTTCCAGAAGTATACGGGGCGCGTGATAACCTATCTTGATATTCATGTAGATTCCGCACGCTGTTGACAGTGCGTTAGTATAGTTAGCAACCGCTCGGTTTTAGAGCTTTACTCTGCCGCTAGAGCAATGGGTACATTCTAGGCTTCGGCTGCCGTACAGTGTCGCATCGACACTCTGGTCACTTCCCGCTGAGGCGAATTGACCACCGTGGCCACTGCAATTTTAGTGTCTCCACCTCTCTAGGACGCGTCTGCATACAAGGTGGTGTCTTGAGAAGTGTATGGTTGCTAATGAATTTGGCCCTTAGTTCTCTGCAGCATAGGTTGAGGCTGCGGTCCATGTTGCTCGGGATGGACCTATATGAGAGACTTGCGAATGTCATCGGTGATCATTTCCTTCCTCGCAAACTCTGGCATCTGCTCGCGGTATCCGATTCTCTGAAAGAGTGCTCTTGCAGTGGTTGCCTGCAGCAAGCTGAAGTTTTGTGACTCAAGCTGCACTTCGCGTAGCTTCTCAAAGTTGTTTTGCAATCGAAGGGCCATCAGTTCTCTGCAAATGAGTTGCGCGGTAGTCGGGGCGATGTCTTGTACGCTTTGCGTAGCAGGGCATCTGCTTGTTCTACTTCGCTCTTGTTGAGGCAGTGTTTCGGTGGCTGTACATAATTCAGCTAACTACCAGGTTTCTGAGTAGTTTTACTATGTCCTCCTCGGTCATTCCATGCCACCTGTTGGTGATGCGTGTGATCATGCGTGATTCGTTTGATCACGCTAAAAGTGTTAGGACTGTGTTGTGTGCCATGAACCCATATGCCCAATATTCTTATTGTTGTCTATTGCGGTATGGACATTCGTTCCATGTAGATGTAGAGTGTCAGGTCCTCACTGGTTGGGACGGTCTGGCATAGTTAGTCTCTCCAGACTGGAAGCAATTCCGATTTCTCGGTCGAGCATGCAAACCCTCTTTTTCTGAGATATTGCTGTACATAGGAGGCCGCTTCCTGTAGTAGTCGTTACTTCTGCCTGAGGGAGCCGGCGTTCACCCAGACTGTTATGTCGTCGACATACATGGCGTGCTTGACCCCTTCGATCTTCTCTAGTATTTGTGCTAGACCTATCATAGCTATATCGAAGAGGATAGGTACGATGACTGACTCTTGGGTTGTTCCTTTGTTTAGCGCGTGAACTTTATTCGATCGAAGGTCTCCCATGCCGATGGTAACCGTTCTGTCAACAGGACGACCTTGACGTATCCGTGGATTCCGCGTCCGCAGCCCAGGTCATGTATACATGTAAGGATCGGTTCGTCACTGACTTTGTCTTAGGCCTCTTTGATGTGTAGGGCCGGTATGACATTTTCACCCCTTTGGGCACGGTGCGAAGTACACCTTTTTGTATTTGGAGGAGTACGTTCTGCGTCAAGAGTTTTGCTTTGAAGCCGAACATGGCATGGGCTACACGGCAGTTATCTTCTATGAAATTGTGCAGTCTGGGTGTCCCAAACTTGCTTGTAAAGCTTGCCAACGCATGACGTTAGCGCGGGAGCCTGAGAGTTTCAAGTTGGAGCTTTTTGCGAGGTTAAGGTATCAAAAATACTTTCGCGTGTTTCCAGTCTTCGGGAACCGTCTCCGCCTGCCATTGTTTGCTGAGAAAGCTTACGAGCTCTAGTATGAGGTTGAAACTCAGATGGCGGATCAGGGTGTTGTCGAGTCTATCCACTCCTGCTGGCTTGCTTTTGGTCCTATTCCATATGACCGCATAAGCTTCATCCACAGTTATGGGCAGGGCGGTATTTAATTTTCGGCTCCACAATACGTTCCTTTGATCGCGAGGGGTTGTGATCCCCAAAACGTTTTGCTCGTACGTCTCTAATATCCGAACGCTCAATGCAGTGGATCAATATGTGGATGGATTTAATGCTGCCTGGTTTGATTTAGTAGGATCGATTAGTTTTCTGAGGAAATTCCAGGTTCTGCCTGTTCCTAAGGTCCCCTAAGCGAGTAGCTGAATTAATTGTTTCGCGAGTTTCGCATATTCTTCAGCTTTTGCCATAACCTCTGCCATTTTTAGTTTGCGTTTGCTTCCGCCATCTTTTGGTGAGACTGTGGCTGGCTTCCCATAGTCAGAGAAGGTACCTGTCTACTTCGGGCGTTGTTTGTCTTACACTTTTTGTGCATTTTGCATCTGATTTCTCGCAGGATGCTGATCCATTCTTGCAGTGATTCGATGCTGCCTTCAGATTTTGTGCAAGTCCCGCGAAACGCATTGCAGTCTGTAAATTTTGCTTGTCCAATCCAGCGTCTTAGCCTGTCTAATGCTGTTAAAGTGATCTCTGCCTAGGTTTTCTATTCTGAATTCCCACTGTGACTTTCTGAGCTTGCTTATGCACGCGAGGTCTGGGCGTGTGTCCGCGCTGACACTATTCCTGGTTTTCGTGGAGGTCGCGGAATTAGTGACTAGACAGCAGCCAAAATCTGATACCTGCACTAATGTTCTTTCCTTGATATCTTGTTTCTAGTATCCCCAACTCCAGTCCATGTCATTCAAATCTGCTATGATAAATAGCGCATTTTCCTTGGCAAGGTTGTGGGCTCCGTGGAAGAGTTCGAATAATTTGGCTTTTCTTTGCCTTGGCGGGCTGTACACATTCAGTACATATCTGCTGCCTCCCTGTAGCATTTTCGGAATGATTTTGGCAAGCGCTTGCTCGATGTCTGTGTCGGCGATGGTATCGTGTCTTATGGCTGTAATGGCTTTGCTGATATGGATGGCCTCTTTACCTCCGTTTTGACTCTCTAGACATCCTACCCGTACAAAGTGGGCTTGGTTTCAGTCTCTTGGAGCGCAATTACATCCGGGGGTGTAAGCTGTGTGTTGACATATTGTTTTATCAGGCACCGCTTTCTGCTGTAGCTTCTGCAGTTCCACTGCCAAATTTCTCATTATTCTTGTTTGTGCGGCCGGGTCTTGGTCACGTTTATGTGTTACTGCGTTTGCTTTGTTCTATAGTTAACGCCGCTAATGCTCCACGGTTGTACGTACTTTCCCTAATATTTTCTTTATGTTTTTGTTTTAAAACAGCACTCTTGATTGCTGAGATCTTCCCCTGAAATCATAATTGCATCTGTTGCATTTGCGATTGCATTTGCTGCGCCATATCTAGCATCATCTGTTGTATTCGCGTTTAAAAGTCTCCGTTCTTAGAAACTCGTGCTTTTTGTTCTGGAAGAGCTCTAGTGATTTCGAGTTCCTTTGTTGCAACAGTGGTTTTGTTAGTTCCTTGACCTTGCCTTAGAGCTCATTGTGTTGGTGTCGAGCTAGTTCCAGCTTGCGTCTCAGCGCATCGTGGTTCGCATCTTCCCGTTCTTTGACACGATTAACTTTCTTGTTTGTGTTGATTTTATAGTTTATATTGTATTGTTACTAGTCTTTCCTACCGAGTGCGGATGAATGGTAAATGCACAGCTTACCTTTCTCTCGCCTCTCTAGGTAAGCTTCTTTTTCATCTTTTTTGTTTGGTCTGCTCCTGTGAACAGGCCGGTAAAGTTGTCGGGATGGAATGGGACCTCAATCGGCTCCTCGATGTCTATGTTTCAAAGCTGAGCCATAGCTTGCTTCGTCGGCAGCATTATTTATAGCGCCCACTTTTTCAGCTGGGTATCTGAGTTTCGTCCTTGTTTTTTTCAATCTGCCCGGACACTCTCTGGGTCCGATGCGGTGTGCCTGAGGCACATGAGCACGCACATATGATCTTTGGCCGGATTTTCAGCTCTGCACAGTCCGCTTACAATATTGTCCGATGCGGGGCACCGGTGTGGGACACAGGTTGGATCGGTATCCTGTCTGGAAGCACATTTAGCCCACATGCCTCGTGGGGTGGTACAGGTAGGATGGTAGTTCACCTCCGTAGTATATAACGAATTTCGGGAAGATCGGGCCATCGAACGTGATCATTATTGTCTTGGATTTTTAAGGCACTGTTGCCTCAAGAATGGTCAGTCCTTAAGTTCTGACTCGTAGGTGTGCTTTGAGATCTTCAGAGAACGAACCTCGATCAACATCGTGTATTACGCTGTGGAGGATGTCCTTCGCAGCCGCCACGTAAGCGTTTACCTCGTAAGCCCGTTAGGCGATTTTAGACGAGTAATTTTGCGCACAAGGTGAGCCATTTCTTCATGTGGGGTGCTAAGGATAATGATGTTAGATTCGGTACGAAGCCTTACAAGTAGGTCCTGGTCTTTGCATTTTTGGCAGCACGCCTTGGCAACGGAGCACGCTACTTTTCGTGGTGAGTGATTTCACCATGAGTCTTTTCCTGGGTCGAAAATGATTTTATGTTATTTCTGAGGAGTGAAGCCTCGTCTGCTCCCTCTGTCCAGTCTTGTTGCTTTCGGTCGCACCACCCGGTGATTTTCCATCGTGAGGTTGGGCCTCTAGGCCGGTTTTCGTGCCTTTCTGTTGTCCTTGTTTTTGGAGTGTTTTATGGCTCTTGAATTGAACAAGCACCCAACTAGCATCATTGTTGTATCCGATTGGTATCGACGAGGAATCGGACGGGAGACCATCTTCGTTTCCCAAGTCGGCGTCTCCCAAGCCTTCTTCATCCATCCCTTTGAAGTCGTCAAGAGGAACGTTTGGTGGTTGTCGCGACGCACCCGTGGCTTGGCTTGGCCCCGCCCTATGATCTTTTTTTAAGAAACGTGGATGCTAAGCTTCAGCGTTGTCGATAGGTATATCGTCATATGCTCTATAGATGTCGAGCTGGGCTTTCCCATCAGGGTTAGTGGTCTAGCTCCCGATTTGCAAATTTCATGTCCGGTGAAGAGCCGAACAATGGCGCTATCACTTGAAATTTGGCATCCAGGGGATCCCGCACTTCAGGTCCTTTCCTTGCGAATGTTCACAAGCAATGTATAGCGCAAGTGTTCACACTGCCCTGAACACCACCATTCTCGCACATGATGTTATCGGTACTGCCCCTAAAGTTGTCTCTGGCACCTTTAAAGATTATAAACATTTACTTTCCCCGAAACTTAATAACGATAATTTCCACGAAATTCTTTTACAAATTATACAGGGGGCGGGAAGGGACTCCCTTCCAATTGCCGGTGATTTAAATGCTCCGATTATATTCTGGAGATACAGAGAGAAGAAAAGAAAGCATGGGGGAGAAGGCTTGCGAAGTTTCTTTCCACATTTGGCCCCATTAACCTAACAAATGTCGGAAATTCGATTCAATGAGATACGCAATATACGCCATAGCAACTTGCTGAATACAGAGTAAACTCGGTAGTGATCACTCTATAATCAACGCAACATCTACATTTCTGTGCTGAAATGCCCACACACACCTGTGTCCCGGACAGGGCCTCTTTCCACATCTCTCTATTATAGGCCCCTTCCAGTCTGGATATTACACCTGGTACAAATCACTCGCGTGCACAGAAACAACATGAAAAGCAGGTATAGCTCACAGAACACCAAACGGAAGTAGATAACAACGTTCTGCATCTTTTAGATGCCCGCCACAGCGTCACCAAATGAAGAAAAAGCAGAAATATAGCAAACACCTCAAGAACCGCATCCTCGAACTCACGCAGCAAGCCACGGAATATGCTGCCAAGATAACCTACTCTAACTGGGTGGACAGGTGCAACATGGCTGCACGCCAGATGTCTGGCCTCAGTACGTACTGCTTTTTCCGATGGCTCATCGATCTAGCACAAACATGCATGGTCACCTAACACTACATACGAAAGGTCATTAAAAGCTACAGGATTGAAAACACAGCTAGCGCACACGCTGAGAGACCGATACCTGTGCACTACCAACGACCAACAGGTGGTTGCCTGCTCATATGTTGTCAAAGAAAAGTCGAAGTTGGGCACTTAGTTCCCTCCGGATGACATTAAGCAAATGTTGCGCGGTACACCACCAGGGCGAGAAAAGGTTTCGATCTAGCTTTGAGCCAACATTCCCGACGCAGTGTTGCCAAATTTTTATCGCTTCTTGCGACGGCAAGCTGTTAGAGACGATGGTGTGTGACAGGCTTTCCCAATTTATGGAAAGGCAGTACATTTTCGCCGACATCATGTTCGGCTTCCACCCTCACATGTCAGCATAGGATGCACTTCTGCAGCTTCACCACTGCCTCTTAGCCCCTGTCGAATGTTGCCACAAGAACAAGCTGGACCTGGCCTTGGATCTAAACGGCACATTAAACAATGTCAAGCACGAAGTGATTTTTACCACTTCTGTTACACCGACTGTGGCCACAAATACTTCAATTACATAAGACAATTCCTCACAGACCGGCAAGCCTGCGCATGCAAGGCGCAGAACACGAGTTATACACCACCGCCTCGAGGGGAACACCTCAAGGCGCGGTCTTTTCCCCCTTGTCTTCAGTATGGTCATGCTTCATATTTCCTCCAAATTAGCATCTATTACTGGGATACATCAAACCCATTACGTGAATGATATAACAATCTGGGACACGCAAGATAGACTGGGCCTCACAATATCTTACCTCCGAGCCACGGCGACTGTAGTCGATAACTAAATCTTAGTTTTTGTTTATAGTCCACTCTCCTCGACACACAACTGGGCTTCACATCAGTCTTAGATTGGGAAGGATCCGGGAGGACAACGAGATCCACGCCGTCGGCCTCAAATAAAATATCAATGCAGGAGCAACACCACGATAGCCAAAGTTCGAACGTTTGGAGACCAGGTGGGCCATATGGCCCGCCGGGTCTCCAACAACCGGAGCGGATTACGAAGCAAGGGTGCACGGTGGATTGCTGATGCTTTCGTAACGAATGGAGTTCTTTCATCCATGCAAACATGCCAACGTGATGATGACCAATTGGTGGTCATCCAGTGGAAAGGCGTCAAGCGGGCTCTCGACCTCCTGGTAAGCGTGTCAAACGAGAAACGTCTGGCCCTGGTGTCACCAATTAATAATTATAGGCTATTGAACATGCACTACTATTTGAGCGCACGCTCCCAAACACCCTCTCAGTGATTGCGGGCAGCCTTCCCTATCTAAAAAAAGACGTCATCGAATTGCGTGGAAATTTAAGCCAGAAGTCAGCTACCAGCACTGACAGAAGGGGGTTGACATTTGGTGCCCAGCTTTCGCCGGTTCAAGTCAGAAAAAGGGTGGAATCAGAATTATTAAACAAAACAAACTTTATAAACTGCAAGACACAATACAGAGGAGTAACGTTATTTAAGCCACACAACGAAAGAAGTTCATGAAAAGGTGATACAAATCATGCAAATAAACTGGTTTACACAGCACACAAGCTTGACAAAATTAAACAATACGCGAGATGGTCAAACACCAAATTCTTCTCAGGGCACTCTCATAGAAGCACGTCTTGAGAATTTCGATGAGGCCTCCATGTAGACAAGCGCTACTCCCTCGCAGAGAAGTGGACTTCCCGAGCAGCTGATTGGCCGCGTAAGCAGAGTAGCTCCTGCTATCACGCAGAAATACTGGCTGTAACATTGGCTGGTAGCACAAGCGACGCGACCTTAATAAATAGGATGTGTCACGTTTGTCTGTTACAAAGCGCCAAGGCCGGTACGCACATACGCGTAATTTCGTTCTTTTAAGCGCCCTCTCGTCCTCCCACCGAGCTGCAGGTGGTGATTGGTTAAGCACTGTAGAAATTTATCGAGAGGACAAGTACCTTCTGGCCAGGTAAGTCACCATCACAGCCGAGTGATGAGAAGGAGGGTGAGGCCGATGCGTGCAAGGAAAAGGAGACGTTTCTGCAATGTGCTAGAATGTACTATGCAGACGCCGTACGGATTCCTTTGTGTCGCGCTGACCTAATAAAAATATGTGCCAATTTAGTAATACCTGGATGTGGTGATCGCCTTTCAGAAGCTTCATGCAGCCCACGTACTCAACCAGTACACGCGCCTTACACAGAACACGTCTGGTAACCACCACTTGGGAGGATACACACTAAACAGGAATACCTCATATAGGAAAGGTTGAAAGTGCCAGGTTCCTGGTTACGCGCCCTCAGGGTCCCACCCATTCCCTGCAACATGTCGAGGAAAAAACAATAGCGGTCATCGCCAGGCACGTTCGGAAACGTTGGGGCGATGGTAATGGTTACCAACAACACGTGTATTACGTGGACGTTGCCTGCCCACACCATGGGGGTGGTATGGGGTGCAGTCATGCTAACACACAAAGTTGACAGGGCTACCTTTCGAAGCCTACAGCACAACACACGTGGCCTGTCTACCTTTCGAAGCCTACAGCACAACAAACGTGGAGGAGATTGCTATCGCTCAAGCTCTGTGTATTCTTAAGTTGAAACACATCATCACCGATCCGCGAGGGGCCTGTCGAAAATATAGGCCACGATGTCCTCCCCCGCTTGCCTGGCGCATACTCTAGTCTAGCTACCGACAGTCCCAATTCCGTATAACCTGATTTGGGCCCCCGGTCACCGGGGAGGGAAGGGAAATTAACAGGACAATCAAGCCACCCGCGCGTTTTTACCCCCGGGCTGTTTCCTTGTTCTTGTAAGTCTACTCCCAATCAGACCACCTTTCCTTTTAATTTACAGATATCACCGATTACTACAAGAAGCAAAGGCGCTACCCCGCCCTTTGTAAGGACTCAATCGCACTGATGAGAGCTTCCTCATCAAGATTTTCTCCGACACTGTACTGTGCCCAGCGGTACTAAATCATTTCGACACAAGCTTTAATGGCGCATGCCAGTACTGTGGGAAGGTGGCTGATGCCTTTTTTATGGTCAGGGCATGTCAATCAAGCCCATCCACTCACCCCAATTGAAATCCTCAGAGTGACGGGGAGGTGACCCTTTCGGCTGTGCAGCCTTCAACGCTCAAAACGCCTTGCTTGAACGGACGCCGGTGGACTTGCTTGACAATTAGGCTCCGTAATAAGGGCTCCACCTAGTATTCTGTAGGGAGAAGGCTAAAAATGGCGTAACTCAATCACCTCACTGTAACCATTTGTTGGTTATTAAATGTTTTAATCACCAGTAGACAGCCCTATAGGATCACTGTGTCTTCTGTGTGGTTTTCTGCTGCTGCTTATAATTTCAGTCACTGCCTCTTTTATTTTCTTATTTTTAGTTGTCCTGGCATCGATGATATCGCCTTAAAATTCACGGATTTTTGTACTCTTTCGGAACGTTTCTGAATAAGTCAGATTCGAACATTAACTTCTTAGAGGCTTTCGCTACTGTTTACAACGGTGGGTTTAAAATTTTTTTTTAAGACGAGGCTGCAGGCCGGGCTTTCAAGATGGCGAGAAAACGAGGCGTTTCCATGATTTGAGCACCACTCATTGGAAGCTTTCAATGACAAGTCTAGGATTCGGTTGAACAAAGCATGAAACAGCACGACTTCATTTTGCCGCTGCTTGTGACGTTGAGGCATGGTCCCACAAACAGGTCGAGAGGAAACTGAAATTATGAAACGCATTATAATGTGGGCCATTCTGGGTTTTACATTCTTGTAGTTACTTTGTGCCCAGCTTTGTGGGCACTCTACTGCTGAGCACATGGATGCGGTATCGAGTCTCGGCTGCTGTGGCCATATTTTGATGCAAGCGCAAAATTAGACGCCCGTTTACTGTGCGATATCAGTGCACGCTACAGAATCATAGATTTCGAAACTTCCTGAGCCCTCCACTACGGTATCTCTCATACCCTGAGACCACACAAACTAAATCTTTCTTTTTCTTTGAAAAGCGTTTTACCTTTTCTGTACTGTGACAAATAGCTGCATGCAATAAATATTAAGTTTAAAATTTACCCTCGCTAATGGTTAAAATTTTTCAGGCTTCCTCTTGCCAAACTGGTGAAGTCAAAAAGCCATGCACCACAGGAGAATACCCTGAAAATATATGCCCCGATATACAAAGGAAGAGGCCATGTACAGTTGGAAGCACAGTCTGCGCATGTGACGAGGACAAAATAAGGCAGCTAGGGACCTTCGTTTGCGTAGATGTAGACAGATGCTGCGGCAGTAGATTTTGTGCATTCAAGCATCATTGTCCCTCCTGTTTTAGATAATAAACGGACTCCAAAAAACCTGCAAGCGTCAATTTACTACTAATATACAGAGTTCAGTTTTTTCAGGAGTATACTGTTATTCTCCTACCTTTCAACAACAGAGGCATAAACTATGCTTCCTGCTTTATTGCAGGTATGCAGCGCTTGTATTTATAGGAGAAAAGGGGAATTGTTTAGGCTTGGCTTGAGGACACATTCAAAAAAGTCAGACATGGTGACGGAAATAAGAATGTATTTGACTTTTCGGCCACGGAACCGGACTTAGTCGGAAGAAACTAGGTCACAGGCAATAATTTATATTTAAACGCTGCGTCTGTTAGTATTTCTGTTGATGAGAGGGACTATCTTACAATAAAGGAAAACAAAAATCGGTAACCCTAGTGAAGTCACACATGCGTCATGATTCAGATTACAACTGGTTTAAACATCAAAATAATAACACGTGGCGGCGCAACATTATGGAGAAACCTGTACAGCCTACTCGTCGCAAAGGCCTATCACCAATCATCTAAATAGTAAGCATACCAAGACACAGGGCTAAACTGCTGACAATGAGAATGTCTCAATGAGTACACATAAAAAAAAGGAAAAAAGAGAGCGAACGCAGTGACAAGAATTCTGCTCATCTCCCTGCCTATCTTTCGAACTTGACGGAAGATAATAGCGCACAAGAAGTTGTTGTTGCTGTGGCTGTAGGAAGAAGGAAAGGAAATTGCACGTGCCTGCTACTGGCTCTGTAGCTGAGCCACTCCGCTGCCTCGTGCGGACAGACGAGAAAATAGAGAACAAGTGAAGAAGACACAGGGCACGCGCTAACTCTCATCTGATTTATTTGCAGCTATTATCTTTCATCAATTTACAATGCACCATCTAGCCCATCTTCAAGTTTTGTTAAGTTATCTTTCGAAGTTGCAGATATAGCTTTATATACATAGACACTTTAGGTTTCATAAGCTGCGGTTATCACCTGAGGACTCAGCCTTAAACTAATGAATTAAAAATCGTCATCTGACTTCACAGTCGTAGTGTGGTCGAAATCCTGATTCCTGTACAGTGATCTTTAATTGATCAAATGATTGACGTTGAATGCTTACATGCTTGGATAGTGGTAGGTTGGGTAAGCTTCTACGTTTTGTCTTTGTGATTGTTAGAACGTAACATAAAGGACGGTGCAGTTTGCCCTATATACTGGAGCTGTCAGGCAGAACATTCTAGTAGCTAAATGATATTGGCAGTCTCCAAGTGAAGTTGCCTTTTAATTTTTATACGGTAGTTGGAATCCGTGCTAACAGCTACTGATGCCGTTGATGTTATGAAATAGTTTTACAGCGAGATTCACTGCATGATGCACAGCCAGTGAAATCCGAGCGGGTGGCTTTCAAAGATATCAAGATTTCACGCAGATCTTTAGCACGGAGAGTGCTACAACGAGCTTGCGGCGCCCCGGGACAGAAGGTTATACCGTCTTCTCAGCTCAACAAGCAATCGTCCTACTTTAATCCCTTCGCACCTCTAAGCCATTGACCCCATAAGAAAACGAACTTCAGTTACATCACTCTCTCGCAGCTACTATCCTCTTCTCTCATAATTTTTCCCAGGTTGCCCCAGCAAGCGAAGCATGCTTGGTTCCGCGTCGTGATTGTGCCATCGTTTTCGCCGCCCTTGCCCTCATTTTTATTCTTGATCGCATTCGTAGTAGTCTATGCATCGCACAAGACCACTCAAGCCACTAAATGTGTAAATCATTCCCAACTGGATAAAAAAACGCGAACGCAAAAGGAACACATTGGCCGCAACATACACGGCGTCTGCTCCTGGGCTGCTTCATTGTTAAGGCGAAAGCTTTTAATGGCTTGTCGTTGTCGTCAGCGAAAATTTCGCGCTTTTGTGGCGGCTCTTATACTTTAAAAATACATTAATAAGCATTGTCTCCAACCGGGGAAATGAACCTCCATTCCTTGTGTGCCCATCCCAGCGCTTTACCAATGCGTCACGCTGCAGATTACTTTTTCAGCGTGGTAGGTATTACATGCTTTTAAATGGAGAAAAGACCTATATACATTGTTTACAATGTAATTAGTCTGATGGTGAAAAGTCCAATTGAAACATACAACACCACATCGCACAACGTAGCACAACGTCACTAAAACTGTGTCCAGAAAAGAAAACACATCAACAATGGCAGCCAGTCCGGTTGATAATCACTATCTTTGTAAATGTCTCAAAGCTAGCCCACCATCTGGCCGAAATGAGTGCTGCGGGAAACGAGAGGCTCAGCATTTCGATCCAACATACGCGTTTTCCACAGGCTCTTCAGTCCAAGGAGGAAATCATTGATTTTGTAAAACTGCGCGAATAAAACAAGAACAAAGCGAGAAACAAGGGAACACCCACAAAGCGCTTTTTGTGTGTTCCTGTCTTTCTCGCGCTGCCGACAGTTAACAGAAAAAAACGAAAATTTTTTTTCTGAAGCCACACATTAACAGGCAGAACCTCGGAAAGAAGTTTAAAATAAAAGCGGTTTAGTAGAAAGTGAGATCGGCATTTTGCGCACCCTTTTTAACGCATTATGCCCCATACATTTAGAAAGAAGTGCGCAATATAAGGGAAGCGGGAACAACATAAATATGAATTCCTTGTATAAATTTATCCGTGAAACATAGAATAAGTACTCATAAGAAAGGCGAACTGCCTGAAAACACACTGAATTGTAAACTTCTTTCATAAAACCAATTGATAAGGATCGATTGGTAAAATTGAAAGAGACCACTATGTTGGGAAGAAGGTTTACAAAGTTAGTTTGCAGAGATGCTTTGTTAATTAGATGTCAGCTATTACCGAAAAACAAGAAACAAGTAACTAACTGTCTGACATACAGATTATTCAAACCTAGTCCGCCAGCAGGAACCAGCCTGGATAGGTTATCGCGCCGCATAGGCTCAAAACTGGAGGATCATATGAGCTTCGCAAACGTTCAGTGAATGCTTTGGCTGTAATTCCTTGTAGAATGAAATACCTGTAAAACATAAAGTTTTGTAGCCAGAAACATGTTACAGGCCTGCGCGCGGCCAAAAATTGATAGGCGGCGCGGATCAAACGTCTCAGCATTTATGTGGAGTGCCCGGACCCGCTCTTTCCAGTAGCGCCCACTAGATTTGGATGCGTGAAGAGGAACTCAAAGGTATTTAGGAAGAACACGAAACCATTCAATTTCAGCATAATGAGTTGGCATTGCTGTCCATGAACCGAACCGCAAACCTTAATTTTTAGGCTTAATCATTTGAGCGCCAGATATGAAACCAAACCGCTCAATGGTGGTTATAATTTTGTCAATGCTGGGTTTGTCAGTGCCGAAAAACGCCAAATCATTGGCGTACGCAAGCACTTTGACCTCATTACCAAAGCAATATAACAACTGACATTGCTGTTTTGCAGTACACTAAACAAAGTGGCTCTAGGTAGAGGACAAAGAGTAGCGGTGCCATAGGACAGCCTTGCTTCACGGATGATCGAATTGGCACAGGCTCTGAGAGGTGACCATTAACAATCAAGCGAGTGGAACAGTTGTAACAAAGTTGCAGCCCTTTAAGTACACTTGATTGCCGGGCACGATCAAATACGATAACGTCCGAACTGTTTAATGTTTCAGAATGGTTTCGTGCTAATAAACTAACGATAAATGTAGATAAAACTAAATATGTAGTATTCTACTCCAAGAGAAGAAACATTGACTCTAGTACGATTCACATAGCTCTAAACAACGATTGTGTTCAGCAAGTTTGTTCTTTCAAATACCTTGGTGTCATCTTTGACCAACACTTGCACTGGCAAGAGCAGATAGATAAGCTACCTAAAAAGCTAGCTTTCAGGTGCTACGCGTTTACCAAGGCGAAAAGGTATTTCCGGTACACCATGCTACGTGCCCTGTATTTTTCGTTATTTCACTGCCACATCAGCTACTGCTGTGAATCTTGGGGACAAACGTACAAAACTTATCCACTTCCCTTACAGAGACTGGAGAGGAGAGCATTGCGTATAATATATCACATATCTTCCAACTGCAGCAACAATAATTTATTTCTAGAAAATCGAGTACTTTCTTTGGAATCCATGCTTAAATACAAAATCTGTGTATTGGTAAATAACATCATTAATATTAGTATTCCTTTGCCAATTGGTATATTCTTGTTACCATCTCGCAATACAAGACACGCATTAAATGGCAATTTCAACCTCCCTGCCTGCCGCAATGTGTACGGAGAACGTTTAGTTCACTTTTCTAGAGCAAAACATTGGAACACGTTGTCTATTAATGTGAAACTTGCAGGTAACTTTAAAATGAGTTGCCAAATGTTCTTTATTAACAGCCAAGAAGAGTTATGATCCCCTCCCCGCCCTCTCCCCCCCCATTTTTTTGTGTGCCCTTGCCTTTTGTATTTATTGCCTATGAATTGTTTGCTGAAATTTATTTTACTCCATGTGTGTTGATTCTTTTTGTTTGTCTGTTTTAGTCTGTTTTGTGTGTGCGTGTGTGTTTGTATACGCACATTACGGCTGCCTGATCAAGTTTATTCTGTACTGGACTGTCTACTAGCCCCGCGGCTATCGGTCCGAATATTCTTTATGTATTTCGTTTCATACAAATAAAGATCACTTTGATTTGATCGATTGATTGAAATGCCTTCGCAAGGTCAATCTGGAGTAGAGCAAGCTGCTAATAAGTGCCAGAGCAAGATTCGATTCAAGAATTGTACGTGCAATATGTAAGTTATTTTGTATGGAGCGGCCACACGTCTGATGAGCGCCAATGAGAACCGTCATAACATGTTGTAAACGGTATGATAGAACTTTCGCATAAATTGTGTAGTCCACATCTGCCAACGTGATTGGCCTGCAGCCATTCAATGAGAGCAATTTTTCTTTATCCGTACTGTTTAGAATTAGGAATGTGTGAATCCTAGTAAAGGACTGAGGAAGGACCCCGACATCACAACCTAAAGCGAAAATCAGCAGCAAGACAGGGCTCAGAAATATATATATAATATATAATTGGTTCACAGGATGGGAAAGGCGACTTATCTGTCCCACTTGTTCTGCGGACACCTGAACCGCGCCGTAAGGGAAAGGATGAAGGTGGGAGTGAAAGTGGAAATAAAGAAAGGGGAGCCGTAGTGGAGGGCTACGGAGTAATTTCGACAACCTGGGCAACATAAGTTTAAAGTTTTGTAAAACTAGCATGATATGTGATCAGAGCCAGGTGTTTTAGAGAGGGGTAATAGGTAAATTGCCTATTCTATTTCTTCAAACGCAAAAGGGTCATTGATAAGCGCATATTTATCACCTGATAAGAGCGGTGAAGTTAGCTAGTAGGTCCGAACCAGGAGTAGCAGAAGTGTCACTGAAGAGGGCCGTGTATTATCTCACAAACACAGAGATATCACAAGGTTTCCCTGCTGAGGCGCTATTGGACATCCTTCCTGGTGTCAACATAGCAGTAGCATGAAGCCATCGTCAAGTAGAGCTTGTCACGTAGCTTCACAGTGCAAAGCACGATTTGTACGAGATCGAACTCGGGCTCCCCTATATCTTTCAGTGGCTTGTTTTTGTAGGTGACACTTTACCTTAGATATTACGTCTAAATATACTCCAAGTGCCTACCATTCTAATTCATAGTGGCTATACAAACTGTTTTACAATGCCCTCTCTTGATATTTCCTCTAAATGACCTAACAGACCCAATTTCAATAGCTATCGCTCGCACCTCCTTTATAAATAGCTTCCAAGCAGCACATATTGGCATGGCACCTGTCAAACACACTTGCAGGTGTGAGAGTGTCCGAAAAGCAAACTCCTGGTGATTTACAAGCGAAGGATTTAGAATTTAGCTCCCATTGCGGCCTAAATTTTTAACAGTAGGTTCTCTCGAGCCGAGCAACCACCATACAGTGATCTGAAAAAGAAACCGGTACAGTTTCGCACAACAAATCACGGGGAACCAGCGAAGACGAAACATAAATCCTGTCTGAGCGCGCGTGCGACCTCTCCTGGATATGCGAGAATTGTGTAGTTACATGACATGAGGAACCTGTATCAATGAGTATTGAGTCATTATTAACATGCGACAACACTTCACCACTTCTCTCTCTGTGTGCACTAGGCACAGCACGATTATTCAGGTAACATACACAATACAGTCTGTCATTAGCACAACATTCTTACACAAATCTAGGAGGTTAGCCATGCCTTCAGACATATCAACAAGCTCAGCTGCACTATTGGACGCATTGTTATTGTTAAATCTCTATGGCTTCCTGTGGAGCAAAAAATCGCAGCTTATTATCCGCCCTTGAGAATCGGTATAATAAGATAATGCAGAAAAAGGGAGAGCCTTCCGCAAAAACACAAGCAACCCGCCAAAAAATCAAGAGTATTCATTACTATAGCATTGTGATTTGACAAAGAGGGTCATAGTGCTCTTTCTGTATTCTGCTCACTCTCAATCTTCGTTTCCTCGACGGCCACAAAATCAAGCCGCCTTCTGCTGAAAAGTCGGAGAAGTTGCACCTGCTTCTGATGAGATCTAAGGCCACGCAAGTTCAGCTTTGCAAACACTTGCTCATCAGGGGTCGCTATGGTGACCACACAAATGCTAACTAGGCTTGCATTTGTCTTTCCGGAGACGGCAATGTCGCCTCCGGACTTCCACCACGACTTCGGAAAAGCTAAAGTTGGCATAACCCCTTGTGTTTTGACGTGCGCCGGTGGCGGCGATGCTTCACGCTTACCGGATCACCATCTTTACCTGAGTCAGATGTGCAAAGTGCCCGGCGCTTATGAAAATGTTTAAAAGGAAAGCACGGCCTGAGTTGCAGGTAATGACCTGACCTGGAAGGCCCGGCGCTTATGAAAATGTTTAAAAAGAAAGCACGGCCTGAGTTGCAGGTAATGACCTGACCTGGAAGCTCTTCTCCAGCTTTGACCTGAGGGACTGGAGTAACCAGGACGGAATGTTTGGTAGCGTTAGGTCAGATGGCAGGCTTCCTACCGTGTGCTGAAGTCGGCGTCTCACATGGAGGCAGCGCCTCACTTTCTTCCACTTTCTCCTCGCTCTGCTTGGAGTCGCCCAGAGGAACAACCGATGTGTTAGTTGTGGAAGCCACGTCCACAGTAGCGGCTGAAAGGATATCAGCCGCATCAGGCGCGTCCATTTATGTTCTTGTAGAGCGTCGTCAGGGGGCCGCACATGATGCCACAGCTTATCCGCATAGGTAACGACGCAATTTTCTGCAGTGGGACCAAAGTATCGGCAGTCTTCACAATACGGCGTACAGCAGTGCCGACGAATGTGGCCAACATGGTTGCATCGGAGGCATAGCGGTAGCCTGCCTGGTACTAAAACAAGGCTCTGCATACCACAAAAAGAGAGCAAATCTGGGACATCGCCAGCGCCGACTCCATCAGCGAGACACAACAACATCCCGGTTCAGCGTTCACAAATCTTCCATTTCCGCCACTCCCCAGTTTTCCGTCGAAATCGAAGTAACCTTCCAGTACGCCTGTTGTACCTCAATTGTGAAGGCTTCTTTCAAGCGCTCGGGAAGCCACAGAAGCTTCAATTTCACCACTATTAGTTCTGAGTTCATGACAACACAGCGACGGTCCTTAACAGCGAGATCACCGAAAGCAACCAATTTCTCTTGATTGTGCCCTTTTTCAGGTGACCATCCATACATGAGACATTTGAAATTGCCCAATTAAACTAATTTATTTGAGGTCCACAGCACTGCGAGGGGAGTCTCTGAAGTCTTTTGCCCAGTATGGGCGCCCGGAAAGATTCGCAAGCAAGAAAACGGTGTCAGCGACCAGCTGACCAGTTGGGAGGCTGGGCAAAACAATACGGTATTCATTACTTCTGGCATTACTCAGAGCAGTACCTCGGCAAGAGGCCGATTGAAGCCTCAGTGCGGAGAGCATAGAGAACCGTTGTTGTTGTTGTTCGACTCTAATTTGATGGCACATACCCACACAGGGGGATCGGCCAAGAATTGGGGTGCAGAGATATTAGATTTTGAAATGTATAACTACATCGCAAAAATAAATAGAAATAAATGCTAGGGAATAGAGAAGGAAATGTAAATATAAAAAACCAAAATACAAAATAAAAAAGAGTAAATACTAACGCACGCTGTAGGAGAATACTGAGATTTATATGTACATATTAAAAATTCAAAGCATATTAGCAAGGTAGACGTTTTGTTTCTATTAAGAAGTTTTGAATGCCGTTGAAAACAGGCCTGTGGCTGTACCAAAGCATGGTGGCATCGAACGATAATAAAATTTGGCTGCTCAAATTAAGACCCAGCTGTTGTAACGCCTTCTCTAACTACCGTTTTCTCATCATGGTAAAACGGCGGCAAAATATCAAGAAATGATCTATTGTTTCCGGTTCACCGCAGAAGCGCAGATAGGAGAAAGCGCCAAACCAGACCTGTGCATATAGAAATTTAGGGGCGGAATACGACAGCGTAGCCTGGTTAGAGAGACCTCAGTCTGCCTTGATTGACATGATTTTCTATTCCAGGAATACTTGAGATGCAGGTAGTCATCCGACGATAAAACAGATCCAGACTGCGTGCTTAATAAGGCACGCCTCCGAAATCGTGCTGCTGTTATGCACGCTGTTGCCGGGAGGATGGGCAACACAGGGCCATTCAGAGGTTCTTCAGCTAATCTATCAGCAATCTCATTGGCTGTCACATTACTGTGTCTGGTACCCACACTATATGTATGAGGCTAAATGTGACGGGAGCAATTAAAGAAAGGCGTTTAAAATGGGCGAGTCCATATTAGAATAAAGCGACAAGCACAAGGAATAAGAGTCGGTAATTATAAGGTGGCGGTGGTGCTTGCTCTGCGCAAACTAGACCCACCATACTCATATGGTGGGTCTAGTTTGCGCAGAGCAAGCACCACCGCCAGCAACTCCGCCTGGAAAATTGGAGTAAAATTGAAGACAGACTGAAAATGCCCAGTCTAAAAGCGGACAGTTTATTCCAACGCCGGCTTTTTCATTAAATTGAGAAGCATCAGTTGCTTTTATTATGCTAACGGGAAGACTTTGTAAATATTCTTCTAATAATTCATTTTAAATGTGAGGTGATAAGTGTTTTGCATTATTTGGGAAAATGTCATCATAGACAATTTGAACTTACGATGCACTTACTTTTTTTGGAAGGATGTTAGAAAGGACTACGTGCAAAGGTTGTAACAGAGTTTGCACTAAAATTACTTGCGGGGTATGAAACCGAGGCCATCCGACTCCAAAAAAGAAGTCTGGCTCGCAACAAAAAATTGATAGGGAGCGGTGGAATTGTGATTCATATATTTTTAGATACGTCTGAACAGTCAAGATTTGTAATCTAGCTAACAACGGTGGCATTCGGGCTTCAAGGTATAAAAAATTATCAGCCACAAATTTGAGGAGCCCAAGGCATAATCTAAGCGTTTCCCGCTCTAAAAGAAGAAGCGGACGAATTTTGTAAGCAGGTGAACACAGATAAAAATTCTGTAATTGGGCGGACGTACACAACAAAAATCATTAAACGTGCGTCTCGCCGCATCCCAAACCTTGGATTGCTTAACCTGCGCAACATACCCACAGCACAAGCCCCCTTCGCTGCAACATGTTCAATGTGATCCCTCCATGCCAGATGGTCATCTTAAATCACCCCTAGATATTTTAAAGACTTAACTTGAGGAATCATTTCCTGCTTAAATGTTGGAGAAAGATTTGCCGGATCCTAAATTTGGAAAACAAGGAAAGCGCACTTTTTAACGTTTAATGTAAATATTAAGTCACATAACCAATTTTGAAGGGAGCTTAGGTACGATTGCAGGCGCCTGTTGAGGGATTGAATGTCAGGTGCAGCCGTAAAGAATGCGATGTCATTCGCGTAGACATACGTGCGAACATCTTGATGAGTGAAAATTGAACTCATTAAAATGTTAAAGAGCACGGGCGAGAGAACTGCCCCTTGAACTGCACCCCATGTTTGTTGATATCTTCCAGAAGCTCTCCATTCAATATTCAATCAACAGTAAAATTGTCTGTTTTGTAGGAATGTAATATCCACTCAAATACATATTGTGGAAAACATACAGTTTCTAATCTGTGCAATAAAATTCGGGGCTCTACACTATCATAAGCCTTCTCTATATCGAGAGTCAAAAATGCAGCATGCATTTTTTGCTCCGCGCAAGAAGAATTCGACTCTCAAGGTCGGTATGTGCATTCCATATTGAACATTTTGCGCGAAATACGATTTGACAGGGACTAAGAATATGTTTTTGTTCCACAAACTCGGTATCCCGTTAGAGTACGACCCTTTCAAATAATTTTACCAAGTTTGATGTTAAAGATATTGGTCTGACATTGTCCAAAGTATAGCCACCACCATTATGTTTCATTAAAGGAATCACTTTGGCTAGTGTCCAGTCACCAGGTATCCAAGAGTGAATAATTGAGTAATTTATCAATTCTAGCAAGGAATTTGGAGACACCTCAAAGAGGACCTTCAACATTTTTGACGTTACTTCATCAGGGCCAGGCGCAGCAGCTGGCAATGTCATTACAATCGAACAAAGCTGAGAAAATGTAATTTCAGGGACATCCTTAACCGTATCTACTGGGCCTACAAACAGGGGATTTGGGAAGTGTTGACAAAAAAACGCTTTTCTAAACCTTTAGCGATGTTTTCTACTGTTTTAAGAGCTTCTTTAGGCGTCGATACACATGAGGGTAAATTTTCTGAGACAGGAATCTTTTTCCGTGATTTTAAAAACCTGAAAGGTGCACGTCGGTTATTAGATTGTGAAATATATATGAAATGCTCAATATCATAAATATATTTCGCTTGTGCGACTGTGCGTGCAAATGTAGCTGCAAAAAATTTATAATCATGCCAATTTTGGGGGCACTGGTTGTGAAGGAGCTTCTTCCATGCAGCCTTTCTTCTTCTATAATCACGCGAACAATCTGCATTCCACCATTTTGTTGATGTATTTCCTTTAGATGCACGTACTAAGAATCCACACTTCTTGCGAGAGGATGCAATAGCCTGGCATAATGTTTGCGATTTTAACTCTTCCGTAGCCTCAACCACTGACTCAAGAGACGAAATCAAAAATGAGTGAAACTGGTTATAATTAACGTATAATCTCAACTGAGATGTCGGCGGAGTTAAGCGGCAGTTAACCTCAAAAGCAATAGGTATATGGTCGCTAGAGGTGCCACCATCCACTGTTGACCAATTTAGTATAGAAACACTAGTGGCTTGAAAAAGTTAAATCTATCACAGACTGACTGTGAGCACGTACAAAAGTTGGTAAGCCAGAATTCACGGAGTTATGGGTAATGTCTGAAAGCCAATCCCACCGACGCTTGCCGCCGGAATCCGTCTTGTAACCCCACGAAACATAGTGCGAATTGAAATCTCCAGCCAAAATAACCGAATTTTGACAATCAAATAGTAAGTGGTCTAGAGATCTGGTGTCCTGAACACCATGAGGGAAACAAACATTCGCTAATGTAAATAGACTGAACCCCGGAATTTTAAAATCTAAAGCCAATAATTCAGAATATAAAGTAGAATATTGAAAAGAAATCTTAACCTTATGACAAAATTTTGAAGAAACTAGAATTTGTAACCCACCACCTCTTGACTGCCAATATTGTCGGAATGATCGATAATTTTGTAAGTGAAAATGTTTTTCAGTTGTAAGCCAGCTTTCTTGCATAACAATTATGACTGTATTCTGTTTTAAAGAAAGACAAACTAAATCTGTAGTAGCTGAAAGAAGAGATCTACAGTTACACTGAAGAACTTTTAACGTTCCTAAGGTTATGCAATCTGGGCAGAAGCAACAGCCTGCCCCAAAATGTTTTGCTTTGGTTTAGAGCCTAGCTGTTGCTTTTTTTATTTTGCCTGTGAGCGAGGTGATGACAGGTTTGACAACGGGGATCTACTGCGTTTTAGAATTCACGTATCTGACTCTCCTATATCTGCATCATGAGACTCGTCTGACTTGTCGGAATGTTGCATAGTTGATGCGAAAAGAGACTCATTTTGCGAGCAAGACATTGCAGTTAATCAGTGCTGCACTGATAGTGAATGCCCAGGTGCCGTAGGAGAAACCGTAGCAGTTTGCACAGCCTGAAAAATGTGAGCTGCCAGAACGTTAGATATGCATTCTGTGACTGTTGTCACAATCCTATCTACCATTTTGGTCATCGTTGCTTTGACAGCAGTTATTATGGCTTTAGACATCGAGGAGTCCAATGCTGCTCCAGAACGGACTGACACACCTGCATACCCATGAGCTCTATCTTTAATTTCTTTAATTGCTTCACTCCTTGAGCAACGTTTGCGGTCAATCTTCTCCAGCATTTACATTTCATGCGCTCTAGAAGGACATTCCAAAGAATTTGCTGAGTGAAGTCCGCCGCAAAGACATTTGACATTTTGATCAGAGCATAAGTGTGCTTTATGGGCATCGCCGCATTTGCAACACTGCAAAGTGGATTTGCAACCGCCAGCAGTATGGCCATAACGCCAGCAGTTGTTGCACTGCAGAGGCTTTGATGGTGGGGGATCTACTCTGAATATTAAAGGCCACGCTTTAATCTCCGATGGACAGACTGTGCCTGCAAAGGTAGCAATAACTGATTCTTTCGGCACCCGAACATTATTGACCTCCCGGCTACAGCGATAGAGCGCAACAACGCCTGCCGCGGAAAGAAGGTCAAGTGTTTCTTCTGGACTTAATAAGAAATCTACACCTCGGACTAGGCCTTTTGTGCAGGCCAGGTGCGAAGGGATAAAACTGCTTACCTGATGAGATGCAAAAGTAGAGAATTTTAACAGATCCTTTATACATGACAGATCTGGTGAACGGCAAAAAATCTCGCCGCGACCAAATCGGCGCACCTCGGCTATTCCTTCGTATATGGAAGTGGTTTCCTGAAGGGCAACTCGAACAGCTCCTGGGTTGTTCATTTTAATGATGCCACCATCCTTAGGAACGAGCGCCGCAGGGATGTTGCGTGCACCGGAGCTCTGAAAAGCTTCCAAGGGCAGATCATCGGTCAGAAGGGAAGCCGACCAAGGAGAGCGCCCTTGGCCGGGGGACTGCGTCGACATTACCTTAAATTGGCACCTTCACCGAGTGTGTTAGTCAATAGGGAACAAAAGACGCAAAGGGGAAAGACAAAAGCAGGACCAGCAACCCAATACTTAGCCGATCATCAAGCGAGCTCAGGCGTTCCAATGGGGAGCATGCGATTTGCAAGGACAATGGTCCTTGCAATGTAATTGCTTGGAACAGCGTCTTCGTCGTTCTCGTCCCGCATCGGATCGTAAAAGCTCTTCATAATTTCCATTGTCTACAGTTAGAGTGACAGCGAAATTCCGTGAGTGAGTTATAGCGCATTTTCTTGAACTTTAATGCGTTCAATGAAATGCTGGTTGAGTTTGACAAGGGACGCGCGATGTACCGTCGTGACAGGTTGTAACGTCACAAGGCGATTATGGCATATACGAAGCTGACATCACTGGGCGTCCGATCCAGGCATCCTTATGCCATTTCATTTGCCACTTCCTTCAACACTATACCACACAGCAAACAGAAGCAGACCAAGATGTCTAGGAGTACAGCAGGCATCAGCGACGTTTGAAATTGTTTTGCAAGATAGAAAAGGCACAGTATCTGTCACAATTCTCAGCGTACAGATTAACGATGCCATAAAGGATGGGAGGAATGTTAAACAGTAGCTACCCTCTTTTTTCGAAGCATCATTCACCGCCACATTAGCAACAAATGCTTAGCAGAATGCGGCCCTCCGCCTTTCTCCTTTTCCCATTTTAGTCGGCAATGTGTCTTGTAATTTTGTTCCAGGGGTCAGTCCAGAGAGGTTGTCGGAAGCGGCAAAGACGTGAAATCACGAGCAACACTTCCATGTTCTTCCTCCTTTAGTCACACACCACGCGACATTAGCAGGTAGCAATTGTAAATATATGGCAAAATGGTCGAGCTAGAATTTGAAGCTGTTCCATTACCCCTGAGCAAGCACTTCACTTGTCATTTCTCACACGAAAGCACGAAGGGGGGACAGGGTTGAGTGCGATGTGGGCAATGCTCCAGGCAGCACAACAGCCTGTGCGAATATTTTGAGTCAGCTGCCAAAGATTGGCCCCATGTAGGCCCCGCGGCGCCATTATATCGCTGACATTGGCTACGCCAATCTATCACATCATCAGCATTGTCCCTGCGCATGCAATTACTAACGAATATTGGGCGCAGCTATTTATAATACCAACATTGGCTTCTCGTATCCGATGTTTTCACAAAATCTCTTGGACCGTTATATGAGGGGCGCTATGACTGGCCAGGATTTTGAACTTATCACCGGAATCAGCTTTTCAATTTTAAAAGGATGGCTATAACGGAGAGCGAGAAGCGCGACCCACATGGAGGGTTTTTCCGGGCGATACGTCAACGTCGATGGCAGCGGAGCGTTTTTTTTTTTGTGTGTGTTTTTTTTTGCACCGGAGAGGACGATTTCGCCAAATCGTCGGCATCTGGCGGAACAGAAAAAAAAACGACGCCTACGCGCCGACATCGGGACAGGACAGCGGCAGAGGGCCAATGAGAGCCGGAGCAGCCGTCACATCATTCTTGTCGGAGCCACGCGGCTGAGACTCGCTTTCGAGTATTTTGAGCGGTTCGGCGGCGTCAGTTGATGGAAGCAAGAAGAAGGGGCTTGAGGCTGGGAGACTTACTAAACAGCGTCGCGCTTCAGTGAAAGACTGGGGGTTCGGTGCTCCGGCGGTGCCGAGGCCTGGGTTTCGGTTTTCTCGCCTGAAAGGGCCGAGCAGCGTGTTGTCTTCCGAAGTCGCTCCGCGCACGATCGACAGAAAGGCCCGGGTATCGGGCGCCGTGCATTTTCTTTTTGTTGGGTTAGCTAACCAAAGCGGAGAGAATGCTTTTGGTTAGTGATTTGTGTCCTGTTTTTCTTTTCTATACTAGGGACCCTTTCCGGAGAACAGTGCATCGTGCACTCGGCGCATTTTCGATGGGTCAGCTCTATGCCATTTTCAAGTCGCAGTCGCACAAGCGTGTTGCAGGAGGAACAGTTCAATGGAGGTGGGCCGCCCACTTGGACCACGTGCGAGTGTCTACGCAGAACTCGGAGGCTGTTTATGAGCTGCTAGCCTTGTCAGCGGACGTCAGATGCCTCCTTTATGCTATGGCTACTGTATTTATATATATCTAGCTGTTGGAAGTGATGCCTCTGCCTATTTTAGCGGCACACCTGACACGGAAGAGAGAAACCACAGCTTGAAGCTCGCGGCTGCAGGGAAAACAAGATACCCGCGACCTCGACGCATGCGCCCGGAAGGAGGCACATGCATCGCACTACTGGGCGGCAAATAAACGCCGCTCGTCTGCTGGCCATGCGGGAGTGAAATCGTCGACGCCGGCACGGGCGTCCAGCGTGCGACGTGCTCTAGGGTGCAAAAAACGCTCCATGCGGGCCACGCTTTAGCCGCCACTCGACTGACGTTGGCCACTATATGATTTAGTTGGACAATACTGCCAGCTCTGTTGCAATGGCCCGCCAATCCGAGATATACATATGCACACCTTACTTATCACTGGTATTTACTTTGCCATCTCACAATGATGGTTATATTGAACAGCGTTAGCTGTTACCCTACTGACGGTAGCCAATATATGGCATATGTTGCACAATATTGTGAGCTCTGTTAAAGTAGCCCGCCGAGGTCAGATATACATTGCCCTATACTTTTGTCAACATGGGTTGGTCTATTGCAGCTACTAGTCAATACTACATGCAAAGTAGCATGCGGCTTCAATATTCTGTGGGCAACCACATTCGTGATGTTGTGGTTGGCATATATAGCAAATTGTCCAATATGGCAAATTGTATCGACGCTTCCTGCTCTGTTCTTGTACTAAGAAGTGTTAGAATACAAAGAAGCAAAAGACGGAAAGAAACCATTTCACATACAATTAAAATATGAAAAATATTAAGGTTGTCGTAAAAAAATTAACAGGGTTCCAATTTCACTCTTTCTTCATCGCAAAAGCTCACAATTTTTTCTCAAACGCCCGCTCTCATTGACGACGCCCCGCGCACTGCTATTCGAGTCCAGGGATCGCAGTCACTCGCAGCAAACCATGGACGCTCTATTCGCTGCTCACTAGGTAACTTAAAACATAAAAAACAAACGAACACAAACATGGACGGAATGCCCAGTCGAAAAAAACTACAGAACTTTGTCAAAAATACGACAAAATATCCTGTAGTTCTGTCGTAACCATCAGATTGTTCTGTAGTTCTGAAGTACGTTTCTGTAGTTCTGTAGTTCTTCTGTAGTATATTTCTGTTGTCTGTAGTTCTGTAGCACTTTTCTGTTTTAACTACAGAAATTCCTGATGTTACTACAGAATGTTTTGTTGTCACAACAGGTTTCCCGTCAAAAACCGCACAGAAATTCTGTCTAAAAATAAAACTTGAAATTTCTCCAACCAACACTTTCATTTTATAAAACCCAACGTTTCGGAGCCGGCTCGGCTCCGAAACGCACATCTCACCCCACACATCTCACCCCCTCCCCATTCTCCCACCCCCCACCTTCTTCTCCCCCTCGACCATTCCTTTACTTATAGCTGCACGCAGCCCCGCGTCATGCACCCCTGAAGAAGGAGCCGAGCCGGCTCCGAAACGTCGGGTTTTATAAAATAAAAGTGTTGGTTGGAGAAATTTCAAGTTTTATTTAGTTATCAACCCAACCAGACAGGCAAATCTGTCGAAATGTTTAGCTTTCAGAAATTCTGTCGTAACATCAGAAAATTTTCTGTAGTTTTTTCCGACTGGGTGGCACCATAAGCCGCGGCAACGACTTGCCCGAGTGCACGCTCTCTGCAGGCGGGGGCTTTCGGGTTACAAGCCGTGCAATGGAGCCCGAGACGCAAACCCTTGAAGCTCCACGTGTATGTAAGGTGCACAGGGCTGCCGCACAGGCGGGACTTTACGATGCAAAACATCAAACACTAACTCAAGCAACAGTTAGCCATTGTAAAAATAAGCGATTTATACTTAAAGGAGCTATTTCATTCATAAACATTTGAAATGAATAAAGCTCTCTTAAATTACGTATTGTACTTTACGAACAATTATACCATCGCATAAGTATATAAGCTAAAGTACTTATACTGCAATTACCACGGCGCAATCATCACTGATGGAATATCGCGCGCATGCGGCACGGGTAATGCCCAATGATTTTCTTGAAACACTGATTGAGGGACCGAGTACGCCAGCTATTTACTAAACAAGCCACAAATATTTAAATAGGTGCAGTGGCAAATGGGTCACAGAGCCAACCAGAGTCCCCACGACATGATGATGAGTCGGCTCTGCACATTTCGCAACTTGAAACTCCCAAATCTGTCAGCGCCTTGCTTTGTCACACCCAAGTTTATCTGAAAAAAAAAAAAAAAGAGCTTCGTGTAGCAGCCAGTACAAGTACGCCAGCTCAGCAGAATGACATTTGATTTGATTACTTGCCAAGTGCATGTGTAACGTAATTTTAGAGTTTCTGGTTCCGTTTTTTTCGCACGTGCGAGAAAAAGAACTTTAACTTTTCACCGCTTTTCTTCACCCGCCGAATTTAGCAATACCGCCGTCGTTTTTTTGCCAAAAATTGGTTGCGCTACATGGCAAGAATGAAGAAATTAAAACACTGCGAAGTTCAGAAATTAAAAAAAGTATTCGTGGTTTTTTGCAATGGGAGACTTAATACGGTATCAAAGCTTATGAATTCTATAGTTATCTTTTTAGCGGAACAGTTGTGGGTGCTACGCTTGGAAGGTAGGTTTTCCATTTCTTTTGTAGCGAGAGTTACATTACAAGCAAGTCTTGTCATTTCACAGTGACCGCATCGTGACCTTGAGCTGTTGCCTAGCAACCACTGCAGCCGAGTGACGTCATAGCGCGCAGCTGGCGCGCGCCTCACCGCCACTTCGAACACCAAGATGCTGCGCAGCCTTGACACCTGTAGAAAGAGAAGAACGCCTTGCCAAGTGGAGATGCCAATATGCGGAGCGCATTAACGATAATAATAATACTAATAAATTGTTTCACAGGAAACGAAAGGTGCAGTATCTGTCACATTTAATCTGTGGACACCTGACCCACGGTATAGAGGTAGAAAGAAAGGTGGGAGAGAAAGTGGTGAGATTTAAAGAGGAGCCGTAGTGGAAGGCTTCGGAGCAAATTTCGACCACCTGGGGATCTTTAATGTGCATTGATGTTGCACAGCACACGGACGTTGGTCCGTTTCGCCTCCATCAAAATGCAGCCACCAGCATAGCGTAAAAAGAGGCCCATAGCAGAAGCAAAGAGAGAAAGAGAGTAAGAAGTTGACGAGAGCAGTGAAGACGCCCGAACAGAAAGAGCACCGGCTTGCCAAATGGAGATGCTAGAGAGCCAAGTGTATAGACGTAGCATAGCCGCCGAGAGGGAGCCTATGGAAGAGTTCAGTAAACGGGAACCAACAGAGGAGGATCTTAATCTCATTGCCAAACATACATGACACACAAGCTCAGCCAGGAAAAGGTATCTATCGATACGTATATCCTGGCATAGCTAAGCAACGCCACTGCCATTTTTTACAAACATTGTGCACGGAGAGAAGACACATGTAAACTCACATAAGACTGCTTTGAAACTTTTTGTGTTGGAGTCACGCTAGATAATATACTGACGCAAAGATGCCAGAGAATAGAACCTTTGAATGGCACGAATGATGGAGAGAACCTCGAGCGAAATAATATCCGAAGGGTAGAGAAAGAGGCCGCTAGTGTCTCTAATAGGGGTAGATACCCGCGGATGAGAGAGAACCTGGCTTCCGGATCAACGAGGAGCCACATAAGAGGCATCAGTGTAAGCAACTATTTGGGATTTGAAGGCCGGACTATCATGAGAGGCAGCAGCATGTCGGCGGCAAGTTTGCAGGACCGGCGATATTTTGGCAAGAGGCCACAGTCAGAACTGGGCACGGTCTTACTGATTGATTTCCGATTGAGAAAGGAGTGAGGCAAGGCTGCATACTGTCGCCCTGCCTATTTAACCTATATGCAGAGTGCATCATGAGGAAGGCCGGTCTGGACGAGTCTTCAGCTGGAGTTAAGATTGCTGGAAAACGTATCAACAACCTTAGATATGCGGATGATACCACTTTAATGGCAGAAAGTGAAGCGGAACTTAGAGACTTCTGATGCGCGTACAAGAAGAGAGTGAGAAGTTCGGGCTTAAACTGAACATTACAAAGACAAAGATCATGGCGTCTTGCACTATCAAGTCCTGGAGCATCAAGGGACAAGAGGTGGAAGCTGTGACAGATTTTCTCTTCTTGGGCTCCAAGATTACCTCGGAAGGAGACTGCAGCCATGAAATTAGGAGACGCCTGCTTCTGGGAAAGAGAGCAATGGTTAGCCTTGACCGTCTAGTAAAGAGCAGAGACACTAGTCTGCCAACCAAGATCCGTATAACTCGTGCTATGGTCTTTCCAGTTGTGATGTATGGATGCGAGAGTTGGACTGCGAAAAAGGCTGACCGCCGAAGAATTGACGCGTTTGAATTGTGGTGCTGGCGAAGACTCTTGAGAGTTCCTTGGACTGCCAGAAGATCAAATCAGTCAATATTGTCGACCATAAACCCTGACTGCTCATTGGAAGGTCAAATTCTAAAGTTAAAGCTCAGCTACTTTGGTCATCTGATGAGAAGAGAGGAGTTGCTGGAGAAAGATTTGATGTTGGGAAATGTTGAGGGTCGCCGCAGAAGGAGTAGGCAGCGAACGCGATGGTTAGATGGCATCCTCGAGGCACTGCAGATGAAGTTCTGTGATGTTAGGAAGATAGTGAGAGGCCGGAAAGCGTGGCGTGACATGGTCCATAGGGTCACGAAGATTCGGACATGACTGAACGACTGAACTGAACTTAACTGATACGAAGATTAGCAGGCTCCAGCGGGAAATGAGTTAGCAGAGGGACTGACTAGATGGGGATATTATTAGCCTAGTTGACAAGCCAGTTTCCATGAACTATGTTAGAGAGGCGAGCTACCTGTCGGTTGCGATGAAGGGAAAGGAGACTGCGAAGAGTATGAAAGAGCCCTGTGGCATAAAGCATATCGGTGTAAGTGGTTATGGGAAGATGGAGAGCGGCCTTATAAATGTCGTGAATCTGTTGGAAGTGTGTCCAGCTGGCTCTGTGTTAATGAAAGATAAGGAATGAAATAAAGGAATTTGTTAAAAGCCAGCATGAGAGCCAGTCGACAGGTGGCGTGAGCTTACTTCAGACCGGAGGACTGTCTCACAACTCTGCGAAGTCAATGGGTGACAGACTGACAGGTAGAAACAGCCGCATGAATATTTTCGGACAAGTGTGGTGGCATGCAGAGGCATTCAGAGAATGCAACATTGATAAACTTTGAGTTGTGAGCTCGGTGATAGGGGAGAGCGCCAAAATCAATAGCTTTGACTTCTCGGACGCGGGTGACCGACCTGCATGGCCAAGAAAGGGAGATATGATATCAAATCTCTGATGAATGGTGTCATTAAAATTACCAGGAGATACGCGCAAGCACCACAGTGTGATGTCGTCGGCGTAAAAAAGTGCTGAGGATCGGGCATAGACGACAAATGAACTGCGAAAGTAGCCATGGCGATATTAAAAAGGTTGCATGAAAGAACGGCACTCTGCAGGATACCGCGGGTGAGATGGTGGGATGTACGTGTATATAAAGCCGAATGCTCGAAAACGGGCATCGCGATTAGAAAAACGCTCGAACTTTTATATACATACGGGAGCCGGAGTCGGTGCTGGAAAGGTAGGTAAGAGTATGATCATGAGAGACGCAATTGAATGTCTTGCCGACATTCACTGTGACCAGGGCATGAAGTGGAGAGCTACCGCACGTGAAGAGAGTATGCCGAAGCCTGAGGAAAAGGTCCTGTGCAGGCACGTGGGGACGAAAACCATTGCCGGTATAAGGGAGCATGTTCAAAGCCTCCAAATGCCGACAAAGCTTAGTGAACGCCATTGTTTCCATCATTTTGCTGACACAGAATGTAAGAGGAATGGGTCGGAGATCGGAAAGGGATGGAAGCTTACCAGGTTTAGGAATGAGAGAAATAAGTGAGAAAGTCCAGGAAGACGGCAGAGAGCCTTCTTAGTGTTATAAAGGTTGAGAGGGTAGTCTTTTTCGTTATCGGGAAAGATTGCAAAGAGCGGAGTAATTCCATCATTACCGGGAACCGACCAAGTGGCGTTAGGAAGAAGTGCAGCTTCAGGCTCGCGTAGCGTACAAGGGGCATCGAGGTCATTGCCTGCAGAAGCGTGCATATTCCGCGTAAAAAGGGGAAAAAGAAGGTTGGAGATAAATATCTGTAAGATTTGCGAAATACCTCATCGGAAGACTTTGAGGCAAGGGTTTTAGCGAGTATTCAGGCAGGGCCAGCGTTGATACGTATGATGGTTCTAAAAATGCTCCAGGTTAATATTATATAGAGAGCCGTATGGTGTTACGATTGTTGCATAGGGTATTTTATTGAGAATCCTTAAGCGTAGCACAATATACCACAAGATCGTCTCGCAACATTGAAAAAGAAGTCTGCAATTGGAGGTTGCGTGGTTGCAGTCTGACTGTTCGGAGAAGCTTTTTGAGACACTTCCATAGCCTGATGATATAGGGTGGTCGAGGTCAGAAGTGGTATATGCAGCGGTCTCCATGCGAGTAGAGGACGATGTGCTTTAGGGAGAGCATTAGTCCACTCCTCATAAGACGTGACATAGGCAGCGGAGAAGAGAGAGCGAAAGCCATAGCAGTTGGTGTCTCAAATTTGTTGCTTGTGGGTGGGTATCTGAAGAGGGACGGAGATGGAAAACAATATAGTGGTCACTAAAAATGGTATCGGCAGTAGCTGACACTGAGGTGTAATAGGACTACAGCCGTAAGTGAAGTCAGGTGTTGTGTAGCGCCGGGAGTATATGCCCGCGCTAGTGCGTACTTCGGAGGTGTTGAGGAGAGTGAGATGAGCTTACACGGACATGTAGGGCAGTAGACGGCCAGCACGAAAGGTCTGCGCATGACCCCATAGTGTGTGAGGCCCGTTAAAGTCTTCGCAGAAAGTTAGAGTGATATGAGAGGTCAATGTGTCAAGTATTTTACCTAGGGCAGTTAAATGTGTGGCGTGCGTGCGGTGATTGTAGAAGGACAACCATGTCTAGCAAAAACTAAACTATGAGAAAGAAACAAGCGTCTAACGAATCGGGCAAGCAAGCGAATAATCATGAACACGACTGATGCTGACGGACCGGCCATACATCTCGCCGCTATGAAAAATGTAAACATCATATGCAACTAGCTTACAGGGAGGCGGCAAGTCGCAGCACTGAGACGATTAGCTCAAACGTCTGTGACCAATGCAAAATACTTTTGAACAAACTTGCTTCAAATGCTCACTTCAAAGTGATTGGAATATTCCGCTCTCTTGAGAACCATTGTATTAAAAATTTGGTTTTGTATGTTACAAGCAAGCAAATATTCGTAGTAGAATACTGCATTTACAAAATTAAATTTGAATAGGTCTGGATGTTGTAAACAAAACAGCTTGGCGCCTCAACAATGCGACAATACGCTTCGCTGCTGGCAGCTAGCCCTACATAGATGAAGAGAAGTTGTAGCGCACCGTCCAAGCGTGGTTCATGTCTACCATCTGAGAAACGCTTGCTAAACGAAAGGTACTGTATCGGACACCAATAAAGAAGCAGGTCACAGTTCTACTTTAAAAGCGATTACTACGAATTCCAGTGATAGCGCGACAATCGCTTAGCCGGCACGATGGCCAAATTTGTCATTCCGTTTCAAACGGGCGCGAATTTATACCTTCATTCATTAAACAGACTTTCGCCTCGGCGTTCGGTGACACCACGTACAGAAAATACCTCTTTGTTCATTAAATATTTGATATAGGATTTCACACTTTTAATTCCGTTTTTACAGATCGTTTGTGATACACAAGCAACTTATTAGCCTTATAGATTGAGCAGTGTTCAAAGTACAAGTGTTTTCTTACTTTGCATTGTTGATTTAGGCACCGCAAGCCATGTGCTAGCGAGATGTGTCTTCTTGTAGCATCATTGTCACCTTGTTAACTGTTCAAAACTGTTCTAGAGTTTCCGCAAATGATTTAGATCAATTTTCAGCCTATTTTAAAACAATTCTTTACTGTTTTGCTACGTTGTTACTAATTTACTAAGGTAAACGATCGCCTGGCATTGTACCACCAACACAGATATTCAAAAAAGCTTGTACTCCGTGTTGTACTGTGTATTCAAAAGCTTGAGAAAAAATCGCTTGTCGCCAAGAAGCAGCTCGTGAGGTAGCCAACCACAGAATGTTTTCGAATACTCAACCTCCATTCTGTTTTTCTTTTTTTTTTGCGAGCAAAGTGTGTTTGCCTAGTCCGGTTTGGGCGAATAACGTACAGATGTTCATTTTGTTTGATGCGGAGTTATATGAGCGCATGGAGAAAATTTAGTAATTGCTCGGTAGAGTAGCAAAGTAAAAAAAGCTAGTGTGGCTTCATATTGGTAATTTTCTAAAAGAGCAGGAGAAAGTCCCTGAATGCAAAGCAAGTCTGAATTGCAGTGTAGTAGCAAGCCGTAGCACTGTCATTTTTTTCCAAAGACATTTATTTCATCAGTGTTTCATCATACTGCATCTTGTTTAGGAAAATAACATTGATATAGCGTTTCCGTACAGCCATTGACTGAACGACGAGGCGGCGGTAACAAAGCAACGCCGGTCGCTCCATGCGGAGTGCACCAACAGCAACTACAGGCGGTGGCGTCGCACGATGCATCGCCAGGGATTATCGCCTCATGCGGTTGCCGCCTAAGCGTCTAGAATGCCCAACATTTTCGAGCGCAAGAACCTCCGAGTTGTTTCCCGCCATCGGCCTGTCGTTTCGCCACGCCTCCTCGTCATGAACGCATCTTTGCTAGCCGTCAGTGATTGTGGAGAGGGGGCGCTTGTGGGCTATGAGTTTCGAGTTTGTCATTGCTTCGACAAAAGTGGCACAGATTCTTAAGTATCCATTTCGAGATTGACGCCTTACTGTGCCTCTCAGGCATCTTTCTTGATCTATCTTTCTTCTACGTGGCCTCGTTTGAAGCGGCAATAGCCTAACATATCTTATTTGTTGCACGGGGCAGGCAATACAGTGGCGCGCTTGGTTGATACCATGAGAAGCGCTCAGTGATAGAGACAATCACCGGGTACTTCGCCACAGAATCAACCGCTCGTGTATGTTTAGAGCGGGTGCATTTTTGAAGCAAAGAAGCCGCCTAAACAACATTTGATCCTTTGCTAAGATTATGTTAATCGTTCCACCACAAGTTAGAACAAAAAAGGAACTTCAGTGTTGCCTGATTCATTATCCACGAGTGCCGCAAGTAAATGCCTCGAGCCTTCATCAATGCAGGAGTTGATGTTTTTGCATAAGTTTGATAATTATGTGTTGTGCTGCAACTCTGTCATCTCGAACGCAAGAACAATACATGTCAAGGTCATTAAAGTCATCAAACCATACTCTTGCTATATTGTTGCTTAAATGCAATTATAGCATATCAGGCCTGACCAGAGCGGCATGTCTGAACACCGAGCGGGCTCTGGCAGTTGCAGTGCCGGGCCAGGCTCTGCTTTATAGCATGGGTCCCGGGTCGATCTAAAAATTTAGGTCCGTGTAAACCATTAGTCGAGCTGGTTATGTTGCGCACGTTTGGCATCCGTGCCAGATTTTTTTTTTTTTTTTTGCTGCACTGTGATACTTTTCACCAGACTTAGGACAGCATAGAACATCAGTATGCATTTTCTTGTCTTTATCCCAAGTGGCAAGTCTATGGTCGGCCCGCGCTCGGCCCTTGCCAATATGGCCAAAGAAATCTCATCGGTTCGACATTGGCCACCCACTTCGGCCCTGGTTTGGGGATTGATACTGGCCTAAGAACGGCCTATCGTCGGCAATCGACCTTGGACAGACGAGTATGGCCGATGTGGCCAGCCTACGTTCACACTAGGGTCATGGATGGCTCATGGCTTACCCCCACATGGCCCACACACTTCGACGGTACGCGCTGCCAGGGACTTCATGTATAATCAGTGGTCTACTCATTCGTGGTCTATGGTTTATCCATTAAAACGTCTACAGTTTGATTGTGCATGGAAATTACTGCAGCGTAAGTATCTTGAAATGCGCATCTTTTCCTCCAAGTTAGCTTTAAATTTTTGGCATCAACAATAGTAACGCTCTCCGGGCAGATGAAAAGCAACCCATACGCAAGAAGCTTAAAAAGCCTGAGCATCGGCAAAGGTAAATATAAAAAGTACTATTTATTGCTTTTTTTAAATAATCGAAAGAGGCTCAAAACCCTCCCAATAACCATATGGCACTTTCCTTACAGCTTAGGAGGCTTGCGTGGCTTCACAGCAATTCATTCTGGCTTTCAGCTGAGTTGAAATTGAAATTGAGGCCGAGTTGAAAATGTCATGTTTCCCTGCTCGTCATGCCTGCCGTCCCATTACTTCACTGTTACGAGCCATCGTTGGTTGCTGCTGTGGCCTTCGCGGAGAGGACGTCACAATGTACACTTCCCTCCTCAGGCATCAATTAGAGGTGCGATGTAGAATACTTCTCCGACCTAAACCGCGGAATCCTCGCAGTTCAAATTTCACACAGAAATGGCAGTTTGTCGTTAGTATTTTTATTATCAAATTTGTTGGGGCACTTGCCTGATTCAATCAAAAGAATTTGAATGTTCATATCGTATGCGGAGGCAGCGAAGCAAAAGAAACCATCGCCTCAGCGCTAACGCCAGAGGCCACATCTTGTGCTGCTTCCTCCAACTCTGTCATTAATTCATTCATTCATTCACTCATAAACCTTTGTTCATGAGAATGGCGTGAGGCCTAGAGGGGAAGGGCGTGGGTTAGGTGAGGTTGAGGGCGCCGGACTCCGACATGAAGTCTAGCAGGGCACTAAGCTTGCGCTTGGTGTTTGTATGGGGGGCCGTCCAGTCTTCGTAAGTCTGAATGTGGTGAATAGATGTGTAGCGGGCGCGGAGGCTAGCCGTGCCAGGACAGGTCCAGATCAAGTGCTGCAGGTCAGCGGAGTCAGGAGTGCAGTTGGGGCAGCTGATCTTGGTTCGGCGCCATTGACTCAGGATGTCCGTTGTGTACGCTGCACCGGCTCGCGCCTTGTGATTTAGAACACTGGCAGGATGATAGAGGCCGAAAGGAATCGGAGGAGTAATATCGCGGACAAGGTCCCGCAACAAAGCCCTCCACCCAAGTTTAAGCCGCGTGATGACTGAGTCCGGTATGATGAGGCATACTGGAGAACAGTGAGGGTGGTCCGAGTTGGACAGGCCCACATCAAGGCTGTGCCGGCGGTCTTCCTCACGATGCGTGCCAGCGGCCTCGTGGGCCGTCCTTCCCGGTTCCTTGTTGGTGATGTCCAGGTGTCTAATGAATCCGTACCGAGACTTGTGAGGTCTCTCACAGGTAGCGGCCGCGCTGTTTGATGCGGTGTTGCATTCAGGTCTTGTAAGAACGGGTTCGCAGTTTTTAAAGCTCTTGGCTGTCGGTGTAGATGTGGATGAAACGATCTGTTGTTTTGGTGCAGTGTTGAAGGGCCTCGTCGGTGGCCGTTAACTCGAGTTCAGTTGCGGACCAGTACCTGAGACTACTGTGGATAGTAGCGTGCAGCTGTTAACCCTCTTGGTAGTAGGCGGTGGTTGCAAACGTGATGCCGGTGTCATTGTCATGGTATTATGCGGCGTCGGTGTAAATGCGGAGACCGATGTGCTGGTCTTGTGTATAAATTATCTGGCGTTGTCGGTGATCTCTTCCTGGCCCTTTGTATTGGTTGGAAGGGGTTTTCAATCAATTAGCAATACTTCTGTCCATGGGGCTATAAGATGGTCCAATATGGGCAAGTGAAGATTTGCTTCGTCAAAGATTCGGGTAAGGAGACGGCGCCCGTTGGATGTGTGTCGCAGGCGAGTTTCATAATTGGCTCGATGCGTAGCAATAAGTGCATCCACTGGTGGGAGTTTAGCGAATCTGTGAAGCTCCGTGGTGTGCGTGTGTACGTGTAGACCACATATAACCCAAAAGGCAAAGTTGTAAAGTGTATCAAGTGTCTTGTAATTGGCTGCGGTTTAGTCAACGTAAGGGGCGCCGTATCGGAGCTTAGCGAACAGAATAGCGACGATGAGGCGACGCACTACCTCTGCTCATGCGCCCCCACTCTTGCTACTGAGCCGTTTGATTAAGTGAAGCGTTGGCTTCCATTGAGATTTTAGCTATTGGATCCGGTCCTTAGAAGTACCAAGTTGATTTATGGGAACGCCAAGCATCCAGAGATGATCTTCCGGGGGTTGTTCGATGTTTTCACTGCCGCAGTGAAGGTTGACGACCACGCCGCCAGGTGGTGGATGTATGTCCAGAAATTTTGTTTTTTCAAGGGGTGGACGCATGCCTGTAGAATGAAGGCCATTGTCGATTGTATCTAGAGCTAGTTGCAGCGTCCCATTTGTTCTCGAGCCCTATTGCGGTACGTGGTCCAGAACGTTAGGTCACCCGCGTATATTGTGAACCATAAGTCATCGATTTTGTCTAGTTGCCATTCATTGTTCGCCATGACGATGTTAAATAAGGTGGGGGTAGTAACTGATCCTTGAGGCCCACTCGTGCGGTTTGTATACTGCCACGAAGATGACGAAGCGGGCAGTGGTGCGGGGCGGAGCGCTCGCGCCAGGCCCGCTGGCCATTAAAGCATATTTCATCGTCATGTCAGCACGTCGTTCTGTTCCTGTTGTGTCGCCGTGTTTCATTGCTAGTCGCGCCAAACATTTGGTTGGAGGTGTGGTTCATCCCCATCCTCGCTGTGCCCCGTCGAAGCCAACCGTACGCCAGGTGAGATCACGTGGAGATCGCCGGCCAACTTTACCCCAGCCCTTTGTGACAGACCCGACCAGCCGCTCTCCCCAGCCCCGTCCCCAGCCTTGACCGCAACACACGGCGACCAGGAAGAGCCCAAAACCGGCCCTACCGACCCTACCGACCCCATGACGAAGCGACTTCACGACCACTCGAGCGAAAACAGCACCCCCGCCCAAGCCGTTCTGCGTGTCCATGAACCTTGGCCTTCGGCAAACGGTGAAGATTGGACTTGATGCTCCGGTGCAAGCATTCATCGCATCTTCCCATTCATTGTGGTGTCCAGCGTTTTATGTCCTAATCGTGTTTCTGTGTTCATCGTCGCTTCATGCATTGGACTTTTGCAATCGATCGGGACGATCGCTCGGTGGCCCCGGTTAATGCTACAAAGATGACGAAGCGGGCAGTGGGGCGGGGCGGAGCGCTCGCGCCAGGCCCGCTGGCCATTAAAGCATATTTCATCATCATGTCAGCACGTCGTTCTGTTCCTGTTGTGTCGCCATGTTTCATCGCTAGTCACGCCACCATGTAACAATATAATTGCGCCATGTGGTTGGAATCGATTTGAATTTCATAGGTTCTATTACTCAGGAAGGATTTCACAAAGTTGATCACGCGGGCTCCGACTCCAGTGTGGATGAGTGCGTCGATGATGGCTTGACGGCTGATAGTGTCGAACGCCTTGTGTAAGTCGACACCTACGAGTGTGTCGGGACGGCATTTGCACCATCGCTCACTTCTGGACTTCATAAGATCAGCCAACCTTTTTCCATTCATTTAATCATTCATTCATCCTTCATCTCATACCCTACTGATGCCCTGAGGCAATAAATATCGACTAAAAAAAAGATAAATGCTGTCCTGTGTTCCTAGCTGAGGGCGGAGGCCAGCCTGCAACGGGTGAAATTAATTTGAGGTCTCAAGGTAATGTGTGAGTCAATTGGTGACCATGCGTTAGCTTACAGACGGTTGAGATTAGAGATATCGGTCACAAGCTGGCAAGTTGCGTGGGTTGTTTTCAAGCTTGGGAATGGGGGCGACTACCGAATGTTTTCAAAGTGGTGGTAAGCAGCCCGTATCCCAATGCTGGTTGATGACGTAAAGCAATTTTTCCTAAGTAGGTCTGCTGGAGTTCCGAAGTGCGCTCTAAGTGATGCTATCTTTGCCGAGAGCGCTGTTTCTTTTTACTTGTGAAAGAGCATATTCGAATTCAAATATGTTAAAAGGGGTGTTAATTCCAGTAGCGTCTGTGGATTAAACGGGGGAATAGGTATCAAGGGGGGGGGGGGGGTGAGGCGGGCTGCAGAAAAAAGTGCGGGCTGCCACTTGTTCAAGCTCGGTAGTAGTCTGACTAGTGGGGAGGAGAAGGGTTTCTCCGGTATTTGCGTGCTTGCTCTTGCCGTTCATGGCCCATAATACTCTCGACAGCTGCTGGTGCTAGTCCTATATAATAAAGTCCTACAAAGTCCCGCCATCGACTTCTCCTAAAGCGATTGCTCTAGCGGCAGGCCTCAGCAGTGAGGCGACGAAGTTTTATAAGCTTTTTGTATTCTCTTCCAGATAGGAGGTAGTCGAGTTCGGCTTGTTTTCTGCCTTCCTATGGGTTAAGTAGGTATGGGTGAGGTACAGGAATGTCTTCTGTTGCTTTTGTGATTATAGTGGCTGAATCACGGGCGCGTTGAAGGAATATTTCGACCGGCAGTTCGGCGAGATGATCGCTTAAAGCCTGTCGGAAAACATTCTAATTGACGGCGCGGGTATTTCATTTGAGGCGGCTTAGATTGAACTGGAGCTGCATCCATATGGGGCTACATCGCCAATCTTGGATAATGTTGTTCGAGTGCCAGGTCAGATCTGGCGACGTATCGTGTTGACCAGGATGCATGCCTCGTCGTGTCGGATAATCGGTGTCATCGCCAAGGCGTAGTCCCGCTACCTCTGTGGCTGTGATGGAAAGACGTGTTCCGAGAATACTGGAGCGGATGTAACCCCTTGTTTGATGCTACTCTCTGAAGTCCCCGCCAATGAGCATCTCGTCTTTAGGATGAACGTCATGAAGTTTCGGTATGCAATCAAAACTGACATCGTGAAGCTTTGCGCGCGGTCTGACGTATGCGGTGATAACAACAAGATGAGTCGAGGGGGTGTTCCGTTTGTTTTTTGAAGAAGGAGAATTGGGGGCAGCCTATGGGCTCAAATAAGATATTGAGTTTGTGCACAAAGGTTGCTAGGCTTGAGCAGTTCCACTGAAGGACATAAGACATGGTTTCGATTGAGGCGATGGCCATGTTAGTCGATGGGGCAAGGCGGATGTATATCGCTCGCAGCTATTATGGGGCGCTTTCGAGCTGGAGGGACGTTTTCTAGAGCGTCTAGGCGTTTTGCGAGGTGAACCTGGTCATTCCGTATGTGCTTCGGCTGTTAGTTCGTTTGAGCATTATTTAGTTGCTTAAGTTGGCTGCTAAATTATTAGCAGCCAACTTATTAGCAGCCAATGTTAATCGAGGACGGTAAGCTGCGTCATGACAGTTGCTATTTGTGTTAAAATCTTTTCTTGTGCGCCTTGTTGTTCGTCGTAAGCGTCAAATAATTTCTTGAGAACGCGCAGGGCTGCAGATTTTGTGTCGACTAATAGGGTGGTGGGCGAATCAGAATTGATCTGAGTTGCTTAATGAGGTGCTATCTGGCTTTGCGGTGTGCTAGGAGGTGTTGTCCGGTTTTTCGGGTAGTCTGACGCTGAACAGGCTGTTGCAGAAAGCTGAGAAAGTGGGGATGTGCCAATCAAAGGGACAGGGTGTCTAAACCATAAATATGCTTGACGAAGTTTCGCCTCATTGTCTTTCAACTGTTTGGCATCGAAAAGCTGTTGGAACGCTAACTGCTTGTGAGCATGAGGGAACGGGCGTATCCTAGATTAGCTTCCGCTTTGTCGAGTGCCTTGTCTAGATAAGACGCAACCAGTAAACTCGATGTTTGTAATTTTTGTTGCGACTTGCTTGAGGCGGATTTTGTGCCAGTATTTTTATTGTTATGTGACTCTTTGATAGGGGTCTGGGTGAGGGATGCGAGTTGTAGTTGCGATGTAGAACAGGCGATCTCAGATGAGCCGGTGTCATTTCCGAGGCTGTTGCTTTGTGACCGGACCTGTGTCTGCGGCGGAACTGATGATTTCTTTGTGGGGCATGTGTTGGTAGCAAGATGGCTCTGTACTTTACACCTAGCACAGTATGGCAAGGTGCAAGCCGCGTCTCCAGTATGTGCAGTTGCACAGCGGCCGCATACCGCGTCGTTCGGACAGAACGCTTGCATGTGTCCTGCTTCGTGACAATGAAGACACATAACAAGGCGATGTTCGAACGGGTATGCCTTTACCGGAAAGTTGTAATAATAAACAAGTTTCGGTATGCTCGGGTCTTCCATTGTAATAAATGCAGTGTTAGATTTCCCACTCATACGTGCGGCGAGTATGGTTTCATGCGGCGAAAATATATTGGCGATCAAATCTTTGCTGGAATGCCGGGCTCTGTGGAATGCAACACAAAGCGTACAGTGTTTTAGGCGGTGCCATGCAGCTGGTAACTCCAACTGAGCACCATGTGGGGTCGCAAAGCGGCCGAAGGTGGCGGGGTATGTTTACAGCATGCTCAGATTCTTTCAGGATTGCCGTTATTGTATTGCTGCGACTTTCAGGCCGGTACACTGCAAGTTTGGCAAGGCTGGGGTCTACGTCGTGCTGTTCGAGTAAAGTTCTTAGTCCGGCACGCGGGAACGATGAGTCTCGGCGTTTCGTGGATTTATTACTTACCAAATGGTAGGCATGTCTGTTAACATTTTAAAATTGGCTTGCTTAGTTGCTGCAGAATACGTTTCTTGCCGGGCATAGTCTGCCACTGGTGCGGGTTGTTGGCCAGTGAGTCGTCATCCACATAAGAGCTTTTTTTCGCCTATAGATCGGTGCGGTAGTTGGTTACTGCTTACAAGTTCTCGGGGCCATGTAGCTGGTGTTCGTACTGGCACACGGGGGTTTCTGGCGTCAGTGTCCATCAGGTCAGCGGACGCGGCATCAGCCGAGACATCCGGCATCGCAAGACACTTGCCCAGATCTCGCATTCACTCGTAACATCCCGATCACCCGCTGGGAAAACCTTGGTTTGAGCCTTGGTAGCGACCATTATATTCTGAGCACCACTTTTACAGCTACACATTGTAAGATCCCCCGCCGCACGATTACATACGTCAAATGGGACGCGTTTCGGTATGTGCGAGCTCAACGCACCCCAACCCCTATCGATGACTTAGCCGAATGAACACACTGGTTGCTGCAGGATGCTACCAACGCCACCTCCAAGGCCACTCAGGGGAAGGACGGCCCCACGCTCGACGCCAAACTAATGCATATGTGGGCAGCTCAGCGTAGCATCCACGCCCATTGGCTTCGCCGTAAGCATAACCGTAAACTCAAACTCTGTCTTGTCCGCCGTGAACGCAAGATCGAGGCATGTTCAATCCATTTAAGTCAGCAGCAATGGCATCAGCTCTCGACCGCCTCAGTGGGCAGTTTTGATGCAAGAACTCGTGGTTCTTGCTCAAACATCTGCTAGATCCTGCCCAAACCAAATACGCTTCACAAAAAAATCTCCCCCGCGTCAAACATGCTTTTCAGGGCACAAATGACTAACTTCTCAATACTCTGCGTGACAAATATATCAATACCTCTACCCATATTCTTCTCCCCTCTGGTTACATGGGCACCCAGAACCCGGACATGGATTGTGACATCACAGTAGCAGAGGCTCGCGCTGCTCTGAATCAGAGTAAGACCACGGCGGCCGCAGGTGTCGACCGCATTACCAATAAAATGCTCCGTAACCTCGATGATCAATCAATCGAGGCAATTTCGGACCTTTTCAATCGAAACTGGCATGGCGGTAATCTACCAAACACATGAAAACATGCCAAAGTCATTTTAACACCCAAACCAGGCAAGAAGCTGGAGCTGGGCAATCTCCAGACTATATCACTCATATCCTGTTTGGGAACATGTTATGGTTATGGTATGGAACAAGGTTATGGAACATGTCATCCTTAATCGCCTTCACGCACACACTGATAAACACCTCTTTCCTCCCAATATGATTGGCTTCCGCGCTGGCCTTTCCACCCAAGACGTCATGTGGCAACTCACATAACATACTCGATCAAGGTCCCATCCGGGCTACACGCTACATCTTAGGCCGCGACGTCGGAAAAGTCTTTGACAACATGTCACATGCATCCATATTAACCAACCTCTCACAAATGAATGTCGGCACCCGCACCTATAATAGCATTGCTAATTTTCTCCACAATCGCACTGCTGAGCTGCATATTGGAGACCTCCGGAGCGATAACATCGTGCTAGGCACACGTGGCACACTGCAGGAAGCAGTATTATCCCCCTTCCTCTTCAATACAACAATGCGAGGCCTCCCGCTGCGCCTCGACGCCATACCACATGTCAAACACTCGCAGTATGCAGACGACATTACCATCTGGACAAACTCCGGCTCGGACGGGGACATCAAGACATCCCCTCAAATGGCAATTGACACTCTCCAGGCCAATGTCCAAGCCATTGGTCTTTTTTGCTCGTCCACGAAATCAGAATTACTGATAATCAGAGACAGGAGGGTGCGCCAGGCCATCCAAGACTTACCTGAACCGATCGAGCTCCACCTGGATAACATTCGCATACCTTCAGTCCCGACCATCTGTGTCCTCGGTATGATGGTGCAGAATAACACCCAGTACACGGAGGTTATCAAAAGTCTCCGGGCTACAGCCCATTAGATTAACGGCCTCACTCGGCGCATTGCCACTCGCCGCTGAGGCATGAAAGAGGAGGACCTTTGTAGGATAACCCAGGTTTATCTAATTGGCCGCATTATTTATGTCTTCCCTTACTACCACTTACGCCAGAATGACGTGGAAGCAGTGGACGGCGTAATCAGTTCTGCGTATAAGGCAGCGCTAGGACTGCCCCACTATGCTAGTATACAGCGACTTCTGCACCTGGGTGTCTATAAGACTCTTGCAGAACTCATCGAAGAACACAAAATCGCCCAAATTTACCGCCTCTCACGCACCAGATATGGTCGCCTTATACTTGATCGCCCACACGTAACTCCTCAAGGCATACATATAACTCAGCTCCCCTTCCTAAAGGGGTCTACAGCTGCCTCGAGGTTAAACCAATTCCCAATAACAGGCTGGCTGGGCGCCACGACGCACGCCGTCGAGTCAAGCCCGAGACACTTCACGAACCCATTAGCTTACAGACGACCAAGCATGCTACGTGGATGTAGCGAGACAAAGTGACAATATCTATGTCGCATGCGTAGCCAAGCCACAATCCACATTTGTTACTGCTGCCACGGTTAGCACTCCCTTTCGTACTGCGGCGGAGGAAACTGCAATCGCGTTGGCCTTCGCCGTCCCACGTACGCACACAGTCCTTAGTGACTCTAAACGTGCGACTCAAAATTATTCGAGAGGCTTTATCTGCCCAACCGCCGCACCAATATTCCGCGGCCGCACTTCCGATCATGAAATCCACTAAGTCTGCATACCCGCCCACGTGGGGAACTGTGGGAACGAAGCGGTCGACCGACTAGCCCGAGGTCTAACAAACCGGGCGGGCGGCTCAGAGGATCCAGCGGCCTTCGCCGAGGCCCGCTTGACTTTTGCCGAAATAACTAACCTACACAGAGATGAGACGACGCTTCCCATCTCCCCAGCCTGACCTTGACAGAGAGCAGGCCACCATGCTGCGTAAACTTCAATCAAATTCTATTATCAGCTATTCGAGATTGGCGCTGATTACAGACGGGGACTACGACCCCATTTGCCCCAATTGCGACTGTACAGCAACGACCACATTGGTACACACCTTTGGGGATGTAGGTGAAGACCACCCCCTCGTACTTTACTACCAGCGTCCTCCGAGAAGAGCTGGGACCAACTTCTTACGCGCTCAGACAAGAAGACGCTGCTGGCGCTCGCCTCGTGGCCCCAGAGCGTCGCCCCCACCTGGGGGCCACGCCAAGCCGACATGCCTTAATTATTACTCTTTTGCCACTAAAAGTTGTTCCTCTCTCTCTGGCATAGCGTTGTAGTGAGGGCTGCTATGCCTAACAGCCAACTCTGTCACATCCATCGCATCTTGTTTTGTAGCAACACTCTCACAACAAAACAAGAGGTGATGGAAGGTTGTTGCCGAAGATGACACCGCCGGTGTTGTCGTTGGGACAACGGTTTCTTTAGCTTCGGCGCCGCCACATATGGCAGGAACATCCGACCTCTTTTGATTGAATAAGACAAGTACCCCAAACAAATTTGATATTAGGAAATACTAACGACAAAAAGGCCATTCCTGTGCGAAACTTGAACTGCGAGAATTCCATAGTTTAGTTGGAAGATGCTTTCTACAGAGTGCCTCTAATTGTGCAACATGATTTAGACATCGGATGATATCTGAAGTCAACTGAAATATGGGGTACGCCAATTTTACACATAATTGCTTGTCCCAGCTAATTTGATCCACGGGTTAAACAAATTAAAGATGGCTTAGCTCTGCTATGCGTCGATATATTTTACGAAAAGCAGTGACTACCTCAGGATCATTAGCGAATTTCTTGGTCTTCTGCGCCGTTTGCCAGCAGCTAAACCCTCCTTAGCTACCATGTCGAGCGCATTCAAGTTCACCGGCGTTCTATAATTATTTTACATCAAAGGAAAGACGCAGCATCTCTCTCTCGCGGAATGCGAGAATTCCCGCCCGGCTGTGTTGGAGTGCACTTATTTCTGCTTGGTCTTCATAGCTGACGGCAGATTGGTGACGTCACGTCCTTGACGTCACCCTAATTGAATGACTTAGCTATTTTAGTCTGTTACGTTTAAATTGCACGCCAATCATAGCATCTGTCACTCGCGGAATAACGCTGTTAAGTGTTCCGGTGACCACAGGAACAAGTGTGACAGATACTGAGCCTTTCCCTTCCGATTATTGTTATAGGCAGCGGGGGTGGCTCACCTACAGAGCCATTAGCAGGCTCTTAATAATAATAATAATAATTGGTTCACAGGAAGGAAAAGGCACAGTATCTGTCACACTTGCTCTGTGGACACCTGAACAACGCCGTAAGGAAAGGCAGGAAGGTGCGAGTGAAAGTAGACTGAGAGAAAGGGGAGCCGTCGTGCAGGTCTACGGAGTAATTTTGACCACCAGGGGATCTTCATTTTTTTTCCTTTTCCTACAGCCACAACAGCAACGCTAGAGAAGCGGAATTATGAAGAGCGTTTCACGACCCGGAGCGTGGCTAAACTCTCATTGGCTTCCATGTCGAGTGCGTTTAGCTTTACCAGCCTTCTATAATTCGTTATAGAAAGGGGCAGCATCTGTCACTCGCGCAAGGCACGAAGCGCCGCCAGGTGGCCTTAGAGCGCACTCGAATATAATGGTATCCATCCGGAAGTTGGAGCAGGCGCAATCACTGTTCCTGAAGCTCTGGGGTTTAGAGATACCAGTGGCCGGGTGAATAAACCGGCGGTGGAAACTAGCAAAAAATGACTGGAAGATAAGTGGCTTAAAAGCAGGGAAGTGACATAATGTTAGTAATGTAGAAACAAAATTTAATAAATAGAATGATGGTTTAGTTAACCAATCTAATGAGCATGATAGCTACTGCTACCACCCCGTTTCAAAGGGGACGCTCCTATATTCCATCCATCCATCCATCCATCTCGCTTGGTCCTCATACCTGCCGGAAGATGGGTGGCATCACATCCTTGACGTCACCCAAATTGAGGGAAGGAGTATCATTTCGGTGGAAATAAAAAGTTTTGATTATGATGACATAACTATTTTAGTCTTTAGTACTTTCAAATCATACGCCAGTCGAGGTGTCTGTTACTAGCGGAATCCCGCTGGCGTGGCACAGCGTTAAGGGACAGGGTAGGCCCTATTCCTCCCATTCATTTTAGCCTATGTTTGTGACCATTTTTCTCATGATATGCTGGGGTTAGAACATTCATCTTAGTATTATTATAATTGCCAATCTGACCTAATATTATGGAACCAAGTATATTGTTTTGCAAACATTGGAATTTATGTTTCCTTTTTTTACTAGGCCTACCAAATTTTTGACTAAAAACCTGCAGTAAATATCCCTAAAATTAAACTTCCCTGCATTAAATTTTATATTTCTAGTTCAGTAGTTCAGTTCAGAGTCTTTACTGATTACTCCCAAAGTTTTATCTCCCTATTACCTGCAGTTCCTGAAAACAAAAGAGGCAAAATGCAGCAAAATTTTGCATTTTGAGATAATTGCCTTGGAAGAAAGAACACTATTACAATACTGACTCCAGACAAACATACTGGTGCAATTTTTTTCAATGGCCACCAGCATGTTAGTCATCACTATAATAAATATTTCTTTTTTTGAACTAGCTGACTTGTTCTCCGACTCCTTAGTTACCTGTCGTGTAGGCCTCAGTACGAAGTATAGTCGCCGTAATTCAGCTTCATATAACCAGTGGACTGTTAATCGCTCGGCAGAAATTTCGAATAACCTCTAATGCCAACTCGAACCATGTTGCTCTATGTTTTCCGTCTTTATGTCTCGACCCAGGGCACTGAGAGCCACTTGACAGATTGCTTGGAGAGCGCGCGGAAACTCCTTGTCGCGCAGCATCTTCAACCAGCTGGAAATCCTCACCGCATGCTTTACACTAACAGTTTTCGGCGCCGGCAAACGAGAGAAGGTTAATGTCAATCGGGCCATAGCTTCGGTCACATGTTTTTGCCATTATGGTCTCCATGCTTCTCACAGAGCGTGAAAGCTTCGATGCAGATGCGTGTGGTGACCGCTGCATCCGTCGCTGGATTGTATTGTGGAAGCGCAGTCTCCTGAACCATTTATTTGGCTTGGTCATTAGATGAGCGCTAAATATCCAGCTTCAAAATAAAGAAAATATCAGTAGTCCGCGAAACACGCCGAAACGCGAACAAAATGCCGTGAGTCGCGAGTAATCCGGCTGCATTTTATTATCTTTTTGCTTGCTAAAAAAATGTGCTAGCTAGTTTTCACTGTTTGGTGAAAGGGAGTGAAGGGTGGCAGTTCCTGGCCCTACGGGGCTGGGATGGTAGGTCAACGTCGCTTGTGGCGGGGGCTAGCCAGCCACCGAATTTTTATCTGTTGCAGGCCGTCATTGCACCCGCCACCGCTTAGGAGGTGGAGGACGGCAGTTGGTGCGACGCGCAAGTTTCTCTCCCTCTTCTTTTTCCTTTCTTCGCCATTTTCTGTCCTGTCTGCCCGAGGCAGCGGAGGTGGCTCAGCTACAGAGCCAGTAGCAGGCCCGTGCATTTTCTTTTCCTTCTTCCTACAGCCGCAACTGCTCGTTGACAGCCATCCCGATAAATGTGACCAAAACAGGCGCTGAATTTTTTTTTCATTCATTCATTCATTCGTTCTTTCATAAACCTTTATTCATTAAGAATTTTTTTCATATTAGGAGATTCAAATCTCTCAAGCTGACGTAAAAAGGGGATGTTGCTTGCCGCCGCCTTTGTTTTGAAAAATGTCTATTTCGGAGTAAATATTTCGCGTGCTTGTAAATGAAGAACTGGACTATGTAAAGGATGGAATAGGGGTTGTGGTTTGCATGAATATAAGAAATCGATCTTTTTAATTATTTTAAGCCGCTCGGTTGGGGATCCTAGGGATGGAAACTAATTTTTTGAAGCGGAAAGCTACACTACGCTTAACACCGTGCTTCGCGTGAGCCAGCGTATGTCGGAGCATGAGTGACGACACGCACGACGCAGGTTGTTCGGCTGAAGGAAGAAAGAAACGAAAATACACGGGCCTGCTACTGCTCTGTAGCTGAGCCACCTCCGCTGTCTCGACCGGACAGAAGAGAAAATAGAGAAGAACGAAACAGAAAAGAGGGAGAAAGGCGCTCGTCGCAGCAGCCGTCGTCCACAACCAAATCGTGTCGCCGCCGCCGACTTCGTCACAAGAAGAAAAAGGCGCAGTATCTGTCACACCAGATTTGTGAACACCTGAACCGTGCCGTAGGGGAACGGAAGAAGGTGGAGTGAAAATAAGTGGGAAGAGAGAAAGGGAAGTCGTAGTGGAGAGATACGGAGTAATTTCAACCACCTGGGGATCTTTATCATGCGTTGACATCGTACACCACACGTTAAAGATCCCCGGGTAGCCCCATAGCGCCGTGCTAGTAGTACACATGACATTGAAATAGCAGCACGCACGAAGCGTCTTCAATATGCCGCCGATACAGAAGTGCTACCACGGGAGTTGGCTGAGAAGGATCGAGAAAATGAAAGGCTGAAAGCTCAACGAGCGTCCGAGGGACCCGAACGAGAAGAACGTCTCGCTGAACGACGCAGCAAAGGCGATTCTGAAACGCCTAAACATAACCATAATCTAAACTGCAGGCATATTCATAGACTAAATCATAAAGCATAACCTTAAACTAAACCGTAAGCATATCTTTAGGCTGAATCATGAAGCATAACCTTAAGCTAAAAAAACCACAAGCATCATACAAGCTTTTCGCTTGGTTGGTTGGTTGGTTCACAGGAAGGGAAAGGCGCAGTATCTGTCACACTTGCTATGTGGACACCTGAACCGCGCCGTAAGGGAAGGGAGGAAGATGGGAGTGAAAGTGGAAAGAGAAAGGGGAGCCGTAGTGGAGGGCTACGGAGTAATTTCGACCACCTGGGGATCTTTAACGTGCGCTGACATCGCACAGCACACGGACGCCACTTCGTTTCGCCTCCATCGAAACGCAGCCGCCGAGGTCGGGTTCGAACCCGGGAACTCCGGCACAGTAGTCGGGCGTCTTAGCTTTTCGCTTCTCCCCTGCCAATTTTTGTAATGAGGAGGAGTCGCACACCTCTGAAGCGTCGATAGGCAACGCTCGTTAAGCAACGAACTGTGTGCTGTGATAACTTTATTGTTCCACCAGATAAGGAGGCCCTCAGTTCCCGCCCCCAGCACGCAGGCCTAAGGGACGGAAGCCTGGACCTCCGCGACCAGAAGTAGGCAAAGAGGTCTCTGTTCCTCGCGGCTTCTTTCGGCAGGCGGATGGCTTGTTGCTGTGAAGCAGGGACTTCGCTCCGCAGCAGGGCTTCCTAGGCTTCTCTACAATTTATATTTGTTTCAGCCCCTGGGGAGCTCCCACATTCGCACATTATGTGGTCAAGGGTCCCTCTCTCCCCACAGTGCTTGCACTTACCGCTTTTTCTACCGTCCATCAGGATATAATATGCCCAGGCCGGGTTTGCGAAGTTCTTAATTTGCAGGCGCCGCCATGCGACTGACACCCTTTTGCTTAGGCTTTTATCCGATGGTAGCCCCAGTCTACTGCATAACCTCTAATTTTCGAGAATCTCCGTATAATTTTGCAGACGCTCGTCCATGTTCCGGTTGTCGGGCGGCTGTTGAGTTGCCCGGAAGTAGAGAGCTCGGACTCACTCAAGGGCCGCTTCGTTTCCAGGAACGGACGCGTGGGAAGGGTCCCAATTAGGCTAAATTTCCTGTTTAGTCGTCTACTGCCTAGAATATGTGTAGCTTCCAGCGAGACCTTTCTCTTTTGAACATTCCAGATGGCCATTTTTCTATTATTAATTATAAATTTGTCTTCCGTTCCGACGGAAGCGAGCGCTATGGCAACTTCTTCTACCCTTTCCACGGCCCCCTTTGGCCGTCGACTACCGAGGCGACCACCGCGCCCGTTTTGCCAGTTGCCGCATCCACGCCCGCAACCGATTTGCTGTACATCGAATCGAAGCGTCTGATTAGTGATTCTGCTCTCTTCTACCTCCTCTCTTATGTTGAATACGGGATGCATGTTACGAGGGAGAGGGGGAATGATTAGATTTTTTCTACAGTCCTGCGAGATGCTCGATTTTTCTCGCATTCCGCTATCTGTCTGCAGGCCTACCATTTCGATTATAGTTCTACCCGTGGGCATTCAGTTTAATCTTCTGTGACATTCTGACAGCCTCCGCTATTTCGACCCAGCTGTTGTGCACTCCCATAGAAAGGAGCTTCTCTGTGGATGTGAAAATTGGTAAGCCCAGGGCCTTCTTTACGCACTGTTGAATGAGACTCTAGTCTCCTCTCCTCCTCCAATTTGACATTTAGGAAAGGCGTAGCATAGCTCACGCGGCTTATTCCTCAAGCTTGGGTTAGTTTAAGCAAGCTTCTTTTCTTCAGGCCTCTTCCTTTCAGCGTGATCGTTCTAATCATGCCAATGGCTTGCGTGGCGAGTCTTTCAAGTTTTTTTATTGCCCCTACATTATATATATTCTCCCGAATGAATAGTCATATGATTCTGATTTTACCTACCTTTCGAACTAGTTTCCCTTTTACTGTAATTTCAAATTGCGAGCTGCACTTGCATAGGAGTGACTTTGTGTTATAGAGGAATAATTCCGATTTTTGAGGCGAGCTTGACAGACCCCTACTGGCACTAGTCTACAACAGTGTCCGCCGCCGCTTGCAGACGCTCCTCAATCTTCGCTTCGCTACCCTGGGAAATCCAGAGATTGATGTCATCAGCAATACTGAAATTTAGCCACTTTATGCTCCTCACAGCTTGTGGGAGGCCCCTCACCGCCACGTTGAAAGAGAACGGGGAGAGAATTGAGCCCTGCGGCATTCTTCTGCTCCCTAACTTCACTGTCGTGGACTGAATGTCTTGAAACCTCATGCAGGCAGTTCTGTTTGACAAAAAGTCGTTCATGTACTGGTATGTTCGTGATCCTACATCGATTTTTTGGAGACCGCGGAGGATCGCTTCATGTTTAACTTATCAAAAGCCTTTGTCAAGTCCAAGCCGAGAATCACTTTGGCGTCTGTAGAACGCGAGTCGATTATCTCGTATTTGAGTCGTAGCATCACGTCCTGCGTGCATAATCCCAATCGAAAGCCGACAATCTCATGCGGCCACAGGTCGTTCTTCTAAATAACGCGCGTCAGTCGTGTCTGGACTAAATTTCTCCATCAATTTCTCCGCCAGCACATCCGTTTCACACGACTGTATTTGCTTTTTTTTTCAACTGAGGATGGTGCTGCACCCATTTCTATCCTTACCGCTTGTAGTCATTATCCACATTGCAAAGACCTTCATCGACGTCATGAATCACCATACCCACCTGCGCATCATGTATACCGCGATCTGCCACGCGTCTTCTGGTGCACGACACTGTACGCTGCACCGTGCAAAACCCGCGACTTATATATCAGGTTGGTTACATGGACAACTGAAATGAGCGTAAGACTAGCAACCGCTGCCTTGTAGCGGTGTCACGGTTGATTGCAGCAGTGTCTTGGCCCTATGGGATTCAAAGGCGTAGCACAATGCGAATGTGTTGCGACTGTATAACATTCCACCTTTCCTCCCAACCATTTTGATACCTATCAGGTGATGTTCAGATTAACCCATGCCCACTCTTAACACTCGACAATTCATTTTTTTTTGACACCCTGAAATGGCGGGAGGACGAGCATATTGAAATCTATGCTGAACTAGAAGCACAAGGCTACTCAGTAGAGCCATGAAATTTTTATATCCGAGCAAAACACAACCACATTTCTCTGTTAAAATTCATTCACATAAACAGCTCAAATGAGGTGACAATAGACGAAGCTTACGAAATTAAACCAGCGCTTCCACCCCTATACGCCGCCAATACTGATGGAAACACTCGTACACGAAAACATAACGCATAATTTACTTTTTTGGCCCTAAATACAGCGAAAAGTGATCTTTCGAGGAATCTGAAGTAAAACTTCGAGACCTGTGCTCTACTGAGCGTGGTGTGAAATTATGAGCAGACACTACAGCACATGCAGATCTGCTACGACCCTTCTACATGGATACAAAAACCCCAGTCATCATTAGGCTAGCTCATTTTCGGTCAAACGAAAATATTTTGGCATCTCGGCACAAACTGAAAGACTTGATATATGTAGAGATTTCGCTTCTGTAACCCGTCTCGCTCCTAAATTTCTGAATGTATCATTCCAAACATGTGCACTCAAGCTGCGATTTGATAATATGTACATTTGGAGATCAGTTCAGTTCAGTCGTTCAGTCGTGTCCGACTCTTCGTGACCCTATTGACCATGTCACGCCACGCTTTCCGGTCTCTCACTATCTTCCTAACTTCACATAACTTCATCTGCAGTGCCTCGAGGATGCCACCTAACCATCGCGTTCGCTGCCTACCCCTTCTCCGGCGACCCTCAACCTTTCCCAACATCAAATCTTTCTCCAGCGACTCCTCTCTTCTCATCAGATGACCAAAGTAGCTGAGCTTTAACCTTAGAATTTGACCCTCCAATGAGCAGTCAGGGTTTATGGTCGACAATATTGACTGATTTGATCTTCTGGCAGTCCAAGCAACTCTCAAGAGCCTTCGCCAGCACCACAATTCAAACGCGTCAATTCTTCGGCGGTCAGCCTTTTTCACAGTCCAACTCTCGCATCCATACATCACAACTGGAAAGACCATAGCACGAGTTACACGGATCTTGGTTGGCAGACTAATGTCTCTGCTCTTTACTAGGCGGTCAAGGCTAACCATTGCTCTCTTTCCCAGAAGCAGGCGTCTCCTAATTTCATGGCTGCAGTCTCCTTCCGAGGTAATCTTTGAACCCAAGAAAAGAAAATCTGTCACAGCTTCCACTTCTTGTCCCTTGATGCTCCAGGACTTGATAGGGCAAGACTCCATGATCTTTGTCTTTTTAATGTTCAGTTTAAGCCCAAACTTCTCACTCTCTTCTTGTACGCGCATCAGAAGTCTCTTGAGTTCCGCTTCACTTTCTGCCATTAAAGTGGTATCATCCGCATATCTAAGGTTGTTGATACATTTTCCAGCAATCTTCACTCCAGCTGAATACTCGTCCAGACCGGCTTTCCTCATGATGCACTCTGCATATAGGTTAAATAGGCAGGGCGACAGTATGCAGCCTTGCCTCACTCCTTTCTCAATCGGAAACCAATCAGTAAGACCATGCCCAGTTCTGACTGTGGCCTCTTGCCCTTCATACAGGTTCCTGAGGAGACAGATGAGGTGAATTGGAACTCTCATCTCTTGGAGAGCTTGCCACAATCTGCTGTGATCTACGCAGTCAAACGCTTTCGCATAATCAATAAAGCAGAAGTAGATGGGTTTCTGGAACTCTCTTGCTTTTTCCATGATCCAGCGAAGGTTGGCAACTTGGTCTCTAGTTCCTCTGCCCTTGCGAAACCCAGCTTGCACGTCCGGAAGCTCCCGATCTACATACTGCTGCAGCCACCTTGGAGGATTTTCAACATCACCTTGCTAGCATGCGAAATAAAAGGACAAACAAGGCAAGGACCTCACTGAAGCCGCAGAGATAAAGAAGAGGTGGCAGGAATACACAGAAGAACTGTACAAGAAGGACCCGAATGTGCAAACCCAACATAAGACGGTTGTGATCACTGATCTCGAGCCGGGCATCCTGAAGAGTGAAGTTGAATGGGCCTTAGCCAGCCTTGCTAAGAACAAAGCTAGCGGAATTGATGGCATTCCAGCTGAGTTGCTTCAAAACCTCAACCATGACGCTGTTAACATTCTGCGTACATTATGTCAGAAGATTTGGACAACCCTGCAGTGGCCACAGGATTGGAGGAGGTCAGTTTACATCCCCATTCCAAAGAAAGGCAGTGCCAAAGATTGTTCCAACTACCGCACATTTGGAGATAGCGTTATCTTAAAGCCCTGCTACTGAAACGGTGACTGATTGTATCGCACGTGTTCCAAGTGCTGAGGGTAGCAAATAACGCGCAGCGAATCATACTCTCAAAAAACGTCCTGCATCATACCACGACATCCAAATCGCATTACCCAACACAAGGAGCCCTATTGCAAAGCGTGACCTGCTGCTTCATCGATGACATCGACGCTCACATCGTCATTCTAACTGAAACGTGGTCAACTCTAAAAATCCTTCCCATAATATAAAATCTGCAATCTATCGTCGAAATTGCAGCGGTTGCAGAGTGGTGGCGTCGAAATAGCTGCAAGAAGCGCATTATGATCATGCTTAGTGTGCCACGACGAAGTACTCGACCTAAAATGTGAAAGCTGTATTTGGCTATTGCGGTTGATAATTCAATTATCGTTGATCTTTCACAGCCCCCACTACCATCGGATAACATTTACTAGGGCAACCTACCAATATCACCTACTTCTATTTTTGGCCACTTGATTTTCTCAAAAATAACTGGCATTTAAATAGTTTGCCTGGTAACTCATATTTCAGTCACCCCACAATTCCTTAATCTTACTCTTGATTTCAGTCTCCCTCAAGTCATCCCTTTCGATGTGAGGGAGCAAGATTTTTGATTTCCTGCTTAAGAGCAGTCCTGATGACAATAATCTTATAACGATTCTCCCCGGTATTAGTGGCCACCCTGTTCTGCTCATTTCGATATTACTACCGCTAAAACTCAGGTCGGCAGTTGAAAAGGTAATCTTCGACTACAGAAGAGGCAACTTTCATGCAATCACAGTTGAACTTGCGCGGCTTCACAAGTGTTTTTGCGAGTGACGCGTGAAAATAACGCTTATTCATAACTGGAAGTATATAAAAACGACAATGATAAATATTTTAAACAAGTTCGTACAAAAATCACTATTGCGCTCGATGATAGAAATCAGTGGTTTACCGTAACTTTGAAACGTCTCCCAAACAGAAAGGAATGCCTCTATCAACCAGCAAAATTATCTACATTCCCTGCTAATTGGGATCAATACTATCAGTGCGCAAATATTCATATATAGAAAGCCTATATGCGGCAAAACAGATTCTTTGCAGTCGACCTATCTGGAATCCTACAATCCAACCCGAACAAGTTTTGGCACACTCTCTCCCCTAGGTCTCGGCCAAACCATATAGTGCTCATAGGATTTGATGGTGAACCAGTGAAACTTGCTCAGTGCACCATCGTTTTTAACCCTTATTTTGCCTAGGTTTTTACTCCCACAATACTAATATGCAACAATATTTCCATAAGAATCGTCACCAGTTGCGATGACTGTGATGCAAATTAGAGCCATCGCTGTCAGTAAGGCCACCGATTCTGTAAACATGTTTTCGTGAGCAAATAATTATCTGCTAGAATTTGCAGTAGGAAGAAGTCACAGATGATTAGAAAGTTACCAAAATCCATTTAATGTTTCAGCAGCAGCTGACTGCTGTCACCTGACCTGTCACCTGAGTGCCCGGTGACAACATATCAGCCTCTAACTAGTGTCTTATATTATTAACCAGCGTCCCATCCCAAAAAAAACAGTTGGGCTAGTGCACGCGCGTCCTCTGCAGTTAAGAACATTGCCTTGGCTGGACGTCCAGCAGCACCAGCAGCACTCTTTGCAGATAACATCTAGCAAGGTCTGGGCTCGTCTCACACAGTGTAAGTTTTCTTTCCTTGTCACGTGTTTGTTGCTGTGCTCGCGCAAGTGTGGGATTGGACGATACACCGTCCATCCCGCCATATGGTGCTCCAAAGCGCGCGCCTCTTAGTGATATTGCAGACGGTGAAGCAATGACCTCGTGTGAACGACTCCACGTAGCATAGCAGAGAAAATGTTTATTATATCGGATCCGTTATCAGGAGGGTGGCCCTCCTGTCATCAGATGGCCCCGGTGCCGTTCGACCTGGTGGCTTCGATATGCGTCTCTGGTGGTGTTTTTGAAGCGAAAGTTTCACTATACCAGGTTTTCAAGCATTAAGCATGGACAATAATTAGACCATGAATAACAATGAAGATCATTTTTATAATGCGTTCACAGGGAAGGAAAGGAAGTATCTGTGACACTTGTTCTGTGTGCACCTCTATTGGGACGTAAAAGATGGGAGAAAGATAGGAATGCAAGTAGAAACAAAGGAAGAGATGGCAGAGTAAAGGGCTGCGTAGTATGTTCGACCAACTTTGGACCTTTAAGAAAGATGTGCTGTATTAGAGGGTTGCGGAGTAAGCTTGATCACCTGGGATCTTTAGCCAACACAGATGTCCCAAGCGGCAAGCCTATGGTTGGCCCGCACTCGGCCCTTGCTGATATGGCCAACTAGAACTCATCTGGGTGACCATGGCCGCCCAGCTCGGCCCGAGGTCGCGGATAGACAATAGCATTAGAACGGCCGATCTTCGGCAACTGAACTTGGGCCAAAAAATACGGCTGACGTGGCGAGCCTACTGCCGCGGTCGGGCCATGTATAGGCCATAGCGTACTTACACATTGCCCAACGATGAGCGCAGTTGGCGACGTCGGTGTCACTGCTTCCCTGTGGTTAATGCATTCCTGGCCAGCGGTTTACTCGTTCATGACCCTTGGTTTATCCATGCAACGTCTGCAGTTCGATGATGGAAGGAAATTGCTTATGCGGCTGCAGTTTTAGATGCGTAGCTTTTCCTTGAAGCTAGCACCTTTTAGCACCGACATAAAATCGAAAAACAAAAGCATTCAGGCCGGCGAAAAGCAATCCGTACGTATCCAGCTTTAAAAAAGGTTGCGCACCAATAAGGGTAGATTCAAAAAGCGCTTTGTATTGGCTATTTTCTCAAATCCTCGAAACAGGCGAAAAACTATTCTCGTAAAAAAGTAGCAATTTTCAGATATATTGTTGAGCTTCGGAAGCCTCACAGCAATTTATTTCGGCTTTCAACTTCTATACTGTGTTGAAGACGTCACTTTCCCTTGCTCGCGGAACCCGCCGTCCTACTCCTTCGTATTGGGGGCAATCTATAGACTGCTGTCGTCAGGACCTTCACAAACAGGACCTTAATCTACGGAATATTTCCCTCTTCACCTAAAAAAATATACGTAATAAAAAATCTGATTGCATTTTGTATCCACAGGAGCAGTGATTTTCAATCCCGTGAAAAGTGATAAAAGGCTGTCACTCCCCAGGTAGCAACGAATAATTACAGCAATTTCAGATTTATGTTTCAGTCAAACATTAGTTTGATGTTGACGTCCGTTTTTCTAGTGTTTTAGCAATTTTACATGCTAATGTTAGTATATTGTTTCGATATATGTTTAAAATATATAAATTAACATTTATGCAACATACATGTTCTTTTGGTGAAAATGTAAAGCAACCTTGAATGAGCATGTAGGCCCACCGCTCGTAATGGTACACAGTGTGCATGCTTAGCAAAGATCTCAATACATAGAAACTTCATTATAGAGCCCAGCCCCTGCACGCACTCGCCTCTGAACAATTATAGTTGTTGTGGCGACAGAAAGAGCGCAAAGAAAGTGCACGGGCCTGCTACTGGCTCTGGAGCTGAGCCACCTCCGCTGCCTCGCGCGGACAGGACATAAAGTAGAGAAAAAGAAGAGGAAAAGAAAGACGCGTGCCGCAACAGCCGTCTTCCACCATTTAAGTGGTGGCGGAGGCAATTACGGCCTACAACAGATAACAATACGGTGGCAGGCTAGCCCCCGGCGCAAGCGGCGTTGACCTACCAGTCCTAGCCCCGTAGGGCCAAGAACAGCCACCCTTCGCCGCCTGAACAAATATGGATTCAAGCCTTTATATCCATCGTCGACAGATGTTCCATGAGGAATAGTTGCGAATAGATAATACGCAAAACTTTCTAACAAAATATTAGGGATGTGCTTTCAATCTACGGCGAGCATCATCTCAAAACTCTGGTTGCAAAGAAGTAACATTAAAAAAGTGAGAATAAAGGAAGAAAAATGACAAATATTTGGGTATCTATATATATATATATATATGTTGTTTTATAGTTGTGATTCAAATAACATATAACGTTTAGAAGGCAATATTATAAAAACATTTTGGTGTAACAATAAAATAAAGTTTATAACTCAACAAAACAATATATAACATTGTGATAATATTAAATAGCCGCCATTACTAAGGTCTCTTTTGTATGTACTAATAATGTTATTTTACGTGCCAGAATGTTAGGAAACATTCAGGCAACTTAGATAACAATTAACCTTATTGTAATATTCGGTGGGTCAGGCAATTATCACAAGGATCTTCAGTGATGGAGTGGTGGTGTGTTTGTGGGGGTTAGTCCCAAAGAGACTAAGGCTATCAGAGACGCCATAGTGGAGGACTTCGGAACTTTCGACCACATGGGCTTCGCTAACGTGCACTGACATCGCACAGCAAATGGGCGCTTTGCTTTCGCAAAAACCAAAAAGCGGTCACCGTGGCCAGGATTCGATCCCGCATCCTTGGGAACAGCAGACAGGGCGATCAGTGCTAAGTTAAGATGTATTTATTGGATGATAGGCGAAGTCGACTTAAATATGGGGTGCACTATGTTTAGGCATATACTGTGTGTCCCAACTAATTTTAATCAAGGGCTAAAAATAACATTTCAAAGGCAGGTGAATAAGGCCAGTTATATATTGCCGGCAACTACCTTGAGAGCCACAGGAATGTTCCTCCCTTCTTTTAACTTACATTCTTTACATAAATGACTAAATATTGGCATTTCACAACAAATGGCAATGACTGCGTTGAAGAGCACCTCATGACACTACGCCCTCCATTATGTTGATGCTAGTGAGAAAAGAACATGGAAGAGAAGCATAAAACGATTAGGCCCCGTTTTTCTCATTTGGATTGGACGTCCCCCGACATGGCCAACACTCTGTGTTACGGGCTCTGCGGCCTGCACACGTCTTTTTGCCAACGTGACAACCGGTGCAGTTGCAGGGGTGTATTTTCATGTACTGGACAGCCTCCTTCAAGCTACGGCTCCAGCCAAGGGCGCACTCTCAGGGTAGAAACTCTTGTTCACAAAGGCAGCCGGTGACTACTTGGCCTATCTTCCGAATTTGGCCCGCTTCCTAATCTACTGTCTACCAGCGCACAGACTGTCACTATAAACACAAAAGTGGTTGCTGCCAATATCATGCTTCACCAGCAAGATCCACCTCGTTTTCATGATCTTTAAAATGAAGAATCAGAAGACCGGTTTCACTAGTTCGACCGGGTGACCAACTTTAATGCCTTAATTCCTGGGATGCTAAGAAGAAGATGGAGCATGTCTACTTTGGCCTGAAGGATTCGGCGAGGACCTGGTATGTTAACAAGCCATGAATCTCACCTGAAAACATGGGACGCGTTCAAAGCAGAATTTCTGTGGGCATGTATTAGTACATTCCGAAAAGAAAAGGCCAATACTCTACTGCAGAATCGCCTTCAGCATTGAAATGAAAGTGTAATGGTTTACGCGGAGGAGATAAAGCTCTTGTTCCGCCAGGGACATCCAAACATTTTGGAAGAGCGGACATTGTGATTCTTGATAAGGGGTGTGAAGGAACAGCTCTTCGCCGGCCTGGTTTCTAGTCCAGAGATATCCGGTCCAAATGCGAAAAACAGCGACTTCGTCGTCTTCTGCTTCTCTCATTGTCCTCTTCACACTGGCCAGCGCTGAAAATAGGTGCGCGCACAGTTTAACTTGTGATTCTCGACCAGACCAGCAAGTCGCGTACTTCGTCACCGTTTTGAAGTATGACATCAACCTGGCATTACCGCAGAAGGAGCAAGATATCCTGAGGTGCCCACTGAATCACTACTGAACTGCGTTCGTGTGGTTACTGCGCGTCGGTCGAACACACCCTGTAAAACATCGTATTACTACGGACTATGCAGTACAGCCGCTCTGATTATCACTTTTTTTTCTCATCTAAAGAAAATGCCGCTATTAGGACGCAAGTTAAGGAAATGCTCAGGAATCTCAGAGCCCCTGGGCAGCACCTGCTGTTCTTGTAAAGAAGACGGAACATTACTGTTCTGTGTTGGCTAGCGACGATTGAACAATGTAACTAAAAAGGATGTTTACCCTTTGCCCATACTCGACAACGCTTCAGATCACCTATGCAAGACCAAGTATTTTTTTTTCATGGACCTCAAATCTGGGTACTGGCAAATCGAGGTAGACGAGGGGAACCGCGAGAAGACTGCATTTATCACTCTAGGTGGGTTGCACGAGTTTCAGGTCATGCCGTTTGGCCTTCGCTCTGCGCCAGCGACATTTCAAAGGCTTATGCCCACCGTCCTCGGGGATCTGAAAGAGCAGACGTGTCTTGTATACCTGGACGATGTGTTCCTCTTTGCCCCAAGTTTTGCTGAGCACATTCGTCGCCTCAATGCGGTATTGCAAGATATAAAGTCTTCCGGACTTACTCTTAAGGCCGACAAATGTCACTTCCCCTACGAAGAATTAAAGTGTTTAGGCCACGTCGTCAACAAGGAAGCAGTCCTTCTCGATCCCGAGAAAACTGTTGCCATCGCGAATTTCCCGCTACCACGAGACCAGAAGGAACTTCGGCGGCTTCTGGGGTTATGTGCATACTACCGCCGCTTTGTGCAGAACTTCTCCAAAATCGCGGCGCCCCTTGCGTATCCCACTAAGGCATGCGTTCAGTTCCAATTGGAAACACCGCAGCAGCAGTCATTTCATGACCTTCAGCGCCGTCCTCAGTCACTACCCGTTCTGGCGCACTTTGATGAACACGCTGATATGGAGGTACACACCGAGGCAAGTAATTTTGGTTTGGGCGCTATCCTGATTCGGGTCCAAAAGGGTAAGCAACGTGTACTTGCTGACAAACGTCGTACGTTATCGAAGACCGAGGGCGATTATTCTGCCACTAAAATTGTGTGGGCAATTACGAAGTTCAGGCCATACCTGCATGGGAGACCTTTCAAAGTAGTGATGGATCATCACGCACTTTGCTGGTTAGCCAATATCAAAGATCCATTAGGGCGCCTTGCACGGTGGAGTCAGCGCCTACAAGAATGTAACTTCGCAGTGACCTACACATCGGGTCGTAAGCATTGGGACGCAGATCCTCTTTCCCGGGCTCCTGTAGATCTTGCCCCAACTGACGCAGGCGAATACTACAACTTCGTCAACGCAATAAGCTGTAAAGACTTCGGCGCGCAACAACGCAACGCTCCTGATCGTCAGGCAATAATTGATTATCTGCGAAGTGCTATCCACAGAGTTACAGCAGCTTAGCGGCGCGCTTTATCCTCTCTCTGCCTACCCGACGGCCTGTTTTTCAAGAACTTTGCCTCCAACAGTCGTCATTAATGTCTCAGCTTTCTATTCTCCTATTAACTCATGTTTTCAGTGCTTGAATCGTTGTGTCATACAAACTGAGGTCACCATTGTCTACAGCCATTCCTTGACGTGAAAGTATTGCTAGTTTGAGCAACATAAAATTTCAATATTAAAAATTTAATTGTAGCTGGTCTGAAACAAACTGTGGTGAACTATACGATGGTTACCATAGAGACAATTTCGAAAGCCTTCGTTTTGGTTGCATGTATTTTGTAATTTTCCAGTCAAATTCTATTAATTCCCGTTGTCTTATTTCAGGCTCCGACAAATACAGCCTCTTGTGATTTACTCCCTAAGACATTACTGTTACAAAATTGAGCTTGCTGCCATGCTATTCAGAACTCCGCAAACATCCTTCAACGCACTTCTCGTTTTGAATAATAAAAAATATTATTCTGCCTATAAATTAGGCTTGCCTTAGCGATAACGGAGGCTCGAGAAGCGTTATTTCGACATTTATATTCATGAAGTCTAGTCTGAAAATTATGTTTACGTCACAAAAGTCTTGATTCCTTATGTCCGCGAGTATTGCTCTCAGAAAAGTATGCAAACATATCAACCGTAATAATTGGTTTCACGCACTGCCAATGTAGCCTTTTCAGCTGCTTTCTTTATATTCCTGCCTACCAATTGCAAAAAGCGGTTTCATGGAAAATATGCGAAAGAGAACAATAGGCGGTGAAATGTCAATGATCTGAGGTTTAGACATACTTCAGCAGCCCGCCGCTCTGGCTTGTAATGGATTTGAAAGAAACAACATTTTCGGTCGTAAACAAGATTTGTTCGCATAAAATGTTAACAAAAAATGAAACTGAAAAAAATAAGACGTTGATGTATATCACGAGGCATTTCATCTTTTTTTTTGTCTGCAAGGTGATGATTTCTTCTCCAGGCCTGAGCTTTAAGTTATTCTCGTTCGCGGAATTTGGAACATTTTCTTCTATAACCAGCCTTTTTGGGACAAACTTGAATCCCTTGAAACATTAAGTATCAACATATAAATGCGTCAAAATTGTTTTAGGTCAAAGGTTAATGAATATTTTCCTGGAACTCGGCATGGGTTTCGCATCCGTAATTACCCAAAGAATTGAAAAACAGATTCTTACATTGTTCTATTCATGAAGTCACATAAAAGAACAAAGCAAGTGCAATGTTCTAAAATAATATCAGTAATTGGATCTTGTTTTCGTATAAGTCACAAATTTGTTTCTGAAAGCAATTGGTACTCTTTAACAAAAATGTAAGTAGTGATTGCAACGCAAAATTATTGTCTCGAAAAAAATACTTTCACAAATGTCCTTTCGCACAAATGCCAACACGCCGAATTTTTTAGAGAAAAATTACTGCAGTCGCTTTTAGAGCATGGATTGAATGCCCTTTTGTATTATTGTGGTTTTGCTTGGAATGACCATGTGCGATTTAACTTCCGATTAACAAGAAACTATTCGAATGCTATGGCCATGATAGGTTACACGTGGTACCGACGAGGTAGCCTTAAGATAGTCACTGTTGCTTGCTAAAACGAAACACGACAATGTTTAAATAATATATGATAACGTGCTGTGTTGCCCCTGCGCCACGATTCCTGCGATCATATTTGTGGCACGATGAAGCGCTGTCAGATCCGCGCTTTGCACGCTGCTGTCGGCAGAGCTTGTCTTTGCGGCTTTCGTGAGATAAAGGCGTGCGGCTGCTGACAGCGCTCTTCTACCGTGCTGACTGCGGCCGCTGTTGCTTATCTTTGAGCAAGCAGATATTGAAAACAGTCGCGACTAAATCTAACAAGGCCATTTACGTGCTCTGAGTGCAGGGGGATTGTATAGGAAGCAGGAGATTATGCACCTAATAAATTTCTCAAATAAAAAGATTTTAGATTATAACCAAAAATGCGAATAATTATAATTATAGGCATAATTATAGGCCAGAAGTGAAAGCGGTCTAAATTGACGTTCAGCTCAATTTTAATTTTTTTTTTATCCAAAACACATATTACGAAGCTGGGGGGTCTTTTCTGCAAAAAAAGCAAAACTGCGTCAGTGAGCACAGCACCATTATCTAAATGGGCTATTCTTCATCGAAAAATAAACAAATGTATTTGCATTTGAGGCATAAATAGTGCGACGGATGGTATTTTATAAAAATGTGCTGGGAAACACCTATTCAACACGACTTCACGGATATATGCAGGATGATGTACCTGCGGTATTTGGAAGGCGCTCAAAGCGACGTACGAGGCGTCGTTGTTTAGCCTGCCGAATTTTGTGACAGACTTGAAGCACCGAGTCGACGGTGGAGCAATCCATGCAGAACAGGATGCTCAACGCATCATCAGCAATGCCCTTGAGGATATGGCCTACCTTGTCATTTTCCGTCATTGAGCAGTTGACCTTGCGACACAACGTAAGCACGTGTTGAATGTAGGCAAGGTAAGACTCCATGGCGGATTGGATGCGAGAAAAAAGTTCTGTTTTTGCTGCGAGAGCCCGACCAATGGGCTTCCCGAAAAGAAGCTGAATCTTTTGCTTACAGATTGCCCACGTCACCAACTCTTGGTCGTGATTTTGGAACCACGTGGGAGCTGTTCCTGACAAATAGAAAATGATGTTGGCCAGCGTAATGGTCGCGTCCCAGTGGTTGTTCTTGCTGCAACGCTCGTACTCATCCAGCCAATCTTCCACGTCTGTCTTGTATTCGCCATTAAAGATGGGAGGGTGGCGGATTTTCGTGAGCACGACTGGCTGCGCCGAAGTTGCCGCGGGGGTAGGGGTTGCGTCGAAGGTCATAGTGGTAGCTGTCGACGTCGTTTAGAGCCCAGGTAGATGACGACCACTGTGCAAATCCAGCTTTTGGCAGCGCAAGGTGTAATCTGTGCACACGGGGATTTTTGGTCATCACCACCAAAATGATACGCGGCAAGAAGGTTAGCTCGAGAACGCAACGGCTGATGACTTGAGTGAATGTTCGTGTAGGCGCCAACCTTCTCGTAGCACCAGCTACTCACTACTGTTGATCGTAGTCTTCTTTAACGTCCAGCAACGCAGGACATATATGCGTAACAATATTGTTGGCATTCCTAATCGCGAATGACACTGTCATCGAAGAAATGAAATGAAGTAAAATTTCACTGTTCCGTATACCTGTACTTGCTAAACTGAAATAATAAAACGTTAAGTGCTTTATTCTAGTCACGCATATAGCTCTGTTACGTACGCAGTGCCCATTTTCTAGAAAGACAGCACTGGCGCTACTCTCGTTGTATTGGTATGTAAAATATATGAATGTTAGAAATCTTCCCATTTATGTATAATGTACATATATACATATATATATATATAGTTAGAAATGGTAGCTAGATCCCATATATAGCTAGAACTGTAGTTGAATTATAACCGATGTGTCCTCTAGCTGAAGCCAAGGGCAGCAACTAAACTCTTAGAATCTTAGAAACAGGTGATGGAAGCAGGTGTCATATTGCTGGCAGCAACATTGTTCAGCACAGCCAATCGTTTTGCTTTGTAAGTAGCAAATTAAGGCTATTTGCAGACGGATGGCGATTTGGGCTTGCTAAGGTGTCATCTTGAAAGTAGCAGAGCGAAAAAAACACGAGCGCAAAAGAGAACAAGATAGGCACTAACTCGCAACTGAAGATTATTGAAGCAAACACAAAATATTTAGAGAAGGCAAGAAACATCGCAAACCACTCAATCATCAATAAGCAAAACTAAACATGAATCACTAAACTCTCAAGCACTGCCAACATCTAGTCAAACACACTCACTGTATCTTAACTGGATGGTTGGCTTACTAACACATTCGTCACCTTGTCGTAAATTGTGTCTAGCTTCAGTTATTATCTGGGTAATTGGCAATGAATTAACAGCAAAAATGCGCATAGCCGAAACCAACGGAAAGCAACAAGGCCATTTCTTACAATTCTTTTACATTTTCTTTATATTTATTTTAATTCTCTAACATTTCTTAGATGACAGTGTCGCAAATTGGTACCTCTACCTATGTCTACATACTTATCGTGCTCCCGTAATCGTAAATTTAAACATCTTTAATCCCCATAAACAGGACCGCACGATAATGGTGTCTGGTACGCAACGTTCTTTTTACATTGTACTAGCTCAGCTACTTTGGTCATCTGATAAGAAGAGAGGAGTCGCTGGAGAAAGATTTGATGTTATGCTCTTCAAAATCAGGGCTGCGTAGCAAAAGCTCCCATGACTCCTCATTATCCAGGAAACTAGAGGAATGGGCGAATGCCCACATCATATGGGCTAGGGTCGCCCATTTTCCGCAATCCCATCATTTTCCGCTTTTTAAGCCAAGCAGGAACCTATACAGTGTGGCTGGGTTCGGAAAGGTGCACACTTTCACAGCCCTCTATGCGGCGTACTCCTTTTCTGAGCTTCTTATACGGTTCTCGATATTCGCATCTGCTAAATATGTACAACCTCGTGATATCGCGAAAAGAGTGCAGCCGCTCGTTTTTTGAAATGCGTTCCTTCTCGGAGTGATTTGCTGAAATCGGCCGAAAGTTCAACTCTCGGGCTTCCTCGAGCTTCCTCAGAACTTCAAGGTTTGGTGAGCATATTCCCAAGCAGAAGGATTAGACTCTTAATTTTACTGTTCTACAGTATGCTGCTGCCGCTGGTGATATGCTGCCAAAATCAAAACTTCATATCGTTTCCTTAGAGTCGTTTAAGACCATCTTTATGTCTTTTTAAGTAAGCCCGAGAGTGATAACTGCCTCTTCCGCTTTCGCGATCATAGCTTTTCAGAATGTGTGGCTACTTACAATCTGGGCACCCTCTTTTGTGACCACCGCCACCTGCGCTTTTCGTCTTGCGTAGTCAGCGGCATGAGTATATTCGAAGTCCTGGCGTCCCGTGTATTTTCGATGCAACATTTCCACCCTGCCTTTTCTACGTGCTCCATTAAAAGAGTAGTGCATGTTCAGTGGCATAGGGATGATTTTATTTTTTACCTCTCTTCAGCGAAAATTCCCCCTTATATTTTTGTCTGCGTTGGAGAGTCCTAGCTGCCTGATGATCTATCTACTCATCTTTGTGCTCGTTAATCAATGAAACTGCCCAGACAGCGCCGCTTCCATGAGCTCGTTTACGGTGTTTGATATTCCTACGTCCATGAGCTTTTTAGCCAAATTGTTCTAGAAGTTAGCTTGTAATCTATAGCTTCCGCGAGTTTTCTTACCTGTAGGGAAAGTGTATGGAACATACACGTTGTATAGTCCTGCGAACTGCAAGTTCTAACAAAGAAGCGTCATACACGCAATTGACATCAGTTTTTTTCCAAGCTTAAGATCCCACTTTTGGCCTTTCATATTTGCTCGGAAATTGTTTTAGAAAACAATAACGATGTTCCGAAAAGGCCTGGTGGATTAGTTTTCTATCTCTGCGGCGGCTTTGTTTTGAATAAATATAAAAATATGTCATTTATTTATTTATATATTTCATACATACTGCTAACTGCCTTGCGGAGGTTGTTGCAGGTTTGGGGTATAAAATGAAAGCACAAAATGACACATGTTGACAGTCCACACTTGCTAACTTTTTACACAATTCTATATGGCAGTGTGGAACAAGAAATAGAAAAGAACAAAAGGATATGATACAACACAATACAATATGATACAATGCAATACAACAGAATATGGTACAATACAATCACCCTTAAGGCACATGTTTCACAATAGAGAGATCGGGCTAGACATATATAGGGTGCTCAAGAAACAGTTGTCAGCCTTGAACTGAAACTTTCTATTGAGGAGAAATTAACCACTTCATCGGCTAAATCATTAAATGCGCGGACAGCCAGGGGAAAGAAAGAGAACATGAGCATATCGCTGTGTGCGCGATACTCGACTAGATGCTTGGAATGTCGAATTCTTTCGTTTCTATGTGGTGAGAGTGAAATGCATCTGTTGCGGTCAATTTTAAGTGCTTCAGTTAGAAGATGGTAAATAAACTTCAATGGTGTATTTTTTGCTTGGGTACTAATAGTGCTAAGACCAGCCTGTCTAAGAAGTTCGGAGGGAGAGTCAAGTCGGCGATGCCTATTGTAGATAAACGTTATGACCTTGCGTTGGATGCTTTCATGTTTGGTAATTAAATTCTTTGTGTGAGGGAACCAGCATATTATGCTGTACTCTATGATTGATCGCACGAGGGATGTATATGCAAGCAGCTTAGTTTCGGGTGAGGCCAACCGTAACGAACGTCTTAGCGAGCACAGAGCAGAAAACGCTTTGGATGTCACATATGAAACGTGCTTGTCTCATTTTAAATCAGATGATATGATTATTCCTAAATACTTATATTGACCGACAACGTTCACCTAATTGTCGGCAATAATGTAGGAAAAACAAGCGGTTTCTTCTTCTTTCAAATAGACATCACTACTGTTTTTTCTAGATTGTGTCATCTCCCATTCTTCGCACCAGTTCATTACCTTTTCTAGGGAATTGTTTAGAATAACTTGATCTTGTTGACTATTAATTTGTTTATATGTTATGCAATCATCCGCAAACATCCAGAAAGTACTGTCAATGCCTTTAGATATGTCATTTGTGAAGATTAAGAAAATAATCGGTGCTAAGACTGTGCCTTTCGGGACCCCAGAAGTTAATATGCAATGATGCCAGAAATTGCAGATTTTCGGTGCTAAGACTGTGCCTTTCGGGACCCCAGAAGTTAATATGCAATGATGCCAGAAATTGCAGATTTATCAGCCTAGTGAAAAAGATATCTAAAAATGTTTGAGAATATATTTTTATACGTGTATGCCCTTTGGTGAAATTTACAAAGCCACATGCAGAAAAATTGAAAGAAATCCAGTTATATATTTTGGGGAAGCAAACAGGTCAATGTTGGTATCCTCGGCAAGAAATAGAGAATATTTGTTTGAATTGTCTGAAAATGCAAAGACGGAAAGTTGCTCAAGGAATTGCAGGAACCAGGCAATGGTAGCGTGTGGCGGGCCACTGTAAAAGCTCTACACCACCTCGAACCATCAATACCTCATAGTTATAATTACAGGAACAAATACGTCATCCATTTGCATGGTAAAATAATGTTTTAAAAGAAGCAGCAGACCCCACCCCTATTTCACGAATTAGAGCAAAGAATTAATACCTTTTATGACGAGATGTGCAGGAAGCATCAGTGTATCAGATTTAAGATATCATAATAGCATAAAGCATGGAGAAGAAGTGTGAAGTGATCGTGCTTATTTTCCAGCATGTTTTCAGAGAATTTAAGTGCAGAAAAGACAGCGTGACTTCAGGTTTGTGGCTTTTATGGCAGTCGAGCTTCACTTGCATGAACACTCAATTTTTTGCGTACCGAAACCCACATTTGAATAGATACCACTAGGTTTACCAGTGCATTCGTCATATCGTCTTGGTTACTCAAGGTTTCAATACTAAGCACTGTTGAGCCATGATACATGCCGGCAAAAATGTGTCCCTCTTTTCACCGTTTATATTTCAATACAATCGGCTTTTTTGTTTGATTGTGGCACCAAGCAGCTGCTTGCTGTGTCGGGCGAGATGCATATCTTAAAAAAAAAAAATACCCGGTGTGTTACACATCTTAACGCAGCTGTTGTAACCCGGGTTTTTTTTTTTTTTTTTGCTTTTGTTAGTACCTTCTTCCTTTGCTGTGACGGGTAAAACAAGCACTAACATTTGTTTCGATTGAGCTATTCGTGGGCACTTCTGGTCGTAAATGCTGCCGACTGAAAAAAGTTAGAATGAAATAAAATGACAATAGCTACATAAAACTACCAGACAAAATTCTGCGTCTTGAGACAATGTTCATGGCCCGTTTTTGACTTCAAGCTCTTATACTGTTATTAAATTATTTGTGGACAGAAACCGGCGCACGGGCTCTGCAATGAGCGTCTGCGCGTATATGTCCTATTCATTGCCACAGGATAGACTTCTGAAGTGTGTGCATGACTCCATCACAGTGGATAATGATGAACTGAGTTTTGCAGATGTGGGTGGAATTTTGGTACTTGTTTTACAATCTATTAAATTAACACTTTTCGAAACGCCAATCTCGAGTGCAAGGTTGCTCTAAAGTTGTTTTACGTGTATTGCCAATATGATTTCGAGGCCTTTAATTTTTAACCTTTACTTATGATTTGGGCAATGTATTATGAGGAAAATAAATTTCTTCTTGTCATTGTGCTCAACTGTATACACATATAATATATGTACGTTTTTATAACAGCGTTCAAGCAAGCTTGCAGGTAAGGTGCTTCTCCTAAATAAAGAAATATGTTTAGAATACTCGATAAGAAATATTCGAAGCACCTATTCCTGGTCCAATTCTGCGCAGTCAATGGCCTTCTTCTACTAAAACACGATATAATTGTACCACCGCACCCAAAAAGCGCAAGCAATTACAGAAAATTGCCGTAGAGTTGAAGAAAATTCTGAGAACGCCGCAGATTCTGCACTACAGATAAAGGTAAGCCTTAGCTTGCCGCTGGACACCATGCGTCGCGTCCACCTTGTCATTGCCTCTTAAGCCGCTTCAGCCATAGATGTCCTGCCAAACGCTTTCTTAATCTTTCGTCCTACGCGGACTGTAGTCTTCGTCATCTCTTGAAGTTGGTATCAATGTAAACAAATTGTACGTGGTCTTCGAGGCTATCTACCCGAAATTACTCGTTTCGGAGGAAATGAGCCAGCGAGTAGCTGCGATGCCTGGCACACAGCATCTGACCAGGAAAGCAAAAGGAAAGCTCGGTGCCTGTAACCCTCCCTCAAGGAACTGTGCCCGTCGCACCGATTCAGTCTTCCCTTCCAAGGCCAACTACAGCGTGTCAGCCCCTGACACCACCACAGATGCCGCCAGTGAGTCGAGCCTCGCTTCCACTTGCTGCTAACGCGTTCCGCGTCACCATCAAGCCTACATTGCGCTTTGATATAACGACTATCCCTCCCCGGTGTGTCCAAGCCACAATTGACCAAGTTCTAGGTTCTACTAACTACTGTGGATTTGTCGTCCATCGCCCATCGAACACCATTACGGTGAACTTGCCATCCTTGGTGGACGCCCAGAAAATGTGTGCAGTTACTCAAATTCCCCTGGATGCGAATGAGCATGTCCCAGTGCAAATATATTTTGCCTCTGGCCCTGACACCCTCCGCTGCGTCGTTTACCATGTTGACAGCAGAAGTCCTTCTGAGGAGGTGCGAGCAAACATTCGCTGTTCAACTCACTCAGTGTTGCAAGCACGGCCTCTGGGGCGCAGGGGTTCATACCTACTCACTCTACAAGGCCCGCTGACTTTGCCTGAGTACCTAACCTATTATGGTGCGATTATCAAACCACAGCCCTTCCGACCTCGTCGTATATTTTGTTATCACTGCCATAAAGAAGGGCACATGCAAAATACCTGCCCTAATCCGGCAGCTGTGGCCGACATGAATGAACCAATAGCGCTTTGTGCCCTATGCAGATCGGCGGACCATGACATGCGCTCCCCCGCTTGTCCAAAGAAGAAGAGAACGAGGCCGTCGCGCAAGCCGCCTGGAAAAGAAGATATTCCTACAAGTAATCGCTTCGCTGCTCTTACATGTGAAGAAACCGACTTCCCTGCACTTCCTTTACTTGACCCACCTGCTCATCATACGTCTTCTCAGCATGGTTCATACGCACAAGCGACCCACCCTCGTGGATCAAATGGTACACCAAAACGGCCAGTGCACCAATCACATGTGGATGCCGCAGATGAAGACGCTGTTTTAGACAATGCCATTGCAGAGGCTCGCCAACGTCTAGACGAACTCACCCAGCTCCGAGAACAGCGTCGCTCTCACCCCTCTCGAAGAACTATAATACCTCGTGATAAGATTTCAAATGAATCACCTCGAATAAGCAACAATCCACAATCACGTGCAGACAACACGTTAACCCCGAATACCCCGACAGTGGATAAATATTAGCCCTTATGGAGCAGGTGACCTCCCTCATCGTAGAAGCTCTTCGGCCTCGCAATGGATAATGCACTGTCTCTGGTGGTGCAGTGGAATTGTCGAGGCTTTGCGAATAAGGCCTCTGAAGTGAACATCCGTCTTCGCGACAAAAAGCTAAAGGCGTGGGCCTTCTTACTTCAAGAGCATAACTCACTTCCTCGCCTTTCAGGATTCTGCGCTTACCATTCACCTTCCATTCCTGATCGCCGTTGCATCACCTCTTCCCACAGCCCAGGTAAATCTGCAATTTATATTCACACTTCAGTTCCCCACACACCGATCGACCTTTCACGCTGGTGTAACACACGCCAAGAGGTGGTAGCACTCCTAGTTAAGCCTGTACGCACGCCACTTATACTAGTTTCCTTTTATGGCCGTCCTGGTTCCGCATCTCCTAATCTTGGATGGGTTCGTTTTCTGCGTTCTACCTACTCGGGTATCTCTATTCTAGTCGGTGGAGACTTCAATGGCGCACACACCTCGTGGGGTTACCCATCGGATTCTCCCAGGGGTGCACACATCCAGGGAAGCTTTTCAGATAATTCTTTTCACCTTTTAAACCACCCGCATACATCTACCCGTCCACGAGGTGGGCCTTATTCACTTGATTTGACTTGGTGGTTAGGCCCTGGTAGCCCTCGTTGGGCTGTTGAACCAGATACCTGGGGTAGTGATCACAGTCCTATCTTTATCTCTCTCACTCCTTCGCGGATACGTAAAATACGCCGTAGCGTACGAATAACATCTTGGGACTCTGTACGCGCAGACAATCGCTTATCTGATTTCACCCCATCATCAGCATTGTCTACTCTCTCTGCTGTTCTTGCGTCCCACACGATTACCACCACTGTAAATGAAGACGAGCCAAACCCGGACATCCACCTCCTGAATCTTTGGGCTCTGCGTCGCCAGGCAGATCATTATGCTGCTCGTAACCCCGATGACCCATCGGCTATCCCCGCTCTTCACAGGGCTACCGCGCGTGCGAGGCGGTATGAAAAGCGTCTAGCAAGGCAACGTTGGGCTTCATGGTGTGAGCGCCTGTCCTCCAAGCAGAGTAATCGACAACTTTGGAGAGTGTTTCACGCCATGGAGCGCTCTTCTCAAGTTTCTGATTACACAGAGAGCATTCGCCTTGCTATGAATGTAGATGAGGACACATTTGCAAAACAGGCGGCCAGACAGTTTTTTCCCCACTATGATTCCACCTCAACTTCTCCACCTTGCTTACCGGTTACCGAACCCCCCGATGAGATTACTTCTGACCTAACCATGGCAGAGCTGCTGGCCTCCATTGAACGCCTCAAATCTAACTCTGCTCCCGGCCACGACGGCATACCTAACTCCTTATTCCGCAACTTGGAAGGGACTGCTTTGCAGGCCCTGCTTGATGCATTCAATGACGTGTGGCATTCTGGTGTCATGCCGGACGAGTGGAAGCATTCTATTGTTGTTCCAATACCGAAGTCAGGTCATCCTCCAGTTTCTCTCTCGGCCCTTCGTCCAATTTCCCTGACGCCAACAATCTGCAAGCTTTACGAAAACATTCTCGCCACTCGCTTATTGTGGTGGTTGGAATCCCATGATTGTTATCCAGAATCCCAAATTGGCTTCCGCCCGCAAATAGGAACGGAGGACGGTCTTGCTACGTTGGCTGCTGACGTGCTTCACCACTCTCCGCACAGTCATCTTGTTAGAACTGTGATCGCTACAGATATAACAAAGGCATATGATAACATCCTTCACTCAGCCATTCTTGCCTCCCTACAAACTCTTGGTCTTCCTCACAGGTTTCTCCTCGCCATTCACGCCTTTCTAACAAATAGAACATTCAGTGTGCGTGTCCATGGAAAGCCCTTTAGTCACTTCCCCTCAAACAGAGGAGTGCCCCAGGGCTCCGTTCTCGCCCCTACTTTATTTAATGTGGCCTTCATTCCACTTATTCGAGCCCTAGAGGCCATCCCTTCTATACGGGTGCTTGCGTATGCCGATGATATAACCTTATGGTGCTGTCACCCAGATACGTCTGTCCATCAGGCGGCCCTCCAGCATGCGCTGGATATATTGACATTTCGCCTCCCTCCTTTGGGCCTAACTCTTTCGCATACAAAATCCTGTTTCATTCGAATTGGAAATAAAGCTGGCTTACGGAAAGCTCCCAATATAAATTTTATGATAGATAATACCCCAATTCCTCAGGTACAAACCGTTCGCATTCTTGGTCTTCTTCTACATTCCTCTGGGACTGGCACACCGTGGCTGACAGCCATCCGTAAGACCGCTCACGCTACTTTAGGTCTCATTCGTCGCATAGCTATGCGCTCTGGCGGCGCGCGTGCTCACACGGCCCGCCAGCTTGTTCGCTCTGTACTCCAGCCACGTATAATATACCAGGCACAGTTTCAACGTCTCACCCGCAGACAGTGGGACTCCCTTGAGGCCATCAATCGTGAGGCTATGCGTGCAATAACGTACCTCCCCCGCCTAACACCCATACCAGTACTTCAGGAGTATGCCCAGCTAAATACGCTCACTGAACTCGTTGATCAGCGGACGGCAAACAGGGCTCGCAAACAGTCTTTACAATTACATCATTTAAAGACACTACCTCCATGGTCGTACTGCCAGCTCACGGACAATCGCCCCACTGCTTCCCCGTCGGTATCATCCGCACATCTGCCGGAAGGGTGCATATTATATACCGATGCATCACATACTGCAGAGCGAGGAGTTACTGCCGTGTATAGTCCCTCTCATCCGCATCTCAACACTCACGTGACATATACCGCGGATACGTGCACCCCTCTGGCACTGGAACTCCAAGCAATTTACAATGCCATACATTCCCTCCCACCAGTTCCTACATTCAATGCAGTTCATCTTTACACAGACTCTCTCACTGCCCTTAAACAGCTTAAGGCCGTTCGACGCACATTCCAAATAACACAGTCTATACATTTGCTATGTTCAAAGTACCCATGTCCTATTCGCATACACTGGATTCGCGGCCATGCTCGCGATCCCCATAACGTACAAGCAGATGCTATGACGCATATAAACACATCAGCCGATCCACCACCTTCCCCTCTTCCCCCAGATCCGTTCCTGTCCCACGTTTCCGATTCGCAAGTTCTGCGCCACCGAACACGCGCTCTCATTCCTCCGTGTTCGCACCCTCTCCCCCGTAGTCTTACTCGGCAGGAGGAGGTGACAGTGCGCCGGATCCGGGCAGGGGCGGCTCTGACCCCATCTGTTCGACATCGATGGCGGGAAAAAGACCTACCAGTGACTGACAGGTGCCCTCACTGTGACACTCCACCTGACGTCTGCGATGTGCGCCACTTGTTGTGGACGTGTCCATCAACAACGCACATCAGGCAACGGATAATCATGAAGGTGGGCCTGCGGTGGAATCGCGATAGTGATTATGACAAATGGACAATGGACAATCGCTATACTGCCAACCTTCTCGAATTCATAAGCACAACTGGACTGCACTCCTTCTTTTAACTTTCTATCTCCTGCATCCCATTCCCCCTTTCTCAACTTATGCCTTGTGGCAAACTCTTCGAAAAAAAGAAAAAAAAAAGAACTTAACTTTGGTTTCACGTACAAAAGGGGGCGATATCACAGTGATTAAGACTGCTTGTCACGCCACCCTTTACAGCTACTTCCGTCTATGATGAAGACGGTTTCGAAGGGTGTTTAACCTCTCTAGAGCCGACGTTCCCTAGTATGGCAGCCTTTAGAAAGGAGCAGCGCAGCGCAGCGACCGGTCACTGCGGCTTCTTGTAGGAAAGGTAGATGAAAGAGCAGATTCAACGCAATTTACTATCAAAGATGGTATTTTGTTCAAGCAGATCTACTCACTCGATGAAGCTGCCCTGCTTTTGCTCGTCCCGAAATTTCTCTGCGCACTAGCTTTGCATCTTATGCACGATGAAACCACATCTGAACATCTTGGCTTCTGTCGTACCCTGCACCAAATTTGCAAGCATTTTTCTTGGCCGCAAGTTTGTAAGACGACCAAGCAATATGTTGCAAAATGTTAACAATTACAACGACATAAGGCACTCACCACCATGCTGGCCGGTCCTTTGCAGCCCATAAAAGCCTTCTGCTTTACCTTTCGAAAATATTGGAATTGGCCTTCTTGGTCCTTTTCCAAACACCTGAGGTCCGCAGGAGGGTTATCGTCTGCGTTGACTATCTTATCAGATATGCGGAGACCGCTTCTCTCGCTGCCACAAATGCCGCTGATGTTTCGTCGTTTCTTCTACACACTGTTATTCTTTGCATTCGCGCACGCCGTGTTAAATAAGGTGATCGTGGTGGGCAATTTACTGTTGATGTTATGGAGGAAATGCTCCGAATTTCAGGTTCACACTACCGCCACTCGACACCGTATCATCCGTAGACCAACGGTCTCACCGAGCGCACAAACCGCACCTTGACAACCATGCTGTCCATGTACGTCTCGTGTGATCATCGCAACCGGGACGCAGTTCTACCGTATGTGATGTACGCCTAAAACACTGCAAATCATGAAGTTACCGGGTATTCTCCGTTCTATTTACTGTATGAGAGAGCTCCCTATGCTCTCCTCTATACTATCTTCTCGTTTTTTCCCAACGACATAGCGTCCATTCCCAGATACTCTGCCGTGCTGAAGAAGGCCGTCGTATAGGCCGCTACGCTCACTGGCTTCTCAAAGCCGCAAAAAAGAACACTGCGACCTGCTTCATTGTGCAGTGACTTACTCTCCAGGAGACTTCGTCTGGCTTTGAGTGCCTATCCGCAAGCGCGGATTGTATGAGAGGTTTCTGTGCAAGTACGATGGCGCCGTCGTGTGTTGGACCAGTCGAAAAATTAACTTCGGATAATCGGTACGCTGCAAAGATACAAGTCGTTCATGTGGCTGCCATCTTGGATCTGCCTACTTTTCTCGAGGATGATATTCGTCTGCCTGAGGGTAATTGTTACGACGTGTAGCAGCTTTTTGATGAGGTAGTAGAAGAGGAGCGAGATGGCGCAGACTCATCGGGGCTTTGAGCCATTTTCGACTAGCCTTCATTCGTCCTAGTTCACTTGTATTCAAACCATTTCATCCACTTCAATATAAATGAAGCCTTCGAAAGGTCTTCTACAGTGGTTATTGTTACATCAGCATTTGTTTCAGCAAAATTATAGCCTCACATTGTATGTCGAGGGTTAAACAGATTGCCTATGAAGTATAGCTATAGAGATTTTAGAGATTGTTATTTGTATATAAACGTACGGCGATCGTAGAGGTAAAATTTTACACTGGTGTAACTGCACCGCTTAAGACGGTTATAGGGAACTGGCGGGCTCTAGTCATATGAGCTAAGTATTAAATTTTTCACCACCTAACTGTTGTTACATTGCTCGGCCTTTTAACCGATATTGCTCACTGTTTCACACGAATTATTCTTTACTAGATAGCCACAGTTCGATAGTATAGCAGTATTTCAGGATTAGCTATACAATGAGGACCAACTTACTTTTTATTGAAAACTAGTGCATTGAGATGTGGGTAACTGATGTTTTGTTGAGAGCGTACCTTAAAGTAAGAACGCGAGAGCTAACTCAACAACACGGCGTTTGCGTGGTTCAAGGCCACAAAGACACAGAAGTTATAATGTAAATATAAATATTTCGATCCAACTTGCAATCAATTTCGCTGTCGTATATTTATCTCGCCTTATTGCGGCTGCTATGTGTCTGCATATATTTATATGAGCATTTCTTACTGAATTTTGAAGTATTTGAGAACAAGCGTCTGTTTGCATTTGAGTAATAATTTTGGATACTAAGATTCCTGCCATGTATTTATACCAAACCAGATCGAGACCATCCTTAAGATTTGTATCCCTGGCGTTCACAATCAAACAAGCCTTTTTGTCAAGAGCAAAATAAATGTTATTATGTATTTTGTTTTGGCGTGTCCAAGGTTCAAAATCCGACGCTTGCTTTCAGAAGCAAAGCAATTTGTTTTCCCCCATTTGAGCATGGCATCATTTAAAACTTTGGTTTGATAACTCATGCAAATTCTGCCGACATGCAGCTTTATTATCGTGACCAGGCAGCCCTACGTTGCCATTCATGCAATTATCTACAGTACATATTGGTTTACTCCTGCTGTCATTACTTATTAAAAATGCTTATCATGCTACAACATTAAAAAGCACGGAAATAGCAGCAGGTTTTCATGTGGTTAGCAGTGTTTTATTGAATAGTTTTGGGAACCAGCCTCCCTAAAGTAAGCTAGTCACAGTATTTGTGTGCTGAAAATTGCACAGAACAAAATATAACATACTAAAGTCACCTTTTAAAACACATTATATAAGGAGTACAGCAGATCCGATTCCAGTCTTGTATTACACATTCCAATTGGGGTATTTGCAGAGCCGTAGCGGTGGCGCCGAAGTAGAAAATCAGCCTAGAGTGCAAGAATGGCCTGGCTCGATTGCCGGTGACGCGAAGTTCTCCACCAGAATTAAAAAACATTTCGCATGTCGATGGAATTGGAAGAACAGGATATAGGCGCGACAGCTCCGTGAACGCACTCCCTCACCGGAATAGGATTTGGCCACTCTGGTTCAGTAATTGGCCACCACCTAATATGATTACTCCAGCAAACCTTTCGCCCTTAGTCCCGAACGGCTGCTAACCAATTGATCACAGCGGCGATCCGACCTGCTACGCTGCAAAGGGTGCTAAGAACTTCTGGTTCCGGACAGCCCGGGATTAGAAACTGACCTTAGCAGTGTTAACCGCAGAACCCTTGTCAGTGTGGTTAGTTGAGCAGTAGTGTTAGAAGAATGAGAGAGCATGAAATGGGACGTAATAGGTCTGAATTATGCTGGGAGGCCAAATGAGGCATATACTCTACTGAAAGACAGACACGTAATGTTTTATTGAGATTTATCGGAGAGAAGAGAACTATCAGTACGGCTTGCTGCCAATAAGGATATAGCTGGCAATATCGACGAACGCTATAGCATCGGAGAGAGGTCGGCAGGCATCGTAAATAAGCCTAATAAACGGTATACACTGAAGGTTGTCCAGGCCTATGCGTCAAAATATACTCATAATGACCAGGCATTCGAAAGCTTCCATGATGTGGAATTGGCAGTGGGGAAAGTAAAGACGCAATATAGCGCACTAATGGGTGACTTCAATGCCATGGTAGGCAAAAAGGGGCTTAGAGACCAGGCAGTGGGTCACTATCCCGTCCTGTCGTTGCCTCTGTTTTTTGTGTTGTCTTTTTTGCGCATAGCCTTAATGGCATTACATGATTCAAGCCAACTAGCCCGGCAACAACTCTTGTTGAGGGTCACTATGGCATTGGTTTTAAGAATAGCAAGGAGTTACAAGTTGAGTTTGCAGAGTGCAATAAGTAAAGAACCATGGGCACCTTCTTCTTCAAACGGAAGAACAGGAAGTGGACATGCAAAAGCTATAACGGCAGACTAAAAATGAAATTGACTTAGTACTATGTTCTAATCCCAGAATTATGTAGGATTTAGAGACAATAGAAAAGATGTGATGCCGTGACCACACTATAAGGTCTCAAATGAATTGATATCTCAAGAGGGAACGACGAAGATTTTAGTAAGAAAGAAGTCTATCAACGAATCAGAAAGAATCTATCAACAGGGAGTACACAAGATTTGAGGACCTTACTGCAAAATAGATATTCAGTATTAACCGAGGATAGCGGCCATATCATAGAAAAAATGATTAATAATTTCCGAGAGGATACAATTTCAGAGAGGACTGGCTGGACGCCGTCAATATTAACCAGGTGACCAAGAATCAATTTCGCGGTGAGCGAATCGTCATTTCTTGGCGTTGAGCTGAAGGCCAGCTTTCGAGAATTGAAGAAAGACGACCCAAGTGCACGTCGAAAGTGGTCGAAAAAACAAGAATATTGTCTAAATAACGCAGGCAAGTCTACTTGAAACCCCGAAGCAACGAGTCCATCGATCTTTTGAAGGTCACAGGAGGATTACGAAGGCCGAATGGCATTAGCTTGAACTGGTAGCGACCATCCGGTGCGATGAACGCTGTTTTCTTCCGGTCGCGTTTGTTGACGGTAATATGCCAGTAGCCCGACTGTAGATAAATCGATGGAAAGTACTTGGCTCCGTGTAAGCAGTCGAAGGCGTCGTCCATTCGAGGGAGATGATAGACATCTTTTTTGGTTATCTTGTTGAGGCGGCACGCAAGAACGCCATGTGTTGTCTTTCTTTTTGACAAGCACCACAAGAGATTCCACGGTTACTCGAATACGCAATGGTTTGGTTGGCTAGCATCATATTGACCTCACTCTGGATTGCTTGACGTTCAAAATAGGACACGGTATAGGCTCTTGTGGACAGGACTGGCTTAACCGGTGTCTATACGGTGAGTAAAGGCTGTTGTCTGACTCGCGGATGGCGACCAATGTCAAAGGTATCGCTCCAAGTAAGCAGACGCTTGTGCAGATCTAGTGCGAGAGCATGTGATAGATCTGTTGAAATCATCCCAGAGATAATACCAGAACTGGAACAGTGCTGGGCGGGGGCACTAGAACCTTCAGACGGAGACGCATGCTTGAGAACGGAAACTGTGCATTCGCTCAGTGAGGAGAGTTCTGCAAGTGCAATGCCTTCGGGAAGAGCCTGTGGCTATAAACTGAAGTTGAGGACAGACAGAGTGGCTTGATGTTGACTGAAATGGACGGTGAGGTGCGGAAGTGCACCATTACGTTACAGAACGACGTCGGTGATAGGGAAGGAAAGATAGTCCCCGTCAGGAACGGCTGGAGAGGGCACAAGGGGAATATAGACGGCATCGTCTGGTTGCTGGGGACAGAATGTGGCTGAGCGAAGGCAATGTGGGCTTGATAGGTCATGAGAGCAGATATGCAGGTTGAGGCGCTGAACACCAACAGAACAGTCGATGAGACTAGAATGAGCAGATACGTCGAGCCCTAGAATTACGTATTGAGGCCAGTCATGCATAAAAGTAATCAGAACAGATGTATGTCGATCAGCAACACTTACACGGGCAATACAAATGCCGGCTACAGCAGGACAATGGCCGTCGCCTACGCCAACGGTGGATGTCGCGGCTGAGGTCATTACTTTCTTAAGGGAAAAGCGAAAAGAAGAGCTGATAACAGATATCTGGGCACCAGTGTAAAGAAGAGCGGGAGCTGAAATACCATCCACAGAAATAGTGATCAAGTAACTTGGTACAAGAGAGTCAGTTGAGGATTTGCAGTCCGAGTCAAGAATGCAGTGCATCCTCCGGAAGCTGCATTTCCTAGTTTTCCCGCGAAGTGGCCTCTGTAGGAAGGTGACGGGCTGCGGCGAAGAATAGGAGAGCACGAGTGACGGGATTGCTGGGATGATGAGTGACTTCGGGCGGTTCTGGAAATACTGGATAGTGGAGACGGATGCGATGCATAAAGGGATCCTGCAACAGTTTTCCAATATTCCAATACTATAGCTTTTTGACGCAGATTATATTTGATCATCTCCGTGAAGTTATTTGTTCGATATTACATAAAACACCCACGCGATCGCCGACTGAAAGCGCGTAATTCAAACTTCTCGTGGCCCGCGCAACTGCTGCAGAGGAGGAAAGCGGAGAAACCTTGCTTCTCCGCGCATTTGTCGTGACGTAACTGTGAGGAGACGGAGGCATTCAGTGACAACGGAGGGGGCAATCGGCGGGCGCTGCTTCCCATATTGCATGTGTTGCGGGCGTAAAAAACACGCCACCTTTGTGTTGTGCACCTGATAAAACACAACTCTGCATGTATTCGGATGCACGAACAGCTTTGGACCTGACGACCTAACCTTCCTTTGTGTTAGAAGCTCGCGGCACAATGCGGCGTTGCTGAGAAGAGAGATAAGTTCAAGCTCACCAAAGGAAACATTCTACTCGAAGCATTTTCGCGACTGTGACTACATACAGTTTGTTCCTGATGCGAGTTTCATAGTGAGGTATAGCTGAACCATGACGCGGTTCCTTCTATTTCCTTGCATAAAAGGGTCGGGACTTTCACCATTTCCTAGAACTGCGGTTATCAAAGGAAGAAAAGGGAGGTATGGCTTGTACATCGTAGTTACGTTACTTTTCTTACTATTCCGGTCTAATTTGTATGTGAACCGCTGCGCTGAGCATTGAATGCGATCCGCTCATGGAGTGCAATCTCGCGATAGAACGAGCAATCTCGCGATGGCACAAGCAGACAGCATCTGCGCATGGTTGTATTCGCGTGTCTTTTTTTGCGCAAAAACTCCGCACAACGGCTTCTGTGCTAAACATGGACTACACAACAGCAGCATGCGCTGATGATTCTTGCGAATTAGCAGATGATTAAGAAGAACCCACTACTGTGTCGCAGCTAGGTTGTGAATTCTTCGTGAGATCCTTTCCAGCACGACACGTGCCCGATATGTTAGTCGAACCCTTACGGGAGCATTATTAGAAGATAAGGAATGTACCGCTCAGCTTAGTCTAGGCTCATTCAGTTAACGAGTGCAGAGAGCGAGATTTCCTTCGATGCGTCCAAGCAAGTGATCATCGCAGTTGTTCATATATGCCCTTGTGATTTTGCACCCGTTGCTGCCTCGTCATTTTATGTACACTGGTCTTGCTTGGGGATGCAAATTAAGTTAGAAACGAAAACGACAAGGCTCTTATAAGAAAAACACATATCGGAGCGTAGTTTTTTCATGAAGGTATGGGTGCGGAAGAGCTACAGCTTTGCTTTCAATATATGCCAGCTGTGAATTCCTTTAACATGCATTGTGAGAGTACAATAAAAGGAAAAGTTTCGCTATGTCAGCTAAATGTCATTTGACTCAAGCAGCATTCCGCGCGCATTTAACTTTGTCTCCAGCCCAATGACCCCGTCAGTGTCTCGCATGCATTGCAGAGCTCGGCAACTGGGTTTCGCTTATTGTTCATTTGTCTGGCGGCAGCTGTGTACTGCTTCACAATTTCTCTAAAATTCTTTGTTTGCCCAACGTACGACGACTGGCACTCAAAGCAGTATGTGGTACACCAAGCCTTGTGTCCATTCCTTTCAGGCGGGACTAGAGGCCTGAGACAGAGGTAGTCGGCTAGGGCATTGTTCGCTGCCCTTCCTTCCCAGGGATATGCGCGCCTAGGTTTCGCTGAAGACCATGTAGTTTCCGCTAATAGTGACACACAGTACTTTTCAAAATGTCTTACTCTAACCAAAGCCAGGTTTCATGCCAAACCTACGCTCCCCACAACGAAAGTGCTGCATCGTGTTTGGGCGCATCTGGCACGGATACATGCAGTGAAAATGACTATGGTCATTTGTGTTGAAATGGCATGCCATAATTACACTGACAAAAATGCAGAGAGCTGCAATCAGTACACAACGCAGTGTAGGAGCCGCATCAGCAGCTTCCCTGGTCCTCAAAATGTAGTCACGCGACGTCTTGGCGAATCATAGGTGGTGGCGCGGCCAGGGGTCAGCCCCGTCGCTCGGGTTGCGTATTTCTGCGAGATTGAGATCCCCATTTTAGCAACCTCTTTACATACGACTTCTTTTGTGAAGAAAACTGTAGCAGCGTAGTTAAAAACCACCGGAGGAGCAGTGGGGACCATAGGTGTCAGAATCTCAAATTCTAGGCGCACGATAAGGGTGAAATGATCTGTTGAAGAAGGCTGACTGTACGTCGCTGAATCAGCGTAGTATAACTAGCAACAGGGTTTTACAACCGCTCTAAACGAGGCGATATTGGACGATGTTTAGCTTGTTCAAAAAGCCGACCGGTCTGTAACAGAGTATTGACAGTTGTACAGTCTTTACATAAGAGAAGATTGAATGCGCCGTTGGTAATATCTTTTTGAAGATTTGGCCGATTTTGACTTCTTCAGTCATAGCCTTGTCAACCTTGTGAGGCAGAGCGCGACCACCTTGTATGCAGACAACGTAAGGTTTCGTCGCTGTTTATGCGCGTGACGCTAGGTCTTTTTTGGCGGCGAGCAGGTCCCCAATGGGCTACTGAACAGATCATGGAGCTTTTGCTTACGTATTTCCCATGAAGCTAGTTCGCGCTCCTGCGTGACGTACCATGTTCGCGCCGTACTAGTAAAAAGGAAGATAAGATAGATAGATAGGAATGAGGATGGAAGGCAGGGATGTTAACCAGAAAGGCCACCGGTTGGCTACCCTACACCGAGGAAAAGGGATAAGGGGATTAAAGAGGGGAAGAGAAAAGGGACGTGGATCACAGTCAAAGTTTGTCACACAAGCCGGTGGCCGATAGAAAACTAAAGATTATCTGCTATGCCTTAAAGGCGGGCGACAGCCCGCCTTTAAGGCATAGCAGACAATCTGCTGGGTCGGCGGCAGTAGACTTGTTCATGGTTTCAATGTGACGACCGCTGTCGATGTCCAGTGGGGGGTACTGGGATCAAATTGCAGCATCCACCAATATATCATTGCCTTGGAAATATTGTGAAAGAAGGCCAGGTTCAGACGGCAAGGACGTGAAGACAAGGCAAGGTATGCCGTGTCAGCTTTTAATCTGATGGAGAAAACCCAAGCGCGCGCCGGAGCCGGCGCCGCGGGACGATGATGATGTTATGTACAAGAGGAAGAAGATCATGGTATGTACAAATGAAAGAAGATCCGTGGAGGGCTCACACAACCTGCCCGGGGGGTTGGAAGCGGCCAGCCTGGCCGCTCCTAATCAACCGATGTGCCGTGGCGCACAAACGGCTTCAAACGAGATACATGAACAATTTCAGTTCCACGGTGGCGTCGGTCAGCTTGGGGATCAACAGGTGTGACTTGGTAGTTTACTGGGCAAGTTTGGCTGATTACCTTGTAGGGATCAAGATAGCGGCGCTGAAATTTATCACTTAAGCCAGGGGTGCGCAGTGGTGTATAGAGCAGTACTTCGTCACCAGGATGAAAAGAGACCACGCGATGCTTCGAATTGTAGCGACTCTTGCGGTCTTGCTGGCACGCTTCTGTGTTGAGGCGGGCAAGATGACGGCATCTGGCCACACGGGGTAAGAACTGGGCTGGTAATGATGAGGAGTAGTCGGGCGTAGAGAAGATGGAAGTGTCGAGGATTGTAGTGGGAGGACGGCCGAAAATGAGGAAAAATGGGGAGTAACCGGTAGTCCACTGTACTGCAGTATTATAGTCGAATGTGACGAATGGTAGGACAGTGTCCCAATTTCTATGATCCGGTGTGATGTGCATGGATATCATATCCGATAGGGTCCGGGGAAATCGCTCAGTCAGACCGTTAGTCTGGGGATGGTAGCTTGAGGTTGTCTTATGGAGGGTGGATGACGCACGAAGAACTTCGGATAAGACTGTCGATAAGAAGGCCGTCCCGCGGTCACTTAAAAGCACCCGAGGAGCACCATGACGCAATACAATTAACCGCAAAAAGAAATTAGCTACCTCTTCAGCGGTCCCGCGGTCACTTAAAAGCACTCGAGAAGCACCATGACGCAATACAATTGACCACAAAAAGAATTTAGCTACCTCTTCAGCGGAATCAGTCGGTACAGGGGCCATCTCAGCATAGCGTGTAAGGTGGTCGACAGCTGTTATAATCCAATGGTTGCTCCATTGGAGAGAGGTAGGGGACCATATAAGTCGATGCCGACTACGTCGAATGGTGTGGCGGGACAGGGAAGGGGCTGTAGGAGACCAGCGGGGGAAGAAGTCGCCCGCTTGCGACGTTGGCACAGGCGGCAGGAAGCAACGTAGTTAGCTACGGTGGTAGACAAGCCAGGCCAAAAGAATCGTGTTTTCACCCGGTCGTATGTTTTGTTAAAGCCAAGGTGACCTGCAGTAGCTTCATCGTGGAAAGCCGCTAGTATACGTGGGCAAAGCACACGCGGTACGACTGCGAGTCAGCGAGTTCCATCAGGATAATACAAGTAGCGGAGTAGTATGCCATCTTCAAGCTTGAAATTGCGAAGCTGTCGGCGAAGCCTAGCGTTGGGTGGGCTCGAAGCGCCGATAAGGCAGTCTATGATGGGCCGACAGTAGGCATCAGCTAATTGCTGTGAGCGGAGAGCGTGCTTGTTCTCAGAGCCGTCAAAAGAAACTGCAGTGATATGCGTCGGTGGAAGCGATATTTCTCGTCCATCAACAAGCCCATGGTCCTCCCCAGTAGTATTAGTTAAAAAAAGGACGAATCGGTACGATTTTGTGTTGATTATCGCGCACTCAACAAAATTACCCGCAAAGACGTCTACCCGATGCCGCTTATTGATGACGCGCTTGACTCTCCCCAAGGCGCCGAATATTTCTTGACCTCAGATCTCCGCTCAGGTTAATGGCAAATACCTATGCACGAGGACGACAAAGAAAAAACCGCTTTCGCAACTCCCGACGGACTTTACGAGTTTAATGTTATGCCCTTCGGCCTTTGTAACGCACCCGCAACATTTGAAAGAATGATTGATACTGTACTTCGTGGCCTCAAATGGAGAACCAGCTTATGTTACTTGGATGACATTGTTATCTTTTCGTCAACTTTCACCGACCATCTCACGCGCCTGAAAGAAGAGGGCTCACCGTACCTTATCTAGCACCGCGGGACCGAGCACATCACAACCAACCTAGCTGCACACACTTCAGCCTCATCGTCTATCAGCAGAAACGATCATTTCTTTGTCTTCACAATACTATTAGTGAGTGTGCGGTAGAAATAAGCGGTAGGAGAGTTAGAGAGAATAGCGATATGAACTATCTCAGAAGACGAAACATTTGATTGAGAAGCGACAAAGTATGAAGTTTGCAATCCAACAGACATAATAGAACTGGCAGAGATATCAATAATCAATAAACGTAAATAAGCCGACGTAAGCAAGCATAACATGGGCGAAATTCAGCATGCTTTAAGCAATGATGGCAGCCTTAAATCGGTGAAGAGGAAATCGGGTATAAGAAAAATCAGATGTCAGCCCTAATAGACAAGGTGGGCTATTTCATCACGAATATGGACAGATAGTAAAAGTAGCGGAGCAGTTCTTACTGATATATATAGTACCAAAGTAGTCACCTGATAATGTAATTGGCAGTAGTGAGACACAGTCAAACATTCTTTCAGTGATAAAGGATGAGGTAGAGAAATCTTACCAAACTATGAAAAGGGTGAAAGCAACAGGGAAGGAACAGGTAACTACTGATTTGCCAAAGGACGGGGGGCATCGTGCTAGGAAAACTGACCACCTGTATATGCTATGTCTGGTGTCATCGACGGCACCGGAATCATGGAAAAACGGTAACATTATTTTAATTCATAAGAAAGAGGAAGATAAGGGCTTGAAAAAATATACGACAGTCAGCTTAATTGCTAAATGAATAAAGCCAACCTTAGACTTAAAATAGGCGAATGATTAAGCCTCGGAAAGTGAACGTAGTATCCCTCATATCCATACCATCCACCAGGGGATCGATTGATTCATTGAGTGAAAACTATTGAGTGCTTGGGAATTCTCGGAGTTGTGGGTGGTTCACTTATTCCGGCAGTCCAGTGGTCTGCACCGCAGCGTGGGCCCTGCGAACCAGTCCTCGTGGTTGGTCGGGGATCTCGCTGTGCAGAATGCCTCCCACTGCTCTAAATTGGGGTTAGGAAGTTTATCGATAAAGGGATTTAATTGACATGCCCACACCATGTGAAAAGCCATAGCTATTTCTCCACAGTGTGGACACTCTGGTGTAAAGTGAGGGGTACCATTCGTGGAGCTTAAATGGTGTAACGAGAGTGTCGGTTTGGAGCCGACGGAAGGTGTATTCTTCCGCCTTGAAGCATGCCATGAATATAACCAGTCGTTACACGTAGCATTCATTGATTATGAAAAAGCGCTTTATTCAGTAAAAACCTCAGCAGTAATGCAAAATAATGAAATCATGGTGTGGATAAGCCGTATTTCAAAATACTGGAGGATCTCTATAGTGGCTGCAATGCATTCATAGTTTTGCACAAAGAAGGTAGCAAAATTCCGAAAAAGATATGTGTTAGGGAATGCGACCGAATCTCCCCAGTAATATTGCTACGCTCGAAGGCGTTCATGAAGATAGGGGTGTTGGGGTGACAAAGACGCCTTGTCCGCTACTAGTTTCTCAGTTTCTGCGCACGCACTCTATCAACATACATCGTTCTCCTCCACAGCTTTCAACACCTAATCTTTTTTGCGGCCCTTACAATTTACCCCTGCGCAGCCGAAGTACACAGAAAGAGTTACGCAGTCTCACGAGAGTTCCAGGGCTTCAAGTGCGCAACATGACAAAGCTCTGTCTTTGACAAACGGCGACCTGTCGTAGTTAGGCGCACAATCTCGTAGGGGACGTCACCGATGGGGGTAACAAATGACGTAATTAGGTCCATCACAGTGCGCCAACAGTTTCTGGTCAAGGCCATGCCGGCGAAGCGGTCGCCAAAGTCAGGTTACATCAACCGGAGCGTAGGTAACTCATCGACAGTGCTCATCGCAGCCTGCCTTGAAACGTTCTTGCGAAAATACAGTACGCAAGCTGGCAATTCAATGAGATTCTTCAGCGAGGAACAAGGTCTCTGTAATGCAGGGATCATCGCTGACTTAGAATGGCTAGACTGTATCCAGGTTATAGCGCGTTTAACGGGCGTACAGAAGAAAGGGCTGTAACACGCCGTTGCATGGGTAGCAGTGTTAAAAGCGTAGGTTACAAAAGGCAGAATGGTGTCCCAGTTTTTGTAATCCGCGGCCACGTAGTACATTGAAAGCTTATTGGTCAACGTTTAGTTTATGCGCACAGTCAAGGCGTTTGTTTGCGAGTGATAGGGCGTTGTGTGGCGAAAAGTTCTTGCGCAGAGAAGCAGGAATTCTTCGACGACATCCGCAGTGAACTGGAAGCCGCAGTCACTAATATTAATCCGTGGTGGCCCGTGGCTTAAGGATACCGAGCACAGCAGAACCATAGACACCTGATATGCTGTAGCCAAAGGAATAGCGGCCGTTTCTAAGTACAGAGTCAGGTAATTGGCGCGAACGACAATCCAGCGGTTGCAAAAGCAAGACTTTGGAAACGGAACCAGAAGGTCGAGGTCGACTTGCTCGAAGGGTGCGCTCGGAGGCGATACAGGGTGCAGCATACCAGCTACAGCAGCCGTAGGATGTTTGTGGCGTTGAAATGCGCGCAACTGGCCATGTAGCGTTCAACTGATCAATCGCATCTTAGGCCAATTAAACCATATTTGAGCATGGCGGAGCATACGAGCAGATCCGAAATGACAAGACGTGGGGTAGGCGTACAATATGCGCAAAATAGATGAATACAGGCTTTTAGGAACTACGAGTAGTAATCGTGGGCCCACTTGAAAACCGGTTTTCTAGAGGAGACCGTCGCGTACAAAAAACCGGCCAGTAACGGGACGGGCCTGAGGGGAGTTGAAGAGAGGTTTGAAGCTGAGATCTTTTTTCTATTTTTTTCTTAAACATCAAGGTCTGAAAAATTTGTAACCAGGGAAGAAATGTAATTGTCGAAGTTGTCTGCGTCGCAGTCAGTGGGGCTGCAGTCGGGCGTCGCAGGGAAAGCCACGAAAGGCAGTTTGCATCGGTGTGCCAACGGCCACTTTTGTAGGCAACGTAGAAAGTATACTCTTGAATGCGAAGGGCCCATTGCGCAAGACGACCACAAGGATCCCGAAGGTTTGTCGGCCAGCATAGAGAGTGGTGGTCAGTAACATTGGTGAATGGCCGTCCATGTAAATATGGGCTGAAGCGTTGGATGCCGAAGTCCACTGCACTCCCGCTCCATGACCGTTTAATTCCGCTCAGGCTTGTTGAGAGAAGGGCTTGCATTTGCGATAACATGTTCTCATCCTCTGGGGCACAAAATAAAACAGCCCCAATGCGACCACCACTTGCGTCCGTGTGAACTTCTGTGGGTGCGGTAAGGTAGAAGTGGCGTACAATTGGATGCGATGTCAAGAGCAACTTCAGCTGACGAAAAGAGGCTGTACACTCGGTGGTCTATTCGAAAAAATTGCTCTTGCATTGCAGACTTCTCCGCGGGACGGCGATATCAGCAAACCGGTGTATAAACGACGGTAATAAGAACACAACCAAAGAAAACTGCGGAGGTCTTTGACAATCTTTGGTGATTCGAACGCGTCGACCGCCACTGTTTTCTGAGGATGAGGTCGTACCCCGTGCTGGTCAATTAGGTGCCCCAGCACCAATGGCTAGCGCTCGCCAAGCTGGCAATTCTTGGAATTGAGGACGAGGGCAGCGCTACGCAAATAGCCGAAGGTCCTTCCAAATATGACAACAACTTCCGGGTAACACATGAAATTGACCCACTTCAAACCGCGCAACACTATGTCAATACATCTTTCGAAGGATGCGGCCGCGATGCAAAGTCTGAATGGTGTAACATTCAATTCAAACATGCGGCTGGCATGACTAATGCAATCGTTTTCTTGTAATTAGGGTGCACATTGATTTGCTAGTAACCAGATTTTAGATCGACACACGAGAAGTAAGAGGCGGCAGAAAAACCGTCAATGGCGTCATCTGTAAGATGTAGTGGGGATACGTCCTTTATAGTGATGGCGTTCAGACGGCGCTAATTGACGCAGAACCTCCACGTACCATTCTTCATGCTCACCAGCATTACAGGGGCGCTGAAGGACTGGAGGACTTCTGAATTAGCCCTTTGTCAAGCATTTCTTCGACTTGCTATTGCTCCCCTTGCGCTCGGATGCTGGCACTCGATAGGGCTTCTGCCGGATCGGGTGGTAAGACCTGATGTCTTTGGCGTGACGAATGCGAGTCGCAGGGATAGAAGGCGGTCCAGTGCGCCTGATGAGCAGAGGGTTCACCAGGGCCAGGCACTGGGGGATATTGGGGCTGCTGTTGACCAAAAGTGTAATTGTAGATGTTGCCACCGGATCCTTCTGATAGGGTCGGCTGGAATGATTTCGACCAATGTCAATGCGGGGGGCATATCGTGGCCACAGGAGGCAAGTTTCAAGCCAACTGGTAGAACGGCGGTTCGGGGGAGTAATTAATTGTTCACATCCAGGCATGGCCGTTCACCACAGAGACCATACAGTGAGGTACATAATGAGGTACAAGGGCATTCTTTTTCAAACAAGCTGAATAAATATGTTGTACTACAGCCTCAAACGTGTCACTGCTGCGAGGCGATGAGGAAACTGGGACGCACTCTGCAGTACACGATGGCACGACTGTGTCTTGAGACAGGCTAAACACAACTTCCGCATCGCGCGAACTTTCCACGAGACCCGGCACAAGGGAGTGTTAGAAATAGACCACCCCAAAGAGTGTACTAGAAATAGACCACACCACTATGATACGTCTGTGGTGAAGGCCTTCCAGGCACTGCTCGGCTTTATGAAAAACACACGCCTAACCGAAAGACTATGAGTTTGCTATGATATGACTGTGACGTGATGTGACATATCTGTTATGTGACTGTACTAACTTCAACTATTCCTCTCTCAAAACTTTTACATCCACTATTCCCCTTCCCCCAGTGCAGGGTAGCAAACCGGTTGCTTTTACTGGTTAACCTCCCTGCCTTTCCGCCTCATCTTCCTCCTCCTCCCACTGCGAGTCAGCTGTAGCACCACACATTTTCAAAAACTCCAACCCTAAATTTATTTCATGAGTGGAACGGGCAATAACGATAAATTCCGCTTAGAAAACTGATCCAGTTAGTTTGACTTCCACATTGCACACTCCCAAAGGCCGTCATGATTCACCACTCACTCCACAAAATGTCGATTCAGGGGCATACTGAAACAACCCTTTGCACTCTAGCCACCATTTAAATCCTAAACATATAATTGAAACAGTTGCCCCGGTATCGACAAGAGCCAATGTGGAAACACCATCGACGGACACGTTACCTTTGTTCTTAAGCATTAAAACAGAGGGAGGTAGATCGGTACTCAGCAGACGTCCAGCAACTTCATCTCCATCGGTCGCACTGGCTAGTTTTAGAGATAAGTGATAACGAGCGCCGGCGTGGTGACGGCGATCAACGTGTCCGTGTTAGCGGAGGAGGGGTCATGCTGCGATCTGACGCAGAAGGGTTTCTCAAGACGGCCTGCCAGTAGTCTGCTGCAGCGATTGGATTGAAAGGCTGCGTGTTGGAAAGAGGCTGATGGACGTGCCGTGCAGAGCAGATAGTGGAGCCATAGCGAAGCGAGCGGCGCCGATTGCAAAACCGCGAGATTTGGCCAGGATTACACACTAAACAACTTCTCACCCTTAAGGGTGGAAAAAAGGGTGCGCCGCGTATTTGCACCCCATAGCGCCCCCTTGAAACACCCTATTGTGCAGTATCTCACCTTTAAAGGTGCTAAAAAGGGTGCGCTACAAAATTGCACCTTATCTCGGCCGATGCGCCCTATGTTAAGGGTGCAGAACGGGCGTTTACCAAAAGGGTGCAAACGACGGCGCTGAAAGGGTGCGGCAACAAATGCGTCGTTGTTATTATGTATCACGAAAAAATAAAGTGGAATTAAGCGACGGTAACCACAGAAAATATTGAACGTTTGTATACGATATTTAATCTGTCAGGAAAGTTGATTAGTTCAATTTCTTTTTTTTAATGCATTGCAGTTAGCATGCACATACATTCACATGACCTTTGCATCAGCAAAATACAATCAGTACTGGTTTAGAGAATGCATGAAAAATTGTGCTGGTTATAAAAAAAAGAGAGAAAGTTATCTACGTCGTCTCATCATTGTCGGCGCATCTACCAGGCAGCTTTGTTCAGCACCGTATTACCTGCACGCATAGCGAGACACTGCTGCGCACAATACCTAGACAACGGACTTCCTACTCGGGTTCCAATTCTGCTGCTTCATTTACTGTGCTGCCGATTATATATTTAAGACAGTTGCCTCGTTTTAAAGACTACTGATTTTCTACAACAAAATTTCATGTGCACTTTGTTCGGCTTCGCTAATCCATCACCGGAAAAAGATAATCGTATTAATGATGTCATCTGAACTGGCACGTGCACTTTTCAAACTCAATGCAAAGCAAGCAGCAGGTCGTTATTTCACATTGCCCCCAACTGGCAATTTTCTAGGTATTGCTCTGATTTCTACTGCCGCTATTGTGCCTTTGTGCTAAAATACGGCACTAGAAATATCACTAAAAAACAGAACACACTCAAGCTTCATTTTTGTAACGAAACTGAAACAGAAACGAACTATCTCTATGTTTTTACCCTTTCACCACCAGGCGGCCGCCGGTAGTTACCCAGGCTGCCTTCCTCTCGCCAACATGGCTGCTTGCACGCTGCGGATGTGACCACGTTTCGACTATCGTTAATCTGCAGCATCGATTGCGAACCGTCGTGAAATGTCCTGCGTTTCACGTGCATAATTGTTGCAGAAGTGTGTACGCCTGTGAAGTGCCGTCGATAGGTGATGTTTCGAGCAAACGGGCATTTATCGTGCCGGTTAGTTTTCAGTGTTCGTGCTCTTCGTTTTGCTCAAGCGTATTGTCGATTCACCGTGTCACGTTTGAGACGTTCGAAGGAAGAAGGCGGGGAAATGTTTTTCTGCGTGATCAACTGAACTCACACTTGTTGGTTCCGCACCGATGGTGCGAAGGCGAACAGCTTTCTGCACGGCTTATGCAATCGTCTGTAAAGGTAAGCATATTCAATCACAATCCGAGACGGGCAGCGCGGGAACAGTAATAATGGCCTACCGCGTTGCCGCACTGTTGGTCGTTTGTTTTCGAACGTGACAGAACGGGCTGGAACGGAACGCGCTGGGTTTCAGCTGACTGCAAAAATGTTATCGCTCATGAAGTTGGATGTCGCGGCGGTTATCGCAGATTTGCCGCAAGAGAATGGGACTCCTTCCTTACAAAATTAAAAAAATATAAGCGTACGGGGCTTCCTTGCCTTACGCGCATGAGGTTCACGAAACGAAATTTTTTTGGAAGTTGGGTGATGAGCGCTGATTTGTCGAGGTCACTCGGCCTCGAAACTCGTTTCGATTCTTGCTAGTTCACGTTATGGGGCAAAGTAAAGGAAACACAGCATGTTTGTACATAAAATGTTTCGCTGACTTTCGAGATAACGCTAGCAATTTGCGGACGTAGGAACTCAAACCACTTTCTCATCCGTCATCGCGGCTTTTCCTCTCTGCTGATCATCCCTAGGTAGCAGGTTAAATAGAGGTGAAATGGAGAAGCGGATAGGGGGTATGGTGCCTTGTGAGTGCGCGTAGCGAATTTACTGAGGTTTAAAAATATTCTTTAGCCATCCTGTATGATCATATCCCATTTGCCTCTGCGGGACGTTAAACCGCATAATTTACAAAGCACCATTTTGAGTGGCTACTATGCCCAACCAATGTTATTTTTCCCCATCAGGATTTACATATTTAATTTCTGGGGGGGGGGGGGGGGGCAGGGACCTCTGTCAGGCTTTCACATTGCCTTTAGTCCCTGCCTCCTCTCGCTTGTACGAGGAATCAATAAACCAATTCCAAAATCGCATCATAAGCTGTTTTTATCGTGAGGGTCTTGTATCCGCTTGCCTGGAGAGTAAAGTCTTGCTTTTGGGTTGTGATGTTTCTCTTATCGTTTTTACACTTGCTTCCTACAGTCCTTTATAATTTGTGTTGTCGGTAGTGGGCATTACACTGAATGGATATTTGCAGGTGATGCTTCTGCATTCAAGTAGAAGCTAACAGCTTGGATTCTAGGCCAGAAAGCGTGCAGTAAGTTGCTGTTACAGTGTTGCTATGTTTTTTGTTCTGACTAAATGTTCACTTTCTTTGCTCTTTTCCTTAAATCTACTATTTGGAGCAGTTCTATTTGCCTGTTACAAGAGCCATATTGTAGGCCAGCTAGTTTCTTTGTTTCCGGTTTCTGTGTTTGGTTTTGAATCAGCATTTTCTTTTTGTTTTGTTTTCGTGCTGTGCTTGCTTTGGGCACAGGCCGATCGATCGCAGTCATGGCTTCAAATTGGCGTCTTCCTGGAGCTGTTCTTGCACGACACAAGCTATGGATTTCGTAGTCAGTAAAGCATCGCTTTATGAGTCTTGCGAGCAAAATGAGATTAAGATTGACAAACTGCTCAAGAAGCAGAAAAAAAAGGAATGTATATTCTCCAGATTTTTTCATTTTTGTTTATTCCATAAATTTTGAAAACTTAACCTCTTCGGTTTTATGGCTCGCATTCTCTTTTCTTTCTTTCGTGTGATAGTATGCCTTGCAATAAAGAACGATTTTTTCTAAAAATAGGTACGTACCGGGTTCCTAAAGGAATTATACCAAGCCCCATTGATAAGTGGCCTTTGCTAGATTTCCTTTAGATCCCATTCATACCGTTCAATATTCACATCTACATTTTTTTTTGTACCGAAAGTAAGGTTTCATATTCACAATTGAATTTTATGCGGTCATTTTTTTTTTAACTTAATGGATGACATCTCATCAATTGGTTTCCGTCCACAGTTTCTGCCAAGATATTTAAAAACAACTTTCTTAAACACCAAATAATAGGCTTGAATAGGCTTTTTTTTATTCCTTCTGTGGGCAGTATACAAAGATCTGAATGTGTTAGAACTCTGGCAATGCCTGTGTTGTACTGGCACTCATGTAGCTGCAAAACGCCTGCTAAAAGGTAGCAGAATTTGTGGCCAATACTATTTCTGATTTTTTTTTCTCGGAATCAAACAGCTATCTCTTGTAATATTTCAGCAAAGGGAGGAATATTTTGCAGTATGGGGCATAAACATTTGCATAATGTGCTCCAGTTTCTTTCTGCACGCTGTGAAGTATATTTTTGTGAGTTATTATACAACTGAATATGTAACTTACTTTTACATGTTTCAGAATAATTTTTCGCCAAATCTGATTGCACTTTAGGGCATGCCAATGCCATTATTACTGCTGATCAGTCTTTTATAATACAGGCTTGTCTACTTTACCTGCAGCTACTTTGGAACCCTCTTCTATGTCACCACTCATCACTGACAAGGGCAAGGTGGCTCAAGCTGCAGTGCATTCTGCGGATCCAGCTTCAGACCATTTCTTGCCTGTCGACTGCCCTGCTGCTCACCCTCTGAGCTCTGGCATATTTATGCAAGCCATCACCCGCTTGCAACTGTTTGCGATGTGCAACTAGAAAGAATGGAGTCAGGCAGTCACGTTTTCAACTAAGGTTAGTTACGAGACTGGTAAACAATTCTTAATTTTGATGTGTCACCTTCTTTACCATTGACATTTGTTGCTGATTAGCATAATTCATACACCTACATGGCCTATCAGGAGACATGGAACTAAACCATAGACCACATATAGCAGCCTGCCTGCATTCCGTGCAATTTATCTGAAAAGTTTTATTGTAGTTGGAACTTACAGAATTCAAAATCTTCACTTAACTCACTCATTTCCTGCTCTATTGAAGATACATTTGGCTGTTGGTCATTTTGTGCTGGCGCACTAAAAAAGGCTGGGCAAATTGAATACCTGTTTCATTCTGCACACTGATGAGAAGCATTAAAATAGTGCACATATGATGAGGATAAGGGTGTGTTCAGATAAGAACTGTAATCAAGGTCCCATGACAATTTTTTGTCTTCATTTAAATCTTTATATGTGGCAGGCAAATGTCTCGATACAAAAATTTTGCATGATACGGTGTAGTTTTCTCGGGAAAAAAAATCGTAAATCACAACAGGTGGAAAATGCCATTTTTGCCCTTTCAGAAAGTTGCAACTTTGGAGACCTGCTGCTAGCGTACACAAACTTTGTCATCCATCCCTTTTTACCCTCTCAATCTATGCAACCTTTACCTTTACGAGAATTATAAAAACCTGCTACTCCCTTATTACAAATCTACTCTACCTTGGGAGATTCCCCTAAATATTTGACCAACACCATTCCCACTTCGAGTTATAGATCAATTCGCTCTCGCCCTACCATCTGATCTGCTGACCGTCCTGGTTAGCTCAGTCGGTAGAGCGACTGCCCCGGAAAGGCGGTGGTGCCGGGTTCGATACCCGGATCAGGACGAATTTTTCTTTACCTACGAAGTTTCTGAGAAAGCTGTATAGCTTTCCTTTGTAGCCGTATGGCTGCGCTTGGGTGGATGCAATGAGTAATTACTACCTTAATACTGTGGTGAAGGATGGGCATGTACTGTGTAATCGAGGTTTACCAGAGAGCGACAACTAGGAGTATGTTTCCTTGTCAATAAGAATATAGCGGGTAATATAGATGAATTCTATAGTAATAATGAGAGGGTGGTAGGCATCGTAATTAGGCTTAATAAGCGGTATAAACTGAAGGTTGTACAGGCCTATGCACCTACGTGTAGTTATGATGACCAGGCAGTTGAATGCTTCTACGAAGATGTAGAATCGGCAATGCGAAAAGTGAAGACGCAGTGTACTGTACTAATGGGCGAATTCAGTGCCAAGGTAGGGAAAAAGCAGGCAGGAGACCAGGCAGTAGGTGACTATGGCATTGATTCTAGGAATAGCAGGGGGAGTTACTAGTTGAGTTTGCAGAGCGCAATAACTTAAGAATCATGAATACCTTCTTCAGCAAACGGAAGAACCGGAAATGGACATAGAAAAGTCCTAACGGGGAGACTATGAAATGGACTTCATAATGTGTTCAACCCCCGCCATTATGCAACATGTAGAGGTAACCAGGAAAGTGCGATGCAGTGTCCACAGGATGGTGAGGTCCCGAATTAGCCTAAATCTGAAGGAACACAACAGATTAGTAAGAAAGAAACCCATCAACGAATTAGCGGTGAGGGGGAGGGCAGAAGAATTCAGGATCTTGCTAAAAAATAGATAAACAGCTCTAACCGAGGTGGCGACATTACCCTAGAAGCAATGAACAATAATTTCACAGATATCACTACTGAGTGTGCGGTAGAAGTAGGCGATAGGATAGTTAGAAATGATACCGGAAACTGGCGAAGGTGAAGAAAGATTAGATTAAGAAACGCCAGAGTATGAAAGCTTTCAATCCAACAGACCAGATCAAATTGGCCAAGATATCAAAGCTAATCAATAAGCGCAAGGTGGCCGATATAAGGAAGTATAACATGGAAAAAATTGAGCATGCTGTAAAGAAGGGGGAAGCCTTAAAGCGGTGAAGAAGAAATTGGGCATAGGTAAAAACCAGATGTATGTGATAAGGGACAAGGCGGGCAACGTCATCACGAATATGGACAAGATAGTCAAAGTAGCCGAGGAGTTCTATACAGATCTCTACAGTAGCCAAAGTAGTCAGGACCGTAACGAGATTGGCGGTAGGAAAAAACAGTCAGACGTTCTACCAGTGACGAAGGACGAGGTCAAGAAAGCGAGGCACACATGAGACTTCTAATGACGACCCCAGATAGCTCGCACCGGGAAGCCGCCAGTGCCGCGAGCAGCAAGGTGAAGGAGTCCCTGCTTTCCATCGGCAGGTCCCAGAAGCCAGCGTGACGGGGGGGGGGGGGGGTTGTTACCACTTACACGCCTTTGTTGGCAGTCAGGGGGTCGGCCTCCTCTCCCGTTAAGTCGGACTGGTTCGGCGAGCCTCCGCAGGTTCGATGATTCACGGCCGCAGCGCAGAACTCAGGAACGTAGACAATGGCAGCAGGCCCAGTGTCACGAAATCGGCCCCCATTTTCATCAAGCCGATACAGCGCTAGGCGCGCGCGGCGTCGCGTGGAGAGCATGGAGAGAAAAGCCCCTTCCCCGCGCGGGAGAGCGCGTAGCTTTGTACGCGCTGCCGTGACCCTCTTTCCCATTGCCCGGGGAGGACGGTGGTTCATCGGACTGGAATCAGCCAGAAACTTCTAGCATGTTCTATGGGACCTGGCCAATGGCGACGCGCGGCTCGACGGGAGAAAGAGAGAGCGCTATAACCAGCGAAGCTACGTGTGTGTGCGCGCTAGCTTTGGCGCGTGCTAACAAACAGACGCGGCGCGCCCTATTTAAAGAGACCGCGCCGCTTGATGAGTCAGTCAGTCAGCCAGTCAGTCAATTCGTCAGTGTTTTGCGACGTGCTCGCCTCTGCTTCGGCTGGACTCCCGGGGATCACCCGCTGCTGGCAAGCCCACGGACTTTCAAGGGAGCGGCGCTCGTCTCGTATGGCGGCCACATCGTGACTCTTGAGCCGTCGGACTGCAACAGTGCCCGGTGAACAATTTGGTGTTTGTTTATGTAACTCTCTCGTGTTTGATCTGTTGGAAAGCCTCTATGTTATTGAATGCCTGTGTAATTGCATGCTTAGCGTTTGTTATTCTGTGAACCTCTCGTCTGCGCATTTCAAGTGATCTTGTGTGTCCCTTTGTATCGTCTCTTGCTGTACATAAATTGTGTTTTGTTTGTTACTTCTGACTCTGACCCTTACTCTGACTTGAACCGGCGACCGCTGGGCACCAAACGACCACCCCCTTCTGTCACTACAAGGTAGTTGAATTCCGGCTGAGCTTGCCACGCAAGTCGAGGGCATCTCCTTTGCGACCGGAACAGCTACCCCCACTCACTCTAAGGGTGTCTGGGAGTGTGCGCACCGTTAAGGGCGCATCGTTAATAATACCCCCTAATTATTAACGGGTGACACCCAGGCGGCTTCACTTGATCTCTGCACAAAATTCAGATCTCCAAAAAGCTTGAATAAATTGCGCAAAATGACCATTTGGTAAAATGCGGGCCAATGCGAGTCACACACAATTTTATGTGGCACCGCACTGCGTTCCGTTAAGCCGAACAACGCACGGGCATCCGCGGTTCGTTTGCCGGCATAAAAATCTGGTTCTGCGAAAATTCTGATCCGCCTTCTCAGCGCTAACATACCAAGTTCATTTGAACAAAGTTAGCTTTATCTAGTTAGACGAGATGTTCGGCTACAGCGAGGTCAATAAAATAAACAAGCAAAACACATTAGCTCATCCTGTATGCCACGGTTAGCCTCTCCTCCGATGAGCGACAGGCAGCTTCCAAAAAGAGCCTTAGCCAGCTCGCTCTAGCGTTAAGAACAATAGCTAGAACACAACGCATCGAGGATGTGCATCTCCGCCAAAAAAACTGAAGGTTACCCTAATCGCTCGCTGTCATCGAAAATCAACTTCTCAGTGAACGGCGCCCACCGCGTCCAGCGGTGTCGGAGCGCCCCGGTGCTTTCCGGCAATCACGGCTGCAATACCAGTCAGTCGATTGCGGCACCTGGCTCCCAGAGCAAAAGAGACAGAAGAGGAAATATTTACAACTATACACAAGAGAAGTAGGGCCACCGTCCCGGCTGAGGCACTCGCTCGCTTCCAGCTTGCGGTTGTCCGTGGACGGCTCGGTCTCGCGCTCCATATACGGACCTCGTGGCTGCACCTCTCAAAGGTCTCGGCACATTACACACACACAAAAATAAAAATGCTCCACACACTCAAACACACAAATACATGCAGAAGCATTCGTTCTCGCTGCAACTCTTCTCACCTCGCCGTCAAGAAAGCAAATTAGCCTTGCTATCACTCCGATGTCGGATCAGGCGAAACGCTGTTAATTAAAGCCCGGGCAGGCACTCCACTTCGCGAACTGACTATTGTTCTTTGTCCCAACGGTTTGCCACACGTCGGGCTACCGTTGTGGCTGTCGGAGCAAGCAGCTCAAGTGCTTCTTTACAAAAGAACCACGTTGGGCGGTACGAGGGGACGGTATTCCACCCCGATCATACTTCGCAGGTGCAACGTTCTCGCTAGCTGTATGCGAGGGACGGCCTTCCGCCTCGTCGCTACCCCGCGGATTTAGCGTCCTCGCTAGCGACCCGCGGAGGGAACAAAAGGGCAACGTACGGGGACGACATAGCGTTAATACTTGAATACTGTTTATTGCATTTGCAAAAAATACAGACCATACCGGATAGCTATACATTAACAAGGTTTTCCTTGGAAGGCAAGGCTACGTAAGAAGGACTTTTGACTCACCGGCTGGGGAAGAGGGAGCGACTTCGGCGGCGGAAATTTTCACGCGCCGTGAATATGGCGGCCGGGATCTCCCGTGCGTGCCGCATTCTTCGGACAGAGCCATAGCGTGGCGTTTGCCGCGGGAGGCGGCAAAAGCATGCGGTATTTACCGGTCGCTTCGCTGTTGAGAACCAGAAAACTGGCAGTCATGCACCACCCGTGTGCGCTGCCTACTCAGTGCCCGCTATCCCCCGGCATTTGCCGGGAGAGGCGGCGGGAGACGACTCCTCTTGTTGCCAGCTGGATCCAGAATCTCCATCTCGTCTTCTCGCGGGAGCTCGCGATGGGTGGCGCACCCATCGCTCGTCTCTTTTCCCCAAGCGGAGGTATTTACCTCTTCTCCCAGCCGGCGCTGCCACGAAGCTCGTTGGGGTGGTGGTGATTGGAGGCGGCGAAGGAGGAGACAAGGCAACTGGGTTTCCACAGATTGCATACAACACGAAAGATGATAACGTTAAGGGTACCTTAGCGCATTAGAAAAACAAAGGCTATTACTTAGTCATTTGCATTTTTTAACTTCTTCCCTAACCGGCCTGCGATTAATGTGCAGAAATTCAAATGACTTGTAAGAGAAGTATAAACCTTGCTCTCATCGCTTCCCTTTTAACGCGACAACAATGCATGGGCTCAAATGGCTCCTATCCACTTCAGCATTGCCCAGCGTCCGAATGGCTAGTTTCTACGTCCAACAGGCGTAAATACATTTTAATTTCCATAAGAAACATCCATAACTCAAGTCATCCATATTGATGTGGGGCGTATTAATAAGGGACGAATGTGTGCTTATATTCGGTTAAGCGTGAGCGCTATGACACCGTTTAGGCTGGGATAGTGAAACATGCACAGATTCAATTAACGATAAGAGGGAATGTGTGCCATATAATGCCGAATAAAAGACCGATAAGGTGCACAAAACTGGATATTGCTGGAGTAGTGCCAATATGCGGTTCTGACAATGGGGCCTCATTAATTTTTCAACCTTCTCTGCCTAACTTTGGTGAGTGTTGCATACAATTTACTTTTTCTCTCTCCTAATTTGCATCCGGTTCAACGGTGTTATTGTTCGATGCAGATGCTCACGCCTCGCGCAGGTTTTCAAGCGCTAATACGCAGCTTCGTAAGCATCTTTCCTGAGAATTGGCATGCTTAACCAAGCACAATAAACAGGTATTGATATTTTTATTACTAGTCAAAGAAGTACGTAATGTATGCGTTCCGCTCGCACACAATAAATATAGTTTTCTTGATCTGTGCAGAATTATAGCTGAACAAGTACGTTGTGCAACAGCAATGTGTCGTATATTATGACTTTGGTATTTGTTATGCGATTACTGCTCAGCCGTTCACGTTGGCCATTAAAAACATGACTTTTCTGTGACCAGCCACATTTTTATTGGTCAGAAGCCACCCTGGCTCCAACCAAAAAGGACAGAAAGTGGTTCCTGACGCCACTTCTATGGCGACTGAAAACAGCACTGGAAACGAAGGAAAGCCCTATTAGTTATTGTGACCTTCAGGGTAAAAGAAGTTTCAGTGAGAAAGGGGTGGATTACAAGAATACAAAATATGCAATGCAAACAAGAAAAGTTTAGGGTTACTTTATATATATATATATATATATATATATATATATATATATATATATATATATATATATATATATATATATATATATATATATATATATATATATATATATATATATATATATATATTGTAAAGAGGAAGACGTACGTTCGAATAAGAAGAATAAGTTTCCGTGCACTATCGCCAGTGACATCGCTATCAGTGTGTGCTCTGGACCTGCTCGTTCGTAGACTGTACCTGACGGCCTTCTAGATCGCTTTCCTGTACCTCTAAAAAACCCCCATCCTACTTTTGGTGGAGGTGCTAGGTTTCAATCCCAGTACCGCGCACCCATCCTTCAATATCTATATTGAAATGTGGATTTAATAGTTGATTCGAACGTCTAGCGCTGGCAGTAATTCGGACACAGCAGGATCGGAATACCAGCCGTAGGGCACAGCTTCAGCGCGAGAGAGATGGGCGCCGGAGACCAGCGATGGTGCTGGCGATGCCGCAGCGTTGTTTCTTCTTCGTCTTCTTTACATTTCCCCCGCCTGAAGTAGTCGCCATCCTGGCGACTCACGGAGAAGAGACAACCAGAGGGTTGCAATACGGCTTGAGGCGGCTAACATGGACAACTTCACCGCCGCGGCGGCGGTGGTCGGAAGAAGGGGTAACTGGCTCGATGATGTAGCTAACAGGGGATGTGCGTTCCAAGACGCGATAAGGTCCGTGGTATTTTGTTTCTAGTTTGTTGGTGTCAGGAACGTATAGCCAAACGAAGCTGTCGGCCAGGAACGTCGGAGCAGGGGTATCGCTATCATGCTGATCTTTGCGATAGCCTTGAGTGTTCGAGGTAAACGTGCGAGCTAGCTGATGGCATTCCTCGACATTCTGTACAATATCGGACCAAGCAATGTACTCAGACGCATCTGGATGGTATGGCAAAATTGTGTCCAGAGTACAAGGTGGTTCACAGCCGTATAAGAGAAAGAAGGGTGAAAAACCAGTTGTTGCTTTGGTGGCAGTGTTGCACGCGAGTGTTACGAATGGCAGTACCTGGTCACAGTTGGAGCTTCCAGATTCAGATGTAACATACATTACGAGCATGTCCCCAAGCGTACGGTTGAAACGCTCCGTGAGGTCGTTGGTTTGCGGGTGGTACGCGGTTGTAGCCCGATGTATCGATTTGCAAGACTACATGAGCTCTTGGACTACTTCGGAAAGGAAGACACGATCTCTATCACTGAGTAGCTCGCGAGGGGCGCCGTGTCGAAGAATGAAGTGGTGCAGAAGAAAATGGGATACCTCTCCGGCTGTCGCCGCGGGAAGTGCAGCAGTCTCCGTATAACGGGTGAGGTGGTCGACAGCGGCGATGACCCATCTATTACCGGCGGCACTGCATGGCAGCGGACCATAAAGGTCGATTCCCACGCGATCAAACGGGCGAGCTAGACACAGTAAAGGCTGGAGAAGGCCAGCGGGTGGCGAGAAATCTTGCGTTTTTGACAGGCGGTACAAGAGCGAATGTAATGACGTGCAAAATTATACATTGCCCGCCAGTATACCTCTGACGAATTCTATCATAGGTTTTCAGGACGCCGGCATGAGCGCTTTGCGGGTCAGTGTGATGGTGGGCACAAACCTCGGAGCGGAGGTGGCGCGGAATGACAAGAAGCCATTTTCTGCCGTCTGAGTTGTAGTTCCTTCGGTAGAGGAGGCCGTCCCGAATGGTAAAAAGAGAGCCCTGTCTGCGGAGTGCCCGAGGTTGTATAGCCGCGGAAGTAGTGCCAAGGACATCTAGCAGGTTAGAAACCCAATGATCTTGTCGTTGCTCAAAAAGGCATATCCTCAATGGTGAGTGCTGACAAGGAGGCTTGAGGGGGGGATGATGAGTTAGGCAAACGCACCGGTGACCGAGAAAGAGCATCGACCAGAGCGGTACATTACACGGATGTCGTATTGCTGAAGCCTGAAAGCCCAGCGCCTGAGACGGCCAGACGGATCCTTGAGAGACGCGAGCCAGCAGAGAGCGTGATGATCTGTAACTACCTCGAAGGAGTGGCCTTGTAAGTAAGGGCGGAACTTCTTTATAGCCCACACGATTGTTACGCACTCCTTTTCGGTAACGGAGTAGTTGGACTCGGCTTTGGTAAGAGCACGGCTTGCGTAAGCGACAACATATTCGGAGAAGCCAGGCTAGCGCTGGGCGAGGACGGCGCCGAGGCTGACACCACTGGCATAGGTGTGAAGTTCTGTAAGTGCAGTAGGGTCGTAATGGCGAAGGATTGGCGGTGACGTTAGAACATTGCGCAGCGTCGCGAATGCATCATCGCAGGCTGGCGACCAAGAGGAGAGGTTAGGGGCGCCTTTCAAGAGCTGTGTAAGGGGGCTATGATGGTTGTGAAATTGCGAATAAAACAATGAAAGTACGAGCAGAGGCCCACGAAGCTTCGCAGTTGTTTCAAATTGGTCTGTTTCGGAAAGTCAGCAACGGCACGGAACTTCTCAGGATCAGGTAGAACTCCATCTTTGCACACAACATGTTCGAGTATTGTGAGCTGGCGGGCACCGAAGCGGCACTTTTTGAGGTTAAGTTGAAGACCGGCGTGGGTTAGGCAGGTGAAGACCGGACGAAGTCGAGTCAGATGGGTCGGGAAGTCGGTTGAAAAGACGACGATATCATTGAGGTAGCATAAACAGATGTTCCATTTCAGGCCACACAGTACAGTGTCCATCATTCTTTGAAATGTGGCTGGGGCGTTACAGAGTTCGAACGGCATAACATTAAATTCGTACAGTCCATCTGGAGTGATAAAGGCGGTCTATGCGCGGTGCTCCTCTGCCATGGTGGTGGTGGTAAAAACATTTAATGCCAATGATATGAATAGTGGGGGCGAAGCCCCATACATGGCACTTGGGTGCTCCCTCACTGTGAGGAGGGCACCCTTACAAAGCGAAGGATAGCCCTTGGAGCGCTATCCTTCGCATAGCACTGGAGATGATCCGGCGCTGGTCTTGAGCAGAAGTGCTGGTCAGTAGAGTTTCCCAGTAAGACTCCGCCACGGCCTCTGCCATAGGCACCTGCCAATATCCAAAGCGCAAATCGAGTGAGGAAAAGAATTCTGCGCCTTGCAAGCAGTCTAGGGCATCGTCGATTCGTGGGAGGGGATACACATCACGACGAGCAATTTTGTTGAGGCGGCGATAACCAACATAAAATCGTATGGAGCCATCCTTCTTCTTAACTAGGTCCACAGGACACGACCATGGACTACAGGATTCTCTAATTACTCCGCGTTGCAGCATGTCATCGACTTGTTCAGCAATAACACGGCGCTCAGTCGGGGACTTTTAAATTCTATCGAATACGCAGTTCGTGCCTCGTAAACTGCGGCGGTTAGTTTTCCGGCTGGGTAGCGGGTCGTCGGCGCATTGGCGAAATGGAGCGGCGACGTGGTGATGGCGAACGACGAGGTAGGAACTCCGGAGGATCAAGGGGTGCTGTTTGAGGACCCGATGGGACTGGGAACTGGGGGGACAAATAAGGTGGCGCAGGAGGTGCAGCAAAGGCCATATTTATTCGGCGCCGGCAGTAGCGTGTAGTGTGCCCAGGGATGCCGCAGTAGTAGCAAATAGGCCTGTTGTCTGAAGTGCGCCATGGAGATCGTGTCTGAAGCAGGAGGGGAGCAAAAGCTGTTGGTGCCGACCGCATGGGGGGCGAAGCATAGGCATATGCTGGCTCAGGGGGCGGACTTGAAGTGACTTCGGCACACGTGTGACGCAATACTTGAAGAGGAGCCGGCGCGAAAGCTGGAGCGTAGCTCATTGGCGCAACGCCGGCCGATGAAATTGTGGGCGTGGGGAACGGCATTAAGGGTGCGACCGGAGCTGATTGAGGAACAGGATTAGGGACGACTTCAGATACATGCTGCTGGATTGCACGGCGAAGCTCCGGAACAAGGCCAGTTGGTGACGAATCCTTAACATATGGCTGCAGGGACAGTTGTCGCGCGACCTCCTGGCGTACAAAAGCCTTGATGTCTTCAGAGAGGCTAGATGACTCCCTCTCCGCGGCTAGTCCAGCGAGTGATGCATGAGGCTGGCGAATCAAAACCCGCACCTTCCGGAGCTCGTCGTAGCTTTGACAGAGGTCGTAGATTTCCTTGACCGTAGTGAGGCCTTTCGCTATGAGCATGTTGAAAGCACCGTCATCAATTCCTGTGATGACATGACGTATCTTGACGGCCTCGGTCATGGTCCGGTCAACGCGACGACACAGATCCACAATGTCCTCAATGTAACTGGTGAACGTTTCACCGGGCAGCTGTAGTCGCGATCGAAGACGCTGTTCCGCGCGGATTTTCGGATGGCGGGGCGGCCAAAGACATCAGAAAATTTAGTCTTGAAATTCGCCCAGGTGTTAATGTCCAACTCGTGGTTTCGAACCCATAGATTAGCGACGTCGCTCAAGTGAAAGATGACATTATTGAGCTTACGATTGTCGTCCCAGTTATTGTGACGGCTGACCCGTTCGTAAGTGGTCAGCCAATCGTCGACGTCGTCATCGCTGCTTCCACTGAAGGTAGCGGGGTCCTGTTGACGAAGCACACCTGTGCAGGTGACGGGCGGAAGTAGGTGCAATGAAGTCGGCTCCGTCATTGGGGTAGTCAACGTTCTGCTGCGAAGTTCCAGGGCGAGATGGGTACAAGGAACCTCAGACTGACCTCCACCAAATAAAATGTGGATTTCATAGTTGATTCGAACGTCTAGCGCTGGCAGTAATTCGGGCACAGCAGGATCCGAATACCAGGCGCAGAGCACAGCTTCAGCGCGAGAGATGGGCGCCCGAGACCAGCGATGGTGATGGCGACGCCGCAGCGTTGTTACAATATATATATATATATATATATATATATATATATATATATATATATATATATATATATATATATATATATATATATATATATATATATATATATATATATATATATACATATATATAGTCTCAGTCATATGTGGATTTGGCCCATATGACAGTTCGGACGAAGATGCCCATTTTGATTGCATTATCATTTCCTCTGAATAAAGGGCCCGCAACGGGCTGATGCAGACCTCGAAACTGTGATCGATCATCTCGAGTGTTTCGATTCTGCAGTATCTCGCCTGTTTGCTAAGAAAGTGTCATCCTTCGGTACGCGCGACGGAATCCTTTACATGAAAAGCGCCGGCTACAGTGACCGAGCCTATCTTTTGGTCATCCCTGCAGATCTCCGCGACGAAATTCTTCATGAAATCGAGTTGTTTCTTAGAAGGCCACGTTGTATGCAAATGGGACATACGTAATATCTCGTATGTCCCCTCGTATATATATATATATATATATATATATATATATATATATATATATATATATATATATACATACATATATTGTCACAGTTTTGGCGACTGGGGCTAGGTTAACAAAGCCGGTACAGGTGAAATTGCACATTCCGAGTTTTAGGCACATCCTGCGAGTCCGGAGCCGATTCACTTCAACGTCGTTTTCACTCCGAGCGCCCCCTGGCATTCCTCCCTCCTGAAGCGTAACAGACACAGTCACACGTGCACACAAGCGGACAAAAGCAACCCCCCCCCCCCAAAAAAAAAAGTTTACAGATGCAGTTTGTCATTCACCGCGCAAAGTACGGCTTCAATCGCAAGACATGAACTGTCTCTGGACGAGGTAGCCGACAGCCTGTGTGCTCTGATTCATCCGGAGCACCTCGTAATTGAAGTTGCTGATGCGCCGCACGAGTTTATATGGTCCTAAGTAGCGGCCAATTAGCTTGTCTGATATGCCGCGGTGTTGAACAGGAGTCCATACCGAAACCTGGTCCCCGGAGTTGTAGGAAGCTTGTCTGTGGCGGAGGTTGTGCTGTCGTGAATCTCTGTCCTGTTGCAGAGTGATGTGGACGAATGCTAGTTTGCGTGCTTGCTCAGCATCTTCGGCAAACTGCTCGGTGTCAGAACAAAGTTCGGTATCTGTTTTGCAAGGGAGCATTGCGTCCAGCACCGTCCGAACCTCCCTGCCGTAAACAAGGCGAAACGGCGTGAAACGTGTAGTCTCTTGGACTGCCGTATAGTATGTGAATGTCACATATGGCGTGATCGCATCCCACGGTTTGTGCTGGGCGTCGACATACACCACCAGCCTATCCACGACGGTCTTATTAAGCCTTTCCGTCAGCCCATTAGTCTGCGGATGGTAAGCAGTAGATTTTCGATGCATCGTACCGCTGAGTTGAACGACTTCGGCCATCATTTGTGAAGTAAAGGCAGTCCCTCTATCAGTAATATTACAGGTAGGAGCACCGTGCCGCAGCATTATCTGGTGTACAAAGAAATGGGCAACTTCAGACGCTGTACCACTAGGTAATGCTTTGGTCTCGGCATAGCGAGTCAGATAGTCTGTGGCGATGATTATCCATCGATTGCCACCGGACGACCGAGGGAAAGGACCGAGAAGGTCCATGCCGACTTGATGAAGCGGTGCTCGTGGTGGTATTATGGGCATGAGGAGGCCTACAGGCTTTGATTGAGGAGCCTTCTGACGCTGACATTGCCGACAGCTCTTGACATGCGCTTAACAGTGGCAAGGCTGGGCCAGTAGAATGTCTATCGTATTCTAGCAAGTGTGCGAGAATAGCCCATGTGGCCAGAAGTTGGTTCATCGTGCACGGGGAAAGGATTTCCTCTCTCAGAGCTGTGGGTACCACGAGGAGGTAGGCTCTCGACTCGGATCTAGAGTTATGCTTATAAAGCTGACCATCTCTCAGGCAGAAAGTTTAGAGGCTCCGAGAAAAGCACTTAGGTATGGTGGCTGGCTGACCTTCTAAATAATGAATCATTACTCCTAACTCTGGATCGGCATGCTGCTGATGAGGCATATCTGAAGCATCAACAGCTGCGAGGAAACTGCCAGCGTTATCCGTGTCTGGTGAAGCGAGCTCGACAGGCGCACGGAAGAGCGTGTCAGCATCTTCATGCTTATGTCCCGACTTAAAAAAAATAGTGAGATCGAACTCCTGTAGGCGAAGGCTCCATCGCGCCAGGCGACCGCATGGGTCACGCAGGTTGGCCAGCCAACACAAAGAATGGTGGTCAGTGACCACTTTAAATGGGTGACCATAAAGGTAGGGGCGAAATTTCGCAGCAGCCCAAATAATGGCGAGGCGTTCCTTTTCAGTAACTGAATAGTTCGTCTCGGCATGGGATAAAGTACGGCTGGCATGGGCAATGACTTGTTCAACACACTTTTGACATTGCATGAGAACCGCTCCAAGGCCAATGTTACTGGCATCGGTGTGTATTTCTGTCTCCCCCTGCTCATCGAAATGGGCTAGAACAGGCGGCGATTGGAGATGGAGACGCAGCTCGGCAAAAGCAGCTTCTTGCTCTTGAGTCCAAACAAAAGAGGTGTCTCCCCGGGTGAGCCTAGTCAGCGGTTCAGCGAGATCAAGGAAGTTATCGATAAAAAGCCGGTAGTAACTGCACAAGCCGAGAAATTGGCGAAAGGCTTTCTTGTCACGTGGATGGGGAAATTCTGCAACAGCAGCAAACTTATCAGAGTCGGGCTTCACGCCGGCGGCGCTGACGACATGGCCGAGAAATTTAAGCTCTTGGTAGCCTAAGTGGCATTTCTGGGACTTAAATGTCAGGGCAGCGGATCGAAGGGGTTCGAGTACTGACCGCAGGCACTTACGATGTTGTGCAAATGATTCTGCGAAGACCGCCACGTCATATAGGTAGACTAGGCAACAATGCCATTTAAGGCCGGCGGGGACAGTGTTCATCATCCGCTGAAATGTGGCCGGCACGGAACACAGGCCGAAAGGTAGAACTTTAAATTCGTAAAGGCCGTCGGGTATGACGAAGGTCGTCTTCTCACGATCTCGCTCATCGACCTCAATCTACCAGTAGCCAGTTTGTAGATCAATGGAAGAAAAATACTTTGCACGCAGAAGGCGGTCGAGAGAGTCGTCAATCCGCGGCAAGGGGTAGACATCCTTCTTGGTTACGGAGTTCAGTTTGCGGTAATCGACGCAAAAACGTAACGTGCCCTCTTTCTGTTTAACTAGAACGACCAGGGAGGACCACGGGATATTGGAATGCTGGATAACCTCATCTTCGAGCTATTTCCTTAATTTGTGACTTAATAACTTCGCGCTCGGTTGAAGAGACGCGGTAGGGGTGTGGCGGATTGGGCGCACATCATTGAACGTTACGATCTGGTGCTTGGCGATAAGAGTTTGATTCACGTTTGACGGCGATGCAAAACATTCTCTGAATTCGAGTAACAATGAAAACAGCTGATCACGCTGGCTGACCGATAGCTCTGAGCTGACATCGAGATTGTCGAGGGATGTGGGCAGTGGCACGGTTTCTGTGGACTAGCACTCGGAGGCACCAGAGATGCGTGCGGCGAAAGCTTAGCAAGTGTCACGAAAACGGTGCCGATACTTGTGCGAAAAATTGGTAACAAGTACCTTGGACTGACCATGTGAAGATGAATCACACTGCGGGCCACGCAGACTCATTGTGTCAACAGTAACGAGACGTTAGTTTCGGCTATTGCGTCACCATTGTGAAGGGCATTGAATTTGACATTAACGAAGGTGCTGGTTCGGGGTGACAGAGTGACCCTGTCCGCGTAAATTCGAAGCACATTGAGTGGTCGCTTTGCACCGCTGAGGGCCACTGCTTTCTCAGTAGAAAACGAGACATTAGAATCCCGGAGGTCAATAATTGCGCCATATTCACGCAGAAAATCTACGGCCAGAATCAGGTCACGCGAACAGCTTTTCAGAAGAAGGCAGCTTACCATAAATGTTGACTCTTAAATTTGAACTCTGGCCGTGCAGATGCCCAGAGGAGTAATCACATGAACACTCGCAGTGCGAACATGTGGGCCAGCCCACGGAGTCAAAACCTTCTTGAGAACTGCGGCAAACTGGCTGCTCAAAATAGAATGTACAGCGCCAGTATCCAACAGGGCTCGAACATGGCGACCATCCAGTAGTACGGGTATGCCCAATGAAAGCTGCTCGCGAATGTCAGGCTTCTGAGTCTTGCAGTGCTCTGCGTCGGTGTACGCGTCTGCTTCACCTGCAATTCTTCGTCGTTGCAGATGCGTTGCTGCGGCATCCGTTCCACCGACAATTCGTTGTCGTTGCGGGTGCGTTGTTGCGTCATATGTCCCACCGGCAATTCGTCGTCTCTGCGTGTGCGTGGCTGCGTCATTTGTTCCACCGGCAATTTGTCGTCGTTGCGGGTGCGTTGTTTCATCGTCGGTTCCATCGGCAATTCATCGTGGTTGCAGGTGCGTCGAGGTGGCGGACCGGTAACCGTGGACTTTTTCAATGTCGATGCGTAGTCTTTTCGTGTCCGCATCAATGGGGGTGTTCCGTGCAGCGATGTCCAGCGAGTGTGCCCCTGAAGGTCGCTGGTTTCAGTTTTGCGCTGCCCACGAGGACCTCATAGCAGATGGCGACAGCCGAACCCTGGGTGACAGTGATCTAGATTGTCGCAGACGAGACGGAACAACCCGGCGCTGGTTATTGATGAAATCTTCAACGGCTCGAGGCCGTTCGCCGTAGCGAGGCCGCAGAGAATCAGCTGGAAACCCTTCAGGACCCAGTCGACGGTAAGGACAGCACCGATAGACATGACCCGGTTCACCGCAGTGAAAGCATAACGGCCATCGATCGGGGGTACACCACTCGTCTGCTTTCCGTGTAGGCGGTCGGGAATCTCTGATATACTGGATCACGGGGGCTGCTGTTTTCGGCACAGCTACGTTCCCAGATATCAGGGACGGCGACGAGGGCGGAGAGTATTGCAGCACCTGGGAGTATGTAGGGCGGTGACACTCGGGTGGAGTAAGAGGAGGAGCAGGGCGAGCTTCACCGCTTGGAAATGGAGGCCGGAGCGCTTGCAGCACCTCGTTGCGTACAACGCTCGCAATGGAGGCAGGAGCTGGTATGAGCTCGGCAACTCAGCAGAGACGGAGGCGAGGTGGACGGTACGATCCTGTGGTGAAGAGCGCTGCAGAAGCACGTTCTCTATAGTGAATGTTTTCGCAAGGAATTCTGCGACAGTTTTCGGCGCGCTGCGCACCAGGCCAGACAAAAAGCTGCTCTTTGATCTCAAATAATGCTGCTCACGAGGTAGCGCAGCTTTTTGTCCTTGGACATCGTAGGATCCGCACGCTTAAACAGGCACGTCATGTTTTCGATATACGCCGCGACGGTTTCGTTAGGCATTTGGACCCGAGATTGGAGAGCGCATTGGGCCTGTTCGCGGCGATCTGAGTTGCCGTAAGTTGCCACAAGATGACGCTTGAACTCACTCCAAGAAGACCGCTGCTCTTCATGGTTCTCGACCCACGTCCGAGCGCCATCCTGAAGGCTGAAGTATACATTTCGAAGCCGTGCGGCGTCATCCCAGAGGTTGAATGTAGCTACCCTTTCGTAGTGCTGCAACCAGTCGTCGACGTCTTCGTAGGTGTCCCCGTGAAAGGTCTTTTGGACGCGGGGGTTCTGAAACGTCACGTAGGGGGCGGGGGTCGCTCCAGGCATTGCGACGACGTCGTGGCTCCTGGTAGTCATGCCCGAGGGGGAAAACTCAGGTGGTAGGCCTCGTTGCCTGCGGCTAGTGCGGTGAACAGGCGTTTTCTCGAATATATGACCAGCACTCCTGCTTAGTGTAGGGATACGGGACATCATACCTCACCTCCACCAGATTTCTCACTATGTTGGCGACTGGGGCTAGGTTAACAGAGCCGGTACAGGTGGAATTGCCCGGTCCTAGTTTTAGGTAAGTCCTGCGAGTCCGGAGCCGGTTCACTTCAACGTCGTTTTTACTCCGAGCGCCCCTTGGCAATATATATATATATTAGCCATTTATAGGAGTCGTCATTAGAAAGGCACGACCAAGCAGCGAAGGTTGCAGACTATCAGGCTCTGATTAAAATAGTATAATATATTTGGGTAAAAAGTATATCTTTATTTTAGATTTTCGCAGCGAAAGCTACACTACGCTACTCTCGTGCATTGCACCGGTACACAAAACGACATCCGTTAGTTATCGACCTGCTCGTTGCTGCTACAGAAAAACGACAAGAAGAATAAGATAAATAAACTGCTGGTGATAACCTGTAGAGACGAATTACATCGCTGTAGACGATCTACAGCGAAAGCCTTCACTCCACACACATTTCAGCAGCACTTAGCCTCCGAGGGTAAACGGAGTCTAACGAAAGTGTGCGTTAACAGAAATAATTGCGAGATGCCCAAGCTCGACCAAACACATTTAGAAATGGAGAAGCATTAGTTGGCATCTTTGGGCAAAGTTTAGTTTTCTGATATTGTAATCCTTATTAAGTAACGTGTAGTAGTTTATTACCACCCGCATTAGGGGCCGACAGCACTGTGAACTGCAAGGCAAGAATTAGCGCCAGAGGCGACACAACCGATTGTTGATTCGGAAAGCCACGTACAGCACTGCTTACGCCGAATTATTCTTAGCTATGCTGCATAATTCCTAATTTTGCTGAGGATGCACCTTTAGTCCTAGAGCATAATGTGATATGTTGATATTGAACGCAACTTCATCTCGTGTGGCTAGTTGGTGTTAATAACCGTATTGCGGTAATAGGCTTCTAACTTGGCCTAAATGTTATGCTGTTTAGAACTACCCTTAAGTAGGAGCAATTATTTCCTAATATTAATGGCTGACCCTAATTCTTTCATATTAGCCTGAATTACTAGTCAATCCTTGTATTCGCAAGTTTTCATCCTTGACCCGGTGTCTTTCTAAGTAATTTCTGATTATTTTAAGTTATCCTTCGAAATTAGCAATACCATGTCACACCCCCCCGGGGGGCGCAGTGGTTACGGCGCTCGACTACTGTTCCCAAGGACGCGGGATCGAATCCCGGCCTCGGCGGCCGCTTTTCAATGAAGGCGAAAGGCAAGGCGCCCGTGTGCTGGGCGATGTCAGTGCACGTTAAAGAACGCCAGGTGGTCGAAATGTCCGGAGTCCTCTACTATGGCGTCTCTCATAGCCTGAGTTGCTTTTTGACGTTAAACTCCACAAACCAAACCAACCAATGCCATGTCACTTTTGGACCTGGTGATACAAAGCTATACATTGTTCGGAATCAGCGTTAAGCTCGGTAGCTCAGAGGCTTCATGCAAAACTCGTTGGTAGCTAGGACGGCAGCTTATAAGGTTTTGCATTAAACAAAATGTGTACTTTTTTCACTCTATATGCGTGCGCAATTTATATGACCTATATTAAGACAGTAGGTTCGAAACATTATATGTCACATCGACGTTCTAGCCTAAGGCCAATTATCTTTAACTCAGGCTGGCATACGTAAAAATAAAACATCTAGAGATTATTGGCACATTCTGCCGCCCAGGACAGTCGCCCAATGAAATATTAGGATCTTATGAGACCTAACCCACTGGCATAACATCTATGGGGCTTAAAAGCGCAATACCAGTACGTAATTTTGAACCTAAATATGGCTCCTGCATTTAAACAACTGCACGAGAACCGTTGTCCTATGGTAGGTCACTGCCCAGTATACATTCCCAAGGATCAAAAATATGCGCTTAGCCTGAAAGTGCGGAGCCTCACAGTTGCCATGTGACATTTAGCCCCGAGTACCGTCTCTTCACCTAACACAAACGTGATCAATTTTCATCCGACGAATAAAAACGTTCGAAAACAGACGACGGAAAATCCCAGTGAAAACGATTCCACAATGGTTTCTTAGTCTCAGGTAGCATATTCAACCACTCACACTGCTAGGAAAAGTCGAACTCTTTCTGAAGGGTAGGAATTAGGAAAAGAGCCGCACGGAATTTAACCTGATTACATATTTTATGTAGTCTGTTTAAATCTGTGCTCATTGTCACACGACATACTTTTTCACCGCTAATAATGAAGCTTAGTACAAATACTTTGTGATACGCGATTCAGGAACTATGAAATAATGGAACTGTAACATCATGGATATCAGGAAATCGGCGCACATTTCTATTCGACCACCGCGTGCGCGGCGTCAGACACGGAGTTCGAGAATATTGAAAAACGTCTCCTTCTCCGCACAAGGAGAGACCGTAGCCTTGCGCGCATCGGCGTCACCCCCACCTCATCAGCCAGCGGAGACGGTGGCTCAACCGGCCGATAATGTGCTAGTCCTGTCGAGAAAATACTGCCGCGCCTTAGCAATGACTACGCGCGGCCGAAGGAGGAAGAGAGTATGATTAAAGAGCGAAAGTTACGTGTATGTGCGTACCATCCATGGCCTGTTGTAACAGGCAGACGATACGGGCACTATTAATTCAGGTCGCGTGGCTTGAGCCAGCCAGCCAGCGTTAAAGCCAGCTTTAAAGCCAGTGTTACTGCGAGTTAGAAAATCCCAATGCTGGGCTCCCGGGGTTAACCAGCTGTTCGGAGAGCCTGCAAGATCTGCGAGGGAGCGGCGTTCGTCTGCAGGATGCTCACATGGTGAGTTAAGACGTCGATCTGTGACGTGTCCGGTGAACAATTTCGTGTTTGTTTATTGACTGTCTCGTGTATTGTTCAGGATTGTAAGCTTCTATGTTTATTGAAAGCCTCTTTAGTTGCATGCTTTGCATTGCCTTTCTGTGGACTTCTTTTCTGTGTATCGGTTTAAGAATGACGGTAATGTATCTCTTACCGTTTGAAGTCCATAATTTCTGAGTGGACGATTATTCGAGTGTCTTATATTCTGGAGAAAGTATTTTCCCGCCGAATAACAGGGTCAGTTAAAACTGCAATGTTGCTGTGTACGTGGGAATGATACAGCTAAATCGCACGATACTGACGGATGACTCTTTCATTCATAATGCGGTATTTTGAAATTAAAAAACTTGTATGTGCTAAATCTGAAGCCCCTGCTATCGCTCTCACTGCAATTTTTTGAAATATTGAAACCTTCTGAATATTAGTTTGCGTCGTCGTTCCCCAGATGCGATGAAAATATTTAACATGAGATTGAAACAGGGCGTGGTAGATTACAAATTTCATCCTAGTAGGAAACATGTACTTTAGCTTTCTAAGTATGCAGACAACGCTATCCAGTTTACCATCCAGCCTCTTGACGTGGTCATCCAATAACATGAATTCATTAAAGTAAATGCTAAGCGTTTTACAACATTAGTTGTTTCTATTCTCTTACCACCCAAGACTAAATATGTGTCTTCCACCCATTTCACATTTTTTGCTGTAAACAATATCATGTGCTTTACGCTTATCAGTAAAGAAAGTACTTCAGACAAGGAGTTAACTTTACCTAACATGCTGTTGGCCCTCTCGACTATACTGTTCGCGCTGGTCCTGACAGAAATAAGGTTGCGTCCTCGTGAATATAATTACATATTCTGTTTCGGAATCAATTTGTCCTAAATCGCTAATATATACATTGAATAATAAGAAGCCAAGAATACTTCCTTGAAGTACACCATGCTTTATTTTATTATAAGTTGAACAATTATTACATATGGAAACATACTGATATCGGTAATTTTAGATAGCTAGTATTTAGTGCCTTGTCCTGATTACCGTAAATATGAAGTGTCAGAAGAAGAGCATCGTGATTAATTCTGTGAAAATTTTTGGAGAAATCTATGAGAAATTCCAGCGATAACTCTTTACATTCTATGTTTTACAGGATTATTTCTTTTTGTTTCATAAGAGCCATTTCAGTAGAAGTCTTAGGTCTAAATCGAAATTATTTAGTTATTACATTAAACGTGTCAAGAAAATTAGAAAGTCGTAAATGCATAATTTTTCCACGCCTTAAAAAAAGAAAAAGGCAATATTTAAACTGGCCTATAACTGCACAGATCGTGTTTGGAAACACCTTTAGAAATTGCAAGTACTTTCGCTATTTTCTCGTCTGAAGGAAAGATGCCTATAGTTAGAGACGAGTTATAGAAAAAAGGTAAAATAGGGCATATAATTGCGAAGACGTGCATAACAGTTGTCATTTTCAGTCCAAAGCTTCTTCACTGTTCGAAACATTCATACCTTTTAATATTTCTACTATATCATTTTCAATACAGCATGTTAAGAAAATGCTGGTGCTTTTAGGGCTAGTAATGTAATCCAATGCCCTATTATTGCGTTCATTTTGAATAAGTGCACTGAAATAGGTATTACACGCATCTTGAGACATGCGACAGCAGTGTACAGCACCAGCCAGAGGTTAGTAACAAGCACAGCTGCCTGACTAGAAAACTATTATTTTTCTAGCTATGATAGCATCATTAACACAGCAAATGCATTAGAAGACTTTTGCAGTGTCAGCATTGCATTGCTTCTTAGCATACTGCCAGATTTGTCTGAAATGCAATGTGACGTCACAACACAAAATAGGCTTTTTTTCTTGCTTATGAAGTTGAAACTTGGTATTAGCTACTACTCGTCACAAGCTATTCACTTCTATATAAGCGAAACGTCTATGTCACGAGATTTGAAAAGTGTGGTAAAGATAGTCTTTGTGGCCGCAAAGAAATAGATTTTTCGCCCCCGTCAAGAGTGATTGCGGCCGAAATGTTTGAAAGTTTCAAGGTGCATTATCCTGGATGGACAATAATTATTGATTGCAGAAAGATACGTAGCGAACAGGCATAAACCATGAAGAAAGAAAGAGTCCTATGCTCAAATTACAAAGAAGCGTACATGCTTAAGTTTTTGGTATGCGTAACACCAGGAGGGAGATTTTTTTGCTCGAGAGCTTACGGTGGTAATTTTCGGATACGCATGTAACAATTGATTGGGGTTTTCTAGACCTTGTTCAAGCTGGTAATATAGTTCTTACAAAAACGCGATTCCCAGCAATCAGAACAATTATAGGGAACCAGAGCGTTCTCCTTGATATGCCGCCATTTCTCCGTTGTTCATAGGGACACTCACATTTAGGGACACCTAATGTATCACTCAAGTGAGAATACATTTCGAAAGGTATAAAATATATACATCTTGAACAATAAGGTGCCAACTGAATTCATCCCATGCATGGTTGGTGCCTTTCATCTCCCAATCAAGAAACGCAAAGAGCAGCCCAGCTATCTTGAGCAATCCGCTTTACCGGCCTCACCCTTGAGAGCATGTAAGAAAACAAACATAGGTTATGGAAGCCTCCGTCAACGAGCCAGTATTTCAAAGGCTGGGCTGCTGCGACTTCAACCTGTCTTTTTATCAGAATATACAGCCTGCAGTAGCCATGCGGTACTAGGGAGCGCTGCGTTCACCGCTGCCACCACCACCGCCAAGTAATTTGAGGCGGCTGGCGGGGTAAGGCTGCATTCGCGTTTTACGACGGGAAGCATGTCGGCTATAATGTTCTGCGGTTTTAAGGCAATCGAATGTTTTAAAATCAACTCCCGAACACCAGTACTGGCGAAAGGACACCGCCTGTTCAGGAATGGTCATGATTTGAAAGGGAATGGTGTCGACGTGCGGCTTGGTGGCCGGGGTGCGTGTGGCTATAGTAAGTTATAACAACTTTTGCCGGTCTAATGTGTCTATTTGAGTTGAAAATTTGGCCAAATGTTAACGCAATGACCCGCTACGTCCTCGCCCCGTTCAATGCACCAACTGTTGGCGATTTGGAGACAGTGGAAAAGCGTGTAAGTCTGCGACTAGATGCAGGGTGTGTGGGGGAGGACACTCTTCTGATAGCTGCACCGCTGCAAAACATAGCTGTTGCCTATGTAGTAACGAGCCCTCGGCTAATGACCGACACCAGTTGTAAGAAACGTTCCCAAAGCAAGTGATAGTAGAATTATTTCAAGAGAATCGTTGTTCTCGAGCAGATGTTTATGCTCTTCTTGATCGCAAAAGGCACACTTATGCCAACTGTGTGCTCCCTTCTACAACAGACTTCGAGGCCACGTTGTCTACCGCAATTGCGACAACGGTTGAAAAACTCCTTTCTGTCGGGTTTGAGCGTATGCTTACCAGCTTTATTGAAGCCTTGTTTGGTATTGTTGCTAGCCAGTCATATTGCCTACCACAACCTGTGCTGGCTCCAGCATCTATTTCATTTCAAACCTGCGCTGAAAGTTTAAATGCAGCTTGTCCTCTAGTTCTGGCCCAAGTGCAGCCTATCGACAGTGTCCCTGTCAGCATTTCTCGCAAGAGTGTTTGCTTTAATGATGTTGAAATGGCATGCTTTACTCAGAAGCGCCGTGCTTCAAACTCATCCTCTTAGTCCTCCATTTCCCAGACCAAAACTAAAAAAGGGCCTTTAAAAGTTTTACCGCAATCCGGTGTGTTAAAAGATGCTCTTGCGGCCTCAATTTTAGGAAAGTAATCATGGCAGGCGTACAAGTTCTTTAGTGGAATTGTCGCTCTATTGCATCTTCACTTCAAGATTTATATCTTCTTATTTCAACACATAAGCCAGACATAGTGCTCTTGCAAGAAACTTGGCTCTCCCCCGCAAAGTCATTAACCTTAAAGAAATTTCGTGTTTGCGGCGCCGATCGTGCACACGGTAGGGATGGTGGCTTATTCACTTTGATATCGTCAAAATTATGTCACCGGGCAAAAATAAGCAAAACAATAATGAATCCTGAGTGTGAGATTTTGGCTGTAGATATCACATTGCCGCAGTGTGGCCTGCACAGTCGCTAATGTCTACTGCCATATAGGTGTACGTAGCCCAGACTTTTGACTTCAGTTCAGTTCAGTTCAGTCATTCAGTCGTGTCCGACTCTTCGTGACCCTATTGACCATGTCACGCCACGCTTTCCGGTCTCTCACTATCTTCCGAACATTACATAACTTCATCTGCAGTGCCTCGAGGATGCCATCTAACCATCGCGTTCGCGGCCTACCCCTTCTCTGGTGACCTTCAACTTTCCCCAACATCAAATCTTTCTCCAGCGACTCCTCTCTTCTCATCAGATGACCAAAGTAGCTGACCTTTACCTTAAGAATTTGACCCTCCAATGAGCAGTCAGGTTTATGGTCGACAATATCGACTGATTTGATCTTCTGGCAGTCCAATGAACTCTCAAGAGTCTTCGCCAGACCACAAATCAAACGCGTCAATTCTTCGGCGGTCAGCCTTCTTCACAGTCCAGCTCTCGCATCCATACATCACAACTGGAAAGACCATATCACGCGTTATACCGATCTTGGTAGGCAGTCTAATATCTCTGCTCTTTACTAGGCGGTCAAGGCTAGCCGTGGCTCTCTTTCCCAGAAGCAGGCGTCTCCTAATTTCATGGCTGCAGTCTCCTTCCTGGGTAATCTTGGAGCTCAAGAAAAGAAAATCTGTCGCAGCTTCCACTTCTTGTCCATTGATGTTTCAGGCCTTGATAGGGCAAGATGCCATGATCTTTGTCTTTTTATTGTTCAGTTCACGGCCAAACTTCTCACTCTCTTCTTGTACGTGCTTCAGAAGTCTCTTGAGTTCCACTTCACTTTCACGATTAAAGTGGTATCATCCGCATATCTAAGGTTGTTGATACGTTTTCCAGCAACCTTCACTCCGACTGAAGACTCGTCCAGACTGACCTTCCTCATGATGCACTCCGCATATAGGTTAAATAGGCAGGGCGACCGTATGCAGCCTTGCTCACTCCTTTCTCAATCGGAACCCAATCAGTAAGACCATGCCCAGTTCTGACTGGGGCTTCTTGCCCTTCATACTAGTTCCTCGGGAGACAGATGAAGTCAATTAAAACTCCCATCTCTTGTAGAGCTTGCCACAATCTTCTGTGATCTACGCAGTCAAACGCTTTCGCAGAATCAATAAAGCAGAAGTAGATGGGTTTCTGGAACTCTGCTGATTTTTCCATAATCCAGCGAAGGTTGGCAATCTGGTCTCTAGTTCCTCTGCCCTTGCGAAACCCAGCTTGCACGTCCGGAAGCTCCCGATCCACATACTGCTGCAGCCTTCTCGGAGGACACATTACCTTCCTAGCATGCGAAATAAGCGCGATCGTGCGGTAGTTGGAACAATCTTTGGCACTGCCTTTCTTTGGAATGAGGATGTAAACTGACCTGCTCCAATCCTGTGGCCACTGCAGGGTTGTCTGAATTTGCTGACATAATGTATACAGAACGTTAACAGCGTCTTGGTTGAGGTTTTAAAGCAACTCAGCTGGAATGCCATCAATTCCGCTAGCTTTGTTCTTAGCAAGGCAGGCTAAGGCATATTTAATTTTACTCTTCAGGATGCCGGGCTCGCGATCAGTAATCATAACCGTCTTATGTTGGGTTTGCACATCCGGGTCCTTCTTTTACAGTTCTGTGTATCCCTGCCACCTCTTTTACTGCGAAAGCAATACTAAGATCACTTTTCAGCCGTTCGCATAGCGCGGCGGTACGCATGAAATGACCTTTTGCGTAACCCCGTGTGACGTCACGCCGAAGAGCTGGGCAACCAACTTTAGCCGTTCGCGAGGGGCGGCGGTGCACATGAAGCGGCTTTCTAACTGCCGGTCTCTCCACGAGGAGCGCCACAGGTGTTGCGACGTCACATAGTTGTATAAGTAGGCGGCCGACTCGTGCCGTTTGTGAGAAGAGGCGGTGCACACGACTATGATAGCGCCTATTGCTTAGGCGGCTGGACGTAATGAGAGGTTGAAACAACGGCATGCTGCGGAGACAACCGAGAAGCGAGAAGGGAGACGTGCGAAATAACGTGCTCAATATGCAGCTCGGCGTGAACATATAGCCTCTTTGGCACAAACTTGCCATCCGGCTTTCGCAATACTCCAATGCATATTCTACAGTGCCCTATGATTTTTTTTATCTCTGAGGCTTCAGTGAGGTCCCTGCCACGTTTGTCCGTTAACACGTCCAGCATAGCCCAGAAGCTTCCTTGGATATCTTTGATTGTCTTATACAGAGCTCTTGTGTTCCTCAATTGGCGGCTGTCCTCAACTGCTTGGCAGTGTACGCTCAGGAAGGCATCCTTATCTCTCCTTGCTATTTGCTATTTTCTGAAAATCCGCATTGAGAACCTTGTATATTTCTCTTTCCCCCATAACGTTTGCCATCCTCCTTTCCTCAGCTATTTGCAAAGCCTCTTCAAATAACCAGTTTGCTTTCTTGAATTTCTTTTGCATTTGAACAATCTTAGTAGCAACTTCTTGTATTATATCACGAACATCAGTCCATATCTCTTCAGGCTCTTTTTTTAGATCTAATTCTTGAAATCGATTCCTGACTTCCACAGCATATTCTGATGGAATTTGATCCAGATCATACCTGAAAGGCCTTCTAGTTTTCTGCGTTTTCCTCAATCGAAGCTTTAATTTGGCAACAAGAAGCTGATGATCGGTGGCACAATCGACCCCAGGCTTTGTTTTTAGTGCTTGTATAGCGCTTCTCCATCTCTGCCTGCAAAGAATATAATCAATCTGATTCCTGTACAGACCGTCCGGTGAAGTCCGTGTGTACCGGCGCCTCTTGTGCTGCTGAAAATGAGTATTCGCTATGGTCAGGTTGTTTTCTTGACCAAACTCTGCTAGCCTCTGCCCAGCTTCATTTGTCTCACCAAGACCGAACTTGCCTGTAATTCCGGATATTTCTTGACTCCCCACCTTAGCATTCCAGTCTCCCATGAGAAAAAGGATGCCTGATGATGGAGTGTGGTCTAAAAGTCATGGCAGGTCAGCATAAAATCTCTCAACGTCAGCGTCTTCAGCAGTAGTGGTTGGTGCACAGACTTGGATAACTTATGTTGAAAGGGTGACCTTGGATCCGAAGGGAAATCATTCGGTCGTTTTTGGGGTTGTACCCTAGCGCTGCTTTGCCCAATCTTCTGTTTACAATGAGAGCGACCACCCTCCTTCTCCTGGATTCGTGCCCACAATAAAAGACATGATGGTCGCCGGAAATAAATTCTCCCATTCCGGTCCACTTGAGCTCGCTGATGCCCAAAATATCAACGTTCAATCTGTCCATTTCTCACTGGACGATATCAGTTTACCTTGCGTCATAGATCTTACATTCCATGTTGCAATGTGATATATCTCCTTGCAACATTGGACTTTCCGGTCGCTTCCCATTGCCGCAGTGTGGCCCTGTCACAGTCGCTAATGTCTACTGCCCCATAGGTGTACGTAGCACAGACTATTTTGACTTACAAATTCTAATAGGGTTGTTATTGCAGGCGATTTTAACTTGCACCATACTCTTTGGGGTAACTACTCTGACTCATGTGGGTAGCTATTATGGACGTGGATGTCGGCAAACGCTGTGCGCTGCTGCAATTCTCGGGCTATAACCTTCATGCACGGAAATTCGCGATCTGTCATCGATTTATCTCATTGGCAGCAGGTGGGATAGGTATAGGATGATGATCTACAGTAGACAGTGGTGCATCTAGTGACCACTTTCCAATAACATTTACCATCATGATGAGCCCAACGCGAGATAGCACTTTTGACCGTAAACTAGTAGACAACTCCAAATATCCAGCTTTGCTACGCTTCTCCCTCACATCTAACCTCTGTTCATGTATGACCGACAAAGCACAAAAGGTATTTTCCTCAATTGCAAATGCTACTGTAGATTCCCTGTTCACTGTGTGGTCTGCAATAAACAATAAGTCGCCATCAACATGGTGGAATGATGCGTGTGAGAAAGCTTTCCGCCATAGGAAACCAGCATGGAGAAGCCTTTCTTATAACCAGATCCCAGTAACCTGGATAAACTACAAATTTTGTTCGGCGTCATTTAAAATAGCCATAGCGCAGGCAAAGAACGAGTAAAAAGAAAATGTAAATATTATTTGTCAAATCCTAGTACAGGAAGGCTTTGCATCGTTTCATGCAACGAAATAGAAACACATATTTCTCAGTCATTAGGTTCAGTAGTGTTGTCTCTACTGGAAGCAAAGCATGAGCTGGAACAAATTACGCAAGGGCCAGCATTCTTCGCCTCTGCAAAAGATATTCATGACGTCTAACGTTCACAACAGGCTTACCTAAATGCACTTGAGGTCTGGTTGGACAATATTTCCAGGAGCAGTGCAGAGTTCCCTTGCACGCTTCCATTTCCTGCTCAGACTATGTTTAGGTTGAAAGGTCCTTCCATGCAAACCTCGGCTCCAGATTGGGACGTGGTTACGGTAGGTATGCTCAAAAGTTTAGCAAATCAGTTCACTCAGAATCTCCTGGATCGGGTCACCGAATTATAATCTACAAGGCTGCTGCACGTCTGTAAAGTGGCGAGGATTATATTGCTCTTGGAAGACTCTGGTAAAGGATTTCATGTTCAAAACATTCTGCCGATTGCTTTGACTTCGAATCTAGTATAATTATTAGAAATAATTTTGCATGGCCGCCTCTCAATGCTTATTTTCGAGATTAATGCATTGAGTTCTGCCCAGATTGGTTCCCGCAATGGATGCTCAATATGGTCTGCACATGTAGATTTAGAAAGCAGAATTCGCCTTGAAATGTGCAACAAGGAAGTATCAGCGTTAGTGACGCTCAATATTGCCAAGGCCCATGACAGCATTGAAAATTCCAGTCTACTAAACAAGTTGTCATTGTTACGCCCACTGTTCCACATTTATGCTTGGATCAGGAAATTTTTGAAAGGACGAGAATTCGTTTGCACTGATGGCTCCTTATTCTCAGATACCTATGCACAGCCACGAGCAGTACCACAGGGTTCTGTGCTCTCAGCGCTCCTTTTTAATATATTAATGTGCGAATCTACGGTTCATCCTGATGTCACTGTATATGTATATGCAGATGACATAGCATTCTTCGGCTCTGCAAAATATATTCATGACCAGTATCATTCACTACAGGCTTACCTAAATGCACTTGAGGTCTGGTTGGACAAAATTAAATTGGTTTTAAGTGTGTGCAAAAGTAGTGTGCTAGTTTTTAAAACCAAAACCCCCTTATATGTTTCGTTAAACTACCGCTCAGATGTCATACCTTAAGTTGAATATGTGCGGTATTTAGCAATTACGTATGACGCTAGTATGGATTGGAGGCCTCACATCAAGTCTAATGTTCGGAAAGGTGATTGTGCCCTTGGTAGGCTCATACGGATAAGTAATAAGAAATTGGTTATGCGGCGAGATACTCTTCTACTTTTGTACAAAGCCTATGTGAGACCGATTCTGGAATCTGGCTGCATTTTTTCTGGGTGTCCAAAATATAAGCTGCACCCTTTGCTGCTTTTAGAGAAATGGGCGCTGTGCCTCTGCCTAGTGCTTCCGCAGTCAGTCTCTACCACTTTCCTGTAATTGGAGGCCCACATTCCGGACCTTAACTCCCGTTTCCGCCTTCTAGCTGTTAGATCATTCCTGCGATCATTTGAGGCAACTCCCGGTGTGGCTATACTTATTTTTGTGTCAAACCGAGCCCTCTTTCTCACTCAGCATTGGCCAAGGATCTGCATGCTCCAGGTTGTTTTCACGCAGATCATTTTAGCAAACATTAGTGTGGACCTCGGTTCTATATGTCCTATTGGGTGCTCAACATCCTTTGTGGATATTAATTATGATTCTATATTTCCATCTAATGTGAAGCACTTACCTTCGTGTCTAATATTCAGTCTCCTATGTGATCACCTTGAAAAGTTCCCCGACCACACTGTAATTGCCACTGATGCGTCGGTGGCTGCGCAGAAAGCAGCGATTGGAATTTTTTCAGTCTCTTTAAAGTAGTTTTTCGGGGCGTGTCCTGGATTACACACCGATATTTTTAGCAGACTTTAGGGCAATTGGGCTAGCTCTACTAAAAGTTCCCTGCAGTCCATCAAAAATACATTTTCTATAGGACTCTCTTTATGTTTTGTTTTTACTGGAGTCAGCACGAGGTGCTCTTTTGAGCCGCTCACTAAAGTATTTCATACTCGAGAGAGAAAGGATACGCTTCATCTGGGTCTCCAATCACTGCAGTATTTTCCAGAACGAGGCGGCAGATGTCCTGGCTAAATCAGCTCTTTATGTGTCTGTTTCATGTACTATCCCTTATATTACCATTTTAGGAATGTCCCGTTTTCAGTGTCATCAAAACCTAGCCACTTCATGCAATGATCCCCTGCTATCTACAGCCGAGTGCCAGCATCTCATATACTCATGGAAAGTTCGTTCATGTAAATCTCGGCCTTTTGGGTAACGATGACTCTCATGAGATGCAGGATTCCTCGCCTAAATCTTTATTTATGTAGATGCGGGATCAGCCCCACAACCCTTTGTGAGGCTTGCGGTGAGATTGAAAATATTCATCACTTCCTTCTCGTTTGCCGAAGGTTTTCACACCAAATGAAGGTGCATTTAGAAATTCCAATTGCACTTTTGGTGTTTACGTTGTCGGTCCCGCTTCTACTATTCTTCGGTGCGAGTGCTAAAGGGTTCGCGTTGCCTCAAATTCGTCCATACTTACATAACTACATCAAAGCTAAGGGCAGATTCCCTTGCTAATTGTATTCCAAATTTACAAACTTCCAAATTTTTGCTTTCAATCAATTTTGTGATCATAAATTTTATGTTTTTGTTTAGCTGACAATTACATTAATGCACTAATTCAGTTTGTGTCGGACATTTGGCAGTCCACAATGAACCCTAGCCAATCCCCCTTCGTGGGTATGTGCCATATCAAGGCAGAAGAAGAAGAAGAAGTAACTTCAGAAGAAGCAGTAACAGCAAGTCGAAGCAACCGTCGAAGAAAATCACCGAGGTCGTTCCAGGGTCAAGCGTGGAAATGAGAATTTTCGCGCCAGAAACGACTCCTTCGCAAGGCTGGACGAGACTACCGATGGGAGACAGCAGCGCGGCTGGTCGAGTTCCCGCTCCAGGGGGCGTTCCGGATCTATACGAAGCTGGAGATCTAGTTCCAGGGACCCTGAGAACCCGTGGACTAAGAAGCGGAGCCCGAGCAGAGCCGTGAAAATGTAAGCTTTGGGAGTGGGGTTTCCCAGGCAAATGATAAGGACGAGGAGATCAATAAATTAAGGAAAGTAGTTGTGGAGCTTAAAGATATCATTAATAAGCTACTAAAGAGTTGCATAGACCAAAAGAGCAAGCGCGTACTGGGTCCCTCTCCCCCATATATTGCAACCGAAATTGGCATCGAAACCAACTGACCTGGCCCCTAAGACTGCAACTCCCACGAAGCCTGCGACACCGGAGGAGGAAACTATCATTGTAGAATCGGCTAGACCACCCCCAATGAGACGCAAAGGGGAAGACGCTGATCTATTGATGGCACTAGAGAAAACACTAGAAACCAAAATTGAAGCTAAATTTTATTCTTCCATGACCCAAATTATGGGAGCAATAAATCAAATTCAAAGCCAGATCCAAATCCTTACGAGCGAAGCACAACTGCACAGGGCAGAATTAGTTGCCATCGGAGAATGGCAGCAAAAAGCTGAGGAAAATTTTGATCAGCTCCATAATGGCCAGAGGCGCACCAAATGAGTCTTTGATCTGGAAGTGGAACTATCGCGGCTTCCAACGCAAGCAGGCGTTAGTGCAACAGTACTTGACGCTATTAGATGTGAAACCACTAAGCTATAGCCCTGCAAGAGACGGGTAAAGCAGCACAACTGTCGGGATATCAATCTTTTTCATGTGACAGAGGTAAGAAATCTCGCTTCACAACGTTGGTTAAAAGGAACATTGCTGCAATCATGCACGAAATCAACTGGAAAGAAATTGAGGCAGTGCTATTGGAAATTCGTACGGGACGAAAAGAGCAAGCAAGCATGTTCCTCTTAAATTTGTATTGTACACCACAGCAGAGAAAGGTGAGATTCAAGGCCCTCTTTCGCAAAGCGATAATGACAGCCAGGAGTAATCCCTTGCTAATAGTCGGTGACTTCAATGCGGCGCACCCGGAATGTGGTTACACTAAACAAGATCCCAAAGGCAGACAGTTATGGGAAGACGCACACGAGCTGGGACTCACTTTTCACACGGACCCTAGTTTTCCATCCAGGGTGGGTAACAGCGTCTGCGTAGACACTTCCCGTGACTTGACATTCTCCAAATATGTGACAGATCTGAAATGGCAAAATTCGGAGCAAAATTTTGTCAGCGACCATTTCATTCTGGCCTCGGTCCTTAAAAATGGAGTAAAGACACGCCGTGTGTGTCAACCGAGGGTTACGCAATGGGAGCTATTCAGAGAAAAGCTAGGGAAGGCTGACGCACAAAAGATTACAAACATAGAAAAATGGACGGAGGCTCTCATGTGTCACGTCGGACAGGCAACAAAGACTCTTGAAGGGGACGATTCCCCGAAGATAGCTGATAGCAAACTGCTTCACTTATGGGAGGTAAAATATGGTATGGAGCGCACATTAAAGAAGCAAAAGTGAAACCGTAAACTTAGAAGGAGAATAGTTAGACATAACAAAGAAATTGAAAATTATGCGGTCAAATTATGCGAACAAAATTGGTGCAGCAGATGCGGCGAGATGGAAGGGGGCATGAGCCTTTCCAGAACGTGGGGTCTGCTGAGACACCTATAAGATCCGACCAACTCAATCTCCCGATCAGGAATTAGATTATCAAAAGCCAGGCACGCGTTTAAGGGTACAGACGCGGAATTTATGGATGAAAAAATCAACATGTACATTGGCGATACTCATAGTGCCCCCATCCAAGAGTATGACGGAGCTCCCAACGAAGAGGTGGACGCACCCATCACGGAGGCGGAGGTCAGGGCAGAAATATTGGGACTAAAAACGAAATCGGCCCCGGGCTCTGGCGGGATAACTAAAAAAAATTTAGGAAACCTCGATGATGACTCCTTAAGTGCTCTTACTGAGTATATGCAAGAAATTTGGACTTAAGGCCACCTTCCTCGGCAGTGGAAGTCGGCAAACGTAATTGTAATCCCAAAGCCGGGCAAACCCCCAAAACTAGAAAATCTAAGACCTATTTATCTAACCTTATGCGTGAGGAAATTGATGGAGCATGTAGTCCAGACACGACTTACGCGCTTTATAGAGAAAAACGACCTGTGGTCGCGCGAGATGGTCGGCTTCCGACCGGGTTAGAGCACGCAGGACGTGATGCTCCAAATCAAATACCACATAATCGACTCGTATTCTAGAGAAGCCAAAGTGATTCTCGGCCTGGACTTGTCAAAAGCTTTTGATAAAGTTAAACACGAAGCGATTCTCGACGGTCTCCAAAAAATTGGCGTAGGTGCACCAAACAGAACTGCCTGAATAAAGTTTCAAGATATTCAGTCCCCCACAGTGACGTTAGGGAGAAGGGGAACGCCGCAGAGTTCGGTTCCTCCCCGCTCATTTTCAACGTGGTGATGAAGGGCCTCCCATGAGCTCTGATGAGCATAAAGAGGCTGAATTTCAGTATTTATGTATATGATATTAATCTCTGGATTAACCAGGGTAGTGATGCGAGCAGTGAGGAGCGCCTGCAGGCTGCGGCGGACACTGTCGTAGACTACGCTGCCAGTAGGGGTCTATCATGCTCCCCGCAAAAATCCTAATTATTCATCTATAACCCAAAGTCAATTCGATGCAAGCGCAGCTAGACATTTGACATTAAAGTAGAAGGGAAACCAGTTCCAAAATTAGATCAAATCAGAATCTTAGGACTATTCATTAAGCACAATGAATATAATGATGGAACAATCAAACAGCGAGAGGGATTCGCCACCCAAGCCCAGGCAAAATTAGAAGGATCGCGTTGAAAGGACGAGGCCTGAAGTAAAGAAGCTTGGTTAAACTAACCCAAGCTTACATAATAAGTCGCGTGAGCTATGCCACGCCGTTCTTAAATATCAGGTCAGAGGAGAAGAAGAAATTAGACTCTCTCATTCGACGGAGCATAAAGAGGGCCCTAGGCTTACCAATTACCACATCCACAGAGAAGCTCCTTTCTATGGGAGTGCACAATAGCTGGGACGAAATAGCGGAGGCTATCAATTTCGCAGCTGGAAAGATTAAGTCGAACTACCACGGGCAGAACTATACTCGAAATGGTAGGCCTGCAGACAGATAGGGAACTAAGAGAAAAATCGCGTATCCCACAGGACTGCCGAGAAAATATAATCATTCCCCCTCCCCCGTAGCATGCATCCCATATTCAACACAGAGAGGATGGAAAAGAGACCAGAAACACTAACCAGACGCTTCGATTTGATGGACAGCAAGTAAGTAGCGTACGTGGATGCGGCAAGTGACAAAACGGGGGCTGCGATCGCTTCAATGGTCGACGGCCGAGGTGCCCTGGTATTAGCCGCCACCATTAGAAGCCGCAACGCCGAAACGACTGAAGAAGTTGCAATAACGCTCGCTTGCGTCGGAGCGCAAGACAATTTCATAATCAGCGATAGCAAATCGGCTATTTGGAATTTCAGAAAGGGTAGGGTCTCGCCGGAAACGGCAAGGATTCTGGCCGCCTAATTTCACCTAATTTGAACAACTGCATACACGTCCGTTCCTGGCAACGAAGCGGCCCACGAGTTAGCCCGAGCTCTCTACTTCCGGGTAACTGTGGAGCCACCCGACTGCCGGAACATGGACGAGCGTCTGCAAAATTATACGGAGATTCTTCAAAATTGCAGGTTAAGCAGGAGACTGGTGCCACCGCCGGATAAAAGTCTAAACAATAGGGAGGCAGTCGCATGGCTTCGCCTGCAAGCTGGAAACGTTGTAAACCCGACCTGGGCGTATTATGTCCAGATGGATGCTACAAAAAAAAAAACGAAAAATGGAAGCACTGTGGGGAGAGAGGGACCCTTGACCATATAATCTGGAAATGTGCTAGCTCCCCAGGGGCTAAAACAAGTATGAATATTAGGGAAGCCTGGGAACCCCTGCTGCGGAGCGAGGTCCCTGCTCCACAGCAACAAGATATCCGCCTGGCGGAAGAAGCCCGAAGAGCCAAGACTTCTTTGCCTGCTTGTGATCGCGGAGGTCTCGGCTCCCTTACCTTAGTCTTGCTTGCCGGGGCGGGCTGGGGGGCCTCCTTATCTGGTATAAAAATAAAGTTATCACATCATATCATGCCTATACGATGCTGATCCCGCCAGGCGTTCGATCAAGGCGTCCTTGCGGCGCCTTTCATTTACCGCTTTCTCGAACGCTGCGCCACACAGCAAACTGAAATACACCCAGATATCTAGGAGGGGTTAGTACAGCGGGCATCACTGGCGTTTGAAATTGATTAACAAGACAGAAAATGTGCAGTATCTGTCACAATTCTCCGCGGACACATGTACCACACCGTAAAAGAATGGAGGAAGGTGAGAGTGAAAGAAGAGAGGGAGATAGAGGTGTGTAGTGGAGGTCTACGATCCATCGCTCTAAATTGAATTTCGCCCTTTAGTGGCCCAATGTGTCCTCTCGAATTATTTTGTTATCGTTCTTATATTCCCCTGAAGCTGTTCTCTTCAAGTGAACAAGCAGGAACATAAAGAAGCTGATAATTTGCACTGCACGGAATAAGGTATTCGTATTTCGTATTTAACATTTCGTATGTTAACATATTTTTCTTAGAGCAATACTCGCCGTCGTAAGGAATCAAGCATTGTGTGTCGTAAAAATATTTTCGGTTGGGGCTTCAAGAAAATAAAGAAAAAAAAAACAATTCTCGACCTTCTGCTATCAAGAAGGTAAGCATAATTTATGGCAGAATAATATTCTCTAGTATTTAAAAAGGCGAAGTGCATTGAACGCCGTGTGCGGCGCACAGAAAGGCATGACAGCAAGCTCAAGGTTGTAGCAATATTATTTTAGGGAGTAAACCAGAAGAGCAGACCACTTCGTGACTGACGCTCCACACGTGCGCACAATTGACCAGCACATCGTCACACTGAATTCTTCCTCCAGGCTGCTGCACAGGACGGCGAAGGAAAGCAGTTCATGTGCGTGCAGAGTTCATTGTAGTACAACGACAAGAGACACAGAACGGCACGGTGCGAGAGATTAGTGTGTAAAATATAAAGTTCGCTTGGGTGGTCCGTCGAGTTAGCGGCAGCGCGAATACAAGTTCGTTGAAGAAAAGCGCATAGGAACAATGTGGTTCTCAGGCAAACGAGAAAGCCGGGCCGGCCATTTCATCATCCCTGGAGCCAACGATGACGGTTGTCGCCACTCAGAGAAAGTTTATTGGGAAGGGCCCGGCACACGGAACAACGATGAGTTAGATATTGACCTAAACCAGAGCGGTCAAAGCTAGACGATGAACATAGAAACAAAGTGTATTTGGAGTTGCTCGGCGGTGGCAATGTTACTCAAAGATGACTTGTACTATGAAGGAAAAAAACTAAGGAGGGAGCACGCGGCAGTACCCTAGAAGTCTAGTCATAAAAAACAAAAGGGAGCGAGTGAGACTTACGTGCTTGACCACGAGATAGGGTGCGGTAATATCTACTACCGCTAGGCGCGCGCGCATGGGTCAGGTCCCATGCTCGCCAAAGGAGGTAGCCGCGCGCACCTACGCCAGGGCAGGTGCGTGCACTAGAACATACCGAGTGCGGAAAAACGTGGTAGGGAGCGGCGTTCTCGGCACTCGGCTTGGGAAGGTTGGCCACGCGACGTCATGCGCCCCCCTTAGTGTTTTTTTACCTCCATGGCTTGCACTAGCAGCCTTGCCTAGTAAAAAACCCTATGTGTCACAACATCATGCAGATTTCTCATACTAAACTCGTACAAATCTCATATGTCATAGAAATATCATTCCAAGTATGAGAAACATGTCATATTGTTGAGATTTGTATGAGAAATTTGTATGAGGTTATTGTGACTCATACGGTTTTCTCGCTAGGGTTGCGATAGTAAAATGCGCAGGAACGGGTCGACGCTACCGCTCGAGGTTATACGATCCGTTCAAACACTCGCACGCCTAGCCTTCTCTCACTCCTTTTCGCGTGTGATTTTATTACAACACGCCGCACCGCGCTATCCTACATCGCGTGTTCTCCGCTCAAGCAAAGCCCGCTGACCTATGCTTCCTCACGCTTTCACGCCGTCAACCCCGGAAATGCCCCGGTGCTTGTCCTCTCACTTTTTCGCCTGCCGTTTGGCCTCGCCGCAGTATTAATTTCGCCTGACCTTTTTCGGACCACTGAATATCCTCACCACCCCTACTGAAAAATCCTTTATAAAATTCGTACAGGAAATCGTATACAGGTTTACTGTGCAGGATCTGGGCTATAGGTTTGGAGGCTATTTCAGCAAATTCCTGTACTGTCCTGGAAAGTCCGGAATGAAACCGCGCGGAGCTCTGATACCGGAATGGCCTGTATGGTTGATGGGCCTCGTTTCCGGAAAGAAACGCCTCGCTAGGGTGGAAAAAGCATGCAACAATATAAAATAAAATGACTACATTTAAAAAAATAAATAAGTAAAATGAAAAAAAAAGAGAATTTTACTACCGAATGTGGAATCGAACCTCGGTCCATAAGGCATTCAGACAGGCACCTTAACCACTACTCTACGGCGGGTTATGGTTATAGCGGGTATTATTCAGTATACGTAGCTACTTTTGCTCTTTTGTAATTTTATATTTTCCTTGGCGGTAGAATTTGTGGCCGTAATTCACCGATCGCCCTTTAAACACGCTGAATATCTTTGCAGGCTATCACGAGGGTTCACAAATGTGCCGTATCTTTAAAATGCGTCGCTTTATGGAAGGCAAACCTCAAGATATCATAAATTACTAGTGCTGATGTGTTTTTCATCGTCTACGAACGCTTGTAAGTTTTCTTACATACAGAGATATCCGGTGCACTAATATTTGTAATACTGGGCGCTTTAGCTTCACGTGCTACCAGCGGAACATCGATGTCAATGAATACACTTCCGAATGAGCGGTTTCAATATGTAAACATTCGAGAACGCATCGCCCGGTGTGCGGCTATCTGCGCATCTTTCGATGGTCAGCGACGTTTGTTTATTTTTTCTCGAACAGTTTTTTGTCATCGCTAGCGAAACGATACATTCGTGCTTCTACTTTCGTGTTGTAGGCGGCAGATCTTCAGTCGCAAATATGAAGACGCACCGCAAGATCGTACGAGCTGCAGCGACTGTTGTACGCGCAAAAGCGACGCGACGCGCGTATATGCTTGCTGGCGCACACTTCGACGGCTTCGCATTTTCGAGGTATTTGGGAAACGAAGCGTGCCCTTTATATAGAGAACAGTTGTATAATGTGTTTGGTATCATGTTTATTTAGTGCGCTGGCGTGTCCGGCATGGTCATTCTGGTTGAGCTCCGTCGATCGGCCCGGCTTCTGTTCAGAAGCGGAATACTCTGCCCGATATCAGTTCGAGAAATGACGCGTTCGTCCGGTTTCTGCTTATTTGATACAGGCTGAACACTACATAACACCGCTACATTTGAAAAAAAAAAGAAAAGAAAAAAAGAAAAAGAAACAAAAAGAAAATAGAAAAATAATTTGCACGTGATTCGAACTTCGGTGTTTTCAGACAGCAAGCACTCACTTTAGCCACTACACCACGGCAGGACACAGTGACGGTGGTTATATATCTGCTTATGTAGTCGAGATTGCTCTTTTGTATTTTGTGTATTTTTGTGGGGTGTAGAATTTGTGGTCGTAATTGAACGATGGCCCTTTAAACACGCTGCATCTTTTTCCTGGCTATCACGAAGGGTTATCCGTGTCCCGAATTTTTACACTGTATCGCTTTCTTGCTGACGAACCTCCGAATGTCACAATTTACTAGTGCTGATGTGTTTTGTCATCTCCTCCGAACACATGCAATTTTTGCTACATATAGATATATGCTGTGCACCAACACTTGAAATACTGCTTGTTTTAGCTTCACCTGCTGCCAGCGGAGCTGCGACGTCAATGAATTTACTTCTGACCAAGTGTTTTGCTTGCGTAAACACTCGAGGGAGCGACTCCCGATGTCCGGCTCACCTGTGCATATTTCGATGGTCAGCGATGTTTCATTTATTCTCGAGCGTATTTTATCCGCGCTAATGAAACGCTACGTTCTTGCTTGCACTTTCGCGTTGAAGGTGGCAGATCTTCAGTCGCAGATTGTGAAGATACACCGCAAGATCGTGCAAGCTGCAGCGACTGTTGCACACGCAAAAACAAAACGCGAAGCATGTATGTACTTGCTAGCGCACACATCCACGGCTTCATATCTTCTAGGTATGTACGAAACAACGCGTACTCCACATATACAGAAAAGTTTTAACGTATATTATGTATGGTTTCTTGCTCATTTAGCGTGAAGGCATGTTCCGACGTGGTCATCCTGGCTGAGCTTCACGATCCGCCCGAATTGTACTGAGAAGCGGAAATACTCTGCCCCGTATCAGTTTCATTCATTTAGGATATTCCGGTTTATGTTAAACCGGACATGACCTGTCCTGTATATGAGCATAATACAGGACTGGTGCGCCATGTTTCATATCCATACCGGACTGGCATGTCATGTATAAGATGCAAACTGGAAATGGTCTGCTCTGTGTTAACTCGATACCAGTCTGGATCGTCCGGATTGAGATTCATATCGGACATGACCTGTCTGATTTAAACCCGTTTAAGCTTCATACAGGACTGGTCCGCCCTGTTTCATATCCATACCGGACTGGGATGTCATGTATAAGATGCATACTGGAAGTGGTCTGCCCTGTATTAACTCGATACCAGACTGGATCGTCCGGATTGAAATTCATATCGGACATGACCTTTCCGATATAAACCGGTTTAAGCTTCATAATGTGTGGTCACACCGGTATCAATTTATACGGGATAATACAGGTCCGGTTCAAACCCGTTTGTCGCGATACGGGATTTTTCACTAGGGACAACACATAGAAAAAAATATATATAATAAAACATATATACGAAACATATGCCAGAGTGTCTGTGGGGCTCAGAAAAACCCGTGTAACGTGGGCGATGAAGAAATATTAAGAACAAACCATATATGTGTTATATTATAGGCGCATTCTGTTTAAATTATCTGCCTCAAACTGTATTATTTATGGATGCCTAAGCGTTTAAGAGCTGGTGGCAAAGAAAATGACTGGTGTTTGGCGTCCATTAGAAACACAAATTTCAGGTCATTAAAACAAAGCAGCTAAATTACAGAGAGTACGATTAGGATATAATATTTCCGAAATGACTCTACATAATTCTGTAATGTAACTTGGTGCAGTTACCGGTTTCAGAGATTGAGCCCAGGCCTACTGCAGGGCTAATTAGAACTCTGCACATTCTACAAAGGCTTATTGTTTAGTACAACACAGCAGCACGTTTATGAATACTGCACTATATCTTATAATAAAACAGATAATGAGGGAAAGATGCAAAACATGATATTGTGTTTCATTAAGGCTAAGCTTAATTACCTGGAAACTTTTAGCCTTCCATATATGATTTATTAGTACATACTATGATCTTTTTTCAATTGTACATACTATCATCATCGTCCCGCCGTGCTGGCTCCCGCACTCGCCTGAGTTCGCCATCAGGTTAAACGCTAGCCACCGGATACCTTGCTCGTCATCACAAACTACCCATCTTTAACTGGTCTTTTTCACAACTGGTGAAGGTGAAACTCGATCCCCTTGCTGCCTTGTGTCCTGCCTCTCGCTGGAGCTGCGTTCCAGTCACCGTTTGGCAACTGCCACCATCTTCATGTCAACCGAGAGCAGTCCCGACCCGGCAGGACCCCCTACCTCCACTGCATCTACTGCACCGCCGCCTTTGACTGTGCCCATTATACAACGCGACACGCTCCTGTCCGCTGGTTGTCGCGACGAAAACTTGAATGACTGGATCGACACCTATGAACGCTGCAGTCCCTACAACCGGTAGGACAATGCTCTAAAATTTCTCAACGTTTCTTGATACCTTATTGAGGTCGCCAGGAACTGATTCATTAACTGCGAGCCCCACACCACTAACTAGCCCACCTTCAAACAGCAGTTCCCACAGCACTTCGCTGACCCGGATGTCCAGACTGAGATCGCCAAGAACATTCTCGCTTCCCGCCTTCAAGGTTCCGATGATTCATATGCGTCTTACATAGAGGTCGTACTTTCTCTTAGCCGGCGTATTAGTCTCACCATGCCCGAACCAGAACTCGTACACCAAGTCTTGAAAGGAATCAATTAAGTGGCTTTTAATATCCTTGTTTCCCGGAATCTTTGAAGCATCTATTCGATTATTACAACCTGCCAACGCATCTACCAGCTACAATCCTCCCGATTGCAGCCCGTCTTCGCTACTGGCCCATCCTCTGCTGAGCTCAATCTACGAGCCCTGATTCCAGCAACCATCCACGAGGAACTCCGAGCCCTAAGCCCTTTCTGTCGGCACGGATGCCATTATCCTAGCTCGCTTTCTAATGACGCCGGCCTTCGCAACATCGTTAGAAAAGAGTTGATACCTATCACCCAACCTCTCGCACCTGACCCTCTTGCACCTCACCCAGCGCCGATTTACACTCACGTCGCTACAGCCCCACCTCTTTTGTTCCCCCAACCTGACAAGCACCGCCATACAACCTCATTAATGCCATGGCAACGACTCAACCTAGGCCTCCTCATTACGCACCTTGACGCCTCTCCCGTCAAGTTGCTACTTTTGTGGGATTCGAAGACACATATCCCGCTTTTGTCGTCGACGCTTCAGAACAAGTGCCGTGGCTACGACGTCTTCGAAGGTGACATACATTTATATTATCAGCGCCGACCTGTACCCGGCCCACCTCGCTGATCCTCTCCACCACCGTTATCCTCGTCTCAACCAAGAGGAGCCCATGTATCCCAATGCCAGTCCCCTTCCCATTCCCCATATCGCCGCTTTGTATTTACACTTCTACCACCAACGACTCTCCCTTTCCTTCATGCGAAAAGCTAAGCGATGCCGCTTTCAGAGGTGAAACTGCACTTTGCGAACTTACCAAGAGTCCTCCTCATCGTTCGTACAATATGATTTCTGTTTTAGCTGAAGAATTACAGGTCGAATCTTTGATTGACACTGGCTGTCATTTTTCTTATTCACGTTGATTTGTGCCACCGTTTGCGGAAATTGAGAACACCATATGATGGGCCAGAACTTTGTGGAGCAAGTGACGTCCCTCTGCGTACTTCAGCAAAGTGTACAGTTAGAGTTGTTATAGACGGCTTCTGCCACCATGTGCAGTTTGCTGTGCTTTCACCTTGTGCGCATCTGATGATTATTGGATGGGATATTTTGTCAACCGCTTCAGCGTTATTTCTTGTGGCGACCATGTCATCAAATGACAGACAGTGATTTTTCATCTAACGTTTCTGAACATCTTTCTCTAAGCCGCAGCTGATACTGTATTGCTTCCACAGACCGAAAAACTTCTTACAGTTGTTTCTGAACACATCACTGACGGGGATGTACTCATCGCACCATCTCGTAGTCATCTTGCACGTGGAATCGCCTTCCCATTAAGTATTGTATGGTTCCGCAGCGGATCATCGTAATGGTAACCACGAACACTACCCATGAATCATTCGTGCTGACTAAAGAAACTTCCCTGACATGCATAGTGAATGCTCCGCCTATATCATGACAGTGTTCACCGCCCCGCTGCCTCACTAACGTGATTCATCGCATGTCTCTTTTCCCGTTCTGTCAAAGATAATAAACCCGAATCTCATACCGCACCAACGCCAAGAATTGCTGGAATTGCTTCAAACCCACCAAGCTATTTTTGATGCCACGTCCCAACCACTAGAACGGACTAAAGTTGCACACAACTGCACCTCCACTGAAGGTAACTAGATCGTACGCCGATGGCATTATCTCGATGCTGTACCGGAGCGAAACGTAATTGAAGAAGATGTCAATGACATGTTCCGTCGTGATAATATTCATGCTTCAACAAGGCCGTGGTCCTCTCCAGTAGGATTAGCTAAAAAAAAAGGACGCATCGGTATGATTTTGTGTTGACTATGCGCACTTAACAAAACCGCAAACATGTCTACCCAAGGCCGAGAACTGATGATGCCCTTGACTCTCCGCAAGGATTCAAATATTTCTCGACCTGGACCTCCGCTCAGGTTACTGGCAATTACCTATGCACGAGGACGACAAAGAAAAACCTCTCGCAACTTTGATGGACTTTACGATTTTAATGTTATGCCCTTCGGCCTTGATAACGCACCAGCGACATTTGAAAGAATGATACCCTACATCGTTGCCTAAAATGGAGAACCTGTTTAAGTTACTAGGGCAACAATGTTATGTTTTCGTCAACTTTAACGACTATATCATGCACCTGAATGAGGTCCTCACGTATCTTGCTTCAGCGGGCCTTCAGATCAACACCAAGAAGTGCCACCTTTACACAAAGAAATTAAAATATTGGGACATCTGGTTAGCCACGACATTTTTTCAGACCCTGAAAAAATCATTGCTGTCTTCAACTTTGCTTGTCCACAGCGAACTGCAGATTTACGCAGTTCCCTCGGCTTGGCGTCCTACTTCCGGCATTTTATAAGGCATCTTGCCACAACGGCTGCTCCACTTCATGAACTACTTAAAGCGCGAAGCGCTTTCCTATGAACTGAACAGTCAGACAGTGATTTTAACGGCCTAAAGCACGGCCTCACATCAGATGCTGCTGTGGGTTACTTCAGCTACAGCACTACAACCAGCCTGCACACTGATGCCAGTGGTTACGGTCTTGGCGCTTTACTTGTGCAGCGCAATGCAACTTCGCGTGAGAGGAGAAAGTGATAGCCTTCGCCACCCGGACCATGACTCCAACTGAAAAAAAAGCACCATTACCGAGCAGGACCCAGGCAGCACAAAGTTGGCTATTTAGGGGGGGCCCTGGTTGATCCGACGTAGGCAGTACAGGACAGCCCTGGTAGGCTCAATGTGAGTGCTGCAAGAGGGGCCGACATAGGCCTGAAGGGGGCTGTCGACCGAGTCCCGATGGGCCCCACTAGGGACCGATGCAGGCAGCCCTTGCGGGGCTGCCCACATTTTTCCAGCATCGCCAAAGGGCACATCCCGCCAACTCCCCACGATGATCCTACTTTGGACAGATTCGGGTAGCCGCTCTGGGTGAACATTTAATTTTTTTATTTCGGTTCGCCCCTCATATAATGGCGTAGGACCGATGCGGGTTCTATAGCGCAAGCCGCACTTGGGCTTGCCCACATTTATCTCATAGGGTTCGACGCAGGAAATTGATGGAAAGCCCCTGTCCATGTTTTCGCAATCATGATTTATGCACATAATTAAATATTTTATGCATGTCTGCCCCTTCTAAGCAGCCACAGTATTAAATTTTACAATATTTCATACCATTAATCTAGCCTAAATGACTTCATGTGCATCTTGTTCAGGCTATGGAGAAGTGTGTTCTGAACAGTAATATTGTGCTGAGTGTTGCAGGCTATCCACAGCAGCCACATTAGGAGCAATAGTTATCAATTGGTATGTTTTAGTCTCAGCGCAATTGGCATGAGCGCGAGAACTAAAGCCACGTAATATTTCTTGCCGACTAAACATAGAACAACTGTTATACAAATCATCTATAATAGTAATATAGGGCAACGTCTAATACAAATAAAGCTTGGAAAGAATCATTACACAATTGTACACACGCCTTCTAGCCCCATTGCGGCCGATGTGGGACCTACAGCGGTTTTGTGTGGGCAGCCCCAATTGGGCTGGATGTTGTTTTTGAACCTAAAGCCCGCTTGCTGCTGCACGGGCCTTCAAATTCTCCACAAGGGACCGATTTTGATATCATGCGGGCGAGCCCGCCTTCCAGCCCCATTACGACCCATGTGGGATATAAAGCAATTTTTTTGTGGAAAGCCTCAATATTCAGGTGGGTGTGGTTTTTGAACCTGGAGCCCACCTGCAGTAGCACGTGCCTTCAAATTTCCCACAAGAGACCAATTTCGGTACCTTGTGGGCACGCCCGCCTTCCAGCCCCATTACATCCTAGGGGGATCTACAGCGGTTTAGCTATGGCTGCCTCAGTAACCTACAAGGGCCGATTGTGGCAGCATGTGGGCAAGTCCATTTTTTTCGCCCCACTACGGCCGATGTTGGTCCCACAAAGATTTTATGAGGGCGGTCTCATTTCGGATCTATGAGGGCTTTCCCATAAAGAGCCCACGTTTAGGTTGGATTGTCCTTAAGTATCTGACAAAGGACCCTTGCGGACTGGCTGCAGGAATGTGCTCCGCATTTGCCCGAGCAAGCCGCTATTGGACCCATGCAGAAGGAACAGGGGCAAGCCCAGGGCAGGTAATTTTCCACAGCTCCTACTTTTGTCGCCGTTTAAGCCAGGTAACATACTCAGTGTGGCTGGATTCAGAAAGGTTCCCACCTTCACCGGCCTCCATGCTCCTTTCTTCTTGCCGAGATTCTTATGCTGTTCTCGATATCCGCTTTAAGTATGTAGTACTTGGACATCGAGAAAAGAGTCTAGACGCTCGTTACTTGAAATGCGTTCATCCTCGAAGTGAGTTGCAGAAATCGGCCGGAAGGTAATACCCACGGCACTTCTTCCTCTTTGTTTTCACTCACGCCTTTGCGACGACGCGATAGCGTAAGCTGCCAGCCAACATATTGCCGCGAAACCTTCAAAACAGTATTTGTTGTTTGTTAACAGCCGCCGGCATACAGGCTTATCACTCTGATTCCGGACCGAGTATCAGTTCCGTAATTTTTGTTTGTTACTGCTCGATGTCGCGAGTTACACCTTTATCAGTTTTGTTGTAGCGCAAGACGCACCGAGATCTGTCTCGAAGGTTCCGGCCACTCGCCTGTCTTTCCACAATGTTCCAGCCCGTGCTGGTAGCTGTTTGCGACGTTATCTAGATTCTTCTGTGCAGCCTTTAAATTGAGCGTTGCCGAGTGTGACGAGCATTCTTTGTTCGACGATCAACGAGCACGTTTGTTTCTATCGCCGCCGCCGAGTTGCTTAGTTCTTTTGCGGGCGCAAGTCAGCCCAAATAAACAGTTTCTTTAGTGCAATCATCGACCCCCCTTCATTTGTGTCGCCAACCTTGTCGCCACTACGTGACATCTGGTGGAGGTGCTGCCTTTGATCCTTCAAGCGAAGACTCCAGCCTTGTTCCTGTCGCCATGGAAAACCAGCCCCAATAAAGAGTTATTTCAGTACCATCACGCCTGTGTCTTCTTTTGGCGTGTACGGCCTTGTCATCACTACGTGACAATATAAAGCCCTGCCTTAACCGAGCCGTGTGTACGTGCCTGCGTGACCTAGGGACAACGTCAATGCAAGGGTCTTGGAACGCTGCTTCTAGTGTTACCCTCCCATATGAGAGGTGAGGCGCGAATCGGCAGCTGCTGCCAAACGTAATGGCAAGTAACGAAAGCACTATGGATAGACAGACGGACATACTGAAAGAATCCGCGAGCATGAGCCATTAAAAATTACCGCCTGAAAAATGTGAAATTAGTGCTGTAAAATGTCTCAAGAATCTTGAGACATTAAGGCAACATGTTGGAAAGATAAACTGCATTTTATTGTCTCGAGGTTGATTGTACAAAAGAAAAATCCATTGTGTCGGTCTTTTGCATTAAGCAGCCAGGGGTTCTCGGCACATACCGTTTGTCAAATTAGGTGCTTAACAATTTTTTTCTTGGTACCGTGATGCGAACTAACGAATATATATGACTGCTACTTTTACGTCACTGCGACCGTATGGAAGGATAGAAAGGAATGTCTAAATACTAAACAGGTGCAGCCAAGGGATTCTGTTTGCCCTTCATATGCCGCTTGCAAAAATATGAAATTCAATCTGAAATCAACGCCGCAGAAAAGCAGGTAACATCTTTTGATGTCTACATTTACCTATTTTGAAACTTCATGTTTTTGGGGGCTCTGTCTCTTGTTGGTGTGTCCATGATGCTGGCAGGTTTGGGGCACAACTGAATATAGGGCTGGCGATAATTCAAGGCGAAAACTTTTGGCCGCTATATATCTACGTGCAGAAGTACAAGAGGGACCGCTATATATCTGCGTGCAGAAGTACAAGAGGGCGTCTGTATTCATCCTCCTATAAAAAATGCATATCTTAACAAGTCTTTAAAGTATGTCCTTGTCGCGAAATTTTCAGATTGCCTAAATTTCTGCTTGTATTCGCCTTATGTTTTCATAATTGCTAGGATGCGGAATACAATGCGCTCACTTAAGGCGGATATTAAGCACATTCAAAATGTCTGGCTCAAGATAGGTTCTGAATGAAAAACACAGGATTGCCGAGAGCCGAAACTTTCTTCTTTCTCCAAAAGAGAACGGAAGCACATATGTATACATTGAGCTGCGTGCAAGATGTAGACAATTGAAGTAGCCGCCATTTCCAACATCTGTATGCGAATTAACTTAAACGTGAACCAGATTGGTCCCATCTGCCCAAGGTGTCCAAGCGTCCACTCAATTTTATAACTTTACCTTCCTTAGGAGGATAAGTATTTTTCGCGATCTAATTCCTTTCCCTAGATGATTTCCGCCTGCGCCGTGCGCTCCTTCAAAGAAAAAGATATGTCCTCAGCGCAGTCATTTCGAATTCACCTTGAGTAGTAGTAGCAGTAGTATGTGGTTATTTTATTATATCCAAATAGAAGGAAAATGTGTTTGACAGTCCCGGTATCTGCTAGCTGATATATGAAGCACCTGAACTGTTAATAATTATATTCTAAGTGGTATAAGACGTGGCATTCGGCAACTGCTGGGAGGCTTTAGCTTTGTTGTTTCTGATGAGGTTGTTTTATTGCATCAACGCTCTATATGCGTCGCCTCTTTCACCTCATATAGATTTGCCTTCTGAAGGTGCGACAGTGAACGGTACGTTTGAGAAGCGCAGAATATTTTAAACTAAAACGGCTTCTGTAACTAGCTGCCGATTTGCTTTGCTCAGCTACTGCTTTTCTGTTCGTTATCTAATGTTTTATGGAACACTTGCACACTGCATTTCTGCTCGTTTAGCATGGCGATGCTTCTTGTAATAGACGTGATACGAGCCATTGTTAGCCCTTATGGGCTTCTTCAATCCACCAAAAACCAGGTTTTACACACTGCAGGGGCATGAAAAAAAAAAGCTATTGCAGAAACGTTTATGCAAAACATTTACCAAAGGTCAGACAACTTGGGCGTTCTTAATCTTCTTGCCTCTCTACATATGAGATATACCCACACTGGGGTTTGGTCAGGGTTTAGTGTAGGTAAAATAAATTTATATCATCGTGCTTTCCAAAAAAAAGAATGCACGGGAGAAAACATCGTAATCCTCTGCATGCTCCGGCTCAAGGCAAGATACGAAATGCACCAGACCACACTAAATGATAGCTTATAGTCGGTACTTTCTTAGTATCTATCTGAGGGGAAGAGGGCGAAGTCCAAAACACACACTGAATGAATGGCAGGGTGCTGCTGTTGTCTGCTTCCGTCTGATGCTTGTCGCATCTACCACCACGCCAGTTCACTGGTATGGCCGTTACACGTGGGGACATTGGCCAGTAGTAGTTTTGAAGCGTCGCTTAGCTGCCGAGATAAAGCCAAGATCACCGCGTGCTTTCGATGATGTTCAAACAGCTTCGAGGTCAAGTTGGAACTCATGCCAAAATTACTTATGACAGCTGTGTACCATCCAAAAATCAAAAGTAAAGGTCAAAGGTGGCAAGTTGCCTAACGTGTGAGCAGCTGCATGACACATGACCGGTGACGTCAATGTTGAGAACATATAGGTGTTCCGCGCAGCTCGGCCGCTACTACCTCATCACACTAGGTTTTAGAAATTCATGAATATGTATTTTTAGAAAGTATAACTTCTCTAGTTAGAACAAGACAGCTGCATTTTTAGCCTTTTCTCTGTCCGTCTGTGCTTTAGCGCGGAATTTTTGTCTATGAATCTAAAGAATGTTACACTTGCGCGTATGGACACACAATTTAGCGTTCATATTCTGGTGTAGAACTCTTTTTATTTTAGATACCCTTTTGGATACTCCGTTCGATGCAGCTTGAGTGTTAATAGTGATCATCAGCATTACTATACCCACTGCAGGACGAAGTCCCCTCCCATATTCCTCCAATTAACTCTGTCCTGTGCTAGCTGCGTCCTTGAACTTCTTAACCTCCTCCGCCGACCTAACTTTCTGCCGCCCCCTGCTACTCTTTCCTTTCCTTGGAATTTAGTTTGTTACCCTAAACGACCATCGGTTATCCTCTCTTCGCACTACATGTCCTGGCCATGCCCATTTCTTCTTTATTTCCACTACAATGTCAGTAACTTGAAATATTTCTCTGACCCACTCTGCACGCTTCCTATCTTTTAACGTTACGCCTATCATTTTTTCGTTCATAATCCTCTGCGTTGCCCACAACTTAAATAGAACTCCTTTCGTTAGCCTCCACATTTCTGCCCAATAGGTAAGTACAGGTAAGAGGCAGCTGTTGTATACTTCCCTCTTGAGCGATATGGTAAGCTGCTAGTCATATTCTTCAAATGCTTGCCAAATGCGCTTCATCCCAAGCTTATTCTCCATGTTTTTCCCTCTCATGGTCCGGATCTGCGGTTACTACTTGTCCTAAGAAGACATATTCGCCTACTACTTCCAGGGCTTCGCTACCTAATGTAAACGGCTGTTTCTTCCCGAAGCTCTTGAGCACTATCATAGTCTTCTGCATATTGATTTCCAAGCCTACCTTTCTACTTGTCCTGTCTGGGTCATCAATAATTCATTGCAATTCACTCCCAGTTACTTAGGAAGGCCATGTCATCATCAAATCACATATTACTGAGGTATTCTCCATCTACCCTTCTCCCTAACTTCTCCCATTCTAAGTCTCTGAATACATCACCTAAGCAAGCTGTAAATAGTACTAGGGAGATCGTGTCTCCTTGACTGACACCTTTATTTATTGGCATTTTGTTACCTTAATAATGGAGAACTATGTTTGCTGTGCGGCCAATGTATGTATCTATCTTCCAGTACTTTCATTTGCGGCTTCAAAACACACTGATTTCGCAATGGCTGCATGAGCGCCGTGGCCTCAACTGAGTGCATGCTTTTTCGTTATCAGTGAATGCTGTGATAAGTGCTGGTTATATTCCGAGTATTTTTTATCACCTGGTTGATGGTACGGATATGATCGATGGTAGAGTAGCTTAAAATACCTTTGCAAAAACCTGCTGGAGCTTTTGCTTGATTGAAGTGTAAGGGTGTCTTGATTCTGTCAGCTATTACTTCAGTAAATATTTTATACCTAACAGAGCGTAGGCTGATTGCTCTGTAAATTATCATGTCCACAGGTTCCACTTTTTTATGAATTAAGATAATGTTTGCATTCTTCTGTAGTTGCCGGTACCGTCGATGCGTCGATGACACCACGCATGCGTATACAGGGTGGCCAGTTTTCCTAGCACGATATGCCCGCCGTCGTTCAACAAATTTACAGTTACCTGACACATTCTCAAACTCGTCTTTCGTCACTGGCGGAACATCTGACTGCTTTTCCTACTTCCAATTCATTGTTGTCTTGACTACTTTGGCTACTGCAGACATCATTACAGAACTTTTTGGCTACCTTTACTGTCTTGTCCCTATTCTTAATGACATTGCCCGTTTCGTACTTAGCACTCAGATCGAATTTTCGCCGATGCCCAATTTCTCTTTCACCGATTTAAGGCTTCCCGCCGCGGCGGTGCAGTGGTAACACGCCCAACTATTGTGCCAGAGCACCCGGGTTTGATCCAGACCGTGGCGACTGCGTTTTGATGGAGGCGAAACGAAGAGGCGTGCGTGTGCTGTAGGAAGAAGGAAACGAAAATGCACGGGCTTGCTACTGGCTCTGTAGTTGAGCCACCTCCGCTGCTTCGTGCGGACAGAAGAGAAAATAGAGAAGAAAAAGAAGAAGCAAAGAAAGATGCGCGCCGCTACAACAGCCTTCGTCCACCACATAAGCGGTGGCGCATGCAATGACGGCCTAGAACAGATAAAAATTGCCCACGATTACGTTACTTCCTCCCCTTCATGGATCACTGCCTTGTCGTGGCGGAGGGGCTTGCGAAACTCGATGAAGTCGTGAGCTCTCCTGTGTAGGGCCACCCAAGATAGACAGGTCACGGCAGAGAGTTCTGACAAAATGTGATTCACTGGAGAAGGTAATGGCAACCCACTCCAGTATTTCCTGCCAAGAAAACCCTATGGCCAGTCACAATACCAATAAAGATAGGGCACCGGCAGATGAGCCCCCAGGTTGGAAGGCGTCCCACATGTGACTGGGGATGAACAAAGGGCGATTCCTAGTAGCTCCAGGACGAATGAAGCGGCTGGGCTAAGCCAAAAGGACGTTCAGTTGTGGATGTGTCGGGAAGCGACCGGAAAATCCGATGTTGCAAGGTGATATATCACATAGCAACATAAATTGTAAGATCTATGACGCAAGGTAAACTGGATGCCGTCAAGCGAGAAATGGACAGATTGGACATTGATATCTTGTGTATCAGCGAGATCAAGTGGACCGGAATGGGAGAATTTAACTCCGGCGACCACTTTGTCTTTTATTGTGAGCACGAATCTAAGAGAAGGAATGGGGTCGCTTTCACAGTAAACAGAAGAATGGGCAATGCAGTGCCAAGATACAACCCCAAAAACGACCGAATGATTTCACTTCGGATCCAAGGTTACCCTTTCAACATAACAGTTATCCAAATCTATGCACCGACCACTACTGCTGAAGAAGCTGACGTTGAGAGATTTTATGCGGACCTAAAATGCCTTTTAGACCGCGCCCCATCATCAGACGTCCTTTTTCTCATAGGAGACTGGAATGCTAAAGGTCGGGAGTGAAGAAATATCCGGAAGTACAGGCAAGTTAAGTCTTGGCGAGCCAAATGAAGCTGGGCAGAGGCTAGTAGAGTTTTGTCAAGAAAACAACCTTACCATAGCGAATACTCATTTTCAACAGCACAAGAGGTGCCTGTACACATGGATTCCACCGGACGGTCTGTACAGGAATCAGATCGATTATATTCTTTGCCGGCAGAGATGGAGAAGCGCTATACAAGCAGTAAAAACAAGGCCTGGGGCCGATTGTAGCACCGATCATCAGCTTCTTGTTGCCAAAATTAAGCTTCGATTGAGAAAAACGCAGAAAACTAGAAGGCCTTTCAGGTATGATCGGAGTCAAATTCCATTAGAATATGCTGTGGAAGTGAGGAATCGATTTCAAGAATTAGATCTAGAAGACAGAGAGCCCGAAGAGATGTGGACTGATGTTCGTGATATAATACAAGAAGTGGCTACTAAGGTAGTTCCAAAGCAAAAGAAATGCAAGAAAGAAAACTGGTTATCTGAAGAGGCTTTGCAAATAGCTGAGGAAAGGAGGATGGCAAAAGTTATGGGGGAAAGAGAAAGATAAAAGGTTCTCAATGCGGATTTTCAGAAAATAGCAAGGAGAGATAAGAATGCCTTCCTGAACATACAGTGCCAAGCAGTTGAGGACAACAGCCCCTTAAGGAACACAAGACCTCTGTATAAGACAATCAAAGATATCAAAGGAAGCTTCTGTGCTAAGCTGGGCGTGATAAAGGACAAACGAGGCAAGCACCTCACTGAAGCCTCAGAGATAAAGAAGAGGTGGCAGGAATACACAGAAGAACTGTACAAGAAGGACCCGAATGTGCAAACCCAACATAAGACGGTTGTGATTACTGATCTCGAGCCGGGCATCCTGAAGAGTGAAGTTGAATGGGCCTTAGCCAGCCTTGCTAAGAACAAAGCTAGCGGAATTGATGGCATTCCAGCCGAGTTGCTTCAAAACCTCAACCATGATGCTGTTAACATTCCGACTACATTATGTCAAAAAATTTGGACAACACTGCAGTGGCCACAGGATTGGAGGAGGTCAGTTTACATCCCCATTCCAAAGAAAGGCAGTGCCAAAGATTGTTCCAACTACCGCACGATTGTGCTTATTTCGCATTCCAGCAAGGTGATGATGAAAATCCTCCAAGGTAGGCTGCAGCAGCATGTGGATCGGGAGCTTCCGGACGTGCAAGCTGGGTTTCGCAAGGGCAGAGGTACTAGAGACCAAATTGCCAACCTTCGCTGCATCATGAAAAAAAGCAAGAGAGTTCTAGAAACCCATCTACATCTGCTTTATTGATTATGCGAAAGCGTTTGACTGCGTAGATAACAGCAGATTGTGCCTAGCTATCCAAGAGATGGGAGTTCCAATTCACCTCATCTGTCTCCTCAGGAACCTGTATGAAGGACAAGAGGCCACAGTCAGAACTGGGCATGGTCTTACTGATCGGTTTCTGATTGAGAAAGGAGGGAGGCAAGGCTGTATACTGTCGCCCTGCCTATTTAACCTATATGCAGAGTGCATCATGAGGAAGGCCGGTGTGGACGAGTCTTCAGATTGAGTGAAGATTGCTGGAAAACTTATCAACAACCTTAGATATGCGGATGATACCACTTTAATGGCAGAAAGTGAAGTGGAACTCAAGAGACTTCTGATGCGCGGACACGAAGAGAGTGAGAAGTTAGGGCTTAAACTGAACATTAAAAAGACAGAGATCATGGCATCTTGTCCTATCAAGTCCTGGAGCATCAATGGACAAGACGTGGAAGCTGTGACAGATTTTCTCTTCTTGGGCTCCAAGATTACCTCGGAAGGAGACTGCAGCCATGAAATTAGGAGACGCCTGCTTCTAGGAAATAGAGCAATTGTTAGCCTTGACCGCCTAGTAAAGAGCAGAGACATTAGTCTGCCAACCAAGATCCGTATAACTCGTGCTAAGGTCTTTCCAGTTGTGATGTATGGATGTGAGAGTTGGACTGTGAAAAAGGCTGACCGCCGAAGAATTGACGCGTTGGAATTGTGGTGCTGGCGAAGACTTTTGAGAGTTCCTTGGACTGCTAGAAGATCAAATCATTCGATATTGTCGACCATAAACCCTGACTGCTCTTTGGAGGGTCAAATTCTAAAGTTAAAACTCAGCTACTTTGGTCATCTGATGAGAAGAGAGGAGTCGCTGGAGAAAGATTTGATGTTGGGAAAGGTTGGGGGTCACCGGAGAAGGGGTAGGCAGCGAACGTGTTGGTTAGATGGCATCCTCGAGGCACTGCAGATGAAGTTATGTGATGTTAGGAAGATAGTGAGAGACCGGAAAGCGTGGCGTGACATGGTCCATAGGATCACGAAGAGTCGGGCACGACTGATTGACTGAACTGAACTGACGATACTTCCTAATGCAAAATTTGAGCGCAGCTTATCAACTCCTTCACGTTTTCGATAGATTGAGTCGAAGATTTAGAGCAAGACACGTTTGTACAATTACAGAACACTTTATTTTAATTTTTCACAAGTATTTCATCAGAAACACTCCACTAACAGTTCCTGGCTGTCATGAAAGAAGCTTTGTGGTTGGAGAAAAGAAGAGAGCAATTGATTTATCGGTAGGTTGCGGGAAGCAGCTCGTGGGCCCGTAGGAAAATTGCGCGACAAACACACAGCAGCCACAAATTGATGCCGCTGCCGCCGCTAGCGAGGAAAGCGAGTGAGAACGGGATGCATGCACCGTAATGCGCTGACAGCGAGCCCGCGTTTCTGCAAGCGGAGAGCCCCCTCGCTGCCACCTAGGAAGAGGGGGACCCCCTCCTCTTTCTGCATGGTGGCGAGGGTGTCCGATGCAGTCAGCTTGTCTTGACGCGCTAGCGGCGGTAGCGGCATCAGTCAGTCGCTGCTAGCGCTGCCTCTGGCGACGCCCTCTCCCCCTTTCCTTTCCTCGTGTTCTCCGGTTGCTGCGCGCGCTCGCCCCCATTGTTCGCCGCTTAGTGTACCTCCCTCCCCACTTGCTGCGAGGTTCCGGTTGCCGAGGCGCCGGCTCGAACTGGAGGGATGAAAAGGGGTCGGAGCTGGTTACGAGGCCGAGGTGGTCGACGCCGACGCCGACGACGAAGACGACGCGAAACACAGGAACGGGCTCCAAACAGCTGCGCTTTTAAAATTCGGTGGCTAGATATCCCCGGCCGCAAACTGCGTTGACCTGCCGTCCCAGCGCTGTAGGATTAGGAATTGCAACCCTTTACCACCTCCGCCAGGTAGTCGAAATTACTCCGTAGCCCTCTACTCCGGCTCCCCTTTCTCTCTTTAAACTTTCTCTTCCACCTTCCTCCCTTCTCTTACACCGCAATTCAGTTGTTCACAGAGACAAGTGTAACAGATACTGCGTCTTTCCTTTCCTCTGAACCAATAATAATAATAATAATAATAATAATAATAATAATAATAATAATAATAATAATAATAATAATAATAATAATAATAATAATAATAATAATAATAATAATAATAATAATAATAATAATAATATTATTATTATTATTATTATCATTATTATTATTATTATTATTATTATTATTATTATTATTATTTACGGCTTCCCTGTTCCTTACAGCATGGTAAGTTTTCTTCATGGTATACGGCTTTATATCGGCCACTTTGCGCTTATTGATTAGCTTTGATATCTCTGCGAATTCTACCTGGTATTTTGGATTCACGTGCAACAATGTGAATCATATCACATTAAAATGACCGCCTAGACAAAGGATAGCAAATGCCATTTGGTTTCAAATTAGCAATATGGTGTTCCCGGTACAAAAGAATGCGCAGAAACTGGTTTTTACGAAGCTGTAAGGGCAGCTGATTAATTCAACCTACAACGCTTCGCAACTGCTTGCCCTTTTTTTTTAAACCAACTGATAAAGTTATGATGTCTGCTGCTGCAAATCAGACATTATTCAAATCTAGTCATACCAGAGGCAATCAGAAGCATGTTCACAACAAAACTGCATCTTGTAATTACCTCATTGTGAACAAAACCTAAAATGTAACCGGCTGCCCCAGCTACACCAACTCCCCAACCAACACACATTTTTTGTTACTTCACGGAGAAAGCTCGCCTTTTTTTTTATTGACTGCTCACTTTGCACTCTCTACATAAATCTTTAAGTATGAGAAATAATTGAAAAATGTCAAATGGGGCATACTATTTGGCCGTCTCTAAAGAACGAAAATAACTTTGTCCTTGTTTTCATTTGACATTCTTTGAAAATATTCAAGAAAACTGAACAGAGATCTCCTATTTGAATGCATAAAATTTTCTATCTATATTTCCAGGCTGGTAGACCTCAAGATGAAACAATATCGGGTAGCATTCATCCTTTTTCTTATGGCATGCAGATATATCAATACGTGTGAGGTATGCTTATATTCCTTGTCATTCTATTTTCCTATCTACAAGATGACATTATTTAAAGTACTGCGGCTACCGCTTTAAAACATTGAGGGCCGATTTGTTTTTATTAGCGTACGCTCCAGTAGCAATGAAATATGCATTTATTTAAAAACTTCTTCAATAATTACGCAGTATATTCCAGGTTCAGGCTTTTCGAAAATTTATGCAAATCGGTCAGCGGTATTAGCAATTATAAAACCAATGAACATATTACAAATAAAGCACAATGTTTATATAGTACAAATATAAAATCATTTTTGATAGCTTCAGCACCGATGCAGTTCTCCTTTAACGTGCCGAAGAGGAGAAAGAAAGACCGGTATGCTAAGCAGACAGCCTTTCCGTTGGCTATCCTGCACTGGGGAAAAGGACAAGAGGATTAAAGTGGGACGATAAAGAGGATTGCCTTGTAGGCCTTGAAGGTATTCGACTGTTGTGACCACAGAACAGGGATCTTATGCAGCGTTGAAGGAAACTTTACGTGATATATTAAAAAAACTCTTCTCATTATTAGCAGCTCGAATCGGTTTTTGCGGTTTAACGTCTCAAAGCGACTGAGGCTATAAGCGCCGCCGTAGTGGAGGGCTCCAACAATTTAGACCACCTGCGGTACATATTGTGTACTGACATCGCACAGGACACGAGCGCCTGGCTTTTCGCCTTCTATAAAAAGCACCCGTCACAGCCGGATAAGATCCCGCATCATTGGACACAGCAGTGAGAGTCCTAACCACTGCACCACCACGGCAGGGCTCATGATTTATAGTTTGTATTTTGGAGACTACCGCAATATAATGCTTAGGCATTACGTCGTTATTGGGCAGGTCAATTTAGAATGATCTTTTATTATATTTCCAAGTGGTGGGTAGAATGACAAAAGGTAGCGAATGAGGAGACAGCAGTTGTGCTTAAATTACCTCTTTATGGTTAACTTGCACCCGCTAATAACCAATCGAATGGGTGGCGGCGAGAACAGAAAGCGTGCTGGGCGGCCGTCGAACTATGTATATCCTCTGCTTTAGGCAGCTTTGAATTTAAACTCTGCGAAGAAACATCTCGGTATAATGACCAAAGGTACGAGTAGAACCTGGAACAACGCGGCAAGACATGCAATCATTCCAAAAACATCTGGGCGCTTGCTGCACTTCACAGAGAAATATGCATCCCGCCTGTGCAACACTTAGCGAAAAAAAAAAAACAAATATCCTAAACTTTCTTCATATGATAACTGCAACGTATTCAATAAATTAATCAATTAATCAATCGATTTATTTCCAGCCTCCTTTACAAAGAAACTCAGGGCTGCAAGAAAAAGCAGTCATTACGGCCGCTTGATAAGCCTTACCTCCCCTACAAAGAGGCAGATTTGTATCGACTGAAATGGCGAGATTAATGTAAACTTGTTGTACCACACGGAAGGTACAGAAGGTAATAAAGTAATGACTCCCCATGCTTGCTGAGAGTTGTTGAAAGCAGCAAAGAATTAAATGGTGCCTGGCATGTACGCAAAAAAAAAATCATTTTATAAATCAAAGATTTAAGAAAACGGTTTATACTCTTGGTTTGTTGACTGTAAAACAGAGCCGAGAAGCGTTATTCGTTTCAAATTTTAATATAGGAACTTGCTGCAACTGAAATGTTCTTTAATAATGGGAGCACGCTTGACCAATAGCGGCTGACGTGTTCTGAAAGGCAGTAATGATTGTATTTTGGTCTCTGCAGGCGTCCGCTTGCTCAAAGAACGAGGTCAAGGTCAAATGCACGGGAAATGAATATCCAGAGAACATATGTCCAGACATTAAAAAAAGAAGGCCTTGTTCGCCGGGGGACGAAGTGTGCGTGTGTCCAAGCGACAAGTGGAGGCAGCCAGGGACTCATAACTGCGTGTATTCTGATCAATGCTGCGGAGGTAGAATGTGCGGCGCCGGACATTGTCCGCTAGCATGCGGCTACAGCAGTTAATTATGCAGTACTCTTTATATAATAAATCTTATTATTTGTTGTGAGCAATTTCTTGTTAGTATCGCGAAATCGAATTTATTTCTGTGATCGGGAGTGGTAACACAGATGCATACATACCAAGCCGAGAATGCGTCATGTTAGCTTGAAAAGGGAATGTGATTAAGTTGAGACAACTTGTAGTGGCCCCACCTTTCACTCACCAAGTGCCCCTGAAGAAGATGATTTTGATACCAGTTTCTCGCTGGTTGCTGTTCGAAGCTCAACTAACACGAATAAATGGTTATCTCGCTTTTAGGAGCCTCCTGTCATTCTTTATGTGTTTTACAGGTATTAATTTCCCTGTGCTCTCTTTTCTTCGTATAGCATATGGCCATTCTCATCGCTAAACGCTTTTAAAAGAGATATAACGCCAAACAAAAAAATTTGAATTACAGCTTTCTTACGTTGTGATACTGGCTAGCTCCAGGGATCACCACACGGCAAGCTGGTATCAAGATCATGTGTTGATCTGAATGAACATTCTAGATTGAGCGGGTGCTACTAAAGCATCCAAAGTCAGCATCTTAAGAATATCTGAGATATCAAGGAGCTCATCATTTTTTGCTGCCCCCACAATCCAACTTTTGCAGCTCCCTGACATCGAACTATGGTGGGCACCAGCCTTAGATTACCTGCCTTATTCACCGATTCCATTGTCAAAGAACTAGATACCTCTCTAAGTAATATCCAGATGTGCCAGGTTCCAACATGTCTAAACCTGAGCCTTTGTTTTCCTTATTTCGTAAAAAATGCTGGGAAAGTTATAAAGCCCATAATTAAGTACAAACAAGCTGCTTTTCCTGTGCTGGAAACATCAGAAATGCGTGGCCGCAAGCTGAAATCAAAAATTCTAGAGGGCACTTTGGACCACTGAAGTGCGATGAGATGAAAGCCATTATAAGGCGGTGGATCGTAACCCTCCGATAAGGCACCTCCATCTCCATTTCTTCTTTGTCTCCAACTATGAGACCTCGGAGAATTGTGACAGATACTGTCCCTTTTGTATCCTTTTGTATCCTTTAAATCAATTTGAAATGCAGCTCATGCTCGCTGTACTAACACATTCTAGACATCTGGGTCTGCTTCTGTTTGCTGTGTGGTGCTGCGTTCGAGAAAGCACGAAATGAAAGGCGCCCCATGGACGCCTGGATCAGACACTTGGCTGGGTCAGAATCATCTATGCATGAACCGGCTTGTAGCGTCAAGACCTGTTGCGACGGTACATGGCACACCCCTTTTCTACCACAACCAGAATTCCATTGAACGCATCAAAGGTCACCGGCGTTCTATAATTCGTTTGCAAGAAGTCAAATGTGCATTATTTCTCACTAATGAATCCCGCTATTCTTAGGGTAGGCAAGTGTTGCTCCCATGTAGGCAAGTGCCACATGTAATAGGCAACATGGACTGGAAGGCCTAAAAACGTTTGGAGAAGGAGATCATGACAATACACGATGATGTGTATTAAACCAAGAATAAAGAAGATAAAGACGTATTCGGTGAGAGGGTAAGAGAAAGAAACGACGGTGATGAAGACAAGGATGACGTGTCCCGTCATCCTTTTAACGCCAAGATTATAAAAGCGTGAGAGATAGCGTGGCATGAGGATAGAACAGAAAAGTGGTGGTTCCGGCGGGTCAGGGATACTTCGGCTGGAACAGAGCAACGCTGGCTATTTCCTGCCGTTCCGGGTATCAACGGCTGACTCAGCCACCTGCTACGCCAGGGGTGTCTCCAGTGCTGCTGCCGCCCATCCGGGTGGTGTCGCCAACGCCAACAACGCCAACATAGAAAGCGTTGTCTCCCAGGGAACTAGGGCATAGAGCTGAAACGGCAAACCCCAACGACGCCGCTTGCGACGCCAGCCTGACCATTACGAACACCCTCTCGACGCCTGCTAGCTGGATGCCCCTAACTGGCCTCATGCAATGCTTCATCAGCACCGAACCATGAGCACGAATTCCGAGCGCTACTAGAGTGTATATTCCCGTGTCGTGTGTCTTGGTAGCCTTTGTGTTTTGTGGTTGTTTCACTGGTAAGGTTTGTGTCCCTGGATTTGTGTCGCGTCGGGTGTTTTAAATATGCGTCAGAGTGGGTACACCGGTTGCAAGTCCATTCTTTCGGCCCGAATGTTCGCCGGGGATTCGTGACAGCATGTGGGGCTGGACTAACTATCATAATACCGGCATCGGTGTCCGATGGGGCAAAAGGGGCCGAGCCCTTTTTGAGCTTGTCCCAGATTCTGCTACATGGGCCTCATTTCGGCGTTGCTCTCGCTAACGCAGCGCACATTTCTGCGTCCAGACTACTACGATAGGTTGTCGGATATGTTTCGGAAGATCAAACCTAAATGTAGCCTTTATGTAGGAAAGCTCACAAAGGACAAATTTAGGGCCACCCGTTTAATAACTGTGGAACCTAATTGGGACATAGTGGGGCAGAGATTAGAATTACACGCATGATGCCTCACTCGGTCCTTTGTATGTTACATAAGAGCACGTCCATAATGAATGCGAGCACAATTTAAGTAAGGTAAAGTTGTGCCGCCTTAGCTAAAACGCTTTAGGTTGAGGTGATCTGTAATACGGCTCGACATCGGCGTGCCGGAGTGCTGCCCAGAGCGGTGCCTTGCATGCAATTTGTAAGCACGTGTAACGGCAAGTGTAATTTTGGTGCAAAAACTAGACGTAGCCTTATTGAGGCTGTCAACACTAAACATATTTAGGTTCCTCATCAGCGTTGGCGTTTATGAAAGCTTGGGTGTCCGCATGTTTACTGAATTCTTAAGACTTTTTATCAATGAGGGCTAACGCAATAATAAAGAGGGGTTCTTTTCGCGAGAGATAGCGCTAGCCCAAAAAGCCTGCCGGATTACTGCCGCTGTGGGTACCGCCTTGGCCGTAGCGGTGTTTGGGCCACCAGAATGTCTGCATACAAATGTTCGCGCTCTTTCCAACCCTAATTTATAATAGGGTCGCCCTATATCACTTATATATTATTTGTATAACAAGTGTAAGCACCTTTATTTCCATGGAAAATGTTTGACTTTTGTTCTCGCGGTTATGTAGACTGCGCTTAAATGTTTGGACCATACACACGGGTACGGGTAAGTGGTCCTTCTTAAGTGGTTGTCATTGATAGCCCGCAACTCTGTACATCAATAGCTTTCAGAACACAGAACTTCACTGCCTGAACAAGCTAGAAAATTATGTCTTTGAAATTAGATTGAATATGTAAAATATTGTACAATTCCATTTCGTGGTTGCTTAAAAATGGCGGCAGTCTTATACAAAATATGTGCATAATTATTGCCCGAAGTATTCATTTTGGAGAACTTCCTTGGACTGGGGGTGATCATGAATTATCGTGATCGGACACTTATGGCTATAATGCTGGAAAGCCGAATTTAAGTCTGCCCCTATAGAACCTGGATCGGTATCTCCAGTAGCCATTATAGGAGTAGCTGGCTGAAATATAAAATAAATCTTCATGCTGAGCGGCCGCTCAAATTTCTCCAATGTGGGACCATAAAAGAAATTTGGCGGGACATGCACATTTCATATAGCAGGTTGAATGTCGGCAGTCTAATAAGTGTTGACCACATCGGCCTGAAGTGAGACCCATCGGTGTGTATGTCAGCATCCTCCTTCAGGCCTACGTTGCCACCCGTTACAGCAACGGCATCGAGTCCATCGCCATGGCCCACATTGTCCTCGCAGTACCCACCAGGGCCCTACTCTGTCCTACGCATGATAAATGACAAGTTACGTTATGGCTTAAGAGCAATGAAAGAGCTTCAAAATCTAGCTCGATCATTTTACCATATACAGTGCCCTGCAACTTTATCGTATCCATACTAAAAAAGTCTCCCCGCCTCTACTGGTGGCTCATTTGCGTTGAAACTGAGCACAAAGCTTGCGCGTTCTTGCAGCCTTCTTTACGGAGTAAGTTTGACCATGGTGCTTACTTGGTTTGGCCGCGCATGATGAGAAACCAGAACCGTCTGCGACGAGACTTAGGAGCCAAAAATACCAGCGCAGAGTTTCCAGCACTACTTCTTCATAAACTAAGCTTTCTAAACATCGACCCTTGTGTAATTAATTGTATTCGCGCTTTCCTCACGTCCCGCGTATAATTTGTAAATTCTAGAGGCTTGTGTGCACTACACCGATCTAGGTCGGCCGACCCTCATTAGACCCGTTTTTTCCGTGGTAATCGTGTTTTTCACACGGCGCCGACACTGACAGCGCGACGATGGTCGGCCGACGGGGAAGTCGGTCGACCGACGCCGGGAGCGAAGAGATCGGGCTGCCGTGAGCCAGCTTCCTAGTCACACAACGACGAAGCGAGGCCTCGCTGCCCGAGCGGACCAATAGCTGTCGCCACCCCGGGGCCACTGATTTAAATACTTGGTGCTCGATTTTTACCATTTGTTCACCAAATAGCTCAGGCATTCGCTAAATGAATACTTCACGGCAATAGTAAACGGTTTGCCATTTCCCGTGTAAGCGAGAAATTTTATCGGGAATGCGTCAATGGCAACGAGTGCATGCGATCGCTGCTGCAGTTTACATCTGTGTGCATACACACACGCTGCTCATTTTCATGGCCAAAAAAGCACCTGTCGGGCTCTGCTTTACTCGGGTGTTTTTTCTTCTCCCACAACGGCTCCGAAATTACGCATTTACGCAACGCGATAACTCCGCAAGAACCGCCGGTGCGTCGACATAGCACATGATAAATGTTTGGCTTTTGTAGTTGACATCGCAAGAGATCGGTTCTTGAATTTGCTCTCCTCGATGCAATTAATATTCGATCCTGATTCCCTTTAACCGGGAGTGTAATCGGCAACATGCCGCATGAATTAAAACGGTGTTATTTGTTGCCCACGAGTGCCGCTGACTGCTACCAGCCGCCCTCAACATTGCTCCGCCGACCAGGTTACGCCGGCACTTACTGCTGTCTCTACAGGCGCCCCGTGATAAAATAAATAGGCGGCGATGACATCTAGGCACCCTAGAAGCAAACGTGGTTCTCAGGTCACTAAAACCAAAACTACCACCGATTACCATTTCCACGCACTTAAACATGTTAATTTGTTCTCCACGATCGTCGGCATCATACACATAAACTCTGCGGGCTCGCTAGGCCTACTCACCGGAGACGGGGTCGGCGTCGACTCATATTCAACAAAATCCCCCCCTCGCGAGTGTTGAGGAGTGAAAATATGAAGCGCCATTCTACCCTGCTTAATTTTGGCATGTATAGGACACAGGGAAGCGCAGCTATGCACTAGCTGTACGGCATTTCATTCGGCATTTGTTTGTTGGCATTTCATTTTCGTTTGCTCGATCATCTGCCGAGGACTGATCGGGTGACCATCGACCGATGTGTTTTGTCGGCGTAGCTGGTATTGAAGCTTGTCACACTACGATAGCAGGCGGTAGGTGGTCGTGCTGGCTTTGTTGTCGGTTTATTGAGACTGACCGGTACATCAACGTCAGGATCTGCCGACCTACCCGTCTACCACCGATGTCGGCGTCGCGTCGCCCTAGTGTAAACAGGCCTTATTGAAATGGACTCATTTTCGGTCCCAGTCTGGTCCGGCGTCCCGCAAGGATCGGTTCTGGGACCGCTAGTTCTTATTTTTGATTTACATATATGACTTGTCTTCCTGTGTTTCTTCGAAATTTTGTCTATTTGCTGATGACTGTATCTTGTACTGTAAACTTGCTGATAAATCTGATGTCCTATTCATTCAGAGTGGCCGTAATAATATGAGTGCATGGGACAGCAAATGGTGCATGCAATAAAACATTAACAAACGCAAATTCATGAGGGTATCTTTTACTAATGTAACATGTCTCATGTATATGCTTAATAAGGTCCCATTAGAATCTGTACAGTCTTACCGTTACCTTTGGGTAATTGTTACTAGTGATCTACCCTGGAAACGCATGTCAACTCCATCATCGCTAAAGCCAATCGTGCTCTCGGGTACAACTGTCGTAGTTTCTCTCTTATATCATCATAACAAAAATTAATAATATATACAGCGTACATACGTCCACAATCAATTATCTGGTTGTGACCCCGGTCAAGCAGCCTTCATTCACTTCATTGAGGCAGTACAAAATCACTCAGCCCTGTTCATCTTAAATAACTATCAAAGGACAGCCAACGTTACTAATGTGAAAGCATTATTACATCTCCCGCTGTTATCGACTCGAAGAAGACATCCCGCCTCCCAAGCTCATTTGTCTCGATATGTCCATCTTCTGAAGCGACTGGCTCCCCTTTCATTGCCACCTATTGTCGCGCTGCCAGTAGTCTCATCGCTCTCGGCGTAAAACGTGCAGTATTAGGGTGGCGCTGCGCCACGAAAAAACCTGACGTGTGGTGCATGCCTCATTGCCATGCACTCTGTTTTCATTGCGGCGCAACAAGCCATCTGTACCATGAACGCTCGTATCGGTGTCTCGGTCTTCGGAGCTTCTGTATCGACGCCCCTCCACCTCCTTTTGGCCAACGTCCCCGAGTTATTGAAAAGTATCCCGCGGAGCAGTATCCTACATTCCCTGCACAACGTCATTACCTCTCCCTGAGCCAAGGCGCTCTTCGCCGTCCTACCACGGATGCTCGCTAGCGAGCGGCGCCATTCGCTCAGCCATCGTCGGGAAAATAAAACAGCACCATTTGAGGGCGAAGCCGCTGGTAGTGGCTGCACTGAAGTCCTTCAGTCCTTCGGCCATAGTCGTTTCGAGCCGACTGAGAACTGCAGTATACCATGGCTTAGGGATGGCAACCATGTTTCTTTTGATACCTCTTATTTTTGTCTTTAGTGGACAGCAGTGCCGACTACGATTTTGAGGCGTAGAGAACTGTGACACGCTCCAAAATACCATACAATGTACGCTACGCATAGCCGAGCAAACACGTTGCCTATCCTTTAAAATGTTTCAAGTAAAAAGTCTTGACGCGTCACGAAAATGCCGTGAAGATATATTGCCGCGAACTCTTTAAATCTTTATTTGTTCCTGTTCGACAGCCGCTGGCATGCGGCCTTGTCATTGTTATTATGGCGCGCTTATCAATTCTGTATCCCGTGTTTGTTCATGCTGGTTGTCGCGATACTACGCGTTATCATTTTCTTTGTCGCGAACGATGTGCCGAGATCTGTCTCGAAGATTCGAATCACTCGCGTAGGTTTCTACAATGTTACAGGTTGTGCTACTAGCAGTTTGCGACGTTATCTATATTGTTCTGAGCAGCCTCTAAATTGAGCGTTTACGAGTACGACGGGCATTCTTTGTTCGACGATTGGCGAGCCCGTTTGTTGCTATCGCCCCTGCCGAGTTGCTTAGTTCTTTTGCGGGCGCAAGTCAGCCCAATAAAGTTTCTTCAGTGCAATCACCGACTCCTCATTAGTGTCATCGACCTTGTCACCACCACACGGCATCTGGTGGAGGTGCTGGCGCCGTTCGACACCGGGAGGCATCAACTTTGAAAATGGTCCAGTCAACAGCACCAGTTGTCTTGGTGCAGCCCCGGGAGCCCCCATCTTCCAAGGACTTCCCACTGAAGATGCGGAGGACTGGATGTACCTCTTCGACCGTGTTTCAGAATTCAACGGCTGGAAAGACAAAGCGAAGGTAAGGCAAATCTATTTCGCTCTTCAAAGATCTGCCCGTATATGGTTCGAAAATCACGAGGCAGCTTTGAAGGATTGGGAGACCTTCAAGAAAGAGTTTTTGACTGCCTTTGCAATTGTCGTTCGAAAGGAAAGACCCAAAGTGATCCTTTAATCAAGACTTCAACTCCCAAACGAGCCCCTCCGGGTCTACATAGAGGGGATGTAGCGCCTCTTTCGCCGCGCCGACCCGAACATGACCGAAGGTAAGAAAGTGAAATTTTTAATGTGAGGCGTTAAAGATTTGCTTTTTTTCAGGTCTTGCCCAGAACCCGCCGAAAGCTGTGGACAAATTTGAAAGTGAAGCATCAACCATTGAGAAGACGCTGGACACCCGAATGCGCCACTACCATAGTGCATCTAGAAGCAGAGAACGCCTTCGCGATCTCATCCGTGAGATCGTCCGAGAGGAACTTCGTCGTTACTGCCATCATTCCAGCTACCCCAGGTTGCAACGCTCGCGGACGTCGGCCGTGAATAAGTCCTGCAGGTGCTGGGCGTTCTGCGATAGTTCCAGCACAGGAGGCAACAGCGATGAACAACGCTGCTCCATTACGTCGCCCTGCGCCCCGACGTGATGACTTTCCAAGCCCTCGCCGCTACCGTCCTGTTCCTGAAAGCCGCCCCTTGGCCCCCTACCAACGACATCCAAGCTCCAGGAAGTGCGACGCCTGGAGGACTGCGAACAACAGGCCATTATGATTCCGCTGTGGTGAGGCCGGCCACATTCTATGCCACTGCGCATAAAGACAAATTGGCCTCCGCGGATTTGCAGTCGGCGCCCCATGACCCCGCCCCGATGAACGACTTCACGAAATTGAGAACTACATACGTAGTGGTGAGTGTGCGCCACAAACCCGTCGATTCAGGTCCCCATGGGCCCGCTTTTCGTCGCCAGGCCGCATTTACGATGACAGTGTACAAGGAAGGTCCCCAAGCCCGCCCAGGGGAACTAAATAGAGAAACCTTTGGAGGTGAGGTTGCTTCACGACGAAAACACGAAGATCCTCCATTGCCGACGATGAGTGACGACGACGACGCCAATAAATAGCTGATCCACAGGACGACAACATTGACGAGACCAGACATCAAGTTGACATCGCCGCCCAGCGATATTACGGCGGTGTGCCCAGTCCGCGACCTCAGCACGAGACGAAGCAGAGATCGAACACCGAAGCCAACGTGCAATACTAGGACGCGAACAAGCGACCTTGAGATTGCTGTCGACGAACGCACCGGTGCCGACTACTGTGTCATCAGTAGAGCTTTCGCCGCCCAGTTCAAAAAGGTGACGACCACATGGGACGGCCCGCTAATGCGCACCGCTAGTGGTAACCTTATTACGCCATTGGGGCGATGCACCGGAAGGGTTACAGCAAATGGACGTACCTACCCTACCAGCTTCGTCGTCCTACAGCACTGTTCCCGCGATGTGATCCTGGGCATGGATTTTCTGAAAGAACATAGAAATATCATTGACCTCCGATCCCAACTAGTCAAGCTCTCGACCGACAAAGCCATACCTACTACGAGAACTTCGGCGCATCACGTCGCTCTCAACGCCCTCAACGGACAATTGACCGTACCGCCCCGATCAAGCGTCATCGCCCCTGTGGTTACAAAAGAAGTCTAAAGCACAGAAGGGGTTGTCGAAGGAAACACTCAGTCGTTACTGGATAGAGGACTTGCCATCGCAAGAGGTATCGTCCGTTTCCGTCATGGACAAGCTGATGTGCTCGTCACGAACTTCACCAAAGAATACCGGCACCTGAACAAGGGCGTGACGATTGCTTTCCTTGACGAGCTAGCGGAAACCCGAGAAGTCTGCGCCCTCCACAGCCAACTTGAAGGCAATGCACCCAACCGAGTCAAGCAGCCCGATTTCGACATTAACCCAGCGCTCCCCCGAGACAGGAAAGACCGAATTCGCACTCTTCTTGAAAACTACAGCAAGTGCTTTTCTTCAGCGTCGAAAGTGCGGCAAACTCCGTTCGCAAAGCATCGCATCATCACGGACGAAAACAGTCAACTGCTACGTCAAAGCCCCTACCGTGTATCGCAAAGAGAACGCCAGGTCATACGCAATCAATGAGGAAATGCTGCGTGATGACGTGATCCATCCATCCAACAGCCCCTGGGCGGCACCAGTCGTTTCGGTGAAGAAGAAAGATGGCACACTTCGCTTTTTGCATCGATTACCGTTTCTTGAATAGCATAACAAAGAAGGATGTCTATCCACTTCCCCGCATCGATGACACACTGGACCGGCTCTGCAATGCATGGTACTTCTCATCGATGGACTTGAAGAGCGGATATTGGCAAATTAAGGTCGACGAAAGAGATCGCGAGAAGACAGCATTCATCACACCGGACGGCCTTTTCGAGTTCAAGGTGATGTCGTTTAGCCTCCCACTCCGCAACAGCGACGTTTCATCGAGTAATGGACGCTGTGCTGGCGGGCTTGAAGTGGCAGATTTGCTTGGTATACTTAGATGATATCGTTGTCTTCTCGTCAAACTTTGAAGACCACCTGAAACGGCTGCAGACAGTGTTGGAAGCCATCAAATCATCGGGATTTACGTTAAAACCAAAGAAGTGTCACTTCGCCTACCAGGAACTGCGGTTCCTAGGTCACATCGTTGGCAAGGGTGGTGTTCGGCCAGACCCGGAGAAAACAGCTGCAATCGCACAATTTCCACCACCTTCTGATAAGAAAGCCGTGCGCAGGTTCCTTGGGCTGTGCGCTTATTATCGACAATTTGTCAGAAATTTTTGGCACATCGTCGAACCGTTGACGCTGCTAAACATAGGCTGACTTACCTTTTAAATGGGAAGCGCCGCAAGGAGCAGCCTTCGACGAACGTAAGCGCCGCCTGCAGTCCCCTCCTCTCCTCGGCCACTTTGTTGAAAGCACTGAGACCGAAATTCACACCGACGAAAGCAGTTTGGGCCTAGGAGCCGTTCTCGTCCAGAAGGGAGCTGGACTGGAGAAAGTAACTGCCTACGCTAGCAGGTCCCTCACTAAAGCCGATTCAATTACTCGACGACCGAGGAGTGCCTCACGATCATCTGGTAAGTTCCGTCCATACCTATATGGTCGACCATTCAAGGTTGTAAGTGACCACCACGCACTCTGCTGGCTGGCTAATTTGAAAGACACCTCCGGCCGCCTTACCCGATGGAGCCTAAGACTTCAAGAATTTGACGTTACGGTAGTCTATAAGTCGGGCCGCAAGCATTTAGACGCAGACTGCTTATCGCGCGCTCCCGTCGACGTTCCTCCGAAGGAAGATGACGACGATGTCTTTCTGGGACCAGTTAGCGCCAGCAGCTTAGCACAACTGCAGCGATCAGATCCTCAGCTGAAAGACCTAGCAGATTACTTGGAAGGCAAGAGCGCTTCTCCTCCTGCTGTTTTTAGGCGTCAGTTTTCGTCGTTCGCCTTAAACAATGACGTCATCGTAACGACGAACTTCGCTCTCAACAAGACAGCTGAGCTTCTTGTCGTGCCTAAAAACCTCAGGCCGGGTCTTTTTAATGGGGGGAGGGGGTGCAGTAATGCCGCGAACTGTTTAAAACTTTATTTCTTCCTGTTCGACAGCCGCTGGCATGCGGCCTTGTCATTGTTATTATGGCGCGCTTATCAATTCTGTATCCCGTGTTTGTTCATGCTCGTTGTCGCGATACGACGCGTTATCATTTTCCTTGTCGCGAACGATGCGCCGAGATCTGTGTCGAAGATTCCGATCACTCGAGCAGGTTTCTACAATGTTCCAGGTTGTGCTACGAGCAGTTTGTGACGTTATCTAGATTGTTCTGAGCAGCCTCTAAATTGAGCGTTTACGAGTGCGACGGGCATTGTTTGTTCGGCGATCAGCGAGCACGTTTGTTGCTATCGCCGCCGCCGAGTTGCTTAGTTATTTTTCGGGCGCAAGGCAGCCCAATAAAGAGTTTCTTCAGTGCAATCACCGACTCTTCATTTGCGTCATCGACCTTGTCACCACCACGTGACAATATTGATTGTATGTGCTACGTTTTCAATATTTCTAAGCATCAAACGTATATTGTGTGCAATTCGTTCTTCCGGCTATTTTTAATTTTTGTTGTTCTTTGTTTTGGTGGTCTGTTTTCTTGCTTTATTAGGAGTTTTCATCCCTCCATTATTTAGCAACATATATTTGTTACCGCACATATCGCCTAATGCAATGTAAAGTAGAGGGTAGCGGCTTGGGAACTAAAAAAATGAATTGATTCAGAAGGCCCTAATACAGACAGAAGCTCTCGAGTCTGGAAAATGGGAAGATGGCATTTGCTTGGTGATACAAAATTTCGAGGTGCGTTATTGTTCTCCCTCGACTCTCTTCATTTGTTCATGGAAATATACAATTGAATGGAATTGAACCTAAAAGCGCTGATACAGCCAGAGTCTGTCGAGCCTGGAAAGTGTAAAGGTGACGTCTACATGGATAAAAGGAAATGTCGAAGTGCTAGATGAAGAAACCTCAGTGCACCGATAAGAGGCTGAGCGGAAAGAATAGCAGCTGGCGAGGCACCGACTAATATTGCTCTTAGCCTTGAAACAATAAATGCGGAACGTAATACGAGCAGTAAAATTTAATATAGTGGGCCAATAATATAAAATGATGTGTATATTTAATGTGCATTTTGTGAATATTAGTGCGGGATAATCTCCCATCAGTCTGTAAACATTGGCCTGTTTAAAGAAATCATAGTGCCGAAATTAATATTGTGATGACTTAATTTTGAAACAACCTTTTTGTATGCACGAACTCTTCAAATTATTTGCCTTCTAAATCACAAGAACCGGGCGCATTAAAAAGCTGTCACCTAAACAAATTTTTAAAGCACTGCGGCATTCACACTGCGGAAATGGTAAATTCTGAACGATGCTGATGCACACGAAATATATCACGTTTGCTCACAATATCTTTATCAATGAAATACATTGTCATTCTTATTTGGACTTTGTTTGTTGTAATATTCACTAATTACAGCGTCATTGCCATCGCTACTATCATGCGAACGGTAGAAAAGGAGAATTCTGATGTAGGTTTCATGATCCCAGGCGTGGCGCAGCTGGTTAAAGCGCTCGGCTGGAGATCCAAGGGATAGAGGTTCAATTCACGGAGGAGACAGGGTTCTTATGTTTATGATGCCATCATCAAGATGATTGACAAATGACACATAAGCACTAAAATCCCGCACACATTTCGCTCACAACTCTGAAGCAGGGATTTCGTTACATGCGTCTAGAGAGGATTTCGCCTTAAAAAAGCTATGTAGAATCCGTATAAAGCAATAATTTTTGAAAGATTCTGATATGAAACTCTTCCACGTTATTTTATTCCTCCGACATTACCTAATACCTAAACGACTAGTATGTATGAATAGGAGGGTTTAACATCCCTAAGCGACTTAGGCTACGAGAGACGCCAAAGTGGAGTACTCGTGAAATTTCGACCACCTCGAGTTCTTTAACGTGAAGTCACGTCACATAGAACATGTAAGCCACCGCATTTCGCATCCATCAGAACGCAGCCGCCAGCGGTACGATACGCAATATTGTGAGAAAAAGCGATCGGAAACAAAATTCTGGTTGAACAGTGGTTGCTCCAAATTTGCTCTCCTTAACCAGTGTTGTTTGGCGTCTATATTGTGCTGTGCTGCTTAAGTATCCTAAAAAAGAATGGCAGGATTGCAAAAGCACGTAGTGAATTTTTGTATGCTGACATATGCTGATCACGTTGCTGTTTTCTTCTTTAATTAGAACATTTTAAAAGCTGTTTCTTGTTAGGAAATTTGAACAATTGTAATATGGGAACGTGCTTGGGACTTAAGCATAATGATTGTCCGCATCGAGTGTCTTCGCCAACCTACCGCGAACTACACCTAAGGGTATAGGTATATTGACGTATCCCTCAAAAAGTTTACAATGATAGCCTTATTTAGTCAAAATAGGCCGTTAAATAAAGAAAAAAGGCACAGTTTGGTAGACTAAACATCGCAATAATTATACGTTCCAGAGGTTGCAATCCTTTGTTGGTCAGCAAGCTTTGGTACGTGATGCAACTGGAATGCTTTTTCCGACACATTTCAGTAATGATAACCCGTCAGTTTGGAACGGTGCAAGTGCAAAACGTCTTTTAAATGGAACGAGCTGTATACGATAGCTTTGAATAAACACATGCTTTTGTGTTAGTAAATCAGCATACTATAAAACAATGTTGTGCCCAGAAGGGACAATAATAGTGTAATTGGAGAATGCGGTTTCTTAGGAAATAACATTTTTATCTATGTTTAAGATTGGCTTAATATTTCACCTATATGTTGCTTCTAGAAACAGTAATCTCTATAGCCATGCCTTGCGGTAAACTGATTTAATGTATGGCACTTATGCCTTACGTGGAGGTTTTCGAATTGGTGCGAGCTGGTTAGCTTCAAACCTAAGAATTCAGGTAAGCAAGGTTCTAAATGGGCAGATATTGACTTTTAGTTTAATATGGTAGCCTTAATCATTTTATTAAAATACCAATGTGTAATACAAACGGAGGACAAAATATGGTGGATGCCTGTGATCTGCCTTTAAGAGTATGACGCGATTGCGTAGGTTGCAACCTGACATAGAATGAAGGCTATCACCAAGTAGTGGGAACGTGCCTGCGTGGCCCAGGAATAACGTCTCTCACTCATAATGCCAGGCCCTTGTCAAGTTTTCTCTGATATCATCCTCCTATATGAAAGGAGAGTCCATAGTTTGAAGCTCTGCCAAACGTAACGTCAAGTTTCCCTAAGTCTAATCAATCCGTGTTCATGCGAGCTAGCAGCTACAATCTGCCAGCGAAATGCTCATGATTTTCGCTTACAACGCCTACGACGACAACGTCGAAACCAGCGGCGACATCGACAACGACGGCGACGTCAATTATGAATTTTCCGGTTAACATAGGTTTTACGCTGTCGTGTTTAAATGCACTGTTCACTAAGAAACATCTAATGTTTCCTTTTGCTCAAGAGCACCTATATTTATTTATCAATGCAAACCCACTGGTACAAACAAGGGAATTAATGTACGTAAATACGTGCGAACGACAAAAAACCAAATAAAGAAGCTATATTAGTTTCAATAATGTTTCGTCACAATGCATAGCCATCTTTAAAATAACGATAAAGCCTTATAATGGCCGATGAAAAAAGAAGAATGTAAGCTATTTAGTTTGAACGTAATAGAGTCTCAATGAGACAGGACCATGTTGCCTACAATGGTGCGTTACTGCTGGCGATTTATAAGCGAACTGCCTAATTTCAAGTTTGGCATTAATCAGAGGATAAAATAATTCAAGCTTCAGTTGTACTCAAGTCTCAGCAAATATAATTTTCTATCATTATTTAGGCAAGTGAGTAAAGTCACGAAAGCTTATTAGGTATGAAATAGCAGCATTTTTTGTATTTTTTTCAAGCTGGTTGATATTTTACTTAGTGTGTGGGTCCTAAGCTATGTATACTATTCTAGTCTGGGCGTAATAAATGAACGCTAAGAGAGTAATTTTACAGAAAGGGGCGCTTTTGTGTCTGTATCTCAGAAAACCGAGCGCGGAAGGCAGAACAGATTCTATTATTATGCCACTTTCAGGACAAGCTAGGAGAGTTCAGGTAACACCAAGTCGTCCAAGATCGGCTGGATCAGCCACGATCGGCCGCGACGGTGTTTCGAGCTGTGTGACAGGGCCCATCGCGTATGTTTTGTAAGCTCATTCTTCTACGAGCCATCGCGGGAGTTAGCGCGTATTTGACTGTGCTTTGTTTAGCTTCTGGGATGAGTGGCCACTACTTTGTCATAGTGTGTTTCCGGCGCATCAGAGTGCATAAAAACGACGCACGCATCAGTGTGCGCAGTGCGGATGGCAGTGCAATAGGGACAAGAGAAACGACGGCTGTGAAAGCCAAGGTTTAAAAGGAAACAGTCGTCGTGGTGTACCTCTGTTCTCTTCGTCGTTATCATTTTTTCACTAGGCTTCCTCTTCGTATCTGATAAGCTGTGGCCGCAATCATTTGCGCAAAATTAAACGCTGAGATTTCATATTAAAGGAATGCATGGTGATTTGCATGCATCCATGTACGTGTTTTGAGGGCACTGCGATGTTTCGGTACGCGTAAAAACGTGTACACCTTTATTTTCGAAACCAATGCGATGGGAAGTGACCTGGTCATTCATCTATCCTATCTTAGCGTTCTAGTCAGCAACGACTTGCCACTACGATCGCCTATGCTAATCTGATCCCTGCGTAGATTGCAGCTGGATTGTAGATCGTTGCACAGACCGACTAAAGGTGTATTCACACAAAGGAACGAATTGCAAAGCGATCGGTGACGGGACCCCTGATCCACGGTCCGCCCGTCTGCGGCGAGCAGTCGTACGGCAGGAGAGAATAGCAGACGACATAGCGGAGTTACTCCTGCTCCCAAAGCACTGCGCGAGCGAAGAACCTCGTGCGGGCGCGCTGTTGTCGAGGGTAGTCTACATTATGAACGGTGTCTCGATGGGTGAATACGTGGCTGCGGTTACCTGCAACTACTGCTGCTGCGCCGCTTTCCCAAAATATTGTTGAAGTGACTGTACCACTCAACCTGATAAACTGCGCAAGCAGTTCTCTGCAGTGAAGGCGATCGCGCTTACTCTAGAAAGCTGCATGAGCGTGCTGCTTTCAATCCTTAGAAGATGACCATTCGAACTGCTGCTCATATGCTCTCGGTACGAGTCAGATGTCGAAGCTTCTACAGCTAGAAAGCGATGAATACATCAAAGCGACTGCTCTGTGCAGCCACAAAACACGCATTCGGTGTCACGCAGTTACAATAAGCTACCATTTTTTGAAAACTATGTACGGCGAGCAAAGGCAAAAACATTGCTTTAAATTACAAGCTAGTTTGACTCCAAATCAGAAACGACTGCTGTGCGGTAATAATGAGCAGTCTGCTATCCCTTTACATGATTGTGGGAAACATACATCGCTGCTCCAAATACAAATATCGGGCTAAGATGATCGGGATACAGAACAGGATGACGACCATTCATGCTTGCTTCGCGGCCGTACAAGTCAGTCATTTAAAGCCGTTTCTCGCTTTCCTCCAGCGCTTTAGTGCGTATCTGTTACGTTGTGTATGCTTGGGCATCGGGAGTATAGCTGGAAAGCGTTCGGCGAGAGAAATAAAAAACCTGAGCAAAGTGATTGATTGCCAAATCTATTTTGATAACCTATGCAAATATTCAGTTGGGAAATTTCTGGTAGAGGCAAGAAGAGAGAGGATGATGCATTACACACAAGTTAATTAAACTTTGTCACTAGGGCTTAGAAGTCCTAAATGAAAACTTGTTGTTCGGTTTGAAAGAATCATTCCCGCAATAATGTTGAGGACACTTTGGTAAAAGTTTATTAGAAATATAGCTATCGCAAGTATTACATGAAACAGAGTAATTTTTGTCTTCAGAGCTGGGGAAACTAAACGAGACTTCGGGAATATTGCAAGAGAATAGATGATGAATGCCGAAACATTGCGCTCTACGTGAGATATGTAAATATTGTAAGTTCTCAATATACTTGACCTTAAGTGGGACTGAATGAACTATGGCGGCTGATGCTGCATGCTTGAACCGAAATATTACACTGCTATTGTGCTGAGCGATTGGAACCGCCACATAATCTTATTACCTGAGTAACAAGAACTGTGCTATTATACAAGAGAACGCGGCTAAATTCATCTACACAGCGGGTCGTCTATGCAAACGAAAGTGCATTAATCGGAAAGCGCCGCGCTCGTAGCTGACATTCTTTTTGGGAGGGTTTAGTGTTCTTGAACAAATTTGAACATGCCCAATTTAACATGTTAATCAAGTTTAGGGTGCCAACGTCCCAAGTCGAGGGGCACTGTTGCGGATAGCTACGGAATGTTTGACCCCCTCGGATTACGTAAGGTGCACTGACTTTCCATGGTAAACGAAGGCATGCTTTTCGTCTCCGTCTGAAAGCGGCCGCCAAAGCCGGAATTCGGTGCCACGTTCTTGTGCTCAGGATGCGACTGCCCAAATCAATGAGACACCGGGGCGGTGCGTTGCTGATATTCTGGAGCATGAAAACTTCATATTACTTTTCAATACTAACATATTGTTACGGAAGATCAAGAAAAAAGAAGCGGGCAGTGGCGTGGACAAGAGCGCTCGCGCTAGGCCCGGCAACATTCATTGAACATCATCTCACAGTCATCGAATATCTCTCTGTTCCCTGTTCTCCTGTTTTATCAGCTTGCCTCTTCGTAACATTTAGTTGGAGATGCGAGGTACTTCATCATCACCCCCTCATCCTGGTCCGGAGCTTCAGTACCCTACGACTTCTTGCGCTGTCGGCTGAAGGTTAGGAGGCATTTCATGGCTGTTCCCCAGCCTGCCGGACCCAGCAAGACCTTGCCGGGTCCGGCAAAGTCTTGCTGGGTCCAGATGTACCGATGTACCGACCAAAGACCCCACGACACAAGACACTGCTACACTTCAAGACATCCTCCCCTGCCTATGTCATGCGGTGCGCGCCTTGGCCTCTGCCATCGAGTCGTGGGAACGTGTGGCCCGAGAGTGTCCTGGTCCAAGGTCTATCGGGAATCATTGTGCCGGCAAGCCGTTCTCTTCCTTCTTCCTCTTCTTCAAGCATCCAGACACACGCATCTCCACGCCATGGAATTATCAACATCGGTAAACTTTTTCGTCCATGATCGGGACAATCGCTCGGTGGCCACGGGTCATGTTACCGACATTCGAGACAGAAGAAGCGGACAGTGGCACGGACAAGAGCGGTCGTGCTAGGTCCGGTAACATTTATTAAACATCTCAAAGTCATCGAACATCTCTCTGTTCCCTGTTCTGTCTTTATCAGCTTGCCGCTTCGTAACAGTATTAGTTAAATGCAGACGAGATCAGCGGAAAATTGTGGCTCCCAAATACTTCCTTGAAGCATTTGTATACCAAGGGCGGGTCATCTTATCCTCGCGAAGATTTAATTTTCAGACACGGACCTTTTTCATTTTAGTTCTGCTTGTGCCCCTTGTGCATTCTATTAGAATCTACCGAGGTAGCATATGCGACCGGCCCGATATTGGAAATTGAATGGCGACATCAGGTCCACCAGTGGGCCCGCGTTGCCAATGCGCTACCAATAAGGGTACAGGCATGCGATAACATTGACCACTCTTGGACCAGTAATTTACATGTTCCCCCCATGATTGGCATCCATGGGCTATGAACGGGCAATAATGACCTTGCGCATAGAATTGCTTGTCAACATTGTATACACAATGATATATAAGGCCAATATTACTCAGCCATCGGCAATGTCTTGTCCATAAGTCGCGAATCATGGCATACATTGGTAAATATTTTCCTCCCAGTGTATATGGCTTGTCGACATTGAATATAGCTTCAGAAGAACGGAAATCTGAGCTAGTTGGTGCATTGCAAGATCAAAAAACAGCGCGGCTACTTGGGACAAACAGAGAAGGGAGAATAACGGACAAGCGCTGACTAACAACTGAAGTTTATTCGAAAAAAGCACAGGTAATATACACTTTTTTTTTTCTTCATGAACCAGGACGCATGCGCTCCCAAACAAGCATCAGTCTAATCATGGGAATCCAAATATACAATCTCAGTGTCATGCAGAAGCACCGATGGCGTGCTCACGCAACTATCCCCTTTTTTATGGATGTGATAGGCTTCCGATAACTCCCTGGTTAGTTGATCCTTATGCCTGTAGATTACATTAGTGTTGTTAAAAAGAGGTGTGCATAGTTTTTTATCAGGATATCTCTGATCATTATTTAAAGGGCAGTCCCTGTAGTGCAGGGCAAGGTTCGAAGATGGGGCATTTTTCAAAGATGCCTTATGTTGGCGTAGCCGGGTGTTGATACATTTACCTGTTTGGCCTATATACCTCCTTCCGCAAGAAAATTCTATGTCATACACCACGCCTTCAGCACATGGTACGAAGCCCCAAATCAAATCACATGGTACAAATCAGCCCACTCAAAATTGGTAAAATGTGGTATAGCTGTCGCGTGCTTGGGGTCTGCCCTTTCAAAATCGTGTGAGCATGAAATGATTAGTAGTTTTGGACAGCAGATTGACAGATTAAGATTGGCGGCATATCCGGATCAGGTAATCTCACTTGCCTGTAAAAAAATTTTAAGAAAACTAAAGTCGGTAGATAGATCTCAACCACAGGAGCAGGGCAGTAGAAAGAAGTACGCAGTCATCCCGTACGTACACCGGTTGTCGCATAGGTTAAGGAACATAGGATCAAGATATGGTGTTGATGTAGTATTTTCAGCCCCCAAAAAACTTGCCAAGATATGTGCCATAGTGGACAGAAGAATGAAGAATCAACAAAAAAGCGAGAGGAGGTCGTGTAAAATAAATCACCAGGTTAAGTTCGTACCATGTGCTGAAGGCGTGGTGTATGACATAGAATTTTCTTGCGGAAGGAGGTATATAGGCCAAACAGGTAAATGTATCAACACCCGGCTACGCCAACATAAGGCATCTTTGAAAAATGCCCCATCTTCGAACCTTGCCCTGCACTACAGGGACTGCCCTTTAAATAATGATCAGAGATATCCTGATAAAAAACTATGCACACCTCTTTTTAACAACACTAATGTAATCTACAGGCATAAGGATCAACTAACCAAGGAGTTATCGGAAGCCTATCACATCCATAAAAAAGGGGATAGTTGCGTGAGCACGCCATCGGTGCTTCTGCATGACACTGAGATTGTATATTTGGATTCCCATGATTAGACTGATGCTTGTTTGGGAGCGCATGCGTCCTGGTTCATGAAGAAAAAAAAAAAAAAAAGTGTATATTACCTGTGCTTTTTTCGAATAAACTTCAGTTGTTAGTCAGCGCTTGTCCGTTATTCTCCCTTCTCTGTTTGTCCCAAGTAGCCGCGCTGTTTTTTGATCTTGAATATAGCTTGGCATTCATTGGTCAATATCATCCCGCCAGTCTTAGTGGTTTGCCAACATTGTATGCATCTTCAGTTCTAGTGGCCGATATTGCTCGAGTGGTGACCCCTGGCCTACATTGAACATATCATGGCATGCATTGGTAAACATTGTCCAGCCAGTATTGGCGGCTTGCTAACTTCGAATATATCTTGGCAAACATCGGTCAATATCGCCCTGCCAATCGTGACGGCTTCCGTACATTGTGCTGGGAAGCCATCAGATAGCCGTCAGAAATGGTCGAGGATAGCATACAATGGTTAATATTGTCTTGCCAGTATAGCTGGCTTGTCCACATTTATTATATCTTGGCATATATTGCTTAATGTTATCCCATCGGTCGTAGTGGCTTCCCAACAATGTATACTTGTTGGTCTAGTAGGCAATATTGCCTAATGAGCTGTGGCGACTGGCCAGCATTGCACCTATCATGACATACATTGATGAATATTGCAATGCCAGTTTTGAACTTGTCATCATCGAATGTATCTTGGCACACAATGATCAATATGCTCCCGCCAGTCGTATTGGCTTCCCAGCATTTTATATCTGCAATTATAGTGGTCGATGTTGCCTGACGAAGCATAATGGCTTGCCAAAATACCATACATCTTCACATAGGTTAATCAATATTCTGTTGCCATCATTGATGTCCTGTCAACAGCATTGGTATACAAACCAAGACCTAAACAGAGGAAAAGCACGAGCCTAAAATCTCGGACGACATAATTAGCGGTCTGACCAGCCGCTCGGAGCGCTGGCGGCAGTGCAGTTGATAAGAGGAAGTAGGCTGCGCTTGGATAGTTAGTTGGAGGCGTGGATATAATAAGTTCCAGAAGCATCCAGATGTCAACTCCTCACGTCATATAGGCGTCCTATTTCAAAAAAGTGTGCACTACTTTCGAACGTTCTCCGCATATAAAGCAATTCAGAATGAAAGCATTTAGGATATAAGTTGCTGTCAAAAGATAAATTTGGTCAATCGCTTTTGTAAGTGATGCCTTCAGTACTGCGGCGTTATCAAATCAGAATGTGCTTGATATAATATATATTGAGCTAGTTCAATATATATTTTCCCTAAGCATCGCATCAGGGCGTGCCCAACCTGTCATGCGATCCTTAAGGAGTGCGCCCCCCACACGTGTTTCGATTATACCAGTTGCCAGCCCTGGCGCCGACGGTTATGTGAGTGCCTCGTGCTCAAGAACGATATTATCCTGTATACGCGTCCCCAATGCGTTGGCTGAGAAATACATTTCAATCTCCTGTCAGGCGTCGTCCTGTCTGCATAGTGCTGAACTGTCTCTTCCCTCCGCATGTAGGGGTATAGCAACGGTCACGCCTAACGGCCGAACTCACCGAAAATATAAATCGCAACTGCAATGGTTTATCAAGGGCCGTGGTTCGACGCAGAAATCCATAAATGTTCGACGGAAATCATTCGGATAAAGTCGTATTTTGGAGGGAACATTATCAATGATGACGCGAAGAAAACAGCAATCTTGCCTCAGCACTATACTCAAGTACCGTCAGTGTGTTAACTGGGCGTAACGCGCCAAAGAAAGTCCAAGAGTTGGCCTACGCCGAGACTGTCCAAGTACTGGAAAAGTACGATCCAAAGCCTAAAGAGGCATTGCGTCGCATGAAATTTTTACCCGCGTCCAAAACAAAAATGAGCTAGCACAGAAATTCACTTTCTAAATTTAAAGACTTTTCAACGATTGAAACGTCGGTGATAATTTTGAGCGCATGCTACGGGACAGAATAGTGTGTATATTCCAAAATACTGTGGTTCAAAAAGCACTACTCTCACTGCCGAAGTTGACTGAAGCAATCGGGAGACTACTTTGTGGTGACAGAAACTGTGGGGCAAGGAATGAACCTCATAAAATCTCCCAAGGTGAAGTCAGAGCCTGGCCTGCACAAAATGCAACGAACTTCAGCAAGGAAAGGCAGCGCTGTGAAGTACAGCCAGCAGCATGCTAACGACGCGGAAGCCAGTTAAACAACCAAACAAGGTTCAGCTTCAAAAAGTAAAAGCTTCTGACGAAAACGGCACCATGCCGTCGTGTGCCGTTCAAAGAGCAAAGAGAAACGAAGCACATTCGGGTTAACCCAGAGATGGCCACACACCGCGATTCGTGCGGTCTAATTCCCAATGTATCGAGCACATAGGGGATTCTGTGTCTATCACTGACCCGTGAGTTTTGCGTCAGATTTTGCGTCAAACGGGGGTAATCAACTTAACTTTTCTTGAGCAGCGCACTGTTGCTTGAGCAAGTGCATCCGACGTTGACCGACTAACCGCATTTCTTTCATGGGGCCTATTACAAGCCGAGACAACTATTCGCAGTTGGAACGTGAAGCATTACGACTGGTATTCGGTATGACTCTGTGACATCACAAGTACGCGCATTGCGCGTTCCGTGCTTCCATCAACCACAGACGGACGCTCGAAGTGGAAAGGCGTTTATTCAGGCCGAGCAACTGGCTTATATGGCCTGACAGGGAGAGGGGGAAGGAGGAAAGAAGGAACTAGGGGAAGGGTGGAAGGCGTTCTGGCTGGCGTTCGCCAAACGGTGTTCGCCAAAGACGGAACGTTTTACAACATTTCTCTTCCCTTAATAAGAAAGTCGCTGTACTGGCTTCTTTTGGCGCGTGGAACGTCGAAGTGGCGGCGTCGTACACGATGGCTGCGTCGATGCGGCTCCTGCTTGCTGTTGATGTGGACAGCTTTCGGCGTCTTGCGTCGCTGACGAATTCGCCGGTGACGTTGAGGCTGGCTGTGGGGTATCTGCTCGAGGAACTGCGCACTCCACTCCTTTGTCATGGGCTACAGACGTTGGTATACCAGCTTGCACAGCGCTATCTTCCCCTGGGCTGTGATCCTGCGTACGTGGAGGAATTGTGTGTCGAACACGCACCTGGTCGACGTAACGGCTGACCGGTCCGGCCGGTGTCTCTATGGTGACCATCCGTGACCCTCTTGTAGACGTGACTGTTCCGGGCCGCCATTTTTCTCCTATGCCAAAGTTGCGCGCATACACTGCAGCTCCAGGAAGAGTGGGTGACCATTCATGTGGTTCAGAGACTGAACCTGTAGGGATGGGTGGAAAGCATGTATCTAGGCGAGAGCGGAGACGATAAACAAGAAGCGCCTCTGACGGAGACTTGTCCGAGCTGTTAGGTGTCCTTCTGTAATGAAGAGCAGTCTGGATCGGTGGATATCTAATCTTTCAGACCCCATCTTTTTGAGGCCCTCCTTAATCGTTCTGACTGCTCTTTCCGCCAACCCATCTGACGATGGGTGAAACACAGCCGTTCGTAGATCAGTTATATTATTTTTTTTTCATGAAACTGTCAAACTGAAGACTGGTGAACTGAGTCCCGTTATCCGATGCCACAGTCCTTGGCATTCCAAACCTGCTGAATATCTCGCGCAAAGAATTCACGGTCGCAGTAGCATTAGCTTGCTTCATGGGAACTACCTCAATCCACTTACTCTATGCATCAACTACAACGAGAATCATGCTTCCCGGCCAATGGCCCTGCGAAATCTACATGTATCCGGGACCATGGTTCTGGAGCAGTAGGCCAGCATTCTGGTGGTGCTGCGGCTGGTATGGACAAGTTTTGGACACAGTTTTGACATGTTGCTGATAGTCGTTCTATGTCGTGGTCTAATCCTGGCCACCAAAATGATGATCTGGCAACTGCTTTCATCGCTGTAGACCCCTGATGTGTTTCGTGCAGCAGGTGTAGAATACGATCTCGCGCTTCCTTTGGCACTATTATGTGGTGCCCCCAGTACACCAGCCCGTGGGCCAAAGACAGTCCTTGTCGTTTGTCAAAAAATGGGATAGCGCTCTTATCAGCTATACATCTTGCCATCGACCGCCAGCCATCCTTTGTGGACTGCGCAACCCTTTGTAGTTGCGGGTCATTCGCAGTTATTTGCTTCAGTTCCTCAAAGGACACCGTTCCGTCATCGAGTCCTGCTAGAGCAAGAATGTAATCAGGGGGATCTTCTGATTGCAACTCTGTCGTACGTTGTGGCAGTCGACTCAGGGCGTCGGCATGCAGAAGTTGCTTACCCGGCGAGTACTGGAGCTTGTAACGAAAACCACCCAGGAACAGAGACCAACGTTGTATGCGCGCGGCTGCCAGCGATGGGGTCGGTCGATCCACTCTCAGCGATCCCAGGAGAGGCTGGTGATCAGTAACAAGTGTCAACTCTCGACCTACGAGAAAATCCCGGAACTTCGTTGCGCCAAATACAAGGGCAAGGGCTTCGCGTTCGGGTTGCGAGTAATTTCGTTCAGCCTTTGTTAAGGTTCGCGAACGGAAGCCTATGGGCTTCTGCACCTTTCCATACGTGTGGAACAGCACGGCTCCAATCCCGTGTTGCGAAGCGTCAAACTCTAACTTGAGGGCTGCAGCCGGACTGAAATGGACAAGTACTCCGCAAGACAAAGGCCTTGTTTCGCTTGCATAAATGCCGCCTCCTGTTCAGGTTCCCACGCCCATCGTGCGTTCGTTTCTAGCAGCTTGTACAACGGTGCAAGAACAGATGATAAATTTGGCATGAACTTGGCGTAAAATGTGATCATGCCCAAAAATGCGAGCCGCTCCTCCTCATTTTGCGGACTAGGAGCTTGCATGATTGCTTCAATATGCTGTTCTGTCGGATGTAAGCCCTCACGGTCAATTCGGTGACCTAAGTAGGAAACCGATGCCTGGAGAAATTCACATTTGTCCCGTCCGAGTTTGACGCCGTGCTCTTCGAAACGCTGGAGCACAGCATGAAGGTGGGCCTGCGGTGGAATCGCGATAGTGATTATGAGAAATGGACAATGGACAATCGCTATACTGCCAACCTTCTCGAATACATAAGCGCAACTGGACTTCACTCCTTTTACCTTTCTGTCTCCTGCATCCCATTTCCCCTTTCTCAACTTATGCTTTGTGGCAAACTCTTTGAAAGAAAAAGTATTATGTATCAGTCTCGCCGTGTTTTTCCGATACCAGAATATCGTCGAGGTATGCCTGAACACCTGGTATGCCTTGCAATATCGTGTCGATTTTCCGTTGGAAAATGGCAGGCGCGGAAGCTATACCGAAAGGCAAGCGGTTGTAGCAGAACAACCCACGGTGTGTATCGATAACGCAAAGTTTCTTGGACTCGTCATCGAGAGGGGTCTGATTATAGGCTTCACGAAGGTCAAGAGTGCTGAATTGTTCGCCACCATTCAAAGACGCAAAAATGTCATCAATAACAGGTAGCGGGCACTGTTCCAGCTCGCATGCAGGGTTCAGAGTTTGAAATCTGCACAGATTCTAACACTGCCATCCTTTTTGAGTACCAGCACAATCGGTGTAGCCCACACTGCGTTCGTTACTGGGGACAATACTCCGAAATTCAAGTCTTTCAATCTCTTTGGATACCTTGTCGCGCCATGCAAATGGAAGAGAAAGGGCCTTACAAAATTTTGGTGTGGCTCCTTCTTTTAGTTGCAGATGCACTGGTGGTCCGTCTATCAAGCCCAATTCTGTGCTGAAAACATCTTAGAAGTCCGAGAGCACATCGTCCACCGTTGATGTGCAGTTCTTCCCTAAGCTCTCCGCCAGCTTCGCCCCGACGTTGAGGACTGACGACCCTGCGTTGCTGAGCTTTGATATCAAGTCGTGTCCGCAGAGACTTGGTCCTGAGCAGTGAACAATAATTAATGAGCCCTCGACGCTGGTTCCGTTGTACGAAACAAACATATCCAACTGCCCAGCACTGGTAAGGTTCCTAAGTAACAGGAAAGTTTGATGTGGCACAACGACAATGGTGGCCACTGTTTCTTGTGCTGCTCAAAAACGTCCCTAGGCACAACACACACAGCCGATCCAGTATCGACGATCATCTGTATATCACTGTCACACCACGTGAACGTTCGGCGAATCGGAGGTTCCAATTGAGCTTTCCGAGACGCAACTAAAGTCCAGATGTGCATGCTGTCGGCCGCGTCATCCAAAATCTCCTTTGTTACATTTAAAGCTTGGCTTGACCTGCCCCGAGCATAGTTTTACCGGTGTTGCAAGGTGCACGCACCTGCCGCAGCGGTAGCATCGAGCGTTCGTCCAGCCACATGCGTTTGTGTTGTGTTTAGTGCTTCCGCACCGTCCACACTCTAATACCGGCTCGTCTAAGCTCTGTCGACGCGCGCTTATCTTCATGACAGCTGTCAAGTCCGAAGAAATCACGTTGGCACCCTGTTCTGCTGCCTCAGAGCTGAACGCTATCGCTTCGGCTTCCTGCAGGGCGAGGTTTGTTTTTGCCAAAAGCGGCTTTTGCAGGGCACTTGACCGGACGCCGCATACTATCGTGTCGCGAAGCATTCTATCGAGCATGCTCCCAAAGTTGCAGCTATCCGCTATTTGGCGAATTTAGTCAATGAAGTTATGAATAGACTCACCTTCCAGCTGGCGCCGGTTGGAAAAGCGGTAACTCTCCGTTATTTCGTGGCGTTTTGGGTCAAAGTACGAACTTAGGTTTTGATTACTTCTTCGTACTTCATCGCATTTGGCTTCTTCAGTGCAACGTTTCCTGAAAGCACTTGGACTGTGCGTGTGGTTAGCGCAGGGATGAGCAACGCCCTTTTCTTCATTGGATCTTCGATTCCACTTGCTTCGAAGTAGGCTTCAACCTTCGTCACCGCGGTCGTCATACTCGGGAAGCTGGTGATGTGCCGTGGTTGAACTGGCTGCATCCAGCGTCTCAGTCTTGACCGTTGTTTCACGTTGGTTCTCGTCGTGGGTTCGTATTGGGCTAATCGCGACTGCTACATCACAAATACACGTATTGCGCGTTCCATGCTTCCATGAACCACAGACGGACGCTCGAAGTGGAAAGGCGTTTATTCAGGCCGTACAACCGGCTTATATAGCCTGACCGGGAGAAGGGGAAGGAGGAAAGAAGGAACGGGGGGAAGGGTGGAAGACATTCTGGCTGGCGTTCGCCAGACGGAACATTTTACAACAGACTCAATTCCGCGATTACCTGCCAGGCAGAACGTTTCTTTTGGTTACAGACCATAAGCCTCTGGTCGGTCTGTTTCGAGAAGACCATTTAACTCCAGTCCTCCCGAGCGGCAAGTACATGGTCCGCCTGCGCTCGACTCCACCAACTGAAACTAACTGAAACTCATTCAGCGAGCTCGGCCGCCGGCTCGGCCCGAGGACAAGATTGGCAAGTAGCCTTAGAACGGCCAATTGTCTGTAGTCAACCTTGGGCTGACGAGTACGGCGGACTTGGCCAGACTACTGCCGCTGCAGGGACTTGCATGGGTCATGGCTTACCCACTCGGCTCAACCAAAGCCGTAGTTTTGCCCCTTCGGCGGTACTCGCTGCTCTGTGGTTTGCTCATGCCATGCCGGAGGTCTACTCATTCATGGCCCTTTGTTTACCCATGCAACCTCTGAAGTCCTTTTGTGCATAGAAATTCCTGCTGCGGCAGAATTTCTACATGCATAGCTTTTTTTTGAATCGTGGATTTAACTTTTTAGCATCGACAGCATGTAATGACGAAGTTGTTTGGGTAAACAAAAGGCAACCCATATGTAAATAGCGTAAAAGAAAGGCTCCATGCAAATCGAAAAAGGAAGATTTAAAGAACACTTTTTATTGGCGATGGTTAATAAACATTTGAAAAAGACCAAAGCTCTTCAAATACAATAAGCAGTCCTTTTCTTCAAAATTATTCAGCTTGCGAGACTTTACAGTAATTAATTCTGGCTTTCAGCTTCTAGGCCGCGTTCAAATGTTACTTCCTTGCTCGTTGTACCAGCAATCCGATTCCTTCGCAGTCCGAAGCCATCGCTGGACCGCTGTAGTCACGAACCTCACAGGCAGGACCCACTCTAGGGCATGCTGTCCTTCCTTACGCACCCTAGAAATTAAACGAAAGAAAACGATAACCTTTCATTCTTTATTCACAGGACCAATGATTTTCAAGCGTGTTAACAGCGTCACCAAGGCCACTATTACAAGGAACTGCAATGCAATCTAAGCTGAATTTCGGTGTTTTATTTTGCGGACTATATCTGAAGTGAGCTGAAATATGTGTTGTACTATTTTACGCATATACTAAGCTTCCCAGAAGATTTGATGCAAGGGCTAAAATACAAAAATTGACAGGCAGGCGAAGAAAATCAAGTATATTACCAGCAACTACCTTGACCGCTAAAGAAAAGGTTCTGTTACTATTTTAATTTCAGCGTATTTACCCATATTGAGATTAGAATATAACTGGGAGTTGATGGCGAAGATCACCTCCAATTATCCCCCCTCTAGATTACACAAATCAAATCTTTATACCAACGAGGTCTTCAAGAGATAGAACTACTGAAAGAAAAAGCTACCAATAGGGGCTGTAGTTTGTGAGCTGTATTACGTGAGTACTACGAAAAAAGTCTACTGTGGTTGCGTTGTAACTTGCACTGTATACATGGCGTAGTTATCGGTTTTGATTAAAACTATTTTGTGTAGGTTAGCAAATGTAGTTGTCCTCCAGATACGTTATCAATAGTAAATGAGTGAATATAAAAATGAATTACAGACCTGTGTGTAAGTCTTATTGGAAAGCATGTATCGACACTACCGTCCACACTGGCAGTTCGAGCATGTTTGTTTATAAAATGTTTATATGCGGTTCTCAGGGCTTATTAGCAGTATATATTACACCTAGACACATGAAATGATCAATAGAATATAATGAAAATATAAATAATATCAGCATCATGAGGAGCACGCTTATTTTTCGACCGAAGGATAACGGCAGTTGTTTTAATTTTGTTAATCTTCATGTGTTTCGATGAGAACAATTGTTGTAGTTTAGCTATGGTGTGATTACAATCAGAGATAAGTTTATGCATGTTACTAACAGAAAACAATATGCGACTATCATCTGCATATATAATAATTATTGCGTTCTGAATAATATTAACAACGTCCTTAATTAAAGTTTAAATGACAGGGGACCCAATTTGCTGCCCTGTAAAACACCACATAGCTGGACATCACTCGTGGGCGCGAGTTGGTTTTTGTGAGTACTTGAAATACATTTGATAAATGTAATTCTACTAACTCTAAACCGCACCCTCCTATAACATTAACGGCCATCTTCTGCAGCAAAACATCGTGATTCACCATATCGAAAGCCTTGAGAAATCGACAAATAGGCCAACAACTACTGGTTTGTTTTTGAAAATTGCTAAACTATATTATTTGGTGAAGCAGAGCTAATTCAGTAGATTTCTTCTTTCAGATCCCAAACTGGTGGTTCATTAATAAATTGCAGCTGTCAACAAAATTTAAGATGCTATAGTGTATTGTTTTTAAAAGGATTTAAAAGTATAAGAAACATAGACACGCAAGGTAACAGCATTTCGTTTCGACTTTCATGTTAAAGAGCGTACTAACTTCGCAATTTTCATTTTCATCGGAAATGTCACTAACGTCAACCATTTAATTAAAATACAGGCATGAACTGGTTTTATGACATCTGCGACTTATTTTACCGGTTTTATTTGAATGTCGTTGTTAGTCCTACTGCTACTGTTCCTTAAAATCACGATTGGCAAATTTACTTACTTTACTGTGGCCGACTGTAAAATTAAGGATTTGTCATCGCTCAAGTTGATATAACGATATGAATTTGATGAACGTCTTGTTTTACTCATATTTTAAAGGAACTATTGAAAGTGTCACCCTTTTCTGTCTCAAGCAAATATTTTTTATGAATAGTTTGGATATGCAGCTCAGTCGGTTGTCAGGACGCAGGTTCAAGTTTAATTTGTGTTAAAGTAACCCAGCGGAAGCCGTTTTTACATCCAAATTTTTTCGTTAGTTGGTTCAGATACCGTTTAAAAACGCTTATGCCATCAGGATTGTAGGTGTAAACATTCTTTATATAGCCTATCTTTTACTGTCCTTCGTTGATACAGTTCATATGCGACCCACGGTTTTAGAATTTTCCTATTTCGTTAGCGTCTTCTAAGTGGAAAGGGAACATTGCACATTCGTTTGAAATATTTTAAAAGATATTGTAGGAATTTTCCGCCTCATGCACAATCAGGATAGGCATCAGTCTACTTAAAGCACCTCATTTCTAAGCGCCTTACGAGCCGTGTCAGTTGATGCAAGCTTTCAGCAGGCGAAAGGCTTAGAGGGCTGGTATACCGTCATGAGAAACAACACGGGAAGACGGTCAGTAATGCAACCGTATAGAGCACCAGCTTTCACAAGTTCTGACGGGCAATTCGTTAATATTGCCGCGGATGGTTGACAATGATATTTGTTGTTTATAGACAGCCCCCGGCATGCAACCTAATCACTGGGATTCTAGCGCATAGATCAGTATTGTATTTTTGTTTCTTCATTCTCGTTAACGCGAGATACTGCTTTATCTTAAGTTGAGGACAACCCAGAGGACTATGGAACGCAAAATGGTAGGGGGAACATTAAGAGATAGGAAGCATGCAGAGTGGGTCAGAGAAATAACTCAAGTTACCGACATTCTAGTGGAAATTAAGAAGAAGAAATGGGCATGGGCGGGACATGTAGTGCGAAGAGAGGATAACCGATGGCCGCTTAGGGTAACAAACTGGATTCCAAGAGAAGGAAAGCGTAGCAGGGGGCGGCAGAAAGTTAGGTGGGCGGATGAGGTTAATAAGTTCGCTGGGGTCAAGTGGATGCAGCTAGCCCAGGACCGGGTTAAGTGGAGAAATATGGGAGAGGCCTTCGCCCTGCAGTGGGTATAGTCAGGCTGATGATGATGATGACTGCTTTATCACTTTGGTTATGGCGCAAAGTGCGCTGATATGCATCTCGAGGAATGCGGCCACTCGTCTCAGTTGCTACAATGTTCCAGATTAAGCTCGTCCCCATTTGCGGCTTTATCTAGTTGTTCCTTGCCGCTTTTGAATTGAGCGTTTGTAGGTGAGACGGGGCAGTAATTCTATGGCAAGCGAGCACGATTGCTGCTATCAGCGCCGCCGAATTGTGCAGGTATTTTCAGAGACCAAGTCAGCCCAATAAAGAGTTATTTATTTATTTAATTATTACAACCTCAAAGGCCCCATTGAAGGGGCATAACATGAGGGAGTGGGTTACAGGGCATAATATTGCTTCGATTGATGTTTTGGATACTGATCGGGCAGTATGGAGCACAACGTCGGCACGCAAATCATTCCAGTCTTTCTTTGTGCGCATAAAAAATGCATACATATGAGCAGATGTACGGGCTTGCGGAGGATGGGTAGTCTTTCCGCGGTTCGTGCGGCTGGAGGTGCGCTATGCAGGGACAATAACAGATTCGTGCGGAACATGACAATATATTTTAGTCAATAGATAGTCTAGCGATGCTATACGGTTAGCTAAATCTGAGAGATGAGCATTGTATTTTAGTTTGGTGACACTTACATGATAAGGATAGCCAGAGAAAATGAATCTAGCGGCGCGGTTTTTTATTGCTGCTAGTGTGTTAGAAAGATTAGTATGATTATTGTATCAAATAGCGCGTGCATACTCTAGTTTGCGCCGTACAAATGTTACATAAAGTAGTGATTTTAACGATGATGGTGCTAGGCGTAGTGTTCTCAGAACATACCCCCGAAATCTATTTCCTTCTTTAGAAATTTGTGTTACGTGGTATGTCCGCTTAAGATCCTGTTTTAAATGAGGTCCAAAGTATTTATATGTGATGAGAGCTGCGACTTGTGAGTTAGCAATTAAGTACTTTGAAGATGGTTCAATGGGACGCCTGTGAAATTGAAGTAAAGAGGTTTTCAATATGTTAAGAGACAGTAGCCATTTATTGCACCAAGTTAAAATGCGATATATGTTGAATTGAAGAACCTGACGATCACTATGAGTGATTATAGGGCGTAAAACAACACAATCGTCAGCAAATATGCCTGTTTTAAACCATACGTCAGTTGGCATGTCGTTTATATAGATAAGAAAAAGCAGGGGCCCTAGAACTGTGCCCTGCGATACCTCAGATATAACAGAGGAGTGAGACAATGAGCATTTATTAGCGAGAACACACTATGGCCGGTTAGTTAGAAAGTTATGAAGACAGTCAAGAACCAAGGAATTGAGTATAAGACGTGAAAGTTAAAAAAGGCCATTTGCGGGGCAGTTTCAAATGCCCTTTCGAAATGTAAGAAGAGGGCACGCACTAAAATGTTGTGATCAATATTGGAGCTTAGATCAATATTAAAAAAAGCTGAGTATCGCAAGAAAAGCCCTTTATAAAACCCTCTAGGTTAGCGTGAAAGAAATGAAACGAAACAAGAAATTTCATGATATGAGAAAAGAATAAATGTTCCATTAGTTTAGATGGAACGCTAGTAATGGATATTGAACGGTAATCATGACGGGAAGATGGAGGCCTTTTTTGTGATAGTGGAATGACTTTGCCCACTTTCCTGTCGTGCGGTAGAATGCCCGAAGAAAGCGATTGCTGAAAGTTTTGGGATAATAGGATAATTGTGGCATATTTCGTATTTCAATGCCTTTGATTTATTGCCAATACCTGGTGATGAGGTTAGCTTCAAAGAATCGATTATATTAGCAATACCGTGGGGTTCGAATGAGATATCAGGAAGAGCTGGGAAATAAAAGGGCGGAAAATCAGACAGGTCCCCATCTGGATCGCGAGTGAACGCAGAACTAAAGGTGCGATTAATTACTTCACCAACATCAAGGTCTGCAACTGAAATCATGTCATCATCACTAAGTATCATTCGGTTCCTGCAACTCTAGAATTGACGAGGGTTCGTGCATAGCATTTCTAGCAGTGTCGTATTCAAAAATAATTGCTTAGCTTCAAAGACATGGGCGCTAGATAGTTGTTCGGCTTCGTAATACTGCTGCCATGTATTAGAGTTGTTATTTCATCTCGCTGTTTGAAAGAGCGTTTTCTTCTTGTTATTGATGAATTTTATGTTGGTGGACTGAAGTACAGGAATGCGGTTTCTAAAGGTTATGAGCTAGCGTTGCAGACCACCAGTCGTGGCTTACGTTTACCAATCATAACCTGAAAAGCTGTCTTTGAACGCGTCTGCACGGGATTTCACAAGACAACCATCCCTTAGCCTATTCATCCCGCTCCTTAATTAACACACAGAAGCTGTACGCACAGATTGAAAACCAGGAAGTAGCTCATGGCTTCATAAAATTGAAAGACTACATACTCTGGCGACCAGTAGTAACAGTGGCGTTCGACTACAGACCTGTTGAATGAATTTTCAAAAGGCCGCTTTGTGGCAGCCCTCTACGCCTTCAGCGCATGCGGCTTGTGTTTCAGAATCGCAATCAGCGTAAAGTACAAACAAGAAAAAAATTCGCTTTGGCTGACACCCTGTCGCGCTTTCCTTATAAAGCAGCCCGTGGCCGAAACAGAGCAATTTAAAGTCAGCTTTCTTTCTTCGCCACCTATGTAAGATCAACAGCTCTTGAGTATAAAATATGCAGCCATTAACGACGCGCTCAATGACCAAGTTTTGCCGTTATGTCTGCACTGAGTGGCCACTAAGCAACCAGCCACTGTCGGATTCCTTAAATACCTACTGGAGCAGCTACTGTGATAAGTTGCACGTCGAAGATGGGCTGCTTCTTAGAAAGAACAGACTTATCATTCTTTCCAGCCATGCGCGGAGAAGTCCAGGAACTGCGCCACGCTGCATATTGTGGCAAAGACAAAATGAGCGCGAGAGCCAGACAGGGAATTTCCTTGCAAAACATGAGCGCTGACATAGTAATTGTAAAAGTCATTCCTCGTATGCAATAGGTATAGAAAGAGAAAATGGAAAACTACCCATGCTTAGCAACGAGTTACCGAATTCGCCGCGGCAAATTCTGAGAAGTGACCTTTTCCACCACGAATGCAATGAATAACTTATACTAGTAGATTTGTGCTCTTTTTTCGAGGTTCTCAATCTTAATTGGACCACTGCTACTGCTGTTATCGAGGCAAGAGCAGAAATCGCAATTCTTGGCATCCCAGGCACGATATGGAATTATAACGGCCCTCCCTTCAGCAGTGCAAGCTTTCAATTCTTTGCAAGTCGGTTAACCATCAAACATATCACGTTGAGCCCGTACTACCCCCGGGGAAACCGGCTGGCAGAACACGCCGTTCAAGAAGATAAAAAGCTGCTCAATAAATGTTCGTTTCCCTCACTTGAAGTTTACAGTTCCTTGTTGGATTGGAGGGACACTCTGAGAGAGGAACGTCTGCAGTCCTCAGCTCAAAGACTAATGGTGCATCACACGAGTATACAACTTCTGGTCCTAAAATGCCATTTGGTGAGAAAGCCGGATCCCCCTAACGTGGTACAACAGCGACTACAAGAAATAGCAAACAAACAGCGTAGGAACACTAGACCGGCATGCAGTCTAGCAGAACTTCCCAGTGGAAACCGGGTGTCTGTGTACGACACACACAGCAGACCATGGGCTCCGGCCATAGTGATTGGCGCTGCCACGTCATGGGATCGTACGTCGTGGCTGCAGAGAGTGGACAGCGGTTACGCAGCACGAGAGAGAATCTAGCCACACAAGCCGCGGAGCAGGCCTCTGGATTTAAATAGGAGCCCCCAGGGCCTGTTTATTCAAGTAGCCAGCCTATGGAGATACTTTATGGCATCCTTCGGAGAAGTGAACGCATAGTACTAGAGCCGTTGCATTACCCACTGCTAGAACGTAAAACGTAGTGAAGCAAGCCTACTTTGCAGAAGTTCATAATATTCCTGTATATTTTGTTCCTGCTCCGTCTTTTTTTCTTTCCAAAGAAGGGAAGATGTGAAAGAGCGGAATGCCATGTCTGTGATAACTGCGTATGTTTTCAGCGCTGACCGCGTATCGCACGCGTCCTTAGTTGAATATAGTGTAAAGAAGACGAAGAAGAAACAACGCTGCGGCATCGCCATCACCATCGCTGGTTTCCGGTGCCCATCTCTCTCGCGCTGAAGCTGTGCCCTGCGGCTGGTATTCCGATCCTGCTGTGTCCGAATTACTGCCAGCGCTAGACGTTCCAATCAACTATTAAATCCACATTTCACTTGGTGGAGGCCAAGCTGATGTTCCCTGTACCCATCTCGCCCTGGAACTTCGCAGCAGAACGTTGATACCCCAATGACGGAGCCTACTTCATCGCACCTGCCTTCGTCAGTCACCTGCACAGGTGCCCTTCGTCAAAGGGACCCCGCTACCTTCAGTGGAAGCAGCGATGACGACGTCGACGATTGGCGGTCCACTTACGGACGAGTCAGCCGTCACAATAACTGGGGCGCCAATCGTAAGCTGAATAATGTCATCTTTTACTTGAGCGACGTCGATAATCTGTGGTTTTGAAACCACGAGTCGGACTTTACCACCTGGGCGAATTTCAAGACCAAATTTTTCTGATGTCTTTGGCCTCCCCACCGTCCGAAAACTCCGCGCGGAACAGCGTCTTCGATCGCGACTAGAGCTGCCCGGTGAAACGTTCACCAGTTACATTGAGGACATTGTTGATTTGTGTCACCGCGTTGACTCGACCATGACCGAGGCCGTTAAGATACGTCATGTCCTCACAGGAATTGATGACGGCGCTTTCAGCATGCTCATCGCCAAAGGCCCCACTACGGTCAAGGAAATCTACGACCTCTGTCAAAGCTACGACGAGATCCGCAAGGAGCGTGTTTTGATTCGCCCGCCTCATGCATCATTCGCTGGACTAGCCGCGGAGAGGGAGTCATCTAGCCTCTCTGAAGACATCAAGGCTTTTGTACGTCAGGAGGTCGCGCGACAACTGTCTCTGCAGCCATATATTAAGGAGTCGACACCAACTGGCCTTGTTCCAGAGCTTCGCCGCGCAATCCAGCAACATATATCTGAAGTCGTCCCTAATCCTCCTCAATCAGCTCCAGTCGCACCCTCAATGCCGTTCCTCACGCCCACAATTCCATCGCCCGGCGTTGCGCGACTGAGCTACGCTCCAGCATTTGCGCCGGCTCCTCAGGTATTGCGTCGCACGTATGCCGAAGTTACTTCAAGTCCACCTCCTGAGCCAGCATATACCAATGCTTCGCCCCCTATCCGTTCGGCACCAATAGCTTTTGCTCCCTCCTTGCGTCAGACACTATCTCCATGGCGCACGTCAGACAACAGGCCTATTTGCTACCAGTGCGGCATCCCTGGACACACTACACGCTACTGCCGGCGCCGAATAAATATGGCCTTTGCTGCACGGCCTGCGCCACCTTATCTGTCCCCCCACCCATGGGGTTCTCCAACAGCACCAACCGATCCTCCGGACTTCCTGCCGCGTCGTTCGCCATCACCACGTCGCCGCTTCATTTCGCCAATGCGCCGACGACTCGCAACTCAGCCGGAAAACTAACCGCCGAAGTTCGCGAGGCACCAACTGCGTATTCGACAAAATTTCAAAGTCCTCGTCTTACTCCTGCGAATGTTACTGCTGTCATCTGTGAAGGTGTTTATACTCTGGCGCTCGTCGACACCGGTGCCGCTGTATCAGTTATCAGCCAAACACTCTGCCGCTTCCTCCGAAAAGTGACTACGCCCCTCGAGGGACTATCGCTTCGTACCGCATCCGCTCACAGTATACAGCCGACAGCTGTCTGCATTGCTTGCGTCGTCATTGCTGCAGCCTTGTACATCATCGAATTCGTCGTTCTCCCCACATGTTCTCATGACGTCATTCTCGGCTGGGATTTCCTGTCCCAGCATCATGCTATCATTGACTGAGGCAATCCTTAAGTATAGCTCATTGAACCAAGTGATGCACCGTCTGATGCCCTGCTCCACGGGTCGTGTCCTCGTTTTGCGGCCAAACTCCTCGTAGCTCATGACAACCATCCCACCCGTTAGCGCTGTTCTGGTTCCCCTCACTGCCCCTTTTACCACCGCCGCGACAGTCCTCTTCGTGCCCTCTAACGTTGTCGGCCGCCGCCGCCACTTACCGCTGCCGTTTGCCGTCCTTGACATGAACAAGGGCGCTTGCACACTTCTGGTAGCCAATCATCTTGCGTCTCCCGTTATGTTGATCGAAGGGGAGTGCCTCGGCCGCATCGAGCCCGTCGACCTTCTGTTCGCCTTTGATGATTTGTCATTCCCTGTTTGCCAAGTTGACGCCTTGACTCCAACTCGTGTGGCTTCAGATCCGCTACAGCGGGACCTTTTTGACCATTTTGTGGACAGCGCTCTAGAGCTGCACCACCGCGAGCAACTTCTTGACCTTCTACACCAATTCCGCTCCTCCTTCGACATCCCGCAATCTTCCTTGGGCCGCACGACGACTGTTTCTTAGCTAATTGACACTGGCGCTCACCCACCTCTCCATCAGCGGCCGTATCGGGTGTCCCCGACTGAGCGCCGCGTTATTGCCCAACAAGTCGATGACATGCTGCAACGCGGAGTAATTAGAGAATCCTGTAGTCCATGGTCATCTCCTGTGGTCCTAGTTAAGAAGAACGATGGCTCCATACGATTTTGTGTTGATTATCGCCGCCTCAACAAAATTACTCGTCGTGATGTGTATCCCCTCCCACGAATCGACGATGCCCTAGACTGCTTGCAAGGCTCAGAATTCTTTTCCTCACTCGATTTGCGCTCTGGATATTGGCAGGTGCCCATGGCAGAGGAGCATCGCGCTAAGACCGCCTTTATTATTCCAGACGGACTATACGAATTTAATGTTATGCCGTTCGGACTCTGTAACGCCCCAGCCACATTTGAAAGAATGATGGACACTGTACTGCGTGGCCTGAAATGGAACATCTGTTCATGATACCTCGATGATATCGTCCTCTTTTCAAACGACTTCTCTACCCACCTGACTCGACTTCGCCAGGTCTTCACTTGCCTAACCCGCGCCGGTATTAAACTGAACCTCAAAAAGTGCCGCTTCGGTGCTCGCCAGCTCACAATGCTCGGACATGTGTGCAAAAATGGAGTTCTGCCTGATCCTGAGAAGCTCCGCGCCGTTGCTGACTTTCCGAAACCGACCACTTTGAAGCAGCTTCGACGCTTCGTGGGCCTCTGCTCGTACTTTCGTAGTTTTGTTCGCAATTTCGCAACCATCATAGCCCCCCTTACACAGCTCTTTAAAGGCATCCCTAACCTCTCCTCTTGGTCGCCAGCCTGCGATGATGCATTCGCGACACTGCGCAATGTTTTGACGTCACCGCCAATCCTTCGCCATTACGACCCTACTGCACCTACAGAACTTTACACCGATGCCAGTGGTGTCAGCCTCGGCGCCGTCCTCGCCCAGCGCAAGCCTGGCTTCTCCGAATACGTTGTCGCCTACACAAGTCGTGCTCTTACCAAAGCCGAGTCCATATACTCCGTTACCGAAAAGGAGTGCTTAGCGATCATGTGGGCTATAACGAAGTTCCGCCCTTACTTATATGGCAACTCCTTCGAGGTAGTTACAGATCATCACGCTCTCTGCTGGCTCGCGTCTCTCAAGGATCCGTCTAGCCGTCTCGGGCGCTGGGCTCTCAGGCTTCAGGAATACGACATCCGTGTGGTGTACCGCTCTGGCTGCAAGCACTCTGACGCCGATGCTCTGTATCGATCACCGGTGCGTTCGCCTAACTCATCATCCCCTCCTCAAGCCTCCTTGTCAGCCCTTGCCATTGAGGATATGCCTTTCGAGCAACGACCAGATCCTTGGGTTTCTAACCTGTTAGATGACCTTGGCACTACTTCCGCGGCTATGATTCATCGGGCACTCCGCCGACAGGCCTCCCATTTTACCCTTCGGGACGGCCTCCTCTACCAAAAGAACTACAACACAGACGGCAGAAAATGGCTTCTTGTCATTCCGCGCCACCTCCGTTCCGAGGTTTGTGCCCACCATCACACTGACCCGCAAAGCGCTCATGCCGGCGTCCTGAAAACCTATGATCGAATTCGTTAGAGGTATTACTGGCGGATAATGTACAATTTCGTAAGTCGTTACATTCGCTCTTGTACCGCCTGTCAACAACTCAAGATTTCTCGCCACCCCGCTGGTCCTCTCCAGCCTTTACCGTGTCCAGCTCGCCCGTTTGATCGCGTGGGAAAGATTTCTATGGTCCACTACCATGCAGAGTCGCCAGTAATCGATGGGTCATCTCCGCCGTCGACCACCTGACCCGTTATGCGGAGACTGCTGCGCTTCCCGCGGCGACAGCCCGAGAGGAAGCCCATTTTCTTCTGCACCACTTCATTCTTCGACACGGCGCCCCTCGCGAGCTACTCAGTGATAGAGGTCGTGTCTTTCTTTCCGAAGTAGTCCAAGAGCTCCTGTCGTCTTGCAAGTCGATACATCGGACTACAACCGCGTACCACCCGCAAACCAATGGCCTCACGGAGCGTTTCAACCGTACGCTTGGGGACATGCTCGCAATGTATGTTACATCTGAATCTGGGAGGTCCAACTGGGACCAGGTACTGCCACGGCCGTGAACCATCTTGTACTCTGGACACAATTTTGCCATACCATCCAGATGCCTCTAAGTACAGTGCTTTTTCCGATATTGTACAGAAGGCTGAGGAATGCCGTCAGCTAACTCGCATGTTTACCTCCAACACTCAAGGCTATCGCAAAGATCAGCATGATAGCGATACTCCTGCTCCGACGTTCCTGGCTGACAACTTCGTTTGGCTATGCGTTCCTGCCACCAGCAAACTAGAAACGAAATACCACGGACGTTATCGCGTCTTGGAACGCACATCCCCTGTTAACTACATCATCGAGCCAGTCACCCCTTCTTCCGACCACCACCGCCGCGGCCGTGCGGTTGTCCATGTTAGCCGCCTCAAGCCGTATTACAACCCTCTGGTTGTCTCTTCGCCGTGAGTCGCCAGGATGGCGACTTCTTCACGCGGGGGAAATGTAAAGAAGACGAAGAAGAAACAACGCTGCGGCATCGCCATCATCATCGCTGGTCTCCGGCGCCCATCTCTCTCGCGCTGAAGCTGTGCCCTGCGGCTGGTATTCCTATCCTGCTGTGCCCGAATTACTGCCAGCGCTAGACGTTCTAATCAACTATTAAATCCACATTTCAATAGGAATAAATGACTTTTTGTTCTATGCCGCTTGTCTGTTTGACAGATCCTGCCTTCGGCCCGACAGACCCGAAAAGCAACGCTTCCAGACATCCGTGAAAATGTCCTACACGCACTGGGCATTCCTCCGGCACCGGCTCCAACATTCTCACCCCAAGTACCCAAAGCGATGAACAACGCTGCTGCTTTACGACATTCTATGTTCCAACGAGACCTTTCAAGACGCCCCCGCGATGCGAAGATGCTGGTACTGAACAGAAACCTTTAGTCCCCACCCGACTAGCCTGCGAAACTCCGTCAAGTCCCTGGAAGCGTGACGCCTGGAGGACTGTGAACAACCGCCTATTTTGTTTCCACTGCAGTGTGGCAGGCCACGTTGTACGTCATTGCCCATACAGACGCATCTGCCTGCGCGGCTTCGTCTCGATGCCCCACGTCAGCGTCCTGGCGAACAATCAGAAGAAATCGAGAACTACTTGCGCAGAGCAGTGGCATGACGATAGCCTCAATAATGATGCGACTAGATTTCAGACTACACTTCAGGCTGAAACCGCCGCACATCAAATTGAAAATGGTGTGCCCTGCCGGCGACCTCAACACACAAAGGATCTGAGATCGGACACCAAGGACCACACGCAATGCAGACACGAACACATGACCTGGAAGTGTATATTGACGGTCACATAGTTACTGTCTTAGTGGACACCGGAGCTGACTGTTCTATCAATAGTGGACCATTCGCCACCTGAGGTCAAGAAAGGGACCACCACTTGGGATGACTCGCTTAATACGCCACTGGAGCGATGCACCGCAATGTTTACAGTAAATAGGCGTACTTACCTTACCAACATTCTGAACGAATATTAGGCCATCATCAACCTCCGACTTAAGCTCATAGAGCTCTCAGTGGACAAAACCATACCTGCTACAACTTCGACGCATCACGTCGCTCCCAACTTCCTCGACGGAGAATTCGCCGTCCCGCCCGGATTAAGCAATATTCTCCCTGTGAATAAAAACGAAATTAAAATCATTGAACGGGTTGTCAAATGAAACTCTCAGTTGTTACTGGATAGAAGACTTGGCATTGCAAGAGGAATTGTCCATATTCGAAATGGGCAAGCTCAGTTGCTGGTAACCAACATCGCCTAAGAAAATCGGCATGTCAAAAACAGAATAACGGTCTCGTTCTTTGACGAAATAGGAGACGTCTGAGATGTGTTTGCTATCCCCGAAGAGCCCACGAAAGACAAAGGTGACCAAGGCCACAACCAAAGGTTTGAAGCAGGCAAGATCAGCTAGGGACCATTCTTCAATATTGTGAGCACTATGTGGCGCTTCATCTTCTACACGGCTGAACGTGCTGCTTAGTCTTCATCCTGCTCCCTCTTGTAGATACCCATCGTCATCGCGGAGTGTGGTTGGCTGCAGTGTGCAACCAAGACTTCAGGTCTCCGATAAAACCTGATCCTTCAAGTCCGGCCTTCGCGTTACCCTACACGTGTTGGAGGTGCGCCTTAATTTCCCCGCTGCTTCGTCACCTGCATCCACCTGGAGCTCCGTTCTGGCCGTCGTTTGACCCCGACCACCATCGTCATGACTCGAGAGGGCCACTCCGCTATTCCGGCTTCTTCCAACTCGACCCCAGCTCCCCTTGCCACTTGGACTGTCAGTAGCTGTCAGAGCGACCCGCAGATGTTTGCCGGTCTCCGCGGCGACGACGCTGATGACTGGCTCGACAGCTACGACCGGGTAAGTGCTTTCAACCGGTGGGACGATTTTTAAACTAATAATGTGTCCTTTTATTTGCGGATGTGGCCTAATCGTGGTTCCTAAATCATGAATCGACGATTGCGGACTGGGCTACCTTTAAACAAAAGTTACACCAGATTTTTTGCGCCCCTATTGTTCGCACGGAGTCCGCCAAGAAGAAGCTAGAAGCCCGACTTCAGCGGTCCAATGAGGCCTATACCTCTTATATAGAAGATGTTTTTGCACTTTGCCGACGCATAAATGACACCATACCAGAGGCCGAGCGGGTTCGTCACGTCCTTAAAGGTATTGGGCCGCTCGCATTTAACTCCCTGGCTGTGCAGAACCCTACCACTATCGATGCCATCATATCGACCTGGCAACGCCTTGACGAACTACAGTCAATACGCCTGCAGCCTGACCCCACTTTCTTTGGTTTCACTGCCGACGCTGACCTCCGTACGCTCATTCGCGGATTAATACGTAAAGAGCTCTCGGCTCAAGGTAATTTGTGCCGCCCTGCATCTGAGCCACATCCTTCAAGTGCCGGCCTACGTAGCATTGTGAAGGAAGAGCTGGACTCAATGACCTCTTCCCCCCAACATCAGTCGCTCCTCCCATCTGTCATGTGCCAACGTACGCCCAGGTCACGTCCTTGCCGCCTGCAGTTGGAGCGCCTAAACCACCCGCGCCTACCACTGCTCATGTCGCTGCATTGGCACCACCTGCCGCGGCGCCGACATACTACCCCACCTGGCGCCCAGCCCACCCTGTTTGTTACTGCTGCGGGTACCGAGGCCATATTTCCCGATTCTGTCGTCGCAGGCTCTAAAATGAACGCCGCGGCTACAACTCATTTGTAGCAGACTACCCTCCTCGCTTCTCCGGCTCTAACCACCGTTCATTACCTGATTATCACCGGTGTTCATCACCCCCGCCAGAAATTCCCGCTCCGCCTGGTGGTTACAGGCCTTCAAGACGCCGTTCTTTTTCGCCTTTTCGCCGCTCAACCTCGCCTCTCCGCCAAGCTTCTCTGACGACCCCCTCCTATTGAAAAACTGACCACTGCAGTTTTAGGAGGGAAAACTGCATCCTCCGGAACGTCCCTGGAATATTATTTTAGTTTGGGTTGAAGGTTTATCTGTTGAGGCTTTGGTTGACACGGGCGCCTCTGTTTCTGTGATACACACTGACGTGTGCTCCCGCTTGCGAAAAGTGAAAACGCCTTACGATGGATCTGAACTCCGTGGAGCTAATGGTGAAATAATTCGGCCTTTTGCTAAGTGTACTGTGCGAGTTTTTTGTTGACGGTGTCCGCCGCCATGTTGAATTTGCCGTGATGTCACCGTGCGCTCACGCAATTATTTTAGGCTGCGATTTTCTGTCTGCCGCATCAGCCATCATTTCATGTCGTGACAGGGTCATTTACATGAACGAGAGCGATCCGTCTTCTGAACCTCCCGAGCCCCGTCATCGCCTGCTTGCCGCTACTGACTCAGTGTTGCCCCCTGAATGCGAACAACTTTTCGCGCTTACTTCTACTGACATTGATAACGGAGATGTGCTAATCGTGCCTTCTGATGGCCATCTAACCCATGGAATCGCGTTACCACCAAGTCTAGTTCGGTTTGAGCATGGCACAGCACTTGTCACTGCTGCGAACACTTCCCTAGAGCCCATTGTGCTGACTAAAGGGACATGTTTTCCTTGTGTCCTGGACATTCACCCGGTGTCCCTCACCACCCTTCCCGCCCCCTATTCCTCACCAGCAGCTTCTTCCGCAGCCCCTCTCTGTGTTCTCTTTGGCACCGTCAATCCTGAGCTTCCTGCGACTCACCGCCAAGCTTTGCAGGAATTACTTCGAATTACCTTGGGCCGAACTTCTTCTGCACAGCACCGCATTATTACAGAAGGTACTTCTATTGTTAGCCGCCGCCCTTACCGTGTTTTCTTATCAGAGCGTAAAATCATAGAATTTATTAATGTGAATGATATGCTCCGACGAGACATTATTCGGCCCTCAGCTAGCCCTGGTCACCTCCGGTCGTCTTGGTGAAAAAAAGGGGATGGGTCCGTGCGGTTTTGCGTTGATTACCGCGCACTTAACAAAGTCGCTCGCAAAGATGTTTACTCTATGCCACGAATTGACGACTCCCTCGACTGTCTTCAGGGCGCCCAATATTTCTCCACTTTAGATTTGCGTTCTGGTTCCTGGCAGATTCCGATGCACGAAGCCGACAAAGAAAAAAACCGCATTCGCTACACCCGACGAGCTTTACGAATTCAATGTCATGCCTGTTGGACTTTGTAATGCAACCGCTACGTTTGAGCGTATGATTGACACTGTTCTTGGAGGACTTAAGTGGAACACATTCTTGTGCTACCTGGACGACATAGTTATTTTGTCTGCGACGTTTTCTGATCATTTATGCCGCCTTGATCAAGTATTAACGTGCCTAGCATCCGCCTGTCTCCAGCTGAACGCCAAAACGTGTAATTTCGCCAAGAAAGAAATCAAGATCCTGGGCCCCCTCGCCCGCCGCGATGGCATTCTACCCGACCCTGACAAGATTGCTGCAGTTTTGAACTTTGCACGCCCTCACCGGACTAGCGATCTATGCAGTTTCCTTGGCCTATCTTTATACTTTCGCCTTTTTATTCGCAATATCGCTACCATTGCTGCACCGCTCCACCCCCTCCTTACCGACCGTACTACTTTCAATTGGTCCGAAGAATGCGATAAAGCTTTTCAAACCATGAAGAATGCCCTCACTTCGGACCCTGTTCTCGCTCACTTCGACGACACTGTTGCCACTATTCTCCACACCGATTCCAGCAGCCTCGGTATTGGCGCCGTACTTCTGCAACGTGATACCGCTTCTTGGGAAAAGGTAATTGCGTTTGCCAGTCGAACTCTAACACCAGCGGAACGCAACTACACCATCACTGAGCAAGAGTGCCTCGCCGTCGTTTGAAAAGTTCAGAAATTCCGCCCCTACCTCTACGGCCGCCATTTCACGATCATTACCGATCACGACGGTCTGTGTTGGTTATCAATCCTCAAAAATTGGACTGGACGCCTGAGCCGTTGGATTCTGCGTTTGCAGGAATACCACTTCGATGTCACATACAAATCGGATCGCAAACATCGAGAGGCCGATGCTCTTTCCTGTTTCCCGCTCCCAGAATCACCACCTAGTGCTTCTTCGCGCCTTCCTGCGTGCACCCTCGACGTCCCAATGTCGTCCAGAGCTCCAAACATCACCTGTGCTACTCCTGCCGCTGCTCCAGATCACTTCGTCATTATTTCACACCAGCGAGCAGATCCCTACTATCATTCCCTAATCGACCTTCTCACCGGTGCTTCTCACCCCCCTACCGCTAGGATGCGCAGGCAACTCCAAAAATTCAAACTTTACAATGGCGTGCTCTCCCGTTATATTTATTGCTCTGAAGACACCCGTTGGGTCCCCGTTATTCCGAGAGTGCTTCGCACCCGTATCCTGGCGGCTTTCCACGATGATGCTACAGCCGGTCACTTAGGCTTTCATAAAACTTACCATCGCGTGAAACCCGTTTCTTCTGGCCAGGCCTCGCCTCAAGCGTGGCAAAATATGTCGCCTCTTGTCTGCAATGCCAGCGCCGCAAACGACCGACTTCTATTCCTGCTGGCCTACTACAGCCGCTACCTTGCCCTGCTACTCCTTTTGCCGTTGTTGGCATAGACTTATACGGGCCACTTCCATTGTCCGCACGAGGTAATCGCTGGATCGCCACCGCCGTCGACCACTTAACACGCTACGCTGATACCGCTGCCCTGCCTAATGGCTCAGCACATGATGTCGCGACCTTCTTTTTGAAATCGCTCGTACTGCGCCATGGGGCCCATCAAGTGCTTCTCAGCGACCGTGGTCGGACATTTCTGTCCACGATTGTAGGCGAAGTTCTTGAGGCCTCAACCACACATCACAAATTGACCTCCAGCTATCACCCGCAGACCAATGGGTTGACTAAGCGGTTCCATCGCCGGCTTTCTGACATGTTGTCTAGGTACAGCCTCGTCCACTTCTAGCTGTAACACGCTCACCGCCTTCAAAGCGCTATTGCGTTCGACCCGGCCACACAATAAAGCTAAGTGGCGGGCCATGTGAAGCAGCACATCCGGGTCCCTGTGGGCCTGAATCGATTTTCATCGATATGTGGCTGTTTCGTACGTAATGTTGATTTGAAAGCAGTGTCTGTGTTAGAGCTAGAATTGGACGACCCTGTACGTCTACCAGGACCACCGAAACTGGGACGTAATACTTCCTTTTGTTACGTTCACCTACAATACGGCTGTACAGCGGACCACAGGTTACACCCCGTTTTTCCTTTTTTACGGCCGTTCTCCCGCTACCCTTCTAGATGCCTCTTTCCTTTCTACACTTGCCAGTTCCTCATCCTCTCTTCCTGACCTGTTTCTTTCCCGAGTGGGCAAATCTCGCCGGCTTGCTCGCGTCAACACGGAAGCTAGCCAGGAAGACCGCAAGTGCCGCTATAATGCAACCCATCGCCAAGTTTGGTTCCGTCCCGGCGACGAGGTGTTACTCTGGACCCCATTACGCACTCCTGGCCTTTGTGCCAAGTTCCAGCACCGTTACATTGGCCCTTACACAGTTCTTGCAAAAACCTCCCCGGTCAACTATCGCGTCTCCCCTGTTTACCCCCCTCCGGACAGTCGTTACCGTGGCACTGAAGTTGTCCACGTTTCACGCATGAAGCCTTTTATTCGGCGCAATCCTGCGGAAATAGTTTGAGCACTGTGTGGCGCTTCATCTTCCACTCGGCTGCACGTGCTGCTTCATCTTCATCCCGCTCCCTCTTGTAGATACCCATCGTCATCGCGGAGTGTGGTTGGCTGCAGTGTGCACCAAGGCTTCAGGTCTCCAATAAAACCTGATCTTTCAAGTCCGACCTTCGCGTTAGCTTACAATAATACAGCGAATGCTTTTGTTCCTCTCCGAAAGTGCAACAGACTCCTCCTCTGGAGTTTGTCGGATGAGCACGCCATTGATGAACATGCCAGCCCTCTGCGCCAAAGCCCCTGACGTGTATTCTTACTAGAACGCCAGGCCATTCTCGATTCAGAAACTAAAACGCTCGCGACGACGGTTATCAGCCATCAAAGCGCTTCTTGGCGGCGGCAGTCGTTTTGGTAAAGTAAAAGACGGCAGCCTTCGCTTCTGCCTCTATTGCATCACTTGACTAGCGCAACAGAAAAAGACGTCTACCTCCTTCCCCGCATCGACGACACACTAGAACGGCTAGCAACTATAAATATTTTATATAGATGGACCTGAAGAGGGGACTATTGGAAATTGAGGTCGGCGAAAGTGGTCGCGAGAAGACTGCAGTCGTCACAGCAGATGGCCTACTTTCGCATTGTATAAAAATAACACAATGAACTTCCAAATTCTGCTGCCTATTTCTGAACTCGGGCTCAATTAGTTGTCGTCGAAAGTTAGCTTTACTGATTGTTTCACTCCTTCCACTTCCACCAGTTACTTCACCTTCTTTCTCAGCACTTTGATCTCATTTTCTTGCACAAAAGTATTTTTTAGTGCTTCAAAAATAGACGACATATGCGCAATAGATTCTTTCATTCTCTCCACTCGTGTTATAATGGCTAGCTTTCCACGAGCAATCCGGCGGGCATCATGAGCGCGGGCGACGGCATCACTGGCGTAAATACTGGTGGAGTCTGCCGCAGGTAGTAAGGTATCGTAGGGAAGTAACGGTTGTCGGCCAAATAACATATAAAATGGAGAGTATGCAGTGGTAGAATGGGCAGATGAGTTGTAGGCAAGGTAAATGAGCGCTGCAATCCTGGTGGTCATCAGACACACACATAGACAGCGTGTCTGTGAGTGTACGCATTAGACGTTCCGCGAGGCCATTGGTCTGAGGGTGATCAGCGATGGTGAATACGTGGCGGACGCAGGAAAAAAAAAATATGTCAACTACTCACGAGGTGAAGCAGCGGCAACGGTCATTTAGTAGTTAACTAGGGGTGCCATAATGAAGAATCACGTTTTCTAGAAGGAAGTCAGCGACGTTCGCGCGCAGTTGGTCGAGATGGGTCGATGGGTTCGGTAATAGCGTACCGCGTAGCGTAATTGGTGGCGCCGGCGATTAATTTATTCAACAAGGCGGAACTTGAGAAGAACTCAAGAATGTCAACGCTTACACTGGAAAACGGGTCAGTTGGTATGTGGATTGGTTGCAAATGACCTGAAGTCAAAATTGTGGGTTGCTTCCGAAGCTGACAGAGTTCACATGCGGCAATGTACTGCTGTACGGAGTAATGGAGTTCCGGCTAGTAGAATCGTCGATACAGGCTGTCGTATGTGCGAGTGACACCTAGTTGGCGAGCCGTGTGATCATCATGGAACTGTCATCGATGGTAGAACGCAAATCTTGTGGGACGAACACCAAACATTCTGCGCCACGTGGTTACATATTACGTCCGCATAAGGTGTTCTCTTGGAGCACAAATAAGGCGAGGAATGAATCAGGGCGGTCAGAGGTATGACGGAGAATAAGGGAATACAGCAAAGGATCCAAGCGGTGTTCGTCGGCAATGCTAGAAAAGGCCGATTCATACAAGACACACACATCATCGTCATAGTCGGTAGGACTATAGTAGACAAGCAGTCTGCATCTTGGTGAAGCCGGCCGGACTTGTAGACGACTTAAAAGGTATATTCTTGGAGTCTTAGCGCCAGCGTCCCGAATGGCCAGTTGTATCTTTGAGGGTAGAAACGCAGCACAAGGCATGATGGTCTGTTATACCACTTAAAGGGCGGCCAAACAAGTAAGGGCGTAATTTTGTAATAGCCCAAATAAGCGCCAGGTCCTCTCGCTTTGTGTTAGAATAATTTTGTTCGAGAATGGACAGGAGTCGGCTGGCATACGCCATCACCCTTGTGCGAGTATAGCTCCAATGCCATGGCCACTTGCGTCGATACAGTGTTTAGTATTGGCGGATGGGTTGAAATGGGCCAAGACGGATGGAGTAGTAAGTGTAGCAATAAACTCCGCGAAAGTTGCAACTTGTTGAGGCCTCCAAGCTGAAACGTCTTTCTTGAGGAGGTCAGTGAGAGGACTAGGAAGGGATGCGAAGTTCAGGAGAAATCATAGGAAATAGGAACACAAGCCAATAAAAGCTTCGAACATCGCTGGATGATCGCGGAGTGCGAAAATTTCTTACGACACAAATCTTCTCAATGTAAGGCTGAATGCCGGCAGCATTAACCAAGTGACCAAGGACTGATTTCTCGGTGACTGAAGATGCACTTCTTGGAGTTTAGTGGAAGTCCGGTGCGGCAAAAAAGCACAAGGATCGCAGAGAGGCGATGGAGTTGGCTGTGATTTGTAGGGGTGAAAACAATTACGTCAAGATAACAGAAACAAGTAGTCTACTTGAAGCCTCTGAGCAAAACGTCCATCATGCGTTCGAAGATTGTTGGGGCATTGATAAGGAAAAAAGGCATGGCTTTAAATTGATAGAGGCCGTCTGGGGGAGGGCCGCTATTTCTTCACCGTCTCTATCGTCGACAGAGATCTTCCAGTAGCGGTAACGAAGGTCGATGGACGAAAAGTAGCTGGCTACTACGCGGAAGAAGACAGCCATCGTTTTTTGGTGATCTTATTCAAATAGCGGTAGTCAACACAGAATCTCCAACTGTTATCTTTCTTCTTGACCAACACGACAGTGGATGCCCCGGGGCTACTGGGAGGCTTGTTTATGTCGTTCAGCAACAACTTCTCGACCTCCACTTGAACAATGCGTCGCTCGGCAAGCGAAATACAATAGGGCCGTCTGTGGATAGGATCGGCGTCACCGGTGTGAATGCGGTGGCTAAATGCAATTTGGCCTAATGGGCGGGTACCGAAATCAAAAAGGTCACTGTAGCTGACCAAGAGCTTCTGTATCTCTGTGGCGAATTGAGATTGGAGATCATTTGTAAACATGCTGTTAACAAGACCAGGGAGGACAATGTGGAGGACGAGAGAGGGCTCGCAATATTTCTCTTTCGCTATATTACGTACCATCATAAATGCAACAATATAAGAATTTTATGCATTCATTTGTGAAAATAAAATTGAAAAACTATTCAGAAGTTGCAAGGATTTATGCATTACTTTGATCTAAAACAATGTTTACGCTAGAACATAGGTACAGGAAACAGCGCTGGACTAGAATTTGAGGTTCACTTGAAAGAACGGATGACGAAGGAACCAAATGACATCGTATCGAACGCTCACAAGGCATAAGCGTCGTCGAGTCAGCATAGTATTAGAAGGACGCTGACAGCCAATGGCACGCAAGACCACTTATTTCCCTTATAGCCTAAATGCCCACACTGCTGCTTAACAATCTAGCCTCTTTATTGGAGAGTAATAATGACGGTGCACTAACACCCTTCTCATTGCCTTGCATCCTATTGTGATAGGCCACGACAAGCTCCCTTTCTTGTCTGATCTTTATATTCCAATTACTGAAATGTTTTCAAAATTAAAAACACCAGTGTTTACATTCTCTGAACTGACGAGGGAGCTTATTTTGGTCTGACACATTATTAATGAGTTCGCGTGCACACGTGCATGGTCACTTTAGCATCTGCTTGTTCTACCCGTAATACCACACCGCAAGAGAAAAAAGCTTGCACAATTCATGAATAGTTGGTATGCTTCAATTGCTAGCTTCCTTTTCTTTATGGTTTTGGCAATTCTTGAACACAGACCTGAATGTTTATTTGGTGCAAAGACCGCCTCCACACCATGCCATTGTGCTACCTTTTTAGTTTATGGGACTTCCCGTCAAGATAGGGCAGAACTTCGGCATTTTCTTTCTCCAGCTTAGTACCTTTCGAGCCCCTCCTATTTTTGGGTTTCATTTTCTGCAGCCACGACTCGACAACTACTTTCAGCAAGTGTGACGGATAGTTAAGACAAAAGTGTTTTTCGCAAAACCTATCATTCACTGTACAGTTGCAGATCTTTTGCATGGCATTGGTCAAGCAATGCCTGGCTCTATCTCATTTGATCAGTTTAGAGAGAAAGGGAACATACGGCGAAAGGGCTTTGTTTGCTCTAGGTTAGTAGCTGCCTCACATACGGCCTTCGTTAAACATTAGCGTTGAGTCTAGAAATTGAATCGAATTGTCACTCGGCATTTCATACATGAAATGTGAGTTGAGTTGTTTTCTGCTAGAGGTGGGATTAGCCTTGCTTATTCTGCCGGCAATCGCTCTATTGTAGCGTTACCTATGTGTAAAAAGTCCTAATATCTGTTAAATCTGCCCCACTATGCGCACACGCAGTTATAATAGTACATATTTCATTCGAGCAGTTACCCCCTTTATGTACACATTCACTCACAGTATAACATAGTCCACTCCAGAAGACACCATATATGCACACATTCACTCACAGTAAAACACAGTGCATTCTAGCTGCCACCCATTCACTAACAGTATAACATAGCACACTCCAGACATCACCACCTACGCACACATTCACTCACAGTAGAGAATAGTCCATTTCAGCTGTCACCTAGAGTACTCTAGAGTCAAGATCAGTGTTTTGTAGAAACTGTAAAAGAAGGCTTGAAGCCTCCCTTCTGCATGTCTGGATTCCACTCGAGACGACAATGTCCTGAAGTTCACTGGAAAGGGCTCCTGCCTGGAATGAAGCGAGAATCGCACATCTTTCCGCAATGCTCTCTGGACAGCACACTATACACTGTTCTATATCCCCGTACACACCACATCTAGAGAATAAGAGGCGATGCCATATTCGTCTTATGCATCCAGGCAGAAGTACCAGCTGAGTACGTGCGAATTTGATGCAGTAGAGTGGCCCGATGTCTTCTCAGACCCTTGGAGACACATGGCTTTTTGGGCGCGCTCCACAAGGTACTAAAATGGTTGATTACCGTTTCTCTGAAGAGTTTGTTTATCTTGAGGTACTTTTCTTGGCGCATATGGGCGAGACTGTCTGCCACCTCGTTGCCTCCGGCACCTATGTGCGAGGTCATCCATTGAAGATGTAAATTAAAGCATCTGCTATGCAGATTCTGCACCAAACCTAGGGAGCTTATAGACAAGGCATCAATTGGGAAACGAACCCGGGCTCTAACCTTTGAAGGGCAGATTTTGAATGTGTTAGGATAAAAACAGGTGGCTTAGCTTCCGTAAAGCCACCCCAATAGCAAAACTTTCGTCCATTGTGGAAAATACGCCTTCAGTGAAGCGTGTAGTAGACCACGTTAACTTCATAGAAGGAATGTAAAAATCCGCTTACCTAGATTTTCTGGTTTTGTCTACGGAAAAATCAGTGAAAATGTTTAGATGGCAGGTATACTCTCTTTTAAATAGTTCAGATACGAGCCAACGTGTTCCCGCTAAAGGAGAACTACGCTTAGCACTCACATGGGGAATCTTGACCTTACAGTCAAAGGCCGTAAATGACAAGTTGATTTCAACCATTTCTTTTGCCTTCGAACATTAGTGCCTATAGAAGTGAGAGTATATCTTGTGGATTCGCTGCAGAAAGGATAACTCAACTCAACGTACGTGAAAGTCCGTACACGTGCACAATAATTACGCACATTGAACACATCACTAACGATTCTTGACAGCAAGTCACTAGGTGTTTGCTTCAGAATGATTAAAAATCAACATTATCTGAACACTCGAAGAACACGCTAGTCAGATAAGTTGCAATGAAGAGATTTATCAAAACTGGTCAAGACAACTTGTCAAGAAAGGAGCAACAATGACACCTATGCAAAATACCTTTCTTTTGCACATGCATTTCCCTTGAAAGTGCAATGTAGTCGAAGAAATGAATGGCCAAAAGCTCAATTAAGGAATATAGACTCAATCTACTCGAGTTCTGAAACGAGCCAGTTTTGATTGAGCTCGCGCACTGTGCAAAGCTGCTCACTATGGAGAATTGAGTAGAAGAGCTAAACCTTGTTCACCACAAGTCTGTCCCGCTCCGCTGTATCGACTGCCTTCTCTAACCTCGGCAGTTTTAAATAATTTAGCAGTAGTATATCTTACTATTTCAATAGCGGTAGAACTTCGTCGCTACGAAGTTCTTGCCTCAGCCGCTGTCTTTAGAAAATTCGCCTTCGAAGACCACTCGAACCTGCCCTCGGTATTGTAACAAGCTAAGTCCAGTTTCTAAAGTGTTTGACCATTTATTCGTTTGCCATTTTCTTTCTATGCCAGATACAGCCTCGTATTTTAAGAGGCAATTGACCGCTCCAGAGGGCCATCTTGACAGTACTTCGGTTGGAGCCTTGTTTGAAATTCTTCGGGCGCATGCCAACGTTTCTTGGTTTGAAACCCGAGGTGGTAACTTCAATTTCGGGCCTTCTTTAGGAGAGAATCAGTATCCTGAGGGACTGCAATGTCGTTCAGGTATGTTACGGTGCTGTTGTCCCCAAGCCTTCCTTTCCTTTTCGGAGAGCCGCCGTCTAATGTCGTTCCCATACCACTCTGTAACTGCATCGCCAGTCTGCGCAGCTCCTGTAGGCACCATGGATCGTTTGAGCCATATGCCATTTCAAGGCACAAAACATGTACCAGTCGCCTAGAAATCTCACTTACCTCTACCACTCAGACTTTTAAACCTTGCCACTCCGCTTTTAAATGGCTCGCCGAAGGTGCAAGGAACCCAAGGGACGCGGCGATCTTCGGTGGGCATGAACGGTTTTTTATGCAATGAGGCAAGTAAAGGGCATGGTAAGTTCGAGCGCGACGAGGCTGACAACCATTTGGCTCTCTGAAGAAGGAACACAAAGAACGTTGAGCACTGAAGTAATGAACTTTAGCAAGGTGACCATTTCGGATAACTGGTGCGAATATAACATATTAAACCTGCGAAATACAGAAACACGAGTAGAGTACACGAGACAGTGCTAGACTGAGGTTACTTGAAGAAATTCCGGGCTAGGAGCGAAATGAGGTAGACTTATCAAACGCTATCAAGAAGAAATGTGAGTGTAGAGTCAGCACAGCCTAGCATGGAATAGCTCAAGGTGACTATGTCGCTTATTACATACCTATGCGCATTGGTGCCTAATGATCTAACCTCTTAATTGGTGGGCAATAGTTACGGTGTATTATTGCACTTGTCAGTCAGCTGTATCCTAATGTGGTAGCCCTGGACAAGTTCCCTTTCTGCCTGCCCGTTCCTTTTTCTCTTACCGAAGTTCTTTCAGTCAATAATAGAGTTTTGACATTCTCTGCAGTGACAAGAGCGCTTGTTTTAGCCTGAGAAATGTTTGAGTGAGTTCACGTCTTCATGTGCATAATCATTTACGCATCTGCCTGTCTGAACCGTATATACTCTGCCACGAGAGAGCGGAATGTTATATGACATGAGTGAAACCACTCACGAACTTGTTCGTATGCTTGACAGAGAACCCAACACTGGCTTGTAGGCTTATAGGGTGCCGAAAAAAAACTTTCTTTCCTTGCCGTCGTGCTGCCACTTTAGGTTATCAGAAATGCCGTGAAGATAGGGCACTACTTTGAGATTTTGTTTCTCCGGCATGGTAATTTTTTAATCCCTTCTGCTCTCGGTTTTTATTCTCTGCAGCAACAACTCGACAACACTTCGCTGCATGTCATCCGGTTAGACTGCCTCACACAGACGATCGGCTTCATGGCGAAAACTGTCATTCACTGCATGTGAGTAGTTATTCTGCAGGTCATTGACCAGGCATAGACTTGCTTTAACTTTTTTGATAAGTTTAGAGTAAAAGGAGGTATGCGGCAAAAAGGCTTTGTTTCTGGGTGAGTAGTTTCACACATATGGCCTTCTTTAAAACTTAGCGTTAAGTCGGGAATTCAAATAAGTGTCACTCCGCATTTCATACATAAAAGACAGTGCCGGCGTATAATAATTGAATGCTTTGAACACATCCTTAATGATGGTTGACAGCACGTTACTTGATGTCAGCTTCACAAGAATTCAAAAATTGTCAAGATATATGAATGCTAGAAGAACACGTACATCGGATATGTTGTAATGAACAGAATTATCAAACCTGGCCATAGAAAATGTTGCATAGCACAGGAGCTGCACTAGCACCAATGCAAATAACTTTCTTTTGCAGATACTTTACTTGAAAGTGGAATAAAATTGACGAACATATCAGATAAAAATTGAATAAAAGGATCTATACTTAATCCACCCGAGTTCTGAAACTAAGTGGCGCCAGTCTCGTATGAGCTCACGCCGTATGTTTGGTTCCGTGGCCGACAGTTTCTTCAAAAACCTCAATTTTAGCGACCGCTGCCGCGTGTACTTCTTTTCTTGTGTTTCTGTGTCTTTCGCTGGCTCAATATGTTAGATCCGCGTCAACAATACCAAATGGTCACCAGGTTAAAGCTCAATTATTCATTTGGCAGCTTTTTTGTTTGGTATGCAGAAAGCCAAATGTCTGGGTGTCAGCCTCACTAGTGTTGACGAGGGAAATATTATCATCCCTGAAACAGGAAGCTATCCAGAAAGCCACTTGGTCGTATCCCTCCTCTCATACTTAACTGATCAATTTCTGCAGAAATGCTACATATATATAGTTAATGACAGCATTCGTCAGCAAGCCTTTTGTGAATTGACGCAGTATGTCCGGATCACTTGCTGCGAGCTGTTGTCGACCCGCTGTTGCAGGAAATGAAAATTGAAAACAGGAGGGGCTTGAAAGGTTTTACACGGGAGAAAGAAAATGGCAAGTAGTGCCCGTTGTTAACGGCATTTCCCATAACATTAAATGGTAACATAACTGCATGACGTGAAAGTGGTCTTTTCGGCACCCTATACGTTTTCCGGCCTATGTTCAAGAATTTCTAAGAGCACAAAAAGAGCATACGCTACCAATGGATACTATTCAAGCATACGAACGCGTTCATGAAGTGTGCCACTCGAGTCATATATAAGATTCCAATCTCTTGTGGTAGGGTATATACTGGTCAAACTCAGTTCAGTTCAGGCGTTCAGTCGTGTCCGACTCTTCGTGACCCTATGGACCATGTCACGCCACGCTTTCCCGTCTCTCACTATCTTCTTAACATCACATAGCTTCATCTGCAATGCCTCGAGAATGCCATCTAACCATCGCGTTCGCTGCCTACCCCTTCTCCGGCGACCCTCAACCTTTCCCAACATCAAATCTTTCTCCAGCGACTCCTCTCGTCTCATCAGATGACCAAAGTAGCTGAGCTTTAACTTTAGAATTTGACCCTAATAGATCTTACATTCCATGTTGCTATGTGATATATCTCCTTGCAACATCGGACTTTCCGGTCGCTTCCCGACACATCCACAACTGAGCGTCCTTTCCTGAGCGTCCTGGTCAAACTAGCACATGCATGAATGACTGCGGACATGAACATGTGAACTGACTGGAAAACGTGACACGAAAATAATCTCTCTCTTCACTCCAGAGAATGTGAAAACTATGGTTATGTCTTTGACAGTATTTCAGTAAATGCAAAATAAAGGGCTGGCAGGAAAGAGAGCTTATCGAGTTTTATCACATTAGAATGCAAGACAGTGACAAATGCAAAAATGCATCGTGTCTATAGTGCACCAAAAAGAGGTTAGGTTATTAAGCAACATTGTGCGCATGCAGTTAGTAAGCGTCGTAAGTGAAGACTTGTGTGCCTATGGGTATCAGCGTCATCGCTATACTGTGTTGACGCCACACTTACTTGTCCTTTTGAGGACGTTTTATGGCCATATGTAATATGGTTCCTTCACAGTGAACCAGTACTCAGGGAATCTAGTGCTGACACGCGTACTTTTTTCTTGTGTTTCTGTATATCTCGCTCGTTTAACATGTTATGTTCGCACAAAATAGCCCAAGGGCTCACCATGGTAATGTTTATGGGCTTTAGGTTTCTGTATTGAATGTTAAACTAATTTAAACTTGTTCAACGAAGCAGATATAGAACAAAATGTTTTAAGTTAGGCGAAAAGTGACTTTTGTTTCACATGCAGGTCTGTATTAGGAGCCAAGACACCCCAGAAAAAAAAACGTGAACTCCTGACACACATCAATCTTACCTTTCGTTTTAGATTTTATATAGGTGTATTTTATTTGATGGCATGAATATTTTTAATCCAGGAATGCATTTAACGGCTACGTTTTCATCTCCTCTTGTCCGTCACTGTTTCATTCTTCAAAGTAAATTGATTTCAATTGCACTAATTACTATCACAGAATTTTCTCAAAACTCTCGCTTGCTATGTGGTAGAGATTTCAAAGATGAACGCACATTCACTGTCAACAATAAATTTATTCGCTACAGCTAATAACAATACTGCGAGGATCATCATCATCATTATCAGCCTGACTATACCCACTGCAAGGCGAAGGCCTCTCCCATATTTCTCCACTTCACCCGGTTCTGTGCTAGCTGCATCCACTTGACGCCTGCGAAGTTCTTAACCTCATCCACCCAACTAACTTTCTGCCGCCCCCTGCTACGCTTTCCTTCCCTTGGAATCCAGTTTGTTACCCTAAGCGACCATCGGTTATCCTCTCTTCGCACTACATGTCCTGCCCATGCCCATTTCTTCTAATTTCCACTAGAATGTCGGTAACTTGAGTTATTTCTATGACCACTCTGCATGCTTCCTATCTCTTAATGTTACCCCTAGCATTTTTCTTTTCATAGCCCTCTGGGTTGTCCTCAACTTAAGTAGAAGTCTCCTGGTGAGTCTCCACGTTTTAGCCCCATAGGTGAGTACAGGTAAGATGCCACTGTTGTATACTTTCCTCTTGAGCGATACCGGTAAGCTGCTAGTCATAATCTGCGAGTGCTTGCCAAATGCGCTCCATGCCAATCTTATTCTTCTTGTTATTTCCTTTTCGTGGACCGGATCTGCGGTTACTACCTGTCGTAAGTAGACACATTCGCCTCCTACTTCCAGTACTTCGCTACCTGATGTAAACTGCTGTTCCTTCCAGAGGCTGTTAAACATTACCTTAGACTTCTGCATATTGATTTTCAAGCCTACCTTTCAACGTTTCCTGTCTAGGTCATCAATCATTATTTGCAGTTCATCCCCTGAGTTGCTTAGCAAGGCACTGTCATCAGCAAATTGCAGATTACTGAGGTATTCTCCATCTACCCTTATCCCTAACTGCTCCCATTCCAAGTCTCTGAATTATTCCTCTAAGCAAGCTGTGAATAGTACTGGCGAGATTGTGTCTCCTTGCATAACACCTTTCTTTATGGGAATTTTTTTACTTTCCTTATGCAGAACTATGGTTGCTGTGCAGCCACTATATATATCTTCCCGCACTTTCACGTACGGCTCGTCTACCCCCTGATTTCGCAATGCCTGCATCACCGCCGAGGTTTCAACTGAGTCAAATGCTTTTTCGTAATCAATAAATGCTATGTATAAGGGCTGGTTATATTCTGAGCATTTTTCTATCGCCTGATTGATGGTATGGATATGATCGATAGTAGAGTACCGTTTCCAAAAAACCTGCTTGATCATTTGCTTGATTGCAGTCTAAGGTTGTCCTGATTCTATTAGCGATTACTTTAGTAAATACCTTATACGTATCAGACAGTAAGCTGATTTTCTGTAAGTTTTAAGGTCCTTAGAGGCCCCTTTGTGGTACCGGTACGGTTCCGGTACCGTCGATGACACCAGGCACTGCGTATACAGGGTGGCCAATTTTTCTAGCACGATATCCCCCCGTACTTCTGCAAATCTGTAGTTATCTGACCCTCTCCAGCTGATTTCCCCCTTTTCATAGTTTCTTGTGCTTTCTTGACCTCGTCCTTCGTCACTGGTGGAACGTCTGACTTTTTCCCTACCGCCAAGAGGTTCATTGCGAGGATAACAATTGTTAATTTGGGACAGGCTCTACGGCGCCTATCCTGACAGCATTGCAAACCACTTATTCGATAAATGGTTTCATCTGGGGCACATAATGCACATCAAGAGTGTTTCAGATGCGATGACGGGCACCACATGTCCAAAAAAGGACTGGTGCTCAGCTAATGTTTGAACGGCCATTTCGTTTTTGGTTATCCCACTTATCAACTGTCATACGCAATGACGTCACATTATGGCAACATTCGTATGCACATTTCAATAGTGCTCCTGCCGATTATCTAAACCACGATCGCCTTCGCAAGCGACAGGTGCAAGATTGGAGGACAGATAGTAACAAGGGTAACAACATCTTCAAAAATGACAAGCGGGACTTCTAACCTCAAACCCAACGTGAACAATGACACCTTCGACAGCAGTAGGCGAGAGTGTCTGCCTCGGATGTCGATGGTTAGCGAGAATGAGAACGCCTTCGCAAGATGCGGGCGAGAGCCGCCGACAGGCGGCTAAGCGGGTGTGCTCATAGTCAATAGGCAGGCACCTGATGGTCCCTCCTCATTTGCGACCTTTTCATTTAATTTCGAAGCTAAAAATTCAGTCTAGATTAATGTTCATTCGCGAACTAAATGGGATTACAATTTTTAATAGCCCCCTTCAAGCCACTACCAGAAGTATATATTTAACTGAAAATATCATTAAACGACATGTCGATGTAACCAGCACGAACTCTGTGTGTTTGTTCAGTTCTCATAAGATTTTACTGGCTGTCCTGTCCGCGACAACACTGAGAGAACGCGTACACAAAAACTACGTTTCCGAAACATTTGTACTTTGTCGCAGATGCATTCATGCAGTGGAATAATCTAGACGTAGCAGTGAATTAACCGCCATTTTTTTTTATCATTTCAACCACAGCGGCGATCTCCGTAAGTGTTACTTCCCAGCGGAGCACTTACGTGACACAACCTTAAATTATAGTTCTTATGTAATCCGTGGAGCCGCTTTCTCAAAATCATGAGCAGAAAGATAAAGAAGGATATTGATAAAGCTGCTTGTACGTTTGGTATGTTCACATCACATTGCATTGAGCTATACTAACGGACGTGAGTTATCAAGATTTGTTTGACTAAATATTTTTTTGACAGAGGTTCATGAAAATAATTGCATTAAAAATAATTTTCTAAGCCTCTGCTATCGTGAAGGGACCATAATTTATCGGCAAAATAATATTTCATAAGTAGGTAAAACGAAAAGTGCGTTGAATGCTGTGTGAGGCATACTGAAAGGTTTGGAATCTGGAGGAAGATTGTAGAGGTATTATCTTTAATTAAGTAAAACACGCCAGGGTGCAATTGCCGGAACAACGAATAATATAATGTGAACTAAATTAGTTTGGCAGCCAATTCCAAAATCGCAGCACAGAAAAATATGTATTTGTTGAAAATGTAATGGTTCAATATTGCATCTATGGTTAATGCAGTATAGTTAACTATAGTTTTTCCCCTTCTAACCGGCTACGATTTTGACATTTCATGCTGAAATTTTATACCGCTAAAAACTTCAATAAGTCCGCTTCAAGGAATTGATATGAGTACTCAGGTAGGGCCATTTTTCCCCTTCTAACCGGCTACGATTTTGACATTTCATGCTGAAATTTTATACCGCTAAAAACTTCAATAAGTCCGCTTCAAGGAATTGATATGAGTACTCAGGTAGGGCCATTTTATATCGTACTAACGGTTCAAGCGCTGAAATGCTGGAGATTTGTTCATAAGAAAATGGAGAGCTAAGGATAAAAAATGAAAATAAATCACATTTAGAGTCGATAATCGCCTGAAATGAGACAGCGTAACCCTTTTCAAGTGCACTAATATGTAAGCTGTTACACGGGACGCAAACTGCTTTGCCTTAATGTCGACAGATTTCAGGACAGCTGGCAATAAATAACACAGCAAAACCAGAGCCGATGCTGTTCTGACTTGGCTGCGCGCCCCGAGAACTCGAAATTGGACACAGCCAGTGGTTAAAACGTATCTTTTGGGATGCATTTGCATTTATATACAGCGACACATTCAGACGTTAGCTACTTGAAGAGCACAATTGAGTATGAAAAACATGATATTAGCGTTGACAGCATGGACAGGCGCCTGCGGTTTTTCTGCTCCGTTTTACATATTGCTGCATTTGTCGGATGTCAGTGGCATGGAAATGGCGCACATTCGCAAAAACCGTAAGCTGTCCAGTGCTCGGTGAATGTTGATCTGTCCAGAGTTGCCTCATTTACGCCATCACTGGACTACTTCAATGTGTTGCCACAGGAAGAAGGACACCTCGTTATCTGGTTTGCGATCTGCCGGAGATAAAACTTATCGGCCAAGACAACAGTGACATCTCAGTTCATACAGTGGAATAAAAGTTCATCCCGCTGCGTGGACTGCTTTAATGAGCCTGCCGGTAGCATAGACACTACCTAAGGTTTTTCTATTTTGTTTTATAGGTGGATATATTTCACAACTGTAAATGTTATGAAGGAATAACCGGTTCTTATTGCTGCTGCCGAATACCACTGTGCTTGTATTGATTTCTGAAACTAGCATGTTTTGGATAGCAGGGATCGCTAAAAACGTGCTTCTTTCTGGGGGAATGTTGAGGGCAAACTGAAACCTCTCCCAGCACCAGTTGTTGAATCAAGGTCAGGAAAAATTGTGAGTACATTACTGGCTGGACAAGCCCGCACTAGCCATGAACACATGGCCCTCACTGCTAAGATTTCCTCGTTTGACGATCGCTTGACAAAACTAGAGGCGGCATCTGCAGCTGCTAAAGACTCGGCTGTGCGTTCTGAAAAATTTGAAAAAAACTGCGTCTGGACTGAAATGTATTATGCATAACATTGACAGAAAAAAATGATAATGTTGATAATCGGCAATCACATATGGCTTGTTTCAAGCAGCCTGCGAATCATCTGAAACGATACTGGGATCAGTAACAAAACTGCGAACCACAATACTATGGTTTATGTGCGATAGTATCTAGCGAGGGCACCGACTAGGGTCTAATAGAGGGAAAAGTAAGGCCTGTGATCATTAAGGTTTTGTGTGAAGAAATGTTTCGGAATGTTTCCAAACAAAAAACACTACTTTTCAATTATCTTTTTAATAGCGGTGCAAAATGCTTCAGTGCCGTGGTTATAATTCTGTATTAATTTACTGTGTGTCTATAATTAGAGAAATTATCATATAAAGAAAATTCTTGTCAATGCGTTCGGAGATCGTGCGTGCATCCCTCCTGCGCTACTGCTTGTAACGGGGTCAACGGCTTCTAAAGCTGCTTCCGTGCAGCTTTTTTCTTTGGCCTCCTCCATATATTTTGTGGAAATAAAGATTTGAACTCATAAAAGCTGTTAGACCTTCGACCAATATCTAATATGATGCAAACTTTCGTAAACTAAAGGGATGATGAGGATACAGAACGAATAACTTTTTGGCACACGTACTTTCTGTGCATAAACTACTATGGAAACATTCAAGAAAACTTAGGAAGAACACCAGCAAATCTCGTTTACAGCTTGACCGTCTTTTTATTGAAAATGTTCGATACTCATGGAATGTTGTTAATAAATTCCTTGTTTAAGAGCTCGTCAGTATAACTGCGAAAAACTATGCTTGACATCCACTGAAATAAAATCTAACACTTTTGAATGCAAACGCTCGAAGTTTGGCAATAGGTGTGTCAATTGGAACTGCCTTGTAGAGTGTCATTGGCCGTCAGCCGTATGCGTCTCTGAAAATGGTTTGAATCAGTTTCTTACACAGAATTACTGCTCCCGGGTACTCGGCTATTAGAAACAATAGGCTCTTTTATCGCATTGATGAGGTACTGCTTTTTATCAGAAATGGCATCGAGTACATGGCGAAGCCTTAAATACCTAAAACAGAGTCTGGTTCGAGATTAGGGTAATTTGTTTTTAGGAATTGATGCTGTATACCGACCTGAAAGGTGGGAGCGGAATTTCTATTTTGGATGTCACTATGTCATTGCAACAAATCTTATTGATTGTTTTTGAGGAATTCAATGCATCGCTCATCAACTGAAAGTCTTTGGTCACAACTGGCCACGACAAGGTTCTTTTTAATATGGTGATACACTTAGCTGTCTGATTTTACTTATCAAAGTTGTTGATAGCCCTAATAGAGCGTTCCATTTTGGTTCTTGCGAAGATTTTTATTGTAAAGTTGTAAAGGTCTGTCCATTCATAATGCCCTCTTTGTTGAATTCTCATATGTTGTAGTCCTAAAAAGCCAGTTTACAAATTTATCCCTACTTTTTAAAATGCTGATGAATATGACGTTATGTCCTTGCTTAGGGATAGCTTTGATCAATTCCTGCATTCAAGCGATCTTTTTGCGTTGGATGTGTTAGCGAAAACCGTTTGCACAGTTGCTTCCAATTGCATATAAAAGTATTGGGTGAGTAGGCGTGTGGAACGCAATCCTAAATACCTATGGTATAATAGAGAGATAATACAGCATAGTTGTCGCACCAAGGGACTTCATCTGCGTTGCCGGTCGAAGAAAAATAATCAAGATATACATGTCAGCATGCCAAAGAAAACGCTCAAAACTATGATGCATGAGGCTGCGGAGACGTCTAATACAGCATTACATTTTCAATATTCATTGGTAAAAGCTCCAAATTTTGGACGACAATCAAGCCGCCTTTTCACAACACTGATGCATTCAGCACCGTACGTAAGTACCCCTCTCACGCTCAAATTTTATTTGAAGCGTTCAGTGGGTACATTACATCGGTGTTTTCCATTGATAATGGCAGTAATACCTCCTTAGGCCAATAATTTTTCAACACCAGTGTTATAAGCATTGAAATATCTTCTTCTGGAATTTAATGCTCCTTACTTGGTATAGATAACACTAAACATCCTAGTCCAGATAGTATCCCTATGCCTTTGAAAAGTTATGCCGAATGGTGTGCAGGTTATCTAACAATAATATTTCAAAAACAACTTGACTCGGGAACAGTGCTGTGAATTGAGAAGGTCGCTAGCAGTGTTCCTACTCACAAGTCAGACAAATTATTTCCCACTACAGGACTATTTCAGTAACATCTACCTGCTGCAAACATGATTCATAAGCACATTATTCAATACTTACTAACAACAGGCCTTTCAAAGCATCAGCTTGGTTTCCGAGCCGGTTTTTGTATTGATTGGCTTCACGCACGGTATTACCTCACTACTTATAATCGTAAAAACGTCGATGTCATTCTCAAACACTGTTCTAAACGTTTCCACAAGGTATTCTATAATAAACTTCTCGCCGAGCTTCGCACTATTCTCATAGGCACAAGTAGTGATAAACTACTTCCATGGATTATACACTACATTCTCATCAGAACCCAATTTGTTAGCTTCAACCAAAAACAGTAGTCACTGTTTCATATTATATCGAGTGTGATGCAGGGCTTTGTTCTCGGAACCCTTTCATGCATAATATATACTGCAATATTGTGTTCATAAGGTTAATCAGGTGAATTTCCTAGGTTCGGAGTTACCTTGCAGCGGAGCGCTCGGCGCACCTCTTTGTCTTCGTCGCACTCACAAACTGGTGCATATCGGTGGCTGAAGTAGTTTCCCTCGTGGTACAAAAGGAGCCCTCCTGGCAACTTGTGGTAGCAAAGCACAGAAGGATCGCAGTAGTAGTAATGGCCAAGCATTCTTTTTCAGTAATAGGATAATTGGACTGCGCTTTCCTGAAAGTCCGCATAGCGTACTCCACCACATACTTGCAGAAACCAGGTTTGCGTTGGCTGAGAACTGCATCTGTGGCGTAGGATGGTAGGCGACGACAAAAGGCAGCCTAAAATATTCGAGGCATAATCGTAAGGAGAAGCTGCAGGCGTGTAGATGAGTAGAGAGGAAATGTTAGAAACGAAATTTACGACGAAGCGGTGAAAGTAGGAGCAGAGTCCAACGAATCCTGGAAATGCTTCATTGATTTTGGGTGTGGAGATTGGGTTTTGAGGTGGAAGGGTTGCTCAGGAAAAATGCCGTGCTAACTACATAAACTAGAATAGTTAGTCGTCGAGCCGCAAAGCTGCACTTTTTGAAAATCAGTTGAAGGCCCACGGCTGCAAGACAAGTGAAGACATCCTTCAGTCGGAGCCGATGAGATTGAACATTGGTGGAAATGACTACGGTGTCATAGAGATAGTTAAGACAGGTTTGCGACTTGTATTCACAAAGAACAGCGTTCATAAGGAGTTCGAATCTAGCCGGAGCGTTGAAAAGTCCAAAATGCTTGATGCTATATCATCATATAATCCGCCCATGTGATGAAGGTGGTCTTAGAATGGTCATTGTTATCCATTGGCACCTGCAAGAAACCAGATTGCAATTCTAACAAGAAGAAACACTCAGTTCCCTGCAGGCAGTCCAGGGCGTCATCAAGGCGGGGCAGAAAAATCTTTGAGCGTGATTGTGTGGAGCCAGCGGTAGTCGACACAAAACTTGAAGGAACCATATTTCTTAGGTACCGTCTGTTGCAGAAGTTTGCAGCGCAACGCGCAGGGCGGAGGAGCAGTATCACTTCCGAAAGGCGGCGCTGCGCCCGCCTGCGCGACCAGGTGACGCTGCTATAAAGAGTGAGGAGGCTTGTTCTCTTCCCCTCATCCCGCGGTTGATATCGCACATCTTTGCTCTCAGCCGCGCGATGAGGGGAAGAGAACAAGCCTCCTCACTCTTTATAGCTGCGTCACCAGGCAGCGCCGGCGGGCGCAGCGCCGCCTCTCGAGAGCGATACTGCTCCTCCGCCCGGCGCGTTGGGCTGCCAACTTCTGCAACAGACGGTACCAACCCAACTGTAAACGCTCAGGGACTGTGGGATGCCGGATGACACCCCGGCAAAGCATGCCGTTCATGTGATCAGCAAATACTTGGCGCTCAGAAGCACGCCAGCGATAGGGGCACTGGCGCAAAGGCATGTTGTACCAATCTTTCAGTCCTTTTTACCTCGCACTGCAGCAGAGTGGAATCACCTTCCGGCACCAACAGCAACCATCAAAGATCATCAGCTTTTCAAGGACGCCTTAGCTAACATTGTATGATTAACCACATGTGTAACCTTTCGACAATTGGTCCATTTTGTTTAATTTCTATTTATTCCTGTAACCACTCCCCTCTCTAATGCCAACGGCCCTGAGGTTACTTGAAATAAAAATAAATAAAAAAAAAATAAATAAAATATCGATGGTGTAATGTACGACAGAAGTGTGGCCTAAGGTAGTTTGAGGAAGGTCGAATGAAGAAGTGAAACTGTGCAAGGGGCGACGAGTTGATCACATTGCGCAAGCGGGAGATCAGCGTCAATGGCATGCTTGAAAACATCGGATGGTGTCGAAGCGGTCGCAACATCGCAAGAGCATAATACACTACCGTCGAATGAAGTGGAAATGTCAAAAAGATTGTGTGTGAGAGCTGGATAAACTGTTTCAAATCGTCCGATGAATTCGCCATGGAGCAGGATTACTGGGCAAGAAAATGGGTTCGAGGCGTAAATTGCACTCTCGCAGTCTTGAATCTCGGGGACTGCGAACCGGAACAGGAGGCAGGGGTGGCAGGAGGCGGCTTCAGAAGATGTGAAAATAGCAGTCAGAGGTGTCACAAAATCACAACAGAGTGGGACGAGAAGGAAGAAGAGGAGGAGGAGAAAAGGAAGGCGGAAGTACAGAAGAAAACGAAGGAGGTACGGTATCGGGCGACAATACCATTTGTAGTCTGGAAAGTGCGTCAAAGAAGGGGCGTCACAAAGGGGCCGAAGACAGTTTAAGCCACGTGCAGTCTATAACGGCCTGAACAGGCGATTCGAAATCTTATCAAAAGAAGACATCACACGATAGGTAGAACAATAAACTCGATGGGCTACAAAACGTCTTGAATGAGAACACGGGCTCTGCATGACGCTGAGGGGTGATGTGCTGTGATGAAGCAGCGTCTAGTGAAAAGTCTGAAAAAGGAGTAGTCATCTTATGAAGTCGACGGCTGAATGCTTCACTGATGGCAAAGACGGCTGCTCCCGGGTCTACGAGAGCGAGAATTATGTCGCCCTCAACAGACACTTTATTACCATTATCGGGACGATGCAGAGGACTTGAGGAGCGACCGGTTGAAGTGGTCGCTCGTAGTGGCGCATCCGGGTATGCAATGTCTTCTCGATGGTCATGCTTCACTTTCAGATTCGTCCACAGTTTTTGGCGGTTTCCGGACAAGCCCTGCAAAAAGCGACTATTTAACGCTATGCATCAAAAATTTCACTCTCTCACCTTCAGTCATATTAGGGTCAGCGCGGCGAAAGAGGCCTTCATCTCTTCGATGTAAACCAAGACTGGCTCATTTGGGAGTTGAAGTCTTGATTGAAGGATGGCCCTGGCTCTTTCCTTTCGAACGACATTTGCAAAGGCAGTCAATAACTCTTTCTTGAAAATATCCCAGCCCTTCAAAGCTGCCTCATTATTTTCTAACTATGTACGGGCAGATACTTGAAGAGTGAAATAGACTTGCCTTATCTTCGCTTCGTCGTTCAAGCCGTTGAATTCGGCGACACGGTCGAAAAGGTCCATCCAGTCTTCCGCATCTTAATGGCTAGTCCTTGGAAGATGAGGGCTAATGGGGCTGGAAGAAGAAAACCGGTGCTGTTGAGTGGACCATTTCCAAAGTTGATGTATTTCGGTGTCGAACGGAGTCAGGCAGCAGACCGCCTTCGAGTTGGAGCCCTTGAAGTCGGTGGCTGGCTCAGTGACCTGTAGGCTGGTCCCCCATGGCGACAGCAACAAGGCTGGGGTCTTCGCTTTAAGGATCAAAGGCAGCACCTCCACCAGATGTCACATAGTGCTGACAAGGCCGTAGAAACCAAAAGAAGACAAAGGCTTAATGGTACTGAAATTAAATCTTTATTTGGCTAAGCAAAAAGTAAGCAACTCGGCGGCGGCAAAAGCAGCAAACGTGCTCGTCGATCGTCGAACAAAGAATGCCCGTCACACTCGTCAACGCTCAATTTAAAGGATGCTCAGAACAATCTAGATAACGTCGCAAACTGCTCCTAGCACAGCCAGCAACATTCGAGAAACATACGGAAGTGATCGGAATCTTCGAGACAGATCTCGGCGCATCGTTCGCGACGAAGAAAATGATAACGCGTCGTATCGCGACAACGAGCATGAACAAACACGGGTTACATAATTGATACGCGTGCCAGAATGACAGTGATAAGGCCGAATGGTGGAAGCTGTTAAAAAACAACAAATACAGTTTTAAAGGTTTCACGGCACTTTCCCTTAACGGCGCGGGTAAGACGTCACAGCATCGGAGTAAGCGATCGGAGACCTGGGAAATGTAATCGTCGAGTGGCATAGGTTTGGCGATCTTCTGATACGAATTGAGGACCGGGCGTAGTTAGCGATTAATAGGAATCAGCATTTATTGTACCTGGAATAAATCGGTGGTGCATGCAGGCACTAGATGTGGTGGTTCGCAAGTAGCGGGGCCAATATGTTTCCAGCAGCTCCTGGCCCCTGTCTGTCAGTGCGAGCTGAATCGATAGGGCGCGGCTGGATAACAAGGTCTCCCATCCCTCAAGGGATTGTGCGTATTGGCGGAAAGTGGAGGAGGGGGTCTAAGGTTTTGTGCATTCTGAAAAAAAGTGCAGCAGGGCGCACTCTTCTTTTTTCAAAAAGGGCAGAGCATATCGTGTTCTCCAGGGTACATGCGATTCATCAGTACGTAATGCGCAAGCAATCCCGATTGCGCTCGACGCAGGATTGTCTGTTGTTGCCTGGTGAGTTTTGGGTGCGGTTCTGGCAGTCTGCATCTTTCCTCTCGGTAAATTCGAATAATCTCCCAAATGCGGGTAACCGGGTGCGGTAGCTCTTCCGGCTATTGCTCGGCCCGGATTGACATTGCGCGGGCATGATAGTCGGCAATGGTGTTGCCTGCTACCTGCGAGTGAGCCAGGACCCTCACGATCTCTGCCTCATCCCGGAAGCTTTCAATTGGATATAATGGCTCTTGCCGCGGTGCAGATTACCTCCCTGCGGAAGTTTCCATAGGCTGTTTTGAGTCGGTGACCATGGTGTCCACGCTCAGCTGTGCGAGCGCGAGGGCCCCGGCCGCTTCTTCGAGAACGATGGGGTCTGTTTTCTTAATCGACACGCTGATGATCTGTCTGCATTTTGGCCTAATCACCCCTGCTGCACGTTTACTGTATTTCGAGTGAGGCATCCGCGTAGAGGACCCTGGGGTTCTCTTCCAGCTTCCGGGCTATGGCTTTGGCCCGCGCGGTGCGCCTCTCGTCATCCTTGCCCGACGTCATGTTCCGCGGAAGGGGTTTGGTCTGAATGGTAGTCTTCAAGTCTTCCGAAAGAGCTGCCTTGATGGGTACTGTCTCGACCATCCATCCTATCTTGCGTTAGATGGTTCGTCCGTGTGCCGTGTGACTGAGTCTGATTCTCAGATTAGAGAGGTGGGCTTCAATGAGCTGCTCCACAGTGTTGTGGGCACCCATGTCAAGCAGACTTTACGTGGACGAGTATATTGGCCTTCCCAGTGTTTGCTTCGCTGCCTTACGAAGCATCGTGTTTAGGGTGTTCCTATTCGCCTTTGTCAGCTGGAGATAGAGGGCAGAGTAGGTGACCCGCGACACGACGAACGCGCGTATCAGACGCTTGGCATCGTACTCTTTAAGGCTTTGGTTTCTGTTAGAAACTGGGTATCTAACAAAAACTGTGGCCTTAAAGATACTAAGATGAGAGATACTAGGTATCTGCTCGGTTGTAGTCTTGATCTTTGTGACGGCAGCGTGTGGCTTTCCGTCGCTTTGAAGTAGTAGGCCGGGGAGCCTAATCTTCTGTGTTAGCTTCATGGCCGTTCTGTTGATGGTGACAATAACGTTTGGCGGCAGCTCTTTCTTGGATATTCCTTGTCCAGCTCGTTGATGAGGGCCTCCCCCCCCCCCCCCCCACACACAAACACAGGGTACGGTCTTGACGTCCCTGCTCTACAATCTGGCCCTCCTGACCCTGCCCAATCTACTCAAGCAAATCGAAGGCGTGGACCACGCGTTCTACAGCGACGATATTACGGTGTGGACGGCACGAGCCGGGTCTGATGCCTGGATGGAGGAGGCCTTTAAAGATCGGAAAGATGGAGGAAGCATTTAAATACTGCTGCCGTAATTTGGCCCACACCATTCATTTCAGACATAACGGCGGATTATAGGATAAAACGAAGGTGTCACCATTCACAATTTACTCCAGATATAAACACAGCTGATCAGAGCATTGCTAAATCAGTTTATGCCTCGAAAATAAGAAAATGAACTAAAATTTTCAGCTCACGCTCAATATTCGATCTCTTTCTCGGTGTTGGCTCATGATTTTGTTTTGAAGTTGCAAATACTGCTTCACCATAACTGTTGGCGTAAACATTAAGTTGTCAGGTTGTCAAGATAATGTTCAACATGCGCGTAAAAAATTTGTGCGTAGGTATTTTTCCTTACTAAAAATAAAAAGATGATTACTATTGTGCTCAATAAGAAACAGGACCGCTAACAGATTCCAGCTTGTTTCAATGGGGCTAGGACTTGCCTCCTTTCTTATACCCTTGAATACAATAAGTTGGGAAATCGCGTATAGCTCGATCCGCCACCCTCCACAGTAATGTCCCTCGTAGCTGACACTACGTTGGACAATAAAAATATAAAGGGTGGTTTAGTTTAGTCACATTCATGTCATAATGTGCTGGACTTCTTTCCTGTAAGAAGGTATGGAACGACTGTGGGCTAAAAGCTACGTGTGAGATGGTATATCCAGAAATATACGATGACTGATTAAACGAAAAGTCGATTCTTAAATTGGAGCCTCACCTGTCGCGGTGTCTTAGTAGTTAAGGCCCTCAGCAATTGAACCGGAGTAAACGGGCTGATAACCGATCAAGTATTTAAATACATCATGAAACAGCTCAAAAAGACTAGGGACAGGGAAGAAGGAGACGGGACAAAGGGCGGAAGTTCAGAGCGGAGTATCATCTTCAGTTTTGAAGCATGTCTTGTCAGAGTACATGGGAAGAAAAGGGCCACAACCTCCGGTAGAACGAGGCGGTATTAAATGGCGAACGCACACACACGCTAACGGCAAATCATCATCGTAGTCAAGTAAACAAGGGTAATAGAAGGATTAGCACGGTGAAGAGAAGGTAGAACAGGGCCCATTGAACTAGAAAGACAAGGTCGCCTTCTTTCCTGTCCCTTGTTTTTTAGCGCAGTTTCATGATGCGTTCCAATACTAGTCACCAACCAGCCCGCCTCCCACTATTAAAACCAGCCAAGGCGGCAACGTTTTTGTAAAGGCAAAACGCAAAGGCGCTCTCTTGCTAAGCGATGCCTTTGCACGCTACTGAGTTTCTGCTGGTCGAACGTTTTCGGTCCAAAAGTTTGTAGTAACTCAGCACAATTCGGCTAGGATATACGTAGCGAGAGGTACTGTTCAGCAACATTGTTGAGCATTGATAAACCGAGCGGCATCGACGGGTACCAGTGCCCGTGGCTAACGCTGTAAATGGGCATCCGTTACTTGGCAAGAGCGTAAACATTAGTACGGAGTGCAAGCATTAACAACTTGCGGCGTTTCGGCATGCCATTCGAGGAAAGCTAGCTTCAAATTTGGCTATGATGAATGTAATTACCATTCTCACATTCCGTCCATGCCACACTATTTAGCATGCGGAAAAGAAATAACTGCACTCGTTATTTAGAAAGGGAGATTTGAACGTGCTCGTCACCGATGCGCTGGCCGCCAGCCCATTGGTGTGTTCTGAGGTGCAGGGCTCTTTAATTGTGTTTGTGATTCTTCTCGACTTTCTTGTTTTTGACGTAGGTGTACAGCGACGCAACTGTCGCTGTACATCTCTACGTCGCCGCTTGGCGAGTCATTTTGTGCGCTCTTCAGGCGTCTTTTAAAGCACGCTTAGCCCTTCGGCCTGCATCCTTACGCTGACCGGCTTCTTCACGTCAAGCAATGATTTCGGCTTCCTCCAAAGCAGCTTTTAAAAACCGGCGAAGATGCCGCGCGCATACACGCGCTCACAATCTATGTTTTCACAGATGAAGCACCCACACAGAGGCACAGCATGTGGTCATGGAAGTAGTGCTTGCGCAGTTCTGGCTACGACTAACCATGCGAATTCGGCTCTAATTTGCGCAGTGTAGGTCTCGCTACAATATGCCAACTCTTTCGCTGCCTCATATTTCACTTCTTTGTTCCTGCCTTCCTTATGAAGCACTGCAGGTGTCCAGCTGGAGGTGTGACAGATACTGATCGTTTCATTTTCTATAAACTAAACTAACCCAATGGGAGTTGGCAAACGGAATGCATTGTTAGGATCGGCCTCCTAGTCGCGATTCGCACGGCTCCTGCAGTGGCCGACGAATGGAGTTGAAATGATGCAGGAAGGCGGCGGATGCTCCTTTACAAGCTCCTGGGCTTCTCCACATGACACCGGTGCTTTGAGATGCTTCGGCATCGCGAGTGCCCGGACACGCGAGTTAAACACTCTGGCACCTCTGCGACCGCAGGAGCTATGAAGGTGCGCCCTCCTTTCCCACATCGCGCCGCGACAGATCCGCGGCGGAAGACCAGCGCGATCGCTATTGCTCCTCTTAGCCCGCCACCAACTACTGCATACTGAATAGACTGTTCGAATACCAACGGCTTTGTGGCCCATAAAAGAATTAGCTCGGCTGGTGGTCAAAAGAGACCGTTGTGAGCTTCTGCTATGTTTTGTGCAACTCGGCCGGAGGGGGCATGGCGGATTCTCCCTGGCCGGCGCTTTGCGAAAGCAGTTGCGTGTAACCAGTCATCTGAGCCCTGTGGCGATGTTGTTCTATCGTGTACTATGCCTGGAAACACTCTATAAAGCCATCGTTCATTCAAATCGTCTCCTGGACTCAGACAATGGACACATGGATTAGAATCGTGACTTTGGTGTTCTCGCTGCGGTTTGATCGGGTGTAGTCTTCGAAGAACATGGTACAGGGGGCACCTGCTGTCGACCTCTAACACTGCAATCCGCGGTGAGATCGTGAAGCTGCTCGAACCGCCTCCATTTTAAATACCATTACCATTAGGCGATATAATTGATAAATATACATTTTGTGTCCCCTAATAGGTATATATATACAGGATCAAATATAAAATTCTACTTAAGTATTAGCCATATTTAACAAGCACACTTTTAAATTATAATTTAGCATGTTTAGTTCAACGCATACCTATTACATCTCTCCTACTTTAGGTTTCTAACTCTCTTTTACTGTTGATACATTAAACTGAAACCAAGGGATTATGACTACAAACAGCCGCAAAACAATGCCACTGACCTTACTTTCGCTTGACATCTGTCCTCCACAAAGCTGGAAATCAATGTTGTCCTACGTAATAAAACTTCAAAGATACTTACACCAACACAATTATAACGTTTCTCCCGCCGTGGTGGTGCCGTGGTTAGGGCGTTCGGATACTGTGCCCAAGGATGCGGGATCGAATCCTGGCCGGGACGGTCGCTTTTCAATGGAGGCAAAAGGCAAGTCGGCCGTGCAGTGTGCGATGTCAGTGCATGTTAAAACACCCCCGATGGTAGAAATTTAACGACTCCTCCACTACGCCGTCTCTCATGTGACTCGGCACAATGTGATAAGCAAAAATTGCATGATACATGACCTGAGCAAGGGAACACTAAATCTTTTAGGGGCATTCATAAAGGACCCACTGGGAAGTGAATATATTTGCTCAAAGTACATCCGGGCAATAATTAAATTAAAGTGACATTCTTTCCCACAAGGGAAGAGTATACTCCGAAAAAGGTTTACCTGAGCGTGTACTGCACGTGTTTGTTTCAACAGCACGCAACTGTACTATATGCATCACATGCCTATAGGGGTGATGTGATATGGTCGTTGAAATAAGGAGAATATAGTATCGCATTACCTTCATGTCAACCAGCCTTTTGACTGTTCATATGTGCGCGAACGAGAAAAAAAAAACAGAATAAATCGCTTAGTGTAAATGCGCATTCATCAACAACACCAATAGCGTGAAGCACATGGCAAGTATGTCACTTCAAAGATATGGTTACCTTTCTGCGACACCTGCAATGGCTAGTGGCACGTAACTGCGTGTACGGAAACTTTTCAGAAACCTTCTTAATGAAGTGAAACCGCACCAAAAATTAAGGTAGACAATAGTCAACTTTCAACAGGCATTCTAATGAATGCAATTCACAGTTGTCTTTATTCGTCCTTGAAGCTAGCTAGTCAACAGACCGATAATTCATCCAATTTCCGTTCACATCTTACCAAGGGCATCCGTTCACCACTTAGATTCCATGGATTGCACAGGTCACTCTTCCAACTGAAGTCTCATACATCAACGGGCATAGCGGAAATCATCTACAACCATCTTCAAATCCTATTGACTTGATGTTGCTTGGACTATTAAATCTATAATGCATCAGACTGAGAGCAGTTCACGTATATCGGAGGAGATGCATATATACAAAACGCAACCTGGCCTGCTTCAGTCTCGCAATATCTACACTCTCAGTACGCTGATAGAAACGGCTAGAGCATCCAAATAACAACACATGATGATAAGTCGTACTCTTATCTGTATTCTTGAGATGCGGGGGCACAAGCCCAGAGCTCGTCCTACGAGTGCAGACAAACATATCCTCAAATGTCACTGAGATGTTAAATGTACGCCCGCTCTCCCGAAATGTGCACCAGGTGCTTAACGACCACAGACGTAGCGACAGAGGCAGAATCCTACAGGTTAGGCTTGAATATAGGTCGCAAACATTCCACACAGATGCTATGGAGGATGCGAATGGCAAGCTTAAGCCGCGGTAGTTTGCAGGGAGAAAGGAGGGCTGATCTTTTGGTGCAGCATCAAATTACAGCAACCGAGCTGGAGGAGGTAGCCGCAGCGCTGGCCCTGATGGAATATCGGGCCAAGATGGAATATCGTGCCAAGAATATTTTAGCGATAACAAATCGGTATTCAACGACGCGGGTAGAATATTTTTTACAGCAGTAAAACTCGCCTTCGGTGAGGCTACGACAGAGCAGGCCGCGTTAGTTTGGACGCCTGCGCAGCAAGGGTTACTGCAAAGAGAATGCGCATAGGCTGGCCCGAGGTGATTATTTTTGGGATAGCATTAGTCTCTGTGCGAGCAGCCCCCACAATTCGGTGAATTTATACATTGCCAGCTAGAATGACAGCCATAAGAAACTGCACAAATGACAATGAGTGAGAAGAGGTAGGTGGAGGACACTGAAAACTGGAGTATTGCTGAATCAACACCTTTTTAAGTAGATGGTACAGAGGTACTTATCGCTCGGTGAAACAAATGCGATGAAATCGAAAACATGATGAATATTGTGTGGCCATGCACTAGCTTTGGCAAGTCAAACAGAATTGGTGATTCTGAAAGCCACTGCTGCTCAAACGGGAAGATCAAGACCAGCGTAGAGTCTTAGATCAGGCCATGGCTGCCGCCGTAATACAAGAGGTCTCTGACGACGACTGAGGGGAATAATGGGATTAATAAATGTCAATGACACAGTTGAAAGGGGAATTTATATCGGGAAATGGTTCTCGATTGCCAGAGTCTGTGCAGACAGGTTCTCTTTCGCACATTATTGACGCTAAATTGACGTAAATGAGATAGATATATAGGCCACGGTGTTTACTTTTGAAATACTCTACTATATTTATCAGATGCTTTTGATGGAAGGTCCAGATTGCATCACCGTGTTCTACTGAAGGCCTTACAGGTATTCTTTACGCATGTAATTTGACTTCTTGTGCAGCTTTAACAATTCCTCCAGAGAAACCATAGTTTCCATTCGGCCTTGTAAAATATAGTCTATATTAAGATGCCAGCTTACGTCGCTGGTATAAAATCACCCAAATATTTGACATGATTGCACATTGTTATTTCATTTTCATCTAGTGGGTAGGACAACTTCCACGCGCTTCTGTTGGTAAAACTTGTACTCGCGTTGTTAGTTGTATTAAGCTTGATTCGCTATTTTGCGACACCAAGAACGAATCGACTTTAACAAATCATTAAGCCTAATTGTTTCCTCTATTTTCCTTTTGTTTGTGCTCAATGCCCAAAATTCGGCAAAGGGCCTAATGCTCACTGGTTAATCATCATAGAAAGATAAATCACTGCCGTAATTAGGAACAGAATAGGAGCAATCACAAACCCATGATACACCTGAGGGGAGATTGACGTTATTCGACACGCAACCATCCAAGCCACGCACAACCTCCGGTTAATTAGGTAGGAAGCAATCCATAAAAGAACTGCTTTCTATCCCTGCAGCAATATTTTTGTGATTACGTCGTGGTATGGAACGACGTAGAATGCTTTATAGAAATCTAAAAAGTTTGCCTCCATTTGACCTCTTCTGTTAAATGCTTTACTCAAGTTGTGAGTTATTTCTTCACGCTGTGTAACTGTGAATAGACCTCACAGAATTGTCGACTATTCTGAGAGTGCTATTTTTTCCTGATATATAATGAAACTTTCTATACAACATGCTTCTGAATTCTGCAGCATATGCGTGTTTAGTGGTGCTTGTTTATAGTAGTTATTGTGCAATTTGGTCTCAGATTTATTGATAGTAACTATTCTGGCACATCGCCAGTATTCTGCTATTTCAGTGGTAGGTAAGGACAACTGATACATTTTCGTAGGTACTTCGCGACCCATACACTCTATTGTTTATAGAAGCATTAAAATCATACCGGATCCTAATGGAGTCTTTAAATATAGCTTGTACAGGAGACAGAGACTTCCATCTAGGTACCACACTTTTCTTGCATTTGGTAGTGGTCATGGTATGCCTGGAATGAAGCGTTCGATGTAGAAATGTTTAAATACTAAGTCATTTGGTCATCTACCTGCTTTAAAACAAAACGATTCAAAACTTTATGTTGGGCCTGCAGCTAAGTATCTTGATGCACTGTTGGACAAACATTTGAATTGGCACCCGCAAGTGCAATCAGTGCAACCAAACGTTTGTGGAGTGCCTGGCATTCTTAGAAAACTACGATATTTTTACGAAAACGAGTCAAACTCCTTATATATAATTCACTAATCTCGGCAAGCATAAATTGCTGTCCTTCATTACGAAGCCTTCCTACTGTTGCCAAATGAAATAAATTTGTATTCTACAAAAGAAATCAATCCGTGAGATCACCAATATCCCATCCTATAGTCATACAGAACGCCATTTTAGTGGAATGAATTACTTCCCCTTCCAGACATGTACAAAGAAAACGTTTTAAAGCACTAAAATTGGTATTAAAGTTACACATTAGTTAATATTGCCATTAAATAAATGTTTGTACTACCCGCCATTCTGAAACCCAGGAAGTTACACACTCATGAAACAATTACGGATTTAAAACTACACCCAAGCCTTCATAAATAATCAAATACATGTGCCTGCTGAGTTTTTTGCTCTTGATACATGTGCCTCGAATATGTGTGTTCGGGCCATGTGTTTTTAATAATCAGATACATTTGCTCGTAACAATATATCTGTCACACCTCTCATTACCAGTGTTATACAGTGTTTCTTATCGCCATGCATATAAGTGTAGCACCTCTCAATGGTTCTGTCCCGTTAACTTGTGTGACGATCCATTTATGTGCATATTTCTTAGTTTCATAGTTCTGTACAGTTAACCTTAAAATTAATGTTGTATATGCCACGCTGACATATATTACAGGATTGTGGGCTTAGTCTAGAGAATTCAGACGCTCTTTACCCACGACCCTAAGCATCACTGATCTTGAAATGCAAAATTTATTTGACTTATTAATACCAGTTTTGTTCACGGAACAGTGTCATAATTGCTTCCCTTTTTACTTTGGCTCTTGACAAAAAAGATTTCTTTTATGAAGTCCAAAAATACGTCGGACGCACACATTTTATCTTCTTAAAGACAAGGTTGTTTCGTGCAGGCCCTTGGGTGAAGTCTTGGCTGATGTACATATAGCAGATTGTATTTGCATGCGCTTACGAGGAGCTGAGATTTAGGCAATTTCATGAAGGTGCAAAACGACGTTCCATTCTAACATCTCGGCACTACCACTGTGCCGGAGATATGTGTATCCTGCTACCACTAGAACATCGTGAAAGCAAAACCGACGGCTTGCAGGCACGCGAAATATGCCAGAAGAGAGACACAGTCGCTTTGCACCGCATGTATCGTGAATTTCAGTTGCACAAATGGCGTGGTCTGCACGCTCGTGACAGAGCACATTGAATCGGCACAGTTCATGCCTCCTGACTGTGCGTTTGGAATACTAGTCCTACGGCCGGAGCAAGCAGGTGGCCCCGACGGGCTAAGGGAGGAATTACCCGTCATTCCTTGCACTCCCGTGCACTACATGTACGCGAGTGGGCTGTTTTCAAACCTCTAACGGATCTACGTTACTCTCTGCGTGTTTCTTGAGATTGTGTTGACATTGTAGCAATGCTCTCTCTAGATCACGCGAGCGGTAGAATAAGGTTTCCTCTCGTCGGGTGAGAAACCAGCCTTTCTACCACTACCGGCCAAGGGCGATCAAGGACTCGCACCTTGTCCCCTTTTGTATGCATCTAACAACGCCATCGGCACCACCGTACTCATTGATACATGGGCCTAAATCAGTGTTTTCCTGCAACCCGCCTTGATAGTACTTTGCGACCGCTCACGCATCTTCGGCCCGCGAACGGCTGAAGCATCCGGTGCATAAAAAGAGCTCTCAGACCCTGAACATGGTTCTTCCATCACTGTTTCGATTGATTTTGTACTTGCTGACGTCCGCACGTCTGTTATCGGCACAGTCTTCCGCACCCACCATGGTGTCCTTGTCGACGTCAAGTATCGCTGACTTGGGTTCCACCACTCGCCCTTCGTACGAGGCCTTGCAACATGGGTAAATCATGATGCGGCTCCAATCTACAGCACTTGGCGATACACTATGTGGCCCTCTACTTCATTAATACCGACCCCCTACAGCACCACTAGATACGATCCTGCATGTGCGCCATGCGGTGCACCACAGTCTGGTGTCCACGGGACTACGTGTCTTCCCCTTAACGCCTTCTAGCTCCGGACAAGCTCAAGGTAGCTCGCGATCAAGAAAGCACATGCTTGCGCTGGAATTATTCAACCATCTTTTAGCACTTGGTACTCTCCACTTCAATTGGTAGCCCAAAACACTATCGACTAAAGGCCATGTGATGACTACTCCTCTCTCAAAACCCACACCATACTCTGTCACTCCCTACTCCAACACATGCAGGGCTTCACTGCATTCCCCAATGGCATGACCATATATCAAGGATCCACATCGTCCTCTATATACACACTGTTCTTGCCTGTCTGACGTTTGTTTTCGCCTACGTGGACGCCCTGCTCTGGCCAGCCACTCCATTGACGAGCACCGGTATCACCTGCGACAGTTAATCACTCATCTCTCTGACCATGACATAGTCATCAGCAGAGCTAAAAGTTAATTAGTTGTGCGTTCGCATGCATTCTTTGGACATGATAATGACTTAGTTTGCATTCGACGTTTTTCGTCCGAGGTGCAAGTAATGACGAATTTTCTTCAACCTACTCCTGTTACTTCGCTGCTTTAGTTTCCGAGCATGGTAAACTACTGCCGTAGTTTTATTCATAACTCTACAAATTTGGATGAGCGCTTGAATCGTCTTCTCACAACAAAGCAAAAAACACACCGCCTAAAATGAAATGAACATGCCAACAAAACATTTGCCACCGTGAAGCAAGCGCTGGCCGAAGTCGCACTGCTTGGCAAACCTACACTACCTGGCAGTCGTGATGTCCAGTGTGCTGTGGGCGCTGTTCTAAAACAGCCCACTTATGGAGCATGGCAGCTCCTCGCATTTTAATGCAAAAATCTTTTTAGGCTTAAGAGTATATATCTATGCGCGTCCCTCTAAAGACACTGTGCCAAACTCGAATAAACGTTATACAACTCTAATATCACTCTGTGAAATCATTTAACAGGCACTAATGAGGCGGTGAGAAGTCCGCCAGAGTGCAGTAAAGACGGCGCAAAAGACTCAAGAACCACCGCGCTACGAAAGCTTCCGACTCATCGCATTTTATCGGTGCAAATCGCCTCCTCAAATTTTTTTCGAAGAGAAGACTCCTACTCAGACCCGTTATAGTTTGTCACGCGAGAAGTTGCTCGCCATGTACTTTGCTGTGCGCCACTTCCATCACTTTCTGGAAGAACGTGTCTATTTGATACAAAATTATTTAATTCGCTTGATCTTGAATTAGGGTACCGCGGCCGAAGTGATTTCGCGCTCGCTGTATTCATTAACCATACGATTCCTACAGTATCTACAATATAAAACCCATAAATTCAGTGTAATATATGGGACCCAGAAAACAAGCTCCTTAAATGAATACGTGGATTTTGATCTTTCTGAGGGCAAACGGTCGATGCAGAAAAATCAGAGCACTCTTTGGATGTAAATTTCGGGTGACGCTGAATGTGACAGAATATAAACTTCAACAATGATGGCAGCACTTAAATGAATTCAGAATTTCATATTTATGACCACTAAGACACAGTGCAGTTTAACAGAAAGATACAGGGCAGAAGTGAATATGAACGCAGCATAATGAAAAATAATGAAAGTAAATTAAATGCTAAAAAATCAATATTCCGAGCCGCACGACCACAGCTACTTGTATTCAAGAACAACGCGTGATAACTGATTAAATTTACATATGTACATTCACATCCGTAATAAAGAAGGAATAACATTACAGCTTAAAATTAATCGTAGTAATCAATTTTCTCCTACGCCAGTTTTTCGTTGAATTACAATTGTTTTATTGACTTTTAATAAGGTAGTTTTCTAAAACCAATGCATGAGCATATTTCTTGAAGCAAGTAAAATATATTATTTGTGTTTGAGGCTCCTAGTAGCTTACTATGAATTTCACTTGATGAGATATTGCCTAAGAATAAGGAATAAAGGTTTCACGTAAAAAAAAGATAAGAAATTCACAAACTTTGCTGCTACAAAATTTTCATATACCTCCAGCTGAAAGGCAATTTGGAAATAATACCGTGCCATAATTTTAATAACTGCTCAGAATGTCATGAAAAATTTGGAAGCGTCGAAGATAAGGTGAAAAATTTATGTTTTGCGTTAGAGATTGAAACATTATAATCAAGAAAACATTCATAGGCGATTGGCTTCTGCATAATACTTTAAAGCAGTACATCGCATTAATAACCTAAAAGTGCTGCCGTAACTTCATTGTTAAAATAATTGGCGGCAACTACACTAATCGAGCTGTCTAGGGGATAATATGAGTTCTGTCCAGAATTTTTTGGCCGTCTGGGCTGCTGCAGTTTAATCTAGAATTACTCTTCTGCTTGCAAGCCTGTATATAACCTTGGCCTGAAGGATAACTATGGAATAGATTAAGATTTTACTACGCGAAACAGTATCATGCCGAATGCAACGCTGAAAGCGATAAGAAACTCTAAATAAACTCCGGTGCAGGACTCAACTATAACCACGTGTACACTACCTTACAGTTGTTTTGAATGAAAATAACATTTTCCAATCGATTAACCATATAGTCTTAGTATAAAATGGTCATATCGCTAGAATAGTTTTTTCTGGTAAGCAGCGGATAGTTTCTAAGCAGTTTCTACTGCTCACAAAATGCTAGGTTTGCTATCGTAGCGACGCTGAACGTGCGGCTAGCCATTTGGCGCAGTGAGGCTCCGTGATGGCCTCAATGTACTTTTCCTTTTTGTCTTTTCGTTTTCTTTTTTACTGAATAACCTGAGGAACTCGCGTATAAGAATATATTCCCCGTGTACAAACTAAGTGCAACCAATGTTTTACAAGATACGGTGAGCCCTAGGCTTATTCCAACCAACAAAAGCGCTTCATATTAGTGTATCCAGTATGCACCAACTTTTCCTCCATCAAATTTCAATAAAATAAAAAGGTCTTTAGGTATTTTTCTATTTATTGCCTTGCCAAAAAAGGGTCGAGCAAAAGCTGTAAACCTTCCAGGAAAACGGCTAGATATGTTGTTTTAATCAAGATAGCCTTTACGCAATTTTTTTTCATCAGCCAACAGTGATCCCTAGCAATAAAAAACAGCAAACGCTCCTAACAGCAGTGCCACTTTAAAGATCGGAGACGCATCTGAGATAACCAAACTCGCTTTTCTTTTTAGTGCTCGCTCAGATATTGGGTGACACACTTGGGGTATAATTTAAAATAATAGCTGGTCTCGTGACATCTCCTTTTAAAGCCTACAAATAGATGTGCGTAAACCGTAGCATGACGGAAACAACGTAACTGCTCGTTTTCTGAAGATTGGGATGGGCAACTGTAATCAGCCCTCACTGGGTCACGGCCACACCGCATGCCTTACTCCGGCAGTTTTGGGAATGGTGCTTCTTTCGTCAGGGAACCTTTGCAATTACGACTGATGGTAAAGCTACCTGACAGAGAGTATACCATTCCCAAAACTGTCGGTGCAATAATCAGTACACTGACCCACGGCAACCTGCTGGATGTGTATATGTATCAGCAGGTTGCCGTGGGTCAGTGTACTGATTATTGCGCCGAGAGTTTCGCGAATGGTATACCCTTCATCAGGTAGCTTTACAATCAGTTGCAATTGCGAAGCTTCCCTGACGAAGGGAATACCTTTCCCAAAACTGCCGTAGTAAGGCATGCGGTGAACCCGTGACCCATTCGGCGCAATAATCACTACGCTGCCCCACAACGAAGTGCTGGATATATATATATGTATGTATATATATATGTATATATATATATATATATATATATATATATATATATATATATATATATATATATATATATATATATATATGTGCAGATAAATGAAGGGGAAATGAGGGTGCTCGTTATAATATATGAAGGAAAGAAGCCAACAGTCGGCGAGGCCAAGGAAAGGATTGGGAGGTCGTGGGTTCGGTCGTGGGTGGATATTCGGAGGTCGTGGGTTCGGTCCCCCCCATCGGCACGTTGTTTTTTCTTCTACTTTGTGTTTAATTATCTTTCCCCTAAGCAGATTACATTACTCATTTCTGTGATTATCCAAGTAAAAATGAAAAAAAATAGACATAAAACATAATCCCCAATGCTTCCCTTGGCCTCGCCGACTGTTGGCCTCTTTCCTTCATATATTATAACGAGCACCCTCATTTCCCCTTCATTTATCTGCTTGTAGCTTACGGGGGTCTCGGTTCTGGCAGTCTTGAAGCCATAGGTAGCGTAAGAGGGTTCTAGAAAAGCTTTCGCCCTCGCTCTTGTTCACGTTCTACGTGACGCTGGCGGGAACACAGGACGTTCCACGTCCGCCGCTACGGTTGAGGGTGGCGCTGGTGAACACTCTCAAGGTTCGTATACAGATAACATTAACACCCGAGAAAGTAGCAGGGGGGACAGCAGCCGACGTAGCTCAGTTGGAAGAGCACCGGACGTGATATTCGGAGGTCGTGGGTTCGGTCCCCACCATCGGCACGTTGTTTTTTCTTCAAATTTGTGTTTAATTATCTTTCCCCTAAGCAGATTACATTACTCATTTCTGTGATTATCCAAGTAAAAATGAAAAAAGAAGACGTAAAACATAATCCCCAATGGTTTCCTTGGCCTCGCTGACTGTTGGCTTCTTTCCTTCATATATATATATATATATATATATATATATATATATATATATATATATATATATATATATACAGGGTGTTTCATCTAAGATTTTACCTATTTTTTAAAAATAGGAAAGTTAAGTTTTATTGTTGATTCTTCTTTTAGCTGTTGTATTAAGAGTAGAGACAAATCAGGAGTCTTAAAGGGCACTAATTAGCTTACTAATTATCTAAGATTACCTAATTAACCTTTTATTTATACCAGCTAGGAGCTTCTTTCAAATTGCAACAGTGAGCTACTGGTGTGAGAATGCCAAATAGTATTTTAAACGACAAGAAACGCGCATTTCTTAAGGACTGCAGCGCTGGCATTTCTGGCCGCTTTCGACGCACGAAAACGAAACCTAGAAGTCGAGGCGCGCACTTATGCACGCCCATGAGTGACGCAGCCGTGACGTCACCGAGAGAAACCAGCCATCTGGAGGCGGCCGCTGCCGCCCGCGAAATACGCGCCTGGAGCTGCGTCATGGTCTTGTAGGATCTTGAGATATCACCAACGCATTGCGCACGAAGCTTGTCATGGTGCGGGCGTAGCGCTGATGGTATGGGCAAATCAGCCCTCCCTCTCGACTAAAAGGTTTGGCTCCCAGAGGGTGAAATGAAAAGAAAAGCAGTGCATGCACAGATATCGCACCACTGAACGTGATAACACAGCGCCAGACGAGTAGTTCACGAGCGGCAGCAGCCTCCTTCAGACAGCTTGATGCGCCCGGCGACGTCACGACTGCGTCACTCGTGGGCGCGTACAATTCCGCGCTTCGTCTGCTAGGTTTCGTTTTCGTGCGTCGAAAGTGGCCAGAATTGCCAGTGCTGCAGTCCTTAAGAAATGCACGTTTCTTGTCGTTTAAAATACCATTTGGCATTCTCACACCGGTAGCTCACTGTTGCAATTTGAAAGTAGCTTCTAGCTTGTGTAAAGAAAAAGTTAATTAGCTAATCTTAGTTAATTATAAGCTACTTAGTACGCTTTAGTACTCCTGATTTTTCTCTACTCTTAATACAACAGCTAAAAGAAGAATCGACAATAAAACTTAACTTTCCTATTTTAAAAAAATAGGTAAAATCTTAGATGAAACACCCTGTATATATATATATATATATATATATATATATATATAAATGCGCTTGCGAAAAGGACGTTCTTGGCTGCAGAAGAAATAGAGGAAATCATTAACACTTCATTTATTATTCGTCGACGTTGTCCGTTGTACGGTCTTTTTCAAGACTGTGGTTACATTGCTTATGTTTCAGTTCTAAAGGTTTGAAAATTGTACAGACGCAGGAAAGAACAACCACACAAAAAAAGAAAGAGATGAAACACGGCCATGTGGGATCTGTTGAATGCTAGAAAAGAGGGAGAGGACAAAACATGAGTACGGGTCGGCGACCAAACCAAGAAAATGTTGGAAGCGTGAAGATTCTGAAGGCCCGGAAAGAGGGGGCAAGCAGATTAGCCAAAAAGGTGCTGGCAGGGGAGTAGAAAAGCAAGAGGTGGGGTGGAATGGGGAGAAAATGAACAGAACACTTTTGGTATGGTCTCAGACAACGGCGCTGGCTGTGTCTCTTCTTGAAGGCAGTTAACTAAATGCAGATGCACAGGGCTAAGGTTATCTTCGCGGTGAATCTGTTACTTGGAATGCTTCGGGGTCACTCACCTATCGAAGCATTCCAAGTAACAGATCCAAGTAGCCCAGTCTGGCCCGCTTGTTCTCAGTGCTATCATCTGCTCGGGATCAGTGCGGCAGCGTGACCCACCTGTATTTCACCGGCACGGACGACACCGACGTAGAGGACTGGCAGACTACATACTAGCATGTGAGTGCTTACAGAGGTGGGATTACCACGTTAAGCTCAACAACGTCATCTTCTATTTAAGTGATGTCGCCAGCTTGTGGTTCCGAAACCACGAAGCTGACATTTAAACCTAGGCAACACTCAAAACTAGCTTCACGGAGGTTTTCGACCGCCCCGCTGTTCGGAAACTTCGCGCTAAGCAACGGTTGGCTTTTCGCATCCAGCAGCCAGGTGAACATTTAACAAGCTACATTGAGGCTGTTGTCAACCTGTGTAAACGTCGTGATCCATCTATGACTGAAGCACAGAAGATCAAGCATGTCCTCAAAGGAATTGCTTGGGACGCATTCCACATGCTCGCCGCCAAATCCCACCCAAACCGTTTCTGACGTCATTTCTTCGCGCCAGAGCTATGATGAGCTCCGCAAAAAGCGTCTCATGACGCGCCGTGCCATTTCCTCGGATGAAACACTATATCGACACTGGATCTTCCCGGTGCTCCTCAGTATCACCAGGTGCTTCTTCAGCAAATACAAGAGTTTTTGCGGGAAGAGGTGGCTTGATAGTTGTTCTGGTATTACAATATTACGATATATATATGTATATACATATATATACATATATATACATATATATGGCGCCCGTGTGCTGTGCGATGTCAGTGCACGTTAAAGAACCCCAGGTGGTCGAAATTTCCGGAGTCCTCCACTACGGCGTCTCTCATAGCCTGAGTTGCTTTGGGACGTTAAACCCCACAAACCAACCAACCATATTTATTGTATAAATGTATGTGTGTATGTATGTATGTATGTATGTATGTATGTATGTATGTATGTATGTATGTATGTATGTATGTATGTATGTATGTATGTATGTATGTATGTATGTATGTATGTATGTATGTATGTATGTATGTATGTATGTATGTATGTATGTATGTATGTATGTATGTATGTATGTATGTATGTATGTATGTATGTATGTATGTATGTATGTATGTATGTGTTACTAGAGTCCGGGTTTCGAGAGATGCTAACAGCGTTACCGAACACACGAATGTTCTTGAAGGCGTCCAGGTCGTTGCTTGATCGTCAACTAGTAAGGCAAGAGTCTGGCACCTGCGCTGCCTACCTCAACTGAGGAAATGCCTGAACGTGCAAAGCAGACCTAACAATTGATGCAGCTCCGTCGTACGCTCCTGCAGACTCGATACTAACCCAAAACTAAAGTATCTTCTCCTAGACGAGTTGCACCGCTGGAGGTGGAGTAAACGCAGCCGAGGTGCATGTGATTATGACTTGTATTGGCGCGCTGGAGAGGGACGGACAGGGGTGAACTGGCAAGGTTTCACGCAGGCAATGCACTAGATGGCTTTGCTGGTACTGGAGATAGGAGGTTGTCAGCCAGGTCACACACTCCCTCGACCATTTCAGTCGTTTTCAGATAGCCATATGTGCTCGCAATAGAAAGTGAACCGTCTACAAGCAAGGCATCAGTTTGTAGGCCTCGCGAATGCTTCGCCTCTGAAGAGGCACAGCGACGGCATCGAAAAGCACTATTACAAAAGTCTAATAAGCCGATGTGAGATAGGCATCGTTTAGGGATGGGACATCATTGGAGCGTCCCATTGCTATCTGCACTTGCCCTCCATGAATAAAGTATTGAGCAAAAGACCCTGCACTGTAAAGTTTATTAGCCGCGCCACATGTAAATTTCCCAGATTGGTTCATTCACAGTGGAAGCAGCGTTGAAGGTCTGGCGGTTCCTGGCTAGACTTGACACACACTTTTGTGTGAGATGGTGGGATTGCTCCAGCCTGCTTTAAAGTTCAGAATTAAGCTTGGTGCCCAGAAAAATTATGTGTGTAGTGGGCGAGTTCGAACACCGTGTTGACGTAAGAACCATATTTTAAATTATAGTCATTGGTTCACCAAAAAATGTCACTCGTGTTAGGTTGTTCTTTGAAGACACGCGTTTACGGGGAATCATTGTTGTGAACAACTGTTATTATCCGATGGTACAGCGCTCTTTCGCATTTCCAGCTATCGCTATCAGTGAATAGGCAAAACACCGCTAGTTTGCTTTGTTTCACTGCAGCAGACGACACCGCAGGTACTCTGCTGGGAAACTAACCATAATGCACTAAATCAGGCACACGACAGGGCAGAATGGGCAGACTACCTACTGACGCTGCAGGATACGACGCACTGGCAATGCAGCTACATTTGGCCGCCGGACCGCAACGACGCCACATGGTGGCCGCCGGCACAGCAGAGAGCTACCTCAGAGAGTAATGCCTGAGCGTCATGAGCAGTAATGTATTGAATGACTACATTGATACTAATGGCAGCATATTGTGCATTATATAAAAACGCAAACGCAACGCAGCAAGGGCATCAAGTCCTGACTTTCAACACAATTTGAAATTTGAAATTTTATTCCCCAACAAAAAAGATGCTGCGAGGAGGACAGGAAAAAGTTGTGTGAACAGCTTGAAAAGCCCTGACCCCCTAGCACACGGGGTAGTACAGAAGCATGCGGCAAGAGAACACAGTCAGATATGAGATCGCTTAAAAAAAGTAAGAATAAAACAGGCAAGAAGAACAAGAAAATCTAATGACAACATTATTCAAACAATAAACGCAGCTCTTTTGGTGATATATCTGATATGTCAATGTTAGCATCTTTTATCATGTGATTCAGAAGTGTAGGCAATTTAAATTTTTACATTTGATTTCCATAATTGGTTCTGCAATTTGGAACATACCACACCTCAGGATGGCGCACATTATAAGCAGAGATGTTTTTCTCTAGCCATGCTATAGTGTAGTGATGGCATCATTATTTTTTATTAAACTCAGTTTATATAAGCGGCATAGTCTGTGATCGTTCATCGATGTACCTTGTATAATGTGGTACTTCTTAAATAGGCCTGCTGTGTGGAAGCGATATGGAAATTTACAGACCAGATGTAAAGCCCTTTTCTGCAAAACAGTGAGTTTGCTAATATTTCCGACTGTTGTTGCCCATACATAAAACACATAGTTTAATAAAGAGGAAAATAAAAAATTATATATGAGCACATTAACATGTATAGGAAAATTGTAGCAGTAACGGCGCATAATGCCAGCTGTTTTAGATAGCTTACCAACAATATAGTTTACATGATCATCCCAGGTCATGTTTTCTGAGCAATACACGCCCAGTGATTTAAAGCACTTTACCACTTCAATTTCAGTTTATTTATGAAAATGGAAGTTCGCTCGACATGTGTTTGTCGGGGGTGAAATAAAATAGCCTTCGTTTTATTAATGTTTAGCTTTAGGCAGTTAATTTGAGCCCAGGCAATAATCTCGGACAACGTTTTATTCACTCGGATACCTAGATCAATACACAATTTGCCTGCAAAGAATAAACTTGTGTTGTCAGCATAGCTATGTAATATGACGTTGCATCAACGCGAACTATCTGGTTAATATACAGTATGAAAAGAAATGGCCCGGGATGCTTCCCTGCGGGACACCTGTTTTAATTGACTTTATTGTGGAGTGTTTTCCTTCAATGGCGACAAATTGAGTACGATATTGTAAGTAAGACGTAATTAATTGATGCGAAATGCCGCTTATGCTATGGTGTTCGATATTTTGAAGGAGAATTTTATGATTAATGAGATCAAAGGCTTTGGAAAATACCAGGAACAATCCAAGTACCATATTTTTACATTCAAAGTTTTCGAGAATGAACTGCTCTTGGGCCAGCAGTGCGAGTTCCGTAGACTGTTCCTGCGGAAGCCAAACTGAGCAGATGTTATTAAGTTGTAGCGTTCAGTGAAAGAGGTGAGGCGTTTAAAAATTATTTTCTCTAAACTTTTGGAGAACACAAGTAAAACGCACAACTAACAACTGCACAACTAACAAATAAAAGAAATGTATATGTAGCTGTGTGCACATTTCTGCCTATAGTTGTTCCATTTTCAATAACTTGAATCTTGGCGCATTGCGGTTGTGAAAAACACAAAAACGTTGAGGCGCAAGTGCATGTATTCGTCACAACGTCTTTAGCGGGGTTACTTTGATTTCATTCATGTGAAATCTCTAGAGGCCACGTTCCTGTCTGACGCGAGTAGGCTTTGAATAAGCTTGAAATGTCCAAATTGTCAAAGGGTCACCCTTACTGCATTGCTTTTAGCCTCACAAGATGAAGAGAAAATGTGCAATTTTCAATACACAACTCAAATTCCAAAAGCCACAGGTCATTAATGAACCTCGCAAAAAATACTTCCAATAATACTTACACTGATACATCTTCGCAAACACTGCATCATACTCTACGATTGTTCCAGGAGTCTTTCGACTAATTGCGCAAACGCAAATTTTATTGCGTTTGCGCAATTACCCCAATTAAAAAAACGCCAGCAAAAACTTTGATCTCATGTTTCGGTACTTAAAGAATTTCTTTTACATAATAAAATATTTTAGTCTTCTTGCGGTACCGCCGGTAGGTATTTGCATAAATTATTAGAATCACATAAGATATTACCTAATTAAAGTCAGACTGTCTTGCTTCACTCTTACGGAAATTTAAGTGTGTAATGTGGATTCATATATATATATATATATATATATTATTTTATGTAAATGCCTTTAATAAATAAATAATATATAATACATATAACCGACTATGCGCGAATATAAATGGTGCAACTTAACCATCATTTTCCATTCCGCTAAGCTTTTTTTGCGTAGGCACAAAGAATTACTGCTGGTAAACCTGGAGCGGAAAAGGTAAGCAATTTAATCTTTTTTGGTTCAGTGCTTATTTGAACTAGGTTTATGATGCTTTGTGGTTAGTTCTAAACTATTTTCTTGTCAAGTTTACTCGCCTCGTTTTTTGTTGTTTAGTCACTTGCTTTGTTGTCTTATTCGGCTTGGTTTGCAGGGTGAGCTATGCCACTGAAACGGAAAGTTGGTTATGTACGGGTAAAATGATTTTGTCAATATAAATCAGCTTGCCGGACAGTCTATGCCATTTCACGCGACTGCCTTAATGACCCGTTGAAATCTACTTGCTGTTATTTTCTAATGCAAGAACTCCAAACAGGTGGCCTCTGTGAGGATTCGAGTGATATTAAAAAGCTTTCCTTGCAGAATGTAATTTGCAAATAATGTTTAAAATGTGCTCTTGGCGACCGCCAGAAATGATTTCGGCGACACGTTCCCGCTCGCAAACCTCTCCAATCAAGTCATTGGGGCTTGCTGGTCGTGCCCGATCATGAGACGCGTCCAACGTACGCCGACTGAAACAGGCCAGTTGATTGCTTTTTTTTACCACATGCTTGCGCTAGCAGATTTCGAGGAGGAGCGTCATTTTGTATGGCTCGCTTTTTCGGTGCTAATAAAGATTCAAAACATTTTTTTTGGTGCGGAGAGAATAGATGTGATATTTATTGATTGTCTGCGTTTTCTAAGTTTAGTAAAATATTTTTGCCGACGGCCCCCATCCGGACGTTGGCCTTATTTAGGCCGTTGTCCGCCAATAGCTGGCCAACTTGCGTCTCAACTTCGCTGTTGCCATCAGCCTGCCTACTGCAGCGGACGTTCGCGCAGTTTATCCTGGCTGTCCTCCTTATGACACCGACATTCGCACAGTTTATCCAGGCAGACCTGCTTATGTCGAACCACGTCGACATAATCCAGACGACTGGCGCACTTCCGATAACAGGCGAATTTGATTTGCTTGCTCCTGTGTCGGCCATATCACCAGTTATTGCCAAAACGAACGGTTCTAAGCAAAAACGTCATGCCTTCAACCCTCGTCTATCTACGATGACCGCTCCCGTCCATTCTTGCTTCATCACAACCCTTCAAGCACTGCCGTGGATACCGAGCGCTCCCACAAAACCTGAACGCCTTGCCCACATCGCTTCGGTCCCATTCGCCACAGCGCCGTCAAAGTTAACCTCCAAGTCTCTATGGCCGCTCCCCGACGGAAAACTAAGTGCTGCAGCGTCTAGAGATGATGCTACAATAGGTAAAATCATCTGAAATCGTCGCCTAGCTTATCGTGCGTGCTGCAAAACGCTCAACGTAATCGTCGATAGAATAGCATTGGACCCCACATTGATACCGGTCCGAGAGTTTCTGTAATGAGTCCTGAACTGCGCTGCAAAATGCGAAAAGTGCTGACCCCTGCCCCTACACAGGTTGTTCATGTCGCAGATATGGCGCTACGAGAAATGGTCGTTGGCTTGTGCTCCTGGTCACACCACTGCCCGCTTCTTCTTCCTCGTCCGTAATATTAGCTTTTCATTGTCCCTTTTAGAACAATCTGCGTTGACGTTTTATAGTCGCCATTGTGAGCAAACAAAAATGAACAACTCATCCCCGGTGGTTGCCGGTATACGACATGAAGGAGAAGTGATTGGTCATCGTGTTTTCTGGCGTCACCACACGAGATGACGCGACCGAATTTGGAGATGCTACAGATTTGTTTCCCACTATTGAGGTGAGACGGTGAGACCAAATTTCAGCTTTTTAGGTGACGTGAATGTGGTGTCAGAACAGCTACTCTAAGGCCACGCAGACAGCTTGATTCGGCTTGCTTCATCAGTGACGCATGCTCGCCTAAATAATAGGCTAATTGTCGAATGCAAGGTAATGAGTATAGGTGGGTAATTAGAAGACACAGTTTAAAGACTACTACTTTATGGACATCGAAACGTTGTTCCACGCTTTAGGAAACAAAGATCCTCACCCTGAGCCAGAAAATGGGAGCCGTTAACACAGTCATGCAATGGCATGAGAGGTGGAGCGGGCGAAAAATTTATTACTACTGAAGGATATTGGTTTATTATATAGACAGCAGTAACCATCCTTGCAAAGCTTGATTCACAGAAACCAAACCCTCAGAGCACCCACTGAGGATGCATTTTTTCTCACCTTTGAAGAGCGCACCAAATGTGTCTGCAACAAACCTTTGCCATCAAGAAAACAATTCCACCTTAAGGACTGCATATAAAATACCAAACGACAGAGGCTACAAGATTTCTACGGCTGTGAAATACAAAACCTCTCATTAGATTACAGCGAAACATTGACTGGTAGATATTCGTTGAAGGGCGATGATCGTGCACCCAGACATTGTTTATGATTGCTGCCTGCGGAAATCAACATAGGAAGAATTAATAGCTCTTCTTAGCGACACCGAATTTGTGAGTAATAAAAGGGCCATTCAAAGAAGCTAAGAGAGTATTATCTTTAACACGTGTAAAGTACTGAAGGGATCTACGGACCAAATTAGCCTATATTCCATCTAGGGGCCTTTGAAGCAGGAATATAAAGGGGTACAGTGTGGAAAAGTTATATTTACAAACAATTCAAGATCTATTTATCTACTCTTCGATAAACTTCATCCACATAGAATAAAAATCTGCAGTGGTTGGAAACAAGTTTCTGGCTTCACCTCAGTAAGGAGATATTTTTGTATAATAAACATAATTCGCAAAATCTTCTTAATAAGCTCTAAATTATCCTAGTCCTCAGTTAGCTACACCAATTTATTGATGCCAAATTGGAAAGCTCATCAGCCGTACTATGTTTTTCGGAACGCACTTCTCCGCTTGCCTTCCCTTGAAATCCATTTTGTTGCACATAGCGACCACCTGTTGTTCTCTTTTCACATTATATGTTCTGCCCATGCCCATTTCTTTTTCTTGATTTGGAATAGTGTCACTAATTTGAGTGGGCTCTCTGACCCACTCTCCTCGCTTTCTGATGGTTAACGCTACACCCAACTACAGTGCTCCCCATTCTTCTAGAGCACCATGAAATAACGAAATACCTGGAGATCATTTTGGATGAAACTCACGGAAACAAAAAATGTCTGTTCCGCGTTCGTGCCATAGCATCTCTAAAATATACATAACAAAATCAAAACGCACGCCTTACAGCACCAAGTAAAAATAACATTGATTGTTTAAATAGACAAGCATATCAGGCAAAGAAAAATGGATAGCTTGTTTGTACGTGTTATTGCGCATAATCATATCCTGCTGGCAACGTACAGTAGACTCTCACGCTAACTTATGAGACACTGTTGCGTTGAGCTATTTCAGTAGCGTCGCGGTGACCACCACTAATATAGATTCTTGCGCTAGTTGGGTATGCTGTTATTTAATGATGTCGAGGTAACATAGTAGGCGGCTGGCGGGTGCAAGGCAGTCGGCTACAGTGTGCTGTCAACAGATGAACTCAAATGGCTTGAAAGCTTCTGCTCTGCTGGAAGAGTATCAGCTCTTTCACAGTTATCTTGTATCGAGTCGTAAAATCTCAGGTAACAACTGTATCATTAATTGCACCAGGGCAACATTTATCATGCCGTAAAAAAAATTATTGCAGGTGTGAGAAATCAGTTAACAAAAAAACTTATCTCAGCAAACTTTTAATTTCTGTACAAGTGAATATTTCCTGGTATTTTTGAAATTCAAGCTTACGGCAGTTGAAAACAATATATTTTTGTCTTGTGCCTAATCCCTCCGATTTCCAAACCGAATTGGCTGTGTGACAAACCCAAATTACCATTTGCAAACCGAAATGCCGAACTACGTGTCTCAACATTGTGACACTCTTTTACCATGTATAGGCATTACATTTTTACTTTATTTGAACTATTTGTTATTTCTATACAAATACTCCAGCACAGCTGTGTACACTAGCTGAACGCATGAATTTGAGAGCAGGTTCGCTTTGTGTAGCATAAACGAAAGTAAATAGCACATCTACGGCCTTCATATGATGTGTCATAGAGTATACATGGGGGAAGACAGTAGAACATATCTCCAGAATAATCTGGAAAACTAAATTGCGCGCCAAAAAGTCGGCATGCAAGAAAAGGAACAAGTTGAAAGAATTAAACACTTCCTTATAGCTATTTCGCATGCAAGTGAACGCGGTCGCCATTTCTGCGGTTACGTCGCAAAAAAGGTATTCCGAGTGTTTGCAGCAACTCAGGCTGGAAGAACCACGAGGTCTCACTACTTTGAAGTATTTTGGCCTATTGATGCCGGTTGTGGAGAAATTTGCTAACTTGCCTGTGAACTAAACAGGTTACTGACTTCTGCATTAGAAGAGGTAGCGCTTGTTATTCCTCTCATATACGAACAGTAGATCACCAACGTACAGAACTGATGGCTGATGACAGGGTAAAAGTTTTCAGTTTTGAGGAATAGTATTGATTGTGATATTATTTTTAGTAAAATAATAAATATTTGAATATAATAATGAATAATATTAGTATTAATAAATAATATTAAATACGAGAGATGAAGTTCTCACCACTTGGTCAGCGCTGATTTACGTATGACGTCAAGCTCTAAATTTCGCAGAGTTGCTATAAAAAGATTTTCTCAGCTTTTCGTCTCAAAATCTCTTCGTGTCGAACAAAAACCCACTGGTGCATATAATACATTAATTTCTAAACAATTAACAACGTAAACGACGAAAGGAAGGTGTTACACATAATGTCTTGCAGGACGGGTTTATGAGGCACACTAGAGCTTTCGCTACAAGCCAAAGATGGCTTTTGCTTCTGCAGACTAGGAACAGCCTCGTGTATACTGAGTTGAATCGTGCGACCTTAAATCTTGCTGGAGGATGCACAGAAGACACGGGGAAGCGCTCGTCAACTGAACGAAAACTAAGTTTTGAATTACAGAAGGAGCGAGTGGCGAAAGACATGGCACACACATAATTGCTCTGTCTAAAACATAACTACTCGAGAAGCGCAGCAAAGGACGGCCTCGACGTTTCGGCAATCAAGTGCATTTCCTTTTTTCTCCAGCCCCGCAGGCAACGACAAACAAGCCCGATCTCGGGTCGGGAGCAGAAGCAGAGGCATGGGTCCCGACGCCCCGTTAACTTTCCCAACCAGGTACCTAAGGGCCCCTCAAGCCACGCACACATGTTGAGGAAACTCGTGTACGCAAGGGGAGGAGAGATAGGAGCAAAGAGACAACGAACACACAGTGCGCTGTGAGCACCATGCTGATCCGAAATTCACTAAACCATTATCTTCCCCACCGAACTCCAATGAAAAAAAAAACGTATATAGACTGTTAGATGAAGCTCGAAACGCCAACATAAGTGTCTGTCTTGCAACTGGGGGCCCAGCGGAAAGCATCAGCCCTCCCGGAAAATGACGAGGCGTCGACAAACAAGAACAATGCTTAATACTGCATCACGTAGGAACGGCCTCAGAAGCAGGCCTGAATAGAGAACTGACGCGCTCAAAAAGCTGGTGTCTAGGCGTCGTCCCCCTCAGCGGAAGCAGCCGCTGCTTTTTAAACACTTCCCAGTTTAGAGGGAAAGGGGTAAGAATTGATGTTAAATCAAGGTTTACTGACTTAGTCACGGCGGCGTGGAGGAACCTCCTACTACCGGTTGATGAAACGCTGTCTCCATAGAGCACTGGGCTTGGCCAGCTTTTTCACACACAGGCACGCACACGAATAACGACACGTGTAGTTTGAATATTTCGCAATAAACTGACGGGAGGGAGCGTCGGGCATCCGAATGTGCGGCGCTGGAATGGCTGAAATGCCCATTGCTTGGTGTGATGGTCTTGCGTCAGCTGCACTTCGCTGCGGCCGCGTCGGCGCTCGTAGGTGACGGTCGCGGATCATAACAGATTGCCCGCCCAAGGAAGGAGATACCGAAAGGCAGGGAACTGCATCCGGTGTCCAGGAGGAGGAGAAGGAAGATGAGGAGGAAAGGCAGGGAGGTTAAGCGGTAAAAATCGATTTGCTGTACTGCACAGGCGGAAAGGGGTAAGTGGATATAAACGTTGTGGGTAATATAGGAATGGGTGAAGTCAGTACTGTCACATCACAGACATGTCACATCACATCACTTCACATTCATATCACTTAAAATAACAAAAAAAAGTATAGCCTTTCGATCAGTCCTGTGCTTTTCTTAAAGCGGAGCAGTGCCTGGGAGGCCTTCACAGCAGACGATCACGCACAGTACGTACGAAGGAAGACTGCTGGTTGACTGGCGTCAAGGAAAGCAAGGAGGCGGACGACGCGAGGTAGCGGCATCATCGCGACAATCCCTCGGTGTCCAGATGCATTGTCGCGGATGATGCGGCTACGTGGCGTCTTCTGAGTCACTGCTTTATTTGACCCAAGTCAGAAGTCAGCCAGAAGTCTTCCTTCGTACGTACTGGTTCCTAAAGCACTGTGCAAAATAGCTTCCGGCGAGATTTTAGTCGTAGCTAGAAGCATTGCATTTACGCTAAAAACTCAATCGGTCAGACAGCAGGCACTACACAAACTCCACGAAGTTATACCAGCCTCTTTCTCATTTATATAGCCCCCTATCTTTGAACACTAGGCAAAGATATAACAATGTGTTCAAAACCCCGTGTCTGGATGAAAACGCCAACAAGAGACAACTTTGAGACATATTATCGCGTTAGGAGCTCCGAATTATGCCATCGCCATTGCCCTTCAGACTCCCCTTCTTTGAAGGTTAACGCAAATTTGAAGGTTAATCCTTAACAGTTTAGAAAATTTGTGAAAACAAATTTCAGAAAAAACGCCACTTTTCCTTAGTTTACCAGTTAGCATGAAAAACTTGCGTGGTGGGTATGAGAATTCTTGCTGTCTGAATTCCTATTTTAAGATTGTTTTTTCCGAGACATGCACTGGTGAACTGCCTAAATACAAGAGATATTCTACCAGAATATGCCTATGGTTACTATATATAGAGATGTTCTCAAGCTACTTTTCAATTTTAACAACAAATTATCGATGCGGTCCTGATGGTATTCAATCGCTGGTATTAAAATCCTGCTCACAAGAAATTGTGCTTGTTTAATACCTGTGGTTGATAAATCAATAAATACTATTTCATTACCAGCAGGGTGAAAGATAGCCCATGTCTTTCCTATTCATAAATCCTGTAAGTTTTCTTGAAGAAACAGGCCTCTTTCTCTAACATGCGTATGTTGCAAAACAAAGGAATACATTAAATACAGGGCTGTGATGAAACACCTTCAAAGAAATAATTTCTTTTCGGATACTCTACGCGGATTCAGGCCTCGCTTGTCACGTACAAATCAACTGGTAGAGCCCTCCCATCACCTCTTTTACTCTTTTGACCTTATATTTTAGGTAGACTGCAGATATTTGCATTTCCGGAAAGCTTTTGACACCGTTCCTTATCCCTTGCTGTTATTCAAATTATCTTGTCTCAGTATACACCCCAGAATAGTGTATTGCATTATAAATAACTTGTCTGGACTAACAAAGCATGTTTTAGGAACTGAACTAAATCAATACATCTCACTGTAATCGCCGGCGTGCCCCAAGGCTCTATTTTGGGCCTTTGCTATTTTGAGTCTTTTTAAATGACATTGCCCAAAATTTACAATGCAAAATGAGGTTTTGCCCTGATGATTGTTGCATATAGACGAATGTACGAGATGATTTTAGTGTTAGCAGTTCGCAGAATGATCTCAACAAAACTTATGCTTGGTGCACTAAGTGAGGCATGTCTTTGAACAGTGCTAAATATCAATTTGTGTCATTCACCCTTGAACACTTTGTTGTGAGATCAGTCTAATATTTCGACAGACCACTACTTGAAAATGCCCAACATTACAAGTATCTCGGGGTATATTGTTCAGAATATTTAATATCGAACAGACATTTTCAATACTTAACCTAAAGTCATCTCATGTGCTAAACCTTATTAGACCTAAGTTTTATAATGCCCCCAGAAGGTAAAAGAGCTGCTTTACATAGGAAATGTTCTTCCGGTACTAGATTGCTTTCCTTAACCTCGCCGACGGTTGGCTTCTTTCCCTCATGTATTGTAACGAGCACCCTCATTTCCTCTTAATTTATCTGCCTGGCGCGGTATGGGTCACTCAAAGCACTAAACGTATAGAAAATGTTGAACGCGTACAAACCTTTGCAGCAAGAGTTGTTTCCGGCAATTATAACTTCAGTAGCGATATTACGTTACAGATAGCCTTATCATACTAGCACACCGCCGATGACCCGCAAAATTAGAACGTTCATTTTCGGATTTACTCTGGTGCCAGAGGCATAAATAAAAACTTGTACATTTTCTCTCCACGCTTCATCTCTAAACGATGTGATCCCGAGCTGAAAGTTTTGGAAATGCGCTGTTGCACTGGTGCCTACTGCATCTCCATTCCTCGTTCGAGAGAAAGGTAGCCTTATGGCCTTTCCCCTCATAATCTATACTCTTGTGCAAAATGCGCATGATAGACAATCACCCCACCGATCTCACCCGTATCCGCTCAGAATCCCTTTGCGGTCGGCTGTATATTTAGGACTGGGCTGTAGGTTATTTAGGCACATATCTGGAAGTGGTTTAGTGTGTCGGCATACTCTCATAACTTTACCTTTGACAATGAGCAGTTGTATGAGCCAATCGTTTCACCGAAACTAGATCTAGGAATGACCGCTGTTAGAAGGTTAACATCATCGGGAGATTTTATTTACTGAAAAACCACGGAATCGTTAGAAAACAGGCGAGTGTTACACGTCTTTGGAATCGAGATAGTTAATGTATATGAGAAGGAATAGCCGACCATTGACTGAGCCTTGAGGCACGCCGGAATAAACATTACTTAACTATGAATAATAACTTTGACCTAAAGAAATTGTGCTGGATAAGCAAGGAAGTATTCGATTCATTTCAGATCGCATTGATCAATGTTCAACTTATATGCCTTGTCGAAAGCATTATATATATATTGTTACGATACGGCAAGCCGATGAAAACAGGAGAACAGAGGACAGAGAGATGGTCGATGACAGTGAGATGACGTTTAATGAAAATGTTGCCGGGCCTGGCACGAGCGCTCCTGTCCGCGCCACTGCCCGCTTTTTCTTCCTTGATGTCGTAAATGTAAATGCAAATGTAAGCAACACTCTAATGCTTTGTCTAAAATATGGTGAAACATGTTAGTGAAACAGCCAAGTTGAGTCTCGCATCAATATTAGTTTTGGAGACCACGCTAGGCCTGTGTTATGAAGGAATAGACTGAAGAAAATGACCGTTTCTGAAAATTACCTGTGCCGAAGATGTACTAACACGAGAGATGGGAATATCATACGCATGTCAGGGTCTAACTACTGATCTGTGAAATCGTATCCTAGTAACCTTGTTAGTAAAAGACTATGCTACGAAAACAGGGTATGGGTAACATTAAGAGATAGGAAGCGTGCAGAGTGGGTCATAAAAATTACTGAAGTTAGTGACAGAAGTGCGACGAGAGGATAACTGATGGTTGCTTACGGTAACGGATTCCGAGGGAAGGAAAACGGGCAGGGGAACATTTTTTAGGATTCTTGATATGGGGGGGGGGGGGGGTTGAGAAGCTTTGACACCACAGGATTTGTTCCTGGATAGAACCGTTTAAGAGCAATATTTGCTAAGGAATAAAGGATGAACTTCAGTTAATCATACAGGTATGTTACTTTGCGCAGCTGCAATTTTACGTGGACACGATAATAACATCGTTTTGGAATGTATTCAAAGTGCGTCCTGGGATAGAAAGTAGTTATATTTATCAGTAGCCGGCATCCGCGATTGACCAAATGCAAGACAGAGCTCTGATTCTGGATTTCAATAAAAGCTACGCTTACATTCGTTCCCTCATCAAACTGCTAGCTACAGTGCTGTGTACTAACGTACCCTGCTTAGGTGAATAAGAAGCACACTGGTTGCCAAGAGGACATCTTTGCTGCTATAAAGTGATCTATCCGTGCGAGCAGCTCCCGCATGCCATTTTACGTACCATTCCTGAAGATAATGGTACGTAGAGAAGACAAGTACATGTTAAGATAATGGAATGGACATGGGCAGGACATGTAGTGCGAAGGGAGGATAACCGATGGTCGCTTCGGCTAACAATTTGGATTCTAATGGATGGAAAGCGTAGCTGAGGCGACAGAAAGTTAGGTGGGCGGATGATGTTAAGAAACTCGCAGGGGTCAAGTAGAGGCAGCTAGAACATGGCCGTGTTACTTAGAAGACTATGGGAGAGGCCTTCACCCTACTCTGTGGGTATATTCAGGCAGATGATAACGACAATGATAATAATAATAGACGTAAATCGTTAGATATGTATATGGCTTTCTGACGTTCACGGCAGCTGTAGGTGGTGGAAATATGTCCTTATATATTATGTGTGTATTTCAATAAAAGAATGAGTTGCCAATTTGTACATTGTCCTGTCTCCTGTCTTGTGTTCGTCTACTTTGCGCTTAAGTTTTATTTCGTAATTTCCACGTGTTTTTATTTCCACGCAGTCCGACATGATCGTCGCATACTTGATGCCAGTTCTGGCGTGAACGGTTAATGACGTACAATTTCCTTCTCAACGCCTACAATGCACAAGTTGAGCGTCCTTAGGTTCAGAAACCTTCACCTCTAAGGCACGTCACAGGCCTTTGAAATCATAGAAGTGTATGTTTTGAAATTTTCCTATCACTGCAATGTTGCAGCGTTATCTCAAGTGGAAATTCACCTGCGAAACAAGAGTGAGCGAAGGATCGCGTTTTAACCGCGCGTTATCACTGTTGGTGTCTTTAGAAAAAACGTTTGCCTACCGTTTTATTGAAACTACCAGTGCAGCCGGCAAACAAATTATGTTTTTTTAGTATAATGATTGTTGCGTTCTCTTTCTCATTCCTCATCCTGCGAAAACGGCGCAGTGAAAACGGTATGCAGCACTGGAGAATACCCAGAAGAGGTATGTCCGGATATAAAAAAAAGACCATGCACAAAAGGAAAAGAGCTGTGCGCTTGCAAAGAAGGCAAAATTAGGGAGCCAGGAACCATGCATTGTGTCGATCTAGGTCAATGCTGTGCAGGAAGATACTGAGCATATAAGAAACACTGTCCATCGTGTTTCTCAACTGCAAATGAATAACCTGCAGAGTGATCTGACAATAAAAAAATGCCAATGTTTCCAATTTTATCGTCGTTAGTTCCAGATGATATTGCTCTTCATCTTACGTGTGCTAAAATAGGTGGTAAACATGCTGGCTGATGAATGCGCGTCTGGCACTTAAGTATTTTATAGCGTATATTGTAATGTGGTAATTCCAGTCAAGAACAATTTGCATGCGCTATTACCACTTTGCGTGCAGTGAGCAGACAATCATTTACTCTGTTTTTAACAATCGCATCATCACGACGATGTATCTAGTCATGACTGATTACTTCACTTGGTGGTTTTCGCAAATAAGAATGGGACGCCGCCCGGTGTCTGATCCAGGCGCCCGTGATGCACCTTTCATCTGCGGCTTCTCGAACGCCGCACCACATAACACACAGTAGCTGACCCAGTAAAGCACGAATCCGTGGCCTTGAATTGGTTTAGGGAAAGTAAAGGACCAGTAGCTGTCACTTTCCCGCCGACGACAACCAATATTAATTTCAAGTCTAGAAGTACAATCAGGGATAACTTAAAGTTCAATAACACGGAAAATTGAGCTAGTTGGTACATATTTTTAAGGAATAACAGCGCGGAGACGAAGGACAAGGAAGAAGCGCAGGTGTTGTCTTCTTCCTTGTCCTTCGTCTCCGCGCTGTTATTCCTTAAAAAAGGGATAACTTAGTCGAATCAAAAGCAAACAACACCGCTTTGTCATCCGTCTTATATATGAGTGTAGTCTGAGAGAGACAGAGATAGAGAGAGAGATGAATACCATTTATTCGCACCTGTCAAGAATGACGGAGGGGGGGGGGGGGAGAGAAGGCTTTAGCCTAAACCGCCATGCATTGCCCTAACCGTCAGCTGGAATGTCTTGGGAATCGGCGGCGGCCAGGGCGAGACGGATGACTGCGTTGCTCTTTTGCTTAGTGAATGAGTATTAAGGTCGCCCAGACTTTTACCTTTCTATTCAGATCGCTATAGGAATGGCAGTTCCAGACTATGTTCGCTGGATCTGTTATGCTATTGCAGTGATTACAGCTAAGACTAAAATCTTGCGGATGTCTTCTAGTGCACAATTGAGGGTTTGGAAACACACCGGTTTGCAATTTCCTCCACACCATTTCTTCTATTTTGCAGAGCTGTTTATCCGCTGCTCGGTAGGCTTTACGACCGACTATGTAGTGAGAAATAATTTGAGCGTTCGGAGTTCGTCACCAGAAGGGAATGGTTCTTCTCGTGGAGGCAGCGCTTCAACAGCGACTGTCCAGAGAGTAAGCCGTCGGGCGGTCGCTTGCGTCTTATCGTTCCCTTCAAGGCCCTGATGAGCTGGAGACCAGATCGGTGCGATTTTCTCTGCTGGTACTGGAGCTGTGAGAAGTTTGGCGGCTTTAGCAATGATTCTGCCCATATCATAATTCCGAGTGGCTATGTTAGAATCACTATCACTCTTGTACCGTAATGTGTTACTGCCTGAGCAATGGCAACTACTTCTCTCTCAGTTGAACTTGTGTTTTTAATTTCGTAGTACGAAACCAGGTCTCCACTCCTTCGAACGACTAGCGGTGTGTTTGCTGCCCTGCAATCGTATTCGGCACCGTCCGTGTAGAGCACATTAGGTCTACCTTCTAATATTACTTGTAGGGCCACAGCCCTATCTTGGCATCTACCTTTGTGAAATACCGAACGCATGTTCTTTGACCGCGGTGAAATTTTGAGTATACCCCTAGTTTCTCTATGCACGTTATCCGAACATTCCGAAGGTCTGAACACAAGGCGCTAAATGATTGTTCCTCACGTTTTGCTTCTTAAAGGTCTTTGATGCTGCGACACCGTGGCGGCTTCTTTGAGCTCATTTAGAGGGTTGGAGGCACCCAGTCATAGAAGCTTTACATTCTAAGTGTTTGGAGGACGATCTAGTGCGGTTTTGATCCCTTTTCTGACTATGATTTCAATTTTAGGTTTTTCTGCTTTCTTCAGTTTGAGATATGGGCAACGTATAGCCCACCGCTAATGTCAAAATCCTGTACCAATCTAAGAAAATTGGCTTCCATCCCCACATGCTTGGTAGAGATGCGTTTGAGTAGCCGGTACGTCTGGCTGGTACTCGCTTAAAGTCTAAATATTTATATTGTAGGTATCATTTGCTTGTATGCGCAGTGCTAACACTGTAATACTTTCTACGGTAGAAATGGCGTTGCCCATTGACTCTTTAAATAGTATCAGAGGAGTCTTCTCCTTTTTTGATGTGACAGATAAAGAGCCTCTGATTTTTGTACAGAACGTTTTAATGCAATTAGCTTGTGATATATCACTATGGCATCTATGACCATCTGCAGTGTGCTTTCAATTCGTCCATCACTACCCCATTCACCTATTGCGTCAAATCTTCCGGATATAAAGTGTGACACAGGTTTGTGATTCCATCGAGCTGCCCTGGTAGCCCAGTGATTGCTAGACTAAAGAATGTCGGTGTCATTTGCATTTGACTTATGACTTTCCACCAATACTGGCGGCTACAGTCCGACTGGAGAGGAAGCCCCTTGTGTAGTTATATGTCTTGACGCCAACATTTAGCGCATTAAGGTTCTCAAGTAAGGCTACGTGTTTAACATTATCAAATGCTTTGGCGACGTTTAGTACACTCTTAATCAGGTTTCACATAGCAAGTGGAACATTTAAAAATGTTCCGCTTAATACTGGAACCTATGTGGAACCAGATCAGGAGTGTACCAAAACGACCCTAATACCAACAGTACTTTATCAATGATCTGCTCCTTAAGCTGTAACATGACATCGCATGCCGATAGGTTTGATCTGCAGCCTATCATGATATCAGGCTAAAGGTTTTGATATTCCATGAATCTATGCATTCTTGTTTGGATGACATGCTCCATCAATTTCCCAACAGACGTTGTGACGGAAATGGGCCTGAGGTACTCAAAGTTGAGCTTCTTCCCTGACTTCGGGATGAAGAACAGCTTCACAGCTTTCCACGCTTGCGGTATCTCTCTGTTCTCCCAGCATTCTTGCATATAGCTCGCAAAATCTCGAATGGAACCGTCGTCAAGATTTCTGAGCACTAAGTTGCTGATTTTGTCCGGTCTGGCAGCTGTTTTGGTTCTGCGGCGCTTAATTTCAGCCCTTACTTCCCCGACTATGATGGGGATACCACCTCTTCACTACTTCTTTATATCGCCGCCCCAGTTCAGGTGCTTTAGATACCATATAGCAGGTATCGGGGCTGGCAAATATTTTTTGCTTCCTTTTGTATAGAGAATAAGCCCGATAACAGTGCCAGAGTACCCGGTTGCGGAATCATATACGAGGAAGCTGGAGAGCGCGGATGCATCTCACATGAGCTCCGTGATTTCCCAGCAAACTTCCGTGTTTTTGTCCACTTGCATTCACCAACATTGCCGTCGACGTTCATCTATCGCTCCGGACCCGGTGTGGTGATTTCCAGACCAAGGCAAGCAAAATTTGATAATATCTCGACCAAATATTTTTTGGCCGCAGCAGCTGTGACAGCTAAGCCTATCAGCTGCCTCACGACATCGGCGCGTTCGCGCGCAGCGGCGGTGGCGACGTCGTGCCCCGCCAAGCCCAACAACGCCTTGACTATGCCTTACACTGTGGAAGGCACCGACATTACTACCGTGGAATTATCTGATGGCTCATGGATGGCGTTCGAGATGCCACGCCGATACCGAAGACCATCTCCACCCCAGAATCAACCTGGCGAGGCCCAGATGCCAGTCACCACATCGACTCCACCGCTTCCGCGGCCATGCGGATGCCATCCACCTTTGACCAACAGGCGTCCGCTTCCCCGCCTGCTCTCGGAACACCTAAACATCGTCCTTCGCCAACAGGGCACACTGAACCTCCACACCGTAGGCCCCCGCACTACTCGCACTTGCTATCTACGCAGCCGCCAATGTCGACCACCGCATGGCATTACTGCCGACCAAGTCCGTGTCCACCCCACTAACAACACCATCACAGTGAGCACGCCCGACAATGCCCGTAACTGTGTCTTACGCCAAGATCGGCATCATTACTATCGACAAAACAGTAGTCCCGGTTGCCGCCTACGCCCCAGCCCCGGACAATTCCGTACGGGGGATTTTGTACCGAGCCTACAGTTACGAAAACGATACCAAGATCCTGGCTGAGCTCCGCGCTCGTAATCCCCATCTCCCCATCGTTGTTGCGCGTCGTATGGGCAAGACACGACACTTTGTCGTGACGTTCGCCAACACCGAGCTGCCCGACACGCGCGGTACTTGAGGTTTACTTTCGAAGTCTTCCCTTTGAAGTCTCGCCCAGAGGCGTGCTTCAACTGTCGCAAGATGGGTGACCGAGCGGACGTGTGCCCCCAACAACGAATACTTACTTGCCGTCGCTGCGGCGTCGCCCACGAGTCCCCCCCAGCCGGCCAACCACCTACCTGTCAAGCCGTGTGCATCGTATGCAAAAGCTCACATCCAACAGACAGCAGAAGCTGCAAATACCGCTTCGCGCCTAGTTACAGGCCAAAATCCTCACAATCCCTCACGGACACTGCCACTTACCCAAGCGGCCGCCAGTCCCGGAGAACGCGGCCACCAACAATTCCCCCCCCCCCAAGGGATGAATGCTTCCCGCCACTGCAAAGCAGCAGTCCCCCAACCGACCCAGCCCCAATCCAACCACTTAAGCCACAGGAACCAAGGGATGACTCTTTTTTCCCCTCTACCTGGACGCAGTGGGAGCAGAGATAGCAACAGGTCGTCGTCACAGAGGCGCAGCTCGCGGACAAACTCCAACTCCGGAGAAGAAGGAAGACCTGCCAAACACTTGGCATGGAAGACGCAACTTGCAGCAACAAGCAACGCCGAGCACCCGACCCACAGGTAAGGGACCTGGCAGAGCTAGTTCGACAACTGCAACAACAGTTAGCTCAGTCTAACGCAAAAATCAAACAGCTAGAAACTACAAATGCGCAATCAAAAAATAAAAAAGTCGTCTGTGGCTTGCGCTCGCTTTGGAGTAACCCGCAATGAGGACATGGAAGTGGATCAAAACCGCCGTAACAAACGAAATGCACCTTTGGTACCTCGGCCAGATACAGATGACTTAGAGAGTAATTATGAAGAGAGATTTGCAAAAATAGACCAACGACTCGCCAAGGTGGAAGAAACAATCGAGAAATTACTACCACAGCTTAACAAAGGAACTGACAAATGGCAAGTTTCCAACTACTTTCGAAACTGTCCCAGTTAAACTCGACCCACTTACAACCAGGGTTGACGCACTAGCATCCCCTAGCATTCCCTAGCAACCTGATTATAACATCTCCAACGCAAATGCAGACCCTTTGCCTCCCGCCCACACTGCATTCTCAGACTAACCGACAGCGCTTCGGCGCGTCCATCCCCGAGCAGCATTCTCAGACCCAGCTTAATACAACCTGCGCAAGTGGAACCTTACCCGATACTTGATGGCTAGTACACCTGTTATAGTGTGGCAGCGGAATTGCAGGGGATTCCGAGCCAAGCGTAAGGCTCTGGAATATGCAGTTTTCTTTCTGCAGTCTGCAGTTCATGCAGTTCTTTGTGCACGTTAAAGAACCCCAGATGGTCAAAATTTTCGGAGTCCTCCACCACGGCGTCTCTAATAGCCTGAATTGCTTTGGGACGTTAAACCCCACAAACCAAACCAAACCAGGAATATCCCCCATACGACATGGGAAAATCTAAATATAAACATAGGAAGCGACCACTATGTACTATGTACCACTTTCCGCGCCACGCATTGCAAAATGCGTCGCCAGGAAGTGAAGCACACCAACTGGGACGCCTCTAGATATGTCTGCTCGCAAAGGCCAGCGGCAGGTATAAAAGATATAAAACAATGGATGGAGCGTCTGTTGCAAGACACCGCAAACGCTTCAAAAACTGTTACTCCTGAAGACAGCAGTCCCAGCCCGGACGCTAAGCTAGTGCACATGATTGAAGCACAAGGAAGTATCCATGCTCGATGGCGTAAAAATAAGCACTACCGACGTTTAAAAATTCGGTTAACAAGGCTCGAAAAGGAAATCGAGGCTTACTCGTAGGAACTTAGCAGAGAACAGTGGCATCAGACTTGCGACCGCCTTAATGGGCTACTGGGCAAAAAGAACACGTGATTTTTACTTTGACAAATACTGGATCCTACGAGAAATAAGGCCGAATCCCACAAGAACCTACATAGGGTCTCGCATTCTTTCCAAGGCACCGACGAAGAGCTCATGACCACATTAAAAGATAAATACATTAACACCTCCCCGGATATCCCCACGCTAGATAGTAGTCAGGATTGGATAATCCTTACAGGGATAGCGTCTCTACCGTAGCAGAGATCAGAGCTTTTTTTAATCAAATTAACACCACCTCGGCGCCGGGGGAAGATTGCATCACCAATAAGATGTTGCACAATTTAGAGGACGAGTCAGTAGAGGCTCTCACGGACCTCTTCAACAGGTACTGGACAAAGGGCAGAGTCCCTGAGGAATGGAAGCACGCTAAAATTATTTTCGTACCTAAACCAGGCAAAATCCTCGAGATGGGGAACCTCTGCCCAATCTGGCTAACGTCATGTCTCGGGCGCCGGCTACGCATCACGGCGCACGAGATAGGTGGGCTGATGAGGCGCATTGCCACACCTAGATACTTTGTTGGGCGAGTTGGTACTTATTCATTATTAATATAAACAGCGCGAACACGAAGACAAAGGACAAGATAAAAGAAAGCCACAGTACAAGCACAGCGCTTGTACTGTGGCTTTCTTTTATCTTGTCCTTTGTCTTCGTGTTCGCGCTGTTTATATTAATAATGCATTGCCACACGTCGCAGGGGTATGAGAGAAGCCGACCTCTGCAGGATCAATCAAGCCTTCATGATAAGCAGAATCATGTATGCTTGCCCGTATTATAATCTGCGTCATAGGGACGAAGACGCACTTAATAGCATAATTAGAACAGCATAAAAAGCGGCCCTTGCCTTGCCAGTATACGCTAACTCAGATCGACTACTGCAGTTTGGAGTTTTTAACACGCTACCTGAACTAATTCAAGCCCATAAGACAGCACAGGTGACCCGCTTCTCAGGCAGCCTTGCGGGACGCGTACTTCTCGAATGATCCACATACACCCCACTCAGGAGGCGTGCGCAACATCCCATTTATCGGCTGACATTACTAGTAGACTAGTTGTTAAACCAATAGCCAAAAACATGCTACCAGGCAGACATGATGCCCGCCAGAAGACAAGGGCACGGACCTTGAGAAACAGTACGAGGACGATCCACAAGCAGTGTACGTGGATGCAGCTCAACACATCAAAAACGGAGCATACGTGGCATATATGGCCACTCCAAAGTCAACCTTCATTAACGCCATAATATTTCATGCTAGCTCCATATGCAAGGCAGAGGAAGTAGATATCGCACTGCCATCGTGGATCGCCGCACCAAAACTATTCTAAGCGACTCAAAGAGCGCCGTTCAAAATTTCGGCAAAAATTCTGTAAGCGCACTCGCGGCGCGAATTCTGAGCAATCCGATCTCTCAATCCCATTAATCTCCTATGGGTTCCGGCTCACGCGGGTAACTCCAGGAACGAAGGGGTCGACCGTCTAGCCTGAAGCTTAACCAACCAGGAGACGGGATATATATCGGGAACGGACGCGCCTGTCGAGGCGCCGCGCACATACGCGGAGATAAACTTTTATCGCGAGCTAAGATGCACGTACCCCGCCCCTCACCCCGATCTGGACCGGGCACAAGCCACAACACTCAGATGCCTACCAACAAAGGCCATTCTTACCCGCTACCGATTATCGTAATTAACAGAAAATTCAACTCTGCATGCCGGCACTGCGGTGACGGGACGCAAGTCAATCAAGACCATATACTGTGGAAATGCGCCAGCAGTCCCCCTCCAAAGACAGTCTTGCCATCTCTCTCAACGGAGGAATGGGACAAGCTGTTGGCCAGCCAAAGAAAAACTACTCAACTGGCCCTCGCCACACGAGCTCAAGAGGTCGCCCCCGATTGGAGGCCACCCTAGACTCGCCCAGCCCGAAATAATTCCTTTCATTTGTGTCATTAGAAGTTGCTTCCACCCCCACCGCACAACAGAACCTATTAAATATATCGGCCAAACGCGCGGTCCTTGTAAAATTCCTGGTTACTGCACTTACCAGACACCTACTATCCAACATAAAAACGGCCGTTCAGAGGGACAGGCGGCCGTCTTAATCCGAAACGATTGTCCTTCCACTCAGCTCTCGCTTCAATCCCTTTGCTCTTCCACTCGTGAGATTGTTGCAGTAAAAATCTTCCCCCCTGGCCAAAAACCTTTCGTCGTAGCATCGGCCTATTTCCGGCCAGGTAACGTCATGGTAGAACCCTGTTCCTGGCTCCCTGACCTTGAAAACGCAGCACACCCTTATCCTATTCTTATTGGCGGAGATTTCAACGCACATCACGCAGCCTGGAGCTCATCTCAGCCTAACCAACGTGGTAAACACCTATATGACGCCCTTGATCAAACTCTTCTTACCCTGTGCAACGAACCTAACGTGCCGACCTGTATTGGTCTCCATCCCTCTCAAGCAGACACTACACTGGACCTTACAATCTCATCACCGCGTCTTCTTCGGCGCTGGGAAGTCCTTTCTAATTCTTGGGGTAGTGATCACTTGCCCATCTTGCTCACTCTCAATCGTAAATGTCTTCGCGTTCGGACAACACGTTCGTTTTTCGACTGGGACAAGTTTCGTGCTAATACTACGACCCCCTTCTCGGATATTGACTCCTTTCTGTCTGTACTCCGAGATGCCCGCACTCAAGCTCTTGAATATATCCCCTGTGACGATTCCACAGTTGGCATGGATGCTCACCTGGCTAACCTTCGGCGTCGCGCAGATCACCTCACGCAACGTTTTCGGACACGCGGAAAACGTCACAAAGATCTCGTGCTTCTTCGACGACAATTCAAGCTTATCCGGGCATACCAGCTTCACCTGCAAAGTGAGGCTTGGCACTCTACATGCGACCGTCTTGGACAAGTACCGGGCCTATCACAACTTTGGCGCATCTTTCGTGGCCTAAATGGCAAGGCACGCGGGGCACCACCTCTCGCCGATCTCCTTCTCAATGGCAACCCGGCTGATGTTGAAGATGAAGTTATACGCACCTTTTTCCCACACGCCACCCTTACGCCTCCACCAGCAGTTTCCATTTTCCCAGTCGGAAGCCGTGATCCAGACCTGGATCGCCCATTCTCAAAGGGAGAACTGCAAGCAGCCCTCGGAAGAGGCCGAGCTCGCGCCACACCCGGGCATGACCGAGTTAGTTGGCAGGAGCTTCGCAATCTCGACTCGGCAGCCCAGGATGCCCTTCTCGACATCATTGATTCTTACTGGGAGACCGGAACGGTACCGGGTAACCTCAAGCTTTCTCTTATTCTTCCTATCCCTAAACCTGGCAAAAACCCTCGACTTTCTAGTAATTTGCGTCCAATCGCACTGACTTCACATCTCTGTAAACTCATCGAGCGCCTGCTGCATACCCGGATTGGTCACTACATTGAATACGTCAGTCCTGGAGTTCATCCAGCTCAAGCCGGCTTCCGCCCTAACCTTGGAACGCATGACTGCCTTTGGCTTTTGCGAAGAGTTCTGAATAGAGCTCATAGTAAAACGCTACCTGACTATCTCCTGGCTGTCGATATACACAAAGCTTTTGACAATGTTCGCCATGAGGTTATCCTGGAGGAACTCGCCAAACGCTTTCCTAGTAATCGTGCCCAAATCTGGATCCGCATTTTTTTGACATCTAGACCCATTCAGCTACATGGCAAAGCTCCGGGATGGGTGCCCAAAACCTATTACTTGGATAGGGGTGTACCTCAGGGCTCCATTCTCGGACCCATATTGTTCAACTTGGCCATGACACGCGTCGCCGAGAATCTGGAAATCAGCACAAGCACAAGATTCGCTATATATGCCGATGATATTACCGTCTGGACTGAGGCAGCGGATTACGTAGACAAATATTCTATGGAGACTGAACTTCAGGCGGCCCTTCTTTGTCTTGAAGATACACTAACCAAAATTGGCCTCGAACTCGCACCACATAAAACAGAATTGATTAGTATCGACGGAAAACATAAAACCAACCCCAGTATGCAGATCCATCTTCACATCGGAGGCAACACCATCACCTCCTCAAATGGGCAAATCCGCATTCTTGGCCTGCCCATATCAAGCTGCAACAGCCCCCAGAAATGGGTTCATCAGTTACAACGCCTTTGGCCAGCACTGCTACGTACTATTCGTCGCCTGTACAACCGGCACGGCGGTGCGCGGCAGCATGCCTGCCGTGCAATGGCCAGAGCAGCGGCGGTCGGAAAAATCCTCTATGGCACACCGGTCCTCCAACTGTCGAAGACTGACTTCGCTAAGGTCGAACGCCTTCATCGCGCAACACTACGCACTATTACCGGTCTACCTAAGGACACTCCTATAGCCGAACTTGAGCGTTTGGCCGCTCTTCCACCGCTCACTACCATCGTTACCGAGTCACAGACGCGTCATCGAATACGTCTAGAGAACACTGTCCAGGGGCGTCGCCTGCTGGCCTGGGATGAACAGCGTAACGACAAAACACCAGCCCTATATGCATCACTTCCCCCTTGGGAGATGCCAGTAGTCACACGCGTCCATCGCCGACCTATAAACCGCGATTTTGTCTTTCCCCGGGAGCTCCTAGCTGCCCATCACCGACAAGAGCGAATCCCCGATACGACTGACATATACACCGACGCATCCATTACAAGCGAATTCGCATCTATGGCCTGGGTATGCGATGACAACCCTTCCCTTTCAGGCGCTTATGCCTGCCATCTACCTCAGGGTACCCCTCTTCACGCTGAACTCCTCGCGATTTGGGGAGCCTTGTCAGGAGTGCCTTGCACCGGAACTGGGTCACTACGTATTCTTACTGATTCCTTTGAAGCTTACAAGGAAATCGCTACTCCGGGTTCACAAGATGCAACAGCTACGGCTATACAGCGCCTCCTTAAACGCCACCAATTCGCGACCAGAACTGTCGCTATTCACTGGACCCCAGGTCACTCGGACGAATCAGGGGGCAATGCGGCGGCCCACGCCGCGGCTGCCTTGGCAGGTGGGATGTCCACATTTACTTCCCCACTCCCCTTGCTTCATCCTTATTCGACCTTGGGCGGGCAACTCACCCCTTCTCTTGCCCTTATGCACTATACTCGGACCAGTCTTCGTAGCCTCAGTCAGCATCGCATGCAGGTGGCCACACCAGACCCACCTTTTACGAGAAGAACCCACCTCACCCGAAGTCAAGAAGTCTTTTTGAATAAGCTCATCGCCCATGCGGCGTACACGCCACGTATTATGGCCCGCTGGCGTCAGTATAAGGAGGAAATGATTACGTGCCCCCACTGTACGACTCTAACCTGCGGCGGCATATCTCATTTACTTTGGGAATGCCCAGCTTTTTCTACTGGACGCCCCGAGGTCGAACCCTACCGCCTGAACTACCGTTCCCTTCTAGAAACTGATGCAAACACACAGAGGATATTTGCCAAGTATGGCTCGCTTAGTGGCCTGGTTAGAGCAATGTGATTCGAGTGACGACCTAAACAATGAAGATTATGTCTACTCCCCTTTATCCCCATCCATGGCCATGAGCCTTCCCATTCAATAAAGGACATTCAATCAATCAATCAATATCGGCCTTCTGTGCTGAGCACGTGGCGCGAAGCAAAACAGCTGCGATAGCGCGCCCGCCTCCTCTCCAACAGAGAACATTGCCATGCCGGAAGGTTAAAGATCCCCAGGTGGTCGAAATTACTCCACACCCCTCCACTATGGCTCATCTTTCTCTCCACTATCACTCCCGCCTTCCTCCCTTCCCTTACGCGGCGGTTGAGGTGTCCACGGGAAACAAGTGAGACAGTTAGCGTGCCTTTCCCTTCCTATAAATCAATCAATCAGTCCAGGAGCACCCTTCGAGGATGACGTCTAGCAAGGCCTGGGCTCATGCCGCACAGGGGAAATTTGCTTTCTTTGCCGCGTATTCGTTGCTGTGCTCGTGCAAGTATGAGATTGGAAGATACACAATCCATTCTGTCGTGTGGCTTTACAAGGCGCGCATTTCTCAGTGCTCCTGCACACTGTGAAGCATTGGCCAGGTGCCTGAACAGCTCCGAATAGCATAGCATAGAAACTTTTTATTATATCAGATCCATTATCACGAGGTGATCTGCCCCCCTGTCCTCATGAGGCGGCCGCGATCCCTTGGGAATTGGCGGCTTAGATGCCTTGTCGGACCATGCTTTGAAGCGAAAACTTGACTACACATGTTTTCAAGCCGTTATCATGGAAGCAAATTTGACATTAAAAAATTCAAGGTCATAACTTTTAGTATGATGGGTTCACAGATAAGAAAAGGCGCAGTGTCTGTGACACTTGTTCGGTGGACACCTGAATCGTGCCGCAAGAGATAGGAGAAATATGGGAGCGAAAGAGGAAAGAGATCTTTAAGATTTAAGAGAGAAAGGATCTTTGCGATTTGCTGTAATAGCGGGCTGCGAAGTAATTTCGACTATCTGGGGATCTTAACGGGCACTGACATTTCAAGCGGCAAGCCTGTGGTTGGACCACTCTCGATCCTTGCTAAAATAGCCAACTGAAACTCAAAAAGCTGAGCTTGGACGCCCAGCTGAGCCTGAGGTCGGGACTTTAAAATGGCCGATCTTCGGCAATCGACGTAGGGCCAACGTGTACGGCCGACTTGGCCAGCGCACTGTGGCGGTCGGGCCAGGTATAGGCCGAGGCTTACCAGAGAGAGAAAGAGAGTAAACTTTAATCGTTTAACGAAATAGCGTGGGTGGTTTCCTCATTCCAGGATACCATTGGCCTGGGCTGTATCCCGGGCCCTGGTGAGCAGGCTGCGCTGCTCAGAGGTGGTGGTAAAACATTTCTTTTGGGAACCACGGTACATTACAAGGGTTGTTGCGGTTCCTGATCCCGGCTGGTGTCTCTCAGGCCGTGCCTGGCAGCGACCGCTTCAGCCCAGTCAACCAGCATCTTTTGCGCTGCAAGGTCCGAGCTGGAGACCGCAATCTCCCAACCCTCTTGGTTCGTGAGGCCCCATTGTGGCGATGGCTTCAAATCTTTGCACAGAAACATTATGGGATTGAAGGTGGCTCTAGGTACGCCACATAGAGAGCATGTGGGGTCGTACCGGTCCAGGTGTGCCAAAGCCAACCAAGCTGGGGAGGAAAAGGTTTTGGCTTGTAACTGTCACCAGATTATTTGTTGCGGTTTTGAGAGAGGTGTGAGGTGGGGGATATAAGAGTCGTTGTTCTCGTTAGTGAAGTGTTATGTCATGATAGGTGAGAAGTCTGTCCCGCGTGCTTCCCAGTCCTCGGTATGCACCGGTCGGTTGACGTGCGCTCGAGCAGTTGAGTGGGCTGCCTCGTTACCGGGGTTGCCTGCATGGCCTGGTACCCAGATGATCTGAATGGGTAGGGGAGCTGTGGAACCAGAGGTTATGATTTGATGGACGACTTGGTGTATTTTGCCTCTTACAAAATTTTGAATGGCCATTTTAGAATCGCTGAAAATGAGTGTGGCAGTGGAAGAGGAGATGGCTAGCGCTATGTCTGCCTCTTCGGCTTCTGTCGACGTTTTTGCTTTGGCAGACGCAGAAACTATGTGATTGAAGTTATAAGAAATCACACTGATGACATATGCCATGGGGTGACTGTATTCTGCCGCGCCTACGTAGGCCGCTTTGGTGTCAGTCGCGTATGCTTTGTGTAACGCCTTGGCTCGAGCTTCTCGTCGAGCCTTGTGGTGAGCAGGGGGCATGTGTTTAGGTAGAGGTTGTACGGTAAGGTTGTCGCGGATCTGTTGGGGGACTAGGTGGCTGTTTTCAAAGGCTGGACCAATTGGTTGGAGATTTAGCGCTACGAGAATTAACCTGCCCGTCTCTGTGGAGGAAAGTATGTTGATTTGGGCAGTACGATGAGCTTCCACTAGTTTGTGGATTGTGTTGTGCACTCCCATGTTTAGGAGGCATGTGGTAGGAGTATGTTTCGGGAGGTGAAGTGCTGTTTTTTATGCCTGACGAACGAGTGCGTCCACTTTCTCAGTTTCTGCCTTTGTAAGATAGAGATACGGGAGTGAATAGACCATTTGGCTGATGACAAATGCCTGTACAAACCGCCGGAAATCGTGCTCTCGCATGCCTCTGTGCTTGTTCGCTATTCGTTTGACGAGTCTGACAGTTTGATGGGTGGTAATAATCAGTTCAGGATAGTTTCTGTGTTGAGTCCATTGTTTTGCAGGAACATTCGCAGAACTCGAAGTTCGCGGACCTCGCACACTTGGAGCCCACCTATGGTGATGTGTATGGAGGGAAGTTTTTGCTTGGTAAGGCGGTGGTTTGGGTGGAGCAACAGGAGTTAGGATTTAGTGGGGGAGCACGCTAGGCCGATGGACGCTGCGTGCGTAGCCACTACGTCCGCTCCAGCTTGAAAAGCGTCCGTTATGTTTCCTACATTTCCTGTGGTTGTCCACAGGGTAATGTCTTTTGGGATTTGTGTTAGTTTGTGGGTCATCGAGATGAGGCTGATGTTAAATAGTAGGTGGGAGAGGACTGATCCCTTTGGTGTTCTGGGATTACCTAGAGAGAAGGGGGGGGGGATTCTATAGGACCGAGTTTGAGTTCGACGGTGCGGTCGCAGAGAAAGGCTGCGATATATGAGTGGGTGCGTTCTCTTACCCATAGGCTGGAGAGGGCGTCAAGGATTGAGCCATGTTGTATATTGTCAAATGCTTTGGTGAGGTCCAGAGCCAGTAAGGCTCTCGTGCGGTTTCGATGCTGCGGATGTAGAATTTATTCGAAAACTTGAAGCATGATGTCTTGTGTGAAAAGTGGCTTCTGAATCCCAGCATCGTGTATAGGAAGAGATTGTGAGTATGCATGTGGTTGTGTAATCTGTTAAGGATGACATGCTCTCTCACATGCATGATGTGAGAGAGATTGGTCGGATGTGGTTATGTCTAGTGGTTTGCCTGACATAGTACTCGACCTTTATATTTCTGTAATTGCTCATTGCAGTTCCATATCATGTAAGGACGTCCATGCATCGCCCAGCAACGGCCGCAGTAAGATAACGTCAGCGTTACTCACTTCCCTGTGGTTTATGCATTCCTGCCTGGTCTAGTCGTTGGTTTACCCATGCAACATCTGCAGTTCGATTGTGCAAAGAAATCGCTGCTGCAGCAGCAGTCTTAGATGCGCAGCTTTTCGTCGAAGCGGGCTCTGTATTTATAGCCTGAGGAATATAAAGTAAAAAAAAAATTTGTTCAGGTGAAAGGCAATCCGTACTTGTCTAGCTTATAAAGTGCTGCACATCGATAAAGGTGGATTCAAAAAGCCCTTTTCATTGGCTATTTTCTCAGATACTCGAAACAGGCCAAAAATGTTTCTTATAAAAAGTAGCATTTTTCATAAATTATTAAGCTTTCGAGGCTTCACAGCACCGTATTCCAGTTTTCATCTTCCACGCTGCGTTGAAGATGCCACTTTGCCTTGCTCGTGGCACCCGTCGTCCTATTACGTCGCTGTTGGAAGCCACCGCTAGACCACGGCCGCTCGATGGAAGCGCACTGGGTGGGGCCTGCTGCGTCGCGCCGCCGTCAATGGGCAAGCGCGTCCTTGGGGAGTTTACAGTTGCGCCCGCTATTTCTGCTGAGGGCGCCATCGTTCGGAGACACGTCGCCGCCGGGGTCGCCGGCTCTGAGCGCGCGGTTTGCTTCCTTTCTGGACGCGTTCGCCTCGTGCTGCGGTAATGACTAATGTTATTAGAGCTAATGACTAATGCTAATTACTAATAATGGGTAATAATGACTAAAATGATTTGTAATGACCAGTATATCAAACTATGGTATGTAATGACCACAATTGATTAGAAATGAGTACAAGTGCTCAGCGATGTGTGGTGATGACTATAATAGCTAGGCATGACTCATCATTACTGCTAATGACTATGAAATTACCAATATGTGAAAGGATGATCTTTAATGACCACTGCTGATTCTAAATGAGTAACCTTCTTAGTTATGAGTGGTAAGGGCTACAATGACTACGCAGGCAGACGCATCATGACTGGGAAACGACCAATATATCAAACGACGACTTGAAATGAACTGTGGCAAACGATGAGAGGCAAATGATAAGACAAGGGTAGGCTTTCGCCGTCCTCCGCTTAAGAGACATCTAAGAAACCCTCAAATTTTATCTGCTGAGCTCGCTTCAGACAAAGGCAGTAGCGAGGAGTGGAAATGCACTCGCTTCCTTTGAAATGAAAGCGGCGCTGAGGTTAAAATTCCAGATGCTGAAGCATAATGCACTATCAGCTGCCATTAAATTTGCTACAAGGGACAGCAGATTGGACTTGTTGGTGATAAATTATAGGTTAACAGTACAAACAACGTGACGGGAACATAGGAGAAGAGGCGGCACAACCGCGCTAGTTGTGTCGTCCTCTTTTCCTGTGTACCCGTCACGTTGTTAACCTATTTAGTTACCATAAAGCTGGCCAGTGAACTAAGATTTTTACCTATGTGTTGTGAAGCAGATGAGCATGATGAGGCAGCACCAGAAGCTTTTCTCGCAGGTTATGCTGCGAGGACATAACAGAAAACGGTACGAAGCGTTTTTTTTTATATAAGCATAGAATTTGTTCTATATTTTGCCGCGCTAGTCTGAGTGGCCTTGCAGGCAAAGTAGTCTGTGCATACAACATTTGTTTATACTCTTGAGACTGTTTGAGCCGATGCGATAAACTGAAAAGCCCCGTTCGACAGAAACTCCGGCGCCCGCTCTGTCGGCGGAAAGTCGGAAAAATACCTCTCTTGTAAGAGGCACGTTCGTTGGTGATATGGCCAGACACCTTTGGCGCATTGAGAACGCGACATGTTCAATGTGGTTGCCAAATCGGAGAGAGTCAATATGATGTAAGGGTGAAATGGGAATTATTGAAAGTGGGGCCCTTAGATCCCAAGTCTGGCACACTATACTCTTATAAGGCATGTTCGTACGGCTTCAGTAAAAAGGGGCTTTATATAGCTATGTGTAGGGTTCTATTTCATATAATGCGGTGGCTTAAGGCTGCATTCTAATGATGTATGCGACAGAGGCAGCAATTACGGGAGACGGTGAATAAGCAGGTAGCAAAGAGCGGGTACTCTAACGAGGCTCTACAAGGAGATTTAAGAACCCCAAGTTTTGTTTATCACTACCAGGTTGTTGCTTAATTTATGCGATATTTGGTGATGGTTTTGAGGCGACATGTCAGTCATGCAAAAGCCTGTTGCAGGAAATATGTCAACTGAACCAGTTACAGGTTGATGAAAACCAAAGACAATGAGGCTTGATGTACCCCGCAAAGAAAGTAATCAAGCTTTGTCAGCTTACGAGTACCTTCGTTAACAGGAGGATGAAGTCTGAAGAGGTCCGGCGAAGTAGCAAGCTGTCTAAACTTTTGATTTCATCATTCTTTTCTCACTGTACACAGTACCTGTAGCTAATCTATGAAAACAATGATCGTGCCCATGCTGAGGCGCTTTGCAAGATATGGTTAAGTTGCGGCACCCACTGACTGCGACCTGGGCTGGAAATGTCAACTCAACAGTGGAACGACATTTATGGCTATGGCATAAACCTCTCTCATGAAAGGTTTTCCATCTGCGATTGGTAATTTTCTTCCTTTTTTGTGTGGCCATTTAATAAACGTACTCGGCTGCTCGCTGAATCTCGGCTGCAGTTGCGCTCTGAAGCGTGAACATTCTTGTCATCGCAGCTAAGGGTTTCACAACAGGAACAATCGATGCGCGTTCTTCCATTGAAAATTACAAACCTGCAAAAATTTTACGGGTTTGGGAGCTGCCAATAAAAATGGTAATAAAACTTTCGGCGCATATACGTAGCACCTTGAGGCAGACCGGCTCTATGAAGCACGCTTAGTTCGGTGATGCAAAATGCGAGAAGCCATGATGGATAGCCTTCTGGCGTAAAAAGTTTACGGTCTCCAACTGAGTCGAAGATTCCAGGTTATCATGTAGATTTAACCGAACAAACATCTTCATATTTCCAACGTAACATTTGTCAGAATGAGATAGAAAGGTTAGTTACATGTCGTATTTTCACAGAGGTTGCTCACAGTAGGAAACTGTCAGCTTAGAACAGGTTTAGATAAATTTGTGTATAAAAGCTGTATGCAGGAATGAGTAAATGGTATGAAAATGACCCACGGAATTCGCGACATAGTTAAGTGGTTATGCATTAGGCTACCATAGCAGCTGAACAACTTCGAATTGTTCACAGCCTGGTGACATTTTCGTGTGACAAACAACTTGATCCGAATGCAACATCCCGGTAATGCGAGCTCTCCAATCGAGTGGCCTTGACCCACCATCACATTAAGATTTTCGGGGTACACTCCAGTATACATCGTTTCCGAGCAAGCGCTAGGTGCCGACATGGCCACACTAGACATGACAGTATATACTAATTCGTGTTGCCTAATTGTGTGGTAGAGCATCCGCCTCGCATTCGGAAGGTACCGGGTTCGATCCCTGGTGCCGCCGGGTACCCACCGGTTTTTAAATGGCTACAAGCTTTCCCCCGGCCTGATGCTCGGCTCTTCTGGGGTGAAATGATTGGGAAAAGGGCCACATAATGGGCTGTTGCCGCGCAAGGCGGACTTATTGTTGTCCGATGGCGGAACGAATCACTGCCACATCGGCGCAACTATTTGGGCCGTGACCCCGCTCTTATATCCTTAAAATAAAAGGCTTCTACCACGCCGACGCCTCCCTGAAAGCGCAGCCAGGCGCAGCTCTCCGCGCGCGGCTGTTCCCGAACGGTGGCGCCGCGGCGGCGGCGACGGGAAGTAGGCGCCTCCCGCCGGTTTCGGGCGACGTAGCAGGCCGCACCTAGTGCGCTTCCATCCAGCGGCCGTGGCTAGACTGCGGTCGTTACAACCTTCATGAACAGGGCTTCAAACAGGGGATTGTTTTCCCTCCTCACCTTGGAAATATACAAAAGAAAAAAATCAGATTTCATTTTGTATTCACAGGAACAATGTTTTTTTCAGCCCATGAAAAGTGATAAAATGCTGTCACTCAGGTCATTATTATAAGGATCTTCAGTGGTGGTGTGGTTTGTGCGGTTTAACGTCAAAAGCGACTCAGACTATGAGGGATGCCGTAGGGGAGGACTTGTGAAATTTCGACCACCTGGGATTTATTATTGTGCACAGACATCGCACAGCAGGCGGGCGCCAATTGCTATTCGCCTGTAACCAAAAGCTGTCGCCGAGGCCGGGATTCGATATTGCATCCTTGAAAAGTGTAGTGAGTGTGAGCAGTGCTGAGGTAAGGTGTTCTAGTCATCGGTATGTGAAATCTACTAAAATGTGAGGTGTACTATATTCGGACAAACTGCGTGTCCCAAACAATTTTTGGTTTGGTTTGGTTTGTGGGGTTTTACGTCTTCAGACGAGTCTTCAGCTGGAGTGAAGATTGCTGGAAAACGTATCAACAACCTTAGATATGCGGATGATACCACTTTAATGGCAGAAAGTGAAGCGGAACTCAAGAGACTTCTGATGTGCGTACAAGAAGAGAGTAGGAAGTTTGGGCTTAAACTGAACATTAAAAAGACAAAGATCATGGCGTCTTGCCCTATCAAGTCCTGGAGCATCAACGGACAAGAAGTGGAAGCTGTGACAGATTTTCTCTTCTTGGGCTCCAAGATTACCTCGGAAGGAGACTGCAGCCATGAAATTAGGAGACGCCTGCTTCTGGGAAAGAGAGCGATGGTTAGCCTTGACCACCTAGTAAAGAGCAGAGACATTAGTTTGCCAACCAAGATCCGTATAACTCGTGCTATGGTCTTTCCAGTTGTGATGTATGGATGCGAGAGTTGGACTGTGAAAAAGGCTGACCGCCGAAGAATTGACGCGTTTGAATTGTGGTGCTGGCGAAGACTCTTGAGAGTTCCTTGGACTGCCAGAAGATCAAATCAGTCAATATTGTCGACCATAAACCCTGACTGCTCATTGGAGGGTCAAATTCTAAAGTTAAAGCTCAGCTACTTTGGTCATCTGATAAGAAGAGAGGAGTCGCTGGAGAAAGATTCGATGTTGGGAAAGGTTGAGGGTCGCCGGAGAAGGGGTAGGCAGCGAACGCGATGGTTAGATGGCATCCTCGAGGCACTGCAGATGAAGTTATGTGATGTTAGGAAGATAGTGAGAGACCGGAAAGCGTGGCGTGACATGGTCAATAGGGTCACGAAGAGTCGGACACGACTGAACGACTGAACTAAACTGAACGTCCCAAAGCAACTCAGGCTATGAGAGACGCCGTAGTGAAGGACTCCGGTAATTTCGACCACTTTGGGTTCTTTAACGTGCACTGACATCGCATAGCACATAGGCGCCTTGCTTTTCGCCTCCATCGAAAAGCTCCCGCCGAGGCCGGGATTCAATCCCGCATCCTTGGGAACAATAGTCGAGCGCCGTAAACACTATTTTCAGCAAAGGCTCAAAAATTGAAAGAGCTCTGCAGAATCTGCATTGGACTAATACGTAAGCACGAATGCTGCTGTTGGTTGAGTGTGGTTGCTACTAGTTGCTTAATTCACTTCTTTTTTGTCCATTTTAGTATTTGGTATTTTCAAATTGCCACCAATCTCTTCCTGTGTCCTTTTTCGGCTGTACTCCTGGTTGAGTAATGTGACATCCTCTGGCTCACATTATTTCACTTCTTGTTTACCCATTTTAGTCTTTGCTATTTTCAAATTGCGCGCCAATTCATTCCTATGCCCTTTTTTGGCTGTACTTTAGATTGCGTGACATCACATCCTTGACGTCATATCCACTACGGCACATCTTTTTCTCTTTCTGCTTTCACTCTCACCTTCCTCACTTCCCTTACGCGCTGGTCAGGACTCCACTGAACAAGAGTGGCAGATACTGCGCATTTCCTTTCCTGTGAACCAGTCAACTATCTCATTACCGTATTGACCTAATTATTTTTTCGGCAACAACAATACGTCACCCTCTATTGATTTACACCACTGATTAACATCTACTCTTCTCAATTACTCACAACAGCTGCGGACACAGTTTTGCTGACAAGTTCTGCAGACACGGTCTGAGGACAGAAATCTGTGAACATAACGAAGTAATGTTTTTGCATTAATTAGATTTCAGAGGCAGGCAAATGAACCTAACTATATATTGCCGTGAGCTACCTTAAGAGCCACGGAATTGTTCTTCGCATTTTTTAACTGACAAAATTTAAATGACTAAATATTGACTTTTGGCGACAAATAGCAATGGCTACGTCGAAGAGCACCTCCAAAAACTCCACACTTCATTATATGCCACAAAAACACGTGTTGTTTCACAGATAAAAAAAAACACCAAAGAATACAAAAACCTTGTGGCTAGAGAATTTAATACAGGTATTGACTCGATGGAACAGTGCAGCGGTGGACAACACTGCAGCGGTGGACCTATAGAAGTCCGCACCAGCCAAAGCATTCAACGACACTGCTGGTTTTACGACTGACAAATAATGCTGATTTCATGCCTACCGTATTAGCAAAGTATAGCGCGCTCGATATAAATTAAGCCTTCATGCGCCTCGAATTGCTGACGCGAAGCAGACGTGGTGAGCATATCAGCTTTACTCTGAACCGGGACCATCCATCCGGTCAGCACTTTGTTTCGTTCGGTGAAATTATGGTTGAGAGACGACAAATCACGGCGCGAAAATGTGCTGTTAACTGTCTCTTTACCTACATTTAGCTGATTTCTTCTGGAAAGGGAAATAGAAATTAAAGGATTTCTATGTCTAGATCATACATGGCAAAATTACTTTTGAAAAAGAATTAAATTACATTACTAATTACTTTGCTGTAAATCCCAGAAAAGTAATTAAATTACATTGCTCATTACTGCTCCCAAAAAGTAATGAAATTACATTACAATTACTTCTACTGAGAATATAAATTACTTTTAAATTACTTTCTAGTTTCCATCCATGCAAAAACTAAGCAAAGCTAGTAAGCAAAACAACTTCTTCTCCAGACGCGAAGCACCCACATTCTTTCATCTTCCCGCCAAATTCTGTCCCAGAGAGCTATCCTTCTCTCTCTCCTGCAGTACGTGCGATTACAAAAACAAGACTACCGCAAAAAAACAAAAACATGGTCGAACGGTCCTGAAATGACCGGCGAACCCAGCGTCTTGCTGGCCCAGAGCTGTCTCCGCCATTTGAAGGGCCCGAGAAGCTTGGTTATTTATTGCTTCCGCAGTCCCAAGAATCGATGTCGGCACATGTGTGCTCACTGCTCAGTAATGCTCAAGCCACGGTGCCTCGCGTCATGGAGCCTTCCTCCTATCTCCCCCAACCTCAATCCTCCTTCGCCCCGTGGTGTTGAGTGTTACCAGGCACCCCTATGCCCTAGCCGACGCAACAGGGAGTGGCGCTATGCCGCGCTCCATACTAGTTTTCAGCTCCAGCCTTCTTGCACCATCTCTCCAGCATTCCCTTGACGCCTTGTATCCTGCTGCTTGAAGAATGGTTAAGGTCTCAGACGCACTGTTCTGCACAACTCTTTCCCCCTTTGCCGATCCGTTACGCTGGCTTCACTTGCCGCACGCCGTTCCTGCTTTCGCGGCACTCTACTTCGTCGTCTATTGAAGGAGTAGTGGCGCATTTTAGTAAAAGTAATTTCGAAAGGAATTAATTACTTTTGCTGCGAAATTACTACCAAAAAGTAATTCATTACATTACTAAATTACCAACACGAAAAAGGAATTCATTACATTACAAATTACCGCGAAAAGTAATTAAATTACAGTAATTTCATTACTGTAATTCAATTACTGCCATGTATGGTCTAGATGTCTGTTGAGAGGAATATGCCGACAGCTTACCCCACCTTTCCTATCCTTTGCCTCTCATCTTTTGCCTTTTATCGGCGTTCGTTGTAGTGATATATATATATATATATATATATATATATATATATATATATATATATATATATATATATATATAAGAGAAAACCCAAGCACGTGCCGGAGCCGGCGCCGCGGGACGATGATGATGGTATGACCAAGAGGAAGAAGATCATGGTATGTACAAATGAAAGAAGATCCGGGGAGGGCTCACAACATATATATTTATTTAAATATATATAATTTATTTGGCTTGTAGGAACGGAATTGCGCAGTATCTGACGCATTTTCTTTGGCAAGTGTGCTTGGACGGTACACACAGAGAGAGAAAGTTTATTAGTCCAACATAGTGATAATTTCGCGCTCCAGGGGTTAGACCCCCTAAGTTGGAATAGTCGCCTTACTTGCAGGCCGGTAGTTCTTGTACGCCGGCGGCATCTTCGAACCGGTGAACAACTCTTTGGGAACATGGGTCTGAACTTCGCAGAAAGATCTCCTAGCTGCATTTTGTTATATTTTTAGCCCTACCTGGTGACTTCCTAGTTTCCCATATTGTGTGATATATTGAGCCCCTACCTTACAAGATGAATATCGGTCTTATCTTAAATCCAGCCGTATATGGTTGACCAGAACTGGGTTTGACTACGTATTTGTAGCTTTCTTCAAGCTATCGCTTCTTTTTTTCCTAGCATGATGTCTCTTGGTGGTAGGACACTCGACCGCAGTCTCTAGTGTTCCTATTTCGCTACAGTATGTCAGAGTCGCCTGTTTGTCTTGCTCCAGTCAATATGTGAGCTCTCGGGATTGTGTGTCTGCTGCCTCGTTTCTGGACTCTTTCTATTGGCTTTTGGTCAAGGATTCTATCTGCAGTCGTCGCTATCACTCCTGCAGTGTAGCTCTTGATTGCACTTTTGCTGTCACTAACTATGCATATTGCCTCGGTCTGAGCAAGAGTCAGTGCTATTGCAGCCTCTTCCGCTGTCTGTATCAATCTTGTTTTTATGGAAATTGCTGTTACTATTCACGGCTTACCATTGACGACTGCATTCATTTTAGCTTTGCGTTAGTAAGCAGCGTCTACGTGTACAATTACCTCTAGATTTTCTGCCTCGAATATCAATGTCTGTGTTTCTATACTTTTCTCTCGTCTTCGCTTATTATATTCTATGTACATTTTCTTTCTCATTGGGGGGAATATGGATCCGTTACCAGCCCTCCCCCCTCATTTGCTCTGTCTTGTCCCAGTATTCCTTCGAGAGCATATATATTTCTCTGAGTATGTTCTTCCCATCCTTAGTTTTCTCTAGCCTTGTTTGTTGTGTAGCTAGTGTTGCCTCAATTAATACGTGTAATGTTTTGTGTATTCCCAGAATTATTAGCCTGTCCGTGGAGGTGCTTGTAAGGTGGTCTAGCGCTCTTTTGTTTCATTTTTTTTATCATGCTATCGTTCCTATCTTCTTCTGATTTCTTCAGGTTTAAATATGGCATGACATATCCGACCCTGCTTATCACAAAAGCTTGTATGAGCCTTATTAATTTACTGTCCTTTAGCCCTCCCATTTGTTGGGTATTCTCTGTATATGTTTTCTCGTTTTTATGACCTGTCCTTCCAACTTCTTTCTCCTCTCTCCTTTGTATTAATTTGACTAGAGGACCATTACTAGCACACGTCATTTACTCGAATTCGCAACCCCTTGTCCTTCGTTTCTATTTTTACGCCCACTTCTTTGAGCCTTACGTGTTGCGCATTGTTAACTCCCAGTTTTCTGGACAATGTTTGATGCCGCTCTTTTTTGCATATTATATACTAATATTTGTCGCCTCTTGCAGTTTCTGCTCAATTTCAGCATCGCTACCTTTGTTTCTCCAAATGGTTATGTCATCCGCAAATATGTTGAAGTTTATGCCTTCTATTTGCCTTAGCTTTTGTGGGAGTCCGCGTCTGGCTATGCTGAAAAGTGGAGTCTATAGCACCGCTCTTTGAGGTGTTCCCTTGCTCCCAAGATCGAATATCGAATTAGAATAACCACGTGTTTTGCGCTGTCAAATCTCCAATCCTAAGATAACTTTATCATATCTGGATTTTGATTTTACTATGTCATGTTGTATCCTGAACATAATATATTTTGTAATAATATGCTGCCTAACCCCTATGACCCCAGGAGGGCAAGGCTCATCATTTTTCATATATCTGCTTAGTCCTGTCTAAAGACACGTTGGAATAGTTTTGCTATACATGATGTGAGTGAGACTGGTCTACAATTATCGACCATCGGAGGTTTTCAGGTTTCGGTAATAGCACTATGTAAACGAGTTTTCATTTCCCTGGATGTTGCACTGTTTCCCAGCATCACTGCATGAAATTGGTTACCTCCACTACGGCGTCGTTATCCAAGTTCCTAATTCTCTTGTTTGTTATCTTATCCGGCCATGGGGCTGATTTTGTCTTTAGTCTGCGGATTTCTACCAACCACTTAGGCTACTGTTATGGGGGCATCTAATCGCTGGTTTAAGTGTCCTATCTAATTTATCTTGCTATATTTTTCCGATATCCACCAACGTGGATATCTCACGTGGCGTTCTTTAGCGCTCGTTCAAGTGTGGGATTGCAGATGGTAGAAACGCTAGACAAGAACACATCTCGCGGAATCACGCGGAATGTGACAAATCTCGCGCACATGTCTCGCGCAAGGGATTTATTTCCGTGAGTGTAGAAAGGCTTGCGGGTTAAAAGAAAGGTACATATTAGGTTTTCATACCACAAATAACGAAACATGGTTTTTTAGGTGCTCTCTGAATATGTAAATCCAATATATTGTGTAATTTATATGTTCACTATTGTAGCAAAACACCCTATCTGAAGGTCCAGGCTGGATTCTGCTACGCTATCTTTGACAAGGTTCGGAAGGTTAGACATAGATTCAAGTAGCGGCTTAACATTCCGGGGTGAATATCGTCAGGACACATGTTGTCTACAGAACGTCAAAGTAACGTCTAGATACCACAGCTCTTTTTATTCAGTCAGCTGTTCCTTCGTGAACCAAAAGCCGAGGCTTTGCTCCCTGAAAACCTTAAGAATGTTTACAGGACCTAATCCATGGCAACTTTGTAGATGATCAAAACATCATCTAGATAACGAAATATTTTTTCTCATAACCCGTGCAAGTTCTTGACACACAAGCCATGTCAGCAAATTAGAGTGATAATTTTAGAAAAGCTGCATGCAATATTTTGTATCGGATTATTTGAGGAAGCACATGTCTACCTTGCGTCTTATTGATCCCTTTCTTGAACAGAGCTTGGAGTGCATAGTTTGAGCTACGATTGGAAAATCTGGTTGACTTCATAGCTGTTAGTGTCGATGTGAATGATCTATTTTATTCTATCCCAAATGAAGGCCTCATGAGCATTCTGCGTATGAGTATTTCAGAGCACAACGACCAGCTTACGTAGAAAAATAGATACGGTTTTCCAACAGCGTTTTTTTTTTTTTTTAGAATTAACATTTTGATTAAAGACCCTGTTTGTAGAGTATGGCAATAAGGTATATTTTCAAAAGCCTGGTATCTACTGGTTCGAAGATTGCACCTGTGGTAAGAGATACTTTCTTAAGAACGGTGGACAGAATGATTGACAAAACCTTGAATGAGTTAAGATAAAATGTGTCTCGTTAAGTAGATGGTTTATTTATTTTTTATAAAGGTGTCGTATATTAGGCCTGTGAATCTTATTATGTTGTTAAGGGAACAAGGCTTTAGTCTTATCTTTACGATCAATCCCGCCAACCTGCCCCCTCTGCCAAGCCCTAAAGTTACACTGACCCATATCCTACTAACCTTCGCGGCGTCTCCTCCTCCCGGCAGTTCTGTGCCACTACGGACTTGTAAAGACTGGGTGTGACAGATTAATGCCTATAAACATTCTTAAGGTTTTAGGGACCAAGGGCTTGGATGGAACAAATGACTGATAAACGAGCTGCCGTATATGGACGCCCTGCCTTGACGCTCTGTTCGCACCATTTGTCATGGTGATATTCGCGTGGAAGTGTTAAGCCGCTACTTTATTATTGGTCTAACCAGTCAAAACTTCTCAAACATAGAATTGCAGTATCGAGCCTGGGTTCAGCATTGATGAAGTTGAGCCTTCAACGCATGACGAACAGTTTTAATGAGCAGGTTTCTTGCCTAATGAATCCATGTGTTTATGTTTACTTTATTGCAAAAGCGCGCGACGAACTCCTCACTGGATTGAAGCCTTTTTGTCGGGATATACTGTAGCAAGAAGGGGCCAGAGTATGCGATACGAAAAGACAAGTTCCGTTATTATATGTGCATAGATAGTGGCATAATTTGAAAATTTGGGCTAGGAGGTATGGGTCGGAGTGGTGTTCTCGGCCACAAATACATTGTCAAGAATAAATTCGCGAATGTGGCTCGGAACAAGCACACATGTCGAGTGAATACTGAGTAGTACTTACAAGAAAACGAATGTTTCAAAGCTAAAACCGTTATCTTGCGGTCGAGCGTGTGTGGGTCAAACTTAAAGCTGTTTTCTACAATTACGGGATAACGATAATTGTGTAGATATAGGTAGAAGTACCAACTTAGCTGGGCATTATTAAAAACGGGCTTTCCGTTTCTTTCAGTCGTGCACTTTTCGGCTGTTCATTCTTTGCATATCAACCGGGTAATATATGAATGTGATGAATGTGTTAGTAAGCCTTTTTAACGCGTTAACATGCTGTGAGTTGTTTTATCTAGATCAGGGCACGGCTTGGGGATTTAGTGACTCGTGTTTTATTTTTGCTTATGCACGATTGAGTGGTTTTAGGTGTTGGTTGGCTTGTCTAAATACTTTGTTTGCTTAAATAAACTTTAGTTACGAATTAGCGCCTATCTAGATCTCTCTTTCATGCCCTTGCTTTTTCTCTCTGCTACTTTCACGATTACACGTTACACGCAAACCATTCTTTGTATATAGCCTTTATTTAATGCTTACCGAATCAATAAATTGTCTGTTTTAAGCAAAACTGACGCCAGCAATATGAGACCTGCTTCTATCATCGGTTTCTAAGAGCTTATTTTTAGCCCTGGGCTTCAGCTATCAGGAACAGCAGGTATAATGCAACTACAGTTCTAGCTATATATATCCATATACATATAAATATATATATATATATATATATATATATATATATTGTTTGTGTTTGTGTGTGTGTGTGTGTGTGTGTGTGTGTGTGTGTGTGTGTGTGTGTGTGTGTGTGTGTGTGTGTGTGTGTGTGTGTGTGAGGAACTTTCACATATTTTACTTACAAATACTAGAAAAGTAGTGCCCCCGCTGTCTTTCTAGAAAATGTGCACTACGTACGTAAGAGAGCTGTATTCGTGACCAGAATAAAGCACGGAACGTTTTATTATTGCAGCTCAGCAGGTAGAGCTATAGCGAAAAGTGAAATTGGTAACACCGAACGTGTGCGTTTTCAGATTTTATTATAGATGAGAGTAACGTTCGCAGTACGGAACGCCAAAAATATGTCCGTGAAACCGCGTTGAGTAGGCTTTCACCAGCGCATATTTATAAAATTCCGTCTGTCACAGTGTTTATGCCTGATATGCCAATATATGTGTTTATTTGATGAAGAGGAATTGCCCGTTTGGGCGATTTTTTCCCCACTATTTTGCAGAAAAGACAGCTCTGCTTCGTAATAAGTATTTGTGATAAAAAATGTTAAACTTAAGCTGAGTCAATAATGACGGCTTTCTCGTTTGGCTTATATGATGCCCCCCATATCATAACGAATAGGAGTTTTTAGTTATAAGTAACAGGCTGTTATTTTGCGAAATTTATTATGTGCAAGTTTTTTAAGTACGTTTAAGAAGACCAAGTGAACGGTTAGCAGCAGATAGGGTGAGGTCGATATGGTGATGCCATGTTAGATCAAACCGAAGGTGCACGCCAAGGTATTTGTAAGTGTTTGTTAGTTCAACAGCATTGTCATTGAGCATGTAAGTGGTTTAAATGCGAGCGGTAAGACGAGTGAAAGATATAAGTTTAGTTTTAGAAACGTTTAAAATCATTAACCAGGATGAGCACCATGAGCTTACTGCGTTCAGGTCAGATTGTAGGAATTGGCGGTCACTGTCATTAATAATGTTACGGTAAATTACGCAGTCATCTGAGAAAAGACGAACTCTAGATGTTACACAGGCAGGTAAATCATTAATATAATTGCCTATTAATATGACTTGCGTTTGCAATCGGACATATATGTTGCTTGTAATCGGTATGCGAAGAATGGGCTCACTATCAATAATTAAAAAATTAAGTTTTATCTTTTACTCGCTAACGCAGTTTTCTGAACTTATATTCTTTGAATTCTATGCTGTTGTACAGGCTTAATGAAGTAAAAACTGTTGCATTTTTGACCGCACCCCCAGCTTCTCCTGTAGTAAAAATACATTGCCCTGCAGGCTATGCCCGCACTCGATTTTGTCTGCTGTATTGCGAGAGTTCCGTGCTCAACTTTCTTACTTAAAGCTGCACCTCTTTATATGCTTTCTGCTTTTGAAGCACGCGTCTTTTTTGGAATGGCACTTGCAAATCGAACTGCGACAAGGTCGATAGAATTCAATGAACGTTTTGCGGATATAATATATCGCTTTCCTTGCACAATTTCCTACTGTCGCACTACACGGAGTACCTCTCCGCATCTTACTTCTGTTAACTGCGGTCGTGCCAGGAGAGATATAACTTTCCTGTAAAAACTCCTTAATGGCGACATTATGTGCCCTCACTGCATAAAGTACAATCTACTGCGCATTCCGCAAAGCAGCATGAGAGAAATCAGACCTTTTAAAGTTTATTCGCTTCCGAATTCCCGCTCCCCTCTGGGCAGAACACAGAAATTATTTGATTCTTTGATTCGTTTTTTTTCTCACGTTGATATCTTCCGAAAATGGCTCTCTTGTTTTACATTGAATGTTCGTAGAACTGTATTCTAGACAGTATTTCATCACATATAGTCCGCTTTCAAGCTGTTGAATTTACTTCAGTTTTCATATTCCCATTTTATATGCTGTCGGTATCTTTGACTGTTCTTACCCAGTTCTCATTTACATTTAACTTTAAAACTTGATATATGAATGTTAGAGCTCCATAATCAATTTTGTTCCTTTAATATATTTCACTGTATTTCTAGCTTGTAGTTTGGTACTACATATTTGTTGCGCATGGAATGGTTATTCTAGTTTGTATACTTTTGCATTATTACAGTCAACGACTGCTTTTAGCTTTTTAGCTATTTGCCGTGTTTTTTTCATATGCTCTTCAAGACATGTTACTAATTGACTTCATTCTTTCTGTGACTCATTTTATCTCAATTCCATTTCTTGTGTTAATTGCGTCTTCTTTATTTTTTGGGTGTGTAAATCTTCATGTGCCTTTTTATTCTTATTTCTGCTGCAACACCAACAACTTATTGCTTGTTCCTGAGCGAATTAAATAAAGATTGTCTGAAACCTATGAATACACATGACTGCCTCTGACTTACCATGTATGATAGTGACAACGCATGAATATAACAAACCATACTATGAATATCCCTAACAATGGACATGAATATGTCTAACCATGACTGTGACAAATTATGCCTATGCCACGAGAAACTACGTCTATGACTCTACCTGCGATGATTACTAACCAATACGTGTTAACTACAATCACGACTAACCGTAACTATAACTATCAATTAGCATAATACAATTATGAATTTGACTACCAATAAATATAACTACCACGACTATGGCAAGGATAGACATTCTCATGTATATTCATATTGATGGTTAGTCATAGTCATGGGTAGTCGCAGTTGTAGTTATTCATAGTCACCATTAGGCATATTGTACTTTTATTCATTGTTTATCATTATTAATCATAGTCGTAGGGAATGTTTTTCATAGCAATAGTGCGTCATAATATCGGTTAGTCAACAATACAATATAGTCTGTCTTGGTCATATTATAGTCGTGCTTAGTCATTGTCAAAGTCATAGATAATAGTAGTGTGTTGGTTATAGTCAGTCATAATCATAATAGTCATGCCCGACTAGCCATAAAAGTAACTGCTAGTCAGTGTAATCATGGTAATAGACTAATTTTGACTGCGACTTACTATTACTATGACCACCATTGACAATTGATAAAAACTGCCAACGCAAATAGGACTGCCACTAACATGACTATGATTATGAGTAAATATGAGTAATAATTTTCAATATCTTTTTGTTAATAGTTTTTGACCTCATTATTGGTGATCTCCGCGTAGCTCACAGGAATGATTGATATTTGCTGGCCAAACATTCTGATCACATTTTCAAGTCAGACTTTATGGTCACACGAACCATGAGGCAATAAAGGCTGTTGTATAAGGAAGTGTGGCCGAGAGTTACCTTCAGCGCAACTAGGCATGAAGGATGGATAATGCGCGGATGTGTTGCTTTGTCTTTCCTATTATCCTCGCCCCACAGCAGCAACACGAGATTTTCTTTGGTTTAGAGCACAAAATGTACGAAAAGTAGATGCTTCCTCCATCAACTCTGCTATGCACAAACTTGACATCAAATAAATTGCTAATTAAGGAAATATATTTTGAAAAAGAAAACATTTTTATTTGTTTCTTTTTCACCTAATGCTGTAGGCCTTTTGGACCGAGCAGGAAGGGTGAAAGTTAAATACCAGGAAAGTTTTTGTTGCAATTCAATAGGAGAACTCTAGATAAATATACATGTTTTAAAAATAATGCATGCAGATAAAAATACTTCGAGTACACTTTCGTCAAAAATAAGTGGCAGGAATTCACTTTCAATGGTTAAAATCGTTCTTAATGTCCTTTTTTATATTATTGTATGTTAACACATCCTCGGGTAGTAAGTTGTATTCACTCATTGGTTTTGGGAAAACAAAAGGAATATACCAGCATCCAGGACCACAGTTCTAGCTCAGTTTTTGCATTTAGGTATTTCACTACCACAAGGCAAGGGCTGGGGCAACGTCATCGCAGAGGACGACTAGAGGCTGATTTCGACTTTCGCACCCACTGAGCATGCGTCTGGTGTTATAGTGTTCTAGAATTAATAAGTGTGCCGTCTTTAGCACGCTGTAATGGGAGCGAGGTGGTCGCCGGAGCGATGAAAAGCGTAGGCGGCGCTGTCAGTAGCAGGAGCGCTTCAGAAGCGCCCGCCCCGCAGAGGAAAGGCTCGGGGCGTCTGCTTCAGCGGCTCGTGTCCTGTATCAATTTCATTTTATCGCATTGCTTAGCTGTCGTACTACGATATGTTGTTGATGGGTGGTCAAGCAGGAAAACATGCGTCACAGATACCGCAGTCACTGTTCCAGCTCGTCTCATTTGGCTGCTGTACCCCCCTATTGATCACTCTCTCTCTTTTTTTTTTTGGTCACTGCACGCCGTTTCCGATTGATGTACTTGACCGCTTGATTCACGAGGGAAGGTTCGAGGACGTCGAAGCTACTATGAATGCCCTTCCTCCAAATGATTATAAGTACGTCACTATAGGAGCAGTTAATCTAGCACTCTCAAAGCTTATATTTTGCAGTAAATGGGGCCTGAAAGTTCATGCACGAATCAAAATTCAGTACTTGTTCTGCGTATTTTATTTCGAGCAAATCATGCGAGCACAAAACGAAGAAAATGAATTCATCTCAAACTCTGACCTCGGAGGTCTTCTTTACCCGTCTGTGAAGCTTGCGAAGCTCCTAAACAAGCTTAGTCACATTTTTTAGTTCAAGAAAAAAGATTAATGTAAGTACCATCCACTTTTTTGCGATGTTTGTTTCAAAGCGGCGAGGCTCCCAAGCCTGGATGCCCTACCCAGGGTAGAGAAATGAGGCTCCGCATAGTGAAATTCTACATCCAGATGCAATTCCATTTTTATGTGAAGTCACTAAACCAAGAGCAGAGCTCTAAAGCAGACCAAATGAAGCACCTGAAGCTGAGGAGGTGCAAATAGTTGTGTTTCAGGGCTCTATTTAATGAATCTGTCAGCGTCTTGTGTGCTCTCACATTTAACGCCTTAATTAATTCACGTGGTCTTAGTTCACTGATATTTCATATAATTCTGTAGAATTTCATATGTTGGTACCATATTCTTGAGCAATTTATTTATATTCACTTAAGTGGCGAATTGTTTACCCTGCTGCGTTTTGAAGTCGTCCGCTGTGTGGTCTTGTGCAATGGTATGCGCTTCCACTAATATTTTTATTTTTTTATACAACTGGCTGTTCATATGTATCCGCCCACAATAAAATCAGTAGTCAACTGCCCCTGAAATAATTTCTGCCTCCGAGAAATCTTCACACATCTCTATTTACACGCGGCACAAATAATAAAGTACGCTACCCTAGCCTAAAACACCCTCCATTCATTTTTCAGTCCACGCCAACGTCGATGGGGCACCTCAGTCTAGCCCGCATAAACCGACGCATACGGGACTAGAAATCCATGTATTCATAAATATACTGTAGGCATTTGTCGCTGAACCTCCCGTTAACGTTTGAGAAGTAAAGTACCGAATACGTTCGGGAAATGTCTTACTGTTGATTGTCAGTTTATCGGCAATCTGTATCTGACGCGACAGCAGAAAAGCAGTCTTAAATATAATCCCGCATAGTCATGACATGTTCTTTGATTCGTGGCAGATTGAAATATGACGGCACAGTTCTTTTCAACACTTAATTCTCCCCAAGCCATTTCTGTGCGAGAAGAGCTCCTCGACAACAGCCGTTCTTATAGGGAACTAGTTCATTTATTCGCGCCCACAATCGGTTTATTCCATATAGACAAGCGTATGGAAGCTAAAGCGACACAATTTATGGTTGCACGCCTTCGGGGTCTGAAGAACTAGCGGTTATGAAGGCAGTTCACCAAGCTGTCCGCTCACCGCTCATGAGCTTCTCTTACACACATCGCCCTCTCTCCTGTCATCGCTGAAACGACCAGCTCGCTGGCGGCCTCGGCACACTTCTCTATTCTAGAACACTATACTGGTGTTTCTAATTCTGGCTGGCTTTGAAAGAGGGCACTCCGGAGAGCGCAGCGGCCACTGGCGGGGTGTTACCTTTATCGCTGGACCACACTGTACATGCTACTCTTCAACTGGGTGACCACAATAATAAAGCAGACCGCCTCGGTGCTTTCCCCAGCTAGATTCAGTCAGGAAAAGTTGTAGGTAGTGCTGCTCCTAATGTCAGAACTAATTAACGGCTGTGCTTCCTTCTGTCCCAATAAATAAGCTTGTCATTGACAGCGTTTTCTTGAATGCTCATCGGCCCGGGCGCCATTACTGTGGTAAAGATTTGAGAATTGCCTCACAGAAAATTTTCGACTTTATTATAAGTAGCTCATTTGTAAAGTTTAAGATCAAGCATGTATGAATAATATACACGTAGAAAGACAGGATCGAAAAAAAATCACTCGTTTGGAGATGTATGTGATCCAAACCATCTCTGCAGTTTGAGGATCCAGAAATGATAGTGTTGAATTTAAAATTTATCTGGCTTGACAAATGCTGCTTGACACGAAAGATGGCTTGACACGAACAGCTTTCCAAGTGTGTGGCAAACCTGAATTAGAGGAGACAAATAAAAATTCTCAGATAAGAAGCAAAGTGACGGCGCTCGCCTAAGATTTGACTTTGACACTTGCTCAAAGGGATAGCCCTGGTGACGAACCAAGTCATCTAAAATTATGGTGCGTAGAAAGCCTCGCTCTAAATCTTGCCTGAACGGCCCTCTGTACATTCAGCCATCGCGTTGAATACATTCATCGGGTGCATCGCAAGCCGAGTTGAGTGCATTGCTCTTGGCTCCGGTGCTCATCGGAGGAGTGCATAGTAGTTTTTTTTTTTTGTTTTATAGCGGTTAATGTCCTAAAGCGACTCAGGCTATGAAAAGCACATTAGTGGAGGCCTTCAGAAATTTCGACCAAATAAGGTATTTTCACCATGCGCTGACAAGAAACAGCACATGGGCGCCTTGCTTCTCACCTCCATCCAAAAGCGGCTATCGCGACCGGAATTCGATTATGCATCCTTAGTCACAGTAGTCGAACGCCTTAGCTACCATCACCACGGCGGGAGGAGTGAGTAGTGGCAATTTAGTTACTTCTATGGCCAATTGGTGATTCTTGTATGTGTAGCAAAATTGGGTACCAGCAGATAGAGAACACGTGTGCACAAGAAAAGCCTTTAGACTTTATAGGCTCCGCTTCCGATGTTGCTTTTTACTTCTTTGCAGCCAGCGGACGTTAGCAGCGTCTTCCTAGTTTGCACGCGCTGCGGACCCATTCAAAATAAATATGTCAGTTCCTATGCTGCCCTGCTGCTTGGCGGTTACACACGTTTTGTTCCTGTCCTCACGCGCACAGTCTATAGCGAACGCATCTCGCGTTCCTATAGCTTGGTGACTCGGACGTGGAACGCGATGAAAAACGAGAGAAAAGCTGCAATCACCAGCAACGACGAGCCACCATCGCAGGCTCAATGTACGGATGCACCAGACATTCCAGACTCCAGTGCGGCTATGGACGCTGTTACGAAAAATCAGGTGCGCCTGTCGTGATTCTGGCCGAAGAACCCCGCATTGTGTTTCGCACACGTTGAAGTCCGTTTCTATCGCCGGCGCATAACATCTCAGCGGGCGATGAAACAGCACGTCATCTCAGTGATTTCTTTGGATGTAGCTGATGAGTGTGACAGCGTGATGAGGGCCTTACACCCGATACATCTTATGACCATTTCGAGGGCAAAGTGCAGAATCGCAGAACAGTGTCAGAGTGAACCCGCTTGCAGCAACTTCTCAATTCAGACGAACTTGGCCATCGTCGCCAGTCACAACTTATACATTAGATCTCACAACTACTCGGCGTCCGCGCTCAAGACGACGAGAGCCCGCTGCTACGTGAGGTTTTTCTATATCAATTTCCTCAGACGATCATAGAGGTTTTTGCTGCGGCGGACGATGTGCCTCTCGACAAGCTGGCAGAACTCGCACACCGCGTCAATTACTATTGCGATTGAAGATCTGTGCTGTCTTCGACCACTGTGACAATCGACCTCGAGACACGGCAGTCTCGGCTCGAGAAGAAACCTGATCAACTTGCGGAGAGCTTGGAAGCAATGCAGACTTGCACGCCTCGCCGCCATCGATCTGTTCGTTGTGGTGCATGCTCATGTTTTCATTCTGCTTCAAGGCACAACTCCGATGGCGATTGCTGGTACCACACTTGCTCAGCGGTCACACACGTTTGGCTCTATTCCTCCCGCGCACCATCTCTAGCAAATGCACCTTGCGTCCCTATAATACCCAGAAGTAGATAAATTTGGAGCCTTCCTTAGTTTATCATACAATATGTTCCAAAATATCATACACGCAAACAAGATGATGCATCGCGCCATGACGTGTTTCAGAGCATGTAAACACGAAGAAACACTCGCGATCGGTAACCTTCCTGAGCCAGCATGGGTGGAGATTGAATTACTGTATCATCGGCTATTGAAAATTAATGTCGCTTAGATGTATCTTAGGAGGCGAATGGCGAAAGCCTGCCTTTTCTATCCTATCATTTGCATCTCATCGTTTGCCTCTTATCGGCGTTCGTTGCAGGGCTACATATAATTATAATTGGTTTACAGAAATGTATTTGCTGCTTTTTCCGCAAGTATGTTCTGACAGCAAACCATTGCTCCTGTAGGGTGGAGGTCTTTGACGCGCGTGCTAGCGTGGGATTGCAGATGGCAGAACTTCTAGACAAGGAGAACACATCTCGCGGAATCTGGCGCACAGATCCAACGCCTAAAGGAGGCATTAATAAATCTCGCGACAACATCAAGCGCAGATCTCTGCCGCGGAGGTGGGTCAGATTCAAAGGCAGTAGCAGGCCCGTGAATTTTCATTTCCTTTTTCTTACCGGACAACGAACATCGCTGACGAGCTTTGGAACATAAGCGAAAGTACCAAGGTTCGTAGTCCAGGAGGCCTGACGGTAGTTCGAAGGCGACTATTCCACCCGCCGATAGGGGCATCACAATCTAGGCAGAAATATGTGTCGTCGCAATAGCGGGTTCTGGGGAGGTACTCAAATCGCTCAGTTTACGAGATCTTTGGTCTCGCGAAAGGTAGAGGTAGCTCTACCGACTTTTGCACTCAAAGGCCATATATTGAGGCCATCCAGCGGAACAATGGGGGTAAGTAGGAATCAAGAGGAAACTTCAGATCTTAATGGCAGAATTTATGGTCCTTATAGTTCATGCTATGGACTTCTGGGATGGTTCTCCTCAGTTACTGTGGAAGACCTGCCCATTTGTGCGGTGACTGGTGCCCGTAGTCAACGTCTTCCAAAATGTTAGCTTCAGCTACTGCACGCACCAGAACCTCGGAGGCTGCAGAGGAAGCAGCCATCCCGTTGGCCGTCGCTTCTACCGAAGCAGGTGTGATAGTCATTGGCTCCAAACGGCCTTACGGAATTTCGGGAGGGACCATCTGTTGGCTGCCACCAGGAATATCCTTAAAAGCTACCGTACAGTCCTTGGTAGGACAATAGAACTGCTTTGATTCCGGCTCACTCGGGCAATCCCGGGAACGAGAATGTTCACAAATATGCCCGCGGTTTCGTCGGCAGGGCGGCGAGTACCTCGTTTCCCGCGGGTGCGACGGAGGGCTAGCTCTCGTTCCATGATATAACTCGCCATTTTAGCCTGGGAAGCCGCATCTTTCCTCTTCCACATAATTCATTAAGCAAGTCCCAGGAGATATTCTGGCGCCAGCTACAAACCCGCTCCTTACCCCCCAAAGTATATTCAAAGACCAGGTTGATCCCAAATGCAAAGAGTGCGGCGTCGACGCCACTTAGACCACATTACATGGGGGTGCGCGGCCTATCCGGCACCTGCCAATTTGCTGCCAGCTCCATCTCTGGAAGAGTTGGAGGCCGTGCTGCGCTGCTCGGACCAGGCCAGCCAGCCTCGAGTTACAGAGAGGGCCAAAGAGATTACCGACAGGACGCAACTGGCGGCCATCTGGCCCGGCCAACAATTAAACTGAACACTCACCTCTAAAGCCGATGAAAATAAATGTTTTCCGTCCATCCATGAAAGTACCATAAGTACATTTGAAAGAAGTTTAAACAGGCCTCACCGTAGCTCAGTTGCAGGGGACCAGATGCAACCTGTGGAAAGTGTAAGACTTTGCCCAGTGTGTATCTGGTTGTTTTTTTGTTCACTTCCGATTATTTGCCACCATTATAAGAAAGTTGTATCCCATTGAATAACTAATAAATCCAGCATGGCTTCTTTAGAGTCAGAGGCTATTTATTGGCTCTCTTAGTACCTGATATCAAACACGTCAGTTTCCCAATATGTATGCTGCACCGCAACTTTAGCGAAATATATTGTAGCCGTATGAGGAAACAAAAGAGATGTGCCGAAGCTGAAGTTTAAACAAGTATTTGAAGCACTGGAGAATGCAGCTACTACCTGATAAAGGAACGAACTCAAACTTGTCATAAAATATGCTACACGTTCTTAGCTTCACTGGCGAAACTATTCTGCAACGAGGAGGCGTTTCTTGCTTTAAGAATTCATGAATCTGTATATTAAAAAAGGATAGCTGCGCTGGTTGGAGCAGTAAAACAGCTGAATGTTTATCCTTTTTTCTGTCGGTATTTATTTTAACGCGTAATATTTCAACTCTGAATCTATATTGTTTTCACGTGCACGTAAGGGCATACAATGTAGCGTCCGTATCCCACTGCATAACCCCGTTAAATATATATACCCATATGGAACTCCCTTTGCCGCAATTTGAATGGGAATCATACATTAAATTGATCGTCTAGACGAAGGATAGCCGATGCCATTTTGTTTCAAATAAGCCCTGTGATGCTCCCTGCTGCAATGGAATGAGTAGAAGCTTGCTTTCACGAAGCTATAATGGCGGCCACTTCCTTCTACCTGCAGTGCTTCGCTTTACTGCTTGTGTGTTTTCCTCTAAACTAAATTAATAATAAAGCTGCTAGATGCGACAAATCAGACCTTATTCCAAACTAGTTGCAACACAGAAATGAGAACGTTGATAACATAATGCATTTTATATTTTCATCTTTATGAACAAAACTTAAAATGCAACCGGCTGAACCACTTACACCAACTCTAGAGCTAGAACCCTTATCCTGCACACGTTTTTTTTTTTTTAAATGAAGAATAAAGCTCTTCTTTTATTATTATGGACTTTTTACTTTGCTCTCCCTCGCATAAATGCGCAAGTATGACAAATTAGTCGAAGATGTCCTACTGGGTAATTTATTAGGACTTGTGTATAAAAAGAAAAATGACTCTGTCATTGCTATCACTGGACATGATTATGATATATTCAAGAAAACGGAAGAGAATTTATATTTGAATGCAGAAACATTTCCCTTTATTTTTTCAGGTTGCTAGGCCACAAGATGAAACGATATCACGGCGCATTTCTGCTTTTCCTTATGGCATGCCAACATATCAATACCTCTGAGGTAGGCTTGTATTCTGTGTTATCCTCTTTTTCTATCTACACGATGAGATACGTTAAAGCGTTGTGGCTTGGAGTATAAATCATTGAGGAGCAATTCGTTTTTATTAACCTACTCTCCAGTATTATTGAAATATGAATTTTATTTTAAAGGTTCTCTATGGAATACGCCATATAATTCGGATTCAACCTATGTGAACATTTTGGCAAACTGATCAGCGGTATTCTCAATAATAAAACTAATAAATATACCTTGAATATAGTACGGTGCTTCTATAGTGCAAATTTAAACTCGGCATTGTTTAAAAGCTTTGATGCCAACATTGTTCTCTTCTAACGTGTCACTGCAGTATTTATGAAATTAAGTACACATTTGGGTGCATTTACAGATAGACAAATACATTGAGAGGAGAAAGAAACGCCGGTATGATAAAAAGAAAGCCTTTTCGTTGCCTATCCTACACTGGGGAAAAGGATGAGGGGATTGAAGTGGCAAGATAAAAAAGCCAAGGAGCCCATTCACAATTTCTCACTCAAGCTTGTGGCGGTCAGTCAAAACAACAGTGTCTTGTAGGCCTTGAAGGTAGTCGACTGTTTTGAACACAGAACAAGGACTTCATCCACTGTTAAAGGCCTATTTTCACAGACAAGGCTTTCAGCCATTCTAATCCGAAAACATTTCATGCAAAAGCAACATCTAACCCCAAACGGCGCAGCAACGTTTCTTCTCGATGCGCTATGTTATGGTGAAGGATAAAGCGCAGTCCAAGGAGCAATGCTCTGAGTCGGCGGTACGCCGAAAGTGCGTGCTCAAGAGTCAACGCCTGATGCGCACATGCTGCATCAACCTTCGATATAAAGATTCCGTCGTTGTGGGCAGAACGGTCTCCTTCGTCCTACTGGTTATTTACATTTATACCGCAATATCTTATAGCCATTGAAAAATAATCTCGTGGCATTTAGATATAGGGCCGTGGTACAGCAGCGGATCTCAACTACTTACTATGGGACCCGCGGCAGAAGTGCGGCTATGGCAAAAGGGTGTTGGTCTCTGCAATCCACACTGTGGAATTCCGCCCGAACTTAATGTAAAAAAGTTGGTCCCCCTTCAGTCAGGAGGAAAAGGCTCCTCGATGCTGTACAGGTATAGCTGTGCATCCAGCTGAACATGTGGCCTCCGAAGCTACCAGGGCGTTCAAAACGGGCCGATTGGTTACGATATCAATGGCGCCCTTGATGTCTAAAAAGAATACGACTGTCCGTCTCCAAATGTTTTGATCCCGGACAGACGTTAAGCGGTAAACAAAATTTTCAATAGAGGAGCAGCCATGGTGCAACACGGAAAATAAAATTTGAATAAACTTGCTATTGCTTCAGGTATCATTCCACGAGTGTAATAACATTATTTTCTTCATATTGCCGACGCAGCTGCTGAGTGTAACATAACGGTAATGCGCAAGGTAATTCTTACCGTTTCAGAACTATTTCGATATGAACCAAAAATGCATACCAATAATTTGCCACACGTATCAACTTGCCCAATACAATAGTAGGTGGAACACTAACGAAACGTTTTCCCGATATGCTCGTGACGAAGGGCGCCTCTAGAGATGTCATTTCGAGTTGTTTTTACCCGACATCGCCGCCTTGGCATATGCAGTAATTGGCAGCAAGTAGCTCAATGTAGACAGCGATCGAAAGACGTGGTCTGTGGGCCACGGAGCGACGCGAGCTGTGGAATGTCGCTCTCCGCTCGTACCCAGGAGGATAGTTTCGAATTTGTAGAAAACGAGTCCGCCAGCCATGGTCTCACCCAAAGAGTGACAGATCCAGTCTCCTTAAAAGCACCGTCTTTTTTCTGGATAAAGAAAAAAAAACATTCAGAACAGAAACAACATCGGGCGCCACTGCACTGGAAACATACGGTAGAGTTTCATGACAATGCCACATCAAAAATAAAACAGTACGACGGTCGCGGCACGCGGCACGACAAAACACAGCGGCTCGAATAGCTCGAGCGATATGGCCAAGGCATTAACAACGCGTAGAAACATTGCTCTTCGCGTAGCAGCAACGCGCGCAAATACGCCGAAGGCAGGTCTCCGTCGCATGGTCCGTGCACAACCCGCTGGCCCGCCACGTTAGCTGCCGCGCAACTGCTCCTCGCCAGCCTCCTGCCAGGCAAGGGCCTCGAACCTTGCTTCAGACGCCCATATCTACCTTCGTTTTCCGAGCCGATAACATGCCGCCCACATGATTGGCAGCTGGCTCATGCACACTCGCGCTGCGGTTAAAGCAGCAACACCAGTAGCAAAAAAAACACGTGGTTTTAAACATGAAAGGAGCCGCGGGTCGTGCCTTTTCTGCCGAAAGAAATGTTTTGCAACCCAGTCCCACACTCGTCAAGTGGAAATTATTTCTGAAGTCACAACACCAAGAGTAATCGCGCTCAGGAAACATATATTTAGCTATGGCCATTACTGACGGCACGAAATGAAACCAAAATTACGTAGCGCAAAGCATTGGCTGTAGTGTATCTCTGGTTAAACTTGCAAGATTGCGAAAGCAACATCAGCATAACTATGCTTATGTTTTGTTATGGCTAGGCCAAATTGTTTCGTATTGTTAAAGCTTATGCTTTCGTTGAAGAGGCTACAATTAACCGGGTTCTGTGTGAGCTGCATCCACTTGACCCCTGCGAACTTCTTAACCTAATCCGCCCACCTAACTTTCTGCCGCCCCCTGCTGCGCTTTCCTTCCCTTGGAATCCAGTTTGTTACCCTAAGCGACCATCAGTTGTCCTCTCTTCGCACTACATGTCCTGCCTACGCCCATTTCTTCTTCTTGATTTCCATTAGAATGACAGTAACTTGAGTTATGTCTCTGACCCACTCTACACGCTTCCTATCTCTTAATGTTACCCCTACCATTTTTCGTTCCATAGCCCTCAGGGTTGTGCTCAACTTAAATAGAACTCTCTTGGTTAGCCTTCCCGTTTCAGCCCCATAGGTGAGTACAGGAAAGATGCAACTGCTGTATACTTCCCTCTTGAGTGATACCATGGTGATTATAGAATCGATTTATTCCTATTTGATTGGTTGGTTTGGTTGGTTTGTGGGGTTTAACGTCCCAAAGCAACTCAGGCTATGAGAGACGCCGTAGTTGAGGACTCCGGAAATTTCGACCACCTGGGGTTCTTTAACGTGCACTGACATCGCACAGCACACGGGCGCCTTGCTTTTCGCCTCCACCGGAAAGCTGCCGCCGAGGCCGGGATTCGATCCCGCGTCCTTGGGAACAGTAGTCGAGCGCCGTAACCACAGCGCCACCCCGGCGGGGTTATTCCTATTTGATTTTGGTTCACTTTGCATCAAACCTCCATCCTTTGGAGTTCGAGCCCAGTGCTTTACCAACTGGGCCGCGTCCATGACAGTGAAACGCTCTTCATTATTCCGCTTGTCTACAGTAAGGATGACAGCAGAATTCCGCTATTTACAGATATTGCACCTTTCCTTTCCTGTAAACTAATTATATAACGGCAGTGAATATTGATGCCTTCAATAAAATACTAGCTGTGTTCGACAAGGGGCGCGTGATGTACCGTCACGACAAGTCATGACGTCACCAGGCCATTCATGGATATACGAAGCTGACCCCGCCGGTAATCCGATCCAGGTGTCCGTGTGCTGTGCGATGTCAGTGCACGTTAAAGAACCCCAGGTGGTCTAAATTTCCGGAGTCCTCCACTACGGCGTCTCTCATAGCCTGAGTTGCTTTGGGACGTTAAACCCCACAAACCAAACCAAACCAAACCAACTTTCCTTTGCCGCTTCCTCGAACGCCGCACCACACAGCAAACAGACCCAGACCAAGATGTCTAGAAGGCATTATGCAGCAGGTATCAGCGGCGTTTGAAATTGATTTACAGGATATAAAAGGCGCATTATCTGTCACATTTCTCTGCGGACACATGTACTATGTCATAAAGGAAGGCGTGAAGGTGGGAGTGAAAGAAGAGAGGGAGATAGAGGTGTCGCAGTGGAGGGTTACAATCCACCGCGCCTTCTGCCAAGCAACCACTTGGGGATCTGAGATTTAAACTTTCCGGCTCTCCTATGCCGTTCAGCGCCCTCTTTACTATTCTTCTCTACGGCTGACTGCTTACAAGCTGCGGCGGGCCTCCAGCCATCCCCCAAACGACGCAGATGGCGATGCGCAATCGCTGCTGCGTATCAGAGAGGGAGAGAGGGAGATAAAGGGCGACTGTCGTTGAGGTGATGGAGAGCGCGCGGCGGCGGCCCCAGCCGACACCACCGAGATTTTAACAAGGCCTTTGCATCACCTTCTCTCCCATCAGCGAACGTCATGACAAGCGGATGAGCGATGAAGGATCAGCCACTGAATCTGCGCGTACAGCCTTGGGTAAAAGGGCGAGATGGCATCATGTGACTCGACTCAGATTCGCGCTCGCACCTTCATTTGCTCGTACTTTATCGTCATCCGCGCGTCGTGACGTAGGCTGCTGGGGTGTGCAGGCCTTGCCAAGATCTCGGTGGCGACGCCCCGGCGCGCCAGCTGTGCGCCGCGTGACGTCACCCGCTCCTCGCGCATGCGCAGCTTGGCCTTTCCAGAGCTCCGCGAAACAGTTCAGCGACTAGCATAGTGTTACTTTCGTAGTAAAATTCAAGTTCACAGAAAAAAGACGATCAGCGAAGAGTGCTATGTGTGTCTTGCTTTTGCCTTTTCTTCGCAGTTTTCCTTCGCATTCTTGTATGCACCAAAAGGCCAAGGCATATGCCCTTCTGTTATACAATTCATTTTGGATCCAGCTGCTATCTAGAATAGTTGAAAGTGACTAATAAATAATAGTTAACCCGCTCACTAATAACTGGGATTCATAACTGTATAAAGCCAGGCAGTACAGGTTACACTTTTAACGAAAGAATTATCTTTTGACCTTAAAAATCATTTTTATAAAAGCAGCAAGGCTTTCCTATAGAACACCTGCTATGTTTTTTTTAATCGAAATATAATTCGCAGCATTTATCTGCTTGGAATAGTGCTTCATATTTACGTCCAAGCTAACCTTCACCGATAGCTTACATATAGAGCTGGGAAAAATACAATTGGTTCAGAAGGGCCGAGAATTTTTACTGAAATAAATTCTACACGACACTGCTATAAAAGAAGTTATATGCTGATATTTATACTCTCCTTCAAGCACACTAAATAATTTCTTTTTGATAATGTACATCATGCAAGGAAATGTTTTTATGAACACATGCTTATTAAAACACAAACAAGTAAAACAATGTAAATATAAATCACAATAGTCCCGAATCATTCATAATAAAAAGTATCACCTTTTTTTACTTGTAGAAGCCTAGTTTAACTAGCTGTATGCGACACCTTGTAATGCTGTAGCAGAAATGGGTTACTAGCGAGATCTTACGGTGGTTGTTGCGAATCTCATGTATACCTTATTTGCGTAACATGAGGTCAAGAAAACAAGAATCTATTATGTTAGGCAGCGAATTTCATTTTGTTGGCGTGGATGATTAACACTATCAGAAACTGTAAATACATTCGTTGTCAGCTTGGTATACTTCTGATAATGACTCAGGCTAAAGATTTGAGTTTTTAAACCTCTATAATTTGTTGCATGGGAGTTGGTGCGACAGCGATGAGATCAGGGATGCTATTAATGATGGTAGATATTTTGCTGAAGGAGCTCCACTTTGAAAGCCACGCGTTACAACCTGGCTAGGTATGCGTGAAAGAAGCTAGCATGTAGCTGATTTTCTGGTGAAGCAATGACACGTAACAGGCTATTTCTTTTTTTTTTCTTTCTGAAACAGTAAGAAGTAAAGGTATACCAAAGAAAACGCTAATTAGGGAAGTTTAAATACCGTAGACCGAGCCAAAATGCAAAGTACGCTTACCAAAAAGCACTACCTGAAGCGCACGTGTGAAGCGCATCAGATTCACCATATACGCCATCAAGTCGAGGATAGACTATTCGCTGGAGCGGTAATAAAAAAATGAACTGCAGCAGCAAGAGCGACATCGGAATTACGCTATAGACGCTGAATTCTCAGCTCCTCCTGAGACGCGCTTGAGGATATTTTGTTCACAACTCACACAACCCCAGAGGAAATTGTTATTATTGCTACTCCGCCGTCTGCCGAACAACAGTGAGCCGCGCGAAAAATAAATCTTCCGTTTCAAAAGTGCACACTACCAGTTACTACGTGCTAGAACGTAAGAAAACATGAGCTTAGCAGTGCGTGGTGAATCATCAATTTTTTGTAAACAACGGCGTAAAGATTGATACGAAAACAGGCAAATAGGTCAAGATAATACCATTCAGTGGTGATGCAAGCCAGGAGTCACGGTAACAGGAAACCTTTTTTTTATTACTCTAGTCATAATCTGGTCATCTGTTATCTTAAGTAAGCTTTTTCATGCAGCTACATCTTTCTATGAAATATCATCAGAAATACATATAAAACGTCTCTTAACCAAGGCGTTCGTGTCTAAAGTATCCTGTTTGCCTCGAAATAAAAAAAAAACGGTCCTGGAGGACCCAATTCCTTTCAAGTCAACTAAAAGACGCACTCAGAGTTTGCAACACGTCCATGGGATGCGGGCTTGTTATGGCACAAACAACAATGCACAACCTGTTCCCGGCTTGTCGCCTGCAAGCTGCTACCTGGTAGAAGCATGCGCATTATTTTAAGCTCGAAACTTCCAAGACACATTTCCTACAGAACAAGTTTTTAAAGCTGTCTTCTTAAAATATATGGGTTACAGTGAAACATATGCTTATATTTAAAAAACTCTGTTCTATTAGTATTTCGGTTTCGGTTTAGCCACACACGCGTTCATTAAATTAGACAACTTCGTAACAGAGCACAAACGACATCCGTTTAATTTTGGTTTCAGCAGACGACTGACGCCCCAAGCGTCTCTCCGTGGTTTTGTCTTTGAAGCCTTCTCGTCCTGGCTTGTCTGTCGACTCGGGGCTGTCTTGTTTCGGTTTCGATTTTCGCAACACATTCCCCCCCCCCCCCCCCGAAAATGACGTGTCATTTTTCTTCGTTTACGTGATCTCCAGGAGGTACAGGAGTTGGATTGGTCGCTTGAGAGAGGATCCTCCAGGTAGCTTCAGCAGGCACGATCTCACCTTTCCATCTCTTCCCGGAAACAGTTTCTCAATTCTTGCAATCTTCCATTGTTGCCGTGGCTGCAGGCCATCACGAAGGAGTGTCAAATCCCCTTCCTTGAGTGTTTTTTTTTTGGCGTTCATTCTTCTGTTGCACATTTCGCAGTTCCTCGAGGTACTCTCCTTTCCATCTGCACCAGAAGGCTTCTGTAGTCTGCTGGCATCGTACCCATAGTCTGTGAACAGATACGTTGACCTCATCTGCTTCGATTTTCCGCACGCTAGGCAGCGATGTAAGGCGTCTTCCCGTCAAGAAGAACAAAGGGCATAGGGGTTCCGGTTCTTCGGGTTCGTCGTAGACGTGAGTTAAAGGTCTGGAATTTAAGACTGCTTCAATTTCTGCCAGTACAGTTGTTAGCTCGTCGAAATTCAGAAACTTGGATTGGATCACCTTCTTGAGCGCAAGCTTGGCTGATCCGACGAGGCGCCCATAAAAGCCACCCCACCATGGGGCGCGTTTCACTATGAACTTCCATTTGATTCGTGCTTTTGCGACGTAGTCAAGAACCTCTGGTTTTCGGATAGAGCTCCATAGATAAAGGAGATCTCTGTTGGCCTTCTTAAAGGAAAGCGCGTTGTCACTGTAAATGACTCGAGGTACACCTCTTCTTGAGATGAAACGTCTGAGGGTCATCAAAAAGGACTCTGCGGACATGTCTTTTGCGAGCTCTAGGTGCACCGCTCTTGTTACAGCCCAGGTGAATAGTGTGATATAGGACTTGTACAGCGAGTTTTCTCCTTTCACCAGAAGTGGTCCCGCGAAGTCAACTCCTGTTACCTCAAATGGTTGAGCCTCGTTCACTCGATCAGTTGGAAGCGGTGCTGTCACTGCAGTGGCTAGACGGGCATTGTAGCGCTGACAAGTTATGCACCCTTTGATGATTCTTTTCACTACCTGATGGGCTCGAACAACATGAAACCTCTCTCTCAACTGTACCAGAGTATCTCTTGCTCCTCCGTGAATCACTTGCTGATGTGCGTGACGCACGAGCAGTTCTTCCAGTCGATGTCGGCTTGACCGTACAACTGGATGACGTTGGTTGTACAGCTTGCCGCTTTGTTGAAGTCTGCCGCTTATGCGCATGATACCATCGTTGTCAATAAACACTGGAATGTCTCTGAGAGGCGAGTCTGCCGGAAGGCGTTCGCCTTTTTTCACGCACTCAATTTCTCTTTTCAGGTCATCACGCTCAGTTTGCCGTATCCGATATTTTTCGGCTTCATTCAGTTCAACCGCCTTCATTGGACCATTGTCACTGCTCAGACTTCGCAACTTCTTGATGTTTCTAAATGCCCATGCAGTCACTCTGAACAGTCGTGTGGCACTGCTGTATCGATCTGTGTCCAACAGCATGGGAACTTCTGTGGTATTCGTCCCTTGAAGGACCTCTACTCTTCGTCTTTCTTTCTCCATTGTCGGAATGTTCCTTGGAAGCGAAGACATCTGTGGCCAAGCGTTTTCCGTTGCCTTCATCCAGTGCGTTCCTTCCCACTAGGTGGAAATCTCAACCAGATGATCAGCTGTAACTCCTCGAGTCATGATATCCGCTGGATATTCTGACCCTGGGCAATGCCTCCTCGCTGAGGTATCGGTAAGACGCTGGATTTCCATTACGCGATTCTTCACAAATTGCTTCCATTGCGACGGCTCTCCTACATTCCAGTGCAGTGCTATCATCGAGTCAGTCCAGAAATACGTCGTTTGTGGTGGCTCTTTCAGGCTCTTCAGAATGTATTGATTCGGTCTGGCAGCCAAGAGGCACGCCATCAGTTCCAGTCTTGGCAGAGTCAGTTGTTTATTCGGGGCGACGCTTGACTTGCTGATTAAGATGCTCGAAGTTGTAATTCCATCCGCATCTGTAATGAAAATGTAGGCCACTGCTCCGTATGCCACAGGACTGGCGTCAGCAAACACGTGTAGAACTGTTTTGGTGGTAGGCTCGACAGTGTCGGATTTGTAGCACCGCTGCACTTGAACTCTTTCCAATTGGTTTAGTTCCTCACACCACTGCACCCACTTCGTTTCCAGATCTGTCGGTGGGATATCATCCCATCCCACATTTCTCTGCCACAACTTCTGGAATAAAGCCTTTGTCCTGACGATGAAAGGAGCTAGCCATCCAAGTGGGTCATAGAGTCTCGCCGTAGTCTTGAGCACAGACCTTTTTGTGCTTGTACCTGGCTCGGATGGATCGTTTTCCAGTGGGGTGAATGTCAGGTTATCTGTGCTTGGGTTCCATGTCAATCCCAGCACTTTGAGAACTCCCGGGAGGTACCCGTGGTGCCTTGCTTCGCAGTCATCCGCCACAAAGCGCTCGTTCAATGCCGGATTGTTGGATGTCCATTTGTGCAGTTTCATAGATGCCGTGCTGAATATTGTATTCGCTTCTTCATAGTTCTTCAGCGCTTCGTCTTCGTTTTCTGCTCCCGTTAAAAGGTCACCCACATACAAGCACTGCGCCAGTAGCGAATCAGTCTCCGGATAGTCTTGTTCCATTATCTTCAAATAATGCTGGAGAGTCGCTGTCAACAAGAAAGGAATTGCCGTGGTTCCGAAGGGAACTCGCTTCATTCGCCAAGTCTGTATCTCGCTTGTTCCTCCATTTGCATCCGGTTTTGCATGGTGCTACAGAAAGCGCAATACATCTCTGTCGTTCTCTCTGATCTCGATTTGCAAAAATGCCTTTTCAATGTCGGCTACCATTACTATTTTGTGGCTTCTGAAATTTAGTAACAGTGCTACAAGGTCGGCTGTCAAATTCGGACCATTTTCGAGGTTTTGATTCAGGCATTTTGCCTTCTGTCCATGCGATGAAGCGTCAAAAACTACTCGCAATCTCGTTGTATTACTCGTTTCCCGAAAAACCGGCTGAAGGGGCATGTAGTAGATCAGCTTTCCCTCTTCCTTTTTCTCTACTATCGGCTCAGCTATGCCTTCCATGCTATACTGTCTGATAACAACGTCGTACTCCTCCAAGAGGTGAGTTTTTCGAAGGCCGTTTATCAGTTGTTACAAGCGTTTTTCAGCAATTTCCTTGTTGTGATTTAAATCTATATTCTCCTTCCATGGAAGGGCTACCTCGTATCTAGAGCCACTGCGCCTGATATTCTCTTCAAAAGAATCAAGCAGCTTGTGCTCTGCACAGCTATCATCATCCGTGACTCCGGTCGACTCGAGAGTCCAGAATCGTTCCAAGTAGTTTGCAGCTTCTCTCTGGGCAAGTGATACGCGAAGAGCAGTGATTTGCATGCATTGCGAGTCACAAGTCTTGTACCCTACCGGGCCCTGAATACACTACCAAAAGGGTGTCTCTACTGCTCGCAGTTTCCCGTTGAGCTTCTTGTTTCTTCCCGTTACAAGTTCCCAGTAGTGCTCTGAGCCGATAAGCAGGTCTACGTCACCTCTTTCTTTATCGCAGGTCATGTCAGCGGCAGTCAGGGATCCAAGTAATTTTTTAATCTTGAGGTCAGGGATCGGGATCCTATGCTCACAGATTATGTTTGTCTCAAGAACTTCGATCTGATACATCTTATTGTGCGCAGTTAGCGCCACCAGCACTCTGTTAAAATCTCGTTCTGACTGGTGTCCGCCGAACCCACCAACTTTCAGCGTTTCTTTTCCAAAAAATTTACAACCCAGTTTTGCAGATGCTTTCTCCGTAATGAATGACCGTTGGCTTCCGCTGTCAAAGAGAGCACGTAAGTAGAGCGCTTTACGTTCGCCGGCACACACTATCGTTGCTGTTTGTAGCAGTACTTCTCGCTGTTTAGGTATTTCTGACGTAGACTGCAAGTTCACGGGGACAGTCGTCACATCGTTCACATTTGCCTTGACTTTCGGGTGGGTGAATTCCGGATCACACATGGTTGTCGCGTGTCGTCCTGCACAAATTGTGCATCTAATCTTGCTTCTGCACCCGTTAGCACGGTGACCCGGTTTCACGCATCGAAAGCAACGCCTTCCCGATCTTAGCATTTTCTTCGTTTCTTCTAATGGAATGCTAGCACAGCAAGCGGCAGTTTCATGGTTACTCCTTGCAAAAGAAACAACAATTTGGTTTTGCGGTTTGGTGAAGTAGAGCTGCTGATGATTTAAATTTCGTTCCAGCGCTGTTCTTGTTATTCTCTGCTGGGCTGAACATGTTCGGCTTTGACGACTGCTGCTTCGTACTCATACTTTGCTGTGCAATCAGGTTTTCGCGGCTTTGCACTTCAATCCTCAGAAAGTCAACAAGCTTGGTAAGTAATGACAGCGTACCCTTTGTAGCTGTTTCTCTTTCTGTTAACTCTCCCGGTGCGTCGTCGTCCCGCAGCGAAATTCCTCTTCCGGCCGGGCTCCGTGTTATGGTTTCCGACGCCTCCTCCTTCGCCACGGTCCGATGGAAGTCGAGCAATAATTATTTCGGCAGCGCGCGCTGTACGACGGGGAAGAGCAGTGTTCCGTACGTTTCCTGCTCCTGGCCAAGCGCCTGCAGGCCGCGGATCCGAGAGACGAGGGTATCGTATAACCTTAGGAGGGAGCGTATGTCTTCGGCGCTCCGCACAGGCTCGAGGTCCAAGAGCGCACGCATGTGCGCTTGCACGATGGCATCCGCTTTGCAGAAAAGTCTGGTGAGCAGCAATGTGACGTCGTCATAGCACTGCGATGTGGCAGAGAGGCCCTGTATCATTCTCGCTGCTTCGCCTGTCACCACCGTTTTTAGGTAACCGAAATTATCCAAGGCCATCAGGCGGTCGTTTTTTTTTTTTAATCATTTGCTCGAACTGCTCCCAAAATTCTTGCCATGACACTTCTTTGCCGTCAAATTTTATTAGCTAGAGCCTTGGAAGGTTCACCTGCCAGACCCCATTCGTCGTGGCTGCGTCGTTGGGTGGCGATGCTTCTTTCGGCTGCCTCTTTCTTTGAATTTCTTTAATTTCCTCTTGGAGCTTCGCGATGTAACGACCCGGTCGTCATAATCGATAGATTCCTCATAGTCCTGCTCAGCTTCTTTCTTTAGCACTAGCTTCTCGACAGAGGCGTTAACTTCGTTCAGATGGGTCTCAAGAGCGCTAAGTCTCGCCAACAAAACACTGAGTTCTTTTACATTGTCCATGCGGCTCTCAGACAATGTCAATATCGGAAAAGAGGCAGGTAACCTGAGACCGAAGAGCTGTTCTTTTCGCTTTGTGTCGTTCCATGTCGCTGCACTCTGGTAGCACTGGGCGGCGGCTTCGGGGTAGAAATTGTCTTTTTCTTCGTTATTAGTCGCCTCCAGGACTGGCAGTTGTCTTCGTTAGGTCGCGGCGTACATCCCGGGTTTCGGCACCAACTGTATTTTTATGTCGCGTTCGTTAAATCAGACAACTTCGTAACAGAGCACGAACGACATCTGTTCAATTTTGGTTACAGCAGACGACTGACGCCCCAACCGTCTCTCCGTGGTTTTGTCTTTGAAGCCTTCTCATCTTGGCTTGTCTGTCGACTCGGGGCTGTCTTGTTTCGGTTTCAGTTTCGCAGCAATTAGTACTTCGGATTGGTTTTAGCAGTTTAACGTCCCAAAGGGACTCAGGCTATTAGAGTCATCGTAGTGAAGGGCTCCAGATATTGTGACCACTTGGAGATTTTTAATTTGTACTGGCATGGCACAGCACACAAGCGCCTAGCTTATCGCCTCTAACGAAAAGCACCCGCCGCGGCCTGCATTCAATCCGCTTCTCTTTGGGCACATTAGTGGAGTGCCCTAACCACTGCACCACCATGGCAGGGCTCATAATTCGTAGTTTATATTTTGGAGCATGCCGCATTATAATGCTTCGGCATTACGTCAATAATAGGCTAGTCACTTTAGATGGATGTTTTATGGGTGAATGCTGAAGGTGGCAAAACAGGAGGGTGGAGTAGCGCTTAAAGTACCTTTTTATGGCTGGCTTGCACCCGCTAATAACCTAGCGAATGGGTGGCGGCAAGAGCAGAAAGAGTGCTCGGCGTCCCTTGAACTATGAATGTCGGTTGCTTTAGAGAGCCATGTATTTAAAATCTGCAAAAAACGTCTAGTTAATCTGACTAAAGGTGACGAGTGCAATCTGCAACAACGGAGCAAGAGGCGCAATCATTCCAGACACATCTCGGCGTTTGTTGCACTGCAAAGAGAATAATAAATCCAGCTCTCTGCTACACTGAGCGTGAAAAAACCAATATCCTAATATTAATCCGCGCGGTTCAAGCAAAATGTTCAAATTAATAACTCCCCATTCGGCCGAGTGGTGTTGAAAACAGCAAAAATAAAATGGATCCTGTCCAATACAAAAAAAGTGGATGATGATGAAAAGATTTTTTGACATTGGCTTAGATTAAGGGAAGGCTGGTCGGGTCCCTAGTCTGGACACCGTTGGTAAAAGCCGCTGCCCGTGCTCTTTCCACGAGGGTTCGTTGTTCCTGGAGGTCCGAGCTGGACAGAGCCGCCTCCCAGCCTTCCCACGTTGGCTGATTTATTATTAAATACTGGTATTTTGTTGACAAGCCCATACCATATGGTATAAGTTTGCCCTCTGGCCACAAAATTTGCACCGCGCCGAACCGGATTCAGGCTCAATGGCGCGAAGTGTTGCTGGATTATTAAATGCCATAGTTAGTAACCTTCTAAGGTGACACTCTTCTGATTTACTAAGGCCCTTAGCGGGATTCGGAAATGTCTGCCTTTCAAGGCGCAAATGGTGTAATATCTCTGAATAAACCATTCCAGAAAACGTTTTATATTCTGGGTTTTTTACTCTAGGAAAGAGCCGTAAAGCGTTTATTCGTTTAAAATGTCTAACGGAGGAATTTACTGCAGCAGAAGTGTTCTTTAGGAATGGGGTACGCTTGACTAATAGCGGCTGACTGCTTTTTAAACAGAGGAATGTTTGTATTTTGTGCCTGCAGGCGTCCGCTTGCTCAAGCGACGAGGTCAAGGCCACATGCATTGGAAAAGAATATCCGGAAAACGTATGTCCAGATATTCAAAAAAGAAGACGTTGTTCGCCGGGTGAAGAAGTATGCGTGTGTCCAAGAGACAAGTGGAGGCAACCAGGGACTCATAACTGCGTGAATTACAGTCGCTGCTGCGGAGGTAGAATGTGCGGCGGCGGACATTGTCCGCTGGCATGCGGCTACAGCAGTTAATTATTACGTACTGTTTTGATAATAAAGCTTATTATTTGATTGAGCAATTTCTTGCTAGCATCGTAAAATCTCATTTAAGCCTGTGATTGGGAGTGGTAACACAGATGTATACGCACCAAGCCGAGAATGCGTCATGTATTAGCTAGAAAACGAAATGTGGATAATTTTCGACATCTATTGGTGGTGTCACCTTTCACCCATCTAGAGCCCCCAAAGCGGATGGCTTTGGTACCAGCTTCTTGCTTGTTGTTGTTCAAAACCCAAGTAACATGAAGAAATGCTTAATTGACTTTTGAAAAACCAGCTTTCAGTCGGTAGGTTTCTCACCGGTATTAGTATCGCTCTGCGCTTTTTTTTCTTTGAATAGTATATGCCGATTTACATCGATAATTATTTTTAAGAGATATAACGGCTAACGAAAAGAGTTATTTTACCTGTTTCTTACCTAGCGATACTGCCCACCTTTTGGCTTCACCGCACGGCAAGCAGATATAAAGATCAGGTGCCCATCTGAATTAAAATTCTAGAATAAACGGGTTATATTAAAGCCTCCAAAAGTTCAATACTAAAAAAAATCTCGGATGTGAAGGAGCTCATCATTCTTCGCTAACCTAAAACTGCACCCTTTAGCATCTCGCCGGAATCGAAGTATGGCTGACACCAGCGTTGGATGACCTGCCTCGTTTACAGATTCCATCGTCAAAAACCTAGTACCCTTCTAAACGCAGAGGTGCAAGCTTCCAAAGTGTTCAAACAACAATGAACTTAGTTCTCCCCATTTATTAAAATTGCGGTCGACGTTATTATTCCCATAAATAACGGAGACCAAGTTGCTTTTCCTAAGCTGAAAACATCACAAGTACGAGATAGCAAACTAAAATCATGATCACATGAAGCACGTCATGTGGGGCTCCAATTGCTTTTAGTATGCAACTGAGGCTGGAGCAACCATTAAAATACCTGCATCGGTCTCCAATAAGGCAGAAGTGATTGTCCCAACTGGACTTGCCCCTGTTTCTGTACATGGCCCCCCATGTCGACTTTTCTCTCGCTAACGCAGAGCTCATTTCTGCATTCAGACCAAAATAATCAACTGTCGGATATTTTTCGGTATATATCCAAACTAAATCCGGGATTTATGTGGGAAACCTCTCGAAGATCCAAAATGAGGCCACCCACATTACCACTGTGTACCCTACCTTTGTCACAGTGGGGTAAAACTATAGGATGTGCTCACGTGATGCCTCACTGGGTCTTTTGTAGGTTATTTGAGGGCACGTGCAATATGAATAAGAGGTAAATTTAGGCAAGCTCGAATGAGAACGCCTTAGCTAAAACGCTTTAGATCCACGTGACCAGTAATGCTGCTGGAAGGCGGCGTGCCCCGAATGCTACTCACAGCTGTCCTTATTAGGCAATTTAAAGGCACGTCCAACTGCAAGTGGAAATTAGGTGCAAAAACAACACCCATCCTTTTTGAGGCTGGCAACACAAAAGAGATTTAAGTCCCTCAGCGGCTTTGGCGGTTATGGAAACTCCCGTGTTCGCATAATAACTGCATTCATCAGAATTGTTTCGATGAGTGGTGACGCAATCTAAATGCGAGCTCTTTTCGCGAGAAATAGCGCTAGCCCCTATAGGCCTGCAGAATCAATGCCGTTGTGGGTCCCGCATTGGCCGTAGTGGTGTTCGGCCCACCGGAGCGTCTGCATATATATTGTTACGATACGGCAAGCCGATGAAAACAGGAGAAGAGAGGACAGAGAGATGGTCGATGACAGTGAGATGACGTTTAATGAAAAATGTTGCCGGGCCTAGCGCGAGCGCTCCTGTCCGCGCCACTGCCCGCTTTTTCTTCCTTGATGTCGTCCGTAACATGACCCGGGGCCACCGAGCGATCGTCCCGATCATGGACGAGGAAATTCACGATGTTGATGATTCTATGGCATGATGATGGGCGTGTCTAGATGCTTGAAAAAGAAAAGGAAGAATAGAATGGCTTGCCGGCACGATGATTCGCGATGTACCTTGGCAGGAAGGACACTCTCGGGCCACGCGTCGCCACGACTCGATGGCGGAGGCCGAGGCACGCACCGCATGGCATAGGCAGGGGAGAATGTCTCAAAGTGTAGCGGTGTCTTGGGTCGTAGGGTCCTTGGTCGGCACATCAGGTCAGTGGGGTCACATTAGGTCATTCGGGTCTCTCCTTGTGTCTTGTGGTCATGTGTGGCGTCTCGGGTCAGTCTCTCCTTCGTCGTGTCTTGTGGTCCGGGCGGGGGGGGGACGGGGCGGAGGAACGGCAAGGTCTTGCTGGGTCCGGCAGGCTGGGGAACAGCCATGCAGTGCCTCCTAACCTTTCGCCGACGGCGCAAGAAGTCGCAGGGCGCTGATGCTCCGGACCAGGATGGGGGGGATGATGAAGTACCAGCACCTCCAACCAAATGTTACGATACGGCAAGCCGATGAAAACAGGAGAACAGAGGACAGAGAGATGGTCGATGACAGTGAGATGACGTTTAATGAAAAATGTTGCCGGGCCTAGCGCGAGCGCTCCTGTCCGCGCCACTGCCCGCTTTTTCTTCCTTGATGTCGTCCATAACAATATTGTGCACACATTCTTTCTGGCCCTAATTTATAATGGTGCCGTCATGTGTTTGTTACTATTAGGGGATTTGTATAACAAGCGTAAACACCTTTAGTTGAATGGAAAGATTTTATAGCTTTGGCTGCTGCGCTCATGTAAATTGAGCCAAAATATCATCATACACCCTGGCGGATTGCCGCAGTGGTTACGGCGCTCGGCTACTGTTCCCAAGGACGCGGGATCGAATCCCGGCCTAGGCGGCCGCTTTTCCTTGGAGGCGAAAAGCAAGGCGCCCGTGTGCTGTGTGATGTCAGTGCATGCTAAAGAACCCCAGGTGGTCGAAATTTCCGGAGTCCTCCACTATGGCGTCTCTCAAAGCCTGAGTCGCTTTGGGACGTTAAATTTCAGAAAACGAAAACCAATCATCATAAACACGGATATCTGTTCCTTCTTTAGCGGTCGCCATGGACAGCCTGCAACTCTGTACAACAATAGCATTCAGAACTCAGAACACACAGAATCTGTACCATGTAGTAAATTTTGCCATTGAAACTACAATGACGATATAAAATTATTCTTATTTTTCATGTGGCAGCTGCTTGGAAAGGGCGGCAGACATATATAAAAATGTGGATAATTGTTCGATAAATGTGGTTAAATGTGGATAAAAGGATAAATGTGGATAAAAGGTTGAACACTGATAGTAATAACAAAGAGTCCATGAACCTTGATTTTGGTGGCCAAAGCTGCATTTCTTGGAGTTGAGTTCAAGGCTAGTCCGTCCAAAAATCTCGAGAATGTTAGAAAGGCGAGAGAAGTGGCTATCGAAAATGGACGAGAAAACAATGATGTCTGAGAAACAGGAACAAGTCGTCCACTTGGACCCACGTAGCAACGAATCCATCATCCGCTCGAACATGGCAGGGGGCGTTAATAATTACAAAAGGCTTGACTTGGTGGAGGCCATCAAGAGTAATGAGCACTGTTTTCACGCGGTCGAGTTCATCGACGGAAATTTGCCTGTTCCCAGAGCGAAGTTCAATAGAGGAAAAGTAGCTGGCTCTGCGCATTTTCTTGTCAATTTTGGGAGGTGGTGGTACTCTACGCAGAATCACCAGCTATGATCTTTCTCCTTCGCTAGCACAACAGGTGACTCCCAGGGACTATTCGAAGGCTCAATAATATCATCGGCCAGCGTTTTGTCGACATCACGTTGAATCCCCTGACGCTCAGTAAGGAAGACACGGTATGCTCGATGGTGAATAGGAGCAGTGTCACTGGTGTTGATGCGGTGGGTTATTACAGAGGTTTGTTATAGAGGTCGGATTCCAGTTAAAAATGTCATTATAGGCAAGCAACCGGTTGTAGAGCTTTTTGACAGAATTGGTTTCCAGGTCGGCCGAAATCATATCGGAAACAGGATCAGGATGGGAAGAGGACGACTTAGAAGCGGCTAATGAAGCTGAGGGTGCGGGGGAGGATCGAGTGTTCGAGCTGAAAGTTCAGAGTCGGTCAGCGGAGACAGGTTAGGTAGAAAAATTCCTTTGGAGATAATTCGAGGCGATAATCTGAATTTGAGGATTAGAAGAGCGGTGTGATTCTGAGAAACTTGTACAATAGGTTAAGGGAGAGCAACGTGACGGTGCAGGACGACGTCTGTAATAGGGCGCGCCAGATAGTCCCCAAATAGTCCCAGGCAGTCCCCATCAGAGAGGGGTAGGAAAGCGCACACAGGAATGCAAAGTACAGCTTCAGGAGGGAGAAGGGAAATTTTAGCTGAGCGAAAGCAAGATGAGGAGGCGGGGTCGTGATGGCAGTTGGGAAGGTGCAAGCGAAGAATGCCATTCGAGCAGTGAATAAGAGTTGAGTGAGCGGTCAACAAGCCAAGGCGAAGGATGAGATCATGAGGGTATTCCAGGAGGACAGTGAATAACACTGGTGAGTGAAGACCAGGAATGGGTACTCGAACAGCACACATGCCAAGCATGACAGCGGTGCTGCCATTAGCGACGCGAACAGTGGACGGACTAGCTGGTACCACGACGTTCTGGAGGCGAAGAAATGAGGAGCTAAGAACAGGCAGTTGTCAATAATGGCTGAAATAGGAACACCGTCCTCAAGCACTTCGATGAGGGTAGATTCTGGAGCAGCAGTGAACAGAGATTTTTCAGTCCTGCTCGCGAATGCAGCGTCGCCTTGGGGAGCTGCATAGGCTAGTTTTCCGAGAAGCAGCCTGTATATGACGGTGAATAATTGCGGCGTGGAAGAGTAGAGGTGAACGTTGGAATTGCGGAAAGGGGACCGGGTGGAAACAAGAAACAAGTGTAGCAAGATCAGTACGGTTTGGGTTGGGGTGAGGAGAGGAGAGGAATGGCGCAGTGCAGATTCTAGTGCGGTTGATGTAGTAGTAGACTGGGCGCGAAGGCGCGTACTAGCGGTTGAGAATGTGACGGGATATATGGCCAACACGGGAACAAATGAAGCACATTGGGCGATCGTCAATGGTGCGCTAGTCATTAGGATTGTGGTAGCGGTATCGAGGCATGAAGCTGGTTTTGGAGGAGGCAGAAGCGATCACAGGCTAGGTTGGCGTTGATGGTGTCCAACAAGTGGCCAGAACCGATGCCCATATTTGCAACATTCTGCCAAATAAGCGCCTGGATGAAGGATATGGTAGGCAGGGAGTTGTTTGTCAGCTGCGATGCGAAAAGAGGGGAATGCGAAAATGCGAGAGATGAATGCGAATGTGATGCGAAAAGAGATGAATCCTCGACGGACAATACAGGTCAAGTTATTGTTGGAAGGCTGGTGGAGAGTAGCCAGGACATCACAGGACGAGCTTACAGCTGTCTTGGGCAGGCGTAAGGAACACTGCAATATGCGCTTTTGTTTAACTAGCTTGAAGCGCCGGCACACCTGTAGAACAAACAGTCCACACAGTCCACATTAGAGCCGTCTTTGCATAAGAGGAGATTGAAAGCGTCGTCGGCAATACCCTTTAGTGTAGCCCACTTTGCAGGCCACAATCATAGCCGGGTCAGTTTTCTGGCACAAGGACAAGACGTCTTATATGTAACAGAAATAGGACTCGGACGATGTCTGAGGGCGAGAAGTGAGGCCTTTCATGGCGGCGAAGTGACGACCAATATTTTCGCCGAAGAGGTCGTGGAGCTTTAGCTTGGATACGTGCTAAGATGTCAGCTACGCTTCATGAGTCCTAACCCAGACGCACGCTGTGCTGGTCAAATAAAATATGACATTTGCGAACTTGATTGCCGCATCCCAGCGGTAGTGATTGCTTACTCACTCGTACATTACCAGCCACACTTCCACATCAATATCGTCGGTTCCGCAGAAGGTGCCTAGATCCCGAGGTTGAGCCATGACAACCGCTGGAGTTGAGGTCGTAGAGGTGGAAGAGTCTGTGGACAAGGGGACGGTACCAATGTGGCGGCCACTGCGGAGGAGCAAGTCGTTTTACAGGATAGATTAATTCACCTCCGCCAAAAAGTGATGTGTGTAAATCACACAGTAAGGGATAACACTATTCTCGACTCGATGAGCACCGCTTCACAGCTTAACTACCCAATCAATGTCGTATTCGTCAGTCCGAGCAAAATCTGTCTTCCACTTGCTCAGTACGCCAGATAACAATATATACGGTTGCTCAATCACCTAATCACATAGGAAGTTTTTGGTGGCATTTCGGAAAACAATAGCCTTCTATTAGGTCATCAAGTTTTGCATCTTCACTAATATAGCTTTTACGCTCTACGTGCGCGCCTCGAAGTGATGATGGTCGTGATAGGAAAGCTTACTACCGCTGCTCTGTGTTTCCGAAAATATCATACTGTCTTGCACACGGTACCACACCGGCCCATACTTTTAGCGCGCCCATGATGGCGGAAGTGAAGCATCCCCAGCTTTTCGTCCAGGTAAGAGTAACGAACTCTATGGCTCAAAGAGCTGAAGCTAGCGCCGCATCGCGGCCCCTACTTCAACAGCCTCATGGGGAGGGCGCCGATTTTGCAACCACAAAGTCTTTTATTTAAATTTAACCGCATATTTACTGGAACAACCAAGAGCACACTTTGCAAACAAAGCATTTGAAAACCCAAGCCATTACTGGAATCGATGCAAGGTTGTCAGCACTCTCCAAGATCAGCCGTTTGTCCTGCATGGGAGAGGAGCGACGTGCGCAATGATTTAGAAACCACAAGATGTGACGGTCAGAGGCAGCGCTAAGAGAAAATGTAGCGCAAGAAGGAGCTGTGTAGTGAGGAAGAAGCGACAGTTGCTAAGCTGTAGAGATACCGCGGTCGTTCATGGCGGGATTGTCCACAGACGCCTGCGAGGATCTAGAGACCTCAAATATTCACGGTTCGCATCAGCGATGACCGGAAGAGCTCCAGAGCGAGAACAATTGCTCTGAAGAAACAGCAGTGTTTGGTTAGGTAATCTGGGTTTCCTGCATCCGTAGGGGTGCGTTGCTCACGTGTTCGGAGCAGGAGGTTCGATGTGTCGACATGTAATAGTGTATGTACATGAGCCGTAAAAAAAGGGCACTGTTCAGACCAGCGTGCTTGCAAGAATACCCGTCGTCACTTTGAAACGGAAGAAACACCTAGAAATAGATGACTCAGTTCAGTTCATCTCAGCCGTTCAGCCGTGTCCTAGTCTTCGTCACCCTATGGACCATATCACGCCACGCTTTCCGGTCTTTCACTATCTTTCTAACATCCCATAACTTAATCTGCAGCGCCTCGAGGATACCATCTAACCACCGCGTTCGCTGCCTACCCCTTATCCGGTGAACCTCAACCTTTTCCATCATCAAATTTTTCTCCAGCGACACCTCTTTTCTAATCAGATTACCAAAGTAGCTGAGCTTTACCTTTAGAATTTGACCCTCCAGTGAGCAGTCAGGGTTGGAGTGTTGGACTGCCATCTTCTGGCAGTCCAAGGAACACTCAAGAGTCTCCGCCAGCACCACAGTTCAAACGCGTCAATTCGTCGGCGGTCAGCCTTCTTCACAGTCCAACACTCGCATCCATACATCACAACTGGAAAGACCATAGCACGAGTTAAACGGATCTTGGTTGGCAATCTAATGTCTCTGCTCTTTACTAGGCGGTCAAAGCTAGTTATGGCTCTCTTGCCCAGAAGGAGGCGTCTCCTAATTTCATGGCTCCAGTCTCCTTCTGGGGTAATCTTGGAGCCCAAGAAGAGAAAATTTGTCACAGCTTCCACTTCTTGTCCCTTGATGCTCCAGGACTTGATAGGGTAAGACGCCATGATTTTTGTCTTTTTAATGTTCAGTTTAAGCCTAAACTTCTCACGCATTGGAACTCCCATCTCTTGGAGAAGTTGCCACAATCTGCTGTGATCTACGCAGTCTAGCGCTTTCGCATAATCAATAAAGCAGTAGATGGGTTTCTGGAACTCTCCTGCTTTTTACATGATCCAGCGAAGGTTGGCAATCTAGTTTCTAGTTCCTCTGCCCTTTCGAAACCCATCTTGCACGTCCAGAAGCTCCCGATCCACATACTGCTGCAGCCTACCTTTGAGGTTTTTCAGCATCACCTCGCTAGCATGCGAGATAAGTGCAATCGTGCGGTAGTTGCAACAATCTTTGGCACTGCCTTTCTTTGGAATGGGGATGTAAACTGACCTCCTCCAATTCTGTGGCCACTGCAGAGTTGTCCAAATTTGCTGACATAACCCTTACGGAAATCCCATATCTGCTTCAGATATGCAACATATGCTGCCAGATACAAATATATAAGGCAGCAAATAAGTCCTTATCTGGGCCAGATAAGGTCATATATGTGCAAAATGTTGCCCTTATATGGCTCAGATTTGGCCATATCATGCAACATATAATCCATATCTGAACGGCTAACGGGACCTTATATGGCTTGATCAGGGGCATATATGGTATCCTCGCAACCTTATGTGGCCTGATAAAGGGCATATATGGCATCGTCATGACCTTATATAGACAGACCAGGGCCATATGCCTGGCATCAACAGGACTTTATATAACCTCATCGGGGCATTAATTATGTAGGTGCCATAGTTATTGTATATTAGTAATATATGGCCTTCGTCTACCTTCTGAAAATATCCAATATTGGCATCATGTGGTCGAGCTTCAATTTTTCTACACTCAGCGTGGCCTGCGTGTTAATTGTATCCAATTTAGAAAATAGCTACGACTCATATTTCAAATATTTTGCAGATTTCGCTGCACTATAATTATTACACCATGTGTTCCTTAATCCAGGAGGGCACTGGGTTATAGCTACATGCTCCTCTTTCCGCCTACTAACTCGCATTTTCATTTAAAATGCGGCCGCAGTCCGGTGCACAAAAGCATGGTCGGTTAAGTTGAGCGATTCAAAATATCAAGAAAATGATGGCAGTTCAGTATACGGCCCCCTCCGCGCTGTCAGACGGTGACTCACCCTCAGAGACAGCTGGCGGTTGCTTTGTCGAGGGCCGCAGTGGCTAGACAGTGACTCCTCTCCCGCGTTCCCCTCTTCCCTCTCAGACAGCGGCGGCCCCTGTGTCGCTGGCTCGCATTTCATCTCTCCTCCTCGCTGCCACGCTCTATACCGCGTAGGCCTCGCGCTCTCCGTTTTGTGTGTGCTTGCTTCTTTCCCCTCCCCCTTTCAACTCCGTGCGCCTAAGCACTTGGTATCTCGTTCCTTTTCGGTGGCAGACATCGGAGTTCGGTGCGGCTGGCGGGCTTGCTGCATGTTGTGTATGCTGGTGTGTGTGCGTGTGCCAGCGCCTGTTCGCTATTAGCTGCGTGCATGTAACAAAAATGCGACAGCAAACCTACAAGAGCTTTAGTCTGACCGTCGGCACAGAGGAAATTACTGTGTCCCACTGCGGGTGGAAGCTGCCTCCCCACCCTTGGCAGCGAACCTGATGGTCGATTGAGCTTTTCGGGGATTCTGGGCTGGGTGGCCCGGCTAAATCTTCACCATTGTGTCGGATCGCACCCTCATCGTGCCGCCTCATCTTCACGCCCGATCACCAAAACCGTGAGCGTGAGACTTCTTGTCGGGAACTAGCACTTGCCAGCCTCAGGATATTGTTCACTTTATTATTTTGATGGAAAATTAATTTTCCAATCAGCAAATTGGATGGTAATTGCCAGTATGTGATAATTTTCCGTACATTTCGTTGCTAATTTGTCTTTCGCTCTAGCAATTTTGGCAAATTTCAGCGAATGGATAGGGTCCTTCGTTGTTTATTATTATTATTATTATTATTATTATTATTATTATTATTATTTGCACTACCTAAGTAGCTTCATGCTTGATTTGGTTTAGGGGCAGAGTTGTCGCTGTCATGACAAATGCTATCGGACATGCTTTTTTTTGTTTTCTCTCCTAATTTGAAAAGCAACCACGTGTTAGGGGCGTTCGCTCATTTTGCACTGCAGTCTCTGCTTAAGGTAACACCAGTACTTCTTGACAGCCTATATGTACTTTGCTAAGGTTTAGGTATTATCAGCAGTCCCAGCAGTGTGTGTTTTATCGGCCTACGGTTTAGCGCTACCTTTTCCGGGTGTCGACAAACCTTTAAATTTCATTTTAATAGTCTAGTTCGATTAATAGCCGTTTATTTTATTTAGCTTCGCAAGTAAACCAGCTCGAACTAAAAGCATTTACTGGTTAAAGCTCTGTGTGTAAAAGAGCAGAATAAAAATGTAATATCTAATTTAATAGGTTAATGTACTTCACTTTAGCTTCTCGTGTAGATATTATTCTGTTCAGATATCTCATTAGTTTGTTATAGTATCGCGCGTAAATGAGTAGAATCTCAATATTTACTAATGGATGAGCATGTCTTTGACCCTCGGTATACACACGTAATTCAGGACCGTCTTTGAGCGATTCCATATAGGCAGGGAAAAAAGAAAACCTGTGGTTTCAAAGCTATTTTCCTGTAAGGTTTGAAATAAAAAGTGAAATTCAGGTTTCCCTTGGCAAACTTGATTGAGCGTGCGTTTAGCTGGAATACTGAAATTGCTTTGCGTGTGTTGTAATAAAGTGTTATGTTGATTGCAGATATATAGATCTATAGTTCAAAACCTACCTGCCATGCGGGCTCGATCTTTAAATCAGGAATTGGGTAGATAAGGCATATCTGACCAGATATGCCTTATCTGGTACTCGAAATCAAGAATTGGGCAGATCAGGCATATACAACCAGATATGCCTTATCTGGAAATCAGGAATTGGGCAGATATGCCTTATCTGGCCCAGATCTGTTCTAATATACCATATCTGCCCAATTCCTGATATACCTGATCTGGATTTTTTTTATAAGTCCAGATATGGCATTTCTGTAAGGGAATGTATACAGAACATTAACAGCATGATGGTTGAGGTTTTGAAGCAACTCAGCTGGAATGCCATCAATTCCGCTAGCTTTGTTCTTTGCATAGCTAGCTAAGGCCCATTGAACTTCCCTCTTCAGGATGCCCGGCTCGAGATCAGTAATCACAACCGCCTTATGTTGGGTTTGTACATTCAGGTCCTTCTTGTACAATAACAGATTAAAACCTAAAGGCTAGAAACTAACACACGAAAGATAGGAGCAGAAACCTGAGTGCTCGACCACGAGCGATACGTTCAGCGGCTCGAGATGGAAATTCAGAACGTAGAAGAGGGGGCAAAGTAATGACGGAAAGATAAACGCAGGAACTCGAGATATCAAATAATATAATTACATGAGTAAAGAAGAACCTAATGGAAGAATGCAGATTAAGACTGAGGAATGTATTCCACAGCGAAACATCCAGATTAGGTTGCAGAATAGCAGGCATACAGTCAAGTGTACACACGGAGATAACGCCACATATTAGAATGCAGAAAATTATTAGTTTAAGTTAACAGATGACCGGAATCAAGCTCTATTCTGGTTCCCCGAAGTGCGGCGGCTGTGGCGAATTATTGAGGCAAAAAGCTACACTTGCCCACTGTGATCAGGAGGACCGTGTACCCTCAGCTCAACTTTTACACAAGAGAAATTATATCAGTATAATGGAATCAAACTTGAGTAGATAAGGATAATTTAACCCGCAGCACGCGCTGAGTTGTGAATGGAATTGTGGGCAACACAGGTAACCACTGAAGTACTTATCTTGAGTAGCGCGAAACGGTGACTGCGTTCCTCTCGATGCGCCCGCTTTGATACAGTAGTGTCGGTGTGATCCACGGCGTAGGATGCAGTATGAAGACAAGTACGTTTGACTTACTGGATAAGTTGTGACTCTGGTCAACACGGTAATCAGCTGAAATTTGAATGACTGTGCAACGATCGCCAAAAAACATCGATTAACGAAGGCTCATGGGAGAGTTCGCCGTCAATGCGTCTGCATGCATGCGCGCTGTGTTTTGTTTTGTTACTAGAGGCTTGTAACTTACGTTGGGAACTTATGATCGTTTGCATCGCACAGGCGTCGTGTAGCAGGTACGTGCGCCGGTACTGGAAGAAATCGGTAAGAAGGCTGATTGCCGTCAAGGCGCAGCTGCGAGATGCGTAAACAAGTCACTATGCAAGGGGTTCTACATTGTTAACATCACAATATGGAGTATATTTTTTTACGGTTTGTGTTTGGCTATGAGGTCTGAAGCTCATAGTAAACATGTATTGTGCCGGTTTTACCTCAGATCTGCGACGTGAACATGTGCATTTGTGACCTTTGGTGCCCCGAACTAAGACCTCCTCCATGACGCGTTCGTCAAATGGAACTCCTGTGCACCGAAAAGGGAACGAAGGCTTGAAGAACGCCTGTAACGTTTTCCTGAGTAAGTTTTAAAGTACCAGCGTCGGTTATCGAACGTTATTGATTATATGCATTGATCTATGGAACTCACCACTTGCTGTAAGTCGGTTTTACTTCAAAGCTTGTTTTCGAACCAAAAAGTCTCGTTACCACACTCGCATTGAAAAATAAACAGAGGCACGTTCCCTTCTTAGCACGTTCTACAATAGCTGTATACCTCCCGTTTATATGTGAAATAGAGACTGAAGGAACTAAGAAGTGTCCAGAGCCTTGCTACTGAAGCATGAGTAGTATTGGCTCATTCGTCACGCTACCTGCTTGAGACACCTTTGCGACTCGGAAGTGTGAATCCCCTGTAAAAAAGCGCCTGCTTCGCTTAGTTTCAGTAAAGACAGGGAGTGTAGTCTTGTAGCGAGACCTTTTGGCTGGAAAAACAACCTTGCTCAGAAGCTCTCTAGTATCTTGACAAGTGATCGATTGCCTGAATGTGCTAAAGCCTAATGAATGAGATGGGCTAATTATGGCCAAGCGTGCATGTTACTGTACAATCTTGTTGTTATTATGGCAGCAGCAACAAGAAGCAAATATTGATTACCTTAATCTATTTACTGCCTAAACTATCGTGGCGCTTGTGTTAAGCAGGTAGACTGAGCACATCTTTCATAAATATGAAGGTACAAGGCTGCACTTTAGCTTGTTGGAGCATTCCTGCGAATATCTACCGGATTTGCTGTGGGCTAGTAGGCATGGATCTTCGATTGTATAGCGGACTATGTAAAAGCGTATTAAGTGGATGTCATTGTTTGAATATGGAGGAGTCGGTGACTACCCACTGGAGTTATGGGTGCTTACACCAGTGCAAAGCCATCCCAGACTCATCTTGCTGTCCCTTCTCTGCTATCACCTCGCAATGTGGTACAGCTGTCTGGTTTAACTAGGTGTGGCAAAAAATATACTCCAAAAATTGCAGCAATACAGCTAGGCAGTATATCTCCATGATGATGGTTGGAATCAGATCATACCACCAAAGTTCGTTTACTGCCACATATAATCAGTAAAATCACATTTATATGTCAGCGCACGTTAGAGATCCCCAGGTGGTCGATATTACTATGTAGCCATCTACCACGACTCCTATTTCTTTCTTTCTACTTTCACTGCCACCTTCCTCTCTTCACTTACGTCGCGGTTCAGGTGTCCACAGAAACAAGTTCGACTGATACTGCGCCGTTCCCTTCCTGTGGAACAATTATTATGATTATATTAATATTATTATTATATTATTATAATTTCTACACTGCAGCAATTCACTTGAGTGTTTTTATTGCTAAAGAAGCAGCATACATGAGAACACACTTGCCCTGATGTAAAATTACCCTACAACATTGCGATGTGTTTTGAAAAACAATTATTGGGCTCAAAAAAGTCAATAATGTACCTACCTATACAAATAGGTACTCTATGCGTGGGACAGTATACACAATGCTTACGTATCGGCGATATCAATGCCAGCTCGATAGAATGCTGCTATAAATCTTGCTAACTGCTAAATGCTGTAGCATATGCTAGAACAATGATGTAAAATTACTAGGCTGCAATGCCCAAGATGATTGCTTAATGTGCGCAAAATCTTAGTTACAATAAAAGAATGGTAAACATCACAGACTCATTGTTAGCGCGGTGTGTGAATAGAAGCTATTAACAGTAATAAATCGTCCAACACTGTCATGGGGATGCTGAAAAACCTAAGGACAGTACAGGCAGCTAAGGATGCAAAATTTATTACACTATAAACATGTGACAAGTTCAGCTCTACATAATTTTGAGCTACGATCGATATTGGCATTTATTATACAAGTCAAGTTCAACAAATATTCACAAAATGTGTCTTCTGTGCAAACTGGCCCTTCAATTGAAAAGGCCTGTAGATAATGCACGCAACATGAAAAGGTTAGAGACTGAGGAGTGTGTATAAAATGAACACATTTTGAAACACTATGTACATACTCCATGACATCTATGAGGGCCCTTAGGAACGAGCACAAATTCTTCACATTCAAGATATTCTCAACACCGCTCCAGGGGGCCTCTTGTCATACTGCGATCGTGGCAATTGCGCCGATTCACCAGCCTACCTGTCTAGGGGGCCTCTTGTCATACTGCGATCGTGGCAATTGCGCCGATTCACCAGCTTACCTGAGGCATCACGCTACCAGGCTTGCGTAATATGCTTGCCTTTCCCTTCGAAAGAAGTGTATACCGTTGGACATGAACAGACACAATGAGAGCGTTAGAGATGCTTTCAAAAATGCTCCAACACACTCTGGCTGCTGCTCAAAATGCAACGTACTACACAACCCTGTCCATACTCGGCTGAATAAGCTGGTTCTTGCTTGATCACATTAAGAAATTTACAAATGGAGTGTTTTATTTCTCTGTGAAGAAAGTGAACAGAGTACAAACAACACAGCTTCTGAACATTACAAAGACTAAACAATTAACATCATGAAATGAACATGAACGGAAGAAAGTAGCAGCAACAACTATGGAACACCCGGCACCGAACCCGAAGTTGACTGAGTAACGTGATGCTAACCACAGGAATGACTGTCACCGTGGCCTTCACGAGGAATGCGTAAGGGCGGGTGGTCATGCGTCGGATCTCGTTTCACACACAGAAGTGACGAGCTCTCGCATAGGACCTGCCACCTACCTTACTCCAACTGCCAGCTTCCCTCTGTAGGCAATTAATGTTGCCTTCATGGACCTCGTGTATATTAAAAGAAAAAGAAAAGCCTATCACATACCTCCCCCTTGTCGCTCTTGTTATCGCTAGCAAGCACTGATGGACAAGTCTGACTATTGGATTATGCATAGTCGATTTCCGTGATAATCCCTTTAATCACGTTGATCACTGCAGGTTGGTAGCATTCATTACATTCTTTCAGACGTTTTTCGCTGCTAACGACTTCCGCATATTCCCTCGATTCGATTTTAGACGAGGAGTGAGAATCTGTAAGTGGGCGAAATGATTTTCTTTGCAGGCCGCCATGTGATGTAAACAACGCTGTCAGCGCGCTCTCGTTGGCAAAAAATATACGGAGGAGCAAACTAATTGCAAAACGTCAAACACATCTCTTTCTGCTTACGTTATATAGTTGCAAACACATTTCCTTGGCAGAAGAATTATTTGTTTATAATAATTATTGCCTGTGTGCGGCTCCGTTTCACAAAACGTTCGGGGATGGTATCTTGTCGACCACGGCCACAGTCGTAGCAACCGTGGAACAACAGCCTTGACCAAAAAAGAAGTGCTTCACATCACTAGTAATTAGATTATTTCATTCTGCATCAAGATTGACGTCTCATGATCATGTCCTAACCACGTCCCTTTGTCGTCACGCTCACTAACTTGAGAGCGGTACGATATTCTCTCCAGGAGTCCTCCTATGGTGGAAAATCTGCGACTGCGGTGGTCGTTGTACAACATGTTCGTCACGCTCATCAGAAAACATCGAAAGGGACTCATTCGAGCGCCTTCGCGAAGGAAACGCGATCGAATATGCACTCGCGACTACAGTGGCGTGCATACTCACCCTCGTTGACACGGGTGCCAGGCTGTCTGGTTACGGAAGACAGCACAAATCGTGAAAAGGTTCAAGTATCACCGAGAAGCATCCGCCACTCGCGTATGCACCACATTGCACGGCCAGTCTCTCCTCTAATAATTGCGAATACAGTTAGGCGCACGAGTTCACCGTAAGTTCTAGAAAAGTCGAATGCCCACTTGCAGATCGAGGGAATGGGTTACCTTAGAGCCGCATTTCCTTTACAGATAGTTCGGGAAAGGTTATGTAAAATTGAACAGTGGTACAAAGAGAGGCGGTCGGTTCTTGATGAGCCAACATTGGATACAGGCAGGCCCATACTTTAGAGGAAGTTATAACATGCGAGGGATTTGTTCGAGTGGCTATTAATAATGCCAGCTCGTGGAACTGTGCTTAGATTCAAGCGGTTTTGTGTAATATAGACGCTTCTCTCGTTTGTAAATACATTTCTACTTTGTTCGTATTTCTGTTCATAAATTAACTTCGTCTGTTGCTTAGAGTTCATTGTCTTTTGTCTCGTCTAATCAAGTATCATATATTACGTGAAGAGAGTAGTATGTAATTTAACACCAAATTGCTTGTGCCGGACCTAGGATCGAAAAAGGGCGCCAGATAAAACAGCTTTAACGCTGCATCGTCATGCCGACAAAATTAGGGTTTTGCGTGACTTCTAATATTTTTTTATTGTACCTTCCGTTAGGGCAATGCGTTCCTTCCCACAAAACTTGTGCTTTTGTAGGGCATTCGCACTGATATAGAAAATAATTTCGATTGGAATGTTGCGTTAAATAAAATAAATTTGTGGAACCTCTAATGATAACACTTGATGTTAACGGAACCTGAATTTCCCCCGCTTCTCTTTCCTCCTCGGTGCCACGAGGTTTTTTGCCTTCAGACTGCAATTAAGAATCCCTGTGGCCTACATATCAAAGGTATCCAGCCGCCTTCAAAAATATTTTAAATACGAAATTATGCCCACAAATTCTTTATTTCAATTAGTTATCAAACCAAAAAACGAACAATATTGTACAAATGTGTAGGTTTTAATAGTCATATGTTATAGCGAGTGCCTTTACAAGTATTTCACTCACTACATTTACAGTTCCCTTGGATTCAAACTAGGAGAACATACATCATTGGTAGAGGAGGAAGGACAAGCAGACGAATTTATTTTTCACTTAGCTAAGTTCTTAGACATTTTTTCTCCAAATTGCATAAAGCCTGTTCTATGGAGACTGCGTATTCGCACTACAGATATATTTTCGTTCGTATGAAAAAGGTTCAAGGTAAAAAACGCTTTTGAGAGGTCTCTTGGCCAAGCCTCAAGGAGGAAGGAAGCAAGCTGTACTTTTCACATGGTGCAATCATTGTTGGATGGACTTCCGAACCTCCTATATTCCAACTTTAACTTTGTTGTTTTGAACTCAATCTGGGCACATATAAAAGAACTTTATTAGTGCAAACAGAAAAACGCCGGCCAAAGGCTTGGGTCAAACAACGCAGACGTTTCGACTTCCATACGGGAAACTTGTTAACTGAAAACTTTGCACGACGTGCGCTGCTTAAGAACGTTTCAATAATCGTGCGCGGCATCTTCAATACACATGCGGTAGATTTACATCGCTGCGAGTGAGCGCCTTTTTCGTCGCCTGTATCAGCAGAGACTCGAGATGCTAGCGTGAAAGCCCGTTCGTATACTTGGCGATGATGGAAGCCACTTACCAGCAGATATCATGTTGAGTTGATATGGCGTGCTCTGCAAGTGCATTGGAGCCGAAATTATTTTTTTTTCGACGTCCTTCATGTGTCCTTCAAGCGCCTTTTAAAATTTCCTCTTTAGCCTTGTAATGATGATCGCATCCACCGCAGGGAATCCTGTACACGATGCCGGGAAATTCTTTTCCTACTTTGTCCTTCACGCTCACCACCTGGTGTAATTTGCGGGAGAGAACGTGGGCAACCTGAATATTCCATGTACACAGCACACGTCCTAGTGCCTCACATATGCCCGGTACATACGGAATGGCCACACGGGATTGGAAAAGACTACGGTCCGGGCTTATTGGGCGCACAGAGCGGCACCCCAAGGAGTCCACCAATTTTTGGGGTAGCCACAACTGGCCAGTTTACGGCGTACTTGCATCAGGTATGAGGCAAGGTCCTTAGCTCTTGAACAGACTTTGGGGGAGAAGGCGGTCAATGCGCCCTTTTTGATAATGCAAACGCTGTCATCAATATATCGTAAGAAATATTTTGACCTGGATTGGAAAGAAGCCAGAGCCCGGTTTTGTATGGCTTTCATGGTCAGGTTAGCGGTGGTGACAGAAATGGGAGCATCCTTAACAGTTCCGTGCACCTGTGTGCAGAAAGTGGCTGGAAAGACGAAGTATGGTTCTTCGAGGCACAATTTGAGCAGCCTCACAAGGTCCTGCGCTTCGAAAAGTGTCCTCTCGCCGAGCTTCCGTCATTCCCAGGTGCAACCGAGCTCACCTCTACCGCCATGTTCACTTTGACGCTTGTCAACAGACTTAACTTCGAAAGGCACCAAGAAGTTGTCTTCGTCCGCCGTGAGGTCACGCACCTTTCTAATGAACTCACATGAGTTTCGTATAAAAGTCGACCTTTTCCAACTAGCAGAGCGAACGCAAAGTGGAGGTAGCGTTACAATTGGTACATAGGTGAACGGGTGAATTTCACCATAGGTCGCATAAGGACACCCCTCTAGGTGGATTTTGGGAGGGACCTACAAGGAAGGTGCTCACCCATTATAGAATACGAGCCTGTAGTATAGACACTTGTGCTATGGAAGCACGAAGAGGAAACTGTGGGCGAGAGATTTTTGTAGTTCTCGTTCTATCTTCAGCTTGAGATCTTTCTTTTGAGAACGCCGTAGGTACTCTTGTCTTCTAGGAGTTCCGCCATTTGTTTCTGTCTTAGTCGGTGCTGTATGACGGTTGGATTACCCTCGTCAGCAGGAAGGATAACAATTTCTTGGTTTTTACGCAGACTGTTGACTTCATGGCGCTCCTTATCCAGCATGTGGGTGGGCTGTCGGCGCGGATGGGTAGCAGGAATGCTCAATGCTCGTGTTCGAGCCCGTTCAACGCACAAACACGCCATATTGCACGTTCAATGGCGCAAACCACTTTCTTTGTATCCGGTGCAGGTCCGGCCTTGAAGCTTACCCCAAGTTCAAGCACGGCTAGCTCGACTGGAGTGAGCCTGTAGCTAGAAAGATTGTTGACCGTGAAACGTGCGCAAACAGCGGAACTAACAGCACTAGGATCCATGCGGCAGGACATCGGTCTCATCAAATTGTTACTGTGCGCTGCTTGGCGTCGGCGGGACTGTAGGCTAGCATTGTAGTTGGATGCTCGAGGACTGATTCGGGCATATGTACTCAAGGCGGCGAGGAGCAAAGGAAAGTTTATTATGAAGATTCCTGGTCGTGTCTATGCAGTCGAGAATCATGGCCTGCAGTAGCTGGAGTTCCGCTCTTCATATGACATGGTGTCCAAATGCACAGTCGACTGGTCGAAGCAAGTGGAGCGAGTTCTGAATCAGGTTATTTGCTTTGCAGGCGAGGTTGAATTTCAAATGATCTTTGAAGGATGATAGTCAGACGATCACGAAAACGTATTGGCGTACTTGAGTTATCAGAGGTTGGCAATACGACTAGCATAACTGGATGAAGTCTACGAATTGAGGCAATCTCGTCAGGTCGGGTAGCAACATCATTATTAGTAGCAAAAAAGGAAAACGCCGACCAAAGGTGTGGGTACACAATTGTAGACGTTTCGACATCCCTACGGTAGCCTTGTTCACTGAAAATTTCGCTCGAACGTTTCAATAATCGTCCGAGACACATAGCATGCGCAATCGGTGGATTACCATCCTAGTGATTCAGCGCCTTTTTCGTCGTCTGTATCAGCTGAGACTCGAGATATTGGCGTGAAAGCCTGTTCCTCTCCTTGGCGATGACAGAAGCGTCTTTCCAGCAGATATGCTATGCCGAGCTCTGCCAGTGCCGAGGAACCGAGTTTATTGTTTTCGACGTCTTTCATATGTTCCTTTAAGTGGCTTTTGAAATTCCCGCTTTCGCCTAAGTAAACATGGTCGCGTCCATGCAGAAACTCCTGGTGTCTTTCGACATCAAGTCTCTGTTCACAAGCGCCCTAGTGAACTTGGCAGCAGATGTGTGCGCAGTTTCCCTTGAGAACTACTCGAAGCTCAGTGAGAGGACACCTTTCTTAGCACATGACCTACTGAGGATGCTCACATTTTGCCTAGAAAAAGTATACGTTGTCTTTCGAGGCACTTTCTACAAACAGGTGGACGGAACTGCTATGAGTGCTTCCATTTCTGTCACCACCGCTAACCTGACCATGTAAGCCACAGAAAACCCGGATATAGCTTATTTGAAACACCGGTCAAAACTTTTCTTGCGATATATTGATGACTGATTTTGCGTGATCAAGAAGGACGCACTGACCGCATTCACGGAGCACCTCAACAGTATAGAAGAGGCAACCAAGTGTAGAGTCGAGGAGGAGGTTGTCAAGCGTCTGCATTTTTGAAAACCATCCTGCCGCAAACGCGCCGTTGCGGACTCATTAATTCAAGGATCCCGCAAAGTCGGCTCACGACCTGGGGGACATAGCTCATACTGGGCGCAAGTACGCCGTGAGCTGGCCAGTTGTGGCTACCAAAACAAACTGTGCACTCCGTGGAGCGTTGCTCTGGGCACCCAATAAACAAGAACCGTAGCCATTACCAATCACGTGTCACCATTCCGTATGTACCGGGCATAAGTGAGACATTGGGACATGTGCTGCGCACATACAACGTTCACGTTGCCCTCGTTCCCAAACTCAAGTTACGATACGAGCTGGTGTGCTTTAAAAACAAACTATGAAAAGAATTTCCCCGCATCATGTACACGATTCCTTTCGCTGGATACCACCATGTTTACTTAGACGAAAGGGAGATTTCAAAAGGCGCTTGAAGAGACAAATGAAAGACGTAGACAAGAAAGTCGGTTCCAGTGCACTTGGAGAGCACGCCATATAAACTGGACATATCTGCTGGGAAGAGACTTCCGTCATATCCAAGGAGAGGAACGGGTTTTCATGCCAGTATCTTGAGTCTCTGCTGATATAGACGACAGAAAAGACGGTTAATTGCGACGATGGCAATCAACCGCCTATGCATGCAAGAAGTCTTGTGCGATTACTGATTCGTTCCTAAGTAGCGCTCTTCGAGTGAAGGTTTCAGTGAAGGATTCTGTATGGAAGTCGAAAAGTCTACATTTTCTGACCCAAACCTTTGTTCGTTTTCCTTTTTTTTTGAACTATTAATGTCCTTGCTACCCGACCAGAGATCGTGTCAAACCTTAGACTTAATATAAGAAAACTAACTAAGCAACGGGGTTTGCTTCTAAATCCCATAGTGGAATAGTGGCGGCCGTCTTAAATATGACAAACTCATGAAAGCGGATGAAATATGCACTCGTTACCTTACTCAAACCTGCAGCTTGATTGTCTCATAACGGTGGCTAAAAGGATTGCATGGGAAGGAATGTGTGACAGAGGGGTGAAAATTAGCTTGGCTGCGAATATCTAGAAATAATTGGAATACATTAATTTGCGCTGCCTCAGGAAGTGGATAATTGGGGCCTTTGCCCTGCAATGCAGGTAATGCTGATGATAACGACGTGGATACTAGCTAGTTACTTTCAATAAACATCCTAAATTTTAACTCTTTGCAAAATAACATCTATATGTAAATCGCTATGCGAGTTTTGTCGATCGATCACATTTTCGAAATGAAAACTATTCTGTATAGGAGCAACGTGTTCATGAATCAAGAAAACACATTGCGCCTATTTCATCAAACATTGGGCCCGTGTGACATGCAAACCTACAAATTCGCACCATTTCTCTGTTACTGCATAGTCTACTAGAGCATTGTTCGCTTCTCAGGCCAGTAAACTAAGCGATTGTATATATCTAATAGATAAAGGGAGCTGTTTAGACATGACTGTACAAGATCATTTATTAGTACCATATATAACACTTTGCTTTATCTTTTACGATATTTGTCACTTAGCGCTATGGGGATGCGAGATTGTGCATTAAAAATTATTTTTACAAGTTTACATAACATAGAACATCTCTGACGGGCGCCAGTTAGAAAGTTCAAGGTACTAGCTGCTACAAGGAGTTCATGAACATAGTTTCCATGTTGTGAGACTGAATAAATCACCGCCGTGCAGCTGAGTAGCTGCGCATCCAGGAGAAATTGAACATCGATGGCACAGTAGAGAGCAGATTATATGCAACCAATATTCCTGTAAAATAGAATGAAACACTAAATGAAGTGTCAAACATTTTGATTAGAAATTATTTATTATTTTGTATCCTTACTTGATTTTACTATATATAAGCGCTTTTCACTACTGTGCAAGGAAGAAAACATATTTGCCCACAGCTGATAAACCTCTGCAAGTAATCTGTTTCTCTCACCTGTTTCTTTTGGTTGGAACCAGCAAGCATCAGCTTAGCGTCAAAAGTTTATGTATATTGATGATAGGGGGGAGGGGGGGGGGGGGCAAAATGCAAATTAATCACTAGTTCACCTTTTGGTTTACCAACAAACCAGGTCAATATAAAGAGCCGAAAGGACAAAGATTAAGTGGTATGATAAATGTGTGGCTCACTATATAACCAGATGATCCTCGGCCTAATGCGAATCTGCAGAGGGCTTTTTTGGTGAAGTCTCTGTAGAGCTGCTGTAAACGTTTCTTTGCTAATATTTTCCCTGATTTAGAAGCCATAAGGGACTGAATGTTGACATATTGTATGCTAAGGACAATAGCACATAATACACCCTTGCGTAATCTGAGTTTAATGCGCTCTGCTGTGCTTCATATTGATTCCGTTTCGCTTCTGAACTTGAGTATCTCTACGCAAAACAGGCCTTAATAGGAGAACTTATTTTCAGTTTAATTCATCTCATTTCTTTTCGAGTAAAGCAATGTCTTAATTTTTACAATTGTTGTTAAGCAGTGTTGTAAAATTCTGTCTGTTATGATCCTTTATTCTAAGCTCCTGGCTTCTTAAGTAGAACTAATAGAGCAGGCAATAAAAAGTGCGGATCCAACAGTATCCAGTTCAATCGTTTGTTGCGGCAGTGATCAATGTGTCGAAAATAGTGTGCGCTCTATATTTTCGTATAGGTATTATTCTTTTTTCAAGATTTCACAGAAAACAACCTCATTCTTGGTTTACTCGAAACACAGACCACCCACTCGACGATACCAGTCGCGGAAAGTGCACTACCTCTGTAGTAACAAATGATACATCGTTTTCAGTATTACTTTTTAAAGACAACATCCGGGTTAATGCGCTACATTGTCGAAACGTGTGGCGTGGTTCACTAAATGTTTCTGTTTTCTGTAAGTTGTTTCCAGGAATTTACGTCTTAAGGGCTACATATTTTCGGAAGCGGAGAGCTATGATGACAAGCGCAAGGTGGCGTACGTCTACAGACACAAAGCTTCTAAGGTGATGTGTCGACGATTCCTACGATGAAGAATGGGCGTATTTCTGCTAAAGATAGGACTACGTTTTTGGAAGACATATTCAGTCAACAACAATGGGTAAATTTGTTTGGTACGGCTTAAACCATTTTTTAGAAGTTTACTTCGTGCTAAAATTATCTGTGTTCTCTCAAAAAATGAAGACAAACACACGTGCGTGCACTAGAAATTTATGTGGCTTGTTTTCTATCGCTTATTCGCAGTACTTAGTGTGAACGTGGAGCCCTTCTGGAAGCGTGAAATCACATCCCTCACCGCTTTAGCGCTATTTCTATACTGGGCGTCCTGTCATTGCTCGTCAGAGTTGCAGTCAGTGACTCAACATCATTAACATCTTCGGTCTACGGAAAATCAAGCGTCGGCGCTGTTTTCGGCGTTTTCAGCGGCAAATGAAGCTCATACCCATGACAGGTGTTGTTGGCAGACGATCATGCAGGACACTGATTTGTTGGCTATTTGAGTGTCTTCACGACGAAGGACGAGTGTGACGTGTTGATGCAGTTAATAGAAGGGAAGGCATTCACGGATGGGAACTGAATGAGCACAACATGCGAGATTGTGCTTTGTAGGGCATATTGAAAGATGTGAGAGGAGGTTGCCACCGTGTGGTGACCGCCAGCGATCACCTTAGGGACTGCCGTCCACAGCGTGCATACATGAGCGCAATCAACACCGTGAATAGCAGGCGACATGGCGATATCTTCTTGTGACGTCAGCAACCTATGGTTGCCAGACCAGAAAGGTGCTTTCGATAATAATATTAAAAATTAATTTTAAAGCTATCTACTGCACCGGTTCAGCTCAAGTTTGAAAATTTATAATTTAACGTGTATGGAGTGCAATGCAATAATCAGTTTATGCTCAAATGTTAGCTGTCATGGCCCCTTTAAGTTGGATTCTCTTCATTCTAACAAAATGCACTGCGAAGGCCCGCACAGATGCCTCACCTAACCCAAATAGTTATGAGTGGTCTGTGGTTATACCTTCCTGGTCTCTCTTGAATGACGTGAAGAGGTCTGTATCACATCCTTACCATTCTTGTGGAAACAAGTGCCTAGGAGCTGCGAAATGTTCATTCAAAAAAATCTCCCGTATGACTGAAGACTTTTCAGTAATTTCAATGCCGCCTTTCTAGCTCTGCACGCTGCACTACAGGCAGTGGGTCACCTGAACAATTCGTTGTAGAGATTACCAAGCTCTATCAGGCACTGCAATAAAATGGGATGGCAGTTTTCTCAGTGGCTGTTAGGGCACAGCGGCATTAAAAGAAATTACCGCGCGAACGAGGTGTCCCGTTCTGCCCTCTATTATAGAGTTCCTGTCACAATCCCTTTATCGAGCGTGGACGCAGCGTATACGTTTCGTTGTTTACAAATTGGGCTAAGGCTCTTTATTTATTTATTTATTACATTCCTCAAAGCCGGGTGTAAGGCCGCGATGGTCCTTTCTTTAATGTTTCGGCACGCTCGCCACAGAAAACGGCAATGGAATTTTCTACAAGCTGCGAGAACGCAACGCGGCCGATTACGTAATCTCGACCACCGCGCTGCGCCTCCTCTCCCTCGTCTTCATGGCCGGATTCATGCGTGCATTCCTCCGCACGGTCCCGGCCCTCCTCCTCGCTACGCGCCAGAGGGCCGCGCGTGCTGACCATGTTCGAGTAAATTCAAAACCTATCCAGAGGGCCGAGGGGGGAAGGCATAGCTTTGGCAGCGCTAAGCTGTTTTCCGCTCCTCCTCCGCGCCTAGAAGCTTCTGCGCTGGCTATTTAAGAGCGCGCCGTGCAGCCATCGACGGTTCTGGTTCGGATTCAGAGTTTGGTTTGATTCTCGCTCGGAGAAGACAGCGTAGCAGGCAGGCCCCGACTGAGAAGTCGTAAAAAGAGCAATGCTCTCAGTTTCCAGTTAAGTCTTTCGCCCAGTCTCTTTTGTAAAGTGTGTCGCCTCTCTGTCTCGTGTGAATAAGTTTTCTGTACCCTGTGCTTCGTGTTCTTTTTACATAAAGTTAAGTTTCGTTTTGTTACGGCAAGCTCGTCGGCCTTCGTCTCATTGTGTGTTTGTGTGTGAACTGCACGTCGCCTGCCGAATCGAGGAGCACCTTGGAGAAGTGTGGAAGATTCACAGAAGAGACTAGAAGAACCTGACCGTTTACTCTGAGGATGTTTCTGAGGGGAATAGCTATAAAAATAATAGAACAGGTTAAACGAAACGAAATCCAAAATAAAACCATTGTGTTCTTGCTTGTGCATTTCTAGCTACAAGGGTAAGAATAACAGTGCTAAGTGCAAGGCATACATAACTCTGGTAGTTAAAACAGAAATGACTGCAATTCTTAAGAGCTTGAGTGTTCAATATTAGCTATGTTGGTACGGAATCGCATGTTGTTTGGAATGCTGGCTGTCTTATCCGAGAAGGTAATTCCAGTGTGATGTGCTTGGAATGAACGACTGCGAACAATCACAGCTTTTTATGATGCGATGACGACATTATGTGCATGATCAAGCCTGGATGATGTGAAATACGGAGCAGAAATTAGTTAGTCGCATAAAAAATCAATTGTGAAAGATTTTATGTAATAGTCATAACCGTGAGGATGTTCGATGTGAGGCTCAAAAGGAAAATTTAGCTTGTTTTTCATGGAGCTGTACACTGCTGTATTATGCTAGTTGAGAAGGATGGAGCGGAAAGAGTTGTTTTGCACGAGCTCGAGTGAATTACTTTAGCTAGTAGAACTCGGTACCCCAAATGTCTGATACGTATTCGCGTTTGGTGCGGAAAAGCGTTTTACACAGCCCTAGTTTTAATGAAGTATGACCAATACAGATGTTGCGGTGCATGTAGCCTAAGATACTGTTAGCGTTGTTAATTAAGGTGTTGATGAGGAGTGACCAATAGTGAGAGGAATATTTATGGGCGCCGAGGTATCGGTATGATATTACTGCTTCAAATACAATGTTATTCATCGGATATGTATTAGTAACAGTTGATGCGCATTAAACAAGAAAAATTTTGCGTTTGCCAGGATTTATTTGTATTAGCCATAATATACATCACGTGGATATGGAAGTGAAATCATCTTGCAGAGCGCAGATGCTGGTAATGTTAATTTCACGAAAAAAAACATCATGAGCAAAAAGGTGTATGTTCGAAGACGCTATTAGGTATGTCGATAATATAAGCAAGGAACAGGAAAGTGCCTAAACCTGAATCCTGCGGTACGCTAGGTTCGACGGGAAGTAGCCTTAGGGCACTGGGCACTACGCTACGCCTTCGTCTTCTCCATAATATGATGCATCGCGAAGCGGCCGTGCTACAAGTGGTGAAGATGGATTGATTGGGCCCTTACGATCCACTATTGCCTCAGGAGAGGGTTGGACGACAGCCCTTGTCGTGAAACCGAAGCGAGGGAAGGGACAGTAATTCCCTGCATGAATGCCCTATTTATTTGAGCTTCCAGGATACACGAAGAATAATTTATCGTGAGCAAAATTGAGTAAACGAAATAAGTGTTTCGTTCGGTTACCCTGACCTCCGTCTCAATCTTCGTCCTCTGGTAGAGGACATGATTTTCGTTCCGTGGCCACTGCAATTGAATGCTCTCAAGGCTATTAACCATAAGTCGTTCGGTCGATGTCGTAAGAAGGAGGGCGGGTGGCTAGTTTCTCTTCTTTTTTCTCCCGCCGAGTTGCGAGAAGGCCCGAGGAATTCATGACCTCTTTTAGCACGCCCTCGAGTGCTGTCCGGATTCCTTATTCGTCTGTTTCCTTTCCTGGAGCGGCTGCTTTGAGTGACAGATTGTGACTGTATTCTTCGTGCCTCTCTCTTTACCTTTTTAACAACCTCCTTCCTCTTTCCTACAGCAGGGTAACCAAACGGAACACTTAAATTGGTTACTGAATTTCGCTCACGATAATTGATTCGTGTATCCTGGGAGGCTATCATACAAAATGTGTTTAGGTTCAAGAGAATAATAAAACTCATGTATATAAACGGTGAGTGAATACTGACATGTTTTCTTGCACCAATTGGTGGCATACTAATTTAACAAGAGACGGAATCTTTCCTACGAGATGAACTATACACCTTCAGAGGCATAAAAAAAAGTTAACTACGGGGCTTGTTTGCATTATTCACTACAATCTTCTCATTTAGCGCACATGACCCAATGTATTTGTAGTTACCTGTCACATCCTCTATAGGAGATTGATGCATTTATAAGACACCCACGGAGGAGCGTCTGCAGGACGATGCGAATATAAAGTTGGTTTTTAAACATAAACATCCGCGTCATGTAGGCATTATTACGGGACCAACCAGCGCATTCCTAGACAAAAATAACAACAGGACATTTGTTTTGAGAAGCGAGAGTGTTAAAATATTTCAGCGCAACCTGATGAAGAAGCCTGAAAGGATCCCCAAATCATGGGTAGAATGCGTTTACTGCGTCTTAGAACAAGTATTGCCGGACTTTAATATGGCGCAACCGAGATATAAGTATTTTCCGGAAGTAAGCTTCTCGTAACTTCGTGTCCATTACTGAAAACAAAATTACATGAATTATGTCTAGTCCACAGGAGGGAAGGATAAAATGACGTGGAAACAATCAAACGTTTTTGAAAACGTTGCCGAAAACAATTAAATGGCTTTCTGAAACGTGCAACATCGCCGCCCTCACTTCGACCAATTTTGCATTGGTATAATTCTGCGTACTAAATCTCCAAAAACGCTACTGTTTTACTGTAACATCTTGAAACGAGATGAAAGCCGTAGATGTGAAGTCAGGGAGTGAAAGGGAACCTTCCTAAAGTAATTGTCGGAAAATATGTCACATGGATTCTTTATTTTACATCAAATAACGGCAATGAAACATCCATATTATGTTTGTTTTCATTTTAAGGGCATAGGTTAGCCCTATGCTTGCCATGAATTTTCAGCCGTTTTGAGGAACATGTCTCAGTAACTATAATTGTCATCCTGGTAATACATGCAACATTGTGTTGCTGACTTTTTGAGCTTTGTACTGAATCAGAATACAACTACCTCTTGTAACATCACTTTTTAATCAAGTTCTACCACCTAATAAGTAAATTGTGTGTTCTTTGTGTATTTGAAAATTTCTAGAGTAACGTTCTGCTTTGAATTATTTTAGTTCCGTAGTTAGTTATGTACAAGGATGAAAAGACATCAGGTAAGTGAAAAATACATCAGACGGTATAAAACATAATGGCACTTTTCTAATAAAAACACTCTTTTGTGATAATCAAAAATAATGTAAAAATATTGTTTAGAAACTATCTTTTGTTTGCACAAGCACAATCAAGATAATTGGTTTAATATTAGCTTCGTAGTGGGTGTCAAAATTATTTCCGCCTTTTCCTCTCCTTGCCCCTAAAAAGAGGCTCGTCGCAGGACCTGTTTTGTGAACTTTCGCACTGCTCAGTCCGCAAAGTACATTCGCTGGGGGCAAGCTTCCTAAAGCCACTTGATGATGTTGAGGCCAGAGTTCAATCCACAAAATTTCAAAACTTTCGTGTGCGATGCTGCCATCATTGAATTAAAGGACAGCCTCAGTGCTGCCATCCTCAGCGTCTGTAGAATAACAAACACCTAACAAAAACAAAAACATGGTTGAGTGATGCATTATGATTTTGAGTTCACACATGAAGGCACTTGTGGAGCTCAGCCTGCGATAGCTGCTTATACACGGGCTTGATTACATCCAAGACTGATGCAGGCGAGTGTTCCTTGTGGACAAATATTTTGCCCTCTAACTGACTTCTGTTGATAGGCACATCCAAGTCAGGCCCCATTGGGCAAAGTGCATGGCATGAGTCATTGTATGTGGACGATAACTGTAACTATGTTGCCCAAACAGCCTTCCGCATTTCGCAAGTTTACTACGTTCCTATACAATGTACAATCCATCAACAATCTACAATATAAATCCTGTACAATGCACAATCTATATTGATCCTAGAATGAAAACACATTGGAACGGAGATGCTCGAAGTTTGCAGAAACGTTGAAAAAACGTGCGCAGCGTCGTTTATTGTCTTAGCTAAAGCGGGAAAATAGTTGCCAGGCTGTTATTTGTAAATCGACGATTCCAGGCAAGCTTTTAAATATGGTAGCGGGTTTTATTTTCAGCATTCACGATAAACGCTGAGGGTATTCGAAAAAGGAACGTGGTCGCTCATTACTTGTATTCGGAAAGTATGTTTCTCGGCCCAAAATATGACGTTACATGAAAACACCCCGCCCCAATATATTTGTATAGAAAGAGCTGAATTTCTCAAATTGTGAAAGCACAAAAATTGTTTTTTTTATTTTACTTATTCTGCGGCCTTAAGCAACTTATCTCATCCATAAAAGTGAAAGAGGGAAATAAACAATTGATCTATTGAATTGTTTATCCCAGCCACAGCCAAGGAAAACATCTGACACTAAACAAGAAAAGCCATTTATTAATTATGGTTTGTAAGAAAAGTAAAAATAATTCTTAAACGTTACTGGTTATGAAATCTTAATGTCGTCATGATTCAATACCTCGTGCGTTGATGAGAATTCTACTAAAAACTAAGTCGTTTTACAATTCATTAGATATCAGTGTATAGCTACGAGTTCTCGTGAGGTTCTGCTCACTAAACCATACGCAGAAGCGTTATTGCTTTAGTTTTGCAATGCGGAATATAAAACGTGGACAGCTGCCAGTTATATGTTGCTGCGAGAGTGTGTAAGTGTACAACTGAACATCCCCACACAAGAAAGTTTTTACGTTCATATTCCGCTTGGTGAAATCACGTCCAGTATAAAAATTGATGTGGTCAAAACGCAAGTATTTCAAAATGTCTTCCTTATTTAGGTTCAAAAACTTAAAGATTTATTTCATTATCACTCAGATGTGATGTCTCGAAGATGCCGTAGTAGGTCTATGAGGGAATATGTGCTTTCGGCTAGGAAATACGTGCAACTGGCTGAATTCAATCTCGTTGTGCATAGATGTTGTAGCGCAAGAAAGTGTTCACATTCGGCCTCAGTGTATCAACTTCAGCCTTACATAACAGTGGGCTGACATTGAGCCTTGCGACAAGGGCCTATGACATAGACTTAGTATGTACACCAAGGAACCAAAAATAGTTCTTTTCATAATGCTTTTAATGAGTACGGACGTCTTAGAACATGTTTCATGACAGATAAGTAAACAATACTGAATTATGCATGATTCATGGTTCCTCAAAATTCTTTATGGCATCGGTTATTCAGGATTGATATACTGATAAACGAGAAGCGGTCACCCAAGAGCGTAAATCCGGTACATTCCAGTTTTAGCTGCCAAGATAGCAATAATGTAGCACAGAGAGCCGGAATATCACTGTTCTTTGAAAAGAAAATCGTGACATATAAACGGATATTTCAATATACTAAAATATAAAAATTCACTTGGTGGGCCATCGACAACGTATTCAGAATAACTGCTTCAGGGGCGAGTTGGTGCCGCATAGTAGGCAGAACTGCGGCGAAACCTACTCATAAGCCTGTGTTGTTTTTCTATCCACGTGTTTGTGTATGTTGTGCCGCAGTTCTATGGACAAGGTAATGATAGTAATAAAAAACGTGAGTCACAGACATGGTCTCTTTTGAGTAATCCACTTGGCAATCTCCGTAGGCTTTATAAACTTGATTTTTTAACATTTAACGTTCTCCAGTTTATTTTGCCTTAGAAGCATTGCATCTGGCGATGTGCAGTTCTTCGAGTCGTAGCAATGACATAAAGTCAATGAACTAAAACATTCCGGTTGGAACAATGTATCGAATATTTAAATAGGCTACCCTCTCGTCCACTCATATGTCTCCTTAACTGAGATCCTGCATTATGTCGTTTTCAGTTTCTATGACACAGAAGCTTAGGATAAAGGATTAAAAAATACATTAACGCAGGGTGTGCTGTTGTTATTTGCCCTTAAGGTCGAAAGTCAAAATCTGTCAACAACTCTTCAGATGCTTTCAGTCACGAAGTCCTGGAAGCTCTAAAATGGCAGCAGAACATTTTATTGAATTCAGAGAGTGCTTATCGAGGTCAAAATCATGCTCGATCATCTGGCTTGGGACTACACATCTAGAATTTGGTGTGCAGCTGCCTAGTTCGTCAGGATTCTTGTTCATGCTTAGGGCATACGGACTATGGAAACATAAAATTTTGTTTCGTCAGCGCCATGGCATTAGAAGTGGCATGTCCTCTCCTACAGCAAGTGGTCATGACAACCAAGCAATGAGAAAATGTGCTTGTACAAACAATTCGAATAACGTAAATTTCCAAACCCTTGTGCCGAATAGTATTATTTGTAGTCAGCATCCATAACCCACTCTAGTAGAGATCAAATTTAAGTGAATATGGATATGACTGGTTGGTTGCAGCACGATATTTAAGGACATCATCAATTCAGTGTATAGGTTTAGATACAGAATAGCCAATGTTGCTTCGAAACGAGCGCCTGGGTCCTCCGCGCTAGGCAATACAAGGAAGCCGCCTATATATATATATATATATTGAAATGTGGATTTAATAGATGGTTTGAAGGTCTAGCGCTGGCAGTAAATCGGGCACAGCAGGATCGGGATACCAGCCGCAGAGCACAGCTTCAGCGCGAGCGAGATGGGCGCCGGAGCCCAGCGATGGTGATGGCGATGCCGCAGCGTTTTCACTTCTTTGTCTTCTTTACATTTCCCCCGCGTGAAGAAGTCGCCATCCTGGCGACTCAGGGAGAAGAGACGACCAGAGGGTTGTAATATGGCTTGAGGCGGCTAACGTGGACAACCTCGCGGCCGCGACGGCGGTGGTCGGAAGAAGGGGTGACTGGCTCGATGACGTAGTTCACAGGGGATGTGCGTTCCAAGACGCGATAAGGTCCATGGTATTTGGTGTCTAGTTTGTTGGTGGCAGGAACGCATAGCCAAACGAAGCTGTCGGCCAGGAACGTGGGAGCAGGGGTATCGGTATCATGCTGATCTTTGCGATAGCCTTGAGTGTTGCAGGTAAACGTGCGAGCTAGCTGACGGCATTCCTCGGCCTTCTGTGCAATATCTGACAAAGCACTGTACTCAGAGGCATCTGGATGGTATGGCAAAATTGTGTCCAGAGTACAGGATGGTTCACGGCCATATAAGAGAAAGAAGGGCGAAAACCCAGTTGTTGCTTGGGTGGCAGTGTTGTACGCGAACGTTACGAATGGCAGTACCTGGTCCCAGCTGGAGCTTCCCGATTCAGATGTAACATACATTGCGAGCATGTCCCCAAGCGTACGGTTGAAGCGCTCCGTGAGGCCGTTTGTTTGTGGGTGGTACGCAGTTGTAGCCCGAAGTATCGATTTACAAGACGACAGGAGCTCTTGAACTACTTCGGAAAGAAAGACACGACCTCTATCACTGAGTAGCTCGCGAGGGGCGCCGTGTCGAAGAATGAAGTGGTGTAGAAGAAAATGGGCTACCTCTCGGGCTGTCGCCGCGGGAAGTGCAGCAGTCTCGGCGTAACGGGTTAGATGATCGACGGCGACGATCACCCATCGATTACCAGCGGCACTGCATGGTAGCGGACCATAAAGGTCGATTCCCACGCAATCAAACGGGCGAGCTGGACACGGTAAAGGCTGGAGAGGGCCAGCGGGGTGGCGAAAAGTCTTGCGTTGTTGACAGGCGGTACAAGAGCGAATATTGCGCCGTACGAAATTGTACATTCCCCGCCAGTAGTACCTCTGACGAATTCGATCATAGGTTTTCAGCACGCCGGCATGAGCGCTTTGCGGGTCAGTGTGATGGTGGGCACACACCTCGGAGCGTAGGTGGCGCGGAATGACAAGAAGCCACGTTCTGTCGTCTGAGCTGTAGTTCCTTCGGTAGAGAAGGCCGTCCCGAATGGTGAAATGGGAGGCCTGTCGGCGGAGTGCCCGAGGATGCGTAGCCGCGGAAGTAGTGCCAAGGATATCTAGCAGGTTAGAGACCCAAGGATCTTGTCGTTGCTCGAAAGGCATATCCTCAATGGTGAGTGCTGACAAGGATGCTTGAGGAGGGGACGATGAGTTAGGCGAGTGCACCGGTGAGCGAGAAAGAGCGTCGGCGTCAGAGTGCTTGCGGCCAGAGCGGTACACTACACGGATGTCGTATTCCTGAAGCCTTAGAGCCCAGCGCCCGAGTCGGCCAGACGGATCCTTGAGAGACGCGAGCCAGCAGAGAGCGTGATGATCTGTAACTACCTCGAAGGAGTGGCCGTATAAGTAAGGGCGGAACTTCGTTATAGCCCACACGATTGCTAAGCACTCCTTTTCGGTAACGGAGTAGTTGGACTCGGCTTTGGTAAGAGCACGGCTTGCGTAGGCAACAACGTATTCGGAGAAGCCAGGCTTGCGCTGGGCGAGGACGGCGCCGAGGCCGACACCACTGGCATCGGTGTGAAGTTCTGTAGGTGCAGTAGAGTCGTAATGGCGAAGGATTGGCGGTGACGTCAGAACATTGCGCAGTGTCGCGAATGCATCATCGCAGGCTGGCGACCAAGAGGAGAGGTTAGGGGTGCCTTTCAAGAGCTGTGTAAGGGGGGCTATGATGGTTGCGAAATTGCGAATAAAACGACGAAAGTACGAGCAGAGGCCCACGAAGCTTCGCAGTTGTTTCAAAGTGGTCAGTTTCGGAAATTCAGCAACAGCGCGGAGCTTCTCAGGATCAGGCAGAATTCCATCTTTGCACACAACATGTCCGAGTATTGTGAGCTGGCGGGCACCGAAGCGGCACTTTTTGAGGTTCAGTTGAAGACCGGCGCGGGTTAGGCAGGTGAAGACCTGGCGAAGTCGAGTCAGGTGGGTCGGGAAGTCGGTTGAAAACACCACGATATCATCGAGGTAGCATAAACAGATATTCCATTCTAGGCCGCGCAGTACAGTGTCCATCATTCTTTCAAATGTGGCTGGGGCGTTACAGAGTCCGAATGGCATAACATTAAATTCGTATAGTCCGTCTGGAGTAATAAAGGCGGTCTTAGTGCGATGCTCCTCTGCCATGGGCACCTGCCAATATCCAGAGCGCAAATCGAGTGAGGAAAAGAATTCTGCGCCTTGCAAGCAGTCTAGGGCATCGTCGATTCGTGGGAGGGGATACACATCACGACGAGTAATTTTGTTGAGGCTGCGATAATCAACACAAAATCTTATGGAGCCATCCTTCTTTTTAACTAGGACCACAGGAGAAACCATGGGCTACAGGATTCTCTAATTACTCCGCGTTGCAGCATGTCATCGACTTGTTGGGCAATAACACGGCGCTCAGTCGGGGACACACGATATGGCCGCTGATGGAGAGGTGGATGAGCGCCAGTGTCGATGAGGTGGGAAACGGTCGTCGTGCGACCCAAGGAAGACTGCGGGATGTCGAAGGAGGAGCGGAATTGGCGTAGAAGATCAAGAAGTTGCTCGCGGTGGCGCGGCTCTAGAGCGCTGTCTACAGAATGGTCAAAAAGGTCCCGTTGTAGCGGATCGAAAGCCACACGAGTTTGGGTCAAGGCGTCAACTTGGCAAACAGGGAACGACTCATGATCAAAGGCGAACAGAAGGTCCACGGGCTCGATGCGGCCAAGGCACTCCCCTTCGATCAACATAGCGGGAGACGCAAGAGGATTGGCTACCAGGAGTGTGCTAGCGCCGTTGTTCATGTCAAGGACGGCAAACGGCAGCGGTAAGTGGCGGCGGCGGCAGACAACGTTAGAGGGCACAAAGAGGACTGTCGCGGCGGTAGTAAAAGAGGCAGTGAGGGGAACCAGAACAGCGCTAAGAGGTGGGATGGTTGTGTCATGAGCTACGAGGAGTTTGGCCGCAAAACGAGGACGCGGCTCGTGGAGCAGGGCATCAGAAGGTGCATCACTCGATTCAATGAGCTCTACTTGAGGACTGGCGCAGTCAATGATAGCATGATGCTTGGACAGGAAATCCCAGCCGAGAATGACTTCTTGGAACATGTTGAGAGAACGACGAATTCGATGATGTACAAGGCTGCAGCAATGACGACGCGAGCAGTGCAGACAGCTGTCGGCTGTATACTGTGAGCGGATGCGGTACGAAGCGATAGTCCCTCGAGGGGCGTAGTCACTTTTCGGAGGGAGCGGCAGAGTTTTTGGCTGATAACTGATACAGCGGCACCGATGTCGACGAGCGCAAGAGTATAAACACCTTCAACGATGACAGCAGTAACATTTGCGGGATTAAGACGAGGACTTTGAAATTCTGTCGAATACGCAGTTCGTGCCTCGCGAACTGCGGCGGTTAGTTTTCCGGTTGAGTAGCGGGTCGTCGGCGCATTGGCGAAATGGAGCGGCGACGTGGTGATGGTGAACGACGAGGCAGGAAGTCCGGAGGATCGGGGGATGCTGTTGGAGGACCCGATGGAACGGGGAACTGGGGGGTCAAATAAGGTGGCGCAGGCCGTGCAGCAAAGGCCATATTTATTCGGCGCCGCCAGTAGCGTGTAGTGTGTCTAGGGATGCCGCAGTGGTAGCAAATAGGCCTGTTGTCTGCAGTGCGCCATGGAGATGGTGTCTGACGCAAGGGGGGAGCAAAAGCTGTTGGTGCGGACCGCATGGGGGGCGAAGCATAGGCATATGCTGGCTCAGGCGGTGGACTTGAAGTGACTTCGGCATACGTGCGACGCAATACTTGAGGAGGAGCCGGCGCGAATGCTGGAGCGTAGCTCAGTGGCGCAACGCCGGACGATGACATTGTGGGCGTGGGGTACGGCATTGAGGGTGCGACCGGAGCTGATTGAGGAACAGGATTAGGGACGACTTCAGACAAATGCCGCTGGATTGCACGGCGAAGCTCCGGAACAAGGCCAGTTGGTGTCGACTCCTTAATATATGGCTGCAGAGACAGCTGCCGCGCGACCTCCTGCCGTACAAAAGCCTTGATGTCTTCAGAGAGGCTAGATGACTCCCTCTCCGCGGCAAGTTCAGCAAGTGATGCTTGAGACTGGCGAATCAAAACACGCTCCTTGCGGAGTTCGTCGTAGCTTTGACAGAGGTCGTATATTTCTTTGACCGTAGTGGGGCCTTTGGCGACGAGCATGTTGAAAGCGCCGTCATTAACTCCTGTGAGGACATGACGTATTTTAACGGCCTCGGTCATGGTCGGGTGAACGCGGCGACACAAATCAACAATGTCCTCAATGTAGCTGGTGAACGATTCACCGGGCAGCTGTAGTCGCGATCGAAGACGCTGTTCCGCGCGGAGTTTTCGGACGGTGGGGCGGCCAAAGACATCAGAAAATTTGGTCTTGAAATGCGCCCAGGTGGTGAAGTCGGACTCGTGGTTTCGAAACCACAGATTAGCGACGTCGCTCAAGTAAAAGATGACATTATTAAGCTTACGATTGTCGTCCCAGTTATTGTGGCGGCTGACCCGTTCGTAAGTGGACAGCCAATCGTCGACGTCGTCATCGCTGCTTCCACTGAAGGTAGCGGGGTCCCGTTGGCGAAGGGAACCTGTGCAGGTGACTGGCGGATGTAGGTGCGATGAAGTAGGCTCCGTCATTGGGGTAGTCAACGTTCTGCTTCGAAGTTCCAGGGCGAGATGGGTACAGGGAACCTCAGCTTGACCTCCACCAAGTGAAATGTGGATTTAATAGTTGGTTTGAAGGTCTAGCGCTGGCAGTAAATCGGGCACAGCAGGATTGGGATACCAGCCGCAGGGCACAGCTTCAGCGCGAGCGAGATGGGCGCCGGAGCCCAGCGATGGTGATGGCGATGCCGCAGCGTTTTCAGTTCTTTGTCTGCTTTACAATATACATATATATATATATATATATATATATATATATATATATATATATATATATATATATATATATATATATATATATATATATATATATATATATATATATATATATATATATAAATATATATATATATATATATATATATATATATATATATATATATATATATATATATATATATATATATATATATATATATATATATATAAGCTATCTCCTTCACCTAGTGTTTTCTTTTCCGCGACAGCATTTCTAGAGTTTCTCTAGTAATAAAAAGTTGAAATCGGCCCCAAAACACTGGTTTCGGCCACAAATCCGGATTATTTCAAACTGCTCATAACAAAAAGGAAAGGAGCCCAAGCTTAGTAACCTGAATTCTTTTTTTCTCAATCTGATCACAACATACGAGTGCAATATTCTGCAAATCTGACCAATATACCACAAAAGGAAGACAATATTTTAGGGATGCAACAAAGACAGATTCGTAACACTTAAATTACTCTGCATTGAACTGATGTGCCCTAGCAAAGAACACGGTAATTCTGTGGCGGAGATAGCTGGAAACGTGCTCATCAGTTGTCGAACTATGTATGCCAACTGCTTTTGGAAGAAATGTGTAACGATCATTGAAATATAGCATAAAATGGCTAATTCAAACGAGAAAGATATGAAACAATGTGGAAGCAGTAGTGGTTGCCTGCAAACATTCGAGATAAATGTGGTTGCACCTCGTGCCACACAGGCGATAAAAACTAGTCTTGCTGAGACTGAGTTACAAGACATAAAGGGCGCAAGATCATGCTGCTGCTATGAAAGAAAGGCCGCTTGCAAGTAGTCGTCAGTAACACTAATTATGTTTTGTCATAGTGCACTTCAGTATCTATTCGAAGTTCGAAACTTTCAGCCTAAGTCTATCAGTAAAGATAAACTTCACTTGAAATGTTTGACTTTTTTTTTCATACCTCTCCATATTTGAATTAATATGCCATAGTATGTGGAAGCTTTTAGTGAGGTGAGAGATGAAGAAAGGAATATTAGGGCCTATTTTTTCCTATTTCGCATTCGTTTAAAATATTCGGGACACCTCCAATATTATATTAAATGGCCACTTACACTTTCGTCTTTCCAGGGTTGCAGCACATAAGATGAATAAACAACTCAGTACCTTGCTGCTAGTAATCATGACATCAGAGTTTATTATCAAATCACAGGTAGGTTGACATTCTTTGATGTTTCATTTGTTGTGCACATGTACATTCGGGGCTCAACTATACCGCCGTGAGTTCCCTCTTAGATTTGAAATCACCAGCTGCTTGAATACCTTTTCCAAAATGACTAATACTCTGTGGAACCGATGAAATATCTGAAATGGGAATGACCGCGTGCAAATATTTTTTTTTTGCTTGAGCCAAAAACGTAGATAGCGCAATATCAATTCCAGATAATCTTTATATTCTTTTCCTTGGATACCATCGTCCGTCGATGATAGGCTGATACCTTTGACCCAGAATAAGACGCTGCCTTTTAGACGCATAGCAACCAATTTCTTCTTGGATGCAAGACCGCGATTACCTCAGCACAGTCGAAGGGTATCTTCTGTTTCATGTTTCCTTCTCTCGGAAAAAAAGTTTGAAGAAGCACGACAATCATTTACCAATATTGTAAAAATGCCGCCATGCTCATCTGCAATCTTTCTTAGTTCGCACAAATATATTTTTTCTCAAATCAATACTCAAACGTTTCGCCAATGAGGCCTACCAAGGACACATAGTTTGCTTTATTGGCATAGTTATGCAAGCGCATTTGCTACCGCGATATGCAAGACAATGAGTCTAGATCTGCAGATATTCCATTGGACTGTCTAAGATTGTATGATGTTTTCGTGAGGTAGTGCTCATATGAATACACAAGGGAAGTCCCAGTAGCAGTGTAGAAGCAGTAATCGATAAAGCACGGAATCGTCAAAGATAATGTGGAGACGTTTCGCTTCTTCCATTATTCGCGCACTAGTAAAGCAGGAGTGGAAAACACTTCAGAACATCGCGTCGCCACGGACTACGGCCAGAGACAGCCAGCTATTTACTTGTAAAACCTGAGAGCAATGGCTTCGATGTTACTTCAGCATGTACTGGCTATCTGAGTTGTGGACAATGCTTATCCGCTTCGGGTCGAAAAGGTTCATTATTTATTTAATTAAATAAGAAGAGGCTGGCCCTTCCACCTCTGACATTCTAGGGTGTAACATCCTGCAACGTGTTTTAAGCAAGTTTTGTTTCGCTAGTTGAGCATTCCTACGTTGCCTTATTGAAACTGTTTGCCTAATTCGGTCTGCACATCAAATGTCCTATGTGCCTCCTTCACGTCATCACAATCTCCTTTACCTTGTACGTTCATTTCACCATTCAGTTCGTGTATATTTCAGACGTGGTCTTCAATATCTTCAAAACGTATCTTTCTTTTATTTCTGCCACATGATCTTTTTCTCAGTTCATGATCACTACCTGTTACACTGAATCATAAATAGCAAGAAATATATATTTCTCCTCCCCTTTCTATTATCACGGTCGAGGAAAGAGGGCTGAAATCTAATTCCTCAGAATAAAAACGGCTGCCGGGTATTTTTCTCGACCCGGCAACTAGATGCTCAGGAGCCTTGAAGGCGGTTCCACTCACAATCTTACAACTTATATGCAAGATTGCTGGGATAAGACATAATACCGCAAGTATGGAAAGCGACTAATCTAGTCTTTGTTCCGAAGCCAGGGAAGAAGTTTAGCTTTGAACATCCTATATCAATTTTCGAAATGTCTTAAGCTGGGAAATTGGTGGAGCACATATCCAAAATAGATTGAACAAATTCATGAAAGACGGAAAACTCTACCATGATACCATGATAGGCTTTAGATAAAAGTTATTGGCATGCGATATCATGTCACAGCTGAAGGAGCAGGTGATAAAAACAGTCGGGACTAGATTCATTGTGGTACTGGACGTCTCCAAATCTTTCGATAATGTCAAACACGCAGCCCTACTTGAGAACGTTAGTGCTCTTCATTTTGGCATCCAGACATTAAACTTCCTTAACGACTTCCTCCGAAATTGAAGCGAAAGAACTGCCTGGATGGACAGACACGAAAACAATTGATTGCTGAGTAATGGGACCCCGCAAGGAAACTTCCTCTGTCCTACCCTATTTATTGTAGCAATTATATTGCTTTCAGTGCAGCTGGGGAGAATCCAAAATCTGCATCACACCATATATATACGGACGACTTGGTGATGTAGGCGATAATGGGTAGTGAATGACAAAATTAAAGCACAGTTTAGAGACCATATATATAATCGAGAAATATATTGTGCCGATTAGATTAAAATGCTCGGCAGTTAACCCAGTGGCTCATTTTTTGTCATATTAAAAAAGGAAAAAGAACAGACCGCCTTCAAAAGGGCCATAATAATGATTTGCGGGTGAATAACAATGCGGTTCCGTCCGTAAACAGTATTAAATTCCGAAGGCTGCACATGCAAGCAAATGCTAAAACATAAACATTGATGAGAATTGAAGCAAGTAATCTCCAGATGTGCCGGATAATCAAGCGCAATTCTAACAAGCATGCGAGAAAGCAGGAGGCCAAGCTTTAAGAGTGCTTCATTTTTCCGTAATAAGCCATGTGCTGTCTTTTATCTCAAACAGGGCAAGGTAAAAAAGCAAAAATTAAATCCTAATCACAAGAATGATAAGAACAACACCAGACCACCCTCCGAACGCTTCCACGGCAAATCTTTCAAGACTAGGTGTGTCTAACATCCCGAATCAGATCATACATCTGCCAGTGTCGTAGCATCAAACACTTTTGACAAACAAAACAAAAATCATTAAACGCCTGGAGTTCGAATGCTATGAGTATGCCACGAAGACAGGTAACCTGCCTAGAGCAATCAGGAATCAATTCGAATGGGGATTTGCTCAAAGAAGAGTCGAACACGACAGCTTCGGGATCGGTGTTGTCAAGTAAGGTTGCTTTAACTCAGCCCGATGCGTTTGTGCTAAATGTTTACTTTTGATATTGTTCTTTACTACATTAAACGATAAAACCAGGCTAGAAATATTATTTCTGTCCTATTATAGTTGAAAGAAGCAGCGTTGATTATGCTTTGAATAGATATCTGATAGGAATTTCTTGTAAGGTATGCGTAAAAAATGTATAGATGTACAGGCCAGTTTAACAACATTTTTTTACATCGAACTGCCATTTCGAATTTCCGCCAAGAAAGTTACCGCATCAGCGATCTCTCATGACCAGCGCACATGACAAGTGTGAGCGCCTTTGAAACTCAGTAGATATTGTGGGTTTCTGATTTTAAATCCGTGACGAAGACTCGGTTCTCGAACAATTTTCAACTGCCAAATAAGACAGCAGCTGTAAACAGTACCAAATAAGTGGTTTTATGGTGTCCACTTCTCGCCGGCAGTTTAAAATCAAAACACGTTACAAGATCATAAACGTCACCGTTCTCTACAATTGAAGTTATAATGATACCATTCTAATGAAGGCGTAAACAGTTAACGCCAGGTTTTTATTTTGAAGTGCTCTTAGAGGCTGTTTCACAAAAAAGAATTTCCTTTTAATGACGTTGACACTTCACGTCAAGCCGCTATGTTTGTTTGGGAGCCACCGAATCTTCTGCCGCATTCAATGCCTAACCCGGTCGCAAAATTGATGGCCGCGGCTTGACAAAACGTAAAACATACTACTCTCCATCATCTCATGGAAGTAGACAATAGCAAAATGACCTAACTCAAAGAGGCGCCGAGAAAACGAGTACTTCGTATCTTTAAGCTAAAAGTAAAACGAACGAAGCCCGAGAAAAGGTGGAAACACTAGTTAATATGGCAAGTAGACTAATCAGAATAATCGAGAACTGCTGGGAAACGATAAGGAAGAGGACAGGATACTGGCTACCATACATCAAACTAGTAGATGCCCCAGAAAAACGCAGAGCTTAGACGGTAATTAGGCAAGCGCAAAAAGCAGCCTTGCGGCTGTCGAACTTCACATCTAGAGAAAGCCTCACGCGAGAAGGAATACACTACACTCTGGTGGAGCTCAGCGAGGCTCACCTCATGATGAAAAAAGAAGGATAAAGCGCACATGATCAGTAGAGCCACACATGATCGCCAAATGATTTCCGTAGAACTTTTCGAGATAGGAAGCAAGTAAGAGCAGAACCCTACATTCGTATAAAAGGGCAAAGCAGGATTTGAGAAGAGGAACGAAAATTGAGAAATATTCGGCAGAAGAGTTGCAGAAAAGTCCCTTTCCGACATGAGACTCATTATCAGCCATATGAAATATGGATGCTACGAGTTGCCTCTCTACTTACAAAACACACATTTGGACAGCGAAATGTATATTGTAAGTCCGTAATTTATCATGGGCCCTAGGCTTCGGCACAGTAAAAGCTGACTTTGTTTATGGACTGTGAGTGTTCTTGGCTATAAATACTATCCCAGTCAAAAAGTACTACCGAAATGGGTAAAAATAAGACAAAATATTCTGTAGTTCTGTTGCAAACATCAGATTTTTCTGTAGTTCTGTAGTAATTTTCTGTAGTTCTGTAATTTTTTGTAGTATATTTTTGTTGTCTGTAGTTCAACAGCACTTTTTTGATGTAACTACAGAAAGTTCTGAAGTAGCCAGCTAACGTTCTGTTGTCACAAGTTTCCCGTCAAAAACCGCGTAGACATTCTGTCGTAACAACAGAAAACTTTATGTAGTTTTTTCCGACAGGGATCTATATGCCTGAAGTGAGAAAACGTCACTGCTGTTAATAATTTTCGCCATCCATATATGGTACGAATGGCTGTAATCGAAACAAGTAAAACCACGACTATAAAAGAATAGAATTCTTATTCTACCTATATTGTTGAGGTCAGTGCGAAATGGCGGCAAGTGTATCTATGAAAATGTTGAAAAATGTGCGTCATGAGCTAGCATGAATGTTTGCAACTTATTCCAGCATACTATTGAAATTCTACGATATAGGCAATTGTTCATATTTCTGCGTGCCGTTTAGCAATATACAGAAGGCAGAAAATTACACAGAAGCCGCCAAAGGGATATATGATTATATAGAAAGAAAACGGCACATTAAAACTCCCGTAGTAAAAGTGCATTTGCACAGCTTCTCCTGTGCCTAATCGTAGGCTGCTTATGTTTTAACGTCATAGCTTAGAGTCAGTTCAGTTCAGTCGTTCAGTCGTGTCCGACTCTTCGTGACCCTATGGATCATGTCACGCCACGCTTTCCGGTCTCCCACTATCTTCCTAACATCACATAACTTCATCTGCAGCGCCTCGAGGACGCCATCTAACCATCACGTACGCTGCCTACCCCTTCTTCGGCGACCCTCAACCTTTCCCAGTATCAAATCTTTCTCCAGCGACTCCTCTCTTCTCATCAGATGACAAAAGTAGCTGAGCTTTAACATTAGAATTTGACCCTCCAATGAGCAGTCGGGGTTTATGGTCGACACTACCGACTGATTTGTTCTTTTGGCAGTCCAAGGAACTATCAAGAGTCTCCGCCAGCACCACAATTCAAACGTGTCAATTCTTCGGCGGTCAGCCTTCTTCACAGTCCAACTCTCGCATCCATACATTACAACTGGAAAGACCATAGCACGAGTTATACGGATCTTGGTTGGCAGACTAATGTCTCTGCTCTTTACTAGGTGGTCAAGGCTAACCATGGCTCTCTTTCCCAGGAGCAGGCGTCTCCTAATTTTATGGCTGAAGTCTCCTTCTGGGGTAATCTTGAGACTGCAGCCACATCCAAAGCGTGAGGTAGACTTTTGATTAAGCATATCGCATAGATCATTAAAATCTGTTTCATTTCTGTTGCTTTCATCTCCTGCTTACTATATCAAGTCGCACACTCTCTGACTATTATTTTTTAGTTGTCTTGGGATCGAGGAGTTCATCGTGAGACATCCCCGTATTCCCACTTTGTTGTTATCGTTTTGAGGAGGACGCCTCTGTATTCTCGTATCCCCTCTTTTTAGTAATGTTATAGAGGAGGACACCTGTGCATTTTACGTAGCTTCAGCAAGTACTGGCTACGATTGATTGGAAAATGTTTTTGAGATAATGCCGCATTCCTACTTTATCAGGCAGCCAGGATGTTAGGCCGACTGAATCAGTTCTACACTACTAGTGATGAGCCTTCAATGAAAAAGTCATGAATTCGAATGTTCACTTCAATAACGTGCACCACCGTCGTTCAGTCCTTCCCATGACGCTGTGTCCTCGTCCCGCAAAGAGGTCGACTTGAAAATAAAAATATGGATTGGCTTTCATATCAGCAATTTTCGCCATTACCTTGTTCTGTTACATTGAAGAAAATGTTTTTAAGGTTAGGGCTTGTACTGCAAAGAAGAGCTGCACGCAATTTTTATTAACATTGAAATTATGATTAAAGCTGCTTTCAATTTTCCAGGTTTCGTACTGCGAACGCGGGGAAGTGAAAAAGCAATGCACTAACAAAGAATACCCTGAAAATATATGTCCGGATATCCAGAAAAGAAGGCGATGCAGAAATGGCGACTACGTCTGCGTGTGTGACGAAGGCAAATTTAGGCAACCCGGAACACTTGTTTGTGTTGATTAACACAGATGCTGCGGCGGAAGGTTTTGTGCATTGGAGAAGCACTGTCCCTCTTGCTTTAAATAATAAATACATGTTCAGAGTTCTGTAAATTTTGTTTAATCAGTGATGTCCTGAGTCCTGCTGTAATTTTTCCTGCGGACATCCTTCACATGATATGAAGCTCGAAAGAGCAATTACAGAAATATAAAGCTCTAGCACTCAGCCAAGCGGAGTGGAAGGCAGAGCTAGCCTACACGGGTCTCTGAGCAGCGCAGCCTGCTCACCACGGCCTGGGCTGTCTCCCGGTGATGAAACATAGACTGATGAAACCACCTACGCTAGACTGATGAAACCACCTACGGTATTCCGTTAAATAATTAAAGTTTACTCTCTCTCTAACCTGCGTAGTGTCTCAAAAATTATTTAGATATACCATCTTGGCCAAGCTTTTTCAGATCTTGGTTCAGTACAAGCGACAATATTTACTATTTCATTTAAGGAAATGTGTTTAACGGCAGAACGCGCGCCATTCTTAAGTTTGCTTAAGTTGAACCAATGCTTCTATTGCGAAAAAATACAGTATAAAAAGATAATGTACCTATCAGCAACCTCTGAATACTTAATAATAGCCTCTCCGCAGTCAACGATGTAATTAGTGCTTTCATTCAATGAACAAGATGACGCCAAACTCCCTGCGGATTCTCCGTCATATACCCAGCTCATGAATGTCTTGTAGTAAAGCCTTTTTTTTTGGTCCTGTAAGGTCTCTTTGACTACAGTTGAAATTTGCAGTATAGCAGATTTCTTTCATTTCTGCTTTGTTAACTTTGTTTGTCGCTTTGTGTGAATAATTTCTCGGTCATTTCGGGAGTCTGTTTTTTTTTACAGTTTATAAAGTTTAGAAACAAAGTTATTCAAACAGTGTATAATAGTTTTAAAGTAGTTCCAGTGCAAGTATGCGTCAGTCACACCATAAACATTATAGATTTCCCACATACTAAACTGCTCCCTATATCAGGTCCAGAAACGTCATTCAGAAGTAGAGAAGTAGAGATATCGCGAGTATCGTGTAGCCCGTTATTCGGAGGTAGTGGGTTCGGTTCCCACCATCAGCACGTTGTTTTTCTTACTACTTTGCGTTTAATTATATTTCCCCTACAACAGATTACATGATTAATTTATGTGATTATCGAAGTAAAACTAAAAAAACAGTCATAAAGTATAATTCCAAATGCTTTCCTTGACCTAGCCGACTGTTGGCCTCTTTCCTTCATGTATTATAACGAGCACCATCATTTCCCCTTCATTTATCGGCTTGTAGCTTACAGGGGTCTCGGTGCTGGCAGTCTTGCCCATAGGTAGCGTAAGAGGGTTCTAGCACAGCATTCGCCCTCGCTCTTGATCACGTTCTACGTGACGCTAGCGGTAACACAGGACGTTCCACGTCCACCGCTATGGTTGAGGGTGGCGCAGTGAACACTCTAAAGGTTCGTATACCGACAACATTTATACCCAAGAAAGTAGCAGGTGGGACACCGCCCGATGTAGCTCAGTTGGAAGAGCACCGGACGTGATATTATTAGGTCGTGGGTTCGGTTCCCACCATCGACACGTTGTTTTTCTTTCTACTTTGTGTTTTATTATCTTTACTACATTACTGATTTAGGTAATTATCGAAGTGGAAGCAAAAAAAAATGTCATAAAGTACAATCTATAATGCATCCCTTGGCGTCGCCGACTGTTGGCTTGTTTCCTTCATGTATTATAACGAGCACCCTCATTTCCCCCATATATATATATATATATATATATATATATATATATATATATATATATATATATATATATATATATATATATATATATAATGTAAAGAAGACGAAGAAGAAACAACGCTGCGGCATCGCCATCACCATCGCTGGTCTCCGGCGCCCATCTCTCTCTCGCGCTGAAGCTGTGCCCTGCGGCTGGTATTCCGATCCTGCTGCGCCCGAATTACTGCCAGCGCTAGACGTTCCAATCGACTATTAATTCCACATTTCACTTGGTGGAGGTCAAGCTGAGGTTCCCTGTACCCATCTCGCCCTGGAACTTCGCAGCAGAACGTTGACTAGCCCTATGACGGAGCCTACTTCATCGCACCTACATCTACAGGTGCCCTTCGTCAACGGGACCCCGCTACCTTCAGCGGAAGCAGCGATGACGACGTCGATGATTGGCTGTCCACTTACGAACGGGTCAGCCGTCACAATAACTGGGACGACAATCTTAAGCTCAATAATGTCATCTGTTACTTGAGCGACGTCGCTAATCTGTGGTTTCGAAACCACGAGTCGGATTTTACCACCTGGGCGCATTTCAAGACCAAATTTTCTGATGTCTTTGGCCGCCGCACCGTCCGAAAACTCCGCGCGGAACAGCGTCTTCGATCGCGACTACAGCTGCCCGGTGAAACGTTCACCAGTTACATTGAGGATATTGTTGATTTGTGTCGCCGCGTTTACCCGACCATGACCGAGGCCGTTAAAATACGTCATGTCCTCACAGGAGTTGATGACGACGCTTTCAACATGCTCGTCGCCAAAGGCCCCACTACGGTCAAGGAAATATACGACCTCTGTCAAAGCTACGACGAACTCCGCAAGGAGCGTGTTTTGATTCGCCAGTCTCAAGCATCACTTGCCGAACTAACCGCGTTGAGGGAGTCATCTAGCCTCTCTGAAGACATAAGGCTTTTGTACGTCAGGAGGTCGCGCGACAACTGTCTCTGCAGCCATATATTAATGGGTCGACACCAACTGGCCTTGTTCCGCAGCTTCGCCGAGGAATCCAGCAACATGTATCTGAAGTCGTCCCTAATTCTCCTCCTCAATCACCTCCAGTCGCACCTTCAATGCCGTTCCTTACGCCCACAATTTCATCGCCCGGCGGTGCACCACTGAGCTACACTCCAGCATATGCGCCGGCTCCTCCTCAGGTATTGCGTCGCACGTATGCCGAAGTTACTTCTAGTCCACCTCCTGAGCCAGCATATGCCTATGCGTCGCCGCCTATCCGTTCGGCACCAACAGCTTTTGCTCCCTCCTTGCGTCAGACACCACCTCCATTGCGCACTTCAGACAACAGGCCTATTTGCTACCACTGCGGCATCCCTGGACACACTACACGCTACTGCCGGCGCCGAATAAATATGGCCTTTGCTGCACGGCCTGCGCCACCTTATTTGGCCCCCCAGTTCCCCGTCCCATCGGGTCCTCCAACAGCACCCCCCGATCCTCCGGACTTCCTGCCTCATCGTTCGCCATCACCACGTCGCCGCTCCATTTCGCCAATGCGCCGACGACCCGCTACTCAGCCGGAAAATTAACCGCTGCAGTTCGCGAGGCACCAACTGCATATTCGACAGAATTTCAAAGTCCTCTTCTTGATCCCGCAAATGTTATTCCTGTCATCGTTGAAAGTGTTCATACTCTTGCGCTCGTCGATACCGGTGCCGCTGTATCAGTTATCAGCCAAAAACTCTGCCGCTCCCTCCGAAAAGTGCCTACTCCTCTCGAGGGACTTTCGATTCGTACCGCATCCGCCCACAGTATACAGCCGACAGCTGTCTGCACAGCTCACGTCATCATTGCTGCAGCCTTGTACATCATCGAATTCGTCGTTCTTCCCATATGTTCTCATGACGTCGTTCTCGGCTGGGATTTTCTGTCCCAGCATCATGGTATCATTGACTGCGCCAATCCTCAAGTAGAGCTCACTGAACCAAGTGATGCACCGTCTGATGCCCTGCTCCACGAGTCGTGTCCTCGTTTTGCGGCCAAACTCCTCGTAGCTCATGACACAACCATCCCACCCGTTAGCGCTCTTCTGGTTCCCCTCACTGCCCCTTTTACCACCGCCAAGACAGTCCTCATTGTGCCCTCTAACGTTGTCGGCCACCGCCGCCAATTACCGCTGCCGTTTGCCGTCCTTGCCATGAACAACGACGCTTGCACACTTCTGGAAGCCAATCCTCTTGCGTCACCCATTATGTTGATCGAAGGGGAGTGCCTCGGCCGCATCGAGCCCGTGGATCTTCTGTTCGCCTTTGATGATTTGTCATTCCCTGTTAGCCAAGTTGACGCCTTGACTCCTCCTGTAGCTTCAGATCCACTACAGCGGGATCTTTTTGACAATTCTGTGGACAGCGCTCTAGATCCGCGCCACCGCGAGCAACTTCTTGACCTTCTACACCAATTCCGCTCCTCCTTCGACATCCCGCAATCTTCCTTGGGCCGCACGACGACCGTTTCTCACCTCATTGACACTGGCGCTCACCCACCTCTCCATCAGCGGCCGTATCGGGTGTCCCCGACTGAGCGCCATGTTATTGCCCAACAAGTTGATGACATGCTGCAACGCGGAGTAATTAGAGAATCCTGTAGTCCATGGTCGTCTCCTGTGGTCCTAGTTAAGAAGAAGGATGGCTCCACACAATTTTGTGTTGTTTATCGCCGCCTCAACAACATTAGTCGTCGTGATGTGTATCCCCTCCCACGAATCGACGCTGCCCTGGACTGCTTGCAAGGCGCAGAATTCTTTTCCTCACTCGATTTGCGCTCTGGATATTGGCAGGTGCCCATGGCAGAGGAGCATCGCGCTGAGACCGCCTTTTTTACTCCAGACGAATTATAGAATTTAATGTTATGCCGTTCGGACTCTGTAACGCCCCAGCCACATTTGAAAGAATGATGGACACTGTACTGCGTGGCCTGAAATGGAACATCTGTTTTGTGCTACCTCGATGATATCGTCGTCTTTTCAACCGACTTCCCGACCCACCTAACTCGACTTCGCCAGGTATTCACCTGCCTAAGCCGCGCCGGTCTTCAACTGCACCTCAAAAAGTGCCGCTTCGGCTCCCGCCAGCTCACAATACTCGGACATGTTATGTGCAAAGATGGAGTTCTGCCTGATCCTGAGAAGCTCCGCGCCGTTGCTGACTTTCCGAAACCGACCACTTTGAAAAAACTGCGAAGCTTCGTGGGCCTCTGCTCGTACTTTCGTCGTTTTGTTCGCAATTTCGCGACCATCATTGCCCCCCCTTACACAGCTCTTGAAAGGTGCCCCTAACCTCCCCTCTTGGTCGCCAGCCTGCGATGATGCATTCGCGACGCTGCGCAATGTTCTAACGTCACCGCCAATCATTCGCCATTACGACCCTACTGAACCTACAGAACTTCACACCGGTGCCAGTGGTGTCGGCCTCGGCGCCGTCCTCGCCCAGCGCAAGCCTGAGTTCTCCGAATACGTTGTCGCATACGCAAGCAGTGCTCTTACCAAAGCCGAGACCAACTACTCCGTTACCGAAAAGGAGTGCTTAGCAATCGTGTGGGCTATAACAAAGTTCCGCCCTTACTTATATGGCCAATCCTTCGATGTAGTTACTGATCATCACGCTCTCTGCTGGCTCCGTCTGGCCGTCTCGCGCGCTGGGCTCTCAGGCTTCAGGAATACGACATCCGTGTAGTGTACCGCTCTGGCCGCAAGCACTCTGACGCCGATACTCTTTCTCGGTCACCGGTGCGTTCGCCTAACTCATCATCCTCTCCTCAAGCCTCCTTGTCAGCACTCACCATTGAGGATATGCCTTTCGAGCAACGACAAGATCCTTGGGTTTCTAACCTGCTAGATGTCCTTCGCACTACTTCCGCGGCTATGCATCCTCGGGCACTCCGCCGACAGGCCTCCCATTTTACTATTCGGGACGGCCTGCTCTACCGAAAGAACTACAACTCAGACGGCAGAAAATGGCTTCTTGTCATTCCGCGCCACCTCCGCTCCGAGGTTAGTGCCCACCATCACACTGACCCGCAAAGCGCTCATGCCGGTTTCCTGAAAACCTATGATCGAATTCGTCAGAGGTATTACTGGCGGGGAATGTACAATTTCGTACGTCGTTACATTCGCTCTTGAACCACCTGTCAACAACGCAAGATTCCCCGCCACCCCGCTGGCCCTCTCCAGCCTTTACCGTGTCCAGCTCGGCCGTTTGATCGCGTGGGAATCGACCTCTATGGTCCGCTACCATGCAGTCCCACCGGTAATCGATGGGTCATCGCCGCCGTCGACCACCTGACCCGTTATGCGGAGGCTGCTGCACTTCCCGCGGCGACAGCCCGAGAGGTAGCCCGTTTTCTTCTGCACCACTTCATTCTTCGACACGGCGTCCCTCGCGAACTACTGAGCGATAGAGGTCGCGTCTTTCTTTACTAAGTAGTCCAAGAGCTCCTGTCGTCTTGCAAATCGATACATCGGGCTACAACCGCGTACCATCCGCAAACCAACGGCCTCACGGAGCGTTTCAACCGTACGCTTGGGGACATGCTCGCAATGTATATTACATCTGAATCTGGGAGCTCCAACTGGGACCAGGTACTGCCATTCGTAACATTCGCGTACAACACTGCCACCCAAGAACAGCTGGTTTTTCGCCCTTCTTTCTCTTTTACGGCCGGGAACCATCTTGTACTCTGGACACAATTTTGCCATACCATCCAGATGCCTCTGAGTACAGTGCTTTGTCCGATATTGCACAGAAGGCTGAGGAATGCCGTCAGCTAGCTCGCACGTTTACCTCCAACACTCAAGGCTATCGCAAAGATCAGCATGATACTGATACCCCTGCTCCGACGTTCCTGGCCGACAGCTTCGTTTGGCTATGCGTTCCTGCCACCAGCAAACCAGAAACGAAATACCACGGACCTTATCGCGTCTTGGAACGCACGTCCCCTGTTAACTACATCATCTAGCCAGTCACCCCTTCTTCCGACCACCGCCGCCGCGGCCATGAGGTTGTCCGTGTTAGCCGCCTGAAGCCGTATTACAACCCTCCGGCTGTCTCTTCTCCGTGAGTCGCCAGGATGGCGACTTCTTCACGCGGGGAAATGTAAAGAAGACGAAGAAGAAACAACGCTGTGGCATCGCCATAACCATCGCTGGTCTCCGGCGCCCATCTCTCTCTCGCGCTGAAGCTGTGCCCTGCGGCTGGTATTCCGATCCTGCTGCGCCCGAATTACTGCTAGCGCTAGACGTTCCAATCCACTATTAAATCGACATTTTCTTATATATATATATGAAAGAAAAAAGCCATATATATATATATATATATATATATATATATATATATATATATATATATATATATATATATATATATATATATATATATATATATAGGGAGGGGGTTGAATCTCGAATGGGTCCGGTAGGTCATAAACTTGAAGTAGGTGACACACGATGAAAAAACAACACTTTAATCCGACGTTTCGGCCGGGGTCCGGCCTTTGTCAAGGAATGTAGAAAGAAGCTGTCGGTTCCCATTTCTTATATACATGCACAATCGAAACACGTGACCAGCCACTGTCAACAAATAAACACCAAAATATCAAAAACAAGATTTCACACGCGTGATGTAATGGCGGTGCAAGGTATATAGACCGAATGACACGTGTTGCGCTTAGGTCATGCATCTTAATATGTTGCACAAAGAAAAGAAGATATATCACTAAACAGACTGTTGTCACTATCAGGGCACAAAACAAAATATCGCGAGGTTATAATGGGTGGAGTACATGTCACATTTAATCCTGCAATATTCAGGAGGGGGAGGGGGGGGGGGAATTGATCAACTGAAATATCATTCTCATTGGTAGGCGACAGTAGCAGATAACACGTCAGTAGAATTTAACAGTGAAATATAACTGTGATTTAGCGCTGTACACACACACACACAAAAAGTAAACAGTCACTCAAATCGCGGCATGGTGACAAAACTCGATTTTCTGCTCAATGCTATGGGGACATAAAGAAGCAATTAAAGTAACTGTTCGTAACAGTGTTGATAAAAGGAATCGTGGGCAAGGTTATAGGATAAGTTGTAATGATCAGTGCATGTTATGGCGGGAAGCAATATGACAGTGAGAAACTGGCAAACATGAAACTGGCAAACATGAACTGATCTTTTCATGGTACATGGTACACGTAGGCCGCCCGAGAATGAACCGTATGAAAATACTGTAGCGAAGCCACATGTAGTGACAGCGAGTTACTCAGGAAATAGAACAAACCTTGAAAGAGTATGGCACATGCCAGATATCGCAGAACGGAGCAGATTGTTCCCTTTTCATCCTGAGGCTAGCCCACGCATAGGTAGGAAAGAGTGCAACTGGACTTGCGTATTGTGATGGGCAGTGGTTTGCTGTGCTTGTGGACACGCATTTCAAGTGGATGGAAGTCTTTCTGATGATTGCGACGACCAGTGCAAAGACTAGTGCAAAGACTGTGGAAAAACTGCGTGATGAGTTCGCCGCATATGGGTTACCAGAAGAGGTAGTTACCGACAACGGCCCGCAGGTTTCTTCCACACATTTTTAGAACCTTTTGACCAGGAATGGCCTTCGGCACAGTAAATCGTCTCCTTATCATCCTGCTTCAAATGGCAGTGGGACGTGTAGTGTGCAGAATGTGAAAAGAGACTTTTGCCAGCAGATCCAGGAAGAGCAGCGGAAAGGGGAGACGTCTCTGCAGCACCATATTGATCAGTTCCTGTTCAGGTACAGGAACACACCAACGGGATCCAGAGATGAAACACCAGCGCAGGAATTCCTGTCGTGATCGCCCCGAGCCCTACTGAGCCTGTGCACCCTGACAAGAAGCAAAAAATGAAAAAAATATTGCATCGTATAGAATAATCTGCAAACCAAACCCGCCAATCCTGGGGAGAATTTGAAAATGGCGATTGAAGAGGAGTTTATTAGGCGTTATTCGGAGGACTGGGGACGGCGACCGGTGACACACGACGATCGTAGAGTAAGGCACAATCTCGTCCGAACAAGACAGTCTAAGCTTCGAGTGCGCGCTAGCTGATCGGCCAGAAACTCAGCCGTCTTCGTCATTGTTTGCGTGGGCGCTGAATCATCTTCTTCCTTACAATTGCCCCGGCGGAAAGAGGGCGCCATCTTGGCGACGAGGACGACACGAGGACCATAGTATGGTTTAAGTCGACAGACAGGAACAACTTCTCGCCCGTGGCGACGGTGGTCCGAAGAAGGCGTTGCCGGCTCCACAACGTAGTTAACTGCAGATGCGCGCTCTAATACACTACAAGGGCCATGATACTTTGCAGAGAATTTGGAATCAGCCGGAACAAATAGCCCAACGAGGGTGTTGGTAGGAAAGTCAGAAGCGGGCTTACCGTGATCGCTCTCATATCGGCGAAGATCTTGAGTGTCCGACCTGAATGAACGAGCCAGCTGACGGCACTGTTCAGCATTACGGGCAACAGCAGAAAGAGAAGTGTAAATACCCGTCAACATGAAACTGCGAGATGAGGTCAGCAACTTCCACGAAGGAAAGAGAATTTAGTTATTAGAACACATAATATGCACAGCAAACATGAAAGGTTTAGTTATATATATATATATATATATATATATATATATATATATATATATATATATATATATATATATTGTAGGGGTGTGTTTATTCGGTGAACCCAGATGATTCCAGCCGCTCAGGGGAGACTCGCAGCGAAGCGTCAGGCGTGGCGAAAGAGCAAGGCAGCGAACAACTTCTTCGTCCTTGAGAGCGGCAGCACGCGACGCATGTCAGTGGTTATATCGATGAAGATTACCACACTACAGTTTCCCCCCGGGCAGAGAAGGAGCCATCCTGGCGACTCATGGTGCCGAAAGGACAGACGGATCGTAGTAGGGCTTGATTCGGTCCACATGAACTATTTCGCGTCCACGGCGACGCAAGTCCGCAGATGGCGTAACGGGCTCAACTACGTAGTTCACAGGAGATGTTTTTTGAAGGACTCGGTATGGACCGTGATACCGAGCAAGAAGCTTCTTTGACAGGCCGGCGGTTGTGGCAGGAACCCAGAGCCACACCAGGGAGTTGGGCGCATATGAAGGCGCCTCACCAGTGTCACGATGGTGTTTTTGTTGCCATTGATTTTCCTTTGTGAGCGAACGAGCGAGCTGACGGCATTCTTCTGCATACTGGGCGGCGTCCGAGAGTGGCGTCGATTCAGAAACATCAGGGCGGTAGGGAAAAAGCGCGTCCATTGTGCAGGTTGGCTCGCGCCCGTAAAGAAGAAAAAAGGGAGAGAATCCAGTGGTGGTCTGTATCGCAGTGTTGTACGCGTAGGTTACGAAGGGAAGAACGTGGTCCCAGTTGGAATGAGCGTCGTTGACGTACATGGCCAGCATGTCACTCAGAGTACGGTTGAAGCGTTCTGTCAGGCCATTCGTCTGAGGGTGGTAAGAAGTAGCGGTGCGATGAATGATGCGACATTCTTTCAGTAGGGCCTCGAGAGCGTCGCACAAGAAAACGCGTCCGCGGTCACTAAGCAGTTCCTTCGGAGTCCCGTGGCGAAGAATCAAGTTGTTGAGAATGAACAAAGCAACGTCTCTTGCAGAGGCAGAGGGTAACGGTGATGTTTCAGTGTAGCGAGTCAGATGGTCTACTGCCACAATAATCCACCGGTTTCCAGCAGGAGTAGTCGGAAGAGGGCCATAGAGATCTATGCCAACGCGGTCAAACGGACGAGCAGGGCAGGGTAACGGCTGCAACGAAACAGAGGACTTCTGAGGAGTTTTTCGGCGTTGACAAGATTCGCAAGCGCGCACGAAATGTCTTACGAAGCGGTACATTCCACGCCAGTAAAATCGCAGACGTAGGCGTGTGTAGGTTTTCAATACGCCACCGTGAGCACATTGTGGGTCACCATGGTACGCAGCACAAATGTCGGCGCGGAGATGACGCGGGATGACTAGAAGCCACTTCCGTCCATCAAGCAAATAATTGCGGCGATAGAGAAGACCGTCACGAATGGAGAAGTGGTGTGCTTGGCGGACGAGCGCTTTGGAGGAATGACCGGGAGTAGGACTTGAGAGAAAATTCAAAAGTGCATTGATCCAGGGGTCATTCCGCTGCTCGGTAGCCATGTCGATAGTTGTAAGAGTCGACATATCGTAGGCACAGACGTGGTCAGACGAATTATCTCTAGGCAATGGCGAGCGGGAAAGAGCATCCGCGTCCGTATGCTTCAGGCCTGATCGATAAATGACATGAATGTCAAACTCCTGGAGACGAAGAGCCCAGCGAGCAAGGCGACCGGATGGGTCTTTCAGAGAGGCAAGCCAGCACAAAGCGTGGTGATCGGTCACAACGTAAAACGGTCGACCATACACATAAGGACGAAATTTTCCGATAGCCCAAATAATGGCCAAACATTCCCTTTCTGTGACTGAATAATTAGATTCTGCCTTTGTCAATGTTCGGCTGGCGTATGCCACAACATACTCGCTGTAACCAGGCTTACGTTGGGTAAGGACGGCACCAAGCCCAATACCGCTGGCATCAGTGTGGATCTCCGTAGGCGCAGCCGGATCAAAGTGGCGTAGAATGGGCGGCGAAACCAAAAGGCGGCGTAAAGTGTCAAAGGCTTTATCGCAGGCTGGAGTCCAGGCGGAAAGGTCGGAGCTGCCGGCAAGGAGCTGGGTCAGAGGAGCGATGATAGAGGCGAAGTTCAAGATGAAACGTCGAAAGTAGGAGCAGAGGCCGATAAAGCTCCGAAGCTGCTTCAGGGAGGTTGGCTTCGGGAACTCTGCAACTGCGCGAAGTTTGGTGGGGTCGGGAAGAATGCCGTCCTTAGAAACTACGTGGCCTAAAATTGTGAGTTTTCGAGCGGCAAAGTGGCACTTCTTCAAATTCAACTGAAGCCCAGCGCCGGCGAGACACGTGAGGACATCCTTTAGGCGGAGAAGGTGAGAAGAAAAGTCGGCAGAAAAAACTACGATGTCGTCCAGATAACAAAGACAGGTCTGCCACTTGAGTCCACGAAGAACAGTGTCCATCAGGCGCTCGAAAGTAGCCGGGGCATTGCAGAGGCCAAAGGGCATAACGTTGAACTCGTATAATCCATCCGGTGTTATAAAGGCAGTTTTCGAGCGGTCATTATCAGCCATCGGTACCTGCCAGTAGCCGGAGCGCAAATCCAAAGAGGAGAAATACTCGGCTCCCTGTAAACAGTCCAAGGCGTCGTCGATTCGCGGCAAAGGATAGACATCTTTGCGCGTGATTTTGTTAAGCCTACGGTAATCGACGCAAAACCGGATGGAACCATCTTTCTTGGTGACCAAAACAACCGGAGAAGCCCATGGACTGTTAGATGGCTGTATGACGCCCCGGCGAAGCATGTCGTCCACGTTGTCAGCAATGACTTGGCGCTCAGAGGCCGACACGCGATAAGGACGCTGTCGTAAAGGTGCGTTTGTACCAGTGTCGATTGCGTGCGTAACGACAGACGTGCGACCCAGAGCAGTGTGAGGAAGGTCGAAGGCAGAAGTGAAGTTCTGTAGAAGAGCAGCGAGTTGATCGCGTTGTGCGGGTGGGAGATCTGCGTCAATAGCTTGTTGAAGAACATCGGGTGGTGTCGAAGCGGTCGCTGTATCGCAAGAGCTGAGCACATTAACGTCTAATGAAGTAGGCGTTGCAGGAAGAGTATTTACAAGCGCGGGATCAAGTTCTTCAATACGACCGAGACACTCGCCGCGTAGCAGGACGGACGGGCACGAAAATGGATTTGAGACGTACATTGCACTAAGGCCATCTTCGAACTTGAGGACCGCAAATGGAAGCAGGAGGCAGGGATGGCGTGAAGCGGCGTCGGAAGGTGTGAAGAAGACAGTCGAACTAATAACGCTTTCACAGGAGAGTGGAACGAGGGCAGCAGAAAATGGAGGAATGTCTGTGTCACTGGCGACGAGGAGTTTTGCAGGCCGGGTAGGGACGTCACACAAGACGGTATCACAAAGAGGTAAAAAGGAAACTTCCGCGCGGGCGCAGTCAATAACGGCATGATGAGTGGAAAGGAAATCGTAGCCCAGGATGATGTCGTGTGAGCAGCGAGACAGTACAATAAACTCGATGGTGTATAAGACGTCTTCGATGAGAACACGGGCCGTGCACGCCGCTGAGGGATGAATGCGCTGTGATGAGGCGGTGCGAAGCGAAAAGTCGGAAAGTGCGGTGGTCACCTTACGAAGACGACGGCAAAGAGCTTCACTGATGACTGATACGGCAGCGCCCGTGTCGACTAGAGCGAGTACTGCGACGCCGTCGACAAACACTTGAATTACGTTAGTGGGAGAACACCGAGGACTTGAAGAGTTCGAACCAAGCGCAGTTCTTGCCCCGGGAACTGCGACTGTTAGTTTCCCTCAACGGTGCCGGTAGAACGTCGGAGTGGGGACGGGGAACGGCGACGAGGGGAAGGTGATCGGCGAGCTGTGTACGTTTGATTGTCACGAGATACAAATTCGGAACTGGGCGGATTTCTCGGCGAGGGCTGGTCTGTATTGTAGGAGTAGTTCCATAGTTCAGGTCGAGAAGGTGGAAGGCGTTGGCGGCAAAGGCGTGCGACATGGCCCGGCAGCCCGCAAGAGTAGCAGATTGGTCGGTTGTCCGCGGTACGCCAAGGGTTCGTAGGGCGTTGGCGTACCCTTGGAATAGGGACATGGAATGCAGACCCAGGCAAAGGCGAAGGAAGGTTGGAAGGAGCGGCCTGGTAGGAAAGAGATGCTGATGGCATGAGCGGCCTGGCCGCAACTTGGGCGTAAGTCAGTGGTGCCGTTACTTGCGCTGGCACGGGGCTGGGCGGCAGCACAGGGCTGGGCGGGAGCATGGAGCTGGGAGGAAGAACGTCAGCGATGTGATCTTGAACGGCACGCCGTATGGTAGGGGCCAAAGACGGAGCCATGTCAGGAACAAGGCGGCCACTATCCTGTAACTGAGGGACCAGCGATAGCTGGCGGGCGACCTCTTCTCGAACGAAGGCTTTGATTTGCTGAAGTAAAGGGCTGTCCTCTGATGGGGTAGAACCGCCCAGCGCAAGTGTAGAGATGGCGTCGTCTCTAACACCGGACCGCCGGGTAGAAGCGCGCTTCTTACGAAGCACGTCGTAGCTCTGGCAAAGCTTGATCACGTCACTCACCGTGGCAGGATTTTTTACCCAGAGCATTTGGCACGCGTCGTCAGAGATGCCTTTCATGATGTTCTCGATCTTATCCGCTTCAGTCATTAGCGGATCGACACGCTTGCATAGGTCCACGATGTCCTCTATATAACTAGTGAACGACTCATCGACTTGCTGAGTGCGCTCACGCAAGCGTTGTTCTGCCCGGAGCTTGCGAACTGCAGGGCGGCCGAACACTTCTGCAAAATTCTTTTTAAATGCAGACCAAGATGGCAGGTCTGCCTCATGGTTGCGAAACCAGAGGTTCGCCACGTCAGTCAGATAAAAGATTACATTGCTTAGCTTGATAGCGTCGTCCCATCTGTTGTAGCTACTGACGCGCTCGTATGCCGCCAACCAATCGTCGACGTCCTGGTCGGCTGTGCCACTGAAGAAGCACGGATCACGCTGCCGTAGAGCTCCAGAACACAGCACGGTGGTTGGGAGGGGCGACGATGTCGTGGCAGTGTCATCCGGCATGCTGGAAGCAGAGGGTAACGTGCGGCTTCTTAGTTCCAGGGTGGACGGGAACGTACCCAGCAGCACCTCCACCAATTGTAGGGGTGTGTTTATTCGGTGAACCCAGATGATTCCAGCCGCTCAGGGGAGACTCGCAGCGAAGCGTCAGGCGTGGCGAAAGAGCAAGGCAGCGAACAACTTCTTCGTCCTTGAGAGCGGCAGCACGCGACGCATGTCAGTGGTTATATCGATGAAGATTACCACACTACAATATATATATATTATATATATATATATATATATATATATATATATATATACATATATCATAACTAAATAGACCTACTTGGTTGCTAGAGGTTACATACAAGTGAAAAATTGCTTCATACTGTTTCCAAGTTTATTTGGGGTCGACGTTTCGGCAGGAGCCCTGCCTTTCTTAAGACATATATATATATATATATATGCAGATCAATTAAGGGGAAATGAGGGTGCTCGTTATAATACATGAAGGAAAGAAGCCAACAGTCGGCGAGGCCAAAGAAAGCGTTGGGGATGGTACTTTATGTCTTTTTTTTAATGTTTACTTGGATAATCACAGAAATTAGTAGTGTAATCTGTTTAGGGGAAAGATAATTAAACTATATATATATGATATGCACAGAAAACATGAAACGTTTAGTTATATCATATATATATATATATATATATATATATGTCTTGAGAAAGGCAGGGCTCCTGCCGAAACGTCGACCCCAAATAAACTTGGAAACAGTATGAAGCATATTGCAAAGAGGAAAACGTAGTTCGAGGACGAATAAGCTTCCTTGCGTTGTCACCAGGGACATCGCTATCGGTGTGTGCTCTAGACCTGTTCGTACGTGGACTAACTGACGGGCTTCTAGATGGCGTCTCAGTACCTCTAATAAACCCCTATCCTACCGCTGGTGGAGGCGCTGAGTGTGTATATATATATATATATATATATATATATATATATATATATATATATATATATATATATATATATATATATAAGCAGATAAATTAAGGGGAAATGAGGGTGCTCGTTGTAATACATGAAGGAAATAAGCCAACAGTCGGCGAGGCCAAGGAAAGCGTTCGGGATGGTACTTAATTTATTTTTTTTAATGTTTAATTGGATAATCACAGAAATTACTAATGTAACCTGTTTAGGGGAAGATAATTAACCACGAAGTAGAAGAACAAACAACGTGCCGATGGTGGGAATCGAACCCATGACCTCCGAATAACGCGTGCGGTGCTCTTCCAACTGAGCTACATCGGCCGCTGTCCCCCCTGCTACTTTTTGGGGTATTTATGTTGTCTGTATACGAACCTTGAGAGTGTTCACCAGCGCCACCCTCAGCCATAGCGGCGGACGTGGAACGTCCTTTGTTACCGCCAGCGTCACGTAGAACGTGGTCAAGAGCGAGGGCGAAAGCTGTGCTAGAACCCTCTTACGCTACCTATGGCTTCAAGACTGCCAGAACCGAGACCCCCGTAAGCTACAAGCAGATCAATTAAGGGGAAATGAGGGTGCTCGTTATAATACATGAGGGGAAGAAGCCAACAGTCGGCGAGGCCAAGGAAAGCGTTGGGGATGGTACTTAATGTTTTTTTTTTTAATGTTTACTTGGATAATCACAGAAATTACTAATGTAACCTGTTTAGGGGAAGATAATTAAACACGTGTTTAATTCGTGTTTAACTTCGTGTTTAATTATCTTCCCCTAAACAGGTTACATTAGTAATTTCTGTGATTATCCAAGTAAACATTAAAAAAAAAACATTAAGTACCATCCCCAACGCTTTCCTTGGCCTCGCCGACTGTTGGCTTCTTTCCTTCATATATATATATATATATATATATATATATATATATATATATATATATATATATATATATATATATATATATATATATATATATAAGGAGTGGTCATCAGAATGGCACACTTGAGCAGCGAAGGTTGCAGATTATCAGGCTGGCATTAAAATAATCTGATATATTTGCGTAAATGCTATATCTTGATTTTAGATTTTGGAGACGAAAGATACACTACGCTACCCTTGAGCATTGCGCCGGTACCCAAATGTTAGTCCCGTTACTAATCGACCTGCTAGTTGCTGCTGCTGAAGACCAACGAAAAAAGCAAGACAAAGAAACTCCTGGTGATAACTCTGTAGTCGCCACCCTGGGGGAGACAAACTGCAATAGCGACTTTCTCGGAGTGAAAGCCTTCGCTCCAGACTCGTTTCAGCAGCACTCAACTTCCGAGCGTAAACGGAGACAAACGAAAGTGCGCATTAGCAGAAATAATTGAGATGGCCAAGCTCGACCAAACACATTCAGAAATAAAGAAGCATTAGTTGGCACCGCCTACCTAAGGAAACGTTTTTGATATTGCAATTCTTATTAAGTAACGTAAACCAGTTTATTACTACCCGCATTAGGGGCTGATCGCACTTTGAACGCGAAGGCAAAAATTAGCGCCAGAGGCTACAATACCGGTTGTTGTTTCGGAAAGCCACGCACAGCAGTGTGTACGTCGAATTAGCATTAGCTATGCTACATAATTCCCAATTGGACTTAGTATGCACCTTTAGACCTACCGTATACTGAGATATGTTGAAATCGAACTCAAAATCTGCTCCTATAAGTGATGTTAATAATCGTATTCCAGTAAGAGTGTCCTAACTTGGCCTAAACTTCACGCTGTTTAACTTTCCTTAAGTAGGCGCGATTAATTCGTAATATAAATGGCTGATATTAATTATTTCATATTATACTGATCAAATAGTCGGTTTTTAAATTTTTAAATTTCCATCCTTGACCCTGTGTCTTTCTAAGTAATTCTAATTATTCTATTATCCTTGAAAATTTTAGAAAAACCATGTCACTTTTGGAACTCGTTTTGAAAAGCTATATACGTTGTTCAGAATCAGCTTTATGCTCGGTAGCTCTGAGAGTTCATGCAAAACACAGTAACAGCTACGACGGCAGCTCGTAAAGCATTTGCATTAAAAAGATGTGTGCTTTTTTACTTTATTCTTGCTCAATTTATATGGCCTATATTTAATGCAATACGTTTCAAAGGCTATATATCACATCTACGTACTAGCCTAGGGCCGATTATTCTTAACTCAGTCTGGCGTACGTAAAATATAAGACATCTAGAGATTATCGGCACATACTGCTGTCCAGGACAGCCGCCAAATGACATCTTATACTCTTATATGGCCTACCACAGCTGCACAACGTCTATGGGGCTTAAATGTGCATTACCAGTACGCAATTTTGAACCTCGTCATGGCTCCTGGATTTGCAACAACTCCAGAAAAACCGTTATCTTCTTTTATGTCGCTGCCTAGTATACATTCCCAGGGAGCGAAAATATACGCTGAGCCTACAAGTGCGGCGTCTCACAGTTGCCATGTGGCATTTAGCTCCGCATACTATCTCTTAGCTCAACACAAAATTGAACAATATTCATCCAGCTGATAAAAAAGCTCGAAAACCGACGCCGGAAAATCCCAAACCAAATGATTCTACACTGCTTTCCTTTTATGCGCAACTTGTCGGAGGGAACAAACCATCCCCTACTTTAACTCAAACTCAACGTATTACGGACACATCAAGTACATCTTGAAAAATTAGGCGAAGTCTTGCACTGTATTCAAAATAATATTTTGCATAGACACGAGGTGGCCCTCAAAGAATAGAGTAACTTAAAGTGGAGTTATTGGACCGAATGTATGATCCAACTTACTGCTCCGATAATGTCTTCCCGCGCAGGCAGTATTTAGAGTAAAGAGACCTGATATAATATACAACTCCTAACAGTGTAGAAGCTGAAGTAAGCAGTTGTAAATATCCTAGAGCAGTCCTGTAGCATCTCACATGGTGAAGTGATAAGTTAGCATGCAACTGGCGTGAGGCCGCGCAAATTTCACACAACTAATCGTTTCGCCGACCTAAACGTTACTGTGCCGCATTTTAGTGATTTCCAGGAGATCCTTGAGTCCCGACGAATACACTCATGAGGATTCATGGTATTACCAAGTCAGAAAAGCAAAAATTATTTTCTCTTTACACGAGTAACAATAAAAGTGACTTTAGTTTTTTTATTATTTGGGAACCACCGGTATGAATATGTGTCCGCTTCCCATCCTGAGCAATTGAAGGAAGACATTGCAGCGGTTCTTTTAAGCATGCATTTCAACCTTCATTCACAGCCACTCCGAATTATTTCTACGCGCATATTTTTTTCAAAAACTGCATGAAGTCATTGTCAGCATACGCCAGCAAGAAAATAAAACAGTTGCCTAGGCATATACCATCATAAATAAAAAACAAGCTCATTTCTCATTTCTGGCTTAGCTCCCCTTTAGAAGTCACTTGTTCATAAAAATCGACATTTCTTGTGCCTATTCAAACCAGCGAGGATCTCTGCTCGGCTTCAGTTGTTTTTGAAGAATTGCCGGCTGCAGTATTGACATCGTCGTCACGGCTAACGTCAGCATCACGCAGATGCAAGGGGAATCGGCAGTGGCTGGCAACAGGTCTTCGGCCTGCTGCAGCGCGACAGGCCCACTGTGGTCTCAATCTGTGTCTCCAGTCTTGCGCACAGGGACGGCACCAGGGGCCGAGCCTTTCAGAACAGGACGCCAACAATCCATAATTTATAAAAACATTAGTTTTCGGTTTGGTTTGGTTTGGTTTGTGGGGTTTAACGTCCCAAAGCGACTCAGGCTATGAGAGACGCCATAGTGGAGGACTCAGTAAATTTCGACCACCTGGGGTTCTTTAACGTGCACTGACGTCACACAGCACACGGGCGTCGTGCTTTTCGCCTCCATCGAAAAGCGTAGATGTTAGTGTGCGTGGGATTGAGAATAACAGACGCAGCGGTAGCAGAAAATATCAATACCTACGTGCATATAACGAGACAAAGTGCAGAAAGAAGCTGTAGCATTGCACTTTCTTCCTATAAGGGCCAAATGGAAAAAACTCAGTAAAGAATTGCACCAAGGGATGATTTATGCATGTACTGCAGGAATAAAAACACAACTTTATTTCAGAAATTTCATCCTTTTTATAGTGCACTATAATATTATTAGGCTGTCGATTTTTTGAAGTGTTTCAGTTATTTATACCTATAATCAGAGTTGTCGAAAGTGAAATATCAGCATCGCCAATCTGTTGGCCACATGTGAAGCTAAACGATGCATTATGACGTGCAATATTGCGCCCTGTATCCCTCTATGAAGCAAGAGCTAGATATTAAGATGACGAAAAACAGTCAACACTAATAAGATAGAGTATACGAGATCTGTCCGCAAAACCCCTGTGTGTAATGAACATGCTTTTCGGTACACTGGCTAAGCACGGCCGCACTTTTTGCAATTAATAAAAACACAGTAAGTGCGAAAGAGCCGGGATAAACAAGGAAACAGATCAGTTGATTTCTTTATTGTATTAATTTTAGCATTGCTTTGCCATAAAACAAAGATGGCGGTAGAAATCCTGTTCACCACGTTTTTTTTTTTCAGCTGCTTATTTTCCAGAGTCTAGCCGTGTTGTTCTGCAGCCCTATACAGAAACCATAGTCACTGAATAATACAGGGAAACCCTCTATAACTGCACAGTCCGGTTGCATGTACTGCTCCGTCTTGTGCAGTAAAACAGGGCATGTTGCTCTGACAGTTGTGCAGTAAGCCAATATTCCATATCCTATGATTAATTCATGTCGGATAATTCAGTGTGGCACTTAATTCATGAGTGAAAACCTACCCTCTTCGATAAAGACGGCGCACGTTTGAGTTTACTGATCGCAACACATATACATTCAATCGCCTCTGCAATAAATAATTATATCCCTTGCAGGAAAGCATCAGCATAGCAAAAAAATAATTCTTCAGTGTAATGATTCTTCCTCACAGCACTTTGCCATTATGTCCCATCTTCCTTCAGGAAAGCTGGTATTAAAGTGACTAAGTGTAGAGCATACTCTCCAATTTAGAATCTAAGATAACATTACAAAGCACGATGGCAGATCTAATTAAAAGACGATATGCTTAGAGAAAGCGACGTTATTACATTTTCATTATCTTGATATCATTTGGTGGTACTCTAATGTTCTGCGTCAGCGTCTCCCATGACCAGAAAGGAGTTTCCTGACGAAGGTAAATGCCAGCAATTTGAATGAAATATGAAATAACGTTTAAAACCAAAGCAAGAACGACTAATGTACTGTGTTCTATAAATAACTAAGTGATTGATTTTATTTGATTACAAGTGAAACTTGTCCTCTTGGAACTGCACTGGTCTATCATACCAGTGCGACTCGCGCAATGAGTGACGCCATAGTTGAGTGCTCTGAATAATTTCGACCGCCTGGCTATCACTATGCTGCATAATTTCGGATGATGAGAAGACGTCCTTTTGCTGATTTTGGTCTGAATAATCTAAGTTCAATTCCATATAGTTTTTCGCACAATGCTAAATATATGCTACTAATAACGAAAATAAGTGGTGAATTGAGAGATCAGCGAAACATTATGAAATATCATTTGAACAGCGCAGGGAGTCTCTATTTATATATTTATTTATTTAAGTACCCACAGGGCCCGAAGGTAATATAGAGAGCAATGATGTGCAATAAAAGAAAAAACAGCAGCAGTCAGTATTATTACAAATGTGAACAAAACTATGGCTGATCTGAATAGTTAATGTGACACAAGTTGACACAAGTTGCCTTTTTGCGGTTCTGCAAACCGCATTGTTCTAGGTCTTCAGAATTTGTGCATGGCAAATGCTTTTCAAATGAACTTGTGTATTTAGTGCATCTGATTCAGCGTTATGTACGCATGCAGCAGCAGAACGGGTAGACAGTCGCCACATTTATTACCATATTTTTCATGTCATTTTCTATTTCACAACCAGACTATGTACTTTTAGAATATTAGCATTTTCTTACATTGTGCAATAAACGTTGTTTATGTGAATGGTAATTTTTTCATTGTGTTTGGCGCCAAAGTCTGATGTATACATGTAAAATTACAGCGAACATGTTCTTTATTTTTTTGCGGCAAGCAAAAGAAAAGTAAAATAAGCATTCAATGGCTGGTACTTATTCATGAAGAAAAGTGTGCTTCCTATTCATCTCAATTACGATGTTTTTATTTGCTGGAGTAAGCAAAAAAGGATTATTTATATTTACCAGGTACAATAATATTTGTACTTTAACATAGTAACGGCGAGTCCTCTTCAACCTTTGGTCACTGCCGGTGCACTGGATCTAGTAAACGATGCTGTCTCCTGAGGCGATGGAATTATTTTCTTTACATTTCTAGGGGCACTTGATCTCAAGAAGATAAGGTCCTCCAGATAGGCAGAACACGCCATCAGGGCTTCCCATAGCTATGGCGTACCATGGCGTAGACCCATTTGAAAGGTTTAACAATCACCTTACAATCAGACACTACAAATAATCAGGATGCCGTAGTTTGCCACGGGTTTCCATGTTAACTACCAAGTAAGTTTCTAGTTTCTTGATTAATCCCTCCACAGTTTACGGCATGATACTCAGATAAAAGTAAAACTGGGTTCCTGAAACCCTAATGTACTTCAGTGGCACGGGCTGGAATACTTTTATCACCCAATTAGAACAAAGCATTGTCGGGCTGAAGTTCACACGAACGAAATGGTTGTGCAACAATAGATATTTTTATTGCGAAAACAATACTACGCCAGGTTTCGGCCCTTCGCGTGGTCCGTGGCCGCAGTCACGATTGACCTTGAACAGCCACGAAGAAAATGAAGACGAAAAATAAGGGCGCTCGGTCACCCACAGCTAATGCTTTCACTCCATATTCGGTTCAGCAGCGTTGAACCCTTCTCAATTTTCTCTGTTTTGGAGTCTTCGTCTTTCTGAAGTACTCACTTTACAGCACTGTGAAGACTGGACTAAAAAAGGACTCACCTTCACAACTCCAACGCATGGTAGGCGCTCAAACTCCATCCTAGCATAGGGTTGCATACGAAGTCCTTTGACTGGGTAAATAAAATGAAACTTATTTCCTCATGCTTGCTATTGTACAGTTGGAATATATAATACCAACACGTCATTTAAAGGACTCTAGAGCCATTGTAAAAAAGACAATGTGGCTTCTTTTTTGTCACTGTTTTAGCTCTGTGTACGCAACCAGAAAAATCTTGCACTCTACGCATACCATATGCAGTGGCATCTACGGAAAATGGCCTTAAATCCAGAATGGCCCTGTCCCCTATTTGAGGGCTGTGTCGAGCATGCAGTATTGTGTGCTCAGTGGTGCTGCTCGTCGTGAATTTCTTTTCTTTGTGCCACCTAAATAAGAGTTCCCGTACGCAAAGTCAGAAGCACTAAGTAAACATATACCTTCTTTCTCAATAGAGCTCAGGGGGTTGCTTATAAACTGCGTAGGAGAACTCCTATATCATACCTGGACTCCTGCCCATTAAGGGGGGTTCCGACGGGAGGACCGGCGCGTGGACGGTCTACGCGCGCCAGCGCTACCTGCGCCCTTTTTTCCATTCGCCATTATTTCGACCTGCCAACGCATCGACCAGCTGCAGTCCTCCCGATGGCAGCCCGGCATTGCTACTGGCCCGACCTCTGCTGACCTGGATCTGCGGGCACTGATTCGAGCCATCATCGGGGCGGAGCTCCAAGCCCTCAAGCCTGTCTGTCGACACGGGTGCGATCATTCTTCTGTACCTTCTAATGACACCTGTCTCCGCAACATCATTAAAGATGAGCTGGCAACCATCACCCGACCTATGGCATCCGACCCTCCTGCACCCCGCCCAGCATCGACAATTACGCACACGTCGCAGCATCACCCCCTCCTTTTGTTCCGCCGTCCCAACTGGCATCGCCCTACAACCACATCAACGCCGTGACGACGGCTCAGCCTACGCAACCCTTTTACGCACCTTGGCGCCCCTCTCGCCTAGTGTGCTACTACTGTGGAATACGAGGAAATATATCCCGCTTCCGTCGTCGACGCATTCAGAACGAGCGGCGTGGTTACGACGCCTACAAAAGTGACGTAGCCTCATATTATCAGCGACGACCTATTCCCAGCCCACCTCGTCGATCATCTTCACAGCTGGTATCCTCGTCTGAACCAAGCGGTGCCCATGTATCTCGACGCCGGTCCCTTTCCCCATACCGCCATTCTGTTTCCTCACTTCGACCAGCAACAAATGTTCCTGTCCGTCATTCGGAAAACTAAGCGATGCAGTTTCCGGAGGTGAAACTGCACTCTGCGAACTTACCAAAAGTCCTCCTCATCGCCCGTATAATATGATTTCCGTTTTAGCTGAAGGATTACCAGTCGAAGCTTTGATTGACACAGGGGCTGCAATTTCTGTTATTCGCGCTGATTTGTGCCACCGTTTGCGGAAAGTAACGACACCATATGATGGACCTGAACTTCGTGGAGCAAATGACGTCCCTCTACATCCTTCAGCAAAGTGTACAGTTCGAATTGTTATAGACGGCGTCCACCACCATGTGCAGTTTGCTGTGCTTTCAACGTGTGCACATCAGATGATTTTTGGATGGGATCCTTTGTTGACCGCTTCAGCGTTAATCTCTTGTGGCGACCGTGTCATTCATATGACAGACAGTGATTTTTCATCTGACATTTCTGAAGGACATCATTCCCTCATTGCCGCAGTTGATACTGTATTGCCTCCACAGTGTGAAAAGCTTGTTACCGTTGTTTCGGAACACATCACTGACGGGGAGGTACTCATCGCACCATCTCATCGTCATCTTGCACGTGGAATTGCCTTCCCATCAAGTCTTGTACGATTCCGCAGCGGCTCAGCGATAGTAGCTGCCACGATCACATCCCGTGAATCCCTCGTGCTGACTAAAGGAACTTCCCTGCCATGCATAGTGGATGCTCACCCTATGTCGATGATGGTGCTCACCGCCCCGCTACCTCAGCAACGTGATTCATCGCACGTCTCTCTTCTCATGCTGTCGAAGACCATCAGTCCAGACCTCATGCCGCACCAACGCAAAGAATTGCTGGAATTGCTTCAAGCCCATGAAGCCACTTTTGATGCCACTTCCTAACCACTGGGACGGACTAAAGTTGCACACCACTGCATCATTACTGAAGGTAAGTCGATCGTACGCCGACGACCTTATCGGGTTTCTCTCTCGGAACGAAAAGTAATCGAATGACGTGCTCCGTCGCGATATTATTCGTCCGTCAACAAGCCGATGGTCCTCCCCAGTAGTATTAGTTAAAAAAAATCGTACGGATCGGTTCGATTTTGTGTTGATTATCGCGCACTCAACAAAATTACCCGTAAAGATGTCTACCCGATGATGCGAATAGATGACGCCCTTGACTCTCTCCAAGGCGCCGAATATTTCTCGGCCTTGGATCTCCGCTCAGGTTATTTGCAAACACCTATGCATGAGGGCGACAAAGAAAAAACCGCTTTCTCAACTCCCGATGGACTTTACGAGTTTAAGGTTATGCCCTTCGGCCTGTGTAACGCACCAGCGACATTTGAAAGAATGACTGATACGGTACTTCGTGGCCTAAAATAGAGAACCTGTTTATGTTACGTGGACGACAATGTTATCTTTTCGGCAACCTTTAGCGACCATCTCACGCGCCTGAATGAAGTCCTGACGTGTCTTTCTTCGCGGGCCTTCAGCTCAAAACCAAGAAGTGCCACTTTGCACACAAGGAAATTAAAATATTGGGACATTTAGTCAGCCATGACGACATTCGTCCAGACCCTGAACAAATCATCGCGGTCTTGAACTTTGCTCGTCCACAACGGATTACAGAATTGCGTAGTTTTCTCGGCCTGGCGTCTTATTTCCGGCGTTTTATAAGGCAGTTTGCAAGTATTGCTGCTCCACTTCATCAACTACTTAAAGCACGCAGCACTTTCGTGTGGACTGAACAGTGCGAAGCCGCTTTTAATAATCTGAAGCACGCCCTCACATCAGACCCTGTTCTTGGCCACTTCAGTGACAGCGCTCCAACCATCCTGCACACTGATGCTAGTGGTCTCGGTCTTGGAGCTGTACTCCTGCAGCGCGATGCAACTTCCCGTGAGAAAGTGATTGCCTTCGCCAGTCGGACTATGACTCCAGCTGAGAAAAACTACACCATTACCGAGCAGGAGTGCCTTGCCGTCGTCTGGGCTGTCCATAAATTTCGCCCTTACCTATATGGTCGGCATTTCACAGTTGTGACCGATCACCATGCTCTTTGCTGGATGTCTTCACTGAAAAATTTGACAGGCCGACTTGGCCGCTGGATTCTACGCCTGCAAGAATACAATTCGTTGCTTGTTATGTGCGTTACGGCAGTGTGTTGTCCTTATAAATTTGTAGGTTGTAAGTGCAATAAGGCACGCTTATTTATTTTGCCGGAAAAGTTTGATAGAAAACAAAAATATGATACGTGAGAAAGTTTTGAGTGCTTATGCTTGGTGGACAGTGCTATTGGAAATTGCAGCAACGCTTGGGTATTATGCTATTAAATATTTCATAACTTTTTCTAGGCATCAATTTGAACGCGCATTTCAATTAATTCCTGGAGAGGTCTAATTGAGTATGGAGTTTTTGTACAAAACGTCGTGTTAAATATTTGTTTCGCGGCTTCATCATCATCATCATCATCAGCCTGATTATACCCACTGCAGGGCGAAGGCCTCTCCCATATCTCTCCCCTTAACCCGGTTCTGTGCTAGCTGCATCCACTTGACCCCTGCGAACTTCTTAATCTCATCCGCCCACCTAACTTTCTGCCGCCCCCTGCTACGCTTTCCTTCCCTTGGAATCCTTACATCTTACATCTGCGTAATTACTGGCTATGGTGGTTTGTATAAAAAAATAAATGTCTAAGCCGAATAATTTCGCCTCTTCAAAAGGTCGGCGTTAACAGGTGACGTGTTATATACCAACGCAATCCCAAGCTAAGCGCATATTCCTTGTTAATACATATTTCTGAAAAATAGGCAGCCGTAAGGAGGAAATATGCCGTAGACGTTTTTGTATACTGAAAAGATATAGCGACGAAAAGACAACTACGCAGGTAGGGTTACCATACGCAGCACATGTGCCCTGGCTGAGTGGTTGTCTTTTTTTGCGCTATAATTTTTAGCGTACACTCTGCAACAACTCACGCAGAAAGAACATTTAATAATTTCTTTTAATATGTTCTCTGCACATCGACAGCTATGCTTTGCTATGTGAGGAAAAGAAAGGCGCAAAACTGGTGATCCTACTAGCGCCAACTTTGAATTTGCTAGACTGAATGTCTCATTCAAATAGCCCAACTTTATATTTGTCTTTCATATATGTGAAGACCAAATCGCTGTGCAAAGGGAAGAAACTTGCAGGCATAACTCGCACTACGTTTAACAGAATTTCTGGAGCGGCAGCTTCCTCAAGCAGCGATCAATGTACTAGTGCACTTTTAACAGTACGCTAGCGGAATTATTTTTTGACGAGGTTTCGTTTCCCAGGTAACAGTAGGGGATGGGTGATAGGACTGCAAGTTAAGGTGATGTGCAGTACAAGATGCTAGAAGGAAACACCGAGATTGACAGTCACCTTTATCATTGTCTGCGGAAAAATGTACTGTCAAGTGTAACTTTCCAACTGTCAATGATGAGAAGGCCGCAGGCAACAAAAAACTGACTACGAATGCACCTAAATAAACTTATTATTTGGCATTATTTCTGAAAAAATTTTGAGGACGCTTAAGCTTCGCCTTCAAGAGTGGAACGCGATAGCGTTATTCATACTCAACACTTCTAAGTGCACTGTACTACTTTTTTCTAATTATCACGTCAGAGGCGTCCGGCACCAGACGCTGCACCTAGCAATCGCGCTGTGAGCGGAAAGAGGAGCCGCGTCGCCTAAACACCACTGTTCGAGTGACGCACGCTGGATGTTGGAAGGGGAGAGAGCGAGAAAACTTATTAAACGCAAGGGTATTGGGGCATCCTCGCACCGGTACCCGCGCGGCCCGAAGGGGAGAAGCGGGTGAGCGAGGATAGTGATCTAAAGAAAGGAAAGACGCTTGATCCTACAACCCGTGAGTTGGTTGGTTGTACAACTTTTAATTCCATCGGAAACGGGGAGTCGTGCGCCCGCGGATTAGAGGCTGGCAGGTAGCCCTTGGCTTCTTGCGGCCTCTTCCGCCAGATGGACGGTGCGGTGCTGGATCGCAGGGTCCGCGCTTCGCAGCAGGGTATCCCAGGCTTCTCTACTTGTAATATTTTGCCCTATCCCTGGAGATTGTGGGCCCTCCCAAATTATGTGGTCGAGGGTCCCTCTCGCCCCACAGTGTTTGCAGAGATCATTGTCCCTAAAGTCTGGTAGCGCGTGAAACGCCCAGACAGGGTTCATGAACGTATTAGTTTGTAGCCGCCTCCACGCGACAGCTTCTCTATTATTAAGTCTAACATCTGGCGGGGGTACCAGTCTACGTCCCAATTTATAATGGTCGATGATTTCCCCGTAATTTTGCAGACGCTCGTCGTATGCCCAGTGTTCGGGGGGCTCGACGGCTACCCGGAAGTAGAGAGCTCGGGCTAGCTCGTGAGCCGCCTCGTTACCAGGGACGGCAGCGTGAGCGGGTGTCCAAATCAACTGAATTTTCCTATTTATTGTTTTTTGGGTGAGGATTTTGGCCGCCTCCGGCGATATCCTCCCCTTCCCAAAATTTTGAATGGCAGTTTTGCTGTCGCTAATTATGAACTTGGCTTCTGTTCCTACGCAAGATGGCGCTATCGCAACTTCCTCCGCAGTCTCTATGTTGCGGCCTCTGATGGCTGCCGCGGATACCGGTGCCCCTCTGCCATCGACTACCGAAGCTACCGCCGCACCTGTTCTGCCACTTGCCGCATCAACATAGACTACTTCCTTTGCTCCCATGTTCTTGAACCGTCGCTCTAGGGCTTCAGCTCGTTTGGCCCTTCTTTCGACATTAAATTCTCGATGCATATTCCTAGGGAAGGGGGGGGGGGGACTACCAAGGCATTCCTGATTTCACTATTAATTGTGACTTTTTTTTGAACTCCCCTGTCTGGGTTGAGGCCTACTTTTGCAAGGATTACCTTGCCCGTCTCGGTCGTGCTTAGTCTCTCTAATTGGGAGACTCGCACTGCCTCCGCCAATTCTGCCCACGTGTTATGCACCCCGAGTTCGAGCAGTCGTTCGCTCGAGGTACCCATGGGCAGTCCTAGCGCCTTCTTGACGCATCTTCGAATCAGGCAGTCTAACTTCTCTTTTTCGCCGGCCTTGATGTCCAGGTAGGGCGTGGCGTAACTGATTCTGCTTATTACGTATGCCTGGATTATTTTTAGTAAATTTCTCTCCTTGAGGCCTCTTCTTTTAGTGGCGACCCTCCTCAAGAGCCCGAGGGTTTGCATCGCGTAACTTTCTAATTTTTTCAGGACCTCTCCGTTGTGACCGTGGGATTGAATGACCATCCCCAAAATCTTGACCTGATCTACTTTTGGCACCGGTTTGCCCTCCACCTGAATATGAAACTCCCCGCTATTCTTCCAGCGGAGGTACTTCGGGTTATAAACGAACAACTCAGATTTATGCGGGGAGCACGAAAGTCCCCTTTTAGCCGCGTAATCGACAGTGATGTCGGTCGCTGCTTGCAGGCGTTCCTCCGTACTCGCATCGCTCCCATGGTTAATCCAGAGGTTAATATCGTCCGCATACATGCTAAAATTTAGCCCCTTGATTTGGTTAAGTTTACCCGGGTGGCCTCTCATTGCCACGTTGAATAGAAAAGGCGATAGCACTGAGCCCTGCGGTGTGCCTTTGCTTCCTAACTCTATCGTAGGAGATTCTAAATTTTGAAATATCATGCAGGCTTTTCTGCCCGATAAGAAGTCTTTTATGTAGTTGTACGTTCTCTCCCCTACTCCGAGCACTTCGAGCCCTTCGAGAATAGCCTCGTGCCTGACATTGTCGAAGGCCTTGGTGAGGTCTAGGCCCAGGATCACTTTGGCGTCTCTCGATCGCGAGTCTATGATATCATGCTTTAGTCGGAGCATTACGTCCTGCGTGCACAAGTGTGGTCGGAAACCGACCATTTCGTGCGGCCACAGGTTGTTTTGCTCCATAAAGGACGTTAATCTTGTCTGTATTACGTGCTCCAGCAACTTCCCTACGCATGAGGTTAGGGAAATCGGTCTCAAATTTTCCAATTGCGGGAGTTTTCCCGGTTTGGGTATTAGTATTATGTTTGCCGTTTTCCACTGATCTGGCAACTGGCTCGTTTCCCAAACTTTTCCAGTGAATTCCGTTAGTAGACTAATAGAGTCATCGTCTAGATTCCTTAGCATTTTATTGGTGATCCCATCGGGGCCCGGGGCTGATTTAGTTTTTAGTCTTACAATTTCCGCCCTTACCTCTGCCTCCGTGATGGGGGCGTCAAGCGCCTCATTGGGTGTGCCACCGTAGCTCGGGAGTGGGAAACGCTGGTTGTCTGCAACATACGTTTTTGCTAACTTATTCATAAACGCCGCATCGTCTCCTTCAAAGGCGTGCCTGACTTTTGCCAATCTTATTCCCGATTGAGTTTTTAAATTTGTTGGGTCCAGCAGATGCCGGAGCATGCCCCACGTTTTGGAGAGATTCATCCCTCCCTCCATTTCGTCGCATCTGCTGAGCCAGTTTTGTTCGCACAGTTTGATCGCGTAGCTTTCAATTTCCTTGTTATGCCTCGCGATTCGTCTTCTAAGATTCTTGTTCCACTTTTGTTTCTTCAGCCTGCGTTCCATGCTTTGTTTAGCGTCCCACATGTGGAGCAGTCGGCTATCTGCTATACCAGGAGCGTCGTCTCCTACCAGCGTCTTTGTCGCCTCACCAACGTGGCGTTTGAGTGCCTCCGTCCATTCCTCAATGTTCTCAATTCTTTCTAATTGCGCGGTTGCCCTGATTTCTCTAAATTGATCCCATTCTGTAACGGCCGGTTGGCACGCCCTGTGCGTCTTGACGCCCTCTTTGAGGACCGAAACGATAATGAAATGGTCACTGCCAAAATTTTGCTCAGAATTTTGCCAGTCTAAGCCCTGTAAGTTTTTTGAAAATGTCAGGCCTGGGGATGTGTCCGCGCATACTCTGTTACCCGTCCTCGTTGGATGATCGGGATTTGTATGGAGGGTGAGACCTAGCTCGTGCGTGTCCTCCAATAGCTGCCTACTTTTGGTGTCCTGTAAAGCATAGCCCCATTCTTGATGTCTGGCGTTAAAGTCACCAACGATCAGCAAGGGATTATTCCCGGCCGCCTTGATGGCTTTGCGCATAAAGGCCCTAAATCTAATTTTCTTTTGCTTGGGTGAGCTATAAATGTTAAGAAGGAATAGACTGGGATCCTTCTTTCGTCCCGTTAATATCTCGAGGAATACGTTCTCGATATCTCTCGAATTCAAATCGTGTTCTATCACCGCTACATTGCGCTTGACAAAGGTCGCCAACGTCGATTTCACGCCTCTATCGCTGTTGAACACCTGGTATCCCATTAGTTTGGCTCCCTTCCCTGTTTCCTGAAGGGCGATTGCGAGGGGGGTCTCAGTTATGAGTGGAAGGTATTGCTGCAGTAGCGCTCTCTTGCGCTGGAAGCCGCGACAGTTCCACTGCCAAATTTGGTTTTCATTTACGCGCCTGGCCATTTTGCAGCTGGGCTAGCGTTTGCTCGACATTCTGCTGCCACGTGTTGACGGCTACTAGTTCAGTTCGAACTCTTTGCACTTCCCCTGTAAGTGCCTGTACCTGGCTCTGAATTTGGTCCATGAATTGGGTCATTTGACTCATGAATGAATTCAATTTTTCGTCAAGCCTACTTTCGAGTGCTTGGAACGGGTCGGTTTCATTAATTTTGCGCTTCACCGGGGGCGGACGAGACGCCTCAGTCGCCTTTTGCTCATCCCCTTTCGCCGGTGGCGCCGCTTGTGGCGGGGCGACTGGCTGAGCAGGTGGCAGCTGCTTCGCGGGAGTGGGAGGCCCCTGCTTTTCTGTATGCTGTTTCGAATTTTGATTTTGCGTTAGCTTTTTAATCACCCCCTTAAGCTCCTCAATTTCTTTTTTAAGAATTTCGACTTCCTCGTCTTTCTTATCTTTCCTAGGTTTAGCCTGAGAGGCCCAGCTGTTGAAGCTTACATTTTTCCGGTCTCCGCTGGCGTTCCGCTTGGTCCATGGGTTGGCCGCGTCCCTCGAACTCGAGCGTCTTCTGGACCCAGACCTGGAGCATCCCATGGAGCGAGAACTGGAACGCCCTCGCTGCTGCGGTGGCGTCTCGTTGGTGGTAGATTCCAAACTTGGGAAGGAGTCTTCTCTAACGCGGAAGTCTCCTCCTCCTTCTTGCTTGACTTTCGGTCGCCCTCTGTTGTCGTCGTGCGCTGGCTTATCCTTGACTTTTCGCTCCCATTGCTTCTTCTCCACCTCGTACGGAGTCCTGAATATTTCCTTACATTTTCGGTCACCAAGCAGGTGGCCCTTGCCGCATAGCTGACATTTTGCCTCGCACTGGTGACCTTGCGGTGGCCTCTCCATTCCGCAGCTTCTGCACATGAGGTTGCTCGGGTCCGGACAGACGTCCTCCCTGTGACCGAGTCTTCCGCAGGCATTGCATACCTCATATATTTTGCGGTAAAGTTGACACCGCTGCGCCATCGGAGTCAGGCGAACCCATCGTGGTACTTCTCTCTTTTCAAAGAGAATTAGTACAGTTCTGGAATTTTTGCCGAGTCTCCGCACACCCAAAACTGGCGGGTTGCCGTGGATTCTCAGCCTCTCCATGATGATCTCGTCGGTATAAGTAAGTGGCACGTCATGTACCACGCCCTTGCCGCAATCTTCCGGCGTCGCCACGTAGGCAGTCAATTCGATCTTCTCCCCCTCGAATACGAGGTGGGTTATGCTCGCGTAGCGTCTCTTCCTTTCGGCGCTTGTAGTTGCCACGAGGATCGAGTGCTGCTTAATATTCGTCGAGATGACGTCCTCCCCGGCCTCGCCTGGGTGGATACCAGCTGCCACGATTATTGCGTCAGCCAAGATTGCGTTGCCAAACTTGAGCAGACGCACGAGGCCGCCACGTGGCCTCAAAATGATTTTCTCGGCGCCATCGGGTAGGCGAGCATGCTGCTTTTCCACCGATTTCGCAGCCATTTTTCTTCCAGCATGCTTCTCAGCAGCTCGCTGCTTCTCAACTTGTTGCACAGTCTTCTCGAGCGGCACATATTTCTTCTTCTTGGTGGTATACCATTGGCCAGGCACTTGAAATTCCTCCGGATCTACCGGCGTTCCTTCGACAGTTTCCATTTTTTAAGCTTTAGTCAGCTTCACGAGGCTAAGGGTGAGTCCCCGACGGGGCCGCCGCGATCCCAGGGCGCCGCGAGACGCTAGGCCACGTTAGGCCTAGCTTCAGCACGTATAGTCCACCGAACAAAGTGACTCGGGCTATCCCAGATGCCGAAGAGAAGGACGCAGGAAATTTCGACCAACTGGGGTTCTTTAACTTGAACTTGCATCGCAGAGCATACGGACGCCACCACGTTTCGCCGTGCACCCATACAACCCGTGAGGGTGCACGGCGAAACGTCAGGGGCGAGTGGCGCGCCACGTGTCGGGGCAGCGCCGCACATTGCGAGGAGGGGTTCTTCTGTGTTTGCCGCAAGATGGCTCTTCATTTGCGCAGAGCGCAGAAGAAATGTAGCGGAAACGTATTCCACCGAACAAAGTGACTCGGGCTATCCCAGATGCCGAAGAGAAGGACGCAGGAAATTTCGACCAACTGGGGTTCTTTAACTTGAACTTGCATCGCAGAGCATACGGACGCCACCACGTTTCGCCGTGCACCCATACAACCCGTGAGGGTGCACGGCGAAACGTCAGGGGCGAGTGGCGCGCCACGTGTCGGGGCAGCGCCGCACATTGCGAGGAGGGGTTCTTCTGTGTTTGCCGCAAGATGGCTCTTCATTTGCGCAGAGCGCAGAAGAAATGTAGCGGAAACGTACTTCGCTACTCGTGTAACTGCGACTTCTGTAAGTAACATGCTCATAATTACCGATATACACCGCACTATAACGTTCTACGACACGTTTCTAAGGCAACACCGCATTCACTAGAAGGGCTTTTGTACCGCTTTCAAGCATCGAACTCCTAGCTGAGAGGTAGCGTCTCCGTCTCACACTCAGGAGACCCTGGTTAGATTCCCACTCAGCCCATCTAACTTTTCGTAAACACGTCCAGAACCACACACTAACTAGCTGTTGCTGCGAATTATTGGAGCATGTAATTAACAAATCACTCATAACATACGTAGAAAACAGCATTTATATGCCAACCAGCGCGGTTTCAGGAACGTTTTATCAACCGTTACACAAATACTTGAAATTACTCATGACTTTGCGGCTGCCATCAACTCTGGTCTGCAGGTAGATTCAGCGTTTATCGATTTTGCAAAGGTGTTTGATTCTGTTTCACATTGTAAGTTAATCGAGAAGCTCAATCTAATTGGTATTAATTCAAAAATAATTTCATAGATTGTCACTTACCTCTCAGGCCATTCGTAATATGTAGAGATAAAAAATGCTAAATCAGACACATTGGATGCTTGTTCAGGTGTTCCCCAGGGATCCGTATTAGGGCCTAAACTAACAAAGTCGCGACGTTGATTGTAGGCAGGCTCTCGCTGCCGGCGAACCAGGTTTCAAGAGTAGGTGGGCCTCCTTTCCATCGGCTGGTGGTCATACCATTGAGTAGAGCTGCGCCGATCGTCCATATGCGAAGTGCCGCTAGGTTAAAGTCACGGAGTTGACAGGGCGGCAAAATTTGCGTGTGGCGCACATATTCTCTGCCGCACATATTCACCCCAGATGGTGTCCCTGGATCTTGACGATTCCTCGCGTACAATCTCTGGTATCATATTAGCCATTGAAACTTCAGGACAGGCTTCAACACTTGCTACAGAGGTGACATTGGCCAGTCTTCCGAATTTAGGTGTCATTCGGCCCAGTTTGAGAGCCTCAAATGTTCTGCAATGATTTATATCAGCGGTGGTGCTCAGCATCTCTTCGCTAATAGAAAATTATAAACGTCTTCCACTATTCCTCTCAGGAGGTGGCCGGCTTTATCTTCTTCAAGCATTGTGGGGTTGACCAGCTTGAATAGCTTTAAAAGGGCTTCAATGTATGCAGTACAAGTTTCTCTTGGTAGTTGCGCCTGGTGAAGCAAAGTCTGTTCAGCGCGCTTCTTCTTTGCAGGTTCATCTCCAAAAGTTTCCTTGATCTCATTTGCAAAAACAGCCCATGTACTTAAGTCCTCGTGATTATCAAACCAGTCGAAGACAGTGACGGCAAGGAAGAACACTACGTTAGCCAGCTTAGTAGCGGCGTTCCAGCGATTGCATTTACTAAATTTTTCATAGTGTTTCTACCATTCATCAACGTCCTCCTCAGGTTTTCCAGATAACGTTCGCGGCTCTCGATAATAGTGCCAGTTGTTTGCCGTGGATGGGCCTGGCTGCTCAGTACTGCCGTGTTCAGTTATGTCCGATAGCATTGGTGATAAGCCAGCGACTCTATGGTTTCTTCGGTAGATGGAACGGTCCTTGGTCGCTACCCAAGCATCTCTCACCAAGCTCTTACGTGCTTTGTACGCACGGGAAGGGGGGGGGGGCATATTTACAGGGATCGGTCCAAACAGGACTGCTGCGAAGCGTACCAATGTCCCTCGGCCCTTGCTCTTCCTCTTTCTTCACCGATCTACCCAACCATTCTCCTTCACATTCCATCGAAGTTCTGCGAAGGCGCCTGATAATATTATTGTAAGAAGCATGCTCTTGCCACATGGAAAGTTGCACTTCACTCTGAAAAAGCTGGTTGATGTTTACATCAAGCTGCCGTTTATCTAAAGTGTTTCCTTACAGGTCTTAAACATAACTTGCACATTAATTAGCTCCAATATGTGAGCTGTCTATCTTAACTTTCCGAACATGCATCACAGAGAAGAGAATGCGAATATTTTTCAGAATTTCTCTCGCCGATGATGCTTTTTTTTAGTATTAAGTGAGATATACTAGTAAGGAGATGGTCACGTGGGAGATTTTTGTTAAAACAATGAACAGATATCAGTACATTATCTTCAGATCGAAATATCACACCTAGCAGCTTTCTGGGACAGTCACAAGAATCCGTATTACCCTGTTGCTGCCGGGGACAGAAATCGAAAATTATTTAATTATTCTGTATACACTATCTTCTGTGCAATAAAATGTCCTGCACAGTAAATCTGGTGACATTATTCTCTTCCTGTGTAATTAACACATGAGTCTCATGATTTTTAAAAGCCTGGGGACATTAAATGTAAAACCTGGTGAGCATATATTTGAGAACACTACGTAATTGAGATCACAAGTAAAGTGACAGGCAGAATAAACAGTCAATGCAAAAACCAAGTATTGTGGGGAGTTTTGAAAATGGGAGCTATTAGGTAGCTACTCAAAGGGTAATGTCTTTTTTATGCCGTTTTTTTTATTTTTGGGACACTCATGTGGCAATAAAAAAAAATAAATGCAGCTTGTTAGTGGATTCTTCTCCTCTGGCGAAGAGGAAAATAAAATAAATTTTGATTGTACATCTGCCTTCATGCTTTTTTTGTTTTTTCACATCTCTCGCATAGCCATTAACATTCATTTGTATAAATTTTGTTCACCGTTTCAGGGCCAAAACGTGTTAGTATGGGCAGAATTTGTGCTCATGCCATGAAAATTCAGTAACCTACTTAAGCAAGGGGAAAAATCTAACTTACCCTCTACGGTTGTAAAAAGCTTCGCTGCTGCTTTTTTTCTCCCAGAAGAGATGTGGGTAGCACCTGGAAGCCAGCCACACACATTTGAGAATTTTTGCTCTATAGCAATATAGAGATAAAAACACAATATATGCTGTGTCCTTATCTGTCACCTCATGAAAGAGCGCCATAAATGACAAAAGCAGACTAGGCAATTACGGATATTATCTACACGTGAAACTCCTTCAGGAACTTTGCTCTGATACACAATGTAAAAAACCCCTCGGGCCAAGATAATCAGAGCTCCTATACTCAAAAAGGCCCTGTACCGAAGCATCAGAAGCAGCCTATGTTAGCTTAGAGCCTCGAGTGAAAAAGTTCCCAGCAGAAGCCTTGCGCTTGACATGTATGCGTAAAATATGTTAGTTAGGAAAGTGCACCAGTCGTTCCAAGCCTCTACTTTGTGATGCAGCAGTCAGAATATGTGAAGAATACATTTTCAGCGCTTTAGTGCACTACAAAACGCTTTTCACCATGAATCTCGACCTGGATGCTTTCATCTAAAGGGCTAACAGGTATCCTCTAATACTTACCTTTATTACAGTTCGCCACTTTCGATCTGCACTTTGCTGTAACTATCAGCTTTTTCACTACATAGGACACCGAAGCGGTATTTGTTGCCCTTTGTGTTATTGCAATATTAAGAAAGGTATAATACAAGTTTTCACACACACACACACACACACACACACACACACACACACACACACACACACACACACACACACACACACACACACACACACACACACACACACACACACACACACACACACACACACACACACACACACACACACACACGCACACACACACACACACACACACACACACACACACACACACACACACACACACACACACACACACACACACACACACACACGCACGCACGCACACACACACACACACACAAATATATATTTATTCACGCAACAAGAACTCTTGTTGCGTAACACTTCATTTCTTCTTTTTCGACATTTCAACCGAGGTCCGGTCTTTCTCAAGACAGTACCTTAACCCCGGTCAAGACGACGACGAAGAATAAATGAAGTGCTACGTATTCCCGCTATATATATATATATATATATATATATATATATATATATATATATATATATATATATATATATATATATATATATATATATATATATATATATGTTCGGTTTTATAATTTATTACGCGTAATTTGTATGCTCGAAAAAGATATTTCCGAATTTGAGAGGATAATTTTGTAGCCACAGGCACATAGCAAAGTTAACCAAACAATCTATTTTTCCTAATGCTTCGTGTGCGTTTATCCTCGGTATTCAGCTTCAAATGTAACAACGAATGGCACATCTAGAGCAAAACGCTGTTTGTAGAGGTCTTTAATATGACTCGAGGTGGTCGTAAATTTTGTACTGTTCAATTCTGTTAACAGCTGAACCCCAAATCTTAAAAAAACATAAACACATATGTACACTGACTTATAAAAGAATAGAAACTACAACTTGCACACTCTTGAATTTATGAGCATTTAATGCCGTTGCCTCATAAAAGTATTAGGCACAAAATACGCCAGGGCTTTCAATAGACTGCGAGAAGACAAATTAGAAATCCATATAACTTGTTTGTCTTAGTCATTTAAGGCAAACATTCCTTGTAATCACTTCGAAAGAGAGGCAAATAAAGGTGCCAAAGAAGCTATTTTGCATACGATAAATATCAAACAAAAACATCACATGTACACCGCTGTATGGTACAGTAATGGCAGATTCTTGACTCACCACTTAGGCAACACGATGGCCTCCTAAAATAAGCTGGAAGGCAGTGGAATTTATTCGGCACTGAAACCCATAGACATAGTACTATCGGTTTTTAAATGATACCAGGTGGCTGGGGTTGTCAATGGCGTATGGCAGTTCACTTGACAACACGTGTTGTAATGACATATAAGAGTTATCGATCATCGACGTTGATACAGTTGGTCGTGCAATACTGCTATGCTTATCCGCGTGCAGTTTTGCAGTACTCCATCATCAGTGTATGTTGTCCCATGATTTTAAAACGGAAATGTACTCAGAGTCCAGTCTTTGGAGAAAACCCATTTCCTGATAGGCAAAAGCTGCTTTGTGCTGCGGCGCTAGACGGCGACAAAGCATCCGGACAAGTCTCAGGAGAAAACGTCAGCGTATGGAAAAGCCCACTATCCGCATCAGTGAAAAAAAGGCCAAGTCCGAGGCAAGGGCTCCGCTGCCATGAAGAGGACCTACTGAGGATAGGTACGTTGAGTGTCGAATGCTTTTATTCCAGAGAATCGACACGTGACGCTCTCCCATGTTGTTCCCATGCAGTGTGCGGCAAAAGCTGAAGCGAGGGGGCGGGCGATGTATGGTTCTTTTGTTTTGATTCGAAAAATGTCGACATATTGAGTGCCTTACTTTATAATGTACAACTCTGCATCTATTAACACATCACCTATGTTAACTCCTAGATATTGTTGAGGTTATAAGTTTGTAATAAATATATCGCATTCATCCCAGACCTCTCCTGTTTCCAAACACGCGTATTAGTTTCAACTTGGCAATAATATCCATCTGAAATACATAAAACGCAAACTTCCGCCAATTACTGACGCGACACAAACCATTTAATTTTTGGCCACCATTTAAAATTTTAGTGCTTGAGCATCTGTACTGAAGCTTTGAATCATGATAAAACGCAATCATTGTTGCAGTATCTTTGCGCAGCCAAGGGCGTAAGTTTGGCTTGTGTTTGTGTTAAGTTTTAGGTGTATTGACATATGAGGTTCTTGCCAATTACTACAGCGAGGTAGCCAGATATTGTTCTCATGAGGGCCTACATTGTCAGCTTTAGTCTACGAGATCAGGCCTCAGCCGCAGCCTGGGTTGTGTAAACCTTTCGACATGAAACGTTTATTTTTTTCGTCATATAGAACATTTCCAGCTATCAGCATGCGAACCTCAGTTGCCAAGCTTGATCGCTTCAAAAGTTTGAAGTCATCGCCTCGGAAATATGGAGGGCAACCTATTTCGTATAAACTGAACCCATAAATTTGCCCAGGAATGTGTTACTTCCTAATGCTAAATTATAGCGCAGCTCATCAGCTGTTTCACCTTTTCTATATTTTGAGGCCAATATTTCGATCAAGACATGTATGTACGGTTACAAAGAACAATTTTTTTTATTTTCACACATATTCCAGCAAGATAACTCCACTAACCGTTTTCTACGGTCATGAAGGAAGCTTTGTGGTTGGAGAAATGAAAAGAGCAATTAAGTAATCGGGAGTTTGCGAGAGGCAGCGCGTGGGTCCTCAGAAACGTTTCGTGGCGAAGAGATAGCAGAGCATGACTGACGCTGCTGACGCCGCTGGCGAGTCGACACAAGGTGCCAGTTGGGAAGTTCATAAGCTTAGTCGAAGATCCACCAGGGAGTCTATGGACACGGTGGTTAATAGTCCCTTTCGGCCGAGCTTGAGTGTGCCATAAAATAATTTTTTTTCGAAAATACTCACATGGTCATCTTATTGGCACAACAATTAACGCAGGTTTGGTCGGCGCCCGATACTTTTCTCTTCTACGCTCGCCTTCATCCTGTTTTCGACGTCATCGGCTGCATCTCCAACTGTGACGTGCTACAACAGTCTACGATTTCTCACAGCCGTGTGCGTAGCAGGATTTCAGACAACGGCCGCTGCACTTTGTGAGTGGAACAGCAAATATTTAGAGTGATATTATCTCGTGCTTTCATGTAAATATTATATAGGGGAGGTTTAGCTCTTCAATTAGCAAACAATAATTGGAATTGCTATTCGAAAAGTCCTGAGTAGTAGTCTCACTTTTGTTGTTCACAGGCGGTTGCTTAGGTGGGTACATCAAAGCGTAATTTTTAGCTATACGAGCGCACTGAAACCGCGCTCAGACTACAGTCGCATCCTTCGTATCGTATTTATCGCAGCGCGCATAGCTGCTGAAACTAGTTTACATAGCTTGCGACCATGCATGTTCACACTGGGCCGTTCGGTAAGATACGTTCCTTACGACCGGCCAATCAGCGCTCTTAACAAGGCACCAGTTAGCCAGCGGCTGTTAGCGGAGGTCGAAGTGCTTATCATGTGCTTATCATCGTTTGTGCGCTCAACTTACCCAGACGGATGAATAATACAATAATTTGTGTCCGCATGGCCCGACAGTGGTCTTGCACGCCAGCTCGGTCCTCGCGCTTCCCCAACACTCTTTTGGCAAACGTCTGATGCCGCGCCACCCCGCAACACAGGGTCAAAGGAGCCAGCCAGCATCTTGTTTTTTTTTTAGCAACCCCAGCTCGCAGCAGGGTAGCTAACCGGAATTACTTCTGGGTGACATCCCTGCCTTTCACTCTCCCTTTCTCCTCCTCCTCCTCCTCCCCGCTCGCACATAGCTCCGGCGTGCGGCCCGCCTGAATCTGTGGTTGCGATATCATGTTTACCAGTGCCACAGAGCGATCTTGCAGAAGGGCCGGGGCGGTGACTCAAAGGTCGTACTATTGACTTCAAACAATAGGCCGGAGCGCGCCGCGGAACGGAAACGTCCGCGAAGCCTCGTCCCCCCACGGAAGACGCTGTTTTCTTTTTCTCTTTTACGGTGAGCTTCTTTCAAGCATCAATTGGTCTGCGCCAGCCTTGTTCCACGGCCTATAATCGTAACGTCGCCCCGCATCAGCTTTTCGCTGTAGGCCAACTGTGTCCTCACTTGTCAATGGGGCTGATGGACTGCGAGAATACACTAGGAAGAATCGGGAATCCCCCTCCATCATAACGTCACCTTTCTAAAATATAGAGGAAGCATTAGATTGCTGAGAGTTTGTTCGTACATTAAAAAAGAGATTGAAAAAGTACTTACTTCTTTGACTCAACGCACAGCCAATTTGCCGCCAGGCGTCGTTTTGCACTTCTCGAGGTGCGATTTCAGCCACTGGTAATAGAGAACCGGCCTCTGCCGGTTCTCTATTACCTGTTAATTCCACAACGAAGAATATTCCGCACTGCACGTGATCAAGCTGCGGGAAGACACAATCATCCACACAACACCAATAACACCGGCGAGCAGGTACACTGCAGCGGCGTAGCAGCGTTGCATGATGCCACCTGCTAGCTGGTTTGCGCGTGAAATCTGGTGGACCGGAAGACCCGCGACAGAAAAGGGAAAACCTAAATCACTGTGAGCATTGGTCCCGCAGTTACAGACGTACCTGTGCTAGTCGTAAAAGTCGCGGGTCCCCCGACATATACTCCCACGCTGGCTGTGGACGCTGCGGATCTTTCACTCAATGCGACAGCATTCTAAACAAACACATTACGTTTTCTGCGCTCACGGTTGCGCTTAAGCCTACGCTTTGCGGTTAGGGATCTTACAAACGATCCGTACGTTGCGCACGTAGTCTGAACATGGCTAGAGGCTCATTTTGATATACGTTACGAATTCAAGGCTTAAATCTTACGGAGGTATTATGACACCGTTTGACTGTATCCTGCCCACCTCATGAGAAAACAATGGAGAAACACCACTGGAATGACTGCTTAGGCAAAGTTGACTACGTCGGTTGGTTACTGTCAGTTGAGCTACAAATCTCTCCTGGGGTTGCACACCATTGTCTCAACCACTGGCCAAGCAATGGTTAAGTCATGTTTACACCGCCTAGCTACAGCATCCCCAATAAGAACTTGACAAGGACAGTGCAACCCAGTAGCCTGCCTTACGACGGCGGATGGGCATTAAAAGGCCAGCAAACGACACTTAGAGTGCGTATCTAAGTAAAATCGTTGTAGTGCCATCTCGTTAGTTTACTCACGCCTGTGCTCAGATTCATTCGCTTACATTTTATCTCTCTACCTAAGCCGTGACGTTCGCCTCTGGAAATAGAAGGATGCACTAGTTTTTCAAGTTTTCTGGGGTGACGGCCAGAGCAATGTTTTAACTTCGTTCACTTCAGGGAAGGGCTCGAGTCTTTCCTATCACTGCTCGCCGACGTTAGTCATTGGTTCTTCAGAGCGTAAGCAGGAACATTGTTTAGTCACTTCTTGTGCGCTGATTTCTGCAGGTGCTTCCACGCATGCGCCGTAGCCATAACAACCAGCCACTAGCCATTCCTTTCTCCAGCGGCAGGCCAGTCTTTACTTTCATTCTCTGAGCTATATTCGTCTGAGACAAATTGGTGAAGGACAGCTTTGCTTTCTGTGTACCTTCAAAATGGTATACATAACGGCATTACCACATTTGCCCTTCAAGTATTAGAAACGTTGAATCTCCTTTCAAATAATACCACCCTATTTGCCTACATAACTATGAGACTCGAAGTAAGCTAAACATCGGTGATTGCTGTCTGAGGATTCTATTTATAATGGCAACGATTACTGGTTGCCCCACGTGCCAGAACATGAGAAAGAAAGGCAATTTGCGCATCGCCTGATTCAAGCGAACCGCGACAACTTATCTGGGGGCTTACGCACAGTTGTTTACAAATTCGGCCTAATATACGATGTTGAATGGAAACAGGTAGTTTTTTAGGAATTTCAAATTCAGTCTTACTACGTGAAAACACCTGGTAACACTTCTTATCTTGCAAGCTTTCTGCTTCTGACAACATTTCAAATTGCTCGCCGACATAACCGTTACGTCAGAGCCACGACGTCACTCAGGGAAGAAAAACATCTTCCGCTATATTCTGCGGAAGGACGGAGATGTTGGAGGTTCTTTATACATTACTGAGGCTGAATGCAATGCAACAAAGATAAGACGGCAGACGATGTAGAGAGACGCTTAAAATAGAGATTGTGGCCCACGTAGTAGTTGTACCATAATTACAAACTCTTTGGTGAACTATGTACTGCAGCCTAAAATCAAGAAGGCGAAACTTATGAGCGTGACAGTTGTTTTGTATAGGAATAGTGTATTTTATCGTGCCGAATTTAGTAGTACAGCAAATCACTTCTCGTCAGGTTCTTTTACGATAAATGTTTTCGTGTCATTGAATGACAAAAACAAAAAGAAAACATTATGTTGATATTTAAATTATAGAATCCCAATGGCTATTCTTAGAATAAATCTCGGCACTAGCTATTCCCTCCTCAATCGATAGGCTAGTCCTTACTTTCATTCTTTGAGGCGTGTTCGAGCACAGTCCGCCAGTGCATTTCTCCGCTACTCAATTCAGAACAGTGAAATGTCTTCTCTTTCACGGCTAGTTTCGTGTTTTTTGGTTTGGTATTGGTTCTGTGGGGTTTAACGTCCCAAAGCGACTCAGGCTATGAGAGACGCCGTAGTGGAGGACTTCAGAAATTTCGACCATCTGGGGTTCTTTAACGTGCACTGACATCGCACAGCACACGGGTGCCTTACTTCTCACCTCCATTGAAAAGCGGCCGCCGAGGCCGGGATTCCATTACGCGTCCTTGGGCGCGATCGCGCTGGTTTTCAGAGCACGGCTCTTAGGATGCGACTTGTTTTTAAGGCTTTTGGAGACTACGCAGTTACAGATTCAGAATAAAACGAGGCACCTATCTTTGTCTTTCTGAGCAAACACATAGGACTATTACCCGGAGGCCCTAGGATAGCTGAAATCAAAAATATTGTGAGCCCTCCACGGATCTTCTTTCATTTGTACATACCATGATCTTCGTCTTCCTCTTGTACATACCATCATCATCGTCCCGCGGCGCCGGCTCCGGCGCGCGCTTGGGTTTTCTCCCTCAGATTAAACGCTGACACGGCATACCTTGCCTTGCCTTCACGACCTTGCCGTCTGGACCTGGCCTTCTTTCACAAGTGGTGGAGGTGATATTAGATCCCCTTGCTGCCTTGTGCCCTGCCTCTCGCTGGAGCTACGTTTCGGTCGCCGTTTAACCACTACCATCGTCATGTCAACCGAGAGCAGTCCCGACCCGGCCGGACCCTCTACCTCGGCTACACCGCCGCCTCCGATGGTGCCCACATGACAACGCGACCCGCCGCTGTTCGCTGGTCGTCGCGACGAAGACGTCGATGACTGGCTTGACACTTATGAACGCTGCAGTGCCTATACAACCGGTGGGATGATGCTTTGAAATTTCTGAACGTATCTTTCTACCTTATTGAGGTCGCCAGAAATTGGTTTATTAACCGCGAGCCCCACACCACAAACTGGCCCACTTTCAAGCAGCAGTTCCGACAGTACTTCGCTGACCCGGCTGTTCGGACGGAGATCGCAAGGAACAAGCTCGCTACCCGCCGTCAAGGTCCCGATGAGTCCTATGCGTCATACATAGAGGCCGTGCTGTCACTCTGTCGGCGTATCAGTCCCACTATGCCGGAATCTGAACGTGTACACCAAGTATTGAAGGGAATCAATTCAATGGCATATAACACCCTAGTTGCCCAAAATCCGTCAAGCGTTGATTCAATTATAACGACCTGCCAACGCCTCGACCAGCTACAGTCACCCCCCGATTGCAGGCCAGCTTCACTACTGCCCCGACCTCTACTGACCTCGATCTACGAGCCATGATTCGAGCGATAATCCGCGAGGAGCTCCAAGCTCTCAGCTTTTTCTGCCGGCACGGGTGCTATCATTCGTCTCCTCCTAATGACGCCGGCCTCCGCCACATCATTAAAGAAGAGTTGGCCACTATCAACCACCCTGTCACGCCTGATCCTCCTGCGCCTTGCCCAGCACCGACTTACGCTCACGTCGCTGCATCCTCTTCTCCCTTTGTTCCCCCACCCCAAGCACCACCCTACAACCACATCAACGCCATGACGACGGCTGAACCGACGCCACCCTATTACGCACCTTGGCGCCCCTCTCGCCCAGTGTGCTATTATTGTGGAATTCGAGGACATATATCTGACTTTTGTCGCCGACGCATTCAGAATGAGCGACGTGGTTAGGTCGCCTTCGAAAGTGACACACCTGCATATTATCAGCGACGACCAATTCCTAGTCAACCTCGTCGATTCTCTCTACCGCCGGTATCCTCGTCTGAACCAAGTGGGGCTCATGTATCCCGACGCCGGTCCCCTTCCCCATACCGCCGCACTATTTCGCCACTTCGACCAGCAACAACTGTTCCTGTCTGTAATTCGGAAAACTAAGCGATGCAGTTTCCGGAGGAGAAACTGCACTTTGCGAACTTACAAAAAGTCCTCCTCGTCGCCCGTATAATATGATTTCCGTTTTAGCTGAAGGATTACCGGTCGAAGCTTTGATTGACACAGGAGCTGCACTTTCTGTTATTCATGCTGATTTGTGCCACCGTTTGCGGAAAGTAACGACACCATAAGATGGACCTGAACTTCGTGGAGCAAATGGCGTCCCTCTGCACTCTTCAGCAAAGTGCACAGTTCGAGTTGTTATAGACGGCGTCCGCCACCATGGGCAGTTTGCTGTGCTTTCACCGTGTGCGCATTTGATGATTTTTGGATGGGATTTTTTGTCAACAACTTCAGCGTTAATTTCTTGTGGCGACCGTGTCATCCATATGACAGACAGTGATTGTTCATCTGACATTTCTGCACGGCATCATTTCCTCATTGCCGCAGCTGATACTGTATTGCCTCCACAGTGCGAAATACTTATTACCGTTTCTTCCGAACACATCAGTGACGGGGATGTACTCATCGCACCATATCATCGTCATCTTGCACGTGGAATCGCCTTCCCATCAAGCCTTGTACGATTCCGCAGCAGCTCTGCAATAGTAGCTGCCACGAACACTTCCCGTGATTCCCTCGTGCTGACTAAAGGAACTTCCCTAACATACATAGTGGATACTCACCCTATATCCATGATGGTGCTCACTGCCCTGCTACCTCAGCAACGCGATTCATCGCAAGTCTCTCTTTCCATGCTGTCGAAGACAATCAATCCGAACCTCAAGCCAAACCAACGTCAAGAATTGCTGCAATTGCTTCAAGCCCACCAAGCCATTTTTGATGCCACTTCCCCACCACTGGGACGGACTAGTGTTGCACATCACCGCATCCTTACCGAAGGTAACTCAATTGTACGCCGACGACCTTATCGGGTTTTTCTCTCGGAATGAAAAGTAATTGAAGAAAATGTCAATGACATGCTACGTCGCGATATTATTCGTCCATCAACAAGCCCATGGTCCTCCCCAGTAGTATTAGTTAAAAAAAGGACGGATCGGTACGATTTTGTGTTGATTATCGCGCACTCAATAAAATTACCCGCAAAGACGTCTACCCGATGCCGCGTATTGATGACGCCCTTGACTCTCTCCAAGGTGCCGAATATTTCTCGACCTTGGACCTCCGCTCAGGTTATTGGCAAATACCTATGCATGAGGACGACAAAGAAAAAACCGCTTTCGCAACTCCTGACGGACTTTACGAGTTTAATGTTATGCCCTTCGGCCTTTGTAACGCACCCGCAACATTTGAAAGAATCATCGATACTGTACTCCGTGGCCTCAAATGGAGAACCTGTTTATGTTACTTGGATGACATTGTTATCTTTTCGTCAACTTTTACCGACCATCTCACGCGCCTGAATGAAGTCCTCACGTGTCTTGCTTCAGCGGGCCTTCAGCTCAACACAAAGAAGTGCCACTTTGCAGAGAAGGAAATTAAAATATTAGGACATCTGGTTAGCCATGACGGCATTCGCCCAGACCCTGAAAAAATAATCGCGGTCTTGAACTTTCCTCGTCCGCAACAAACTACAGATTTGCGGAGTTTCCTCGGCCTGGCGTCCTATTTCCGGCGATTTATAAGACATTTTGCAACTATTGCTGCGCCACTTCATGAACTACTTAAAGCGCGCAGCCCTTTCGTGTGGACTGAACAGTGCAACACTGCTTTTAACGACCTAAAGCACGCCCTCACATCAGATCCAGTTCTTGGCCACTTCAGCGACAGCGCTCCTACTATCCTGCACACTGATGCCAGTGGTCACGATCTTGGCTCTGTACTTCTGCAGCGCGATGCAACTTCACGTGAGAAAGTGATTGCCTTCGCCAGTCGGACCATGACTCCAGCTGAGAAAAACTACACCATTATCGAGCAGGAATGTCTCGCCGTCGTCTGGGCTGTTCAAAAGTTTTGCCCTTACCTGTATGGTTGGCATTTCACAGTTGTGACCGATCATCATGCTCTTTGCTGGTTATCTTCACTGAAAAATTTGACAGGCAGACTTGGCCGTTGGATTCTACGCCTGCAAGAATACCATTTCGACGTCGTTTATAAATCGGGTCGCCAACACCAAGACGCCGACGCTCTTTCTCGCTGCCCGGTTTCGGAATCAGCCTGCTGTTTTTCTTCACAATGCATTTCCACCTCTGACCACAGCCGATCATCGCTTCCATCGACGCATATCACTGCAGTTTCTTTTGACGATTCTGAGAAAAAGCACGCTCTCCGCTCACAGCAATTAGCTGATGCCTACTGTCGGCCCATCATCGACCGCCTTATCGGCGCTTCGAGCCCACCCAACGCTCGGCTTCGCCGACAGCTTCGCAATTTCAAGCTTGAAGTTGGCATACTACGCCGCTACGTGTATTATCCTGATGGAACTCGCTGGCTCCCAGTCGTACCGCGTGTGCTTCGCCCACGTATACTAGCAGCTTTCCACGATGACCCTACCGCAGGTCACCTTGGTTTTAACAAAACATATGACCGCGTGAAAAGACGATTCTTCTGGCCTGGCCTGTCTACCACCGTAGCTAAATACGTTGCTTCCTGCCACCTGTGCCAACGTCGCAAGCAGCTGACCTCTTCCGCCGCTTGTCTCCTACAACCCCTTCCCTGTCCCGCCACACCATTCGACGTAGTCGGCATCGACTTATATGGTCCCCTACCTCTCTCCAATGGGGGTAACCATTGGATTATAACAGCTGTCGACCACCTTACACGCTATGCTGAGACCGCCCCTGTACCGACTGGTTCCGCTGAAGAGGTAGCTAATTTCTTTTTGCGGTCAATTGTATTGCGTCATGGCGCTCCTCGGGTGCTTCTAAGTGACCGCGGGACGGCCTTCTTATCAACAGTCGTATCCGAAGTTCTTCGTGCGTCATCCACCCTCCATAAGACAACCTCAAGCTACCATCCCCAGACTAACGGTCTGACTGAGCGATTTCACCGCACCCTATCGGATATGCTATCCATGTACATCACACCGGATCATCAAAATTGGGATACTGTTCTACCATTCGTCACATTCGCCTATAATACTGCAGTACAACGGACTACCGGTTACTCCCCGTTTTTTCTCGTTTTCTGCCGTCCTCCCACTACAATCCTCGACACTTCCTTCTTCTCTACGCCCGACTACCACTCATCATTACCAGCCCAGTTCTTATCCCGTGTGGCCAGATGTCGTCATCTTGCCCGCCTCAACACAGAAGCGTGCCAGCAGGACCGCAAGAGTCGCTACGATTCGAAACATCGCGTGGTCTCTTTTCGTCCTGGTGACGAAGTACTGCTGTATACACCACTGCGCACCCCTGGCCTTAGTGATAAATTTCAGCACCGCTATCTTAGTCCCTACGAGGTAATCAACCAAACTTCCCCAGTAAACTACCAAGTCACACCTGTTGATCCCCCAGCTGACCGACGCCACCGTGGAACTGAAATTGTTCATGTATCTCGCTTGAAGCCGTTTGTGCGCCGCGGTATATCGGTTGGTTAGGAGCGGCCAGGCTGGCCGCTTTCGACCCTCCGGGCAGATTGTGTGAGACCTCCACGGATCTTCTTTCATTTGTACATACCATGATCTTCGTCTTCCTCTTGTACATACCATCATCATCGTCCCGCGGCGCCGGCTCCGGCGCGCGCTTGGGTTTTCTCCATCAGATTAAACGCTGACACGGCATACCTTGCCTTGCCTTCAGGACCTTGCCGTCTGGACCTGGCCTTGTTTCACAATATATATATTTCTTTAGTTTGCTATTTTAACTACTCAGACGTTATCCACCTACACCATTATGTTAGAATTAGAATTAGAAATTTGTATTTTGCGTTCGTGATGACAGTGTTTCGCAGTTGCAGTTTTTATAATCCACTTTTTTTGCACTCATAATAATATTTTGCCCTTCTTGTTTGGGTCTACTTTAATGCTGTGCAGTGTGTTTTAAGTTAAAAACTAATACATTCTAGGGGCCGATTCACTCCGAAATACAAGTTAAACGTACCCAGCCATGAAACCTCGATATAGTTGACACCGTTATTACATACAACCATCTCTTAAACTTTGCCAGATATAAGGCAAGCTCTGCATGAAAAAATAGCTAAATTACAAGTGCTGTAGTCTTCACAATACTCACACATTTTAGGTGATCGAAGCGTCTAGACATCTTTCCGAACTTAGAAGTCAATAGCTCGAATTGTGAATGTCTGGGTACCGCTTCAGGCTGCACCTTACCTCGAAACGGAGGCAGATAAATCACTTTGCATCTCTTTGCCCAGAAGCCAAGCAGCAGGATTTGACATGGGTGCTGAACAGTTTTATCGTACAATATTAAAAAAAAAAGAATTTTCGGGGCTCTCTATCAACACTTTTAAAGCCGAAATAGAAGGCGATGTTTGGTACTCATGCATGTTCGCAAATTTAGGCATGAGAATAGGAGTATAGAATGTAATCAAGAAATAAAACATTGAACCACAGCGTTTGTAGAGCAGGAGAGCAAATGAAAACATATTAATATATCCAAAAATTTTACATATTTTTGCTTCAACATTCGTATCCTTTGCTTGACAAAGAAGGCTCCAATTTTGCACCCGTCATCCACCGTGTTCAGGGGAGAAGGTAATCGGTCAAACCAGCACTGCAAACGCAGATGCAGTCATGTAACTTCTAGCTATCCTTGACTTCGAAGATAACCAAGAGTCTCTTTCGTATCTTTTATATTAGCATAATAAAAGAGATTAGAGATTATTCACACCATTCTCTACCGTGTTCGCATACATTAGTCAGTATCTGCGCACGCTGAATATGCTTTTTTGTTGTTTTAGATGTTTTCAAACTGCAATGCAGCCTTCATTCTGTGTTCTATGAGCATGGACCGTTTCTTCACTGCATCATAAACACAGTCAGTTCAACTTATTTTCTGTATCAAATACAGAAATTGAAAAAACAAAATCTGAAACACACCGGTCGCTAAGGTTTCCACGGCTCCCTGTATGATTTTCTAAATGAAAATTTTAATGAGCTGAAAAAATATTTTACCGCCTCATATTTCTTAGTGTCTTTGGGTATAAATATAAGTAAAATAGGCAGCCTGTTGGCTGGTACTCATTTCGCTCGTATTCTCGCTATGCCAAGCGCAGTCACAGAGATTGTGCAGCCACGCCACCGCACCCTGCTCAACATCGGCTTCTCGCTCGGCTTCACCCTGGCCACGCTGCTGCCTCCGGGACTAGCATACACCTTGGGAAATTGGAAGCATTTGCGGCTCGCATCTGGCCTCAGTGGTTTGATGCTCGTCCCATTCGTTTTGTGAGTAAAATGTATTTTTATTATCCGCCCGTTCCCGCACCTCCTTTGATATTTTATTAGTGTGTTTGTTTGACTAGAAAACTATTCCAATTCAAGTGAGTGCAATGCTTGTAGATGCTGACTGCAAAATATTAGTGCATTTCTGAAGCCTGACAGAAGTTTGCGGCAGTATTCTGCAGGAGTCTCCGCGCTGGCTCATGTCCGTACATCGAGAGGTAGAGGCCCGCAGGTCCATTCTTACGATCCTGCGCATCAACGGCCGGCCGCCGCCAACAGACATGGAGCACGTCATGAACAAGCTGATCGAGAAATCCAAGAACGACGTAGAGCTTTCGTCAACGAGCCTAACTACAATCGTCAAGCACAAAAGGCTGTGTTGCAACGCCATCTGCCTTTCTGTAGTCTGGTGAGGAAACAAACATATTTCTGAGCAATTAGGTAATTAATTCTACATTAAACTATTTCTTAGCCCCTTCCCCAACCTACGGTGTGAGGTCGCTTAAGAACTGGGAAATAGTAAAAGTAATGATATTTAACGCATTCACATTTTAATCTAGCTAGCTTGCTATTATACCCAAGTAGCATACTTGGGAGGAGGGGTTACTGAGACAGTGGTTACGCAACTTTAGTTGTTTCTATCGCAACGCACAGCAGCTCCACACAACTGACTGGTAAAGGGAAGCTGGCACCAAACTCTGCACCTAAGTACAGGATTTAATAGAGGCTGCCTGCTAATCTATACCAGAATCAGGCTTTTGTAGCGGACATTCCGACCTTGTTTGGCGTTTGAGTTCCCTCCAATTCGCTAAGTACAATTTCAGGCTACTATTGCAGACCATTATTAAGAAAAAAGTGAGGAATTATATCAGGCTTGAAATAAACAAGGCTCCAAATATTTTTCCATGCTTTGAATAAGCAATGGGGTTCGTCGCTTGCATTGGAAAACGCAGTGCTCAAATGGCAGCGGGCCTTTTCTCTCAATTCGCTCATCTTAAAAATTGCGGCATTAAGAGAACGCCGTTCTTTTACATACGTATATCTTTGATACTAGCTTTAGATTCATTTGGTGTGTCAGTATTAGGTATTATGTGTTAGAAATGAAGGTATCGTAGTATCGGTATCGAAAATACATTTTTAGTGTATCGCGTATTTTAACGATACTCGATACTAAAAAGAGGGTTTGAGACGTCTGCGGCACTCGCAATGGGGGAGTGGGTAAACATTCTTTGTGAAAGAAAGAAGAGACTTCCGGTTTGTGCTGTCACACTATGAAGTAACACCCCATAAAAGTTTGGTGCCACTTGACTCCCCTCGGACGACGACATTATCTCCTTCACTGTTCCGACATATTGTTGACCTATTTAGGTCTATAAATAAGCCAATTATTCCGTATTCACCTAATTTTTCCCTGCAGAATTTTTTTCTTTTTCTGTCTAGTGCTACCATTCGTTTTTTAATAAATCTTTCGTTCGAACGTAATCCTGCCGTTAAACTTCTGTTGAAACGACACTGAAAATATAGCCGGCGTCTGATTTACTTAATTGACGATTTTCTTTACTTAACTATTCTGCATGACCAAATCTTTTTCTAAGCATGATTTTTTCATCCTCTATCTAGTGCCAACATTTGCTTTCTTATCACTCATTTCGTTGGAACGTAATCCTTCTTACAAGTTCTGGCGGCACGACTTTGAAAACACCACTTAATGATCACGAATTAAAATGCAAATATTGAGCCCACTCCGGCGATAGTGCAAGCTCGGTGACAGCTAGGCGTGTAGCGCCTCCTGAGTTTCCTTCTGCTCGGAGTTCCCTCTAAAAGGCCCTGTCCCCTCCGCATCAATCATATTTTCAGATTCCTATCCTTTAAAATTGAAGGAGCCAATGAGAAGTAGGTGCTCACGAGATTCTTTACTTGCGAGCACCGAATGCCTACCACAAAGCCGCTAAGCCGTAAACAGACACGCAGAAAGCTAAGAACAAAGCGGAAACGCAAGGAAAGTGAGCAGGAGTTAGGAATCATGCACACTCCAGTGTCCCCTAGCCGCTCTCCTTCCTTTGCCATCCGCTCCCTTCACCGTCTATGCGGCATCATATTCTCGTCAAACAGCGTAGTCAGTGTGAGGTCGAATGAAGTAAATCATACAGTACCACTAAAATGGCGAGAATTGGGCCTAGTTGGTTATTGATATTGGTTTCACCGCGCTAACACATTGAACGACAGAACGCTCCGTGGTGTTTGTCTTTTCTGTCGTTCAATGTGTTAGCGCGGTGAAACCAATATGAATACCAATATACAGTACCTTTCTCCAAACTACTGGGCTCCGCGTGTTAAATCCACATGGCGGAAAGAACACGAGCTTTTAAGGCCACAGCTCGCCGTTCTTCCAGTTTACAGCATTTCATTGAAAACAAATTCAGTCTTTGTAACTGCGCCGGGGAAAGCTTTGACGAGACGTTTTTCTAAAAAAAAAAACTATTACGCCTAGAGTTTTGTGAAATACACAACATGAGAGATATGAAAGCAATGTTCCAGCACATAAGTTTGAGTAACAAATTATGCGTTGTCAAGAAACTTTCTTTGCCCAAAATATTTTAGCAAACTTTGAATAAAGTTTTACTTGTATATATATGTGTTTTTTAATGTTAAAGGAAAAAAATTGTTCCATTTTTTTTATACACGAATTGATTCACACCAAATTAGTAACTTTGTGTTGAAAATTGAACTTCTATCTTTTCTAGACGTAGCTCTCAAGCTACCTCAGTAAAGCTTCAGTTTCCGAGCTACCTCTACGATACTCGAGTCGATGCGAGTAAGGTTAACTCTTATATATTATTAAAAGGAATATTCACTCAGTACAACACTGAGCGGTCTGGTGCGCGTTTGTAGCGAGGCTTTTCTCATTGCCTCACTTTAGCATGCCCACATTGTGCTCTTTCCGAAATAATTACAGCATTAAGCCATTTTATTGTGTTGTTTTCCTTCTAGCTTTTAACAATATATAGAGCCTCAAAAATTTGTTATTCGACTATTGCAGAATAACTACTCATTCCTCCAAATTCAAAAACTTTGCACATTTCAGCACCGATAAAACGCGCGGGTCACCTGGTAAGTGACGTGTTGTAGCATGAAATTGAAAGCAACAGAAGATTCAGATGTATTTCTGCATATACCCAAGTTCTCACAGGTCAGTTGATGTGAAGAGGAGTAGTTTCAAGACATTTTCGCTAGGCTACTCACGGGAACCACCACCTCATTGCAAATACTGCTTCAATCCAAGCTAAAGTTCTGACAAGGCCAGCTGTCCCGACAAATTAGCTTCAATAGCTCTGTGCTGTCAGCTTCGTTTAAGCATTTCAGAAAACTATTATAGCAATACACAAATGATTTCAGAAAGCCCGGTATAAAACTTTAACGTCACCATTCATATTAGAACATTTATTATGTCGGAATTTCAGTGATGTATCGAAGCATCGAAGATACAGTATCGAGTATTTGTATCAAAAATCGATTTCTATTCTCAATCTTTTACCATTATCGGAAATGGAATTTTTCTGGGTATCGTGTGTTGATATCTAAAGCACCTCTTTGGAGAATCTCGCCCAGTCCTGAATATATAAGCAATAAATGCGACCCCGATATGCAGTTCCATTTGAGGACAGTTTTCGATCCCATGATGTCTGACTGGCGCCAATAACACATGATCGTAATAATGCCATATTTCTCATTTCCACGATGCGGTCACAGTTATTGATTTTTATTTATGTGCAAAAACAACAGCGCTTGAAAGTCACGCCTGACAGTGGGTGGGAAATATAGAAAGAAGAAAAGAGTGGTAAGATTGGGCATGACACGGGGCTTGGCAACGCTCTTTCTGTTGGTGGGGTAACAATAGCCCTAAACAAGTATATGAGCGTTCTGTCATTACATGTGAAATCCTGAAGCATAACAGTTCAAAAAAGCTAAGAAACAAAATGAGCCATTTTTCGGATTAGTCTCACTGCAGAACGGGTAGGCAGCGAACGCGATGGTTAGATGGCATCCTCGAGGCGCTGCAGACGAAGTTATGTGATGTTAGGAAGATAGTGAGAGACCGGAAAGCGTGGCGTGACATGGTCTATAGGGTCACGAAGAGTCGGACACGACTGAACGACTGAACTGAACTCACTGCATTTCAAGGGCATTCACTCGGTATTATTTTCTTGTACACTTTGTACGTTTCTTTAGGAATAAAAAGATGTGAACATTCAGTGAAAAACAATTAAAGCCACTTTTCTAGCATGTAAGAAGCAGACAAAATATCATAAACGTTCTTCAGTCCTCCATCATGAGCACTCTGCGGTTTGTTTCAACGCAGGTTTTGCAACAGCCTGCTTCTCTTCACCACTACGCTGTCATCCGTGGATTTAGGTGGCAGCTCTTTCGTTAACTTCGCGCTTTCTGCAGTGGGCGAGGTCCCTGGAGGCATTGTCAGCTTGCCTGTCGTACGCTTCTGCCGCTGAAAAAGGCCCCAGGCGTTATTGCTGCTCCCAGTCGGCGCGATGGCGATCCTTATTTCGGCACTACCTGAAGGTGAGTTGGACATGACATTGCCATTTTGAATGAGAAAATATTTTTTTACTTGAGTAGCACCACCAGGACCTGTTATTAATAAAACATGTGGGCTTCGAAAATGAAACTTAATAAAAAAGGCGCTGCCATGAATACGTTTCAAGCCGCGCTAGAACGAACACATTAGAATCCCCATATCTCGCACGAGAGCACTTGGCTTCTATCGCAGCCGTTTACTTTTCGTTTAAAACTGCAACATAGTGTCGCGCTACCCAGTAAATGACTTCGTGTTCATCACCAATTTCCAAATGCAACACACGCGTGCTCTACAATGAATATTGTTAGCTTCATCAACTCCAATCTGTGCAACTGCTTCATTTATATATTCATACAACATATGGCAGAGCGCGGATGAGGACCGCGTGCCCATTGTCGGGTGAATCCACCATGCGACGAGAGTGAACAGAAATAAACGAAAATGCAGAAACATAATCAGCACCAGCACAACAAATTATTTCGCAATACTTCTCCTATGTAGTGTTGCTAAGCCACTCCATTAGGTACACTCATGAAATTTGTTTTCTCCGGTTACGGTTGTCAATTACATAACATGGATACAGAGGGCGCTATCTCAGGAACCTTCTACAGGACGATACGTAACGAAAAAAGGTGAAATGTTACAAGCGCCATGGTTAAGCGCAGTCGTAGGAATATTATTCGGCAGTAATGCTAGAAAGCGAAGTGTGTCTAAAGCCTTTGCTAATTTCGTAGCAACTTCAGTAAAGTTGTGTTTTTTTAGTAATGTAAACTGGGGGGGGGGGTTCTTACTGTCGTGGACCTACTAAATCTCTGGAAGCGCATCATCATCATCACCATCATCAGCCTGATTATACCCACTGCAGGGCGAAGGCCTGTCCCCTATTTCTCTAATCAACCCGGTTCTGTGCTAGCTGCATCCACTTGACCCCTGCGAACTTCTTAATCTCATCCGCCCACCTAACTTTCTGCCGCCCCCTGCTACGCTTTCCTTCCCTTGGAATCCAGTTCGTTACCCTCAACGACCATCGGTTATTCTCTCTTCGCACTACACGTCCTGCCCATGTCCATTTCTTCTTCTTAATTTCCACTAGAAGGTCGGTAACTTGAGTTATTTCTCTGACCCACTCTGCATGCTTTCTATCTCTTAATGTTACCCCCCCCCCCATTTTTCGTTCCATAGCCCTCTGGGTTGTCCTCAGCTTAAGTAGAACTCTCTTGGTTAGCCTCCACGTTTCAGCCCCATAGGTGAGTACAGGCAAGATGCAACTGTTGTATACTTTCCTCTTCAGCGATACCGGTAAGCTGCTAGTCGTAATCTGCGAGTGCTCCAAATGCGCTCTATCCCAATCTTATTCTTCTTGTTATTTCCTTTTCATAGTCCGGATCTGCGGTTACTACCTGTCCTAAGTAGACATATTCGCCTACTACTTCCAGTACTTCGCTACCTAATGTAAACTGCTGTTCCTTCCCGAGGCTGTTGAACATTACCTTAGTCTTCTGCATATTGATTTTCAAGCCTACCTTTCAACTTTTTCTGTCTAGGTCATCAATCATTATTTGCAGTTCGTCCCCCGAGTTGCTTAGCAAGGCAATGTCATCAGCAAATCGCAGATTACTGAGGTATTCTCCATATACCCTTATCCCTAACTGCTCCCATTCCAAGTCTCTGAATACTTCCTCTAAACAAGCTGTGAATAGTACTGGGGAGATTGTGTCTCCTTGCCTAACACCTTTCTTTATGGGAATTTTGTTACTTTCTTTATGCAGAACTATGGTTCCTGTGCAGCCACTATATATATCTTCCAGCACTTTCACGTATGGCTCGTCTACCCCCTGATTTCGCAATGCCTGCATCACCGTCGAGGTTTCAACTGAGTCAAATGCTTTTTCGTAATCAATGAATGCTATTTATAAGGGCTGGTTATATTCCGAGCATTTTTCTATCACCTGATTGATGGTATGAATATGATCGATAGTAGAGTATCGTTTCCGAAACCCTGTTTGATCCTTTGCTTGATTGCAGTCTAATGTTGTCCTGATTCTATTAGTGATTACCTTAGTAAATACCTTATACGTAACAGACAGTAAGCTGATTGGTCTGTAATTTTTAAGGTCCTTAGAGTGCCCTTTCTTGTGAATGAGGATAATGTTTGCGTTCTTCCATGGTTCCGGTACCGTCGATGACACCAGGCACTGCGTATACAGGGTGGCCGGTTTTTCTAGCACGATATCCCCCCGTCCTTCAGCAAATCTGTAGTTATCTGATCCTCTCCCGCTGATTTCCCCCTTTTCATAGTTTCTAGTGCTTTCTTGACCACGTCCTTCGTCAATGGTGGAACGTCTGACTGTTTTTTCCTACCGTCAATCTCATTACGGTCCTGACTACTTTGGCTACTGTAGAGATCTGTATAGAACTCCTCGGCTACTTTGACTATCTTGTCCATATTAGTGATGACGTTGCCCGCCTTGTCCCTTATCGCATACATCTGGTTTTTGCCTATGCCCAATTTCTTCTTTACCGCTTTAAGGCTTCCCCCGTTTTTTACAGCATGCTCAATTTTTTCCATGTTATACTTCCTTATATCGGCCACCTTTCCCTTATTGATTAGCTTTGATATCTCGGCCAATTCGATCTGGTCTGTTGGATTGGAAGCTTTCATACTCTGGCGTTTCTTAATCAAATCTTTCGTCTCCTTAGACAGCTTACTGGTATCCTTTTAACTATCCTACCGCCTACCTCTACCGCGCACTCAGTAATGATATTTCTGAAATTATTGTTCCGTGCCTCTAGGGTAATGTCGCCATCCTCAGTTAGAGCTGAATACCTATTCTGTAGCGAGATCCTGAACTCTTCTGCTCTCCCCCTCACCGCTAATTCGTTGATGGGTTTCTTTCTTACTAATCTATTGCGTTCCTTCTTCAGATTTAGGCTAATTCGGGACCTCACCATCCTGTGGTCACTGCATCGCACTTTTCCTATTACCTCTACATCCTGCACAAGGGGGGGGGGGGGGGGGGTTGAACACATTATGAGGTCGATTTCATTTTAGTCTCTCCGTTAGGACTTTTCCATGTCCATTTCCGGTTCTTCCGTTTGCTGAAGAAGGTATTCATGATTCGTAAGTTATTGCGCTCTGCAAACTCAACTAGTAACTCCCCCCTGCTATTCCTAGAGCCAATGCCATAGTCACCTACTGCCTTGTCTCCTGCCTGTTTTTTCTCTACCTTGGCATTGAAGTCGCCCATTAGTACAGTATACTGCGTTTTTACTTTTCGCATTGCCGATTTTACATCTTCATAGAAGCTGTCAGCTGCCTGGTCATCATAACTACATGTAGGTGCATAGGCCTGTACAACCTTCAGTTTATACCGCTTATTAAGCGCATATGTATTCTAGAAGAAATATAGAGCAAAGGTTTAACGAATAAGTTTTGTTTCGTGCTCGCACACACTGTGCGACGCATGTATCAATGTAGGAGCAAGCTAGTAAGCAATATAAATTAGAATATCATCAATTGTATCCTTCTCAACAGTTAATGTAACAACATTGGCGCGAATCATTGCGGATTAATACTCAGCATTGCTTATAATAATAACCGACCTTTGACACTGGCCATTGAAGCTTGAAACATGCAATTGAGCACTGGTAGATGTTTGTTATATCAGCTCGTCAATTGTACTTTAATTAAGCACGGTGTGGCATCATTGATCATGGACAGGTATTCAGAGTTTATTTTGGGCCGCTATCAGTGATATGAATCAGCATTTATTTATGCACCTAGATTATCTCCAGCCCGTAATCTGTATCTTGGTACACAGCCCCCGGATTTATTAGCATGCGACTTTAAAACAGGTCAATAAGTGCAACCATGTAATATGGTCAGCTAAATGTTTTTGTTACATACGGTACTAGCTTTGTCACTGAGGAGGTAATGCTCTAAATACTAAGATATTGTAACATAGTGCTCATTATTCATGAGTTACTGAATGCCCGAATGCTGCTCATGACAGCAAGTTCAAATCATCGGCTCGCGGCCATTACCATCATCAGCTCAGCCACTTTTCCCGCAGAAAGAAGATGGCGTTGGTTCTTTTCGAACTAAACAGTTAAAAAAGAAAAGCGTTGGTTGAAAAACAAAGCCATCATACCTAATCATAGGTCATGTCCTCTGAAAATTCCTAAAACTATCTGATGGCTATATCGGGACATTATGTCGTCGCGAGCTTGAAGACTTCGGTACATGATTGGCAGCAACGGCTCATTCTTGCTAATGTTTGCAACGTTGATGGTGATCAAGGGACTATCTACTTTCGCTGCCTCAATCATAAGAATGTCTCCCACTGGTGTCGACTGCTCGCCTGTGCCAGTCATTGGCAGGTGACTCAGGGCGTCGGTGCTTTGGCGTTCCGTTCCAGGGCGGTACAATAGCCTGTGTTTACACGTGCTCAGTATGAGGCACCACCGCAACATGGGGGGGGGGGGGATAGATCAGTCGGAATCATCATCTGGTCCCAATATAGCTAGAAGAGGCTTGTGGCATTTGTAAATGAAGCCTTGTTTTCCGGCAACGTACTGGTGGAAATGACCTCCTCGTTGGAAATGACCAGGATAATTTCAACCGTTTCCTTTGCCTACGAACATTACTACCTAGAAAAGTAAGAGTATTAAGTGCCAAGTAGGCTCTAGAATCAGATCTTTTACGGGCATTGCCCAGCTACCGTCTCGCCGAGGTGGCCGAGTTGCATTAGTAGCCTCTGTGAAGCGACAAAGCTACTTGGTTTCGATAGTGATTCATAAAGTACTTTGCATTGTTCACTGCCGCCTGAGGAAAATACAATGGCTCTTCTTAGGCCCTTTCTGTGGAAAACTTTGAGACGTTCATGATGGATGCCAAAGGTTAACATCACGATTTTTGGTCATGATTTCCCATGTGAGCGCGAACTGCAGTTCTCCTTAGCGGCAACGCGTTCGCTCGTACTTGAACGTTTGCAGATTATGCCCGCCATCTACACATTTTTAGTGATGGTTCTATAGACAAGGTTAAAAAATCTAGCTCAGCGGCTTTTTACAATCCTTCTATGGACTATACGTAGTATGCACGATTTACTGAGACTACGGACAAAAGTGTTGTTATTTAGGTGGCTTTACGGAAGCTGGGGTCTTGTCCTTCTCAACCTATTGTCGTCCTAACCGATTTAAAATCTGCCCTTCAATGGTAAAAGCGCGGGTTCCTTACTGATGCCTTGTCTATAAGCTCTCTACGCTTGATGCGGAATCTAGACTTTGGCGGCTCTACTTTACATTTCCAATAGGTGCCATCACACATAGGTGTCAGGGGCAACGAGTTGGCAGACAGTCTTGCCCATAAAGCACTATAAAACAAGTCGCTGAAGACATAAAAAGACTTCAGAAAAACAGTACTCAGCCATTTAAGTACCCTGTGGAATGCGCGCTACAAGCCATGTGTCACCAAGGGATTGAGAAAACATCAGGCGACTATACTACATCGAATTCGCACGAGCTCTGCTTGTACTTCTGCCTGGATGCATAAGACGGGCATGACATCGTCTCCGCTATGTTCTGTGTGCGTATGTGTATGTAGAGGGTGACGACTGGAGTGCAATATGTACTGTTATGAGTGACTATGAGCATAGTGTGCCGGATTTCACAGATATTAGGACGTTTTCCTAACGCATAAGTGCGCTATTGTGGAGCAATCGCCAGCAGAATAAGCAAGGTTAATCCTACCTGTAGCCTGCAACAACTCAATTCAGCTCCCTCCTTGTTGAGCAGTGAGTAGAGTTCCTTTCTGACCATAAAAGTATTCCGGAAGCGTAGGATACCGGAGTTTCGTTGCGGGAATCACCTGTCTGAGTTAGCACTGCCTCAACCCCGTATGATTATGAATTACAAGACAAAAAGTGTGTGCCTAATGGGTACAGTGTGTAGCAATCAGCGTTTTCTTTATTTTCCTTAAAGCCAGCTTGTGTTCCCAAGCCCACTTCCACTCAACTCTCTTCTCAAGTAAGCGGTGAAGACTCTGAGATTTTGGTCCGTTCATTGACGCAAGAGCGGTAGAAAGCGATATATCTGAAAAATGATTTTAGGTCATTCTTATTTTTCGCTGAAAAAGCTTCAGCGATTGCCCTAGCCGTATATTCTGTAGGCTGCATACCTTCATCAGAGAACCAGAAGCCGAAATATTCAAGACAAGGTACAGAGAAGAAACATTTGGCTCTATTTGCTTTTAACATGGCTTGCTGCAGATGTTCCATGACATCACCGACCCTTTGGAAATTGTAAGCCATGATAAATAGATTGACCGCCTACTCCAGGTAATTGCGCGATAAAAGCGCTGGTGTCGGTTTTTCGACGTGCCCCATATGTTTCAGGGGAAAGCTTTCAATAGCTCATAAGTGGCGTCCGCAGTAACTGGGTGCAATGTGTGTCCGCAAAATTTCATTGAATTCCGCAAGTTCTGCATAGTTACCAAATGCGATAGTGGCAGATATTGATACTAATGATAAAGGAAGAGATAGTCTCACTATCTCAACTTTGGCTGTAGAATGAGAGGAAGAGCTCTCTCTTGCTGCAAGAGAGAGGAAGAGGGTATCTCTAAAAAGAAAAGGAGGCACCCTCCCCTTTGTTTCTAGCATTTCTCTTTCAATACCCTCCCCCATGTCACTCTTTTGCTCACTCCCTCTTATCCCGCCTCTTTCTCTTTCACTCTCACGAAATAGTAAATATAGATGCAGTCTCTTTCCGCTTTCTCCCTCTTTCTTCAGAGAGAGTGGAGAATTACAGAGAGTGAGAGTTAAGGAGAGTTTTGTCTTGTTCGCTCCTTGAATAAAGTCTATTTCACTCTATCTAGAAAGAGACAGTCTCTCCCCCTCTCTTTCTTTCTCGAGGAATCAGGTGCGTTCCAAAGATTGCAGCAGGGCGACCTAAATACTTTCGCCTTGCGGCACGATGGTGACGTAAGTGCTCCCAAGAAACTTTTTGTTGTACAAACTGAGCTCATTATAATCAGCGCAGTCATATCGCATTCATTGTCACGCCACCGGCAGACACTTCGAAAGGCAGCCCTTGCTTGCCTGAATCTACCTTGTCAACAGGAATATCGCATTTCCACTTACGAGTCACAGGTTTCAGACGTCATCGGACGCAGCACCTAGAATGCCAACACCACACCAACGCTTCTGCCGTGGCACTGGGAAAAACAGCGTCTCATTTGGCGTACCTTGAAAGAAAAGCGACAACCCGGCAATTTAATTTAACAGTTCTATGTTTAAAACACCCTTAAGATACTATACGAGCAGTGCAGAAGTTTGTGGAATAGCGACTACAAACGGCGGCATTTTCCATCGGAACTACTCGAGTCATCTGCTGTTCTCAAATCGAACTGCTCTATGTAGAGAGTGTATACTTCCAGAACTACCAAGAGGAGCAATCATCAATTCGGTTTCGGAAATAATAGAAAGCAAGTAGGATCTCTGTGCAAAACATTTACAGCGCAGTCATGGAGCTCACAGAGGCATCTAAGGGATAGTGGCAGAGCCAGAAAAAAAAAACGAAATTGTGGTAAAACCTTGAACTTTCCATGAGAATTCAAGAAAAAAATAGTCAATTATTTGCTTGGGATGAGTTAGAGCATTATCGACGTGAGCTTGCAAGGAAGGATAGTTGCCGGACCCAAAGCAAGCGATTAAAAATCCCATAACTTCGCTTGCTATCTATTAACGCAAGAAGTGTAGAAAATAAAAAAGTTAAGGCTTGAAAATCTGTAGTTGTTATGCTACCGGTATATAATTGTTGGAACAGTAATCGTTTTACATAAATTATAATGAGATTGGTGTTGAGGCGACTGTCTACGAAGCCAAGTGATACGCTCACCGAGGAGATGGAGGATTTCGCGGTGTCAGAGTCGCCATGAACTGTAGAGCCTATCACGTGATGAAATAGCCGATAATGATTTTTTTTAAAGTGTCGATTTGGGATACGTCCTTTTATTATGGGCAGTTTATCAGCTTACTAATTCTGACATGTTCGATTTTAAGCCAAATGACCATCAGTTGCCAAAAATATCTAACAGTTGACATTATTGTGCCTGCCATCCACTGAGAGCTTGAGGTATGGTTGATTGACATCAAGTGACACAATACTTAACGTGATTTCTTCCCTTAACATTCAAAGTGATAAAAGAACGAACGCATGTAGGTTCTAACCTAGACCTTTTGTGCGCAAAATATATGACACGGGAACTTTTCAAATTCAGGAAGAAGTTTTGAGTACAGAAATAATATCCTTTTTATGCACACAGTGAAGGTAAAATATCAATAATTTTGAAATGATCGATATGCGAGACTATGATACGTGAGACTGCGTTTCACTGACGACTATTTTGACTTTCACGTTGGCTCTAGTAATGACGATATCTAGACTTAAGTTCATGGCAATGGTTGTCTCATTTAAGTTCGTGTCATCAATTATATTGCTGAAATATTATTAAAGCTGCCTGAATCCCCACATAACTCGCAAGTTGATTCATAAAAAATTAAAGAATAACTAGCGTCAAAAGCCGCGCAAAACATCTACACTACATTTTGCAGAACTAAAGCAGCTACTATAAAAAGCAGATAATAAATCTTTTCTTTTCGTCATAAGCATGGACCGTTTGTTAAAATTATCTCTAAAAAGTAGTGGCATGATCTAAAAGAAACCAACTGGACATAAAAAGATTAAACTTCGATATATTCGGTACACCTAGCGCATCCCAACTGAAGCAGACTTCAATCATTATCAGCAAAGTTTAATGAGGAATTCCAAACAAATATCCACAAAAATATCTTTGTTTTGTGGTGAGCGAGCTACTGGAAACTTACTGCCAAGTATTTTCGGCCTGACGACATTCCGGATAATTTTTGTGAAGGTATGCCCAACATGGGGGAGGGGGGGGGGGGTATCTGAGTCTCTAACCCACATTTCCAATTTGTTCTTAAAACCGGACAGCATCGATCCGAAAAAAGCGTGAGTACAGCTTTGATAACTCCATGTTATAGGAAGAACGACTGTTCATCTGTTTAAAATTATCAACCCGTTCCTAGCATGAGACCTGTTGTAACTGGTTGGAAAACGTTGTTTTGTGAGGTAGAATATCTTTTGAAAAACCATATTGTTTTGTTGGGTTTACGACAATGAGTTTAAGAATAGCTAGTAAATCTACTTTCAAGAATATTTTTTATAACTGCACGAAGTTTCGTCATTGCTGCCGGTCACATGGGCGCGATATAAGTCAATAAGGCCTTTGACAAGTGATACCATGGCATGTTATCCGATAACTTAGAAAACATATCTTCAGCCTAGTAATATTTGTTAGATCAATGTGTAGGAAAGGGTCCAATTCGTTGCAATAATGACAATTCCTCGGATATAGTTCTTGTAAGTTCGGGAGGTGGCCAGGGTACTGTGTTTGGCCTTGTGTTCTTTTTAATATATGTACACATTTTGTTTAACATACTTGTTTGAGAGCTTTGTAGGGATCCTTCGAAGACAATTTGTTGCGTTAAATTAGATATCTTGAAGTAACCATGTTATCGTCGAGACAAGTGGTGTAGCAATTGCCGACATTTTTATGTTGTGCTGAGATGGAGCCTAATAAGGAAAACTTGTGCTTATGTAGGTAATGCATAAAGAATGCCAATAGCTTTCTCTTTCAGTTGATAGTTGTTATCCTAACTAATAAATTCACCTGTACCACGTTTTTACTTGACACAGCACCTTCGGCTTTGAGAAAGTTGTGGCTCAATAAACGAAAACTAGAACATGCACCCATTACTACGAAGATTATTGCCTATAAAGCCGCTGTAGGGTCGAAACATGAATATACGTTTTTGGTATAAATCCTCATTATGTTACAGATATTACAAGTAAATAGCGAACAGAGAACGTACGCGCACCAGAGCTATGTAACGTCTACAAGGGAATAATAACCGACTATTTTATTGTCAGAAAACAATCTTCACTCTCTAATAAATCACCAAAAAGATTGGCCTCTCATCCCAAATTTATAAATATATTTATATAAACTAAAACCTAAAGGCGTCTACTATGTCTCACGCCTACTAGTACCAGAAGTACGAGGCATACTATGCAAGATTACTATTGCCATTATTTTGCAAGGCTAATATGTAAAAGTAGAGTTTTTTTTTTCAAGAAAAATGTCTGAATTGAATGCTGATCTGCACAGCATTGCCGGTTCCCATGAGTTTTGTGTTTAGACAGAAGGTGCTTTTGTGCGATTCTCTGTTTGTGATTAGTTGTTGTTTTTATAAGTATGATGCCTGGTACTGTTATTTTGATGCAAATGGTTTATTACTAGTTTCAAATTTAGTCCAGAACCCCTCTTCTCTGTATCAATTCGTTAGCGCGCAGTACGCGGAAGTAGATAAAAAAATGTAAGAATAATAGAAGTGAAACTATCCAGTATAGACGACAAACAATAACTGCGCACCAGTTTATTTTTCAAACGGCTGCTTTAAAACAAGAAATTGCAATCACTCTGTCTTCCATACTTCCCATTTTGTCATATGAAGTCTCGTTTTTAAGAGAACGATTTTGAAATTTTATATGAGGCAGTTAAGGATTAGAAAAGGGAATTCTTAAAGCAGCATTTCTACCCGTCTGCCTCGGAACCGATATAATTGCAGCATTTCGGTTTTCGTCTTGTAACAGAAAATTTTTGTAACAGAAAATTTTTTGCGATGAGTGGTAAATCCAAAGGAAATACAACTGGAGGAGCGGCCGCGCTAAACATACCCTCACTACATAGGTAAAAAGACAGATTCATTTAGTTTAGCGTTACTGGCTACCGCTACGTTCTACTGCTACCGTGAGCCGTTAGCCGTGCATACACTGATTGGCCCTTTCTGCCGAATCTGGCTGCAGTTTGCGGGCACGTTGCGCCACCTGGGGTTATCAGGGTGATCCGGGCATGCCAACTGATGCTCACGCAATAGCGGTGTTCGGTGGCGGTCACCTGCAGTGCGAAATTCAGTCTTTATATTTTGACTGACTGATTATTTAAGTACACCCATTATCGATTATGTTATTTGCCGGCAGAGATGGAGAAGCGCTATACAAGCAGTAAAAACAAGGCCTGGGGCCGATTGTGGCACCGATCTACAGCTTCTTGTTGCCAAGATTAAGCTTCGATTGAGGAAAACGCAGAAAACTAGAAGGCCTTCCAGGTATAATCTGGATCAAGTTCCATTAGAATATACTGTGGAAGTGAGGAATCGATTTCAAGAATTAGATCTAGAAGACAAAGAGCCCGAAGAGATGTGGACTGATGTTCGCGATATAATACAAGAAGTTGCTACTAAGGTAGTTCCAAAGCAAAAGAAGTGCAAGAAAGCAATCTGATTATCTGAAGAGGCTTTGCAAAAAGCTGAGGAAAGGAGGATGGCAAAAGTTATGGGGGAAAGAGAAAGATACAAGGTTCTCAATGCGGATTTTCAGAAAATAGCAAGGAGAGATAAAAATGCCTTCCTGAACATACAGTGCCAAGCAGTTGAGGACGACAGCCAATTAAGGAACACAAGAGCTCTGTATAAGACAATCAAAGATATCAAAGGAAGCTTCTGTGCTAAGCTGGGCATGATAAAGGACAAACAAGGCAAGGACCTCACTGAAGCCGCAGAGATAAAGAAGAGGTGGCAGGAATACACAGAAGAACTGTACAAGAAGCACCCGAATGTGCAAACCCAACATAAGACGGTTGTGATCATTGATCTCGAGCCGGGCATCCTGAAGAGTGAAGTTGAATGGGCCTTAACCAGCCTTGCTAAGAACAAAGCTAGCGGAATTGATGGCATTCCAGCTGAGTTGCTTCAAAACTTCAACCATGACGCTGTTAACATTCTGCATACATTATGTCAGAAGATTTGGACAACCCTGCAGTGTTCACAGGATTGGATGAGGTCAGTTTACATCCCCATTCCAAAGAAAGGAGTGCCAAAGATTGTTCCAACTACCGCACGATCGCGCTTATTTCACATGCTAGCAAGGTGATGTTGAAAATCCTCCAAGGTAGGCTGCAGCAGTATGTGGATCGGGAGCTTCCGGACGTGCAAGCTGGGTTTCGCAAGGGCAGAGGAACTAGAGACCAAGTTGCCAACCTTCGCTGGATCATAGAAAAAGCAAGAGTTCCAGAAACCCATCTATTTCTGCTTTATTGATTATGCGAAAGCGTTTGACTGCGTAGATCACAGCAGATTGTGACAAGCTCTCCAAGAGATGGGAGTTCCAATTCACCTCATCTGTCTCCTCAGGAACCTGTATGAAGGGCAAGAGGCCACAGCCAGAACTGGGCATGGTCTTACTGATTGATTTGCGATTGAGAAAGGAGTGAGGCAAGGCTGCATACTGTCGCCCTGCCTATTTAACCTATATGCAGAGTGCATCATGAGGAAAGCCGGCCTGGACGAGTCTTCAGCTGGAGTGAAGATTGCTGGAAAATGTATCAACAACCTTAGATATGCGGATGATACCACTTTAATGGCAGAAAGTGAAGCGGAACTCAAGAGACTTCTGATGCGCGTACAAGAAGAGAGTGAGAAGTTTGGGCTTAAATTGAAAATTAAAAAGACAAAGATCATGGCGTCTTGCCCTATCAAGTCCTGGAGCATCAAGGGACAAGAAGTGGAAGCTGTGACAGATTTTCTTTTCTTGGGCTCCAAGATTACCTCGGAAGGAGACTGCAGCCATGAAATTAGGCGACGCCTGCTTCTGGGAAAGAGAGCAATGGTTAGCCTTGACCGCCTAGTAAAGAGCAGATATATTAGTCTGCCAACCAAGATCCGGATAACTCGTGCTATGGTCTTTCCAGTTGTGATGTATGGATGCGAGAGTTGGACTGTGAAAAAGGCTGACCGCCAAAGAATTGACGCGTTTGAATTGTGGTGCTGGCGAAGACTCTTGAGAGTTCCTTGGACTGCCAGAAGATCAAATCAGTCAATATTGTCGACCATAAACCCTTACTGCTCTTTGGAGGGTCAAATTCCTAAGTTAAAGCTCAGCTACTTTGGTCATCTGATGAGAAGAGAGGAGTCGCTGGAGAAACATTTGATGTTGGGAAAGGTTGAGGGTCGCCGGAGAAGGGGTAGGCAGCGAACGCGATGGTTAGATGGCATCCTCGAGGCACTGCAGATGAAGTTATGTGATGTTAGGAAGATAGTGAGAGATCGGAAAGCTTGGCGTGACATGGTCAATAGGGTCACGAAGAGTCGGACACGACTGAACGACTGAACTGAACTGAACTGAATTATATCGTTGGTTATTCGCAGGACATTTTTGGGTTCGCCTAGCCATCAACATGACGTCTCGTTGTCTTCTTGTGATTTCGGGAGCCATACTATGGGTGTACACTATGAAGCTCTTCCCAACGTCAGCTAGATGCTTCGGATTTGCAGCCTGCTTTACAATGGGCCGAATTGGTGCCATTTTCTCCCCCTTCATGAGAGACCTGGTAAGGAACAGTAATTAGACCCAAACACTGAAAACAGGCTTGAATACTTCAGTGCGCCTAACCTTTGAGTGGTACTGCAGAGTTCTCCTTATGCAGTTTTTAGTGAGGTCTTTAGGTGCTGCCCAATAACAGCCTGAAAATTTGGAACAGAAATCTGCCCTTGAGAGAGCTCTATACATTTTTTTTTGCTCAAACGATGTACAAGAGAAACTAAATTTAAATAATTAAGGCATTCTTGTTTCCGTAACTCTGTTTTCTCAGCAGTGACCGTCCTAGCTGCTCTCTCCAGGCCATAATTGCAGTGTGTTGCCTTACCAGTGCATGAGTTTGTGAAGAAGTTGTATGCTCTGAACAATACAACGTCACTAAGAAAGTGCTATCAAGGGCGAAATATTATAGACTATCTAAAATCTAGCAATTCATTCTCTTACGCAATCCAGATGAAGGGGGATAAGAAGGATTGATGTGACGTGGATGATAAAGCAATATGACAAAAAGAAAGTGAACGTAAAAAGATGCCCACGGAAAAAATTAGCGAGCTAAGAAAAATTGCGAGAGTTCCCGTCCGCAAATCATTGCACTACTCAAGAAATTTCAACCGAAAGAAAGCAGTTTTCATAAATAATTGGTATTTTTGCGCAAGGCTCTTTTGGACGACCAGTTGAACAAAAGTGTTCCTTAGCAGCTTCTTTCAGCACTACGTAATGTCAGGTTGACCTTTAGATAAGGTAGTTATATTCTTTTTAAACTGCTCTCCTTTTCTAGGCAACAAGGGGTCTCAATTTGCATCCTGCCTCAATTTTTAATATAACAGACATCACAGAATTCTTGAATTCTTCTGTTAACACTGCTTAAATTATGTTAACACTGCTTAAATAGCACGTGCTCACGTGCTCACTGGTTCAAGACGTATCACAAACATAACGGCCACAAGAACAAACAAAACATTTTCATCTGAAAATAATCAGAAAAAGTTTGCCTCTCCTATTCAGCAATTTGTTTTTCATTTTTACCTATTACAGAAGGTTAACTGTTGTGTAATCGCGGCTATAGCGATAGCGCGATAGCGGTGGCGCGATTATCGCGAGAGTTGGCTGTAAGATAAGCCATGTCGTTCGGGCACCGGGCCGCATTCCACTACAAGCTGTGATGGAATTCGGTTACCAACCCACCGGGCCTTCGTCTGCTGTTCCCCCGACGAAACACGACATTAACCTGTAATAAAAATTTGCTTTAATGGCCCTCGCAGGGTTCTACGTAAGTTGAGGACAATGCAGAGGGATATGGAACTAAAAATAGTTGGAATAACTAGAAAAAATGGGAAGCGTGCGGAGTGGACAAGAGAAATAACTGAAGTTACTGACATTCTAGTGGAAATCAAGAATAAAGGGGCATGTGCAGGACCTGTAGTGCTATGAAAGGAATGACGAATGTCGTTTAGGGTAAAAAACTGGATTCCAAGGATAGGAGAGCGTAGAAGGGGGCGGAAGAAAGTTAGGTGGGCAGATGAGGCTAAGAAGTTCGCAGGGGTAAAGTGGATGCAGGTAGCACAGGGCCAGGTAATTGGAAGTACAATGTGGGAGAGACCTTCGTCCTGCAGTGGGTATAGTGAAGCTAATGATGATGATGAGTGCTCGCAGAAATGTATAGTTTTTTTCACATTTCAACTTGACTTGAGGTGAGAGTAATTTAGAAGTATGTTACAAAGCTTACCACGATCGCTGTGTTTCTGTAGGGTGTCCATGTGCACATCGTAGCTCCGACTATCTTCCTCATTGGCGCCAGCGTTTGGGCAGCCGCGGCTGTCTCCAACCTCCCAGAGACGCTCGGCGTGAAGCTGCCGGATACTTTCGAAGAAGCAAATAACATCGGACTGGACGTTAAGGACACCGTAATTGAATGACTTGCTCTTTTATAGTACTTCGCAAGTCCTACCGATATTTACACAAAGAAAGGCAAGATTTGTGAACTTTTTGCCCCAATATGTACCGTGTGCGAATGTTGCATCAGTGCATTGCAAGTTCACGGTGCTCACTACGTTGAGTGGCGTATAAAAATTTTTGCGGGCAGTTCTAGTAGCCACAAAAATGTGAAACGTAATGTCCAAACGAATTTCTCCTCTAGCATGTGAGAAATGCCTTTATTACATATCATTTGCAGTAATGCTGCATGCTCAGGTGATAATCATGGTATGGCTGCGTCATAAAATGAATGATAGTTGCTGCGTGCTATATTCCTGCTAAATCCTTTGACAGGGCTATTTAACTCAAATACTTTACATGCATGTCACCTCTTTCGACGTTATTCACGATAAATACTTACTTGGAACTTGGCAAAATAGGTTTCATTTTTTCTGCTAGACGTTTACAGCTAAAAAAGTCGATGGTAGTCGAGGTTTCCCCAGCATGCTCGCTTCAGCTGGCGCACTCGACCTCACTGAATTGATGCGCATAAATTCAACGCTCGGAAATTATCAAGAATCTTTCACCGTTCAGAGGAATGTCTATATGTCCTTCAGGGTTTGTTGGACGTTTATTTGACAAAGTTATTAACCTTAATGTCATTCAATTTTTAATACCTTTAAATAGGAGCCTGGAGTGGAAGAAAGTAAACTCCACTACTATGAGCGCTAATAACACTGATAGGTCAAGTTCGGCGAATGGCCCTAGGTCCACCTTTTTTAAAATGCATTGTACGAAATGAAGCAGTGGTAGGCTTCCAGTGCACGCTTAGTATTGTCTATGAATGTAGTGCGCTACATTATTTAAGCGGTTTTTGTGAAGGACAGCGGCACCAGTGCCACCTGTGCACTATTTGATGGTCATGTATAACTCAGTTCTGCCCCCCAGAAACGCTTTATACTAAAACGAGCATCGCCGGGGCGGCGCTCCCATACAACAACAATTACAAGTGGGCATGTGCTGTCATTGCAAAACACTTTATCCAAATAAGAGTGGAACCACTTCACCTTTTCTCTAGCTCACCGAATGTGCCTTGTTTCAGGCCAAGAATGTTTCTAACGAATACCGGCCGATTTGGGTACCATGCGGGCACGTCCGCCTTCCAGCCCCACTACAGCCTATGCGGGACTTACAGCGGTTTAGCTAAGGCTGCCTCATTTGGCCTTCACGAGGGGTTGCCCAAATTGAGCTATACATATTTCACTTGCCCTCAAGTAACCTACAAGGGGCTGATTGGGGCAGCATGTGGGTGTCCGTTTTGTTTGCCCCACTACGGCCGGTGTTGGTCCACAAAGATTTAATCGAAACGGCCTCATTTCGGATCTATGAGGACTTTCCCACAAAGAGCCCACATTTAGGTTCGATTGCCCTCAAATATCCGACAAGGAGCCCTTGTGGCCTGGATGCAGGGTAGTGCTCTGCATTAGCCCGAGCAACGCCACTATGGGACCCACGCAGGAGGAACAGGGGCAAGCCCAAACGGGGCTTGCCCCCTTTCGCCCCATCGGGGACCGATGCAGGTTTTATGATGGTTGCCCCAGCCCCACTTGCCTACATCGGACCTACTGGGGCCCCACATTTTGTGCTACCTTGGTTACGCTTGTGCCCCAATACTGTTTTTAAAGTATGTTTAGAACTTTTCTCGGCTCCGAAACATATTTTATTCTCAATATTTGAAAACATGTATAGTATTCGTGTTGCACTTATTTGAATATCAGGAATATTCGGCACAGGTAATTCAAAACGTATAATTACGTCGTTATCTTAGTAAAGACGGATTTAAACTCAGTGATGAATGCACCTGCTGTTTTGAAATTGTGAATGATCTCTAAATCAATATGAAATAAAGGAGATATAAAAAGCCAAGCCTTTTCTATAACAGCTGTTACGAATCTCTTTATTCCCCTTAGTACCGCTGTTTATCGGCACATATTTGACTTAAATGCTGGGAGGTAAGGTCGCCGAAAGTTGTAGCTTCAGAATTTTATTTATTTTAGATGTTTCAATTTCCTTAAAGGCCGCATGGAATAACTACGAATTAAAGGATTATTATAATGTTCTTCATATTTATAAAATGGGCAAAGCGATCAACACACATACCACCTAATTTTGCAAACTTGCACCAAAACGAGTCTACACCTTCGTTGCTGCTTCAAAAGTCGTCAAAGGTAAGCAAAATGCCTCAGTGACTAATACGACGTCGGCTCAAGGAGAGCGGGATAATATTTCCGAATCCAATCCGGACAAGAATTTGCTTCAATATCGCCTCAAGATCCCATAGGCTTTATTATTGCGATAATAGGCGGGAAAAGCTGACCACAGAGTGGGCAAGACGGCAGGAATAGGAAGCGATCGTCACTTCTGCAACAATGTTCATATTTAGACTCCATAACATGTAGCGCAAAAGAAATCAGATTGCTCAGCATATACTGGCATATATGCTGCGGCGATACCCACATTCGAAGAACGCTTCCAGTGGCATTTTATAGCGGCGGAATGAGCCACGTGGCATGATGTCCCCAATGGCGTTAAGGGTATGGTCGCTCGTAGCCGAGGCCGATTGGATTCAGGTGTGGCGCATATGTAGACCAGTCTTGCTGATGCTGCTGCCAATACTTGAAGATCGTTCACACCTTCGCTTGATGAGCTTGATAGGAATACCTAGAGTGCAAAACGAATAGAATTTCTCGGTATACTGCCTTATGTGCTCCTCGATGACCACAGTGACGCCATTATTACTGCAGGTTCTAAAACGTCTGTTGGATGTGCTAACTGCGTTAAGATATTGCGTACAAATGTAAATGAAATATCTATATAACATAAATTATCTGATAACATGGCAACAACGATGTTAGGACCAGACAAAACAAATCTGGTTGGTTTGTTTTTGTGCTTTAATGTCCCAAACAACTGCGAAAGACGTTGTAGTAGAGGGCTCCCAAATTTTGACCACCTGAGATTTTCTTGCGTGCACTGATATCGTACAGAACATGGGCACATAACTTTTCACCAATAGGGAAAAGCGGCCGCCGAGGCCGGGTTTCGATCCCCCATGCCTAGGCTTTGTAGTCGAGCACACTAACCCCTCCGCCTAACCAGGGGGGGTTAAGGCCACACAAGAAAAATTCTTAAAAACAAATCTTCCTGAAGGAAAGCAAACGTCAAAGACTTCGCAATAATTTATCAGTATTATGTTGTTGGCTAAAGAAACTCTAGCAGGTGGGCATAAACGTTACACACTTAAAGGCCAAATGTTCAACTTCGCATACAGCAGCCGTTTTGTAGTCATGGCTGGGATTTTTGTACAAATAACACTAAGCGCCATAGTAAGTAATTCATGTTTTGACAGTTACCTCCTGAACTAACGCCCCCAAAGTCGCTATGTGAAATTCCAGCATTCTGCGAAACAAAAATAACGATAAAAATCATGCGAAAAAATGTATTTAGCAACAATAAAACTGGTCTAGTCGATCTCAATATTTCATGTCGACAATAGTTCGCGAGAAAAAATATTTTTCGTGAAAAACAAGACAATTTGGCGACCGATGATGGTAATACAAGTTGAAAATGTGATATTTATGCATGGATTGGTATGCACCATTGTGAGCTACGCTTAACCTTTTGCTTCCAAAAGCGAAGGCACAACTCAGAGCGCTATGCACTCTGCAGTTTTTCTGCCGCAAAGAGAGCTTGGCTCTTCGCCGCAAGAATATTAGTATTGCTCTTTAAAGTCAATGCGAACGTAGAAATTTGGACAAAATTCACAACGGGACAAATTTTAGAAAAACAGCAGTCTCTTTAACAAGTACATCACATTCGTGGGAGAGCTAAGGATATCTCTATGTAATTAAATGCAGTATTTCAATGTACGCGTGCTGTATATTATTTTAGCAGGCGTTGTTTATCTAAATATTTTGATATATACAAGAGGAGACCCTAGAAAAAAGAACGTCCCGTTCACCTCTCCAAACAGGTAACAGTGCATGCACGGAACGCAGTGCACTAAACATTTCACAGGTATTACAGAAATGTTCACAAAAAAATCCCTCTCCTAATTCGGCCTTTCCGATAAAACATCGTAGAGAACCACAAGACATGCATGTGGTGAAGCTGAGATAATGCTTTTAAAAGAAATGACAAATTAGGAAGGCCTCTGAAATTCTCAATTTCCTCTTACATGCCTTATCCGAAACGACCTACCCATTTTTATGTGATAGTTCTGTACTCGACAGATCACGTTCAGCTTGTGTGATACAATGCTTCGCCCTGGGCGATCGAAAGCCTTTGAACAGACGTGTGGATTTAAATGCGCAATGGGGCAGGCACATTGTTTTCTAATAAGACCTAAATTTGAAATTTATGCAACATCATGGAGTCATATACAGTCACCTTATACCTTGTATAATTGCACTGGGGTAATTCTAGTTTGTAATGAATTACAGCTAATTAGTCAATTCTGAAGTAATAGAGCCACAACTTCGGTGACTGTCATAAAGAAGCCAATCGTGGGTAGAAGGGTGCGGGGTGACAAAGAAGACGATGCAAGAACAATGAATATGACTTGGTTGTAGTGGTCGATATTGTTCATTGAGTTTTGACGGCTGGAAAAATATTGCACATAACTTGTAATGTGTTGGCCAGAATTGGCTTGCAGATATTAATGATCACTTCTCAACCTGTATATCCTAGTATATTTTTAATGTCCCGAACAATAACGTCGTGTCCTTTGCAATATCTTTCAGTTATGTTTTATACATTGTCAACGATATAGTAACAGCAGTAGAGAACATTTATTCAATAAAAATGGCTCAGGCGGTAAGGATGTGGTTGGTATAGGGTCTTCCCACATTGCTCCTGTGGCATAGCCCCTGCTGGCGTAAGGCTTCATTTTCTTGACAAAACCATGCCATAAGATAGAGGCAGACATACTTTAGCCAAAACATTTGTCCCCGAATGAATGATCGGGTGGCACTACACATGCAAGGAGGGCATGCTTCGTGCAATGTTGCCGGGAGTCGGACGCGTGGCTTATGCCGTCTGCAAAGCGCTTAGAAATGCCCGACTGTTGCACTGTTCTCAACTGTGAAGAAGTTTAGTGCAGAGGTGGAACGTGCAGCAGTTACAGGCCCTACTCTTCCATCTATACGTCTTCAGCGGGATGCGTGAGATCACTCATACGTCAAATATTTAAGAATACTACACCACACTCCTCGAGAAAATCGCAACAAAACAGACGTCCAATTTTTTAAGCTGACAACTGTCGCTGCCTATGTATAAAAACAAAATAAGGCGCAGTACTCTCGAGAGAGATAGAGCCGTACACACCGCTAGAATAATGTGCCATCAGAAGCTGTTGAATCGTAGTTTCTAAAACGACTCATGTTCTTTCGAAACTCTGATGCACTACTGCTGACAAATCGTTTTATCCGCAGCAAAAGAAGGCAATACAAAGTGCTGCAAGTAGTACAAATATATGAACTAAGATGTGTAAAAGCAGGAACTTGAGGACGCACAAAACGCTCCACGCGAGCAGGGTCTCTTATTCCCTTCTATGAAAATGGCGGCTGATACAAGTAACGGTAAGCAAAAACGCTTTTAATGTATCCATTTTGCATAATTAGTTCTTCAATGTTTAATATACAGCAGGAAATCAATGCGGTGCCCTCCGTCCTATTAAATCCAGGCCTAAATATGCCGCGTGTTTAACATCCCAATTTTATTCTTTAAGGTCCAAAAGCAAGCAGCTCCCTAACGGTGTCTTGCAGTAGAGTACGAAGAAACGTTTTAAGGCCAACAACAGATATTCAAAGAAAACGTGTCACTTGGCTGCTACATGTATATTTCTGATGTCTGCCATTAGAGTTACTGCACTTTGGGTAACCAAATTTAGTTTGCTTACTGCGTGATGGAGTTAAAAGTTCTGTTCCCTACAATTTGCGCCATCGGCGTTCTGAGAGAATAACGGGCCTGACCGTGGGACGTCGAAGCTAGCAGCTCAAATGGGTCGGGAAATCATCGATCTTAGGTTTACCAAGATACTTTGTTGGGCGAGTGGTACTTATTCATTAATTAATTAAACAGCGCGAACACGAAGACAAAGGACAAGATAAAAGAAAGCCACACTACAAGCGCTTGTACTGTGGCTTTCTTTTATTTTGTCCTTTGTCTTCGTGTTCGCGCTGTTTAATATAGTAATGAATCGTTCGTAGGGTTGTGCGACTAGCGGGAACAACGCGAGTTCACCGATTTGGAATGACGTAACGCTGCCTTCTTAATTCTGACAGGGGCCAATTAACGATGTCACGTGATGGCCTAGAAGGCAGTACAACTGTGCCCTTCCCCCACGCTTTTTTTTTTTTGCTGCCAGTTGTGCTTGAGCCATTTTAACCCAATCATTTTAAGTGCCCACTACAGCAGAAAAACTGGTGTCAGAGTTCTGGTTGTAACGCGAACATTAGAAGAAAGTAAAGAAACAAATAAAGTCTGACAGAAACCCGTGGCTTCAAACTGTCCTTTCGCAATGCGAGACAAGCACACAACTCCGCCACAGAACCGTATTGCTTCTCTCCGAATAAAGGTGGACCTAATGTTTGCATTGCCTTACGACTGCCAGCTAATGTTTAGGTTCACCATTAGAAAGAGACTGATTACGTATGTAACAGTTAGTCATAAACGTCTGTGCTTGGCAACGCTTTTCAGTGCTTTTTTGACGTCTAGCATCTGAACGACCTCCGATATTTTCGATACTTTATCGAGGATGACAATGGGACTCGACTGTAAATTGAGAAAACGGCTTTAAAATGATTTTTTTTTCTGAGTAAGAACCCTATGATTGCCGTTTAGTGTCCCAGTATACTGAGCCATCGATGAACACTCTCTGTGTGTAAAAACATGTTTGCAGAATCCTAAGAGCACCACAGGAGCCTTAAGGCCGCTTAATTAACTGTGATGAAAAGAGCAGAAAGCCAGAAGGGCCTGGTGATTTCTCTACAGTCGACGCCGCTGAAGCAGGGCAGATATAGCCAGAGAGACATTTAAGTCATTCAGTCATTCAGGCTTTGGCACGCAGGGCACTGAGTTCAGTTGAATAAAAACCTATGCAGATTGTTCATAACCGTTTGGTGTGCTATGTCATGTGTGCTAAGCTACGTTCATGCAACTGATAATGACGGCGCTGCTCTCATGGATGTATTATATCAAGGTAAAGTGTATCAGGATGCGGATATATTACCAAGCTGAAAAATTTAAGCACCACGATATAATACCAGACAAGATGTAATAAAAGTTCGAAATTTTATTTTAGCACAGCACATTGATGTGCACACGCTAAAACAATTTATTCAAATTAATAGCAAGCGAACATAAAAAGGCAAGGAGTACACGGCGCTGTGTTCGTACTGTATTTTCAACTAAAACCACATGCCCGGCGCCAAGCGCCACTGTCGAAGCGGGAAATAGCAGATTTCCCCAAATGAATCGCTGTGGCGCATAGCAAGTAAAAGCAAGCGAAGTATGGATGACAGAGTTGTCTAGGTCGGCTGCATGACTGGAGAGTTTGATGTTCTGATGTAAATACATTTTCCATGGTGCAAAACATTAACTTGTATCCTATGGTGGTCAGCCTGAAATAATCCTAAACTTTTTATTGCTGGTATATTTTAGGCATGGCTCCTGTTCAGTTTCTTCATAATGGATTACCATGCAGATATGGCTCGTGCCTATGAAGGAAAAATAATTTGTTCGAAATGTGTGTTTTTGGGGTTATGAGACATGAAATACAACAGCCTCCTTCATATTAGTTTGTTGACACTCTAAAAGTACAACTGCGAACAAAATTAAACTAAGCACACGGAAGTCTGACAATTTTCAAGTGTTGCGTAAATTCAACTTTCCATTAAGTTTTGTCACCTAATGTATGTACTTTTTTCCTGACTTAAATGGGCCAAAGAACGTAATGCAAAAAATTATTCTTCCCCTCCTGCAGACAAGATGCGTTTACGCTTATTTAGGAATAACTTACTGATAAATTGTATCCGCTCTTTCCCCTATACAGTCATGCCAGGCAGTTTAGACAAGAAGTGTGAATTTCTATTGGAAACATGCGCACAGAAACATTATCCATTTGAATAAAATATATAAAGTCAAAATACTTCCTAGAATTCTAAGAATGCGCATAATACATTTATCAACCCATACTTTTATTTTCTTTTTCAGACCTCGCAGACATGAAAGTCCTTTTAGCAACGATTCTTTTTCTCACTATATTTAATTTAGGTTCTTCGTGTGAGGTAAGAATTTATTTTAATAAATATGATTTTGAATTATCTTTAACAGGATCTGCTCTTGCTATATATAACATTACAACCAGATGTAGCAATGGATTTAGAAATGGAGCCGAAGAAATGTGCGTAGCCACGCTTCATCTGATGGCATATTTATTAGCTTTCTCTGAAGGAATGCCAGAGTACGAGCTTAAGAAACGTTTTAAGACTATATATTGTTACGGGGAGTTAAATATCATGTTTTTTTCTTCTAATTTCACTCCTCTCCCGATTACATGGACAAATCAATCTAATTGCAGAATACAGAATTTATTTCCACTATATACACGTTTCAGCACAGCTTCATTTCTGTCAGGGTGCGGCCTCACATCACGGCACCCGAAACGAGTCTCCGTTTTCCGCATCGATCGGATTCCTCGGAGCTTCTTTCCCTCTCCGGGTTCTCCTCTTCCCCCGTCTTCCGGCGTCACCGTACCAGCAGTCGCAAGCTCCCGCTGAATTTCTGGAAAACAACTCGGTGGCAAAGCTGGGGGTGGTTGAGGGAGGATCGGGTATCTTCTCGAGAGCGACGCTTTTCTTAGGCCGACATCGCTGGCCGTCCGCGCTGCGACAGCCCGCACACTTTCTCCCAAGTTCGGACCTTTCACAGGGAGGCGTCAGCCACAGCCGCTCAGTTTGCACGCACGCGCATGCATACACACAGAATGTAAGATAGAGTCCAAAGACAGACTTCGCCCGCACCACACACAAACGCAAACAAGCACACGTCAGTCTTTCCATTTGTTCGCTCTTTCTGCCCATAATCAGGGCGCGCGCACTTAACACCATCACCGCCACTGTGATGCGTGACTTCTTGAACGCATCACATCTCACACAACACCAGCGCGCGGCTGGTGTACTTGGGCTACAGCGAAACTGGAAACAAAAGGGTCCTCGCTTCCCCTCAGCAACTGAGGTAGTGAACAGGCGTCGGCTGCGCGTCCGACCAGGCGCGGGATGCCACCGACCCCCTGCGGCGGAAGGCGGTTAGTCGGTTCTGTGTCGCCCGTACATATCGTCGTCAAGGTTGCGTCCCTTCTCGCAATTTGGTCTTTTCGCGTCCTGTACATTGTCGACGCACCGTACTTCATCCGTCGCTCACAAAAGCTCTGATCGAAACGCTTTTTGCTCACGTTTCTTTCTATTGAGTGAAATATGCGTTCCTTTCCTTCGCGAGAATCTCGGTCACCCTTGTGGCCAGTCCGCACGCAATCATTTAAGGCCCGCTCTATTTTTGCCCGGCGCGACGGCCGTGGTGCCTGCGGCTCACTCGATGAACCTATGACCTGATCTCCCTGGTCAAGCAAAATATCTGCAGCAGCCTCATCGTGAATGCACGCACTGAGGTGTCCTCCGTTTCGCTTGATATACCGCTGCCAATTAGCTTACGCATGATTCCGTTAATTTCTGCAGTCCTGTCAGGCGCGCACTGCCCTTTTCCTGCACTGCCGATACCATCTGGCTCTGCTGCGATGATCAGTACGGCCACATCTGCCTCAGCACATATCTCACCGCCGTCACCATTCTCATCCCGCACAGTAATCCCTACGCGCGCTACGGGCGTCGTTTCTACCCGCTCCGGACTTGTGACGTCCTCCACAATCGCATCTGCCTCGGATGCCGGCGTGCTCTTCGGAGCACCGGGAAGCGCAGTGTCAACCGTGTCTACGTTTCTTTCCGTTGCGTCGTCAGAACGCACCTCAGACGCATTAACAACAGTCTCCTGCTCCTCAACCCCGGCCTCATTGCCGCCTCCCGAATCTGCCAGTCTGGTGTCCAAACTTTCCGCTGTCTGACCTTCTTCGAAACTCTCCGCGATGCCCGTCCCTTTGTCTGGACTCACGGCTTGTTTCTTTCCGACCGCCGCTGCCATGACAGCTTCCTCGTACTGCAAATTCGCTGCCGCCAATTCCATTTCTGCAATTTTCAGTTTCAATTTTAACCGCGCCATCTCGTCGGCAAATGGCAACCCCGAGCCTCCGCTGACGCCCCCAACCTTTGCGCCCGCCACCAGCTCCATCTGCCGATCTCCTGCACCTCGGCCCCCCATCCTTTCCCGCTACGATCCCGAAAACTATGCCCCAATTTGTCACAGTGCGCCGCGGAAGAGAGACCTACAAGACACCAACCTGTGTTGTGTTCCGAAGATGGCTTGGCCCGCTGGTCAGCGCCCGAGGTTCATGGCTCTGCCCTGGATCCCTTGCTGTCTTGCCTCCGTCGATCCGATGGCCGGTCTGCTTCAAATCGGGAGATCCTTGCCGACTGTGCGAGGTAAATATCGGGTTCTTCTTTTCTTCTAATTTCAGTCCTGTCCCGATTACATGGACCAATCAATATAATTAAATAATACAGAATTTTATGTCCACTATATACACGTCTCAGCACAGCTTCACGTCTGTCAGGATGCGGCCTCTTATCACGGCACCCGAAACGAGTCTCCGTTTTCCGCGTCGATCGGACTCCTCGGAGCTTCTTCCCCTCTCCGGGTTCTCCTCCTCCCCCGTCTTCCGGCGTCACCGTACCAGCAGTCGCAAGCTCTCGCCGAATTCCTGGAAAACAATTCGCTGGCACGGCTGGGGGTGGTTGAGGGAGGATCAGGTGTCCGCTCGTTAGCGACGCTCTTCTTCGGCCGACATCGCTGGCCGCCCGTACGGCGCCAGCACGCAGACTTCCTCCCAAGTTCGGACCTTTCACAGGGAGACGTCAGCCATGGCCGCTCTGTTTGCACGCACGCACATGCATACACACAGAATGTAAGATGGAGTCCAAAGACAAACTCTGCCAGCACCATACACAAACGCAAACACGCACACGTCAGTCTTTCCATGCGTTCGCTTGTTCTGCCCATGATCAGGGCGCGCACTTGACACGGGGGAAATGGGTCTAATATTTACGCAATATATGGGGAATGCACGAAAGCTACGCACAGTAAGTCTCACGCACAGTCTCAGTTAGCCTTGTCCCAGAACGAGTTCACGTGCATCCACTTCGTCCTTCTCTTTCTCATGCGCAACCGTCCACTTCCTTCTTCTTATTCAACACCGCGCGGCACAGCGTAATTTACGTAACAATATGTATATATATGTAACCTTTAATGTATACAACTCTTGAAGTCCTCCTATTTGTTGCTATCGGCTTAGCATGCACAATGGCTGTCCTCAGATGTTCATAGAACAATGATTTCTATTTTATTGAGTTACATCTTAAGCTCTTTAAATGAAAGAGGAACCATTTGAAGATATTAAATTTATATACAAATAATCAGTTTACCTTGAAAGGAAAGTAATGAAATTAATAATGTAACTTTCACAGGTTACACAGCTATGAAGCCAGTGTTTGAGGCAGCGCAGCTTAATAACGAAATAGAATCGGTGGGTTTACCGGTAGATAAGAAATGCATGAGCACTATACCCTTGAATAAACTTGGCACTGTGCGCTTGGCTGCTTTATTTTTATATAAAAAATAAGTTAGGAGAATAATAAGTGTATTTACTTGTAAAAAACTTTTTGTAGCTTTTTATACTAAGCCAAAGTTGCTGATTAGACGACGAATTCAATTCCTCCCAACGAAACAGATAAGGGATTAAGTTATTGATCTCTTTCTAGACATGCAAAACATTTCCACCTGAAATGTCCTCAGATAACCAATTTTGCATTAGCGGCCTTAGCTGACTGATGCATGGGTGCTAACAATTCTATGATCGTAATTTACATTTACAAACAGACCGTAGTATGCACAGATTACGAAGACAAAGGTACCTGCAGCGACAACAAAGAGCACCCTGAAGACATATGTCCTGATATTGAAAAGAAAAGACCTTGTATGGCAGGATGTGAAGTGTGCGTGTGCCCAAAAGGGAAATGGAGGCATCCAGGAACGCTAAAAGGCGTTGACCGTAAGAACTGTTGCGGAGGTAGAATGTGTGAAGCCGTTCACTGTCCTATATCTTGCGCTGAGGAAGAATAATCGAAAACTGTTACGTGTCACGAAGTCAGTGTTTGCCGTTATATCTAAAATAATAATGACAGAAACATATGATTGCCACTGGGTCTAGAATGAAGTACTTGACATGCTGAGTGGTAAAGTTTGGACGCAGGATAAATGGTTGATATTATGTACATAGATTCTGCGTTGCCGTTTCGCTTTAATGTGTGCCGATCTCTTGTTTAATGTTGAACATCTAAGATCTCCCTTGTCACCTCATCTAATCTAAAGACTGGGCTCAGTCGGGCACGAAATAGTTTTTGCATTGTTTGCAAAATTCAGCGTCACGAAGCGACTCTCGCTTTGCCGTGTTGAACTGTATAATATATCCCCCTCCTCTATAGCCCAATGGGGCTGATGTATGTGAAAATAAGATTAAATAAATAAAATAGTTGTAGTGGAACGAACTTATTACCGACGTTTCGGCCAGAGGCCGGTACTCATCGACTTGGCACGTCTTGATAACGGTTGGCTTATGGTGTGTTTATGTGTTCGTGTGTATTGGGTATCTTTTAGCTGTTTGAAAATTATTATTTTAAACCCTAAGGCAGACATTATGTACGTAATATAACTCACCGTTTAAGCAAACAAATAACTAATAGTATATATACAGTTTCTTTTCGTTTCGTAATGAATCCTACAATTTTCACCTAATATACTGTGATGAATTAGGTCTGTATAGTTTTGTGACGGTTTCGTCGCTGGCAGTCCTAAAGCTGTAGGTAGTTTAAGCAGTACTGGAATAGCTTCCGCCCTGCTATAGCTTACGTTCTATGAGACACTCGCAGTAACACAGGGCTTTGCAGATCCGCAGCTGTAGATGAGTTTGTCGCTGGTGAGCATCCACCCTCGTGGTTTGGTTAAAGGCAACATTAATTCCCACGATTTTTAAGCATTAAACAACAGGCAAGTTAGGTCAGTTAGTAAGAGCTCCTGGTGCGATATTTGGAGGTCGTGGGTCGGGTGCGGCTCTTTGTTTTACAGCCACAGCGTTATGGGCTCCTTGTCGCAGAAAAGCCGGTGTAGGCGTTGCGGTAGAAGAACGAAACTGAAAAGAGAGTAAAGAAGCAATAACACTCGTGCTGAAACTTGTAGAGTCGACCTTGGTTTCTTCACAATTCGAGGCGAACACAGAACCACTCCACCACAGAACCACATAGTTCTCACCGAATAAAGCTGAATCCAATTATGCATCGCCCTATGATTGCCAGCTAAGGTTCAGGTGCATGATTGGAAAGAAACTAATTGCGGAAACAATAGTTAGGAGATTGCTAAGAACATTGCCGCTTTTCTGACCTGTTGTACGGCGCTCACTGGAAAATTATAACGACTTTACTGCTTAACCGCAGCTGCTAACGGGAGCCGCAGCCAAATTCAAAGCCTCACACATCCACCCATCGGCTTCAAACAATTGAGGTTTAAGGACAGCAGAGACAAAAGAGTATACAGACTTTAGACGGGAAGGAATAACCAAACGGAGGTAATCTGACTGATAGTAAATATCTAGGGCGGACTAAAAGTTTAGTGTGCACAAAATACAAAAAGTAGTGGCGTGCCATTAGCAGTATGTCATTGTGAGGCTAAAGAGGATGAGAAGGCGAACGAATGGGGTCCGATAACACTATCGCATTGAACTGTTAAAGACAAGAAAAAAGCGTCCTCAAATTTTGTTCTTAATCTCTCTATTCAACTGCATTTATGAGCCCTAGAGCAATAATTTAGGTCTGGTAAAGAAATTAATGAAAAGCATTCACCTTCGCCTTTCTTGGTCTCTAAAGCTATACCCACTGCAGGGGGCGGCAGAAAGTTAGGTGGGCGTAGAAGGTTAACAAGTTCGCAGCGGTCAAGTGGATGTAGCTAGCCCTGAGGCGGGGTAATTGGAGCTATATGAGAGAGGTCTTCGTCCTGCAGTGGGTATAGTCAGGCTGATGATGATGATGGTGATAACTAGGAGGAAATTTGGGAGTAAATTATTGCCCTAGGGGGTATTCTTGTAGTCAGTTGAGCATCACATGTTCTCTTTTTGCCAAACAGGATGTCAAAGAGAGAAACGTAGATTCGTTATACACAATTTCTTGCATGGAGTGGGAATGAATGTACAGAATTCTTCCATTCTTGTGGAATGTTTCCGTGTGGTGAGTATTTCCTCATGAGATGAGGGAGTGCTTTCACTGACACTGTGCATCCAAGTTTCTTAGTGATTTGTTAGTAACCCCATCAGGCCCGGCTGCTGACATGGTCCGTAGTTGTTCATTGGCAATCCACACCTCCGTCTCCGTGACTGGGTGTCCAAGTCCTCATTTCTTGTCACCCCAAGTCTGGCAGCGATCCTTCTGCGGTTGTGGTTAAGCATTCATCTCGTAGTGCCGTTAAGAACTCTTCATTGGTGGCTTGATACTGACGCACTAATTTCAACAGTTGGACCCGTTAACTTGATTTGGCATGTGTTGTGAAGGAGGTGCATTAGCAGATGCCAAAATATTACAGGGTTCAGTTTATCTCTGCAATTTCGCTCTTCTCTATTTAAGTGTTCTGTTTTATTTGCTCCTCCTAGACGGTTTCGCAAGCTGAAATGCGCTTCCTACGTTTGCAACAGGCTATAGTCAGTGACCTGTCCCTCTTTTTCCACGGAAATTTCGCCTGTGGTAGTCTTAATATCCCTTTTAGTGACTCTATTACACCGCTTGATGAATACGAAGCTTTTAAGGGCATTGTGCGAGGGTGTGGTGCAGTTTTACATGATGCGTGATTGGCTACGGCTACAACACATAACTCGCGTTCCAGCGAACGGCCAATTACATTCACAATTACATCTATATTTTCCTTGAGGTTTGTCCTTAGGATGAGTATAGCTAACCAGTCCTTATACAAGGAGTTCATTGGTAACGAGAAATTGTTAGACATAGTCAAAACCTTAGTTGTCAAGCTAGAATTCTGAAACCATGGTGTAGATGGGCCAGATGTAAAATTAATGGATGATATTTATTGTGACTGTAGCAACGACATTTGTGGGTAAAGGAAGTAATACAATTCGCAAAAAGAAATGTTTTAGGCAGTCAGACAAGGTCTTCCGAGTAACACTGAGAGCTTTTTTATAGGAAGCGTTTTGAGATGTTGAGATTCTGAGACCTTGAGCGGCAACAGCAATAGTTGAGGGTTAATGAAGAATGCATCAATATTCTGTGATTGGCAGATGTCATTGTCTTGGTAGGTACCTGAGTTGACGAAGTGCAAATAATGATTATTGCGCTAGATAGGAAGAGCTGAAAGGTAGACCAACATATGATATGCAGAATAGTAAGAAAAAATCGAAAAGCCTTATAAGGAACAGCAGTTTCCTAATAATTGCGAAGCCATGGAATTGGTATGCGAATATCTATCTCTACTTGGAGAGTTAGTAAATGCAGATCTCGACCATGAAATGGAATAAATTAATAGGATAAATGTCAGATGGAGCTAATTTCGAAAGTACTTGCACATCATGAATTGAAGTTTTCTAATGATGCTAAAGTGGAATGTATATAGAAGTCGCCGAATACCGATACTCAATATTCTGCCAAAACGGCGAGGGTAAAGAGGAAAGGTCTACCTGAATTCAGTACAACGCAAAGATATATGGAACGAAAAAATCGTTCGCTTAGTGTTAATAGGAAGCATGTAGACTTGACAGAGAGCAAACGCGAGACGATAACATTCTAGTCGAAATTAATATGTAATAGGTGTGGGCTGGACATGTATGGTAGGCGAAGATAACTAATGGTCGCTAAGAGCTACAAAATGGATTAGAAGGAAGATAAAGGCTAGAGAAATGTTGCAGAACATTAGGGTGAGAGGTGAGGTTAAGAAGTTGCAGAGGTCCAGAGCACGAACCTAGAATACGCTCGGTTTAATTGGAGAAACATGTAGAGGAATTTGCCCTACTATGGGTATCGTTCGCCTGGATTTTATCATAAGGTGAGATCAAACGAAGCACATGCATGAAAAATGCCAATTGCAGGCAGTGTCAGCAAATCGCCTATGAGGCTTTTCTCAAACTTGTGGTCCTTTTAGCCCTTCTTGTAACGGTATCGCTCTGAGTGAACACGAGAGTTTAGCGTAAGCAGACTGCATCCTGATGTTTTGGCGAAATCATCGCACTTGAAGTTGCAGTGTACGCGTGCAGTTAAGTAAATATAAACAAAGGTGATGCCCAAGCAGGTAGAGATGACTCGATCTAGTTATCGGGGTTTTAGGGTGCATTGTGCTTTGGAATGGCAAATGCTGATATCTGTGACAATATTTCAGATAATCACTTAGCGAATGCATGAACTGTTAGTAAAAAGAGAAGAAAAAGCGAACACCAGATAAAGGATCAAGAGCGACAGGGCACAGTAGAGTCTGGCTGGTTGGTAGAAGTTAGTGAGGGCAAACAAAAGAAACAAAAGTAAAGTTCACCAGCTGGTGCAAAATAAAGCTTAATGATCTTAAACTAATATAAAATACAGGTTGGAAAAAATATACTTTCCAGTGCAGATTGGAGAAAATATGGAGACTACATCAAAGCTATGTGCAGTTGAAGGGGCCCTGCTCAGTGGTGATATTCTAGTGAATAAATTATTCCGCTAACAATCCTTTGGTTCTTACGACCGCTTACAATAATAATTCTTGACTGGCAACCTTTTCTTGACAGAATATTTCGCCTCTAGTTCATCACAATGCTATCATGACCCACAACATTGTTCCAGAGACCATGATGTACAGTCTTTGTCAGAAGTGTAGAGCCCAGAGATTCTGCTTCTGGGCCAATTCATGCTGCCTGTAACACATTTACAGTGTTGCCGATTTTCTTTATGTGAAAAGATTTTTATCCTACTCTCTCCCACAAGAACCTCTGCTAATGTTGAATCAGCGCCAATAAAAGGCTGAGAAGCAGACCCCATAGGATCCAAACATTTGCGAAAGACCGTAATCTTACATGTGATTAGCACTTCTTTGTATTGCTGTCTTCACTGTTAACTTCATCAGACTGTAGGGGCTGGATGTTGATACTGCACTGTTCTTAGGTGCTTCATGTGTCTGGACGACATAGTCTAAAAAAATCCTGGAACGTTAAAAAAAACGCAAAATGGGCATTATATTTGCCATGAAATGCTGGTCGTGTTTCGAGACAGCGGTAATTTTTTTTTTCGGACATCTACACCCTCTTTCGTTTTTGCTATCTAGTTTGTCTTTTTATTTATTTCTTGTAGGATTCCACCATAATTTGCCTTTTGTGATTACGGATACTGTCGATTTGATAGACTTAATGTATGAAAGTTGAGCACCTACTTTTTGTTACTAAACAAAATATTACTCATTGAATTGAGAGGCAATGGCCGAGGTATACACAGCATTCAGTAATAACGTTATGCTCGCTTGTTGTTTTCTTTTCATAATTGTAAGATAACAAGTTGAGAACCATTATTCAGTTATGAAATGTTATTTTGGAAATATAACTATATTTTCTCGAAGGTGATTGTAGGTTTTTAAGTATTGTGACATAGATGTTACTAATTCACTGACAGAGAGATATGCCTGCTTCGTGGGCTAGAACAGTTCAGTTCAGTCGTTTAGTCGTGTCCAACTCTTCGTGATCCTATGGACCATATCACGCCACGCTTTCCGCTCTACACGTTCTGCCTAACACCACATTAACTTCATCTGCAGCGCCTCGAGGATGTCATCTAACCACCGCATTCGCTGTCTACCCCTCCTCCGGTGACCCTCAACCTTTCCTAACATCAAATCTTTCCCAAGCGATTCCTCTCTTCCCATCAGATAACCAAAGTTCCTGAGCTTTAACTTTAGAATTTGACCCTCCAATGAGCAGTCAAGATTTATGGTCGACAATATCGACTGATTTGATATCCTGGCAGTCCAAGGAACCCTCAAGAGTCTCCGCAAGCACCACAATTCAAACGCGTCAATTCTTCAGCGGTCAGCCTTCTTCGCAGTCCAGCGCTCGCATCCGTACATCACAACTGGAAAGACCATAGCACGAGTTATACGGATCTTGGTTGGCAGACTAATGTCTCTGCTCTTTATTAGGTGGTCAAGGCTAACCATGGCTCTCTTTCCCAGAAGTAGGCATCTCCTAATTTCATGACTGCAGTCTCCTTCCGGGGTAATCTTGGAGCCCATGAAGAAAAAATCTGCCACAGCTTCCACTTCTTGTCTCTTGATGCTCCATGACTTAATAGGGCAAGACGCCATGATCTTCGTCTTTTCAACGTTCAGTTAAGCCCAAACTTCTCACTCTCTTCTTGTACGCGCATCAGAAGTCTCGAGTTCCAATTCACTTTCTGCCATTAAAGCGGTATCTTCCGCATATCTAAGGTTGTTGATACGTTTTCCAGCACATACTCACAAATTCTGTAGGTCCAGGTGGCATTTGGAAAGTGGCCACAAAGACATTTGCTGCGCCCTAGAAGAGCGCGATTATATCACCAGTTATTCGATTGCCAATTGATAGAGAGTAGAATAGCGGTTAAATTAGGTGCTGAGCTTTTCCAAAGTGAAGCGCTCAAGTTTGAGTGCTCTCTTTTCATTTCTTTTCTAAGCTAGTCAGTGCACCTACACATCCATTTGGACAAATTTAGAAACAAGCTGGCGTGCACATCATGTTTACTTAAACATGATGTGCACGCCGGCTTGGTGGAAGCCGGAGCTTCTAGTCAGGGTCTAAGAATTTTAAGCGGCAGTTCACAAACTGACCAGAATTCCACAAGGCGAACGTGTGCTGCGTCTGCCTGGAAAAGGGGATCAACACACATTCGCCGTCGTGGTGGGCGGTTCGCGCAACCCCGTCCGCACGGAGATTGCCCACTATGCCACAGTGTCCTGCAAGCGATCGGTAGATGATGTCATGTCCTTTGTTTATAGTATAGTGATGAAGTTGTAATTTCGCGACGAGTTGCTCATGGGCTCCACGGCGAAGAGCCGCTTTTAAGGCTTGCAGGGCTGCTCAGAGAATGTGAAAATAGACCACATCTGGGAGCTCTGCTGACTGATATGCCTAATTGCGACACGAAGAACTGTCAGATATGCGGATATTGAAGAAGTCCAGTGAATTGACCTTACTTTTAATCTCTTGTCCTATCTGGGATGACCATAGAGCCCGAAGAACTCACAGAATTAGCTGAGCCGAAGGTTTAGACGTCCCATCGGTTTGCATGGTGCTCATGGAAGTATTCAAGAGTTACTTGTTTTAGTTCAGTGGGCGATAGCTCAATCTTCTTCCTGATTCCGGGTATTAAACGAAGCACATGAGGTTGATGCAGGCTCCAAAGTGGTTGGGATGGTCTAGAGGCTGGTGTAAATTGAGATGGAAAAAAGGTGCGATGTTTATCAACAGTATTGGTAAACGGTATACGCGGGCTAGCAATAGGAAGGCTGGCTAAAACATGAGAGGGGAACGGGATTTGTCTCAGAAATCTGCCCTCAGTGTGTCAACTGTCAAACAGGCTAGTGATAGGATGCTCCTGGGCAATTATTATGGCAGCAGCCGTAGAGGCACATTTCGGTAATTCCAGGCCGGTTTGAAGAGCTTGAGCTTGAATGCTCTGTAGGCTCTGTAGAATTTTTAAGGTATTCTTTTCTGATATTTCCAAGCACAGATAAGCTGTACCGAAGGAAGCCCATAATAATGCATTGCACAGCGTTAGCATCAACCGCACTGGCTCACCCAATGACTTTCCTCATTAAAGCCCAATACGTGAGAAATCGCTGTCAGCCTATTTTTCATGAAGAAATATTGGAACCCACGAAATATTTCATTCAATGATCACTCCTAGAAAGCTATCACTGCTTTTTTAAGGCATTGCTTTATCATCAATGCGTATGGTGTAAGGTCATATTGCCGCGAAACCTTTAAAACAGTATTTGTTGTATTTTTAACATCCGCCGGCATACAGGCTTATCACTCTGATTCTGGACCGCGTATCAGTTCCGTAATCTGTTTGTTTATGCTCGATGTCGCCAGTCACACCTTTATCAGTTTTGTTGTAGCGAAAGATGCACCGAGATCTGTCTCGAAGGTTCCGGCCACTCGGGTGTCTTTCCACAATGTTCCAGCCAGTGCTGGTAGCTGTTTGCGACGTTATCTAGATAGTTCTGGGTAGCCTTTAAATTGAGCGTTGACGAGTTTGACAAGCATTCTTTGCTCGACGATCGACGAGCACGTTTGTTTCTATCACCGCCGCCGAGTTGCTTAGTTCTTTTGCGGGCGCAAGTCAGCCCAAATAAAGAGTTTCTTTAGTGCAATAATTGACCCTTCATTTGTGTCGTCGACCTCGTCACCACTACGTGACATCTGGTGGAGTTGCTGCCTTTGATCCTTCAAGCGAAGACCCAAGCCGTGTTCCTGTCGCCCTGGAAGACCAGCCTACAGGTCACAGAGCCAGCCGCCGACTTCAAGGCCTACAACCCGAACACTGTCCGCAGCCTGACCCCATTCGATCTCGGAAGGCATCGACGCTGACAATGGCCCAGCCTACAGCACCGGTTGTTTTCGTCCAACCCCCTGAGCCCCCCTGCTTCCATGGACGACAGGATGAAGATGCGGGAGACTGGAAGGACCTTTTCGACCGTATGGCAGAAATAAACGGTTGGAACGACGCTGCGAAACTCAGGCAGGTCTACTTTGTTCTTCAAGGACATGCCCGAGTTTGGTTTGAAAATCACGAGCCTTCTTTCAAGGATTAGGAGATATTCAAAGCACAGTTCTTGATGGCCTTTACAAGTTCTGTTCGAAAAGAAAGAGCTCAGGCACTCCTCCAGTCAAGAATTCAACTACCAAACGAGCCCGTCCTTGCCTACGTAGAGGAGATGAAACGCCTGTTTCGCCGCGCCGACCCTAATATGACCGAAGGTGAGAGAGTGAAATTCCTAATGCGAGGCGTTAAAGAGTCGCTTTTTGCGGGGCATGTCCGGAACCCGCCGATAGCTGTGGAAGAATTTGAAAGTGAAGCATCGACCATCGAGAAGACGCTGGATACCCGGATGCGCCACTGCGAGCGACCGCTTCAACCAGACTACTTAAGCCACTACCCCAGCGCATCTGCTATCGGGAAGAACCTTCGGGACCTCATTCGGGAGATCGTGCGAGAGGAGCTCCGCCGATTGATGCCATCATCGCAACAACCGCAGGTGGTGACGCTCGCGGACGTCGTCCGTGAAGAAGTCCAGCAGGCGCTGGGCGTTCCTCAAGCGACAGCTGCGACTGTTCCAGCACAAGAGGCAACAGCGAAGAACTACGCTGGTGCATTACGTCGCCCTCCGCCCAGACGTGATGACTTTCCGGGCCCTCGCCGCTACCATCATGTTCCTGAAAACCGCCCCTTGGCCGGCGCCCGCCAAGCCTACCAACGACCAACAAGCCCCAGGAAGTGCGACGCATGGAGGGCAGCGAACAACCGGCCGTTATGCTTCCACTACGGTGAGGCCGGCCACATTCTGCGCACTGCCCGTACAGTCGGATCGGCCTCCGTGGTTTCGCTGTCGACGCCCCACGTTCCCGTCCTGGCGAGCGACCACAGGAAATCAACGACTTCCTGCGCAGCGGAGAGCACTCGTCGCCAAGGCCTCTATCACACTCCCCATCGCCGTACAATGCCCGATTTGCGTCGCCGGGCCGCAGTTACGTGCAAGGACGGTCTCCTAGCCCCCGTAGGGGAGACTAAAGCCACCAACCTTTGGAGGTGAGGTTGGTCAACGGCGAAAAGACGAAGATCCTCCGCCGCCGACGACCACTAACGACGACGCAACCATTTCATCGCCGCTCCACACGACGACATCGACGACAACACGACCAGAGTTCAAGCAGACACTGCCGCCCAGCGAAGTAGCAACGGTATGCCCCGGCCATGACCTGAAGAAACGACGGAGCCGAGATCAGACACTAAGGCCCACGTGCAATGCGAGGACGCGAACAAGTGACCTTGAAGTTGATATCGACGGTCGCAGAGTCACTGCCCTAGTAGACACCAGAGCTGACTATTCAGTCATTAGTGGACCGTTAGCATCTCAGCTCAGAAAAGTTACCACCACTTCGGATGGCCCGCTGATTCGCACCGCAGGTGGCAACATGATTACTCCATCGGGACGATGCACTGCAAGAATAACCGTAAATGGGCGTACTTACCCCACCAGCTTTGTGGTCTTGCAGCAGTGCTCCCGCGACGTGATTTTAGGCATGGACTTCCAAAATGAACATAGAGCTATCATCGACCTGCGATCCAAGCTCATCAAGCTCTCTGCAGACAAAGCCATTCCTATTACGACGACGTCGACGCAACACATCGCTCTAAACGTCCTCGATGAAGAATTGACCGTCCCGCCCCAATCAAGCATCGCAGTCTGCGTAGGTAGCGCAAACATCGAAACCGCTGGAGGCATCGTGGAAGGAAATATCCAATTGCTCTTAGAACGAGGTGTCGGAATCGCAAGAGGCATCGCGAAATTCCGGAGAGGTCGAGCTCAGGTGCTGGTAACAAACTTCACTGAAGAATACCGGCATCTAAACAAGGGCACGACGATCGCTTTTCTCGACGAATTAGCGGACCTGAAAGATGTATTCGCCCTCCACGACCAAATGCTGGAAGACGCACCGGACCTATTCCGTCAGCCCACGTTTGACATCAACCCGGCATTGACCCACAACAGGAAAGACCAGATCCTCAGTCTGCTTCGAAGCTACGGGGAGTGCTTCTCATCGTCATCGAAGGTACGACAAAGACCCCTGGCCAAGCACCGCATAATAGCGGACGAACACGCCCGACCTCTGCGCCCAAGCCCTTATCGTGTATCGCGGCGAGAACGGCAGGCCATTCGCGATCAAGTTAAAGGATGACGTAATCCAGCCATCGAACAGCCCCTGGGCGGCACCAGTCGTTTTGGTCAAGAAGAAAGACAGCACACTTCGCTTCTGCGTTGTTTACCGCCGCTTGAATAGCATAACGAAGGATGTCTACCCGCTTCCCCGCATCGACGACAGTCTCGACCGGCTCTGCAATGCAAGGTACTTTTCATCGATGGACCTGAAGAGCGGATATTGGCAAATTGAGGTCGACGAAAGAGATCGCGAGAAGACCGCATTCATCACACCGGATGGCCTTTATGAGTTCAAGGTGATGCCATTTGGCCTCTGCTCCGCACCAGCCACGTTTCAACGAGTAATGGACACAGTCCTGGCAGGCTTGAAGTGGCAAATTTGTTTGGTATATTTGGACGACGCTGTTGTCTTCTCGTCAAACTTTGAAGACCACCTAAAACGACTACAGACAGTGCTGGAAGCCATCAAGTCATCGGGACTAACGCTAAAAGCAGAGAAGTGTCACTTCTCCTACGAAGAACTCCGGTTCCTAGGTCACATCGTATGCAAGGATGGTATTCGCCCAGACCCGGAGAAAACAGCTGCAATTGCACAATTCCCACCACCTGCCGACAAGAAAGCTGTGCGCCGATTCCTTGGGCTGTGCGCTTATTATCGACGATTTGTCAGAAACTTTTCGCGGATCGCCGAACCGTTGACGCAGCTTACAAAGGCTGACGTACCTTTTAAATGGGAAGCGCCGCAAGGAGAAGCCTTCGACGAACTTAAGCGCCGCCTGCAATGCCCTCCTGTACTTGGCCACATTGATGAAAACGCCGATACCGAAATTCACACCGACACGAGCAGTGTGGGCCTAGGAGCCGTTCTCGTCCAGAAGAGTGCCGGACGGGAGAAAGTAATCGCCTACGCTAGCAGGTCCCTCACAAAAGCCGAAGTCAATTACTCGACGACCGAGGAGTGCCTTGCAATCATCTGGGCCACTTCTAAATTTCGTCCATACCTATACGGCCGACCATTCAAGGTGGTAAGCGACCATCACGCGCTCTGCTGGCTGGCTAATTTGAAAGATCCTTCCGGCCGCCTTGCCAGATGGAGCCTACGACTTCAAGAATTTGACATGACGGTAGTCTATAAGTCGGGCCGGAAGCATTCCGACGCAGACTACTTATCCCGCGCTCCCGTCGATGCTCCCCCGAAGGACGATGACGACGACGCCTTTTTGGGACCGGTAAGCGCCAGCAGTTTCGCAGAACAACAGCGATCAGACCCTGAGCTGAAATCGCTAGCCGATTACTTGGAAGGAAAGACCGCTTCCCCTCCTAGTGTGTTCAGGTGACATTTATTATCCTTCACGTTAAGCAATAGCCTCCTCGTGAAGAAGAACTTCGCACCCAACAAGACCGCGCAGCTTCTCGTAGTGCCTAAAACCCTTCGGCAAGAAATTCTGCAGGCGTTGCACGATGAGCCCACAGCAGGCCACCTCGGATTTGCACGCACGTTGTGTCAAATCCAGAAGTATTACTGGCCGCGACTGCCTGCCGAAGTTGCCCACTACGTGAAGACGTGTCGTGAGTGCCAACGACGCAAGACGCCACCGATCAGACCAGCCGGACTACTAAACCCGATTCCGCCCCCAATCCTGCCCTTTCAACAAATTGGGATGGATCTCCTCGGCCCCTTTCCATCTTCGTCTATAGGTAACAAGTGGATCATCGTGGCCACTGACTACCTTACCCGTTACGCCGAAGCAAGAGCACTACCAAATGGTACCGCGGCAAAAGTCGCCAAATTTTTTGTCGAACAAATTCTCTTGCGACACGGCGCCCCAGAAGTGCTCATCACGGACAGGGGAACGGCGTTTACGGCAGAGTTGACGCAAGCCATCCTGGAATACAGTCACACAAGCCATCGACGAACAACTGCGTACCATCTCCAGACCAATGGCCTTACGGAGCGCCTGAACAAAACGATCGCGGACATGATCGCTTTATAGGTCGACGCTGAACACAAGACCTGGGACGCCATCTTGCCGTACGTGATCTTTGCGTATAACACGGCAATCCAGGAGACGACCAGAGCGACCCCGTTTAAGCTTGTGTACGGCAGGGAGCCCACGACGACGCTCGACGCAATGCTGCCGCACGTAACCAGCGAAGACAACCTTGACGTCACTGCCTACCTGCAGCGTGCAGAGGAAGCCCGACGACTCGCACGGCTGCGTATTAAAGACCAAAAGCGCACCGACAGCCGACGATACAATTTACGGCGACGCCACGCAGAGTAGAATCCAGGAGACCAAGTGTAGGTTTGGACACCAATTCGCCGTCGCGGATTAAGTGAAAAGTTGTTGCGTCGATACTTTGGGCCATACAAAATCCTTCGCCGCGTCGCACCACTGGACTATGAAGTCATTCCCGACGGAACGTCAGCATCCGGTGGACAACTGCCGGATCAAGGCCCGAAAGACAGCAGATAGTCACGTTTTTCGTATATCCAGCCACAGTGACCTTTCTATCTTCACCTAATCTATCTAGCTTTTCTTCCCTTAACTACGGCATCTTATTCTCTCGAAGAATTCAAATCACTTCTTCGTGACGCCGCTCCTTCTTCGGAATCTATTATCCATCTGAATATACGCAGCCTTCCCTGTCATTATGATGATTTAATAAATTTCTTAACGCTTACTGATCATGCATTTTCTCTTATATGTCTTTCTGAAACCTGGCTCTCGCCCGCTACTGATAAACTCTTTCATATTCAAAATTACCAAGAAGAATGCGCCCATCGCCACGATAGCCGTTATGGCGGGTCTGCCATTTTCATTTCTAGTTATCTAATATATCATCGCCGGCATGACGTTGTATTTTCCACTGACAGTTGTGAATCGGCTTGGATGGAAGTTTACAAACCATTCCTTTCCACAGGAACACAATAATCGGAACAGTATATCGCTCTCCTTCCTTATCCTATTCTGATTTCTGCTCTGAACTTGACCGAATACTTACCATGCTAAATCATGAAAACAAAAACATTATCATTATGGGAGACATCAACATAAACATTATTGAAGAAAATGACGTCTACAGCGTGAATTATAACAACTGTTTCCTTGGTCATGGTCTACAATCACTTATCAGTTCACCTACGCGCATTATTCCAGGCGGCTCAACCACACTTATCGACCACATTCTAACGAACATAATTTCATCTCATATTGCTGGAGTGGTTGATACTCATTTAACTGATCATTTTCCTATTTTTCTTATACTGGATGGTGTTCGGAACATTAAAGAAACATTCCTTACGAGACAGTCACTTGATAACATCAAATTTGCTCAGAATATAACTCTCGCAGACTGGAGCCACGTCCTAAATGAAAGTTGTCCTGATGCAGCGTTTGACAAGTTCATCAGTTTAATAACAGAATGCCTTAGCTCTTCTACAACGACTTTTAATCAGGAGAAGAAATTCTCCGTGCCTCGAAATCCATGGATTACGGGAGGTTTATTGCGTTCCATTCGCAAAAAAGATAATCTTAGGAAAAAACTTAAAAAGCAGCCATTTAACCTCGCACTTCGTAACCGCTTCAAAAAGTATTGTCGCACTCTAACAGCTGTGCTTAAGACTGCCAAGCGTACTTATTACCAAAACAAAATTAAAGCTAATGGAAACAACACGCGTAAAAACTGGGAACTAATTCAAGAGTGCTTAATATCTGGCTGCCCGTGAACCTACCATGACTAACCTTAGCGATGGAATCGACACTTTCTCAAATGCTATAGATATCGCCAATGCTTTTAATCGTATCTTCAGTTCTGACACAGCTGTCGTTAACTCACAGTCACCAGTGTGTACTCGCACCCCCCATTCTTTCTTTTTATACCCAACTTCTGCTAACGAAGTACTTTTAACCATTAGGCAATTAAAAAATACAGGCCCCGGGATAGATGGGATCGCCCCAGCTAAAATGAAGCTTATTGCTGAGGACATTTCACCGGTTTTGGCTAACTTAATTAACTCAATGTTTATAACTGGTAGTTTTCCTAATCAGCTGAAACGAGGAAAAGTGGTACCAGTTTTCAAAAAAGGCGACCGCAGTATAATAACCAACTACCGTCCCATTACTATACTACCGTTTTTCAGTAAACTGATTGAAAAACTAACTGTCATTCGGCTAACAAATTATCTTCTTAAATTCGATCTCTTAACTCCATACCAATTTGGATTTCGTCCGAACTACTCCACCGAACTTGCATTAATAGAATTCACTGACAAAATTAAACATTCCCTTGATCGTGGTTACTTTGTTGGCGCCCTTTTTATAGATTTCACAAAAGCATTCGACACAATTACACATAACATTCTCTTTCAAAAATTAGAATGCCTTGGCGTTTCTGGTCCTGCGCTTAAACGAATACGTAGCTATCTCACTGACAGACTTTAAGTTGTGCAATTCAGTGGCACATTTTCTGACCCTAAGCTAATTACCCGCGGTGTTCCACAGGGATCCATTTTAGGCCCTCTTCGCTTCCTTATCTATATTAATGACCTGCCAAAATGCCTCAACAACTCTAGTTCAATTCTTTACGCTGACGATACTACCATTTTTTCTCACGCTAGCGATGTTTCTGTTGTAACCGCCAATTTGAACGCTGACCTTATGAGTATTCACCTTTGGTGCAAAATAACCATCTCCTAATTAATCCAAAAAAGACCACCTTTATGATTTTTCACTCACGCAATAAAGAGGCCGTTCCTGCTCTTCAGGTACATTTAGGCACGGACACAATTTACCCGTCAGAATCTACTACATTTCTTGGTGTCGTCCTAGATAGTCAACTAAAGTTTCATCAGCATACCAAATTCATTAAATCTAAAGCAGCCTTCGGAATTCACGTAATAATTAAAGCCCGACATTACTTTGACCTACCTACACTTCGCATGTTGTATTTCTCCTTCATACATAGCCACCTTTCGTATTGCATATCATCATGGGGTAACACATACAACACTCACCTTTCATGTGTTCGCCACCTTCAAAATCAAGCACTCCGCATACTTACCTTCAGCCCTTACCGTCCATCCGTTTTCAATTATTATCGCACACTTAACATACTGCCATTGTCGCTACAGCTTAATTTTAGGTTGGCATCAATCATCTTCAAAACGCGTACTAAACATGTCGTCCTTAGTGGTTTTGAGTTATCCAAGCTTTTTAACAAAAATAACACCAGATTTGCGGAACAGCATAATCTACTACTACCGAAAATCAGGACCAATTATGGGAAACAAACTGCATACTTCTCAGGCATATCTGTTTGGAATTCACTGCCTCCTGAAATTAAAGCACAGCGTACTATTCATTCATTTCATCGTTCATTAAAGAACTATTTATTTTCTACCTTGTTTTGTTCCACCGACTAAAGATGTTTTGTCTGGATCATAGTTTCCGTGTTTACATTTTATTTATTCTTGTATCAATAATGCGCTAATTTCTGTAATTTGTGCATTTTTTGTTTGAAGTTCCTGTTTATTTAGAATTTATTTTCACTGTTTCTCGTTAGTATTCTATTATCGTTTCTCTCTGCACGCCTGTATATTCTTTTTTTCACTGCCTAGTATGTTACCTGCTAATCTTATCCATTCTGTCATAGGAGGTCCCCGGACAGTTTATACTTCGGGACCTCCTTCTGTAATACTAATATTCCATGTACATGTACCTCACAGTGAAAAATAAAGATGATGAAAGATGATCACAAAGGCGAAGCGCACGCCCAGAAATTGTACATGTTGTACGACTGAAGCCATATTACGCGCGTTAAAGAATCTGTGGTGTTTAAACTTTGCAGTGTTTATGTTTAAGTTTCTTTGTTTTGGAACATCGAGGCGATGTTTTTTTAAGGGGGGAGTAATGCCGCGAAACCTTCAAAACAGTATTTGTTGTATTTTTAACAGCCGCCGGCATACAGGCTTATCACTCTGATTCTGGACCGCGTATCAGTTCCGTAATCTTTGTTTGTTAATGCTCGATGTCGCCAGTCACACCTTTATCAGTTTTGTTGTAGCGAAAGATGCACCGAGATCTGTCTCGAAGGTTCCGGCCACTCGGGTGTCTTTCCACAATGTTCCAGCCCGTGCTGGTAGCTGTTTGCGACGTTATCTAGATTGTTCTGTGCAGCCTTTAAATTGAGCGTTGCCGAGTGTGACGGACATTCTTTGTTCGACGATCGACGAGCACGCTTGTTTCTATCGCCGCCGCCGAGTTGCTTAGTTCTTTTGCGGGCGCAAGTCAGCCCAAATAAAGAGTTTCTCTAGTGCAATCATCGACCCTTCATTTGTGTCGTCGACCTCGTCACCACTACGTGACAATATGTTCTTGCGTATAAATGCAACTGGCTAACACTTTTTGGTTGGTATCTGCAGACCTTGCAGGTGGTGGTAGAAAGCAACCATACTTGCCGCGTTTCGAATCCTCGCTCGAACTTGCGGGCGCGCAACTCCTGATGCCATGATACAATGTCGTCTGCATAGTTTAACGTTCGACCCACTGTGGCACCAAGTCGACAAGCCCGATAAAAGGAAGATTGCCGAGCATTGGTCTCAGTACTCTATCCTATGAGACTCCATGGGCTGTGAAATGGAAAGATGATGGGTCATCCTCAGTGCATAAAGTGAGATCTGTTGGATAAATAGCTGCGTATCTAGCAAAAAACATGACCGCCAAGCTAGGAAGCTTCCAGAGCGTTCAAAATGCGCCGTTTATATCCAGCAACAACGCCGCGGGTACGCGCTTCAAAATTGTTTCACGTGTACAGATGATACAAGGTGCTCCACGTTGTCAAATGAAGAGCCTCCACGTCGAAACCAGGACATTATATTCTGATATACGCGGTAGTGCTGCAGGTACCACTCAATACGTGTAAGCAGCATTCTTTCCAGTACTTTACCAACGCAACTAGCCAGTGCAATTAGACGGTATAATGTCAAGTTCAGAGGCGATTTGCCAGGCGTCAGGATCGGAACTAAACGACAGCACTTACACTCGTCTGGAACTGTACTCTAACTCTATGATTTGTTGCAATACCCCGAAAGAACGTGTCTAGCTTCTTGTCCAAGATTTACAAGCGCAGAGTATGCCACACTATCGGGACCCGGCGATGATGATCATCTGCAAGAACCCGCCTTAGCGTCAAGTATTTCCATGAAGACGGAAAGGTTCATTCGGGAATCCAGAGAAGCCGGAACATCATTGAAATGTAGCGTTGCTGTTGGGGTCGATTGGCCTGCTACCCTAGCGCCGAAAGCTTCGGCTACCTCGACCTAACTACCTCTTTGGTAGAGTGCGAGAGATTTGAATGGGTACAGCTGTTGAGGGGATGTTCGAAGACCACGAACGACATTCGAGATGCGTGATAAAGGCTTCCGTGGAACAAGCGTTTCACAAAATGACTTTCAACGTATTGCCGGCGGCAGGGCTTGAATTCTGCGCTGAATTTCTTATCAAGCGCCTCACATCTCTGAGGTCGAGGGACGACTTCGTGCGTCAGTATCTATATTCTGCTCTCCGTCGTAGTGATCGCAGGCGCTGTAATCACGTATCAAATTCTGTGTATTTAGCCATATTGCGGAGAAGAAAGACGTCGCATTTATCATGGCCTTAATTTTTTCTTCAAAATCTGCGGTGAGGCTTGCTCTGTAGGCATCTTTAATAAGTGCTTGAAACGCTGAGAAATCGATGCGGTGCATACGTATGACAGAGATGGATGACAAAAGGCCAATAGTGATCACATATCTGGGATGTGTTCGCTTCCGTGTGTTTTTATATCCGCAGACCATTGTTCGCTGCTGGTAAGAAATCTAGACAAAAAATCTAAATCAACACTGTTACAATAAGCTGCCCCTTGAATAAAAGTCGGCGTACCGTCTTTAAGGCACTGAAGGTCATGATCAGATGTGAAAGGCACTGTGATAACTACGACAAGCAAGGACGTAGGTCCAACCGAAAAAAGCCGTTTATTTCAGAGAACACCGTGTTCCTATAGCTCACCGCTAAAGTGTCGTGCACAGCTTATCACAGGCGCCGGATGACTGGCACGAGATAGGCTCGGTACTCGCTTGCAATATCACATCAAATCCACCCTTAGACAACACTGTACAGTCATTTCTTGAAGTCTCATGGTCGGCAGCAATCAGGCTGACGACGCGTACGTTGGCTACGGCGAGGAAGCACCGCAGCTTTGTCGCTGGCTGGCAGTGACGGCTCTCGTGACTCACCAGATGCATCGGGTGGCACAGTTGAATCTGCTGGCTACGGGGATGGTGAGGTCGCTGCATTTGTGCTGGAACAAGGGGCTGGTTCTGTGCACTGGGAGTCTATTGGTGGTATTCCCGATTATCCGATTATTCTACAGGCGGCTGATGAGGCAGAGATTCATGGTGCTGGTGAGATGCTGGTCGTGCAAACGAGGCGCGGAGGGGATCAGCGTGCGCAAATCTGGCTTGACCCGACACGTGCACCACCTGGGTTACTGGGCTGACAATTTGGATCGCTATGCCATCGTCCCAAGAAGTGTCCTCTCCACGCACACACTTTACAAACACTCTTTCCCTCACGGCGAAAGCACGTTCACAGCCCCCGTCCTTGTCTCTTTTCTGCTTCATGTGCTGTTGCTTATCACACATGTCTTGCACAAAGTCGGGTTTGAGAAAAGACAAATTTACTCGTGGCTGTCACTTCACAAAAAAAGATCGGCTGGAGCCTTCCCAGTCCCAGAATTATGGGTGTTCCTGTAAGACATCAAAAAGCTGTCTAATCCTTCATGCTAGGATTGCTGCCTTCCATGTTCAGAACGGACAAAACTTATTTCAAAAGGGCCTTCTTTGTTATCTGAACTAAACGCTCGGCTGCTCTATTCAACATTGCTTGATACAGCGGGGTCTTAGTATGTTTGTTTTTATTACGAGACAGGAATGTTTCAAACTCCTGAGACACAGTGTGGGTCGTTATCACTTACAATCTCTTTGGAAAAACCGTAGGCTGCAAAAAGGCTGAACTCGGCGGTTAAATCTGCATCTTTAAGCAATTAGTTACATTTGCGGATTGTAGTGGTTCTTTAGCAGAACCTTGGCTTCTTTGAATGTCCTTTCTCCAGGAAGTGCTGGAACTACCAAGTACTTGAGGACTTGATAAGCCTCTGCACCCTCATTGTTAAGAAAACTGACAGCTTCTTTTCCTTAGTTGTTGGCATCAGCTTTGACGAAGCGTTCAAACCGTTCCAAGTAGGAATAAAAGTTCTGGACCTTGAGGTCGTACTCACAGATTCTGCAGAAACGCGACATTTGTCAGGTAAGAAATGTAAATCAGTTACTTAACGTGTCCTGCCCCGCAGGAAAGCGTAGAATCCGATGTCTGCTGCTTGCCCTGGCCACCAGCAGCTTGCAGTCTGCATTAGCGGCCTCCGACATGCGTCGTCCTATTTTGCCCGAAAACGCTTAGCAGACCAGTCCAGACGGATCCCATCCTCGTCGCCTTTGTGATAACTACGACAAGCAACGACTATGGTCCAACAAAAAAAAAGCTCATATAGCAGACCACTAGCATGTCGTGCGTCGCTTATCACAAGCGCAGGATGACTGGCACAAGAAAGGCTCGCTAGTCGCTCGCGATAATACAGGCACATGCTTTCTTCCCTTGAGGTTCATGAGGACACTTCCCCACATGATGTATTGAGCGTTCAAGTCTCGATCCAAGTGCCAGGCGTAATCTTCATCAAGTCTCTCAATCGTGTGGCGTCAAAACAACTTGATGGTGACCTATACGCACCCACATGCCTAAACGTGAAATTGCGCTTCTTCACTGTCCTGAAAACGTACTAGTTATCGTTGCTGGGAGGAATCGGATGAAGTAAATACATGAGGTCTTGTCGAATATAGGTGATGACCTTGCGGTTTCCCTGGTGCGTTTGAGATGCAAACGCTTCGTAGCCTGACAGCTGCAAGATCTTTGGTGCATTCGTTGCACAAACAACAAAAATGGGGACGCGATTTGCATGAACATATTGTCGAATATGGGCAATTCGGAATTGAAGCCCACGGGCATTCCGTTGAAAAATAGAGGCGTTCTTGAGATTTGCTTCAAAATCATAATGCAGGGGGAGTCATTGTGCCTGCTACTGCAGAGCCGCTATAACTAGTGTTCGCGCGTCCAGAATCTGTAGCGTATTCTGTGCGGCTGGTGTGCGCAGGCCAGATATCACAGCACGGATTGCATTCATCATGGACGTGATAACGGCAATTAAATGTAGGTCTTGATCATGTCCAAACCCTGGCCTTTCTGTAGTTCGGCATCAGGCGTATGACATTCGGGTCGAGGGTTGTTTCCTGGCCCGACGAACGTGGAAGGTTTTGGCAGCTGTGGCTAGTTAACGCCCGAGGCCGCACTTTCAGCTTCACCACCCATCGAAGTTCTTTGATTTGAAACAACTGACATAGGAGTAGGAGAAGATGCAGGAGTGCTCAAGATCTTGCTATCAAAATTCACTGTTTGCATAGATAATCTTCCACGGTGAGAACAGTGCCTACGAAAATAACCAGGGGCCTCTCTTTGCGTAGATTGATCACACACCATTTGCTTCAGCACTGCCGGTTCGGTGTTTAAGCGTGGGCAGTCCTTAAAGGAGGAACAATGAGGGCCATGGCAGTTGGCGGACTTCAGAACAATATCGCGGTAAACGTCACCGCTAGCGACTCAGAGCATCTAGGGCACACGATAAAATAATTGTAGACGCCACTCACGTGCCCGAGCTTTATGCACTTCTGCATTGAAGTGATATGGGAACGAAAGGCCGAAACGGGTGTCGAAAATGCCCAACCTTCAGATGCGATGGTATGCAGTCGCCATTGAAAAAGAGCTTGATGAATTTCGATCTCCTGAGGCGCTGCACTTGCCGCATGGAGATGCTATTTGATGCTCGCTTGATTAAAACAGGTATATCGGTTACAGCAATGGCCACACCGACATTGTAAACGACGCCGGCGCTAGTGCCGTTGGCCTGAAGAATATGTAAGCGCACACTGATGTCGCCGAGCTTGTTGATGCGGTCAATCTCTTCATTGCGCTCCTCTTTATGACAAAAATGGCGTATATGTTTTGTAGGGATTCACTCTGACGGGTTTACTCTTTTGAAGAACAAGGCTTTCAAGGAACACAGGTGTAACTTGCCTGTTCAATAGGTTCAGGTTTTCTGCTGGCGTCTCTAGCCCATGTCGGGGGGCCTCGCGTAGTGATGACCGTAGACGTGCCTGATGAGAACGAGTCTAATCGTCGGCGTAGTCTTTGTTTAACATTCTTGCAAATCACCAGCATGAACCCATCATCGCCTGTCGAAAGGTCTTTACTAGCAGCCGAGTTCAACACGGTGGCCTGACTGCTTGCGTCACCCGAACGGTAGAGGCGCTTCCTCTGGGCGACCGCTGCTTACGCACCGGGTTCCAAAGGAGGCACTGTCTTCCTCGTTGTCTCGTGAATTTTGATACTGCTGCCTACAGTTGGTGCCCATAAGTGGTAACGAACTATTAAGAAGTTGTGTCTTAAGTAACGATTAATGCATAAAATATACGGCGCAATACGCCAAAGCTGGCGCCACGCCGCAGTTATGCTCTCCAGATGGTCAAAAGGCCAGCAATGACTACAAGAAATTCCGCACAAGCTATTTCAACTCCTTCTGTGAAAATTCCGAAATGTAGACCTGTGAGGCTTGTATTATCGAATGCGATTTTCTACAGGCAATAATTTTCTTACAGCAGTTGAAGTACACGGCGTGAAAATTTGGGAGTTGCAGCCTAGTGTCATTTTTCAATTGGTCTCTGGGATGCGGATTCGTTGAAACCTCGATTTGAAATCACCCAAGAGCTGGTGGTTTTATTAGTACAAGAAGGAAACACAGCGGGGATGTAATAGTACAGTTTGCGATAAGCGAACTCTCGAGAGTGAATAAAACCTGGTGTAATACGCTCTGATAAGCTAGTTGGTTCATTTAAAGAAAACGAGTAAAACTGCGCGAAAGACGGAACTGAAGGGACACACTCACACACAGGCAGTCCGGAAAATCTTTTTCACTTCCTAATTCCTGGTCCTGTTTTTTACGTTACTTCGTCCCACGCTTGACGTGATTCTGGGGATCTAATTTTGCGCGAGAGTGGCACAACACCTGGCATTGTAGACAGGTAAATTTTTGTGTGGTGACACATGCTGTCCGCCGTAGTCGAAGACTCGTCCTTGAGTCCCGACGATTTGCTTTATCGCACAAGAAGCGACCTTGCCAGCTCAGACAGTCGCTTTTGTTCCCGCGCAGTCTTCCAGAATGCGACAGGGGTATTATCAACTTGTTTTAAACCGCACGCCTGTAATGCGTTGAAGGCAATTGTGCTGGTTCATCGTACTGTTGTCGACTGAGAAGGCGGTTGCACGCACATTTGGGCCCTGGGCTTATCCGCATAGCATGTGCGTCTGCTGGCTGGCTCTAAACTCGCAAAATTTGTACACTATGTTACCGAAGCTATCCGGTTATTTCGAATTGCCCAAGAAATTCACCCAAGCACCGGACTATTCTCACGAGTTACGAGCGATGGCCAGCAGGTCATTATTCTCTACCGATCGATGTGCACTGCAGGGCGTTCTCGCCACTCATGCTCGTATGAGTTTGCCAGGACAGGATCTCTTTCTTATCTGCTAGACGCTCACATGCAACATCCGATTAACACAAGGAATGTCAATCCCACCAGTCAGAAAATGTGAGGTGTCCCTCCAGACGAGCGTATAATTATTCACGATGAATTTCAAGAGACGCTGCAGAAAGGATTTATTCGGGAGGCTTCCAGTCAGTGGGCAGCGCTATATACTATTGAGAATGAAGGACCATTCATGGCAATTTACCGTCGATTATAGTCACTTGAATGCGGTCACGAGAAAGGACCTGCGCCCACTGCAGTGCATAATACCGATGTCGAATGTGTGCGCTCAGCATCATACATTTCGTCCGTTGATCTCCGCTCCGTGTATTGACAAATTGTATTGTAATGTTGTATTGTACTGTACGATATTAGATTTATTGGTCCATAAGCAGCTCAGGCTATCATGCTCCAGGCACAAGGTTGTATCTTGAGTTTAGTGTAGTATATGTATGTATTTTACAGAACACTTGCTTCCTTTAGAAAGCTAAAACCACCATGGCAGATCAACAAAACTACTTTCACTTAAAATCAATGCTAAATGCAAAGAAATGTGGTCGTTGCAAAATCGAGTAAATCAATTTTTATTTTGCGTTTCATGTCTTGTACATGAAAATAAAACATCGTTTGTGGTTAGTACCTCTCCGCATTATTGACACAAAGGTTTTCTTCTTTTCTTAACAAAAAATATGCGTCAAGTATGTGTGCCCAATGCGGAAACGCCATAAAATCATTTCTCAAAAACGTTCTCTACTTTGATATTATTTCCATTCCCCCAAATAGCCTTCACTACCTACAGCTTGTGATTTTTCTCGATACACCATAAAGACTACCATTTTTCCTTTAGTTTAGAGCGCACTAGCGCCACGCAGTCTCTGTATGGAATATTTATGTTCTTGACCTGTTTGCCATGGGCTTAAGCGGCGCAAATGTCTGCTCTCTCGTTGCCTCCAACACCGTCATGACTGGGGACCCAACAAAATGTTATGTCTTGGAGCAAATGTAGCTGATATATTACATATGATATGTACACGCAGTGGAGCAACTGCGCTTTTGTGGTGACGGGCTGTCAAGACACTTAGGCAGTCTGTGTAAGTACTGTTTGCTATATTCCCAATGGACATTTTTCTTACTGCCATATCAAGTGCATAATACTTAGCAGTAAAAACGCTCGCACACTGATGTTGTCTTACTGTTCTTCCGTTTTCCTTGTATTACTGCATTTTTAACATGCATTATGGTATTGGAGCCATGTGTATAAAACTGTGTGAAATTTGATAAATTTTCATTAGGAGATAAGAATTCTTGAAAAGTATGTTTATGTGGCGTTTTCTGTTTACAAATCAGGGTTAATGTGAAATCACAGACGATGGATGATGGAGCCATGTTTATAAAACTATGTGCAATTCGATAAATTTTAATTAAGAGCTAGGAGTTCCTAAAAAATATGTTTATGTGGTATTTTCTGCTTAGAAATCAGGGTTAATGTGAAGTCACAGACGATGGACGGCTGTACCATGGCGGTTGTGTATCGTGCCTTAATGCAATATCAGAGAGGCCATTTAGTAGAAAGGGAACCAGCGGAAACAGAATTAGGACTAGAGCAAAGAAGGCACAAACCACAACGCTGGTGTTTAGTATTGCTAGTTCTTTTATTTATTTATTTATTTATTTATTTATTTATTTATTTATTTATTTATTTATTTATTTATTTATTTATTTATTTATTTATTTATTTATTTATTTATTTATTTATTTATTTATTTATTTATTTATTTATTTATTTATTTATTTATTTATTTATTTATTTATTTATTTATTTATTTATTTATTTATTTATTTATTTATTTATTTATTACAGGTTGCTGCAGCGCCCGAAGGCATTATTGCAGGGGGGGAGATGACAAATAATCTTGCTGGGAACGCCAGTGGTACAATAAAATACACAAAAATGAAGAAAATAACACGACACAAGTGATAATGCAGAATGAGAAACATGCATCTAAAGGGGGCAACTGCGCGACGTACAAAGTTATGAAAACACTAATAAAAAAGTAATGAAGGAAACACACGCAAGAGAACTGGGCGCCACGTCACACATCCGATAAAAAAGCCCGAAATAAATTTTCAGTGCAACACTCAGTGATGCCAGCTGGTATTCGGTTCCACTTATTGATCGTCAGTGGAAAGAACGAGGTTTTATATACATCTGTCCGGCATTTTATTTCTCGAATTTTCCGCTGGTGATCACGTCGTCTAGATAAAAAGTGAGGTTGAATTAGGTACCGATCTTTATCAATGCTCAGCTTTTCAAAATAAATGCGATACATGGTCTGCAGTCTGAAATGTTTTCTGCGGTGAGCTATTTATTCTCAACCAAGATGATGTTTAATAGACGTAACACTAGATGAAAAGTTGTAACTGTTAGACACAAATCTGGCAGCATTATATTGGACGCGTTCGAGCATGTCAGATAAGTAAATAAACTGGGGATCCCATACAGGGCATGCATATTCAAGAATTGGCCTTATGTAAGTGAAAAGCAGGAGATGCTTGACATTTGACTCCGCTTTTTTGAACTTACGCTTTAAAAAAATTAGACATTCTACAAGCTTTCAATGTAATATGCTCAACTTATCTCGTCCACGTAAGGTTAGATGTGAAATATACGCCGAGATACTTATATTCAGAAACTTTTTGCAGGGGAACATTATTTATTGAGTAACAGGTATGTAGAGGGGAACGCTTACGAGTGAACGAGACAAGTTTGCATTTGGAATTGTTCAAAGACATTTGCCATTTTGAGCACCAGTACTGGATAAACTTTAGGTCTCGCTGAAGTTTTAATGCGTCAGAAGAACTTTCCGCAACTTGGTCAAGCACACAGTCGTCAGCATATATCCTAACTTGGCAGGTGAGGTCAAGAACAGTATAATTAATAAAAATATTGTCACGCTAATGACGACGATGAAGGATTGTGACGGTGTGGCAGAAGAGGAGGAAGACGCGTTGGTTTTCTGGGCGCTAGTAGGCTTCATCTTGTTCCGCTACATCAGCACTGTAAATAAACACCCCTTCTTATTTCATCGTAACAACTTGGTGGGAGGTGCTCTGTACGATCCCTACCTACAGCGCTGCAAAACCAACTGGAGCTTCGACGTAGTCGCCGCATCGCTGGACTGCCACCGCTCACGACCATCATGGACCACACCGACTCAAACCGTGCAAGCCGCGACGCTGCAAGCCAGGCTGGCGGCATGCCTGCCCACTCCAGCCCTATTCCGTCCCAGCCTTACCGAGAACCACGACCTCTTGCCGGAGAACAAGGTGAGGACGTTGAGATGTGGCTACTTGATTATCAACGAGTTAGTCGGTACAACCGATGGGACCCTCTTACCATGCTAACAAACGTCGTTTTCTTTCTACCTCACACGGCCATGATCTGGTTTGAGAATAACGAGGATAACTTGACAACTTGGGAACGGTTCGCCACCGAGTTAAAACTGCGTTTTGGCGACTCTGTTCCCAGCAAAAAGCGGGCTGAGCAGACCCTTGCTCAAAGAGCTCAATTGCCCGATGAAACTTGTACAACTTACACCGAAGAGATCCTTAAGTTATGCAAATGTGTCAATTCCAACATGCCAGAGGAAGACAGAGCGGATGTGTACAACTTCTTAATCGCCAAAGACAACCTTGACTCCGTCTCCGATGTCGTTAGACACATCCGCGCGTTGAAGCTTTTAAAACACGTCGTATTACGCCAAAATTTGGGCGGCTGGCCAACGTGCCTACCGTGGCACGTGGCCACGCTTGATGGCCAGTCTTGATGACCATGCCCAAGTAGATCGTCCGTCAACTATCCGGCAAATCGTGCTCGAAGAACTTCTACGGATCAACACGCTTCCCCTGCAGGAATCTGCTGAGGTTTCTGTCCAGAGGGCCTTTAGACGGCCGGCTTCACCACCACAAGCGATTCAAGTGCAGCCTTTCTCCCAAGCTCCTGAAATGGCAGCTTCTATTGACTACCCGCCAAGGCATTTTGCCAACCCGACTGCGTCGATGCTTGAAGCCCCAAGGTATGACGCCACCTCAAGTGCACCTAGATCTTCTATTCGATCTGCAAGAATTCCTGTGCAGCGTGAGCATTCAGCCAGACCAACGATGCGCCCTGCTGTGCCTGGCTCTTATCCACAACAGCATTTTATACCTTCCCCACCGATATGCTACCCCTGCGGCGTCGAAGGTCACATCGCCAGGTACTGCCGCAGTAGGTTCCCGCCACGCTATAACCGCCCGGTGCCTCCAGCAGTACCCAAATATCGGCAATACAGCCCCGTTTTCCAGCAATACAATACTCCCCGTGGGTACTTTTGCAACATCTGGAACGGGAATCTCCGCTACCATTCCCCAGCATCTGAGCGAAGTGTTACTCCTCCACCCGCCTTCCGTGCGCGTCGTTCTCCATCACCGCGGCGGCGCTCTATGTCGCCCCATTAGGAAAACCAACCAGCGCGACCAATGGGGGTGAGGCCGCTGGAAATGTGCTGTGTGCCAACATCCCTCCAACTGCAATGCTCAAAAACAAAATTCGTGTGTTCATTGATGGTGTGTGTACATTAGCTTTGGTAGATACGAGTGCGACTGTTTCTGTGATGAGTAATCAGTTTAGGCACTTGTTGGGACGCAAAGTGATGTTTGAATATGACCGTGCTTTAACAGTTTGTGGTGTGAGTGGAGAGGCGTTGCGACCACTGGGTGTGTGTAGTGCGCAAGCGTCTGTGGGTGGTGCAATTTTTCAAGCCGAATTCGTAGTCTTACCCCACTCTACGCATGACATCATCTTAGGAATGGACTTCTTGAAGTTTTGTGGCGCTACCGTGGACTCCCGAAGTCAAGAGGTTCATTTTGATGGCTCGCATCTGCCGACTTTGTTTGATAGTGGTCGTGATGAATAAACAGTTTTTAGTAGGGGTGTGCGAATGGTACTTTTTCCAAACCGAATCGAATACGAATAATGCACTCTTGCTATCGAATCGAATACGAATAATGTAGCTAAAAAGCGAATCGAATACGAATCGAATACTCTGCAAGTTATGTTCATATCATTTGTGCGTTGATTACAAAACATTAAAAGTGTCTAATTCAATTTTATTCAAAATGCTGTTTGATATATAGTTCACAACAATGTACAGCTGCGTCAACCTTGACTACAGGCGAGATAAAGTCTAAATATTTAAAAGAAAAAGATTGCACAGAGCCATAAGCAAAAGAAAATAGCACTAAGTAAAGTCAAGTGGAGTTGGCAGGAGTTAATAAAATTACTTGATGCAACTTGGATAGAAGTACAGCCTGGCACTACTAGAATTCACAACTAGAAATTGAGTACTATCAACATGGCATCAGTCAAACATCACATCAACTAAGACAAGACTTTCTCAGACTAGTGATCAAAAATTTTAAAAATGCTTGACTAGATTAAGGCTCTAACACTGCGGGGAAATCACACAGAAAATGCAGATACATGTCTAGATTAATCTGCAGTTTTTATTCGAGCCTTTAATGACTAGGAGTGAAACTTGTTGCAACAGCTATGAGAAACGACCATTCACAAAGATAAAATTTGATATCCCAAAAGGTGGAACATTAGAAGTAGTGCAGATGCAGTGAAACAAAGCGCATTTCACGAAGAATTAAATGAGTATATGGAACACTGGGCATGTTGCAATGGCAGCACTGTACGTAAAAAAGGTGTTTTAACTATGGGGAAAATAAAGGCAATCTTGTGCATCATAATGTAACTAGGGATATTCACCAACAAATGGTTCTGGACTGTAAAATTGCACATTTCCATGCGAATGGACCGTGTCACGGCCACGCTGAAGCATGTAGGCTCCCTAAAACGGTGATCTCTGCTTCTCGCGTAGGTTTATTGCGGCAGCAAGCTGTGCCTGCTCAGAGCTGACGCTGCCTTCGCGAGAATGGTCGGAGGTAACCGAGACGTTAATTCGTGCCAGTTATTCGAAAAGTATTCGAAATGTATTCGAAAATTTGCGAAGATATTCGAACAGTTTCGAATAATTTTCAATTTCCACTATTTGATTCGTTTAACGAATCGAATATTATGATATTCGATTCGATATTCGAAAATTTCGAATATTCGCACACCCCTAGTTTTTAGTATTACCGAAGACACAGTAGTTCCACCCTTGTCTGCCATGTTCGTCCCCATGTCCGTTCCACTACTTGAGAAGGTTTCATTCCAGGCTGTGGTGCACCCAGTTCACTCAGCATGCCTTAAGAATAATGTAATTATCCCTCACTGTATGATCTCCGTGCATCACGGTAGTGCCTCGTTATGGACAATCAATCCATCGTCCGAGCCCGCAGTTTTGCCAACGGGATTGAAGCTTGCCTCCTATGGACCCGATGCGCCCCACGTAGTTGCTTTGGTCACACATGCTATGAGTACCATCGTACCTCTGCTTGCTGATGAAATTTCGATCTTCCGCATGATCAGCGCCGATCTCAGCTCACCTCAGCGCCGTGCTCTTGTGGATATTCTTCTACCTTTTTCGCCTGTGCTTGTCTTTTCCCAAACAGATGGACCAACCTCTCGCCCTGAACATCGGACCCATCATAGCATCGACACTGGTTCGGCTCGTCCCATTCGTCAAAAGCCATATCGCGTGTCCCCGTTTGAGCGCAAAGTCATTCATGAGCAAATGGAGGACATGTTACAAAAAAGGTGATACAGGAGTCATCTAGCCCATGGGCTGCCCCTGTTATTCTTGTACACAAGAAAGACGGTTCGTGGCGATTCTGCGTCGATTATCGGCGTCTAAGTTGTGTCACGAAAAAGGACGTCTATCCTCTTCCTCGCATAGATGATGCCCTTGACTGCCTCTCTGGTGCGTCCTATTTTTCTTGTCTTGATCTCAGGTCTGGCTACTGGCAAATTCCAATGGACCCTGCGGTTAAGAAAAAAACAGCCTTCGTAACATCAGATGGCCTTTACGAGTTTAATGTTATGCCATTCAGGCTGTGTAATGCGCCAGCCACATTTGAAATCTTTATGGACACAGTTTTGCGCGGCTTAAAATGGGTCATTTGTCTTTGCTATCTGTACGATGTCGTCATATTTGGGAAATCCTTCCAAAAACTCAATGACCGTCTAGTACGTGTCTTGAATTGTCTGCACAATGACGCCCTAATTCTGAACTCCAAAAAGTGCCGCTTTGGAGAGCGCCAAGCGCTGGTGCTAGGACACCTTGTCAATGGTGATGGTGTAATGCCGGATCCCCAGAAAAGTGCCGCTGTTGAGTCTTTTAAACCCCCGCAGACAGTGAAGGAGTAGCGCAGTTTTCTAGGGTTGTGTTCGTATTTTAGACGCTTTATACATCGCGTTGCTGACGTTCCTTACCCATTGACGTGCCTTCTCCACAAAAACACTACTCTTGACTGGACACAAGACTGCGACGCGTCATTCCGTCAACTGAAGTTTCTTTTCGAAACCCATCCTGCGTCACTTCGATCCTACTGCAATTACAGAAGTACACACGGACGCTAGTGGAATCGGTCTCGGTGCAGTCCTTGTCCAACCGCACGATGAACGAGAGCATGTTATCGCGTACGCAAGTCGTACCATGAGCAAGCCGGAGCGAAACTACACAGTCACCGAACACAAATGCCTGGCTGTAGTTTTCGCTGTGCGTTTCCGTTCATATTTGTACGGACGTTCGTTTGCATCGTAACTGACCATCATTCACGCTGTTGGCTGCGGAACTTTCGAGACCCATGTGGTCGCCTCGCACGCTGGGCCCACCGGTTACAGGAATATGACTTTGCCGTGGTGTACAAAAACAAGAGGCGTCATGCAGACGCAGATTGTCTTTCTAGGATGCCAATGGCCACGACTGGACCTGAAAGCGACGATTTCGACAATCATATATCGACCCTCGAGCCAGCGTTCCCCGACACGAATGTTTTCAAAACAGAACAGCAAAATGATAGCACACTGCAGCCTCTCTCTGCCCAAGCCAGAATACCTACAAGCCGTTTTTGTGTGCATGATGGCCTCCTATAGAAAAACAGCTATTCGCTTGTTGGCCAGCATTACCTACTCGTAGTTCTCAAGACGTTGTGCACGGACGTACTGCGTGTTATGCATGATGATCCAACTTCTTGGCATTTGGGATCGGTTCGAACACTCCTCCGTTCCCAAGAAAGATTTTACTGGCCGAGAATGTGCTCGACGATTGAACAATACGTTGCCAGTTGCAAGCAATGTCAACGCCACAAACGTCTAACTGCAACTCCGTCTGGCTTGCTGCACCCTGTGAAGACCCCGACAGCTCCGTTTGATAAAGTAGGCATTGACCTCGTAGGTCCGTTTCCGAAGTCCGTGGATGGAAATCGCTGGATTGTAATCTGCGTGGACTATCTCACACGTTACTGTGAAACCGCCGCTCTTCCATCTGCTACGGCGCATCAGGTGTCGCTTTTCTTTCTGCACTCAGTCATCTTACGAGTCGGGCCGCCACGAATTGTCATCACTGACCGAAGCCGGCAATTCACTGCAGATGTTGCTGAAGAGCTCATGCGTTTATGCGCCGTAACTTTCCGACACTCGACGCCATACCATCCCCAGACAAATGGCTTGACTGAGCGCGTCAACAGAACACTTATCAACATGCTAGCCATGTATGTGGACGCAGGGCATAAGAACTGGGACACCATACTACCCTTCATCACGTAAGCGTTTAATACCGCCACGCATGAGACGACTGGGTACAGTCCATTTTTCCTGCTCTATGCCAGACTGCCCTGGATACTATCCTGCCCTTCACTAGCCGTGAAGACCCCTGCCTGGCTGAGACCCTCTGTCTCGCCGAAGAAGCTCGGAGAATTGCCCAATTACGGTCTGGTGCTTCACAAAAACGTTCTAAAGTGAGATACGATGCCAGTCACCGGCGGGTCACGTACTCTGTAGGTGATTTAGTCTGGCTATGGCGTCCAATTCAGCGCCGCGGCCTACATCAAAAACTCTTGGCCCACTATGACGGCCCATATGTGGTTGTCAAACGCATTAGGGATTTAACTTATGCAATAGCCCGCCTCACAGAATCGGGTCGCCGGTCTGCCAAAATCGAACTATGTCTTGTTGCCCGCTTGAAGCCGTGTGAGCCTCGCACGACTCACGAACACGCCCACAGGGCTTCGTCTGAGTAGGGGGAAAATGTCACGCTAATGACGACGATGAAGGAATGTTATGGTGTGGCAGAAGAGGAGGAAGAAGCGTTGGTTTTCTGGGCGCTAGTAGGCTTCATCTTGTTCCGCTACATCAAATAAACACCCCTTCTTATTTCATCGTAACAATATCATTAATGGCATATATCCTCGAATACAAGTAGCGTGGGTTTGATTCACTGGGCTCTAATGTTGCACAGCCCACTGGAGCCGCACTTTGTAACAAAGGGTAAAATATATGTTTTGCTGATTAGCGTATTTTGAGAATGCAGGCTTTCTAGTTCTGTTAGCGATTACCTTAGTAAGCACCTTATATAATTGGTATTAAGCTTATTGGCCTGTAATTTTTAAATCGTTAGCGTCCTCTTTCTCATAAATTAAGATAATTGTAGCATTCTTCCATGGCTCTGGTACTGTCGATGACACGAGGCACTGCACACACAGAGTGGCCAGTTTTTCGATCACAATATCTCCCCCGTCCTTCATCATATCTGCAGTTGCCTGAACGAGCCTGCCCAGCTGCTTTCCCCCTTTTGGTAGTTTCAAAAGCTTTCCTCATTTCATCCTTTGTCACTGGAGTAACATCTGTTTTTCACTATTGTCTATATAATTATTGTCGTGTCTACTTCGGCTACTATTAATTTATTTATACACACTACCTACAACACCTTCACTGGTCATTTGTTTATGTGTTTATGTTATTTCTCGCTTGACGACATCCAGTTTACCTTGCGTCATAGATCTTACATTCCACGTTGCTATGTGACATTTCTCCTTGCAACATCGGACTTTCCGGTCGCTTCCCGACACATCCAGAAATGGAGTCGCTCTCATAGTAAACAGAAGAATGGGCAAAGCAGTGCTAGGGTACAATCCCCAGACACGACCGAATGATTTCACTTCGGATCCAAGGTCACCCTTTCAACATAACAGTTATCCAAGTCTATGCACCAACCACTACTGCTAAAGACGCTGACGTTGAGAGAATTTTTGCTGACCTGCACTGCCATTTAGACCACACTCCATCATCAGACGTTTTTTTCTCTAGGAGACTGGAATGCTAAGGGAGGGAGTGAAGAAATATTCGGAATTACAAGCAAGTTCGGTTTTGGTGAAACCCAACATAAGACGGTTGTGATTACTGATCTCGAGCCGGACATCCTGAAGAGTGAAGTTGAATGGGCCTTAGCCGGCCTTGCTAAGAACAAAGCTAGCGGAATTGATGGCATTCCAGCTGAGTTGCTTCAAAACCTCAACCACGACGCTGTTAAAGATCTGTATACATTATGTCAGCAAATTTGAACAACCCTGCAGTGGCCACAGGATTGGAGGAGGTCAGTTTACATCCCCATTCCAAAGAAAGGCAGCGCCAAAGATTGTTCCGACAACCGCACGATCGCGCTCATTTCGCATGCTGGCATGCTAGCATGCGAGCATGCTAGCATGGAGCATGGATAATGGAAAAAGCAAGAGTTCCAGAAACCCATCTACTTCTGCTTTATTGATTATGCGAAAGCATTTAACTGCGTAGATCACAGCAGATGGTGGCAAGCTCTTCAAAAGGAACCAGCTGCGGAGCTTTTGAGGACTAAGTTCCTTTTTTCGTCGTTTTATGCCCAGATTCTCTGACATTGCAAACCCGCTTACGTGCCTTTTGCACAAAAATGCACCGTTCAGTTGTACTACTGACTACGACTCTGCCTTCCGCAACCTCAAATTTCTTCTGACATCAGGACCTATCCTACGTCACTTCTATCCTTCTGCCCCATCGATGTTCACACCGATGCAAGTGGAGTGGGCGTTGGCGCAGTGTTCATCCAGCATCATGGCACCGATCAGCACGTGATAGCTTATGCTAGTCGTTCGTTGAGCAAGGCGGAGCGCAACTACACCGTTACTGAACAAGAGTGTCTCGCAGTGATTTTTGCGGTGCAACGATTTCGTTCCTACCTATATGGCAAAGTTTTTACCATCGTCACTCACCATCATTCGCTCTGTTGGCTCGTAATACTTCGTGACCATTGCGGCCGGCTCGCTCGATGGGCATTGCGGTTACAAGAGTTTAATTTCACTGCAGCATACAAAAGCGGCCGTCACCATGCTGACGCCGACTGTCTGTCACTCTTGCCGCTTTCGTTAACTGGATGGCGATGATGACAACTTTGATGACTACCTGGCGCGTATCTCGGCAACGTTTCCTGATCCTCAACTGTTCCAGACAAAACAACGCAACGATCAGACTTTGGCACCGCTCTTCTCTGCCGCTCAAGGTTCAAGAGATGCGCGTTTCTGCGTTCGTGCCTGCCTGCTTTACAAGAAGAATTTCAACCCTGGAAGTGCACGCTTTCTTCTCGTCATGCCGGAAAACCTCCGTATTCCCGTTCTTGAAATGATGCACGACGATACCACATCGGGCCACTTGGGTGTCGTCCGGATCATTCATCGCACACAGGAACGCTTTTACTGGCCTAAAATGCGTCAAGCCATTCAGCGCTGTATAGCTAGTTGTGTCAAGTGCCAGCAGTACAAGCTCCCTACTTCCCGTCCACCAGGACCGCTGCACCCTATTGCGCCTCCGACCGCACCCTTTGAGCAGGTGGGCATCGACCTCTTGGGTCCTTTTCCGCGATTTTCGAACGGTAACCGGTGGATAATGGTATGTGTTGATCATCTCACTCGATATTTGGAAACAGCCGCAATACCCCCAGCCACTGCTTACGAAGTATCCCTATTTCTTCTGCGGTTTCTCGTCCTGCGCTATGGCCCTCCTCGAGTTCTGATCACTGACCGTGGGCGCCAATTTGCAGCTGAAGTTATCGAAGAACTCCTTCATCTTCAGCTGACAATACCGTCATACAACGCCGTATCACTCGCAATCGAATGGATTTGTTGAACGAACCAACCGCACTCTGACCACTATGTAGGCGATGTACGTGGACTATGATCACAAGAACTGGGATGACATCCTCCCTTTTATTACATACGTGTATAACACTGCACAGCATGAGACGAGTGGCTACAGTCCGTTTTACCTCCTGTATGCTCGAGTTCCCCGTAGCTGTTTTGATACCATCCTTCCTTTCTCCCTCCACAACGAGCCTTCTATCGCGACCACTTTATGTGGAGCCGCAGGAGCTCGCCGTGTTGCCCGCCTCCGCATCCTGGACTCACAGGAAATTTCGAAGAGCGTTATGGCAACCGGCGCAAACATGTATCTTAGGTGCCCGGTAATTTAGTGTCGCTCTGGACGCTGCTGCGCAAGCGTAGTTTAGCCCAGAAGCTGCTGATTCGCTAAAGCGGCCCTTTTGTCGTTTTGGGGCGCCTGAGTGACATGAACTATGTAATATCACGCCGCACCGAAAGTGGCCGATGCTCACGCCGGCCTCAGGTGGTGCCTGTGGCTCGGCTAAAAAGGTTCCATCCCCGGCACCTTCCTTAAACTGCTTGCCCTGGGGCTTCGTCTGCGAGGGGGGAAGTGTCACGTGCTTCGGGGCGTCAGAAAGATGGAAGAAGTTGTGGAGAAGAAGAAGAGAAGACACAGTGGTGTGTGCTGGTTTTCCTGGGGGGACTCGCAGCGCTTTAGACGACAAATAAACAACCCCGTCACGTCATGAGAACGTAGAAATATATATATATATATATATATATATATATATATATATATATATATATACATATACATATATGTTTTAAATAAGTCTTTCAGGATCCAGAAGTATGTATAAGAAGAGGTAGGGGTGCAAGAACCAAAACAATAATTTATTTCAGACGTTTAGGCCGGGCCCGGCAGAGATGTAGGAAATAAATAATTATTTTTGTTCGTGCACCCCAACCTCTTCTTATATATATATATATATATATATATACGTACATTGTTATTTTATTTATTTAGTTTTTGGCGACACACAATCGCGCAATCAGCGCACAAGTTGAGTTCCTGCAACAACACGGTGCCATCCGTGCATCTTAAAGCAATTGGACTTCACTTGCGGTCCTCGTGATTAAGAAAGATCGTGTGTTCCGATTTCGTCTTGCTTGCCATTTCCTAAGCATTATTGCCAACAAGAACAATTACTCTCTTCCCCGCAATGACGATGTTGTTGATTGCCATCAAGGTGCCTAGTACTTTCATTCCAATAATTTACTTTATGGCTACTAGCAAGTGCTGTTGGCTGCCTTTGACAAAAAAGAAGGTAGCATATTGTAGGCTGATATCCTATACGAATTGAAGGGGATACCGTTCGGCCTGTCCGATTCTACCGCCGCATTCGAAAAAATTATTTGCCCTAAAAGCCCAAGTGTGGATTACTTAGGGGGAACATTGAGCAACGAAAACACTGAACAGTATACAACAGTAATGAGGCAGCGCAAGAAAGAGGAGTGGTTATTAGGCATACACCGAATCAAGGAGAAGAGGGAAGCATAGAGCAAAAGATGCGTCTAAAAAAAGGGCCGCAGTTTATTGGCGATGTAAGAAGAAATAAAGAGCAATACGTCGAAAACTAGCACGTAACTTTTCGACTATGACACGAATAAGGGTACTAGCACATGCAAGGAAAAATGCGTTACACAAAAGGCAAAGCGAAGTAAAAAGCATGAAGAAACTAAAGCTAATGAACCACAATGCGAATATTTCCCGCTGGGCTGTGAGGCTGCCTTTCAGTAGTGAATGTTTTCTTGATCGATGATGTTAACTACAAAAAAGGGCAGGGCATTCCATTCTCTTATTCTCAGATGTTGTAATGAAAATCTCATGCCGTCCGTGCTGATGGGAGTTGAGAATTTTTATCGGGATCGGTGTAAAAGTACGTGTAGCGGGCGTAATTAACGGTTCAGAGGAGGTTGTGGCATTAAGGGATTTCGCCTTTAAATATAATCTCTTCAATTGTGGGTACCTGTCATGCTTTATCTCAGTTTATTGAAGAGCTGAAGTAGCTAATCATAATGCTCAAATTTTGCAATTGGAAGTAACGTAATCGTCATAAATTTGTTAACGGCCGCTGGCATGCGGCCTTATTACTGTGACTCCAGCGCACGGCTCGATTGCGTACTCTGTTCATAGTCGTTGCGAGATGCGGGTTTATCAATTTTTTTGTCTCGGAAGAGGCGCCAAGATATATATCGAAGGAATACGTCCAAGTTCGCCAGGTTATTTTATTTATGTGCCAGGTTACGTGCCAGGTTATGTGAGTTACTGGTTGTGGTTTTATCTAGAAGTTTCTTCGCCGCCTTTAAATTGAGCGCTGATGAGTGAAATGGGCATTTTCTGTTCGACCATATGTTGTTTTCTGTTGTCACATCTTAGAGGTTCAATTTTCCTCTTTGCTGAGTCAGTCATGGTCATAAATTTATCGCTGCGTCCTGCAACGCACGTTGATACTTGTTCGTTATCATTTCCACCCCTACGTTTATTTGTTTGTTTTTGCGAGATTTACCAGATGCAGCGCCCCGCCCCTTCAGCTGTCGACGCGACGCAATTGCCATCATTGCATTATAGTAAGACTATTTCCCACGAAATTCCGGCACATGGGTGCAGCGGCAGAACGCAGGATCCGGGATCGCAAGTGCAGGGAAGGGGAGGGAAGGCAGCCAGTGCGGACAAGGGAAGCATGCGGTGAGAGAGACTTCATCTTGATTTAGTTATTTGTCTGGTTCATTGGTATCGAGGCTGTGCCTAATCTCGGGACCGATTTGACAAGGGGGAATGGCTTTTTGAAGCCTGGTGCGGGTCTTATGGAATGAGCGCACCAACCATTCTTGCCGAAGGTTCTAAAAAAACTAAGCAAAAACTGGAGCGATGAGGAAAGCTCGAATAGACCAAAAGCGGTCTAGCAAAAGACTAATTCTTGAGTCCCACTGGCGCAATGCGCTCAGAGCGGTTGTATATAGACAGGGAGTCCCTGGCTAAACTTTATTTGGGCGGCTCGCCTGAACGCGGTTTTGCCAACCTTCTCGAGGTTAAACTACGCTGGGTAAAATGTTTATAACATCTTTCATCCTCCTGCGAGAGAGTCTACATCCTACTGTTTTCACCCCCACCGACCAACACCGAATACGACCTTACTGGTGTTTTCTAGACTAGACATTTTCTCTAACTCAATGTTCTCAGGCACTTTCATTATTACAGGTGCGCTCGTGAGCTGTCTCCAAACGCGTTTACACGGACAACCGACTTTTATTTGTTGCGCTTTTCGTAATTGTCTACAGGAACACCTTTTTGGTTTGGAGCAGTTGTGACACTCTAGCCGGATATTCAAGCTGTGTATAGACCTTTGCAACGAGCGCCTCCTTCCTGGGCGTCACGATATTGCTCGCTGGACTGTTGTGTGCACCTGACGTCAACACGATGGAGGCGGCAGCGAAACCGGTTTGCAACTGTCCAGAGAGGAGGCGTTTCGACAACCTCCTCGCCCGATGCAAAGGTCTATAGCGTGGTAGGTGTTGACAAGGATTCTCAAACATTGTTTGTGGTGAAAGTTGTTCACTTGATGATTTCATCCTGCTTTGCATGGGAACATGGTAACAAATGGCAACGATGCTAACAAAACGGATTCGAAAATGACTTTTTTGATTGCTCTTCAAGGTGTATCGCAAGTAAAGACGGATATCTCCAGCTTCTAAGGCATGTGCGCGGCGTTTTGCAGCGGGAGCTACATTACGCGCGATTCTCGCCGTTTTGCCGTGGCACCATTTTCGCCGTGGCTGCACCGCGACCTTGAGCCGTTGCGTAGCAACCACCGCAGTTGGTGGCCGCCGCTCGCCGTGTCATTTGGCGTAACGGTACGTACACACTTGCGGCAAAACGCGCGCGGCATGCCGCCGGCGGCAAGCAGTTTGCCTCAAACCCTGCTGCGACGGCGGGTAGATCTGCCGCTTGCCGAATGGGTCAAGAAGCCATTTTCGGCCGCTTGCCGCATGCCGCGAATCGGCAAAGACAAAGAAAGACGTCCGCTCAGCGACGTGGGCGTCATTGTCGCCACCTTGTGGCTGCAACAGAAGGTAATTTTCAGCGGTGGCGGCGGCAAGACCACGATTTGGCGTTCCGTGGCAGCCGCGACAAAGCAAGCATTCTACTTTTGTGTCTCCGCATTGAAAACTCAGCCTCAGTAAGAGTGTATTACGGAACAACTCGAGATTGTTCGGCTATTCCCTTTTTACTCCAAAATCATTCGACAAGCGATTATCGCCAAACAATTCGATCTTGCAGGCGTTGGGCGTCTGCCGAACATACATGCTGGGAAGAATGTAGACGTATAGGACAGTACACCCGTTGAGACTACTCGACCGGTGTGCTGCAGAGCAAACACGACCATGGCGGTAGATAACGAGGGACAACGATATGCTAGAATGCAGATTTGTTCACGCAGTCATACCAAGACTAGATCAGCGCTGTGACGTGACCTCTGCGGCTTCTGCCGCTCTGATGTGGCCTCTGCCGCGCACTGATGTGGCCTCTGCCGCGCACGTTCTCCCGCCAGTGTGTACGTACCTTAACGTCACAGAAGGAGCCGACGCCACAGCTGTGCTCATGTGCCATGGGAAGAGGCGGGTTGGTGCAGCTAAATAATTTAGAAGGCGGCTCGATGGAGCCGCCGGTAGATACAGATAATGCGTCCTAGAGACTGAAAGAAGTCAGGGCCCGTACTCCTATTTGCGTCGTTATCGATGTGTCATAACCTCACGTGACTTCAAGTCATCTTATTAGTTGCAAGAGCGGAACCGGGTGTTGTCACTACGGAACCGGAACAGGTGTCAACATCGTGCTTCGGCGATTACACAAATAAGATGACTCGAGGTCGGGAAGATAGCGGCACTTTCGATAACGACGCGAACTCGGAATACGGGCACAGGCTTCGTTGTCGGAATGAAATCAAGAGGATGCAGTGAGCCGAGAAGACGGAGGTAGACTGAGCCGTACACCTACGTAGGCAAGTGGCAGGTATGGACTCAAAGCATGCTTTCGTTATCTATTTCGGAGTATCGGGTTGAAGCCAGGGTACTACGATGGAACGGGTAAAAGGGACAACGGCGAGATGAGGAGGGTGTAATAATAATAATATTAATATTGCTACGAAGATGACGAAGCGGGCAGTGGCACGGGGCGTAGTGCTCGCGCCAGGCCCGCTTGCCATTAAAGCATATTTCATCGTCATGCCATCACGTCGTTCTGTTTGTGTTGTGTCGCCGTGTTCCATCGCATGTCATGCCACCACGTAACAATATTAATAATAATAATAATAATAATAATAATAATAATAATAATAATAATAATAATAATAATAATAATAATAATATTAATAATAATAATAATAATAATAATAGTAATAATAATAATAATATTGATAGTAACAATAAATTGGTTCACAGGAAAGGAAAAGCGCAGTATCTCACACTTGCTCTATGGACACCAGGCCTACGCCATAATGGAAGTGAGGAAGGTGGAAGTGAAAGTAGGAAGAAAGAAAGAGGAGCCGTAGTGGAGGGTTACAGAACTCTCGTGCTGCATGCTACTTAACAGATCATCGAGCAGTCTTCGTACCTGCCGATGAAAATTAATAAATGTCTGCATACTCAATGCTGTTATTGCTAAACATAGATGACCACAAGCTCAACAATGGAAGCGTTCCTTTCGCTACGTATATATTGGCATAGCTGAGCTACGACACTGCCGGTTTTGGAGGATGGTACTACTATCAATGATGGTAAACACGGAAATGGGCAGGGAGTGCACATTCCTCGAGGGAACTAGGCCCTAAAATTCTCACTGGAGTCAATAAACATTTCCGACCTCCGGAAGGAAATATCAGCGGCAAAATATATTTAAATAATCGATTATTGTTGTAATAGTTCTTTTCTTGCAAGCTGATAAAAATACTGAGAACATTATATTAGTATGTCCTATTCTAGTTAGCCATGTGATGTCGATTAGGGCTGGGTAGGTACCGATATGCTTTTCGGCTGAAAGAAAAACACTATCTGAACTGACATTTGGTGACTTGCGATTGTTATGTTGCTCTGTAGAGAACTGACGACATGAATCTATACATACCTGAATAACATATATTATGTGTCCTCTTCTACAGAAAGATCTGTAACGCATATTAAGACAAATCTCGATGGACAACAAAGCGGCAAATTTAGAAACTGTTCCTAGTGTAGGGGTGTGTTTATTCAGATGGATATAGCCGCTCAGGAGGAACTCGCAGCGGAGCGTCCGGCGTGGCGAAACAGCAAGGCAGCGACCAACTTCGTCCTCGAGCGCGCCAGCACGCGATGCATGGCAGTGGCTATGAAGACAAAGTTTACCACACTACCTTTTTCCCCCGGGTAGAGAAGGAGCCATCCTGGCGACTTATGGAGCCGACAGAACAGACGGATCGTAGTATGGCTTGATTCGGTTCACATGAACTTTTTCGCATCCACGACGACGCAAGTCCGCAGAGGGCGTAACAGGCTCAACTACGTAGTTGACAGGAGATGTTTGTTGGAGGACTCGGTATGGACCATGGTATCGAGCAAGAAGCTTCTTTGAAAGGCCGGTGGTTGTGGCAGGGACCCAGAGCCATACCAGGCAGTTAGGTGCATATGTAGAAGGCTCGCCGGTGTCGCGCTAGTGTTTTTGTTGACACTGGTTTTCCGTTGTAAGCAAACGGGCGAGCTGACGGTATTCTTCTGCGTACTGGGCGGCGTCCGAGAGTGGCGTCGATTCAGAGACATCAGGGCGGTAGGGAAAGCGAGCGTCCAATGTACACGCTGGCTCGCGCCCGTAAAGATGAAAGAAGGGAGAGAATCCAGTGGTGGTCTGTATCGCAGTATTGTACGCGTAGGTTGCGAAGGGAAGAACTTGGTCCCAGTTGGAATGAGCGTCGTTGACGTACATGGCCAGCATGTCACTCAGAGTACGGTTGAAGCGCTCGGTCAGGCCATTCATCTGAGGGTGGTAAGAAGTTGCAGTGCGGTGAATGATGCGGCATTCTTTCAGTAGGGCCTCAAGAGCTTCGGACAAGAAAACGCGTCCGCGTTCACAGAGCAGTTCCTTCGTCCCGTGGCGAAGAATCAAGTTGTTGAGAAGGAACAAAGCAACGTCTGTTGCGGAGGCAGAGGGTCACGGTGATGTTTCAGTGTAGCGAGTAAGATGGTCTACTGCCACGATAATCCTCCGGATTGCTGCGGGAGTAGTAGGAGAAGGGCCATATATCTATGCCAACGCGGCCAAACGGACGAGCAGGACAGGGTAACGGCTACAACGAAACAGAGGACTTCTGTGGAGTTTTTCGGCGTTGACAAGATTCGCAAGTGGGCAAAAAATGTCGTGCAAAGCGGTACATTCCACGCCAATAAAATCGCAGACTTAGGCGCACGTACGTTTTCAATACGCCACCGTGGGCACACTGTGGGTCACCATGGTACGCAGCACAAATGTCGGCGCGGAGATGACGCGGGATGACTAGAAGCCACTTCCGTCAATCAAGCAAATAATTCCGGCGATAGAGAAGACCGTCACGAATGGAGAAGTGGTGGGCTTGCCGGACAAGCGCGTTGGATGAATGACCGAGAGTAGGACTTGAAAGAAAGTACAAAAGTGCACTGATCCACGGGTCATTCCGCTGTTCGGTAACCAAGTCGACAGTGAAAAGAGTCGACAAATCGTAAGCACGGACATGCTCAGGCGAGGTATCATTAGGCAATGGCGAGCAGGAAAGAGCATCCGCGTCCGTATGTTTCAGACCTGATCGATAAATAACATGTATGTCATACTCCTGGAGACGGAGAGCCAAGCGAGCAAGTCGACCGGATGGGTCTTTCAGAGAGGCCAGCCAGCACAAAGCCTGATGATCGGTCACAGCATAAAACGGTCGGCCATACACATAGGGACGAAAATTTTCGATGGCCCAAACAATGGCCAAACATTCCCTTTCTGTGACTGAATAATTGGACTCTGCTTTCGTCAATGTTCCGCTGGCGTGTGCCACGACATACTCGCTGTAACCAGCCTTACGTTGGGTAAGGACGGCACCAAGCCCAATACCGCTGGCGTCAATGTGAATCTCCATAGGCGCAGTCGGATCAAAGCGGCGTAGAATGGGAGGCGAAACCAAAACGCGGCGCAAAGTGTCGAAGGCTTTATCGCAGGCCGGAGTCCAGGCTGAAAGGTCGGAGCGGCCGGCAAGGAGCTGGGTCAGAGGAGCGATGATAGAGGCGAAGTTCAAGATGAAACGTCGAAAGTAGGAGCATAGACCGATAAAGCTGCAGAGCTGCTTCAGGGAGGTTGGCTTCGGAAACTCTGCAACTGCGCGAAGTTTGGTGGGGTCGGGAAGGATGTCGTCCTTAGAAACTACGTGGCCTAAAATTGTGAGTTTTCGAGCGGCAAAGTGGCACTTCTTCAAATTCAACTGAAGCCCAGCGTTGGCGAGACACGTGAGGACATGCTTTAAGCGTAGAAGGTGGGAAGAAAAGGCGGTAGAAAAAACTACGATATTGTTACGGTGCGCAATATCTAGATGACGACGACGCACCGGTGTGGTGTTGTGAAGAAGACGACGCTCAAGCTAAGCTGGGTTTGTGCTGGTGGTGTGAGCTTCTGAGAGTTATCTGGCCTTTACCGCTGTGTAACTTTCCCTTAACATTTGGTGGCGGATTGTTGGAAGTGCAACCGTAGGAAACCTGGATCTCCGTAGTGGACGCCAGATTGGTATGCCATCCGACGCGACATCAGCTTCAGCTGCACCACCGGCTTCCACAGTCGTCATGACGCAGCCTCGTGATCCGGGCACCTTTTGCGGCACCGACCATGTCGACGTAGAAGACTGGATCGGTATGTACGAGCGAGTAAGCAAGCACAATCATTGGGACGCGACCCTCATGCTCGCAAACGTCATCTTCTACCTGGCGGGTACGGCGCGCGTCTGGTTTGGGACGCATGAAGATGATATCACATCCCGGGATATGTGCAAAGAGAAGCTTCGCGATCTATTCGGCAAGCCGATCGGACGCAAGCTCGGCGCACAAAAAGACCTCGCCTCCCGTGCCCAGTCTTCCACGGAATCGTATTTGTCGTATATTCAAGATATTCTAGCCTTATGCCGAAATGTGGACAGCGCCATGTCCGAGTCAGACAAAGTTGGCCACATATTAAAGGGCATTGCAAACGATGTTTACAATCTGCTGCTTTGCAAAGACTGTCCTACGGTCGACTCAGTCATCCAAGTTTGCCGGCAGTTTGAGCAGGCAAAACACCGTCGCATTACTCCTCGCTTCGACCGCTTGCCAAACACAGCGGCTACGTCTTCGTGCGAAGACAGTCCAACACTGCAGCAGCCATCGCTGCCTCCAAACTTGACCAGAATTGTTCGCCGAGAGATAGAAGCTATGGCGCCCGTTGCGTTCGCTCCTCAGCCGGCAGATGCTACTATAGCTTTAATACAATCTGTCGTTCGCCAGGAGTTCGCAAATGTGGGCCTCAACGCGAACGTGGGCTTCAACTCTGGCCAGTCTTCTGCACACCTATCTGTCCAACCCACCGTTCCGGTGGTAGCAGCCGCGACTCCAACTGCGCCCTTGTCGACGCGACACCGCTACCGCTACCGCAATCCGGACGAATGGCGAACCTCGGATGACCGACCGATCTGCTTCACCTGTTCACGTGTCGGCCATATTTCTCGTCATTGCCGCAGCCGTTGGATTCCGCCACCTCGACCCCGATACTTTCCAGATCGCAGCGCCGAATATCCACACCCAAACCATTTCCGGGATACTCGCTCTCGTGACTTTAACTCGCCAGCCCCGCGCATGTCCAGCCGCTCACCGTCGCCTCAGACCCGGAGGTCCCGCTAGCCCTTACCTCACCGTCCACCATCTCCTTACTTCTCTGGCTCTCTTCCGGAAAACTAACCAATGCAGCTCCCGGAGGTGATGCTGCATTGACGACCCGGCCCGAAAATCCTCCGCTGACCCTCGCTAATCGCCGAAACCTTCTAGACATCTGTGTGGATGGTGCCCCTGTTACTGCCCTCATTGACACTGGTGCCCAAATTTCAGTCCTCAGCTCATCCTTTCGCCGCCGTCTCAAAAAGTTTGTCGCACCCGCCGCTTCATCCGCCGTTCGTGTCGCCGATGGAAGCGTTGCTGCCGTCGTGGGACTGTGCACTGCGCGCGACAGTATTTCCGGTCGCACTACCCCTCTCCTCTTCACTGTTATCGACCGCTGCCCTCATGACGTGATCCTCGGCATCGATTTTTTAACGGCCCATTCTGCCCTGATTGATTGCTCAACTGGCCTTCTTTGCTTAGACCTGCCCTACTGCCCCGAAACCAGCGATGTCAAGCCCCGCCTCCGATCCGCCGAATTTGTTCATCTACCACCCGAGTCAGTTGAGTTTAGTTCAGGCGTTCAGTCGTGTCCAACTCTTCGTGACCCTATGGACCATGTCACGCCACGCTTTCCGGTCTCTCACTATCTTCTTAACATCACATAGCTTCATCTGCAATGCCTCGAGAATGCCATCTAACCATCGCGTTCGCTGCCTACCCCTTCTCCGGCGACCCTCAACCTTTCCCAACATCAAATCTTTCTCCAGCGACTCCTCTCTTCTCATCAGATGACCAAAGTAGCTGAGCTTTAACTTTAGAATTTGACCCTCCAATGAGCAGTCAGGGTTTATGGTCGACAATATCGACTGATTTGATCTTCTGGCAGTACAAGGAACTCTTAAGAGTCTTCGCCAGCACCACAATTCAAACGCGTCAATTCTTCGACGGTCAGCCTTTTTCACAGTCCAACTCTCGCATCCATACATCACAACTGGAAAGACCATAGCACGGGTTATACGGATCTTGGTTGGCAGACTAATGTCTCTGCTCTTTACTAGGCGGTCAAGGCTAACCATTGTTCTCTTTCCCAGAAGCAGGCGTCTCCTAATTTCATGGCTGCAGTCTCCTTCCGAGGTAATCTTGGCGCCCAAGAACAGAAAATCTGTCACAGCTTCCACTTCTTGTCCATTGATGCTCCAGGACTTGATAGGGCAAGACGCCATGATCTTCGTCTTTTTAATGTTCAGTTTAAGCCCAAACTTCTCACTCTCTTCTTGTACGCGCATCAGAAATCTCTTGAGTTCCACTTCACTTTCTGCCATTAAAGTGATATCATCCGCATATCTAAGGTTGTTGATACGTTTTCCAGCAATCTTCACTCCAGCTGAAGACTCGTCCAGACCGGCCTTCCTCATGATGCACTCTGCATATAGGTTAAATAGGCAGGGCGACAGTATGCAGCCTTGCCTCACCCCTTTCTCAATCGGAAACCAATCAGTAAGACCATGCCCAGTTCTGACTGTGGCCTCTTGCCCTTCATAAAGGTTCCTGAGGAGACAGATGAGGTGAATTGGAACTCCCATCTCTTGGAGAGCTTGCCACAATCTGCTGTGATCTACGCAGTCAAACGCTTTCGCATAATCAATAAAGCAGAAGTAAATGGGTTTCTGGAACTCTCTTGCTTTTTCCATTGTCACCCGTTAATAATTAAGGGGGTATTATTAACGATGCGCCCTTAACGTTGCGCACACTCCCAGACACCCTTAGAGTGAGTGGGGGTAGCTGTTCCGGTCGCGAAGGAGATGCCCTCAACCTGCGTGGCAAGCTCAGCCGGAATTCAACTACCTTGTAGTAACAGAAGGGGGTGGTCGTTTGGTGCCCAGCGGTCGCCGGTTCAAACCAGAGAAAGGATCGGAGTCAGAAGTAACAAACAAAACACAATTTATGCACAGCAAGAGACGATACAAAGGAATACACAAGATCACTTGAAATACATAGACGAGAGGTTCACAGAATACAAACGCTAAGCATGCAATTACACAGGTATCTAATAACGTAGAGGCTTTACAACAGATGAAACATGAGAGAGTACATAAACAAACACCAAATTGTTCACCGGGCACTGTTGCAGTCCGACGCCTCAAGAGTCACGATGTGGCCGCCATACGAGACGAGCACCGCTCCCTTGAAAGTCCGTGGGCTTGCCAGCAGCGGGTGATCCCCGGGAGTCCAGTCGAAGCACAGGCGAATACGTCGCAAAACACGGACGAACTGACTGACTGACTGACTGACTGGCTGACTCATCAAGCGGCGCGGTCTCTTAATAGGGCGCGCCGCGTCTGTTTGTTAACACGCGCCAAAGCTAGCGCGCACACACACATAGCTTCGCTGGTTATAGCTCCCTCTTCTCCTCCCGTCGAGCCGCGCGTCGTCATTGGCCAGGTCCCATAGTAAGTTCTCGAAAGGCCTGGCACATTCCTGGCCGATGAACCACCGTCCTCCCCGGGCAATGGGAAAGAGGGTCACGGCAACGCGTACAAAGCTACGCGCTCTCCCGCGCGGGGAAGGGGGCTTTGCTCTCCATGCCTTCCACGCGACGCCGCGCGCGGCTAGCGCTGTACCGGCTTGATGAAAATGGGCGCCGATTTCGTGACACTGCCCCTCCCTTAAAGAATATTGTCCCACAATATTCACAACAACCACGAACATCGCGCGCACATGCATGCGCTCACAATTGTATGGGGCAAATGTTCACATCACACATATTGCATAAATTTCACAAACTGTAATAACACTTTACAAAATTCATACATCAATGCCATGATGTTCACAAACATAGCACCACGCTGTCGTCAGATACACATAGGAATCAACAACACACAGCTTTTCAAATGCGAAGCGCACGAACCTAAATTCTGAGCGTAATTACAGCCCGCGATCAGTGCGTGACACGCTTCTGTCCGCCAGAGATTCTGCCTTCGCTCTAGGCTCTCGCATTTGAGACACTTTTATGTTCCCCGATCGGGCTACTGAAAATTCCCAGAGGCATGACTTATCCTGTTGCAAATCACACAACCAATGTGTGCCGATAATTGCCCCTACAACCAGTAGCGCCGACGGATACACGGGAACCTGTGCCAACGCGCACAGACCAACAAAAAGAATCACTGTAATAGTGTTCTTTCCTGGGCACCGGTATTCCTTCCGCTGAAGGTGAAATATCCCAAGTAACGCCCCCATAAGTAGGACGAACACTTGGGCTGCCTGCATCAACGAAGGCCTAGGCATTGCTGACTTTATTTCCCGTGTTGTCTCTTTCTTTTCGGTTTCCTCCTGAGGTGCTTCCATTTGCTTATTCTTGTCTCGAGGCTTTTCTTCCGGCTTCTCATGGCCTTGCTTTCCTCGCCTTGCCCTTCTCTTTTTAGATTCCTTGCAGCGCACAGGCGCGGGACCTTGATCAGGATCCTCGGGAAATGTCGCGCCCTTGATATTTCCCAACACTAAATCGTAGATAGGACGCTCCATGCACAGGGCTGTCAGTTTTCTAGAATAGTATGGCGTCTGCACTTCCAATTTTGCCTCAGGGAGTAATTGAATTGAGCCGTCAATTAGCCTCACAGGGCATTTCTCACCAGTCAGATCATTCTCATGAATCAAATTTCGTTTCACGATTACGGCACTGCTACCTGTATCTCGTAGCACAGACACTGACTTTCTTCCTATCTTTCCCCTCGAAACCGGCATCCGATTCACCGCAGATCCAGGTTGTGCATGCACTACGGCGTTCACCACCCGGATTTTCTTGTCCTTCCGATTAACAACCTTTTCTGCTTCCTCCTCCTCTAGGTCGTGCACCACGCGGACTTTCCTGCCGTTCTTAAGCTCAACAAAGCCATCGGCATCTTCTTCCTCCAGGCGATATTCCGACTCTGTCGGGGTCCTCGCGTATGCCGCCTGCGGTGCTGCCTTGTCAGCGTCGGGACACGACATTGCTTTGTGGCCGTTCTGGCCGCATTTCCAACACGAGGATGGATTGTTGGTTACGAGTTTACGGCAGTTAGGTGCAATGTGGCCTAGTTGTCCGCAGAGATAGCACCTCGGGGGTGACTTTACAATAGGTTGTGTCTGTCGGAATTCGGGCTTTCGAGGGGTTTCCAAATTTACAATTTTGCTCAAATTTTCGCCTCCCTGGGCTTCCAAATACTGGTCTGCGAGCTCCATCATTTCATCCAATGTATGTGCCTTTCTTTCTTTTAAATAAAGCGACAAACCAGGGTGACAGCTGCCCAGGAATTGCTCCTTAATTAGGAGTTCGCGAAGTGCGCCATACTCAAGTTTAATTTTTGAGAGTTCAGTCCAGCGGTCGAAATAATGACTCAGTCGCGCAACATACTGTGTTGCCGTTTCACCGTCCATAGGTTTTCCAGTCCTGAACTTCTCTCGAAACCCATCCGTCGTAAATCTAAACCTTTTAAGTAATGCAGCTTTCACTTTGTTATAGCTGCCTGCATCCTCAGGAGGAAGTCTTCCAAACACACTTAATGCTTCGCCGCTGAGGCAAGTGCTCAAGATGGTAGCACATTCACTGTCTGTCCAATTTGCATTTACGGCGACCCTTTCAAAACGCAAGAGGAACGCGTCGAGATCGTCTCTTCTCTCGTCGTATTTCGGAATCAATTTACTTGCGTCTATCCGCAAGCTGCTATGTCCTTCACTGCAGCTGTGCACTTCAGCTAAACCGTTGCTGTTCCCGGAGTTTTGGAGCTGAAGTTTCATAGTCAGTAATTCCTTTTCTCGCTGAAATTCCTCTTCTCGCTCCTTTCGAACCCTCTCTCGTTCTTTTTCTTCTCTCTCTCTTTCTTCTTTTTGTCTCTGGCTAACCCATTTGCGCAGTTCGGCACCGGACGACCCCAGCTGGGTGCCAGTCTCCACCAACTCTTTCAGATTCATATCTGTAGCGCGAACCGTCGGGGTGTAACCTAAAGACTGCTTAGCGAACCTCACCTAAACGCTTCCGCGCGGCACAACCTCTCGCTATCGCTCTGCTGCTACACAGTTTACGACCTCTTCGTAAACTCTTCTAACTCGTTCTCCGTCCTCTAAGCTTGAGTGCAACAAACGTCCTGTCGCGGACGCCAGATTAATTGTCACCCGTTAATAATTAAGGGGGTATTATTAACGATGCGCCCTTAACGGTGCGCACACTCCCAGACACCCTTAGAGTGAGTGGGGGTAGCTGTTCCGGTCGCGAAGGAGATGCCCTCGACCTGCGTGGCAAGCTCAGCCGGAATTCAACTACCTTGTAGTGACAGAAGGGGGTGGTCGTTTGGTGCCCAGCGGTCGCCGGTTCAAACCAGAGAAAGGATCGGAGTCAGAAGTAACAAACAAAACACAATTTATGCACAGCAAGAGACGATACAAAGGAATACACAAGATCACTTGAAATACATAGACGAGAGGTTCACAGAATACAAACGCTAAGCATGCAATTACACAGGTATCCAATAACGTAGAGGCTTTACAACAGATGAAACACGAGAGAGTACATAAACAAACACCAAATTGTTCACCGGGCACTGTTGCAGTCCGACGCCTCAAGAGTCACGATGTGGCCGCCATACGAGACGAGCGCCGCTCCCTTGAAAGTCCGTGGGCTTGCCAGCAGCGGGTGATCCCCGGTAGTCCAGTCGAAGCACAGGCGAATACGTCGCAAAACACGGACGAACTGACTGACTGACTGACTGGCTGACTCATCGAGCGGCGCGGTCTCTTTAAATAGGGCGCGCCGCGTCTGTTTGTTAACACGCGCCAAAGCTAGCGCGCACACACACATAGCTTCGCTGGTTATAGCTCCCTCTTCTCCTCCCGTCGAGCCGCGCGTCATCATTGGCCAGGTCCCATAGTAAGTTCTCGAAATGCCTGGCACATTCCTGGCCGATGAACCACCGTCCTCCCCGGGCAATGGGAAATAGGGTCACGGCAACGCGTACAAAGCTACGCGCTCTCCCGCGCGGGGAAGGGGGCTTTGCTCTCCATGCCTTCCACGCGACGCCGCGCGCGGCTAGCGCTGTACCGGCTTGATGAAAATGGGCGCCGATTTCGTGACATCCATGATCCAGCGAAGGTTGGCAATTTGGTCTCTAGTTCCTCTGCCCTTGCGAAACCCAGCTTGCACGTCCGGAAGCTCCCGATCCACATACTGCTGCAGCCTACCTTGCAGGATTTTTAACATCACCTTGCTAGCATGCGAAATAAGCGCGATCGTGCGGTAGTTGGAGCAATCTTTGGCACTGCCTTTCTTTGGAATGGGGATGTAATCTGACCTCCTCCAATCCTGTGGCCACTACAGGGTTGTCCAAATATTTTGACATAATGTATGCAGTGTGTTAACAGCGTCGTGGTTGAGGTTTTGAAGCAACTCAGCTGGAATACCATCAATTCCGCTAGCTTTGTTCTTAGCAAGGCTGGCTAAGGCCCATTCAACTTCACTCTTCAGGATGCCCGGCTCGAGATCAGTAGTCACAACCGTCCTATGTTGGGTTTGCACATCCGGGTCCTTCTTGTACAGTTCTTCTTTGTATTCCTGCCACCTCTTCTTTATCTCTGAGGCTTCAGTGAGTTCCTTGCCTCGTTTGTCCTTTATCACGCCCAGCTTAGCACAGAAGCTTCCTTTGATATCTTTGATTGTCTTATACAGAGCTCTTGTGTTCCTTAATTGGCTGTTGTCCTCAACTGCTTGACACTGTATGTTCAGGAAGGCATTCTTATCTCTCCTTGCTATTTTCTGAAAATCTGCATTGAGAACCTTGTATCTTTCTCTTTCCCCCATACCTTTTGCCATCCTCCTTTCCTCAGCTATTTGCAAAGCCTCTTCAGATAACCAGTTTGCTTTTTTGCATTCCTTTTGCTTTGGAACTACCTTAGTAGCAACTTCTTGTATTATATCACGAACATCACTCCACATCTCTTCGGGCTCTTTGTCTTCTAGATCTAATTCTTGAAATCGATTCCTCACTTCCACAGCATATTCTAATGGAATCTGATCCAGATCATACCTGAAAGGCCTTCTAGTTTTCTGCGTTTTGCATTTCATTCGCTTTGGAACTACCTTAGTAGCAACTTCTTGTATTATATCACGAACATCAGTCCACATCTCTTCGGGCTCTTTGTCTTCTAGATCTAATTCTTGAAATCGATTCCTCACTTCCACAGCATATTCTAATGGAATCTGATCCAGATCATACCTGAAAGGCCTTCTAGTTTTCTGCGTTTTCCTCAATCGAAGCTTAATTTTGGCAACAAGAAGCTGATGATCGGTGCCACAATCGGCCCCAGGCCTTGTTTTTACTGCTTGTATAGCGCTTCTCCATCTCTGCCGGCAAATAATATAATCGATCTGATTCCTGTACAGACAGTCCGGTGAAGTCCATGTGTACAGGCGCCTCTTGTGCTGTTGAAAATGAGTATTCGCTATGGTCAGGTTGTTTTCTTGACAGAACTCTACTAGCCTCTGCCCAGCTTCATTTGGCTCAACAAGACCGAACTTGCCTGTAATTCCAGATATTTCTTCACTCCCGACCTTAGCATTCTAGTCTCCTATGAGAAAAACGACGTCTGATGATGGGGTGCGGTCTAAAAGGCATTGTAGGTCCGCATAAAATCTCTCAACGTCAGCTTCTTCAGCAGCAGTGGTCGGTGCATAGACTTGAATAACTGTTATGTTGAAAGAGTGACCTTGGATCCGAAGAGAAATCATTCGGTCGTGTTTGGGGTTGTACCCTAGCACTGCTTTGCCCATTCTTCTGTTTACTATGAGAGCGACCCCATTCCTTCTCTTGGATTCGTGCCCACAATAAAAAACGTAATGGTCGCCGGAGTTAAATTCTCCCATTCCGGTCCACTTGAGCTCGCTGATACCCAAGATATCAATGTTCAATCTGTCCATTTCTCGCTTGACGATATCCAGTTTACTTTGCGTCATAGATCTTACATTCCATGTTGCTATGTGATATATCTCCTTGCAACATCGGATTTTTCGGTCGCTTCCCGACACATCCACAGCTGAGCGTCCTTTTGGCTTTTCCCAGCCGCTTCATTCGTCCTGGAGCTACTAGGAATCGCCCTTTGTTCATCGCCAGTAACATGTGGGACGCCTTCCAACCTGGGGGGCTCATCTTCCGGCGCCATATCGATAATGGTATTGTGACTGGCCATAGGGTTTTCTTGGCAGGAAATACTGGAGTGGGTTGCCATTACCTTCTCCAGTGAATCACATTTTGTCATAACTCTCTGCCGTGATCTGTCTATCTTGGGTGGCCCTACACAGCAGAGCTCACGACTTCATCGAGTTTCGCAAGCCCCTCCGCCACGACAAGGCAGTGATCCATGAAGGATGACCACCCGAAGCTGCTATTTATGTTCCACTGGCCCCGTTCCCCGCAGTTCCTGACGGCACATACGTCACTTGCCCAATTACCGATGTTGTTCTGCGTCGCAACATCATACTCCCTCATACCGTTGTGACTGTCACTGCTAACCGTACCTCTCTCCCCGTCCTTAACTTCAGACGCACGACCCAAGTTTTAACCCATGGCATCGCACTTGCTGATCTGGTTCCTTTGGCGGACTGCGAAGTTGCTGCTCTAACGCCTCAGCATCTGTCGGAGCAGCATATATCAGCTTCTTGACATTCGAACCTCTTTTCAAGCATGATATCTGCGGATCTGCCAGATGACCAAGCCAGAGCTCTCTCCGACCTTTTGCTGTCGTACGCTGATATATTTGATTTCGGGGACCGACCATTGGGCCAAACATCCGTTGTGACGCATCAAATCAATACGGGTGATGCCAGCCCCATCCACAGACGGCCTTATCGTGTTTCCCTTACTGAGCGGCATGCTATACAGAAAGAAGTTGACAAGATTCTGACGCAAAACATTATTGAGCCTTCCTGCAGTCCCTGGACGTCCCCTGTCGTATTGGTCAAAAAGAAAGACCAAAGTTGGAGGTTTTGTGTGGACTATCGCCACCTAAATCAAATAACAAAGAAAGATGTTTACCCTCTTCCACGAATTGACGACGCGCTTGACTGCTTGCATGGTGCCAGCTATTTTTCTTCCATCGACATGCGTTCAGACTACTGGCAAATTGCTGTCGACGAACGGGATCGCGAGAAAACCGCATTTGTCACCCCCGACGGACTCTATCAATTCAAGGTGATGCCATTTGGACTCTGTAAAGCTCCTGCGACATTCTAGCGCATGATGGACTCGCTCCTCCGTGGCTTCAAGTGGACAACATGTTTATGCTACTTAGATGACGTCGTAGTTTTCTCTTCTACGTTCGCAACCCACCTTGATCGACTTTCTGCAGTCCTGGCCGTTTTTCGCCGCGCCGGTCTTCAACTGAACGCCAAAAAATGCCGTTTCGGTAGGCGCCAAATCAAAGTCCTGGGTCATTTGGTTGATGCAAATGGTGTACAGCCCGACCCTGACAAGGTTCGAGCCGTGAGCGAGTTCCCCACCTCACGTAGCTCAAGTGACGTGCGAAGCTTCCTTGGCCTTTGCTCCTACTTCCGCCGCTTCATTCGGAACTTCGCAGACATCGCTCGTCCGCTTACCTCTCTTCTGAAGAAAAACGTACCTTTCACATGGGGTTCTGACCAAGCATATGCCTTCACGACGCTTATTTCCGCCCTCACTACACCACCTGTTTTGGCGCACTTCGATCCTTCTGCACCTACCGAACTGCGCACCGACGCTAGCGGTCATGGTATTGGTGCTGTCCTTGCCCAATCCCAGCATGGGTCCTCCCGCGTCATTGCTTATGCCAGCCGCCTGCTTTCGTCCTCTGAGCGCAATTATTCAATTACAGAGCGGGAATGCCTTGCACTCGTTTGGGCGCTGACCAAATTTCGCCCTTATTTGTTTGGACGGTCCTTCTGTGTAGTGACAGACCATCATGCTTTGTGTTGGCTGTCCTCACTAAAGGACCCCACTGGCCGTTTAGGTCGCTGGGCCTTGCGAATACAAGAGTACGAGTTTACTGTGGTATACAAGTCCGGCTACTTACACCAAGACGCTGACTGCTTGTCCCGCCACCCCGTAGATTCTCCCGATTTGTCCGACCATACTGCTGACGACTACATTTTGTCCATCTCGGACTTTATAAATATCGCCTCCGAACAGCATCGGGATCCTGCCCTGCAACCAATTGTAGACCAGCTGCGAAACAACCCCGACTCTTCCGCCAGCGTGTTTGTGCTCCATAACGAGACATTATACAGACGCAACATGCGTCCAGATGGCGCGGACCTTTTACTGGTTGTTCCGGCTCATCTGCGCTCTACTGTCCTCGCCCAACTTCACGACGCCCCTACAGCAGGACACTTGGGAGGATCACGCACGTACGACCGTGTGCGACGACGATTTTTCTGGGCTGGTCTCTACCGCTCTGTCCGTCGCTACGTCGCCGCTTGTGAGCTATGTCAACGCCGTAAGACACCATCGCTTCAACCTAGTGGGCCCTTGCAAACAATCTCAGTGCCGACTGAACCGTTTTGTCGTATGGGCCTCGATCTTCTTGGGCCTTTTCCGACGTCGACGTCTGGAAACAAATGGATTGCTGTGGCGACTGATTATACTACCCGATATGCTATAACCAGGGCCATCCCAACCAGCTGCGCCACCGACGTTGCTGACTTTCTTTTGCATGACGTAATCTTGATTCATGGCGCTCCGCGTCAACTGCTGACAGATCGTGGCCGCTGTTTCTTTTCTAAAGTTGTTCATGACCTTCTCCGCTCATGCGCTACTCGTCACCAATTCACCACGGCCTACCATCCGCAAACGAACGGTCTTACTGAGCGCCTTAATCGCACACTGACCGACATGCTATCTATGTATGTGTCCGATCACCATCGTGATTGGGACATCTCCTTACCTTTCGTCACGTTCGCCTATAACTCCTCACGCCATGATACCGCCGGATACTCTCCCTTTTATCTACTTTTCGGCCGCAACCCTTTACTCCCCTTCGACACCTTGCTGCCTCTTGACAACTCTTCCTGTAGTTACGCTTCGGACGCCATCGCCCGCGCTGATGCCGCCCGCCACATTGCTCGAGACCGGCTTGGCGCGTCTCAGTGCTCACAAAAGCGTCGTTATGACCTACATCACCGAGACGTCCACTACCCTCCTGGTTCCCTCGTGCTTCTTTGGCTACCGGCCCGTCGTGTGGGGATGTGCGAGAAACTTCTGCCTCGTTACGTAGGTCCTTACTGCGTCCTGCGACAAGTCACCGATGTGACTTATGAGATCGCCCCTCTACAGCCCAAGTATCCTTCCACAACCCCTCATCCAGAAATTGTGCACGTCGCCCGTCTGAAACCGTACTATTCAGGTTCTCCTGTGTAGGCAGAACCGGGACGGTGCTTCTCCCGCGCGGGGAATACTGTTACGGTGCGCAATATCTAGATGACGACGACGCACTGGTGTGGTGTTGTGAAGAAGACGACGCTCAAGCTAAGCTGGGTTTGTGCTGGTGGTGTGAGCTTCTGAGAGTTATCTGGCCTTTACCGCTGTGTAAGTTTCCCTTAACAATATCATCCAGATAACAAAGACAGGTCTGCCACTTGAGTCCACGAAGAACAGTGTCCATCAGGCGCTGGAAAGTAGCTGGGGAATTGCAAAGGCCAAAGGGCATAACATTGAACTCGTATAAGCCATCAGCTGTTATAAAGGCAGTTTTCGAGCGGTCATCGTCAGCCATCGGCACCTGCCAATAGCCAGAGTGCAAATCCAAAGATGAGGAATACTCGGCTCCCTGTAAACAGTCCAAGGCGTCGTCGATTCGTGGCAGAGGATAGACGTCTTTGCGCGTGATCTTATTTAGCCTACGGTAATGGACGCAAAACCGGATGGAACCATCTTTCTTCGCGACCAAAACAACCGGCGAAGCCCATGGACTGTTTGATGGCTGTATGACGCCCCGGTGAAGCATATCGTCCAGGTTATCAGCAATGACTTGGCGCTCAGAGGCCGACACGCGATAAGGACGCTATCGTAAAGGTGCGGTTGTACCAGTGTCGATTGTGTGCGTAACGACAGACGTGCGGCCCAGAGCAGTGTGAAGAAGGTCGAAGGCAGAAGTGAAGCTCCGTAGAAGGGCAGAGAGCTGATCGCGTTGCGCGGGTAGAAGATCTGCGTTAATAGCTTGTTGAAGAACATCGGGTAGTGTCGAAGCGGTCGCTATATCGCAAGAGCTGAGAACATAAACGTCTAATGAAGTAGGCGCGACAGGAAGAGTATTTACACGCACAGGATCAAGTTCTTCAATACGACCGAGACACTCACCGCGTAGCAGGAGGGATGGGCACGAAAATGGATTCGATACATACATTGCACTAAGACCTTCTTCAAACTTGAGAACAGCAAATGGAAGCAGGAGGCACGTATGGCGTGAAGCGGCTTCGGACGGCGTGAAGAAGACAGTCGAAGTAGTAACACTTTCACAGGAGAGTGAAATGAGGGCAGCAGAAAATGGAGAAATGCCTCTGTCATTGGTGACAAGGAGTTTTGCAGACCGGGTAAGGACGTCACACAAAACAGTATCATACACAGGAAAAAACGCAACTTTCGTGCGGGCGCAGTCAATAACGGCACGATGAGTGGGAAGGAAATCGTAGACCAGGATGATGTCGTGTCAGCAGTGAGCCAGTACAACAAACTCGATGGTGTATAAGACGTCTTCGATGCGAACACGGGCCGTGCACGCTGCTGAGGGATGAATGCGTTGGGATGAAGCGGTGCGAAGTGAAAAGTCGGGTAGTGCGGTGGTCACCTTGCGAAGACGACGGCAAAGAGATTCACTGATGACGGATACGGCAGCGCCCGTGTCAACAAGAGCGAGTATTGCGACCCCGTCGACGAACACTTGTACTACGTTAGCGGGAGAAGACGGAGGACTTGAAGAGTTCTAACCAAGCGCAGTTCTTGCCCCGGGAACTGCGACTGTTAGTTTCTCTCAACAGCGCCGGTAGAACGTCCGAAAAGCGGGGATGGTGAACGGCGACGAGGGGAAGATGATCGGCGAGAGGTATACGTTTGATTGTCCCGAGAAACGAAGTCGGAACCGGGTTGAGTTCTCGGCGAGGGCTAGTCGGCGTCGTACGAGTAGTTCCAGGGGTCAGGGCGAGAAGGTGGAAGGCGTTGGCGGCAAAGACGGGCTACATGGCCCGGCAGCCCGCAAGAGTAGCAGATTGGCCGGTTGTCCGCGGTGCGCCAAGGGTTCGTAGGGCGTTGGCGTACCCTTGGAATAGGGACATGGAACGCCGACCCAGGCAAAGGCGAAGGATGGTTGGAAGGGGCGGCCTGGTAGGAAACAGGTGCGGTTGTCATTAGCGGCCTGGATGTAACTTGGGCGTACGTCAATGGTGCCGTTACTTTCCCCTGCACAGGGCTGGGCGGCAGCACTGGGCTGGGCAGGAGCACGGGGCTGGGCGGAATTACATCAGCGATATGGTCTTGCACGACACGCCGTATGGTAGGGGCCAAGGATGGAGCCATGTCAGGAACAAGGCGACCAGTGTCTTGTAATTGAGGGACCAGGGATAGTTGGCGGGCGACCTCTTCGCGAACGAAGACTTTGATCTGTTGAATAAAAGGGCTGTCCTCTAAAGAAGTAGAACCGCCCAGTGCTAGTGTAGAGATGGTGTCGTCTCTAACACCGGAGCGCCGGGTAGAAGCTCGCTGCTTTCGAAGCTTCTTGTAGCTCTGGCAAAGTTTAATCACATCACTGACGGAGGCAGGATTTTTCACCCAGAGCATTTGACACGCGTCCTCGGAGATACCTTTCAAAATGTGTCCGATCTTAGCCGCTTCGGACATTAGTGGGTCGACACGTTTGCACAGGTCAACGATGTCCTATATATAACTTGTGAATGACTCTTCGGCATGCTGAGTGCGCTCACGCAAGCGTTGTTCTGCTCGGAGCTTGCGAACTGCAGGACGGCCGAACACTTCCGCAAAATTCTTCTTAAATGCAGACCAAGATGGCAGCTAGGTCTGACTCATGGTTGCGAAACCAGAGATTCACCACGTCGGTCAGGTAAAAGATTACGTTACTTAGCTTGATAGTGTCGTCCCATCTATTGTAACTGCTGACACGTTCATACGCCGACAACCAGTCGTCGACGTCTTGGTCAGCCGTGCCACTGAAGAGGCATGGATCACGCTGTTGTAGAACGCCAGAACACAGTACCGTGGTTGGTATGGGCGGCGATGTCGAGGTGGTCTCGTCCGCAATGGTGGAAGCAGAGGGCAATGTGCGGCTTCTGAGTTCCAGGGTGGATGGGAACGTACCCAACAGCACCTGCACCAATTGTAGGGGTGTGTTTATTCAAATCGATATAGCCGCTCAGGAGGAACTCGCAGCAAAGCGTCCGGCGTAGCGAAACAGCAAATCAGAGACCAATTTCTTCGTCCTTGAGCGCGCCAGCACGCGATGCATGGCAGTGGCTATGAAGACAACGTTTACCACACTATACTAGCTGCATGCTTATGTTTTTTTTTTTCAGTCTGTGCCCGTCGTGTTGAATATGAAAAAGAAATTAAGTGACAAAAAAAGGCGAGGCTTAAGTAATGAATAAAATTTCATATCCTCGGTTTAAAGAAGCTGTATGAATGTGCCTCTATTACCAGTTGGAGCGTACCTAACTTCGGAAAGTAAGCGTAACGAAAAACTGCATCCTGATCCCACTCTCCGCAATTCGTCTATGTGAATGGTTCTTTGACATCGCACAAACCGATGTCCAAATTAGTTCATATCAATGTCACCTGTCATTTGGAACCTGCCAGAGCCAAGCCGATGTTTTTCACCAGCAACCTTGGTTCACTGGTGAGTGCGCTCATCAAGACTGCCGCGCTAATAAGAACGTCCGCGAGGTAGAGACCATGTTGCTTCCTTTTTCGTCAGGCAACTCAGGAGAGGAAGAATGCCTTGAATATTAAAAGGGAACATGGTAGTAAATCGCTGAAGAAGAAATTGAAGCAGTAATACTTGGTCTCCCTTCATCGCCATATCTTATCGCTTTCATTAAAATAGATAAAAGAAATGTCAGGAGATATAATGATGGCATTCAAACAAAAGCTGAATGCTTTGATAGAGCCTAAACATTTCTGTCGTATGACATCTTACTGTTGTCAAGCGACTTAAAATTAGGCGGAGCGAGAAAAGTTTGTTTCAGCTTTCTTTACACAAACGCAAAGGTAAATAGTGATATAGCGGCAGAAAAAAATAATAATCGCCAAAATAGCATAATCGCACAAAACGAATTTGGGACGATTTACAAATAGGATGGTGACAGCTTGGTTCATTTAGTATGTTCTAGTTCTGCTAAAACTCAGCGTGTGTACACTTGTGATACGAAGCGCTAGCTTCTGTAGCGAAATCTACACTGCGTAGATTTTGAAGCCGTTGGCGTGACAACGTGTCATCGAGGCACCGTGGAAGACGAAGCAGAAGATGAAGAAAAAAGGAAAGCGATGATGAAGAAAAGCCAAAATAATTAAAAGAAGAAGTAAAAAGAAGAAGAAGACAGGTAACTCGGGTGTTGTAGTGTAACGACAACAGCGAGGTCCTAGGACGTAGAGCCGACGGTTGGACGAAGAGCCGATGTTATACCTCTGGGTCTTCTACACCCGAATCAGAATGCTGCAAGACGAGAGGAAACGGGAGCTCATAAGTTAAATAATTTCCCTATAGCATAAATAAATCTTAAACCATAAAGTAAACTACTCTGCGCAAAAGCAATGTCGTTACTTTTGGCGAAAGCATAGCTATGCAGATTGCTTTCGCTAAATCCAGGTTTAGCCACAAGCTGTCTGTGCAAAATACTGACAAGGACATTCAACTATGGGCCGTCCAGCAGGCCCGGGGTGCACTAGAAAAGCACAAGCCTCGCAACCCACAACAAACGTGGCAAAAGTATACGCTTGGCCAGCGTCACGACGCTTTGACCCGTCGTTTGCCGGCTCCCTAATAAAGTTATACATACATACACACATACCACAAGCTAAATCACAGGTAATTTTTCCTGTAGTACCAGCACAACCCAGGCCACATTTTTGTTTTTCTTATCATGATCAAAAGGAGGAATACTACTGGGGCATGGGTGCTGCCCGGTTGTCTTAACGGAGGTGCCGCAAATGACGTTAGACGTTTGAAAGGTTTGACTGCAGAGTCTGTTGGTTCTGATGGCTTCTAGCGTGTGGTATGGTATGGGAAGTGGCAACGTTGTATTTTCGAACCTTACTGGGAACAAGAGCGAATAATACTTACCCAGTAGCGGTTGCTTGTCTAACACTCCTCCTTGTTATCGCGATTGTGTTAGAGGCCCCTCCACCGAAATGTCCGGCATCGGCAATGTCATGTGCGTTGTGAGCGAAGTAGCATTGCATTGCACTAACCGTTAATATCTAGCAGCTGACATCGTCGAAAACTGATTTTATGTAGGGATGGGTCATGTTATCTTAACTTAAATGTCCCTCATATTTTCCAGTTTCATAGATTTGAAGTGTTTCCTTGATTTCGTCTTCGTCGCCGAGACGAAGACAAATCCACTTGTTGAAACCTTGACTGAGCTTGCCAATAGAGGCTCCCCTTCGACTCTTATTCAGTACTCTTTCATACTGTGTAGCCATTTCTTTCTAGTTTTCAACCTTGGATCCCCATAATTTTGAAATATGTCTGATGTTTCACGGACCATTTTCATCAGTAGGATTTTAGTGGGTTAAAACAGAAAACTATCTTTAGCTGCAAACTTTCTGCGCCGATGGACACATCCTATTTAAAAACTCCTCTTTGATCGACCTGAATAACGAAAACCCGTTAATTATATTTTATAGATCGCATTTGAGTTGTAGTCGCAGTCTTCAGTTCAAAGCCATGAGCAACACAATGTGCTAGCTATTTCTAATACCAAGAGAGACTCATTTTCGTAAGCCCTGACGCAAGAGGATTCCGGCCATTTTTTGTGTGTGAAATTAAAACTGAGCAGACGAGAGGCGCAAGACGTTCGTGAGGAAGCCACGTACGGCTATGACTTGATACAGGAGTACCAGCGCCAAATCCGACCTTTCGCTTTAACTTCGGCGTTTCATTACTTTATTTTGGCCGCATTTCTAAAAATTGACAAATATTCAGTACACAATGACTGGAGTTTCCTATGCATCAAGCTCCAAAGCAAAACGTGTGCGTGACGTAATATGGCTTAGTGTCGCTTATAGTTCGAACTAAGCACCGCAGCTATCCTCACCTGATCGGCGAATGTCAGTTCTGCACCGAACTACAGGCGCGTCCCCCTTCATGGATCACTGCCTTGTCGTGGCGGAGGGGCTTGCGAAACTCGATGAAGTCGTGAGCTCTGCTGTGTAGGGCCACCCAAGATAGACAGGTCACGGCAGAGAGTTCTGACAAAATGTGACTCACTGGAGAAGGTAATGGCAACCCACTCCAGTATTTCCTGCCAAGAAAACCCTATGGCCAGTCACAATACCATTATCGATATGGCGCCGGAAGATGAGCCACCCAGGTTGGAAGGCGTCCCAGATGTTACTGGGGATGAACAAAGGGCGATTCCTAGTAGCTCCAGGACGAATGAAGCGGCTGGGCTAAAGCCAAAAGGACGCTCAGTTGTGGATGCGTCGGGAAGCGACCGGAAAGTCCGACGTTGCAAGGAGATATATCACATAGCAACATGGAATGTAAGATCTATGACGCAAGGTAAACTGGATATCGTCAAGCGAGAAATGGACAGATTGAACATTGATATCTTGGGTATCAGCGAGCTCAAGTGGACCGGAATGGGAGAATTTAACTCCGGCGACCATTATGTATTTTATTGTGGGCACGAATCCAAGAGAAGGAATGGGGTCGCTCTCTTAGTAAACAGAAGAATGGGCAAAGCAGTGCTAGGGTACAACCCCAAAAACGACCGAATGATTTCACTTCGGATCCAAGTTCACCCTTTCAACATATCAGTTATCCAAGTCTATGCACCGACCACCGCTGCTGAAGAAGCTGACGTTGAGAGATTTTATGCGGACCTACAATGCCTTTTAGACCGCACCCCATCATCAGACGTCGTTTTTCTCATAGGAGACTGGAATGCTAAGGTCGGGAGTGAAGAAATATCCGGAATTACAGGCAAGTTCGGTCTTGGTGAGCCAAATGAAGCTGGGCAGAGGCTAGTAGAGTTCTGTCAAGAAAACAACCTGACCATAGCGAATACTCATTTTCAACAGCACAAGAGGCGCCTGTACCATGGATTTCACCGGACGGTCTGTACAGGAATCAGATCGATTATATTATTTGCCAGCAGAGATGGAGAAGCGCTATACAAGCAGTAAAAACAAGGCCTGGGGCCGATTGTGGCACCGATCATCAGCTTCTTGTTGCCAAAATTAAACTTCGATTGAGGAAAACGCAGAAAACTAGAAGGCCTTTCAGGTATGATCTGGATCAGGTTCCATTAGAATATGCTGTGGAAGTGAGGAATCGATTTCAAGAATTAGATCTGGAAGACAAAGAGCCCGAAGAGATGTGGACTGATGTTCGTGATATAATACAAGAAGTTGTTACTAAGGTAGTTTCAACACAAAAGAAATGGAAAAAAGCAAATTGGTTATCTAAAGAGGCTTTGCAAATAGCTGAGGAAAGGAGGATGGCAAAAGGTATGGGGGAAAGAGAAAGATACAAGGTTCTCAATGCGGATTTTCAGAAAATAGCAAGCAGAGATAAGAATGCCTTCCTGAACATACAGTGTCAAGCAGTTGAGGACAACAGCCAATTAAGGAACACAAGAGCTCTGTATAAGACAATCAAAGATATCAAAGGAAGCTTCTGTGCTAAGCTGGGCGTGATAAAGGACAAACGAGGCAAGGACCTCACTGAAGCCTCAGAGATAAAGAAGAGGTGGCAGGAATACACAGAAGAACAGTACAAGAAGGACCCGGATGTGCAAACCGAACATAGGATGGTTGTGATTGCTGATCTCGAGCCGGGCATCCTGAAGAGTGAAGTTGAATGGGCCTTAGCCAGCCTTGCTAAGAACAAAGCTAGCGGAATTGATGGTATTCCAGCTGAGTTGCCTCAAAACCTCAACCACGACGCTGTTAACACACTGCATACTTTATGTCAAAAGATTTAAACAACCCTGCAGTGGCCACAGGATTGGAGGAGGTCAGTTTACATCCCCGTTCCAAAGAAAGGCAGTGCCAAAGATTGTTCCAACTACCGCACGATCGCGCTTATTTCGCATGCTAGCAAGGTGATGTTGAAAATCCTGCAAGGTAGGCTGCAGCAGTATGTGGATCGGGAGCTTCCGGACGTGCAAGCTGGGTTTCGCAAGGGCAGAGGAACTAGAGACCAAATTGCCAACCTTCGCTGGATCATGGAAAAAGCAAGAGAGTTCCAGAAACCCATTTACTTCTGCTTTGTTGATTATGCGAAAGCGTTTGACTGCGTAGATCACAGCAGATTGTGGCAAGCTCTCCAAGAGATGGGAGTTCCAATTCACCTCATCTGTCTCCTCAGGAACCTTTATGAAGGGCAAGAGGCCACAGTCAGAACTGGGCATGGTCTTACTGATTGGTTTCCGATTGAGAAAGGGTGAGGCAAGGCTGCATACTGTCGCCCTGCCTATTTAACCTATATGCAGAGTGCATCATGAGGAAGGCCGGTCTGGACGAGTCTTCAGCTGGAGTGAAGATTGCTGGAAAATGTATCAACAACCTTAGATATGCGGATGATACCACTTTAATGGCAGAAAGTGAAGTGGAACTCAAGAGACTTCTGATGCGCGTACAAGAAGAGAGTGAGAAGTTTGGGCTTAAGCTGAACATTAAAAAGACGAAGATCATGGCGTCTTGCCCTATCAAGTCCTGGAGCATCAATGAACAAGAAGTGGAAGCTGTGACAGATTTTCTGTTCTTGGGCGCCAAGATTACCTCGGAAGGAGACTGCAGCCATGAAATTAGGAGACGCCTGCTTCTGGGAAAGAGAGCAATGGTTAGCCTTGACCGCCTAGTAAAGAGCAGAGACATTAGTCTGCCAACCAAGATCCGTATAACCCGTGCTATGGTCTTTCCAGTTGTGATGTATGGATGCGAGAGTTGGACTGTGAAAAAGGCTGACCGCCGAAGAATTGACGCGTTTGAATTGTGGTGCTGGCGAAAACTCTTAAGAGTTCCCTGGACTGCCAGAAGATCAAATCAGTCGATATTGTCGACCATAAACCCTGACTGCTCATTGGAGGGTCAAATTCTAAAGTTAAAGCTCAGCTACTTTGGTCATCTGATGAGAAGAGAGGAGTCGCTGGAGAAAGATTTGATGTTGGCAAAGGTTGAGGGTCGCCGGAGAAGGGGTAGGCAGCGAACGCGATCGTTAGATGGCATTCTCGAGGCACTGCAGATGAAGCTATGTGATGTTAAGAAGATAGTGAGAGACCGGAAAGCGTGGCGTGACATGGTCCATAGGGTCACGAAGAGTCGGACACGACTGAACGCCTGAACTGAACTGACAGGCGCGTGAGTTGCGCTCAGTTAGGTGAACACCACGTCATCGGTCTAGATGAAATTTAATCATACACGAGGATGTGGTTGCTGTTCTTCTATGTTGTATTTTTTTTTTCTTTTTTAAACCAATAATTCGTTAGTACTAATTCTCGTTAACAGAAAAAAAGTAAAAACACAATCCCGTTTTTTGCTCCTCTTCGCTACTTGTTGGCCGCTCATTTATCGAGCAATAAAAACAACAAACGCATTTCTCATCATCAACTTTATTCTGCCATGCGACGAAGAGGCAATTCTCCAAACCCTAAGTCATTCGTCCATGCCATTATCTTTTTTTGCTAAAGTCTATGTAGCTTGGAAACATATCAGAACTGCGGTCAATGTCCACAAGATAAGGGACATTTTCCGACGTTGCAGAATCTGCCTCCACAACACGAACTGGGGAAAACGCAGTTCAGCGTTCCAAGTTGCCTCATCATACCACGAGGACACACGCACACGGTACAACCCGCTTGACAAGGTCTTCTCTTTTGAATATCAGGGCATAACTCTTCGGGGTATTCTTCTCCGGCAGGGCAGGTTCCTTTCACCGCGTTTCCTGTGCATACTACAACCTGCAGCAGAAGTTGAGTGTTTATTTAATTACAGCCATTTGTTATTCGGTACAGCCTGTTAATGCGGATAAAGATGTTTGAGTGCATCAGAAGAAAAAGTATCAATTAAAAAAAACTAGATTATTCGATGAAGTGCATTACTATTAGAACACTGGCGAGCATAGGAAGCCCCATAAAGTACTAGCATAACATATATTTATAAAACCTGCAAAGAGAAATATTTAGGCGTTATTATTGTTCGGTTGAACCTTATGCAGTAATAATGCCTGACAAAGTGGAGAAATGTCTTCCTTCTTGAGTTGCCGCTTTCCTTTCTTAGGAAGAAATGCTAAACCTATGGTTTACTAAAAACAGTACCGCTGTATTAAGAGGTTACTAAATGCCTCTCTCTGAAATTCAAAGAGCACACCTGGCTGCACATGACAGTGAACTTTGTTTCTATATTGCTTTTCTTCACTCCTATTCACATCTTACAATTACTCAAACGCTGCCAAATACCTGAGGCCTTGTTTGATCATATAAATAATAAAAATACCATTTTACAAGCTTAATATATCTTCATACTCTTGACCAGGTTGTTATATATGGATTAATCTCCCTTGCTTTGTCAACCGAAATGGTCAGATTTTAGTTTAATACTGACAGACTGTAACCTTTTTGTAAGAAAGGCATACAATATATGACTTCCAGAGGTTTGGTCGGGGGGAGACAGTCAATTTACCGTTAATGTTGTCTCGTTTTGAGTAAAAATGCACTGCTGACTCAAGCTACATGGACCGATTACCTAACGTCTTCTTTTCTCTAGATGCTAAAGATTAAGAAGTTTCTCGTCGACGAAGCTTGATCTCGTGTTTATAAAATCAGATACTTTGCAATCCATATGTCTGCGTTTTAGGCGAGCCCGAATGCAGCCACTGAACCTTTCTTAACCTGATTGATATTATCGTTCGTTAATATGAAACCCTTACCCCACATGCAGCACATAAATTGAAGGATTCATGGAAAACGATGGTAGCCAAGTAGATCTTGATGACCGTGTGGCCTGAAAGTAGAGGAATGGTGGGCATTTGCTGAGTATTGCATTATCTTGTGCAAACAAGAAACTATTAACAAGCATTTCGGCCTAGGAAAGCAAAGGAAAGCAGTAGTTAAACAACATTCGTTATTTCAAGGGTGGTTTTCTCATAATTTCACGTTGCTATTATAAATGTTAATTTTAGCGCTTCAGAGAAAAATATTGGCACTAACGACTGACGACCATGTTGAAGCAAAGCAAATTAAACGATACCATTATAGTGAACTAGTCAGTCATTTTTCAATGCCCTCACAGGCAGCGAACCATGAAAGACATATTTTTCTTAGCGTCGACATTTTCGTGAAATGCGAAGTGACTTATGACCTTCGCGCCTGTTATCAGCCAGTGGTGCAATTGGTTTTTCATGGTCGCTATGTACCATTTCGACGTTACTGTTACTAACATAAATACATAAATAATAGCTCAAGTTTCTATTTGCAACAAAGAAACATCCACTAAGCCTATGATAGCCTTGAGTCTTATGGTAAAAAAGAAAGATTTTATTGCCGCCACTTAAAATAGTTTTTCTTTAGTATGTTTACCGATATCTACTTCAAGACACACTTATCTCAAATATTAAAGTGATTTTTCATGACAGATGTAAAAATTCAGCAACCCCGAACATTGTGATCGCCCCAACAAAATGTGAATCCTGCGCCGTGCCCGCTACTCTCGTCTTTTTTTTTTAACCTGAACCGGGGAACTCACAGGCTGTCCGTAGCTTTCTTTCGCGCTGCATATCCTCCTATTGCCTAAAATATTCTTGTTAAGCTGGCATAATAAACATCAGTGTCCCTTTCTTCGCTTACCCTCCTCCATTCCTCCTCCTTACGATTGAACCTCTTGTTTCCCTGCAAATCATGTTGTGCTAGTTCAGTTTCATAGATTTTATAATGTTCCGTATGTAAATTGTATCATAAAGCCCATTTTGAACATCTGTCTTGTCAAGGATAATTTCATGGAAGTATGAATTGTGTCAGGGCAGCAGGCAAACGCGCTAGAACGGGTTCTCACTCATACAGTAATCCCATTCTGGAGGTCGAAATCTGCGGTTACCGGTCACTTTAGGAGGAGGAGCTCGACACAATAAAAACAATTTGTTGCGGTTTAGATCTCGTTAACCGTAGTTGAATTGCGAAAGCAACGGCAGAAACTTCTTTTGCCTGCTACATTATTCCCCTATCACGCCCAATCAGTGTAAGGTGCTAAATTATTGGGGGGACACTTAAGCTCATCCTTTAAGGTTACGATGCGACAGCATAAGCTACCAGCCCACATATAAAGTAACGCTTCAACCAAGCCGTATGGACGTACCTGCGTGTAGTAGGGCTAACGAGAATGCAAAAGGTTCTGACAGGCTGATTCTAAATCACCCTCTTATATGAAAGGAGCGACCCCAGTTGGCAGCCCCTGTCATTGGCATAGAGGTAACCTGAATTCAAATGTCGAGGCAGGCTGATTCCCCGAGGCAAAGCTCGCTTATATTCCTAAGCGTCACCTCCTCGCCTCTGCCCGCAGGGCGCACATCTGTTGGGAGCGAGAGGCAGCGGCGCCAACGACGGCGAAACCTCCTAGCGGAGCTCAGCTGACACGGTTGCTAGGCAACGGCTGGTTAAGGCCATTCGTGCTCACCAGCCACCGGCTACCCGATGAGGCGAAACATGGCTTAAATATGTTGTTTTGGTTGCGAAGTTACAAAGCTGCATCAGTACCACCTTAAGCTCAACCTCAAGGTCGAACTTTAGAGTCAAGCCAAAGCAACAGTGTTGTATTGTTGTGCAGTATATATCGAGAATAACAGCAACGTAAGTGTTATATTGTTGGATAACTTGTGTTGACAATAATTGATCTTTCATATTTAGGGCTTGTAAAGAAATACAGCCAATTTTTATTTCCGATAAAGTTCGATGCAAATGTTATACTATGCCACGCTTTTTGTTTATTGTATAAAATATTACCCTCAACATACTTTCTTGCTCCCCTTAGCCAGCAGTGCCCACCAGGACCTTCAAGTGTTAGTGAATGGTGATGATGACTTTCGTTAGGAACGTGTGCAATAATTTTGCCCACAATCAGCACTGTATAAATTTCTCTGGGTATATAAATCATAAGACTCGTTAGTGCTTTCACTTGGGGGACACTATTTGGGGATGTTTGTGTGCTAAACGTGGCATTCTCGAGACTGCCTGCTATATCTGCCATCTGTTCAATACATACAGACGTGCCAGGGGCTGTCAGAAATATAATTTATGCATGACGACATTAACACGAAAGAAGCCAAGCTTTCGAATTTTGTCCTGCTTTCTGTTGAAAACCCTGCTGGTGTTATCCGCCACTGCAACAACGCCACACTCATGCTTTATGTTTTGATGACGTGGGTACCACAGAGTTCTTCCATCGTACTGTCTTCGCCTAGACTATAGATAATCCTTTCTGAGTTGGAACTATGACGTCCTCAATATCAAAATCTAAAACAGAAGCTTAAAACGGATTCATTAATTTACGGGGTTGAAGGCAGTCTCGGTGTGCCCGGCTTTGTGTTGCACTTTAGTCCAACTTGCTCGTTTCGAGTGATTGACAGGTTTCTGATTCTTTAGTTGTCCTCATGTCCTCTTCAGATTATTGTGCCGTGGTCACACATGCTTAGGCAATTTTTATATGAGTTTATTTCTGCTAGCATCCTTGCATTATCTAGTGACGTCGAAGAGAATTGTCCTCCCGCAGTAGCAAATATGGTCCAACGATGCTACAATGCCAGATGGCTATGCGAAATGTTCTAGCTGAGTTTAAAAATCCATTGAACGAAAATTAAACAAATACGCAGTAGCTTTAGTCTACGTCTGAAGAACCTTGAAGACAATGTCAAAACAATACCTGCGAAGACAAGTGTTACTGACGGCTTGAGTGGTAGCATCACGCAAATTCAAGACAAGATGAAATGGAAACAATCAAAACAATTAGATTTAGAGATAAAAGCTGAAGGGCGAAGTAGTAATTTTAAAAGTAAAAAAGCCAGCTGGTGACGCTGAATCTGAGCTGCGGCAAAATGTTGTAAATGGTGTATTCCGTGAGAAACAAGATGTGAGTAATTGGTCTGTTGAACATGTTCACCGTCTTGGGAAACACTCGATAAATCAGCCCGTAAGTCTGTACTTGCAGGACTGCCTGGAAAGTAAGCTATTTTAAGAACTTCATTTAGGCTTGAAGACACTAATTTATTCGTTTTAAAATAATATTTTAACAAGCACTTATAAAATCCTGAAACCTCTCAGGAAAAACGCCAATGTACAAAAAAAAGTAATACAAATGTTTCACTGCTAAACAGCAGACTTGGAGATAACCGGTTCTTCGAAAGGTATGATGCTTTGAACGAGCAAAGACCAGTTGGAACGATAGGCGAAATGCTATCAGATAGATAGTAAATACAGCAACCGAAGTATGAGCTGCACATACTGTCAGTGAATACAAGACGCGTAGCGAACAAGACAGCTAAACTGGAAGCATTTCTCTTTTCTTATAATCCCCATATTTGAGATTTTGCCGAAACCCGGCTGCATGAAGGGACTCATGGAGGCGACATATTTCCGCCCAATGCAATTCATTCAGGAATGACCGTGGTTATTGCAATGATGGCGTTGCAGTGATCGGTAAACTGCCACCTATGTCATTGCAATAAATCAAATCCGTAATCACCAAAGCTTATTATTATTGAAACAATTGTTGTATGGCTTTTTCATCTTGCTATTCACCGTTTATTGTACACCAGACGCTGCCGACGTATTTCTTGGGAAACTGCATGAACGTCTTAAAAATTCACGCACGAGTAATACAGTTAGAACCGCTCATTTTAATCTCCCAAAACATCGCCTGGAAGCGTCCGTTGTACGAAAACTACAAACAATGTGACATGTTACTTTATGTTCTGTGTGCTTAAGTGTTCACCAAATCGTGAGCAAATGAACCCACGGTAAAGCTGTGTCAGATCTATTTTTCAGTCAAACACTATCTGACAGTGTCATCAACATTGAACTTGCGATCACGCGATCACTCTTTCGTATCTTTTTCGTGGACAATTAAAAGGTAAGACATTCCGCCCGGATTTTGAATGGCATAAAAAAGAATCTGACGTGCAATCGACAGGTCACTATTGATTCTTGCCGCATCCCTTTAACGACGGAAGGAAAAATATGGGTTTAATTACTGAAACCAGGTGAAAATAAAGCGGCAAATCCGATGGATTAACAGGAAAATGATACACATCAGCCGTGAACTAAAACGAATGAGAAAACCTGCAAGCGTAAGAACAGACGTTTTATGAGTTAAAGCCCATCCTAGAGGTAAATTACTGAAAAAAATCACTGCTTCAAAACTCTTCCTTAGTTTATATACAGTGATCCGTGAAACATTAGTCTTTATATAGGTCAAGGCAAGAAAAGTTCAAAGAACTTATTATAAAAGGTAACTGTGTTACTTCCCGTAACACAGCTACCTTTTATCTTAAGTTCTTTTAAATTTTCTTGCCTTGACCTATATAAAGACTAATTGTTACGGGAAGTAAAGAAATAGGATATATATTGAACGAATATTTGCAATTTGTTTTCACCTCGTTGTGAATGTATCTTAAATCCAGCCGACACCTTGAGGTAGATGTTTTGATCGTGTAGACAGTGATGCCTAGATGGAAGCAGATGCCCACATGGATTGAGAAAACATCGATTATGGAATAAGTAAATATTGTCGAGAAGTGTACGATGTAAATGAATTGGACCACAGTGAAAGGTACATCACTGCTCTCGCTTTCATGGCGAGAGCAATGCTCAGGAACGCAGGATGCGCAGATGTAATCTGAAGATATGTTCAGGCTTTCTTCGACATCAAACTGCAAAACATGAATTGAAAGCTACCTGCACAAGGGCAATAAATATGCCTAAGAAATGCATCCAAAAGTGCGCAATATTCTTTATCCACATCACAGTGTTATGACAGAGATGTTGCGAAGACCATAACCATATACTATCGTCAGCATAGAATACACTACCTACGCTAATTGTAGCACAGTGTGGGCCACCAAGCGATATCTGACTGTTAATAAAAACGGCCCACGTGAATTAGTTACTTGCATCGAAGTCCATATTGTCAAATAGAGGCTGAGGTTTCACCCGGAATGATGATCTGATATGTTTTTGTGCAATATCTATCAAGCTACTAGAGCTCTCAACATACCCCAAGGGACACGCGTATAAAAAAGGTCGAAAAGGTGAGATTCTAGAATTAGCAACCAGTGTGTGAAAATCCTTCCCCCGTTTAAAAAGCTAGGATAAAATTGTAACGCAGTTTGAGAGTGTAACCCAAATCAGTAACAATCGCAAAGGTAGGCGAGAAGATACCGTACGCGTAGTAAATGCCCTCAGTATCAGCTGGCTAGCCTACGGATTGCCATATGTCGAACACATCAAAGAGAAACGAACTCCTTGAGCTATGGTAAGGATGAAATACAAACTGCCCATATGACTAGCCTCTTTCATGCAACTAGCTAACACAATACATATCCATGAAATTCACGCTTTGGTTCTCTCAAAACAAGAAAAACACTTTTCAAGCTACATGCAAGACCATTCTAGACAGATTAGGCATGTCGACTCATGAGGCCAAATTTCTTGATGCCGGCTACAAACAACTAACTCCAGGCGAAAACGTCCACTTGACCCGCCTTCCAAAAAAGATGACGAAACAAATAAATGGCATTACAATCCCTGCACGTACGACACAACTTGAACATCTAGCTACAGCCGCCCTCTATTCTAAGAGTGGTCCTCCTGAATTATGAATTCCGGAAAGGGGCAAGCGCTAAAATCCCAACATTCAGCTATACTGCAGCACAAATGGCTCCATCGCGCTGGCCTTTCAGCACTGAGAAAGCAACGGAAAGGCCTTGAAAGCAGTCTCCGATTTACAGAAAGCATGAACGTTATTCAGAGCAGGGCGAACACCTAAGCAATGCTTTAGAAATTCCCTATCAGACTGCTGACACGAAGCCAGATTGGAAACACCAGATTTCCTAAAAGGCAGTGCATGGATGTATATTGAATGTAAAACAGCGCAAGAGAGAAACGTCAAAGCAGAAAACCACAGGATGAGCGGCTATTACGGTAGACCAAATCTCCCGTTTGGCTATAGGGATGGATGTATAGTGGGAAATGAAGCAGCGCACCGCTTACCTGGAGTGTATGAAAACGAGTGGCTAACCTCCAAGGTGTCATCTTCTGCTCCTCAATATATGGCGAAAAACTTCACTCAGTAAGGCAACAAGGAAAATACTTCCCACCTACACACCTCAGAGTTGCGTGGCAGGATACTAGGGTGTGAACAAAACCTCAAACCAACATATTCCCAAACGTATGCTCCCTAAAAATTTCATTTGAATACTAGTAGACTTGTACTTGTTGCGAACATGCTCCAACGACATGCTACACTAATGAGGGCTGTACCGGAGACACATCCCTACAGCTAGGCGCAACTAAATATAGGGAAAAGTGTGAGGCATCAGTCCTAGCTCAAAATCTGCAGATTCACTATCAGCTGGTATCCCATGCCATGGCGGCAGACATCGCCACTGGTATCCTGCAGTGATGTAACCATTTTCTCTGTTTATCAGTCTCTCATTTCGAGAATAAATTTTTTAAACAAGAAACATGAGAGGCAGAGATTAGAAGAGAGTCTCAAAGACAAGTAATCACGAAGCCACAGAGAGGCGAATCCTTTATACAGCCTGACCGTAAGCGCAGAATCGTAAACTCTAGATGAAGATTGAAATAATGGTGGCGAGGAAAAAGTTTAGATTCGTTTGAAGAAAGCCTTGGTGTAGAAGGTGGAGGCAAAAACAGTTATAATTGAGGCATATTTTTAAAGATCCAAAGTATCAAACACTACCAGTAGAAAACTGATAGAGGCCGACGAAAATTTCCGCTAGGGAATGTACGTCGGGGCTGCAGTGGGGTGGGCAGTCAACGAAAAATTTATACGCAGCTCACTGCGTGCAATCGTATTGGGAATCTGTCGCTTCATTGCGCAAAACGTATTCACGTATATACTCTACTGAGCGACTCACAGCATTTTATATTGTGGTTTGCTGGAACCGAATAACCGTTCGTAACCTAGATCGTACCCTACAATTGACTCCTGCAGCTACCCTCACCTGTCATCCTTGACCAGTTCGTCCATACTTTCCAAAGCTTTAGTATACTGTAAAAAATCAATTTCAGCAATACGCGATCACGGCACATGTGATCAACATAGTCAAACTAACAGCAGAATAAATAAAACGCAGAACGCGATAGACTTCAGCTGAGCCATCGCGTACGGTAAAAGTAAAGAGACTCCTTATGTTTTCTGTTTGCACAGGTTATTGGCTGATATTTCAGTCGTCCTCCTTCAGTATTTGTTATTGTTTCTGTTACAAAGAGCAAACAAGAGCTGCGTATTGAGTAGATTAATATTTTAGAAAACAAAACAGTTAAAAAGTCTGAATAACAATAAACGAACATGTTTCGTTCAAAATCGAAGTTACGCTCAGTAGCAAGCTCACACTTTGCCATCCAGCTCCAAAAAGATGATCGTTTTCGAAAAGCGCATATTATTCGCACTTGAGAGATGACCCGCTCACTACATGTCAATCAGTGATGCCAGTCTAACGAAGACCTCCATGCGGTGTCGCATGTGCGTACATGTCGTTCAAGAACCAAGTGAAAGTGTGGCAGCAAGTACACCCAGGCGGCCCACTGTGTTGCAGTTGCATTCAGATCACGAGTTCTATGAGGCTTACTAGCGTTGTATGAGAAAACGATTTGTCTCCCGACATAATTTATGCTGCACCCTCATGGCTCGGCTAAATACACTACATTCTCGTCTGGATGTAAGGAATTCATGCTCGGAAAAGAATCAGTGCGTTGATAACGCAGTTAGAGTTCTCCTCTGCCACAATATGAGCGGACATTTATCAAAAGGGAGTGTGCACTTATCCAATTATCCGTACTCTATGCGACACACGCGGAAATTCATTATTAATATAAACAGCGCGAACACGAAGACAAGGGACAAGAAACAAGAAAGCCACAGTACATGCGCTGACTCACAACTAAGCCTAAGCCGTTTACTTCAAGGCCCAGAAAAACAAACATGAAGAAAACGAAACAGTCACGTGAAACAACCCCTGGGTTCACCTGCTGCATAAAAAAATTACTTTAAAAAATCACTGAAAAAAGACACCTATTTGATTGAAAGAGCAAGAGAAGTCTTGCTGACAGACTTATTGTCCGTCGAAATGAAATACAATTCCACTATCTCTCTCGTTATCTTCTCTTTGTGGCGATACAATATCTTAACACTGTCAAACTTAGGAGCGCACTTCTTCTTCTCCTTCTTCATTATTTCACATGACAGGCAATGTGATACCAGAAACGTTTTGTCCTTTCCACTTTCCAAGTTGTTACCGTGTTCCTGTAGTCTCTTATTTATACACCGTCCGGTTTGTCCTATATAACTGGCTCCACAAGAGAGTGGAAGCCTATACACAACACCTGTCTTGCATCCAACATATGGGTTTCTTTGTTTCACCCCACATTCTTGCTTCTTCGCTTCTCTTTCCCTTTGAAAGCCCGGCAGATCCTCTTCATCTTGAGCGGGGCGGTCAGTGCGACGTCCACATTATACCTCTAGCCTACATTTTTGAGGCCATGCTAAATTCTGTGCACATATGGTACCACTGCAACCTTTCTCTTCCTCTCACCCATGCTGGGCAGGGATTTCAGTCTGTGCTTCTTTTAAGTCTCTTCAGTACCCGGCAACTGGCCTCAATAATAACTGGCTCCCGATAACCGGCCTTTGCAATTCTCGTCACTTGTCTTTCAAAACTCTTGCCCATGCAGTGGTAACAAGATTTCTTCAACGCATTTAATAAGCATGTGTTTATAATCCCATTCTTCACTAATTTGGAATGTCCTGAATTGGAGCCTAGCAACGGCTTCATCGATCTCGGGTTGTATTCCCAACAAACATGATAATTCACCGAATTGAATCAAAATATCTAAATACTGTAACCGATCGACCACTGGTTTCTCAACAGTAAATTCCAGCCCGGATCCACACTCAGAAAAAAACATCCATAATGTCCTTCATTCGTTGATTGAATCCTTCACGGTCCGTTAATACAAAAAAGTCGTCCACATACCTGTAGGTGGAATAATGTAAGCCCTCCAAGTTACCCTTCAGGTGTCTATCCACGTACATTAAGATGTCACTCGAGACCGGTGCAATACTCGACCCAATGCATACTCCAGCCTTCTGCGTATACAGCTTGTTCTTCCAGCCTATGAAGGTGGATTCCAGGCAAAACCTCAAAAGTTCAAAGAAACTTTCAACACTTACACCTGAGGCGTCAATGAAGTCACATTCATTATTGTCTTCTGTAATGCACATTTGTACACGCTTAAGGAGGCAGTCATGGGGGAGGCTATATTATAAATCCTTGACATCCATGCTGAAGCCGACACATTTTTTTTTGGGTTGTGTTCTTTGAGGAACACGACAAGGTCTTCAGAGTTTAGTAGCCTTAAAGGGTCTGATAAAGTCAACGAGGAAAGGTGTTTCTGGAAATATTTAGACACCAGGTGCTGCCACGTGCTCTTCTAAAATACGATGGCTCTGAACGGAACTACTGGTTTATGGGTTTTTGCCGAAAAGAATACTTCCAAATGTAATTGCTTGCATTGTTTCACCTGTTCACGTATCCGTTCAAGCCCAAGATCATCTAGAAGAGCCATAGCCCTCTTTTTTATCATGGTCGCTTTCATAGGAAACCTTTTGAAATACTTCTCAACAGCAGCCTCGGCTTTTTCTTGAAACTGATTCTCAGAAAAAATAGTAAAATACCCTTCTTTATCTGATAGTATAACTCTGAGGTCTCTTGAGGCCATCCATTTAGCAATATAGTTAATAGGGCACTGTTTCCCCTTTAATCCTTCTTTTGTGTGCTCTAGCACTTCCAAGCACTCATGGATGCACCGCGACCTATCAGTATCTTCAACTCTATTTGCAATACAGCGGTACATGGTCACCTGTTCAGCCTCATCAACTCTAGGCTCAAAAGCATGCTTAGGACCCAGCCTCAGCATCTTATCAATATCTAGAGGTGTATCTTCATCTGCGAAATTGAATACCTTGCCTTGCTGATCTTTGTTTACCTTCTTTTTCCGTGGAAGCAGAGGTAGAACCACATTCCAAAGGAATTCCGTCAATCTTTCACTCAGGGCACTCCACTCTGTGTACTTGCGACACGCACGCGGCTTGCTATACATGCACTCACACACGAGTCGTAGACAATCCTTGAAATGGCGGGCTTGCCTCCACATCTTCCACGTAAAAAGAAGGTAAACAAAGATCAGCAAGGCAAGGTATTGAATTTCGCAGATGAAGATATACCTCCAGATATTGATAAGATGCTGAGGCTGGGTCCTAAGCATGCTTTTGAGCCTAGAGTTGATGAGGCTGAACAGGTGACCATGTCACGCTGTATTGCAACTAGAGTTGAAGATACTGATAGGTCGCGGTGCATCCATGAGTGCTTGGAAGTGCTAGAGCACACAAAAGAAGGATTAAAGGGGAAACAGTGCCCTATTAACTATATTGCTAAATGGATGGCCTCAAGAGACCTCAGAGTTATACTATCAGATAAAGAAGAGTATTTTACTATTTTTTCTGAGAATCAGTTTCAAGAAAAAGCCGAGGCTGCTGTTGAGAAGAATTTCAAAAGGTTTCCTATGAAAGCGACCATAATAAAAGAGAAGGCTATGGCTCTTCTAGATGATCTTGGGCTTGAACGGATACGTGAACAGGTGAAACAATGCAATCAATTACATTTGGTAGTATTCTTTGCGGCCAAAACCCATAAACCAGATGTTCCGTTCAGAGCCATCGTATCTGAGAAGAGCACGTGGCAGCACATGGTGTCTAAATATTTGCAGAAACACCTTTCCTCGTTGACTTTATCAGACCCTCAAAGGCTACCTAACTCTGAAGCCCTTGTCGTGTTCCTCATAGAACACAACCCAAGAAAATGTGTCTGCTTCAGCATGGATGTTAAGGATTTATATTATAGCCTCCCCCATGACTGCCTCCTTAAGCGTGTACAAATGTGCATTACAGAAGACAATAATGAATGTGACTTCGTTGACGCCTCAGGTGTAGGTGTTGAAAGCTTCCTTGAACTGTTGAGGTTCTACCTGGAATACACCTTCATAGGCTGGAAGAACAAGCTCTATACTCAGAAGGCTGGAGTATGCATTGGGTAAAGCGTAGCACCAGTCTTGAGTGACATCTTCTTAATGTACGTTGACAGACACCTGAAGGATAACTTGGAGGGCTTACATTATTCCACCTTCAGGTATGTGGACGACGTTTTAGTATTAACAGACCGTGAATGATTCAATCAACGAATGAAGGACATTATGGATGTTTTTTCTGAGTGTGGATCCGGGCTGGAATTTACTGTTGAGAAACCAGTTGACGATCGGTTACAGTATTTAGATATTTTGATTCAATTCGGTGATGATCATGTTTGTTGGGAATACAACTCGAGATCGATGAAGCCGTTGCTAGGCTCAAATTCAGGCATTCCAAATTAGTGAAGAATGGGATTATAAACACATGCTTATTAAATGCGTTGAAGAAATCTTGTTACCACGGCATGGGCAAGAGTTTCAAAGACAAGTGACGAGAATTGCAACGGCCGGTTATCGGGAGTCAGTTATTATTGAGGCCAGTTGCCGGGTACTGAAGAGCCTTAAAAGAACGCAAAGACTGAAATCCCTGCCCAGCAAGGGTGAGAGGAAGAGGAAGGTTGCAGTGGTACCATATGTGCAGAGAATTTCGCATGGCCTCAAAAATGTAGGCAAGAGGTATAATGTGGACGTCGCACTGACCGCCCCGCTCAAGATGAAGAGGATCTGCCCGGCTGTTCAAAGGGAAAGAGAAGCGAAGAAGCAAGAATGTGGGGTGAAACATAGAAACCCATATGTTTGATGCAAGACAGGTGTTGTGTATAGGCTTCCATTCTCTTGTGGAGCCTGTTATATAGGAAAAACCGGACGCTGTATTAATAAGAGACTACAGGAACACTGTAACAACTTAGAAAGTGGAAAGGACAAAACGTTTCTGGTGTCACATTGCCAGTCATGTGAAATAATGAAGAAGGAGAAGAAGTGCGCTCCTAAGTTTGACAGTGTGAAGACTTTATATCGCCACAAAGAGAAGATAACGAGAGAGATAGTGGAATCGTGTTTTATTTCAACGGACAATAAGTGTGTCCGCAAGACTTCTCTTGCTCTTTCAAGCAAAGAGGTGTCTTTTTTTAAGTGATTTTTTAAAGTAATTTTTTTATGCAGCAGGTGAACCCAGGGGTTGTTCCACGTGACTGTTTCGTTTTCTTCATGTTTGTTTTTCTGGGCCTTGGAGTAAACGGCTTAGGCTTTGTTGTGAGTCAGCGCAAGTACTGTGGCTTTCTTGTTTCTTGTCCCTTGTCTTCGTGTTCGTGCTGTTTATATTAATAATGAATAAGTACCAACTCGCCCAACAAAGTATCTTGATACACGCGGAAAAACTCCGACACTCAAGATTCTGTTAAAGAAAATATGCAGCCACGGCAAACGAAAACCCATGACCGTAGGCTGTTAGATGGCGACTGCTCCTTATTTGACCCCAAAGCTTACGCGCCGTTTCAATCAATTTCATGTTTATTTTCCATCAATCATATTAAACGTGGGAACAAAAAGCCTATCTGAGGCTTAACGGGCGTCCCTGAACTCTACAGTACATTCTTCGTGCATAAAACCCAAACACTGACAATGCTACAGCACATGTTAAAATTTGGGAGGAACAACCAAATGTCAATAGCTTTGAAACACTACTGTTCAGGGCATCAAAAGACATAACCGCCAAATTTCATAGGGAAGGCATCACAGCATGGTTGACTGATAGAACAATTAGTAATTGTTGATATGAAAATTGTACATTTTAGTGATAGATGGTGTATGTGCAATAGATTTTATGCAAAACTTAAAAACGAAAAAAGCAGTTCTTTATTATTCATACATGATTGTAACTGTTTTAAGTTAACGGCAAATTATAGAAGAGCATTTGTCTGTTGTAGTTAGCTCTCATTCGAGTGAAGAACCAATTGTCTTCTATGCGCATATTTTTAGAGCGTTCTCTACGTAATAGCCTACAGAAATTGGCTGGATACGCAGTATCTTGGTTTATGTTTCATTTGTTCTTCTTACGCAAAATGACAGACTACAATTGCACAGTTGATACAATGTGTAATGCCTCAAAAACAAGTTTGGTGTGTGCATCACTTCGATTGCTGGTATTATAATTGCGAGAAATTTTTATTGTATTCGAAGCTTGTAATATTGGAGATAGTTATTTTACCCAGATAAAGAAACAATAATTTATAACATTAGAGAAAAATGAATAGTGTAAAAGTTTTTTGTGGATATTACAAAGTAGTACTGATCCTTTGACAGTACATCTAGAACTATTGATTTTTGGCGGCTATATTAAGAACATGAATATTATATAGGCTTTCGTGAAATGTGACAGAAAGGCTTTTAACAGGAACCGAAATGTGTAGTTTAAACGGCCCGATTGATAAAATTAACTCCGAAACAGACATCCTGTGGTGTCTAGACAGCAGACTTTGATTTCTTTCTATTATTATTCAGCGCATTATAAAGAGACCAGTGCTGTAAAAAATATGAGAAGCTCTTTTCATCTACTTCTAACCTCTATAAACATGGCGCCTTAAAAATAGGCTGCTGTGATCAGCGTAGGTGACAAAAGTTGTATTAGGGTGAATATTTGCACCTGGAATTGTATCTGAATTTTTGTGCCTGGATTCATACTAATGTCAATTTATTACAGAATAACAAGTACCGGAACAAGTATGCTCCATTGCGATTCGTCGGCAGAAATATGCCTTGGAACAGACACTCTGCTATTAATTAGAAAAACCTGTTATAAAGCTCTAATACTCTACGTGTCATATGTCCCAAAAAGCTCACTTTGCGGGGAAAAGGTAGATCTGCGGGAAATGACGTCGACATGCGCGAACAATTGATCTGACGACCAAAACACAGAGCGAAATTGTTATCGACAGAAGGATGCACTCTCCACCTCTGGATTCGAAGCCGAAAAAACACTCGTTCGGTTGTTGAAAAAGGAACCACACCAGCAGCAGACGCAGTTGCACTTCCCTCAGAGAGACCATAACCTAAGTTCCTCGTATCAAATTTATCAGGAAAGTATCAAGATCAGGCACTGTCTCGTATTCACGTCACCTTAAAGCTGCGGCGCACACCACTGTGTGGAGTAGCTTTATTGGCGCAAAATAGTCGAATACAATCGTTCTGTCAATAACCTCACCATTACAAGTAAAATGAAGAGCCGTCTAGAAACTTCGGATTCTGATGAGTTCCCTGTGTAGCAGCTAAATGCTAGATAGCAGAAAGCAGTAGCCCAATGATAACTCAAATAAATCATCAATATTGAAACAGACGTTTTCTATTTGTCCGCGTTCTTTCCTAAAACGCCGTGGTTTATTCTAGTATGCAGGTGTTAGAGATGCTGTTATTACCCAACTTTTCTCAGCTTCTCTCCTGTTGCAGTCTATCAGGTGAATAGATGTTGTTTTCATAATCGGACATGAAACCAGCGTTTCTATATACAGCCCCCTTGTTTTAGGGTTGAAGTCCGTTTCGCCTGTTTCAGTGAGAAATGAGGCCCTTTATTTATTCATAACGAATGAATAATGCGTAAATCATGTATTAAAACAACGTTTCTTGCGACCGGTTAGTTTTCTCACTTATGCATCACATTTTGTTTGCAACAAAAAAGATGAAAAACGTAATTAACTGTTCCAAGTAGGTTTCATTTAAACCGTACGATATGATGCAGCAAACAGGAAATTCATGAAAAAGTAGAAATTGTAATTTGTAGCATAAAACGCCGCGTGGAAAAGACAGACAGCGTATCAAGGTCTACGATGCTCTTACTGCTATGGTCAAATGTTTTCTGCCTTATTTGTGGCATAAGGGGTCACTGCAAGTAGCAGAATAGCCAACTACATTTTCACTGGGCAAGAAGAGGCTCTTTTAATAGCAGTGCTGAAAGTTGGGCAGAAGCAGCGTAATATTGGAATGGCTTTTTTAAATATCATAACCTGTTTTCTTATTATACATCCATATGAGGCATTTTGAGCAATGCAGAAAAAAGAATGCAGTGCCGACGCAAAAAAAAAGGAGAGAAGAGAAGCAGATTATTGCCTGGGACAAATAAATCACAAACATATTGTGATTTTGTGTTGGACAAACATCACCACTCTAGGAAACACCAGTAACCGCATTAAGATGACTGGAACTCAGGTGCAGGCGAAAGTGCCTGGGTTGCGTTTTAAAGCATAAAACGTATCCTTAAAGATCGCCGAACACATTACATCTATAATGAAGCTGTAAATACGTATAATACAGCTGTCGTGGCATGTGCACCAGTGTCGTAACACACCGGCCAGCAAACCTGCCACCAGCCTTGACGAATAATGCAGCACGTCAATTTGCCTGATATAGAGGAGAGCATCAACACTATTACGATAGCTACAGCCACAGGAGCTATAGAAAGGATCACCAAATGTTTACCGACTCAGTCGCAGCGATTTCAATGCTGACAACACTACAGAGAAAAGATGCAGTGGTCAACGTCGTGAAAAGGTTGAATCAAATGTGGTAATTTGGAAGACAATTTCAAGCTTTATTGACACCGCGCGATAGTAGCAAACATGAGGGTTTAGAAACGCAGCCGCGCACATGGCTTCTAGGAAACTGTGGGCCTGCGGAGAGGTACAAAGCGCCCTAGCTCAACTCCCTGCCGTACCAGATGGACTCAAATATCTATCAAATAATGCTCAATGAAGCCTCGCCTAGCATAGCATCGATGCAGTACGTTCTTATCAAAATAAAAGACGACAGCAGGCTTAGGTTATCTAAAGCAACGCGTAAGCTGGTGTTTGAGAATATTATAGAGCTCACTCGACCCCAACATATCTGGGGTGTCCGGTATCCTTACGGAGGGAACAAACAGGCGCAGACCGCAGCTCAGGGTAGACTGTTTATTTACGTCAGAGAGTGTGAGCGTATGAGCTCGAGAGAAGGGAGAGAGAGAAATGTGCTGATGATGATAGCACTCGTGTATGGAAGCGAAACCGAAATTTGTGCGGAATACAGAAATATCTTTCTAAACAAAGTAACAAACGCAAGCACAATGCACGTAATATACAATCGGGTTCTTGGCAGCGAGGAATGAACAAAAAATAGGAAAGGTGCATCCCCTGTAAGGAGCAGTCTGCAGCAGACCTCTAGCATTGCACTTATTATGCACAAGCACGAGTAATAATGGAGTATCGTCCACATGCGACATTTTTGTCGTCGTACGCCAGACTCCGTAAAGCGTCCCAATACATTCCTTCCAACAAATGACAGTGAGAGCGGCCAGCTTAGCGTAGAGTACAAGAGCTGAATTAACCAGCCCATGGTCTCCACGTTTTCAATAACAGAAAGTACAAACAGGGGAAGTGAGAAAAACTGATAACATGTGAAGAGTGGCGGCGAAGCTAAAAGCCTATAGCACCAGAGTGCTATGATTCCTAAAACAGTGGCCGACGGCCATGTCTTTCAATCAGTTAATGTATGTAAACAATTCATTTTTTCTAGAGGCGCCCCACAGTCAAGGTTCCTTACATAAAATGCTGAAAATGTAGAGAAAGGAACCGCCGAAACACATAGATTACCGCCATGGAGGAAGTTCTTTCAAACGCCATTTTCGTGCTCTACAAAATCAAATATAAATATTGTACTCTGCAGATTGAAAAGAAGAAGAATAATAAAGCTGCTTACGCTGAATAGCGCCGGAGGACTTTTTTGGTGAAGGCATGTGGACAACGTTTTGTATAAAAATGTTTTTCGCGGTCCACTTTCTTCAGTTCATAAGTACATACAATTTAAATCTACAATTTATAAACTTAATGTTTACTTTTTGTGCTTGCCATGAAATGTTGCCAGCAATAGTACCTTTAGATGTCCAAGAACATACGAGTGCCATGAAGCACGCGATTCTGAAACTTTTTATAGGTGTTACATGCTGTTTGTTTTTAATACTTTTACAGTTTGCACGTGCTTCTTGAAAATGTGGCTAACATCCGACGTAATTCGCAGAACATTGTTTGCTTCTCTGGATGTTTTCAGAGTTTTCCAATCACTTGCAACACCGAAGAAGAAAGCGCATTGTGAAAGAAGAAAGAAAAGCGTAATTCACATGTGGCAATGCAGACCTTTCCTGTCTTCATCCAGTTTTTTCATCCTGGCTTCATCCAGTCATCCAATCTATTGTACTTGCTGTTGTCACGCAGGAAAGCAAAAGTACTATTTCTGGTTACCCAGCAAAACATATGTCACGCGTTGAACCCACATAATTTTTTCTACGTTGCAAGAAGCACAGCGAGTTTTTTATTACATGCTGTCTGAGAGGCCATACTCGCACAGCCATTTTGCCTTGATTACGTGATTAAAAAATCGCCTGGGAAGCTGACTATGCCGCATGTGATCCGTGCCTTGTCCCTGTAACTGCAGGCCGTGCCGTGTCCCTGTAGTTTTTCCAGAACACTGTTGGTGATTCGCACATTTAAATGGAGGCTTACATTATTCATCCGAACACTGCGGTCTCAACTACCACTGTGAATTTCAAAAATGAACGAAGCGCTAACAAGACATTCACATGAAAGTAGACACGCGCAACGCTTACTAACAAATGACCCTTCATTGAAGGGAAGGACACAATATATCGACACACAGCGGAGGCGCTAATCATAAAAAAAAGTAATAAAGATAATAAAGGTATAAATTAAAAGTACAAGAGGCGGAGGCACTTAAGAGCATGCTGGGAGGGTTAAATCGGTATTTGTGCCCTGTTGTCATCGCATGGCGCAAAACTTCTAAGTCGCAAATAAATTCAAAGTTCCCGTAGTATTTTCAGCCCCTTGCCAGCTTGCTTCCGTGTACCCTCGGATTATTAACCAAGTGTCAGGAAAGGAAACGTGTGGAACACGTCACGCCCAACCGTAAGTCGGGTGCAATGAAGGCGTTGTCTAGCAGATCCCGCACACGTGCGGTAAAGTATACGTCGGCCAAACTGGAAGATGTTTCAATGAGCGTTTGAGAGAGCACAAGCAATCGCTTGAGAAACGTACTATATCTAATCTGCCGAATAATTGCAAGACGTGTGAATGCATACTTCGCCTAAAAAAAGTACTGCACTAGGTAGAAGCTTAGACAGTGTAACTCGTGAGTTAAGTGAAGCCTTTTTCATAAAAAGGAAAGGCCTAGATTGCGTCAGCGACCCGTCCAAAGTGCAATATCAGAGTCAATTTTCTTTCTTAGAGGGGCGCAGTTGAATTTCGTGCATGAATTTAGAACCCCAAAAATGCGCAAGCGTGATGAGTTGAAAACAGTTATGTCTTTTTTGCTGAGGTGCTTAAAGTATGTTTTTTTTATAATTGTTTGTCCCATAACTTTTTGTGATTGTCGGCTTTTTTTAAGTTTTTGTGAATGTCTTCATGTTCATCTAGCTCTTTACACCACGTGCCATAGATCACTTTGTTTTCCGAACCATCGTTTCTAGCCTATTTTCCCGATCATGACTGTTTTCATCAGTTTTATGCCTGTTTACTTTTATCGGTTTGATGGTCTTTTCACCTTGTGACGTTTGCTGCCTCTGATTAGCGCCTACACGTCGTGCCTATATATTATGTGTTCTCTTCAATAAGCGCCATTTGTCAGTAAGCGGTCGTCCTGTGTCCTCTCTTGAGAATATCCTGTTAGCGCTTCGGCCATTTTTGAAATGTTGGCCGAAGTAGCCCAGCAAACGTTCTTGAATACCGCAATAAACCAGGTTGTTTCGGTTATAGGCCCCTATGCCCGTATACAGGACGGGTGTCTAGGTACTGGTTAATCCTCTGAGCGTTTGTTCTTGCAGGCCTTCTGGTTTTACATTTGACGTCCTAAATATGAGATGGTATTTGTTCAATCGATATTCTGTGCCGGACATGCAATTAACCACACTTGACCTTGGTTAGCCAGGAAGTGTCGCTATTTATACCCTACATTTAAATGCTGATGATATTGCTTGCATGTTCTAGTTTTCATTATGTTGTGAACTTTTGCTGCAAATAAAGTGCGCCCTGAAAGGCTTGTAGTATTTTTATGGACTAACTAATCATACGATTCTCATATAGCGCGATATTAAAACTATAAAATTTAGGCGATCTTTCAAGTCTGTAAAATGCTTTGTTAATTTACTATAATTTACATAAAGACATTTTACGTTAATATAAAGACTAAACGTAAGGAAAACCCCAGCGAAAGACCCGTATGAGTCACAATAACCTTATACAGATTTCTCGTACTAAAGTAATACATATCTCATACAATCTCATATGTTTTCCGTGAAGAATGATACACGTGTGAAATTATATGAGATTTATACGAGTTCAGAATGAGTTTATAATAAAAAATTTTTGAGAGGTTATCGTGAATAATATAATTTTTTCCCTAGAGGAGGGATAAATATCAAGGAAAACCTGTAAATATATTTATTTCATAATTGAAAATTATGTCGCACTCTCAACCAGGTTCGAAATTGGAAACACAAATGCGCAGATTACATACGTTAAATATTGTTCAGCATTATTGGTAGCCATTGAGGTCCCGCGGCTGCTGCGGCAAATCAGACGTACTTATTCTCTGAGCTACTGAAGCAAAACGCAGTGAAACAAAATTACCTAACAGCTAAATCTGCTGTCAATTTTCAGGAACGCGCTCTTTAGTAACGTTGGAAACTTGCTGAAACGTTCTTCGCCAGCTCGGTCGCAAAAGAGGACACACATTTTGCGGTGTATAATTGTTTGTGCTTTATGAAACGGTGTTACCTAACTTGCTTTGAAAACGGCGAAAGTGTCTGATTTAGTTTTTCATAAAAATTGAGAATTTTATCTAATAGCTGTTTTTTGAAATCAAAATTGTTACATCTCATTCCCTGTGGCCAAAGTATCTGAGCAGCCATGGAAGTTCTGGACTTGTAGTCTGTGTTCTGGTGCTATTCTATTGGCCAAAATTCTAACATAGTTTTCCGGAACCCTATCCAACGGTAATAAAAGGACGCGGAAATAAAATCAGTTCAAGCACTTGCTCAAGAACGAGTTCAAATTCAACGTATCCTTCCTGTTGGCCTTAATTGATAGCAATGGCTGACCTCTGACCTAATCAGTGCCTAAATTTGTCAGAGCTTGGAAGTCGTTTTCTGATTCTTTGCTACTACCGTTATCAAAACAATAATCAGTAATAACTGCGGTATCCCACTAATACCGCCAAATTTAGGCTTGTCATATCTTAAGTTTAACGTCATTAAATTGTCATTTGAGATAACCTCGATCTCAACGGTCTTCTCTACCAATCCGCGTTCGAGAACAAAGCGTTGCACCTTTACACCGAAACTGCAATTTACATTGTATCTGCCTACGCGGGCTTGCATGTTCTGCCTACCGTTGCACACCATCGTTCAGTTCTGAACGCTGACGAGTAAAGTTCGACAGAAGGAGTGAAACCTTGCTTTCTCACGATGCCTCATATACGTGAACAAAAACTGCCAGTACAGGCTAAAATATCTTCGATAACGCAGATGCCAATACTGAAGCTGCAGACGGAATCGCCGGAGCTTCACGGCAATTTTAAAACATGAGCGTCAACTGTCAGTCTGGTTTTTACCCTGCAGAAAGGCTTTAATATCACTCCGAAAGTTCCTTCTTTGTGAAAGTCCACTTTTAATACTATATGTCAGATAGGGAATGAATTTTTGAAAGGGAGCAAGAGATTGCGGCGGGATGGCGTAATGCTTCCTTCTAACAAGAATCGACACTGAATTTTATTATATTCTTTTGCGCGAGGGAATAGCGGCCTCCATATTCTCTCCTCTTGGCAGTCACATGAGTTATTTGAATCGCGGCTTCGGCCAATGTGGCACTAAAATTGTGGAAAGTTTGAAGGATTGCACTATCTGCCAAAGGAGCAATTGCTAGCACGAGGGCAATAGAAGCACAGATGGTTTGTCATATTTGACGAGTTGTTATTTTTAATACTAAATTTGCGCACTCCCAATTGGGTTTTAAAATGCATAGTTTCATACTTTGGCTAGTAATTTGATGTTTGCAATAACTAAGAACTAGGTAGCTCAGGTGGTATTTTGTTAAGCCGATGAGATCTTACATCCGTTCTCGCAAGCTTGTGTTGTGATGCCATTTGACACGGAGTTGCTAACAGAAAAATTACTCTTTTAAAATCATATGAACTTGCCTTCTCTCATTGATCTCCGATTATTTCTATGTGGTAGCAATCAAGAGCAAAATACGCCACCAATGTTCGTTTCTGAGTCGTGAGGAAGGTGGAGGGCGATTTAGTAACCCTGCCGCAAGGAATGTTTGCTGAAAAAGCTCGGGAAGCTGTAAAGAACTTCAAATCGAATAAATTTCGGTTCAAATTCTAAAGAAAGCAAGCGATCACGCGCCTGAAACGAATGAACCTAGATGCTCTGGCGATGGCTGTCTCAAAAGCTTAGTCGCTCCTTGGAAATGTTTTCCACCTCCAAAACACAAACAAAGGATTGCCATCTCCATGCTATTATTTCCGATAGGGGTTGCTCGAATCAATCTTTGGGTTCCAGTTGGGTTACGGTTCGGCCAGTTGGTACATATTGACGAGGATTAAAACCAGCGGAAAGACGCAGACAAAGAGAGAAGCACACAACACAAGGCTGGACTGACAACTGCGTTTATTGTTAAGAAACTGACATTCATATACACACTTCAGCGAAGAAGCGACACGTGCGCACGTGGCAAGAGAAACAATAAAAAATACGAATGATAATCACGGGGAAAATTACCTTATTAACATGCTATCTATGTGCGCTGTAAAGAGTTTAGGAACTGAAATTCTTTATCGTAGAAGGTGACAGAAGTTTCGCTAACACAAGCCTTATCATTTTTAATAATGTGAAAAGCTTCCAGGATTTCGCTTTGACTCTATTTATTACCCAGCCAAAGGATGACTGTTTCCTTAAGCAGCGGCCTGCATTTATGCTTCTGGCAGTCATTAGGCAATTTGGCTGTCAATTCGTCGGAAAGTAAGGATCTTTCATGCTCACGAAGTTGGGCATTTAAGCACCGTCCGGTCTGTCTAACGTACCATCTTTGCTAAAAGCAACCAAGCTCCATGTTTAGCTTATCGCTTGTATCCTAAAGTAAACACGAATTCCTAGAGTATCACAACTTGTTCAGAAGTTAGGACTGCAGCTCGCGTTTACTTTTTACAGGTTTACAGCTTCAGAAGTGGTACGGATTCTCTATTACCTGGCTGAAAAGCGGAGCACGAGCCTGGTTATTTTTGGTAAAGATGGTGCATATTTCCGCATGATAATAAAATACAATACACACCTTGAGTTGCACAGGGTACAAACTTCTTCTCATAGTTCACCGTGCACTGTTACTTTGCCTTATTGCAAAATGTTCGTCACAAACTAGCCAATTAACGTGGAGCTGAAAAAAACCACTTGAACACTTCGACGATTGGCGACCTTTTTTATGTTGTGTGAAAGCGCGTGCAGGTAAGGCGTGACTTCGATCTTTCTTTTTTCAATTTTGTCTGTCAGTTTCGTTTGAAATCTCTGAGAAACTGCCTTAAGCAGTTTTTCAGAGATTTCTTTAATTACATGCACAAGAAACCCTCATTCCAATAAACGTTGCACAGCTGCAGAAAGCTATCCTGCACGGTGTGAAAGCAGCTATTCTGCAACGCGTTCTTGAGACACAGGTTAGCTATGCTCCTTTTAGTTAACTTTAAATGACATGAACTGGCATTTGTACGTGTAGCATGGGCTCATCAAAGATGCCCATTGTCATATGTCAGAACAACGTCTAAAAACCTGATACTCTTGCGGTCTGGTAGCTCCTGAGTAAAAGTTTTAGAACATGATCTAAAGCAGTCCAAAATGTCAGCGGCTGCATCATGGAGATTGTCATCGGGAGGAATATTCAAAAGTACCAAGGAGTCATGAACATATCTGAAGATAATAGTCACACAGGTCATTTCCAATAGTCGTTTAAGTAGGGTGTCGAAGCGGGCTAAATAATGTTGGTTGAAATGGGCGCATTGGCTATGTTGTCATGACGGTGAACCAATCTAAATCTTTTCTTCGGCACAGAAATGCACACATCGCATAGCGCTCTGAGTATTATCGTAAGCTTTAGCTGTAAAGTGAGGGCGGCTTGCAAAATTAAAAACAAGCACGAATAAATGTCACTAGGTTAGTTGTCGCCTAAACCCATTGTCTTGTCGGATATTACAAACTTGTTTTGCTGCATTTTTCTAAAATATTTTGACATCGACTCTTGGTAAAGAGGGCGATCGTGAAAAGCAATATATTAAATAAACGTTGCTTTGTCATATCTATATGTTTAATGTTTTGTAAGACAAAATGCGAAAATTGTACAGAAGTGTCTGCAAGAAAAGCGAAAAGCTGTTTATTAACCCATTGTATCAGGTGGCCCAGCGTTCTGTCGTCAGACAGGTTTCGATCCGCGCGTCGAAACAGCTTCGTCATGTCCTCAACATACATCAAAAACGACTCGTTTGGCAACAGTACTCGGGATTGTAAAGCCCGCTCTGCTCGTTCGCGCCTATCCAGGCAGACATGCGCCTCTAGGATAAGACGGCGGAATTGAGGCCACAATTTTCTTATGCTCTCTCGGTTATCATATCTCTTTAAAGCATGGTAGTCATGACAGAAAATGGCATTCAGTAGGTTGTTGTGGTCGCTCTACTAGTTACAGCACGTGCCTCGTTCAGACTGATTGAACCTGTTCTCTTCGTCTCCGTGCGAAGTGTCCTGGCACGGCTTCGGCACTCCGGAGTTAGAAGAGTGAACACAGGAGCACCTTGAAATACTCAAGTGGTGGCTTCGTGGCTGTCCGGAGGCTCGTTATCGAAGTGGACGGTAAGGGGTCGGACTCGGGAAGGTTTCTTCATGTGACGCAATGCGCTGGCATGTCTACAAGCAAGAGCTCGGTGTCGTTGGTTCGTGGAGGGGTCTGCAACATTGAGAGATCAGAGGCCCAGCACCCCACCAAAGCTGCCACGAAGATGTGGATTTGCGTGGAATGGTAAGAAGGCAGAGACAGAGTCCCAGCTAGAGAGGCCACAAGAGTCTAAATTCATCTCTGTCGCTACGTGAAAGCACCAGGTAGCATTATTATTACACAAGACATTCGCGCAGAGATTTACACTAGGTAAGTAGAGAAAATTACCAAATATGTGTTCACAAAAAGTTCATTTACATGCGGAAAATTGATCGATCACACAACACATGATAATTCGCACAGGAAAACAGCATCAATATTCACACTAGGTACTTGAAACACTTTGAAACTTAAAAAGCCCCCTCTCAAACTTGCTTCATGCCGGCCAGTTTCCCTAGCAAGATGCGTTGGAAAAGTTATGGAACGAATGGTCCTGGCAAAGTTTGAGTGGTTTTTAGAAAGTGATGCTCTTAATGGTGGCGGGGGGGGGGGGGCGAATATTACGACTGGGTTTCGTCATGGACGCTCTTCTATCGACAGGATCAGCAACCTTGTGGCGCCAGTAAAAAATGAAAAGCTTCAGCGTCCACTTGTAGCTGCTGTCTTTTTAGGTATAAAGCGGCTTACGACAAGGTCCTCTATGTTGCTATTCTTGATGAAATTGACGACTTGGGAGTTGGCGGCCGGCTGTACCTGTGGATTGTGAGCTATCTCAAAGGCCGCTCTGTTTACATGACTACGCCTGGTGGAGATACTACCCGCTATCAGGTCAGTCATGAAGTTTCATAGGTAGGGTTCCTCAGCCCAACTGTATTTAACGCTACGCTAATTGGCCTGGTGAATGAACTGCCGTCAAATATTTACAGCAGTACATATGCTGACAACATCTGAATCTGGGTTTCTTGTTCATTGTTGCTGGACATGAAGCCCACGTGCGCATTTACCATTGCGTCCATGCAACACACCACTCTCACGCACCGCACTGCATGTATCAGAGCAGCCGAACGGTGAAACAACTGTCCGGCACAGCAGTAAAACGAAACGATCACTTCCAGAGAGACTGATCTTCCCGCGGGAGAACAAGTTGTGCATAGGAATATTAAAAACGAAATCTCGTGTGCGCTGCAACATTGAGCACAGTGCTCTCTCTGTTCAACCGCTCAAAAATGCGGTGCAACAAACCATAATCTCCTAGACATAACGTGTTTGCAAAACATATGAGTGTTAGTGCAATCAAAAACTGATTGATTTATAGGAAGGGACACCTCACTTGTTTTATGGGGACACCTCAACTGCGTCGTGAGGGAAGCGAGGAAAGTGGGAGTGAAAGTGGAAAGAGAGAAAGAGGAGCCGTGGTTTCAGAGAGCAGCGCAGAATTTGCAGAGGGGAAAAGCGAAAGTCTGAGCGTTGTTGCTGCACAAGGCACATGGCGCTTCTCTTCCCCCTCCGTTGTGGTGCAGCGGTTAAGATAACCGACTTTTTTTTGTTTATTGCCTGACTTTTGCAAGGCAAAACAAACACACAAGACATTGATATAATAAGACTGCCAAGGGTTGGCTTCGTCGTTATAAAATTCTTTGAGATCCATCAAAGGTTCTACCTTTGGCAACCACTCAGGATTATCATCGACAATCTCGATAAACCAATGGACAACCTCGCGGAAAACATTTCGTGCAGGACGTGCATCAGGATCGCAGTGATATCCTGCCATGCGTGAACGCCATATACTATTGAGGCCCATTAGCATGACTTAATCATATGGAACCCCCTCCTCATTTTGCGTGGGTAAGTACCGTATTCCGTAAGGATTAGTAGGTAATTCTTTCTTCATGGTTCTTTGAAGTACGTCCCAAAAATAAACCCCTTCCCAAAAGTGAAGAAATACATGATCTATCGTTTCTGGCTATTTACAAGTTAAGCAATCCGCACCCCTCGGAAGCAATACACATTTTTCTTGCAAAAACACTTTTACTGGCAAAGTTTCAGTGTGCAACTTAAAAAAGCAAGTTTTAGCCGCTGCCGGCACTTTCATTCTCTTTACCCTCATCAGTACATTCCTGCCAGGGCCTCCCCTGTATATGGCCCTATAGATGGGCTCCTGAAGAACAACGTCGCACAAATCTTTGTATAACTTTTTCTTTTTCACAGTTGATAAATATTCTTTTGAAAATCTTGCATAAAGAAATCGCACGCTCTGAACAACTTCTCTAAAGTAACCAAAAATACCTCCCATGTAACATTCGGTTGGCATAACAAAATCTGGCAGTGCACGTCCAAGTCTAATTTGGCAGACAGCGAACAAAAATGTATCATGAACGGCACGCAGGAACAGAAATCTGCCGACAATCTGCCGCAAAGAAAGATGCCCTAAGCCCACGCCGCCATCCATGACACTTCTAAATTCGTAAGGCTGCATTTTTCCCATTTTGAAGCCCACACAAAAACCGCGAATATCCTATGCAGCTTCTGCACGCTCACTCTTGCACAGTGTAAAATTTGCATCACATACCACAGCCTAGAAAGGAAGAAGAGGTTGCACACTGTGACTTGCAAAAATTAATAAGCCAGTTCCTTTCCAATTATCTGCCCTTTCCCGCATGTCATCTGTGCATGATCTCCAATATGTCTCGCTATCACAATAGCATTCTAGTTACACGCAAAGGTACTTTGGCAGAGTCGTCACCCAGGACAAGCTTGCATAATAATCAGGAACATTTTGCCATCTACCATGCCAGAGTCCCAGGTGCTTGGACCAGTTTACCCTACTGCCTGTAACTTCGCTAAAGGGGTTTACAGAATCAACAACTTCGGTTATACCCTCGTGGTTAACCGTAAAAACCGCAACATCATCGGCGTACGTCAGCAGCTTCACTTTCACGGCTTGCAAACGAAAACCAGTAATGATTTCATTGTAAAAGCTATTTAGGCAAAGGGTTTCAATGTAAATGCAGAATAAAAGAGGGCTTAGGGGGCAGCCCTGCCACACCGAACGTTGCACGCTAATGGGGGCCGCCAGGTTTTAATTTACGACCAATCTCGTAGTGCAATTTCGGTACGCCAGGGCCACGCCCTCACGAATAACAAAAGCAACATTTATATGGTTCATTATACAAAGTAGAATTTTATTAGCGTTCTACTGCAGGCCCCGAATAAACGTTGTACCAATCCAAATCATGGGCAACACAATCGAACGCCTTTTCAAGGTCATGCTGCAGGATGGCCACACGGCCATTTATGACCCCCCCCACCCCCATCACAACATTCTAATACACTTCTCGCTTTGTGTATATTTGTAACAATGAGCCGTCCCTTTATCCCACACGTTTGATGTGGTGCAACGATTTCCTGCATTACCGACTGCAGTCTTCGTGCTAACACCTTCATATAATGTTTGTAATCAACGTTCGTGGGCGCAATTGGCCGGTATGATGTTACTTGTCTGCTTCATCAGTTTTCGGTATGAGGACTGTGTGGGATCTGTCATAAGAAGGAAACAGTTCGTTTACGTGATAAGCTTCGTAAAACACTGCAGTCAGGACTGGCGCTATTTCGAGTTTAAATTCCTCATAAAATTCCGCACTTAAGCCGTCTGGACCGGTTGAGTTTACCTGGTTTAAATTGTTTATCGCCAGTTCGACCTCTGATTCACTTATTTGCAGCTCTAATGTTTGTTTCTGTTCTTCATTTATTCTTGGTAGTGCCCCGAGCTACCTGTCCTTAAACGCTTTCGTATCAAAGTCGTGCAAAGCAAACAGTGTCTGGTACTATTGGAAGAATGCTCTCTGAATATGCTCATTGTCTTCCGGAAAGATGCCGGCGCATTCTATATATCCGATTTGATTTTTCTTCGCGTGCGCTTTTTCAATTCCTAGCGCTCGTCTCGACGGTGCCTCCCCTGCAGCTGTGTTTTCCGCTCTCGCACGCACAAGCTCACCGCGATAGGGCTCTTGCTCTACCAGTTCGACTGATGAGCGAGAGTACCCGATTTCGATCCCAACGGCCGGCTGCTGCGTTTCTATTGAGGTTCAACGGAGAGGCGTCTTTGCGCTGTGCGACACCGGTGCATGCAAATGATCCCGAGATGGTCGAATTTACTACGGAACCCTCCACTACTGCATCTGTTCTCGTTTTCGTTCAACTTTTCTCCTATCCCTTGCAGCCACTTTCAACGGAACCCTGTACTGAGCCCCCCCCCCCCCCCGCCCCCCCGCTGATAAAGATGTTTTGTCCTCCTCCATACAGTGCGGTAAAGGTGTCCACAAAACAAATACGACAAATACTGCGCCTTTCTTTTCGTATGAACCGATCAATATTATTATTACTCTAGTAGAACACAACTCATATCATAGCTCAGGACATCTTGCTTTAAGTTCGATAAGATTTCATCCTCACCAAGCATAGAGACATGGCAATTATTGCTCAGGATTGAGGGGAGCGTTCGACAATGTAAAATACGGCTATATCCTCTCTTACACCAGTCGCAGTAACTGTGGTTCAGAGGAGTTTCCTAATTCGGGGCTTCCTCTCTCAGCGGCTGACCCTCCTCCGGATCGATGATCAGGAGTATTGTCCTTACCGTATGGGAACCAGAGGTACACCAAGTGGTGCCGTGCTTTCGCCCTGGTTGTTCAACATAGCCGTGATGAACCTCCTCAGACTGCTGCAGCAGGTGAAGGGGGTTCACCATGGACTTTACGCTGATGACACCTCCCTCTGGATCAACACAGGATCCATCGCCGCAATCGAGGAGAGCCTTCAGCAGACAGCCACTATATTCGAGACATATGCTAACGCCAGCGAGCGCATGTGCACATCCCACCCTCAAATCGGAACTGCTACCCATTCACGCTGCCAACACCGATCCCACCTTGATAAACATCTCCTTGCGCGAGGGGCCTGTGCGAGTGTCTTAGGCCTGTATATTCAGTGTTGGCTGAAAGCAGACATGAAAATCGCTAAACAAGCGCCCTGAGGAAAAGGGAGACCACATTCTGCGTCGGTTATCAATCCGGCGCGGGGGTGTACGGGGATGACGAGCTCCGTCTTGCGCAGGCCCACGTTACAAGCCGCATCCTATATTCTACGCCATACCTACACCTTAGCGCAGCCAATGTGCGACAACTCGATGTCATCATTAGAAAAGTGGTGAAGCAGGCTTTGGACCTAATGCTGAGCAAGATACTTCAAAAAACCATCTTCGATACCGATACTCGATTTCGGGAAAAATTGTATTTCGATACTGATACAAGATACATAATCGAAATCAATTTTCAATACAAATACTCGGTACTGTATTGACGATACTTCGATACCTCGCTGAAATCCCACCATAATAAATTGGTAAAATGATGAGCGGCGTTAGAAAATTTTACCAACCTTTCTCTAATCTTTAGTGCATTCCTATGGCATAGTTTTCCAGAAGAGACTGGAACAAATCCGACAGTACGAAATTATTGAATCTCCTCCATCAGAGCAGCTGGCCTTGTAAAAACTTCACATTGAGAGCCATAGTTGCAATGAAGTGATCGCACACATAAGCAGCCTAGCAAAAATATTTCTTGAAACTAAAGCTCTTCATACGAACCGAAATATGGGCACCTGGCTGTTTATACAAACATATCTGAAACTTTTTCAGCTTTTTTTTTTTTGTCAGCTAATGAATGTACTCTTTTCTTGACTTAAGTGGGCAGAAAAATGAAATGTCAAAAATGGTTCACTTCCAGCAGACAAGATGCGTTTGCTCTTATATGAGAATACGTAGTCCAAAATCTTATCTGCTCTTCCCCCTTGTACGGTCATGTCAGACTGTTAGGACAAAAGGTGCGACTTTCTTTGGAACCATGACAGTGGAAACAGTATCCATTTATATAGAGATCTCAGGGCAAAATTCTTTCTAGTATCTTAAAAATGCGCATAATATATTTAACACCCCGTAATTTTATTTTCTATTTCTGACCTCGCTGTCATCAAAGCCCTGTTAGCAATGAGTCTTTTTATTACATCATTAAATTTCGGTGCATCATGCGAGGTGAGAATTTTATTAAATATTATTTTGAATTATCTTTGATAGGACCTTATCCTGCTATATGTAGCGTTTAAGTGAGATGTATCAATGGACTTATTGCATAATTCTTATCAAGCGCAACATTTCCGATTTGAACAGAGACCAGTTCGACTCAATAGAACGTAAAAAATAAGGAGAAGCGAAGTCGTTATGGAATGCAAGGAGGTCACGGTTCATGCTACTGTAGTCACCTTTGTCGTACAGCGTTAGTACGTTTTTGGATGTGGGGATTTTGGGAAAGTTGGCACAGAAAGTAATACGAACTACCATGTGGTCACAAGGCCGGTAATATACGAAGGAGAGCAGATTGCCTAAGAGTATCAGTAGTGCGGGTCGGCTCAGAAACAATTTGATACAGGCCGAAAGGTAGGCATGTCTTCAGGAATTCGCTACACACGTAACTTTTCATTAGTGTTTGGGTCACATTGTTCCAATCTATGGACAGAAAATTGAAATCGCCGAAAAGTAAAATAGGAGTGTTGGGGTGAGAGAGATAAGCGACTCGAGCGCTTCATGAAACAGTGTTATGAAGGAACTGTCCATATCAGCTGGTTGATAGCATATACCTATGAGTACGCGAGGGAGAAGAAGTATAGTAGCACACCCGCATCATTTCCAACGAGGTGACTATTATTAATAATGGAACAATTTAGGGGGCGTTTGGCAGAGGTAACAACACCGCCGCCACGGTAACCGCGAGGTCTGTCTCTCCTGAATATATGAAACTCGAACAAATCAGGCATGATTTCAGAATACGATGTAGAGGAACTTAACCATGTTTCAGTTAGTAAAACGATGTTACTAGACGATGAACTGATAAGAAAGACTACACAAGGATTCACGTTTGGGTACTATACTGCGAATGTTAGTGAAAAGAACTGAAAGGTGATCATTTTCGGGTTTCCTGAGAAGAACTGGTAGCTGCTATGACTTACGTTCAAGAACATTCCCGGCTGCGTGGGTAAAGATGTAGGTTTTACCATTAGAAATTAGTCTATTGTGACGTAGTTTGTAAGACCTGTGGTTAGCTTTCGCAAATTCAATAAGGCGTTTACGGGCGAGACGGGTGTTAGCAAAGAAATCATTACTAATTGCGTAATCAATGAATTTTAGCTTTTAGGCTGAAGATAATATGCGTTCTTTGCCTTTGAAAAGCAATAATTTGACTATGATTGGGCGCTGTTTTCCGTCTCTGAATGTGCCTATACGATGCGCTTGCTCAATATCCTCACTTTCAAGGGTTATGCTGAGCCTCTTTAGACAGAGATCTGTTTCCAGTTTTTCGGATTTAGTTTTGTTTCCTGTAACTTTGAGCCCTTAGAACACTAAATTGCTTCGGCGGGACATGTTTTCGAGACCCTCAATGCGAGCAGTCAGAGCAGATACCTGAGCTGAGCAATTAGGGGCAGTTGAATGTTGTCCACCTGAGACTTTGCATTTGAAATAGACTGGAAGTCACACTCAATCTTCGAAAGCCTGGTGGTTATGTACAAGAAAGCTTTCTCATGGACTGCTAGGGTTGACTTGATAGAGCCTAATTGCTTAAGTATAGTTGACCGCCCCCATTGTGAAGCTGTAAGCGCGGCAAGTATTTCAATTGGGCTGTCACAGGGTCACGACTAGGGCTCGTTCTACATCACCGGTCAGCAGAAGTAGTTTCATCAGCATGCAGGAACTCTCATAAAATATTGTTAAAGATCGCTGTGGGCCCAGCAGCACAAAGGGACAGGGGCCACTGGAGCGCTTAGCGTAGAGGTTGTGACGGTCCATTACCTGCGTAACGAAGTGAAGACAGTTAAGGCGCTCCATTTCCGATATATATATAAATAGCGGTGATGATGGCCAGAGACTTTGTAGATACTGAGGCAAAAAGCAGGCATCTGCGCTTGCAGATAATGGCTCGCACTTGGCTCTCAGAACATGATCTGACAGCTGCTGTTCCGTACCCGCAAAGGCATGCGCAGACGGAAGCACAGGCAAAGCGTTGACAGTAGATGGTGCGCAGGGTGACAGGACTCCGAGAACAGCAAGCAGCCAGGACCAGGAAAGTGGGGTGAACTATGTAACGAAGTGAAGGCAGTTAGGGCGCTCCATTTCTATCCATGTTGGGCGCCGCTCTGTAATCACCCCATGCCAAGCCTCCCTTTCCTGCAACACCTCTCGCACTACAAGACTGTAGTGCCTCAACCTTGCTTGTCATCTCCAACCGCTTCCATCTGGCCAAAATGCAACCTGCACTCTATCACCTCTCCCTGCACCACTTGGCCATATGCTGCTATAGTTACCTGCTCCCAATCGCACCTATATATTCCCTTTAATCTCAACCCAGTACCCCACTCGTCCTCTTCCAGTACTGCATTTCTGGACCTCTTATGTCCTTGTGTCACCTTGTGGCGTGTACATGTATATGAGCTCTCAATAAAATGTTTTTGGAAAATGTTTCTTTGACCTTTTTAATTGCATCGTTTTTAAGATTCTTCAAGATGATATGGAAAATGGTATCGCGTAATAACGGCATAATGCCGCGAAAACTTCCAACCTGTATTTGTTGTTTTTCAACAGCCGCCGGCATACAGGCTTATCACTCTGATTCAGGATCGCGTATCAGTTCCGTAATCTTTGTTTGTTAATGCTCGATGTCGCAACACCTTTATCAGTTTCGTTGTAGCGCAAGATGCACCGAGGTCTATCTAAAAGATTCCGGCCGCTTGTGTGTCTTTCCACAGTGTTCCAGCCCGTGCTGGTAGCTGTTGGCGACGTTATCTAGATTGTTCTGTGCAGCCTTTAAATTGAGCGTTGATGAGTGTGACGGGCATCCTTTGTTCGACGATCGATGAGCACGTTTGTTTCTATCGCCGCCGCCGAGTTGCTTAGTTCTTTTGCGGGCACAAGTCAGCCCAAATAAACAGTTTCTTTAGTGCAATCATCGACCTTTCATTTGTGTCGTCAACCTCGTCGCCACTACATGACATCTGGTGGAGGTGCTGCCCTTGATCCTTCAAGCGAAGACCTCAGCCTTATTCCTGTCGCTCTAGAAAACCAGCCTACAAGTCACCGAGCCAGCCGCCGGCTCCAAGGCCTACAATCCGAACACGATCTGCTGCCTGACCACATTCGATCTCGGAAGGCATCGACGCTGACAATGGCCCAGCCTACAGCACCGGTTGTTTTCGTCCAACCCCGTCAGCCCTCCTGTTTCCATGGACGACCGAATGAAGATGCGGGAGATTGGATGGACCTTTTCGACCGTGTGGCAGATTTGAACGGCAGGAACAACGGTGCGAAACTCGGGCAGGTCAGATTTGTTCTTGAAGGACATGCCCGAATTTGGTTTGAAAATCACGAGACCTCTTTCAAGGATTGGGAGATATTCAAAGCACAGTTCTTGATGGCTTTTACAAGTTATGTCCGAAAAGAAAGAGCTCAGGCCCTCCTCCAATCAAGAATTTACCTACCAAACGAGCCCTTCCTGGTCTACGTAGAGGAGATGAAACGCTGTTTTGCCGCGCTGACCCTAACATGACCGAAGGTGAGAGAGTGAAATTCCTAATGCGAGGAGTTAGAGTCGCTTTTTGCGGGGCTTGTCAGGAACCCGCCGAAAACTGCGGAAGAATTTTAAAGTGAAGTATCGACCATCAAGAAGACGTTGGACAAAAGACGATGATCCTCCGCCGCCGACGACCACTAACGACGACGCAGCTATTTCATTGCCGCTCCACACGACGACATCGCCGACAACATGACCAGAGTGCAAGCCGACACCGTCGCCACGCGAAGTAACAGCGGTATGCCCCGGCCATGACCTGAAGAAACGACGGAGCCGAGATCGGACACTAAGACCCACGTGCAATGCGAGGACGCGAACAAGTGACCTTAAATTTGATATCGACGGTCGCAGAGTCACGCCCTAGTAGACACCGGAGCTGACTATTCAGTCATTAGTGGACCGTTAGCCTCTCAGCTCAGAAAAGTTACCACCGCTTGGGATGGACCGCTGATTCGCACCGCAGGTGGCAACCTGATTACTCCATCGGGACGATGTATTGCAAGAAAAACCGTAAATGGGCGGACTTACCCCACCACCTTTGTGGTCTTGCAGCAGTGCTCCCGCGACGTGATTTTAGGCATGGATTTCCTAAATGAACATAGGGCTATCATCGACCTGCGATCCAAGCTCATCAAGCTCTCTGCAGACAAAGCCATTGCTGCTACGACGACGTCGATGCAACACATCCCTCTAAACGTCCTCAATGAAGAATTGACCGTCCCGCCCCGATCAAGCATCGCAATCTGTGTAGGTAGCGCAAACATCGAAACCACTGAAGGCATCGTCGAAGGATATATCCAATTGCTCTTAGAACGAGGTGTCGGCATCGCAAGAGGCATCGTGAAATTCCGAAGAGGTCAAGCGCAGGTTCTGATAAGAAACTTCACCGAAGAATACCGGCATCTCCACAAGGGCACGACGATCGCTTTTCTGAACGAATTAGCGGACTTCAAAGATGTATTCGCCCTCCACGACCAAACGCTGGAAGACGCACCGGACCTATTCCGTCAGCCCGCACTTGACATCAACCCGGCATTGACCCACAACAGGAAAGACCAGATCCTCAGTATGCTTCGAAACTACGAAGAGTGCTTCTCATCGTCATCGAAGGTATGACCAACACCACTGGCCAAGCACCGCATAATAACGGACGTACACGCCCTACCTCAGCGCCAAAGCCCTTATCGTGTATCGCCGCGAGAACGTCAGGACATTCTCGATCAAGTTGAGGAAATGCTGCGTGATGATGTAATCCAGCCATCGAACAGCCCCTGGCGGCACCAGTCGTTTTGGTGAAGAAGATGGCACACCTCGCTTCTGCGTTGATTACCGCCGCTTGAACAGCATAACGAAGAAGAATGTGTACCCGCTTCCCCGCATTGGCGAAACTCTCGACCGACTCTGCAATGCAAGGTACTTCTCATCGATGAACCTGAAGAGCGGATATTGGCAAATTGAGGTCGACGAAAGAGATCGCGAGAAGACCGCATTCATTACACCGGACGGTTTTTTGAGTTCAAGGTGATGCCATTTGGCCTCTGCTCCGCACCAGCCACATTTCAACGAGTCATGGACACAGTCCTGGCAGGCTTGCAGTGGCAAATTTGTTTGGTATATTTGGACGACGTTGTCTTCTCGTCAAACTTTGAAGACCACCTAAAACGACTACAGACAGTGCTGAAAGCCAACAAGTCATCGGGACTAACGCTAAAAGCTCAGAAGCGCCACTTCGCCTACGAAGAACTCCTTTTCCTAGGTCACGTCGTTAGCAAGGACGGAATTCGCCCAGACCCCAAGAAACCAGCTGCAATCGCACAATTCTCACCGCCTGGCGACAAGAGAGCTGTGAACCGATTCCTTGGGCTGTGCGCTTTTTATCGACGCTTCGTCAGGAACTTTTCGCGGATCGCCGAACCGTTGACGCAGATTACAAAGGCTGACGTACCTTTTAAATGGGAAGCGCCGCAAGAAGAAGACATTGATAAACTTAAGCGCCGCCTGCAGTGCCCGCCAGTGCTTGGCCACTTTGATGAAAACGCTGAGACCGAAATTCACACCGACGCGAGCAGTGTGGGCCTAGGAGCTGTTCTCGCCCAGAAGAGTGCCGGACTGGAGAAAGTAATCGCCTACGCTAGCAGGTCCCTCACAAAAGCCGAAGTCAATTACTCGACGACCGAGAAGGAGTGCCTTGCGATCATCTGGGCTACTTCTAAGTTTCGTCCATATTTGTACGGCTGAACGTTCAAGGTGGTAAGCGACCATCACGCGCTCTGCTGGCTGGCTAATTTGAAAGATCCTTCATGCCGCCTTGCCAGATGAAGCCTACGACTTCAAGAATTTGACTTGACTGTAGTCTATAAGCCGGGCCGGAAGCATTCCGACGCAGACTGCTTATCACGCGCTCCCGTCGACGCTCCACCGAAGGACGATGACGACGACGCCTTTTTGGGACCGGTAAGCGCCAGCAGTTGCGCAGAACAACAGCGATCAGATCCAGAGCTGAAAGCGCTAGCCGATTACTAAGAAGGAAAGACCACTTCCTCTCCTGGTGTGTTCAGGCGACATTTATCATCGTTCGCGTTAAACAATGGCCTCCTTGTGAAGAAGAACTTCGCAACCAACAAGACCGCGCAGCTTCTTTTAGTGCCTAAAAACCTCCGGCAGGAAATTTTGCAGGCGTTGCACGTTGAGCCCACAGCAAGCCACCTCGGATTTGAGCGCACGTTGCATCGAATCCGGGAGAAGTACTACTGGCCGCGACTGCCTGCCGAAGTTGGCCACTACGTAAAGACGTGCCGTAAGTGCCAACGACGCAAGACGCCGCCGATCAGACCAGCAGGACTACTAAACCCGATTCCGCCCCCAATCATGCCCTTTCAACAAATTGGGATGGATCTCCTTGGCCCCTTTCTATCTTCGTCTATGAGTAACAAGTGGATCATCGTGGCCACTGACTACCTTATTCGTTACGCCGAAGCAAAAGCACTACCCAATGGTACCGCGGCAGAGGTCGCCAAAGTTTTTGTCGAACAAATTCTCTTGCGACACAGCGCCCCAGAAGTGCTCATCACGGACAAGGGAACAGCGTTTACGGCAGAGTTGACGCCATCCTGGAGTACAGTCACACAAGCCATCGACGAACAACTGCGTACCATCCCCAGACCAATGACGTTACGGAGCGTCTGAACAAAACGATCGCGGACATGATCGCTTGGTACGTCGACGCAGAACACAAGACCTGTGACTCCATCTTGCCTTACGTGATCTTCGCGTATAACACGGCAGTCCAGGAGACGACCAGAGCGAGCCCTTTTAAGCTTGTGTACGGCAGGGAGCCCACGACGACGCTCGACGCAATGCTGCCGCACGTAACCAACGAGGACAACTTTGACGTCGCCGCCTACCTGCAGCGTGCAGAGGAAGCCCGACGACTCGCACGACTACGTATTAAAGCCCAACAGCGTACCAACAGCCGACGATACAACTTACGACGACTCCCCGCAGAGTACAACCCAGGAGACCAAGTGTGGGTTTCGGCACCAATTCGCCGTCGCGGATTAAGTGAAAAGTTGTTGCGTCGATACTTTGGGCCGTACAAAATCATTCGCCGCGTCGGACCACTGGACTATGAAGTCATTCCCGACGGAACGTCAGCATCACAACGGCGACGCGCACGCCCAGAAATTGTACATGTTGTACGACTAAAACCATATTACGCGCGATAACGAATCTGTGGCGTTTAAACTTTGCAGTGTTTATGTTTAGGTTGCTTTGTTTTCGAACATCGAGGATGTTTTTTAAGGGGGAATAATGCCGCGAGAAGAGAGGAGTCGCTGGAGAAAGATTTGATGTTGGGAAAGGTTGAGGGTCGCCGGAGAAGGGGTAGGCAGCGAACGCGATGGTTAGATGGCATCCTCGAGGCACTGCAGATGAAGTTATGTGATGTTAAGAAGATAGTGAGAGACCGGAAAGCGTGGCGTGACATGGTCAATAGGGTCACGAAGAGTCGGACACTACTGAACGACTGAACTGAACTAAAATGCCGCGAAACCTTCAAAACTGTATTTGTTGTTTTTCAACAGCCGCCGGCATACAGGCTTATCACTCTGATTCTGGATCGCGTATCAGGTCTGTAATCTTTGTTTGTTAATGCTCGATGTCGCGAGTCACACTTTTATCAGATTCCTTGCAGCGCAAGATGCACTGAGATCTATCTCGAAGATTCCGGCCACTCGTGTGTCTTTCAACAATGTTCCAGCCCGTGCTGGTACTTGTTTGCGACGTTATCTAGATTGTTCTGTGCAGCCTTTAAATTGAGCGTTGACGTGTGTGACGGGCATTCTTTGTTCGACGATCGACGAGCACGTTTGTTTCTACCGCCGCCGCCGAGTTGCTTAGTTTTTTTGCGGGCGCAAGTCAGCCCAAATAAAGAGTTCCTTTAGTGCAATCATTGACCTTTCATTTGTGTCGTCGACCTCTTCACCACTACGTAACAATAAGAAAACAGCAACGGTCCAACTGATATTTATTCAAAACAAATGATGGCAGTAAGTAAAGAGCAAAATGAAGTAACTTTGTATGACTAAAAGCGGCTTAACAGCGAAGAGGCTTAACAGTGCCGATGAATCCTCGTTGAGTGCTAGTAGGTACCAATATGTGATAGTAGCGGCAAGGCCGGTTTATTGCTTATATCTGGTGTACCAAGAGTGTCGAATGCGGGCAGTAAGTCAGACCGTAATATAAACTGCAGCAATTTCTGAAAAATCAGCATTACACTAAGGTGGGCACCAATTTTAGCGACGTAGGTCTGGGGCTGTGTTGTGTTGCCTGGGATCGGCCAGCCCATACAGACGGAGCAGTGTGACGAATCTTTACGGGACTGTGCACAGCAACCCGCATTATCAAATGTGCATGTTCTACGAAATTACTTCGATAGTCCTACATCGGACAAATTTAGGCTGCCGCTCTGGATGAATGTTGACTTTTGATTTCGGCCGGCCACTCCTATAATAACATGGGAGGTGCCGATGCAGGTTCTACAGAGACAGTCACAACTTCAGCTTGCCCGCATTATTCTCATAAGATGCGAAGATAATAATTGAGGGGCACCCCAAGTCCACGTTCTCCCATTGCATGCTTGTGACAATTATGCACATATTGTTTATATGTCTACCGCTTTTTCTAAGCAGCTACCACATGACTTTTCACAATATATTAACATAATCAATGTAGATTCAATGATTAAATTTGTTACCTTGTTCAGGGAATGAAGTTTTGTGTTCTGAAAGCTATTCTGTACAGAGAGTTGCAGGCTATCTATGGCGACCACTTAAGAAGCAACAGTTACCCGTTTGTATCGTCCAGACATTTTAGCCCACTGTAAACGAGCACGAGAATCAAAGGCACAAAATATTTCCATTCAATCAAAGATACTTACACTTGCTATACAAATAAATATTAGTAATATGGGGCAACTCTATTATAACTTAGGGTTGAAAAGAATACGTGCACGTATGTATGCAGACACTCCGGTGGGCCAAACACCGGTATGGCCAATGCTGGACTCTCAGCAGCAGATTTGGCAGGCTATTTAGGCTAGCGCTATTTTTTTCTAAAAGAGCCCGCATAATATTCGCGTTAGCATTCATTGATAATAATTCTTAAAAATACAGTCAACACGCGGACGCACAAGTTTCCATAACCACCAACACCGAAGTAGAACCTAAATATATTTTCTGCTGACAGCATCTATAAGGCGAGGTCTTGTGTTTTGCACCTAAAGTCCACTTGTAGTTGCACGTACCTTCAAAGTGCCTACAAGGCACCGCTCTGGGTGGCCGTCGGGCATACCGCCTTCTAGCCGCATTACGGAGTACGTAAATATTAAGCGGTTTAGCTAAGGCGGCCTCGTTTGAGCCTGCCTAAATTGAGCTATCATTCATATTGCACGTGCCCTCAAGTAACCTTCAAAGGACCGAGTGAGGCATCATGCGGAAATGAGCAATTTTTCACCACTGTGGCTAATGTAGGGTACACAGTGTTAATGAGGGAGGCCCAATTTTGACTTTCGTGAGCTTTACTACATAAAGTCCACATTTAGTCTGGATCCGCAGAAACATATCCGACAGCGATGTAGTCTGGGTGCAGAAATCTGTTCTGCGTTATCGAGAGCAAAGCCGACGTGGGGCCCATGTCGTATAAACAGGGGCGAACCCTTACTGGGCTCGGTCGCTTTTGCGCCATTGGAGAGAGATGCAGGTACTATGATGGCTGGTGCAGCCCCCTCTTGGCTACATGGCAGACACTGGGGCCCCGCAGTAATTTTAGCTTGCGGCCTCGCAGTTATGACGTTTTCAGCCTAGGAGAAGCGGCAAAACAAGGTTTTTCTTCCTTATATACGGACATTATACTTTTGAGAGCATTTTTAGTAAACGTAGAGAACTAAGAAGCTCCTCATTGTTTAGGCATGTTTGAAGCTTGCACCTCTTGGCATTATTTAGATGACTCACTAGGTCTTTCACAATGGAATCGAAATATAAGGCACCCCTTCGAGCGCCGTGTCCCCGTCCGGGAACGTGAACTTCGCGCGCCCTGCTGTGTAAAAGTCGAAGCAAGAACGCCGTTATGAATCGGCCAGAACACGCCCCCTGAGCCGCCTTAACAGACAAGTGGCGCCATCTTACGCGAAGTCCGCAAAATGCTGCCGGAAATGCGCGGGAAACATGGATGCCACTACCTTCCATGGAGCTACGAGTAAGTGCTCCTTATTTTCTTTTATTTTTCACTGTTGCGGATTTAGGCTGACCAAAACGTTAGCATTTCTTTATCAAAATAAGGTCGCGTGAATGTGAAACAACCGCTGTCATCCTTGTTAAAAATGTATTAGGCCTTGCATGCACTTCCGAATGTTTGCGTCAACGTTCGAGGACACGGCGCCTCAAGTCCGCCGTTCCCAAATGCTCCGTTTCAGAGTGTGCGGCCTCACTCTCACACTAACATGAAGAATATCTCATCTTTTCAGGCATTTCCAAGCACGGCGTAGAAAGAAGGAGGTTGGATGACGACTCTGCGGATAATATATTTCGAAGAATTCAAAACGGCGACATTTCAGACGCAGAACTCTCCGATGACGAACACACCGAGGAAGATACGCAAAATACGGTAATGATGCCTGTTTTCTGTTTTTGAGGTTTGGAAATAGTGTGGTGTTTTGTTTCAGATTTCTGCCACAAATAGCACTGCGCTGAGTGCAGGAGCATCGCCAGGAACTTCAAGCGGGCAGGACAAACAAGTGCCAGATGTGTTGTCGAAGAAGGTGACAACATTCAAATGGGTGGCCCAAGCTTTTCAACCTAGTCACACTGACTGCACCTACAAGCCTCAAGGTTGATCAGCGCCAGAGGACCCTATGACATACTTTAGCCGGTATTTTTCATCCACACTTTTTCGTGACCTTGCAATTTCACTAACATGTACCTGCTCCAAAAAGATGGAACTGTGCTGGGAACTTTTGAGGAAGAAATCAAAGTTTTCTGCGGAATCCTTATGCTCATGGGAGTTTTAAAATTTCCGCGGATTCGAATGTACTGGCAAGCCTCAACAAGAATTCCCGCAATAGCTGAAACCGTGACAGCAAAGCGATTTTTTTAGAGTAAGAGCCTCGCTATACATTACAGACTCAAACGCGCCGCGGGACCCAGCCAGCCAGGACAAGTTTTGGAAAGTGCGCCCTGTAATAGAAGCCATCAGGTCACGGTGCTTGCAGCTGGAACCCTTGGAACACAGTAGTATAGATGAGCAGATGGTTCCGTCACAGGCCGTGTCCCTGCAAAACAGTTTGGGAAGGGAAAGCCGAACCCGGAAGGGGTGAAAGTGTTCGTCCGCTGCAGCGCCGATGGCTTAGCTCATGGCTTTGAGCTGTACCAAGGTAAGGGAACGAAGATCAGTGCGCAGCATGCACATCTCGGACTTGGCGGGTCAATTGTCATGCGTCTTTTTGAGACAATGCCAAAAGAAAAGAACCTGAAGTGTTTCATGGATAAATATTTCACCTCAGTGCCACTGTTCCTGGAGCTGAAAGAAATTAGCATTCTTGCCAGCGGTACAATTCGAGCCAACCGGTTGTTGTAGTGCTGCTTAAAAATTGACAAAGAAATGAAGAAAGAAGGTCGGGGAAGCATGGATGAGAAGGTTTCTGAGAAAGGAGACATTGCCATTGTGAGATGGCAAGATAATGGAGTCGTGAACATGGCATCCACACAAATTGGAAATGGTAACGTTGAAAAAGTCAAGCGGTGGAGCGAGGCAAAAAAGGAACATATTGAAATTGAATGTCCAGAAGTGATTGTGCACTACAACACGTACATAAGAGGGATCGATAAACTCGACTTCTTGATGTCGCTGTACCCCCTTACAGCAAAAACTAGTAAGTGGCCGGTGAGGGTCATTTCTCACTTTATCTCTTTTGCGCTGTGCAACGGCTGGATTGAATACCTGAGAGACGCCAGTGCAGAGGAACTTCCGCAGAAAAAATTTGGAGGACGCTTAAGCTTCGCCTTCAAGAGTGGAACGCGATAGCGGTTTTGCACCTCGTCGAGAAAACTTATTGAACGCAAGGGTATTGACGCATCCTCGCACCGGTACCCGCGCGGCCCGAAGGGGAGAAGGGGGTGAGCGAAGATAGTGATCTAAAGAAAGGAAAGACGCTTCATTCTACAACCCATGAGGGTGGACGGCGAAACGTCAGGGGCGAGTGGCGCGCCACGTCTCGGGGCAGCGCCGCACATTGCGAGTAGGGGTTCTTCTGTGTTTGCCGCAAGATGACTCTGCATGTGCGCAGAGCGCAGAAGAAATGTAGCGGAAACGTACTTCGCAACTCGTGTAACTGCGACTTCTGTAAGTAACATGCTCATAATTACCGATATAAACCGCAGTATAACGTTCTACGGCACGTTTCTAAGGCAACACCGCATTCACTAGAAGCGCTTTTGTACCGCTTTCAAGCATCGAACTCGTGGCTGAGTAGTAGCGTCTCCGTCTCGCACTACGGAGACCCTGGTTCGATTCCCACCCAGCCCATCTTCGACGTTGCTTTTTATTTATGAAGTGCATGTTTATTTATGAACTGCATGCCAGGATTTATCGCTCACGGCCAACGCCGCCGACGACACCGGTTTTTCTGCGACACGAGCTCCTTAACGCTACCGCGTTAAAAGTACTTTGGACTTGATGGCCTTCCAAACAGACATTGCGAACAGCCTAATCGCGTTCAACAGAGCACCTCCAAAAAAGCGCGGTCGGGCGAGCAGCAAGTACTCTGAGCCTGTTGCAAAGAAGGCTAGCCCGCATTTGCTACTGACAGCAACCATTAGGTATGGTGGCTAAAATCACTGGCCGGAGTATGTCAGCACACCGAACTCTCAGCGATGCCGCCAAGAGGGATGCACAGCAAAGTGCCGGATTCGCTGTCAAAAATGCCAAATGTTTTTGTGCCTGTCGGCTCAGAACAATTGCTTTTATCTTTTTCGTACCAAGTAGACACTAAAAAGTTGCTTATAAATAAAGCAGCAAATATTTATTCATATTTTGTGTCAGCTGTCACAAGAACGCTATCTCAGGCTCTGTTAGTAGTGTGCATTGTTTTTTCTGTATTGAGGCGCTCTGTCCCCGCATGGGGACAGCACAAAATACATTGAAGGAATAAATGTTTTGCTTCAGTTTCTTCAAGACTCGTGATTTGAAGAGTGGAGAACAGAAAATAATGCTCATATAATTTTTTATTGCAAAACATTTTTGGCGCCTGAAGGGCATCCCAGGCTGGTGCCAGCTATAGTACGATGCCGGCGAGATGCGAAAGTGTGGATTGTAACGTCAGCTAATATTGACGACCTCATTGATATCGAAAAGCACCCTTTTAGTCTAGAACGTTAATTCAGATGGTCACCTGATCCCGACAGCAGCTTGCCGTGTGGGGAAGAAAGAAGCTGTGCAGAATCACTATGCAAGATTCCTGTAAAATTAATGTTTTAGTTCAGCCTTATAACTTTGTTTAAAAAGCCGTTAGCGATGCAAATGGCCATATGCTAAAGGAAGAAAATAGAGCACAGTAAAATTAAGACCGGTAAGAACACTACCTAATGACAGAAGGCTGCTCAAAAGCCAGCTAACCACTAATTTGTGTTACTTGAGCTTTGAAAAGAAACCAGCGAGAGGCTGGTATCAGAGCCATCCTCTTCAGGGGCTGTTGATGAGCGAAAGGTGGCTCCAGCACACGTTGTCTCAACTTACCCTAATTTCATTTTCAAGCTAACACGACGCACTCTCGGCTTCATATTTACCTCTGTGCGTACCACCCACATTCACAGGCTTAAAATACGCTTTTGGATGCTTACAAGAAATCGCTCACAACAAATCAGCTTTATTGTAAAAAAAGTACGAAATAATTAATTCTTGTAGCCGCATGCCTGCGGACAATGTCCGGCGCCGTACATTCTGCCTCCGCAGCAGCGATTGTAATACACACAGTTATGAGTCCCTGGTTGTCTCCACTTGTCACTTGGACATACGCACACTTTTTCGTCCGAAGAACAGGGTCTTTTTCTTTTAATATCACGACATATATCCGGATATTCATTATCCTTGCATTCTGCCTTCACCTCTCCCGTTGAGCAAGCGGACCCCTGCAGAGCACAAAATACGAACATTACTCTTCCCCTTTAAAGTTGCTAAATGAATAACCGCTTTATGGCTTTCTTCTTAAGTCAACAAACAAACCGTTTTCTATTACGGTAGATCTTTTAAAATATTCCCCTCTTTTGCGTATCTGACAAGACCCACTTTATTATTACTTGCTTTCAGCAACACTCTGCAGCACGAGGAGATATTACTTTGAACAATCTGCTTGTACCGCGCGGAATAACCTTAGGATACTTGTTTTTTCACTCTCAGTTCAGCAGATAGCGGGTTCTACCATTCTCTTTGAAGTGCAACAAGCGACGAGATGCTTCGTGAATGATTGCATATGATGACGCATTGTGGCAGGTTGTACTCGTCACCTTTGTCATTATTACCTAGACGTTTCTTCAAAAAGTAAGATCAGAGCTGCCTGAAGCAGCGGCTATTGATAGTTCGACGGCCGCCGAGCAAGCTTTCTGCTCAAGCCGCCAACCATTCGCTTAGGTAATAACTAATTACAATATTATATATTAGAATATAGTATATTAGAATAATTTAGGCGCAACTCCAGTCTCCTGATTTTCTGCCTTCGGCACTCCCACCACCACGTGACAATATAATAAATCATCATTCTAAATTGACCCGTCTATTACTGAAGTAATACCTAATAATTATATTGTGGAAGTCTCCGAAATACAAATTACAAATCATGAGCTCCGCTATTGTGTTGCAAAAGCTGGCCGCTCGACTACTGTGCTGAAGGATGCAGGATCTAAACCTGGTCGTGGCGGGTGCTTTTCGATGTTGGCGATACGATAGGCGCCCGTATGCTGTGAGATTCAGTGCACGTTAAAGAACCCCAGGTGGTCAAAATATCTGGAGCTCTCCACATGGACGACTGTCATTTCCTGAGTCGTTTTCGGGTGATAAGCCACGAAAACAGATCCGAACTACAGATCAAGAATAGGGCTTTTTTTTTAAATCAGCATGAGTTTCAATTTAACCAATATCGTTTAACTCGACAGCTTTAAAAACCCGTTCTGTAGAAAATGTCGCCTAAATGTTGAGAGCGAAACATTATTCATATAAGGTCTACCAGGTGGTAGCTTGCAGCCGACATAGCCTGGGAACTGTTTGCTCGCTGTGGTTTATGCCGTAACGAGCCCATGTCCCATGGCTGTGTTGGCAGGAGCAGCCGACTCTGAGTATATCTTTGAGGTGCCAGAAGGAGAGGAATTGAACCAACCAGCACCTTTGTATCCGGAATCAGACACTCTACTTCTAGCCTCAAACGACTTGGTCAAGGGACGTTTTTATTGTATTTCTGGTGATCTTTCACATAATTATGTAGCTGGATGAAACAGTTTATGTCAGATAATAGGCGGCCAAATTAACACTACAGTAATAATAAATTGGTTTACAGTAACCGTGACTCCTGGCCTGCGTATCCTCTGAATGATATTGTCTTGACCTATTTGTGTCTTTTTGTACCAACCTTTACGCCGTCGATTACACAAGAACGATAATTCAGCGCGCACTGCTTAGCGCATATTTCCTTGTGTTTTAGCACGAAGCAACTGCAAGTCTGCATATTTGCAATGAAAGTTTCATTTCCCCCGTAGTTGCCTGTTATTCTTCAGGTGGTGGAGTAGCAAAGATAATAATTCTCTTAGGGTTGCGTGAATTGTGAGGAAAAAAAACAATATTCAAGCGCGTCTCCCGAAGAGCTGAGAATTCAGCATCTGGCGCGTAATTCCGTTGTCGCCATAGCTGCTGCGGTTCATTTTCTTTTTTTTTTTACCGCTCTAGCGAATGATCGGACCTCGAATTATTGACCTATGGTGAGTCAGGAGACAACAACACTTGAGATTCAGCTAGTGCTCTTAGTTCAAGTAAACTTGTTCCTGTGCCAGTTGGTTACATTGTCCCATGTTATTCGCGCCTATAAATATCAATAATAGTGCTCTTAGGTAAGCATACTTTGAATTTAGGCTCGGTCTAGAGTAGTTACTCTTGCTTAAGGCCGCTATACGGTCGCTTTTCGACCGGTTCCGCAAACCTACGGTGCGCACGTTTTCTGTTGGCTTGCAGGCATGGTGCGGAATGGGTGTTATACGATCAATTTGCCGACTGCCGGTCAGCCGGATGGTTCCAGAGTCCCGATTGGCGCGCCCAGGCATCGCCTTCTGTCCAATAGCTGCTCCCTCAGATGGCATTCAAATCTGGCGCGGAACCCGGGCTTCGAGGTGCTACCAATTTCGGCACCTCGGCGCAGTTCGCTTGCCCCGGGATCACCAAGGGGTGGTTTTCGCTGTGCTCATGGGCTCTCGTCGGCTTCCATATGAGTAGCGCTTCAGTAGAGTTCTTGAGTACTCACATGGCCACCACCGTAAATTTGAATGGGCCTTTCCTCGCTCGGTTCGTAGCTGCCGCCGCAATCGTCTGCCCATTTTTTTTTTTACTTTTCCAGTATGCCTTTGCTGATTTATCTTAATGTTTCTACGCGGAATTTAAATTGAGCACTGTCGAATGAATGTGCATTCATAGTTCGACGACTGATGAGCACGATTGCTGCTTTTGACGATGCCGTTTTGCTTATTGTTTTTGTCGGCCCAAGTCAGCCCAATAAACAGTTAGAGTTGCAAAAGTAGCACGCATCGGTCCCGTTGACAGGATAAAAGACGAGATCTACAATAGGGACATTAACGAGGCGTTAAAATCACGAATGCTGAAATATTAAAAAGGAATGGTATGATGGTTCGGAAATGCATACAGAAAAGGGCTGCAAAAAAAAAATGTGGTGAAGCCTGAACCAGCCCTACTCGAAAAAGATGGGAATTATGGAAGATCTGATATAGAATAGCCTCAAGTTTGAACAAATGCAAGCTCCTTTTTGACTTCCACCTCATCACCCTAAAGGAAAATTAAAATGAAATATGCGACAGAGGTGTAAAAAGGTAATGGAGATTCAACGGCATTGCCATGTAAAAAAAAGAGCTCACTCACAACTGATTGATTTCTTGGATGCAGTTCAGGGCTGTAACATGCAAGCTAAAGCATGAGCATTTCGGCATAAAATATGTATAGCGATTACTATTTGGGAATAGAGCCAGAGAATTATTGCCCAGGATGGCAATAATTAGCTGCAGTTTGTCCTGTTTTTACTAAATGTTTGTTTCACAGGGCTCTCTTAGTGCTGCTGTTTTAGGAAAGCCTTCATGTAGGGTAAATGCTATTTATTTTCATTTGAGAAATGCTTATGCAATAAAAAAAAACATTCTTTTCATCCTAGAGTTCCAGAAATCAAAGCCTAGCATATTGTGCGATGTACTTAAAACAAAAGATTGCTATGACATTAAAAAAAAACTAAATAAAGAGAGAGAGATCATTGAGTGTGTTATATACCAGATGTTTTAGCTTTCAAAAAGTCTATGTGCCCTAGCCTAGTGAATTATTCCAGCTGCGGGCCGTTCAGAGTTTGTCAGTATTGAAACTTAGATTAGGATTATATAGTGAACAATAAATTATTCGCTTCAAGAACAATTAGTATCAATAAGGAAGTAGTAAACTGTCTTCCAAAATAGCTGACAGAAATGTTTGCACCAAGGTGCCCTCCAGTTTGCATAATTTTTTTCACTACACTAAACGGCATCAAATCCAACAATGCGGCGTGTCTGTATTATTTTCATACATTTTTCCGGATTAACCTTGTGCTTTTTTGTAATCTAATTATTTCTTCATTCGTTATTTATTCATTGTGTAAGCGTGACTTCTCTGCTGTGAAATGCCGTCATATCAAGGACAGCCGCCCCGTCACGATGCTCTTTGAAGCAGCATTTTAGTAGCTGCTCCTTTCCTTTCCTTGTCTTAAAGGAAAAATAAAGTACTAATATTATTATTATCATTATTATTAGTATTGTTATTATAAAGAAAGCGTCTGCATGACAGCAATACCAATTCGATGTCCAGAAACGTGGCTAAGACAACAAAATCGGCTTTTATCACAAGTGCTCTCTATGGTGTGGCTTTGCGTGACGTGGGTGAGAGATACGTTTAAGCAGCTAGTCATATGGTAGCTCGATTTGAAAGCCAGTGAATAAAGCAATGGAAATTATACCGTGATGCAAACATTGCGGGTAGCTGTTTTTCAAACCTATCTACAACTTTAGAACTGATGCTTTGCTCCTAGGGCCAATTAATAAAAAAGTCACTAATAATTTTTACTAACTGGAGAAAAACCATGGCAAATGGTTTAGGCACTCTAGATTATGGCAATAAACTCTGAATAGTTCTCGGCTGGTTTAACTAGCCTAGACTACTCTACTTAAGTTTGATTAAATTTAGCCGGCATACTTGACATGCATAGTTTGCTGGCATAAAGACAAGTACGCTTTCCTCTTGTGGTCAGCTGCAAGTGCAACGGTCTTGATGCAGCTGTGGTCTTAACTGATATGGTGGAAGCGAATGAGCTGCCCCCCCCCCCCCCCCCCGCATAAGTCTTCTTGCAAGTAAAGTTTTCCTCGGGTCGCTTTTCAAATCAAGATATAAATACCTTGTAAGCAGAACACTATTATTTAAGCTGTGCTATTGTAAGCTAAATATAAAAATGATCAAATAAATCGAAAACGTATATGAATATTGCTCACTGAAAACATTTACTTTGTCATTCATTGTTCAACAATAAAGCGCAAGGTATAGTTTTATAAATAAAAAGTAAACAATGAAATCATTTCAATTCTTTGTTTGGTTAAAAGGAAGCTTTTTTGCTCCCCCAGAACCAAACCTTGGCGCTGCCATCACCGAGATATTGCCGCAAAACCTTCAGAACTGCATTTGTTGTTTTTTGAACAGCTCCCGGCATGCGGCCTTATAACTGTGATTCTGGCACGCTGATTTATTGGGCTGATTTGCACCCGCAAAGGAACTAGCAACTCGGCGGCGGAGATAGCAACAAACGTGCTCGTCGGTCGTCGAACAAAGAGTGCCTGTCGGACATATCAACGCTCCATTTAAAGGCGGCTCAGAACCATCTAGATAACGTCAAAACTGTTACTAGTACAACCTGGAACATTGTAGAAACATACGCGCCTGGTTGGAATCTTCTAGACAACTCTCGGCACATTTTGCACAACAAAGAAACTGATAAAGGTGCGTCTCGTGACATCAAGCATTAACAAGCAAAGAATACAGAATTGGTATGCGTGCCAGAATCACAGTGATAAGGCCGCATGCCCGGCGGCTGTTAAAAAAACAACCAATACAGTTTTGAAGGTTTCGCGGCAAAATACAAAGAATTGATTACTCGGCACACATTATATTATTGCATTCTTAAGTTTGCTATGCTTCTTAAGGTTTCTATTTAAGGTGGCTATGCAGGGAAAACAGATGTCCACTTTGGTCACATTACATTATGGAAACACATAAGACAACATGTAATTATGTTCGCCTGAACAAACTAGCACAAATTCTTGACACTTTTCAACTACGCCAGAGCCTTTGATTCTGGCATCTGCTTGCACTCTAGAGAGAGGCATGAAAAATTGGCTTCACCAACATTACTATTTAGAATTTTGTTCAATATGCCTCTTCAGTGACGTGAAGAACGTATGTTGCATTTGTCACTGCTTTTACACAGATTCCACAGATTCAAGATCTATGCCATTTGTAATTTTATCTCTAGAACTCTACTGCACAGCGTGCATTGTGCTCAGCTCAAAATGAAATACCATCCTTGACTGAAAATATAATACATTCTTTATAAAACTTGGTAATGCATTGAGACTAAGTATCATAGGTAGAGTCAGCATAAATAACGTGTTTGTCATTGATGCGTCTTGGTTCACGAGGCGGTACTTAATCAGCTTGACTTTGGGAAGGCAGCAGGTCCCGTGGGACCCACTTAATGCGTACTGACTGTGGGATGCGCGCCGCAAGCTGGTGGATGTATTGGCAAATTTTAGGGCAGCGGATGACACGTCGGAGCAGACGTACTGCTTGAAGTGCGTCACTGCGGATGACAACGTGGGCTGTAGGGAGCATGGTTATGGAAGCCACGGAGCGGAGTGCCTCCTGAATTGCCACGAGCTCAGAGCATGAAGATATAAGTGGTTGCGAAAGCTGAAACGTAGTGGTCTGATTCAGGCTAGGTATCTGTGGACAGTAGATGCTGTTTTGGCTTCACAGCCTTGCAGGCTTCCATCCATGTACACTATTATGGAATCTTGAGGCAGGTGAATATCGTGTTCTTCAAATTTCTGGCGATGCAACGATCCCGAGTTGGAAGACATTAGTCTGCGAATATCAGTTGGCTTGTTGTCTCCTAACTGTACAAATTTCCAGGGAGGGAGAACTGGCGCAGGTGGCTGAAGAATAATATGTGACGTTGCATATGCCCTCAGTGCTTGCGTGGATTGTGACAAAGCGCATGGCCTTGAGACTGCAGGCATCACGGCGCTGCTGCACCAGTTCATCGATGGTGTTGAGCTGCGCATTATCTTGCACACTTTCCAAGGAGAGATGTCCTTCTCGAGTCCCACCTATTAAAAAAACACAGCCTGGCTGTTTGTATCATTACGATAACTAAAAAGAAATAAGTTCACATATACACCCATGCCTCGCTAAAATGGACCCTGTTAATATGGACACGTAAGACTCATATTACGAAAACATTTTCTGCAGATGAAACTTGCAATGCCTTTACACTTCATTAACGTGGAAGTTTGCTGTTTGGACGATGCCCAAGGGCCTATTGGGGCCCTGTCACCCATGTGTTTTTTTATTAATAAGCACCAGTAATGTTTTAAAAAAAACTGCCATTGTGGTACCGAGGTTTATGTTATAGCGTGTGTGGGTTTTTAAGGTTGTTTGTATTTGCGTAGGAAAGTTAAACAGACTGAGTTACTGAGACTGAGAGCGGTTAAGGTGGTGTTTAGTCTACCAGCCCAATGCCTGCGCAGGCATACAGTGGTCCCCGGTAAGGATCAAATTTGTGCTCGTTCATAGAGCGCCCCCCCCCCCCCCCCCCCCCCAGCTTGCATTCGGGCTAAAATAACTCACGAACGGGAGGGCGAGGAGCTAACAGCGCACTCTGGCCTCTCCCGCCGCCGTCTGGGCTTTCTCGGACGGCAGTACGCCTGTTCAGCCCTGGCTGGAGAAGGTGAACGAGCTTTGCCTCCTACCCTGGTTGACAACTCCAGGGCGCCGACGCTGCCTGAAGCGAGCGGCGCAGCACTACTCCAGCTTTCGAACTTCGCGCCTTCATCTCGGCAACAACAAACGCGGCCCCAGATGCGGAGCCTGCCTCTCCGGTGCACAACCTAGTGTCCAGCTGCAGGGAACTGCCAATGCGCCAGACCACTGAGCCAGAATAACGGCACCAAATGGTCGATGCGACGCACGCTTGCAGACGCAGGCGAATGCCTCGAATGAGGTAGGAGGGGTGTGGGAAGGCAGACATCACCGGCTCTCTGTGGCACTTTTCTTCCTGGCAGCCTCCTTCTCTCTCTCTTTTTAGTGCTCTGGCGAGGGGGGCGCACTGTGTGTGTTGGCTGCGCGGCGCAACATGTAGGCTCCCTAGTGTTGGATAGTGTGTGTTGAGTGTGGATTTTGCAAGACGCGAGTTAGTTAGTGACTGAGTGAGTGCATGTGTTGTGCACTCACTCAGAGCGGACGCGTCCACGAAGCCAGACGGACTGTTCAGGTGTACCCAGCCTTTGCTTGATCGCGCTCGCGCCCGAGGAAGACCAATAAACGGTTAGCCCTTCGGTCTTCGGTGTTCATGTTCTTCATTGGGGCCACCAGTGTAGTCTTAGCTAGCGGAGCGGCGTTTTGCTCCGAGAGCAGAGCCGCAGCTCCATAGAGAATCCCACAATTTTTGCTAATGTGGTATGAGACCATGTGCCTTGGCGGCCATAAAACAAATGTGAACTGATATGTGTATCAGAAAGCCCAGTTGATCACTGTGCAAGGTGCAAATAAATTTAGGCGAGCAGCAAATGCAACAAGGACTAAAGAAATCTGTATTGCCCCCCCGCCATCCTACATTATCTAAAAAACAAGTTTCGCGCATGCCCACCATCGATATCACTCAGCAGGCAAGTAATCATCGGCGTCACAGAAAAGTCTAAGCTGTAAATAGGCACGTACTTGTGCATCGACACCGTCTGATTTTGATGGCATTTAAAATATCTGAATTGGGGCACCTTAGCAAAGAAATGCGGCTGAATAGCTACTCAATACCAATAGAGCTGAGTTGGCATGTTGTCTTGTGAGCGTCGAGATGTCAAAGCAACAAGTACTCGATGTAACGTGTGCAACTCCATAACATCATCATGTCAGTATAATGCCTACAACACATCATTTGTCTAAGCAGTTGTCCAATGAACTTAACTCACCGAAGTTATGTAGGAAGAATGCAGATTGTAATCACAATAAGTTCCTTTGTTTCTTTTTCTTTCTTTTAACCGAATGTTTTTATGCTCAACATGTCTTATGTACACCAAAGTGTCCACACCATGAGATTGACTTGCATATTTTGTGCCTTTTTTCAGAAGCATAACCTCCCACCTACAGTACTTTTTGGCATCGCGTCAAATTATTTTTTTAAAGGCACGATGTGGTGATAAAGTGCTTTGCGCATCACATACAGAACTTGTGTTCAGTCGACCAATTCATCGCACAGATACTTAATGCAGACATAGGTGCACATAGATAGCAAGAAATAAAAACCAATAAACAGGAAGGTTCTCTCGAAGTGATAGCTGCCGGGAAAGTCAGATATTTTCACAGTTTACACAGTGCCGTCGAGCACCCATATCAGTAGAAACGCCAACCGCAGAATGGTGAGAAGTAGCCCGAAAGTCATGCAGCTAACGTCGTCGAAGGACTCGGCGCACGCACGGCATTTTTCAAGCACAGCATACACACGGACCGCGATCAGTACAGGTGATGGACACGTCGGGGAAACAACGTCGTGTTCTCGTTTCTGTTGCGGTCACTGCGACCAGTGAAACAGGTGCCAGACTAGGTATCACCAAGTTAATTTCAGCATTAGGAAACCGCAGTGTGGGGCGAACTTTGTAAAAATGAACAGTTCTGTTCCTAGCTATGAGGCAGTCACTCAAAACGGAAACACTTTCGCAACACATGAACGGGCTCTTTTTGATGCGCTGAGAAGCCGATTGGTGCGCACGAGAATCACCGTGAACTGCTGCTTCTGGCCGTCGGCTTATTAGAAACACTTCAGATAATCGCAAACACTTCGTGACACCGGTGCCACGTACCCGCAGTCGGTTGGAAGATCGCACTCTTCATCTCAGCGCAGATAACAGTAGTGCAGATAATCCCACTTGAATGGAAATGTTCAGAGTAGATAGGAGCACTAGTATTAACCATGCGCGATATGTATTATTGTTTTTTGTGGCAAGGCAACAACCTCTATCTACACTTCGCTTCATACTGCTGGCGGCCATGTTGCCCTGACGAGGTCGAAGAGGAGCCGGAGATGTCGCCTACAGGGCAAGCGATAGCTACAATCCGGTCGCCTTGCTGATCCGCATGTGTGGGCGAAAAGCTGAGATTAAGTCAACTTTTCTGCGGATGAGGGATGCGAGTGAGCGCTATTTGGCTAAACCGGACCGGTCGTCTCGGTACGGCTGCACACGTGCGGAGCGAATCAAAAAGCAACCCTATAGCGGCCTTCAGTCAGCGCTTTGTTTTCTTTACATCTGTATTATAGTGTTTCAGAAAGAAAAAATAAATACCCTGTTTTGTGTGATCGCTTAATCAGATTATCAGCCAGATGACAACGTTCCTTCATGCATATCCAGCCAGGTTTAAATACCTCGCATTCAGACGGAAGCTCCTTCAGCTGAGTTTCAACAATTATTGTTAAATCACCTCAGGTTTTGTCAATCTGCAAAACTCGCCGGCACAAAATTGCAGAGGTTTATTAAAACATGCTGTTAGCTCGAGCAATGATCAGAAGTGCAGCAGCCGAAAACGAACCTGTTTCGCAATTTCTGAACGTGTTGAGAATGCCACGCCTAAAACCGAAATTCTCTTTGCAACTTATTAGTTTCGTGTTTTCTTCAGATCATGTTAGGAAACTTATAGTACTGTCGCGATCACACTATTACGGGACGTCGGAGCACGTCGCAAAAATAAGTTATGCTCCATCTAACGGCACTCACCCGGTATACAGCCTAACGCAGGCATCTCTCAATCGTCACTCCTTCTTTAGGCGCGTCGTACTAGATCGGAACCCGCGCCAGCTGCCAATTCGATATCCGCTGCGCCACAGCCTCTGCTATGGGTGAAGCAAATCGCGTGCCGCCGGCGCAGAGACTGAATGAAGAGGAGGGTGCCGGTAATATTGCTTCTTTATTTTACTTCGTTAACAGTACAAGTGACACTTTCCCAAAAAGGTGGCGTTTGTGGCCTCTTCCATTCGGCGTGTGAGTCCCTGCTAATGAAGTGTTCACCTTCCATTTGGGTCAGCTGCCCTCCCAACTTTCGACTAGATATGGTGCAGTTCCCTTCTACCAACCTGGCCACAGATCGACATCCTACAAAATTGCCACCTCACAACGCCCACGCCCCGCTATATCGGGCCCGCTCCCATACCACCTGCCGCCCCCAAGTCCCCTTGCATGGCCCTTCTCACCTACCATCCAGATCAGGAACGACATCCCAATTCCGTCTCCAGATACGATGCGGTGCCTTTTTATACACCTCACCACCTACCGCCACCTACTATATGCGCCCCACCCGATCGTCACCCTTTTATTACATAGATATCAATTATATTTTACCAAACCCGCTCTCCCCCATCATCTTCCAAGAGCCACGTACCAACCGTCCGCCCCCGCTATATGGGGTATGCCTCTCTCTGCACACCTCTCCCAAAACCATTAACCCTCAGGAGCGTGACAAACGCCTCGCTTCTACCCCCAGGAGCACCGCCAGCACAGCACCCAGCACTATAATCCATCGACCTCCCTCTACCTAAGATCTGTACGAAATATATCGACTGCTAATTGAAATTCAAATATATTTTGTGAGCGAGATGAAAGTTAAACATAATGTGCAACTCGAGATTCATAACTCAAATTTCTGGTGTCACAACTTGTGCTCGCTCACCATTTTTTATCGTTGCGCTCTGTGCTAAGGTGGTCCATAGTTTTCCATGGAAGTACGCTAATTGTACTGCAAGCATAGCTCCTAATGGCTGGGATAATTATCTCTTCCTGGTCGCGAAGAACGGTGGAATCGCAAGATTATAACAAAATTACCACTACGCTAATCAAACACTAAAAGATGTGCGATTAATATTTAGCTCTAAAGAAGTTAGAACGGATTACCTTGGTTCAGCACTGTTGTCTAACCGTTATTACATATAACGCCTTCTTGTTCTGTCACACAGTGAGGGGTCATTTATTGGGGCCTGCAGCTTCGTCAAGTTGTCTCAAATAAATATTTTTCTGCGTTTCAATAGTACTGTGCTCGTTGCTTTGTGCTAATGAATAAATATTCAAAAACATAATAATGCTTGGCAACAATTCCATCAGATGAGTCCGCGAGTTCAGCATTCAGCAAAGCTTGTACCCGCATGAACTTGGCGTACATCAAAGGTACTCTCTGGTTGCAGTTCCGGCGTCACCCGGAGAGCACTGGAGCCATCGAGACCGAGCTCGTGCGGTAAAGAAGTATGATAGAGATGAACGCACAAAAGTGCTATAGGCTTCCAAAGCACCGTTGAGCGGCGCTGCTGCTACTGACAGGGAGCGCCATCTCTGACAGAAAAATAGAAACTGGGGATAAACGCGGCGGCACCACCTAGGCATCCCGTGCAAGTTTTCTCCTTTCGCTCGCTCGCTTCTGCGCACGTGCCGACGTCTTGCGCTGCTTTGTCGCGCGGGCACTCACTGGACCAACACCTACTGGACGCCGCCGACTCGCTCGCTGCCTTCACGGCGTGCGCCGTGCGCTTTCTCTCGCACGAGCAGGCGCATTGACGCGCCCCCGCAGGCGCACCGCGACATGCAAACCGCATTCCGTCTTGATTGGGCAACCTGACGCGTACTTCCATGAAGGATACTTTAATATAAGCGGGAAACTTCTTATTCACGTCTGCACTGTAGAGCAGACGACAGACGGGGATGAGTAAATATTGATTGTGAATGCGTCCCACGTTAGCAAAAGGGTATGAATGCATCTCGAGGTAAGTCCGCTATGTAATTATATTGTCGTACATAATATCTTTAAAAACTGCTAAAGTATCATCAGTACTGTGGAATAAAATGGCCCGCTCGTTGACCATCGTTTTGGCCTGTAGCATGCGATCTATATACGGATTTGTTTTTTTATTATTGAGACGTTAGCAAAGGAAATTTCGCAGTAGAAGAATAACTATATAGTTCGAAGGAGGTGTTTCATCAAAGACAAGAACGCTAGCAATCTCATAAGCACATGCGTGCTCCGTGCGCTACACGCGATATAACCGGCTTGCTGGCTCGGAAGGCAGGTGAAATCCAAGCTTGTACTACACAGTGTTTTATTTCGGTTCTTATTAAATGGTTGCGCTTCATTTATGATATTATTTGGTTTGCACTCACGAACTTTGTGACGCGAATGGGATGCTCCGTGTGAGTAGTGTTAGTCGAGCCATAGCTAGGATCACTTTTGTACTGCACTTCCGACATATCTTCGTTAATAATAATAATAATAACTGGTTCACTTATTGGCCAATTTGCGAAAATCTGTAAAAGCGTCTCAGCAAGGCATGTTTTCCAACGCCGCTCCCACCCCCGAAAAAAAAAAAAGGCCTCGTTCCTAGATATTTTCTTGGTCAATCTAAAAATGAAAAGGCAGCTGTGGACACTTAGGGCACATTCGCACATCAGTCTCGGTTGTGGACGTCACATCTGTTGATTTGGTTGCTCTCAGAGCACTCACAAAGCAGGGAGAGAGCACAAAAAATGGGCAAAACTAGACACGCGGGGAGCGACGAGCAGGATAATCTTCCATCCTCTTCACTTTTTATGCATGGTGTTTAACCACTGTACTTTTTTGGCTCTCCAAACCGTCTTTGTCAACTGTCAACATTTTTGAGTTTACGAAGAAAGGGGAAATTGGCTCTTTTCGTTTCCACAAAGAACGCGAGACTTCTCAGAACGCTGTCATGGTGTTGGAAAACAGGTCTTGCGGACACGCTTCCACAGGAATCTGCAAAGTTTCACACGTGAGCCCCGAATTTTGGTGCTTCGCCTACTATTGTGGCTTCCCATGACACAATGCTAGTTAGTACATCCGTTCCGCATCAGCGGAAGCGTTTTTGTATCGCCAAATAACCGCCAGACGCAACGCGATCGCCCCGCGTGCACAGGAATCTAGCGGAGCGTCTGCTCCGGCGAAGCCCCATCGTTTCACATTTCGCCACCATGCCAGGAATGCGGCGCTGCCGTCGCGCGGCGAAACTTGAGCTTGGGCTCCCTATTGGTGCACGTGAGCAGAGCACGATGTGATATGCGTGCGTCCTTGGCATATTCATGAATCAAACGACCACGGGAACACTTAAGCGTGCGGTAAAGACGTATGCGAGGAATGAACGCAAAAAAGAGGTAATGTTACAGGCTAGCGGAGCACTTTGTGATATGCCTGCTCTTTGGCACGTTCATGAAACATGACTAGGGGAACACTTAAACTTGCAGTAAAGACGTATGCTAGCGATGAACCCAATAACGAGTTAATGATGCACGCGAGCGGAATACGATGTGATGTGCGTGTGTTTTTACCGCACTCATGAATTGAAAGACAAGGGAAACACTTCTGTTTGCAGTTAAGGTTGTGACGCGATAGCGTAGGAGACCACACGACATGTAAAGCCCCGGTTTTACCTAGCCGTATTATTGTGCCTGCGTGGCCTAGGAGTATGTGCCTGATTCGGCATCCAAGGGCACTGCATAGGTTGATTATGTCATCTTTCCACCTCAAATGAGCAACCCGTATTGGTAGCTCCTCCAAAGTTAGTATTACCATGCTGTCTCGCTAAGTCACAACAATGAAGAATCAGTGATAGGCTATGTCAGCAGCCAGCAACCAACTGCCAGCGCCATGGTCGTGGGTTTTCTCTCACTACGCCGGCGCCGACAACGCCGACGCCAAGATTTCTCCTAACGAGCATTTTAACGCTATCGCGTTAACGTACAGGCCGACATGCAGGCCCCTAATTCCGGCGAACAAGTTGTGGATGTTTCGCTAATCAAGACCCATGTTGCGAACGTGCATTAAATTGCGACCTACAGCGATTAAGTTTTTTTCGCGTCCTCATATGGAACGATACACTGCTGTCGCTCAGCAGTTTCCCGCAACTGTGGTGGCGAGAGTTCTTTTCAATCCTCGGCAGCGTGACTGCAGCAGCTGTTAACCAGGGCCTTGGTATTGGCCAACAATGTCTTTTAAAAGGTGTCAATGTTGGTCTCTTTGTCGTATTTCTGTATTTTGGCAAGATGCCACCGAGTGTTCCTGCTGAGGAAAGAAGACATCGCACGTCTCGTCATCGAAGGGGTGTCTCAGCGTGAGTTATGCCGCCGCACAGGAAGGTCGAAATCTGTGGTAACTTGCGTTATTCGTCCGTTTCGAAATAAGAACGGCAGAGCAGCGGATGCAGAGTGGTCCGGTCGTCGAAGAGCCACAACAGAGGAAGAAGACCGGCTGATCGTTGCTACAGTAGTCGCCGACTCCTTCTTAACTGCTTGAGAACTGAAGGACGAGCTGGGAAGTGGGGTGTCTGTGCACCATACGACGAATACTGAGGGAAGCGTGGTTTCAAAACTGCCTGGTGGCTCAGAAGCCCCCTCTGACTGAGAAGCAACGCCGAAAGAGGCTAGAGTTCTCACGAGCCCTGGAGCAGTTAACAGATGAAGACTGGTCTCACGGTGTTTTGACGGATGCGTCCAAATTCAACACCCGGAGGGACGTAGAGCGGCTCGTTTCGCGGCCTGTCAATTTCAGGTGTGCACGATTGGCCAGGAATTCACCGGTATCTGCTATTAAAGTCGCTCGCTGTAACTAGTAAAAAGGCACGCAAGCATGTTATATTTCAACTGTTGCCAACTACTATTTATTAAATGTGCCTTGTTCTTAATCCTTTGAGACGCACATTGCATTACATGTGTAGAGCAGCTGTATTATCACCAAAATAGGGCTATTCTTGCTCGTTTCCGCTCGTAAATCTCTAGCTCTGCGATTGCTCATCCAGTAAATACACAACATATAGAAAAACGAGGAAAAGCGAAGAGGATGCCTTGATTATATTTCAAACATTTTACTGTTCCTTCTCTCCTCTTCTTTTTCAGGTATCTTCTCAGTTACACGTACAGTGTACTTTCAAATTGGCGGTGTTCTGTCGCTGTCTGGGGCATCATCCCGAAGACTTACACTCTTGGTGGGCATTGTTGGTAGCTCTAGCGCGTTGGCGTACACAAACATCCTGAAGTACGCTCTCATGCCCTGTGTTCTGGATGTCCCATTTGCAGACGGGCTGTCCTGTCTCCAGCATGATCGCAGACCTGTACATACCACTCGCTTGGGGGAGCGACTTTTAGATTTACGAGGCGCGAAGCGAGCTCCTGTGGCCGCCAAACGGTGCAGACCTGAATACAATCGAAAATGTTTAGGGACTAATGGAAAAGCGTCTTGCTTCGGCAAACCTCGGCATCACCAGTGCCTACGAGCTGTGGGGCCGTATCAACGTTGAGAGAGAGTCCATGGGATCTGATACTGAGCTGGCGGCACCATTGTACAATTGAATGCCAGGACGCCTACAAAATATGATCGCTGTGGATATCAACTTTTCCTGGCATTAGTAACGGGCGATTCAACTTGACGAAAATCCTCAACTTGTACGTCGGATTTTAAAGCCTGTACGTTCCCTATATTTATTTCACTCAAAGGTCTGGTTGCAACGCGCACATCCCACTTGCGAGTAATTGACTGCTCCGATATGTGTAGCGCACCTCGGTTTATACCAGAACAACTGCCACGAGAGTGCTGGCGACTACAAATGAACTAGGCATTGCTTTATCTGACTGGTGTACTCCCGTATAGGCATCTGATGGCAATGATGCGAATCATTGTGATGTTTTCTGAATATTTTTCCTGCGAACAATAAATAACACATTTCCGCTGCAGCTGTGATCAACGTTGCCGCTTTTTTCAAGAAGGCATTGGTAATGCAAAATACTTCCTGTCCAGGAACTTTTCGCCGTCCTGTCATTCGGGGTTTTCTGTCAGGGTTCCTTCGGCGTGAGCGCTTTAAAAATTCATAAACACACCTGCGAAGCCTACAGGAGTAGCATAGAAAACAAAATTGCAGCGAAAAGCGGCACACAATTGCCATCGCTTTAGCCGGGCCACACGCTAGCCGGCTATCAAAGCGCCAACTGCCGCCGGTTCCAACGTAGTATGACGCGTGCAAAGTAGGAGAGATTACGCAACGTTTCGCGATAGGCAATAGTACGCAGGTGCTATTAGATGGCGCAGAACGCAGTTGTGCCAGTTGCTCCGACCTCCTACAATACTGTGATCGCGACAGTACATGAGACCCGCAACGTCTATCGTTAGAACTTATTTCTGACTGCTTCTTTCTACAGCAGCAAAAGCTGTTGTCATACAGCTAGGTAAATTAGGTTTCTACAAGTAAGAAAAGGTCATATTTTATATTAAGGGTGATTTTGTACTGTATTGTTTTATATTTATATTGTTTTTTATTTATTTGTGTATTAGTAAGCATGTCTTCAGAAAACAATACTTCTAATTGTGATGTACACTATCAAAACATAATCATTTATTGCGCTTAAAGGACAGGAATAATAGAAGATAAAACGTATTCTTTAGTAAGGTCATAAGAATCTAACGTAGTAGGAAATATCGGCCCCTCTCAGCCAGCTGTATTTTACCCCGTGCTGGATACGATAATGTGTCGCTGATAGTGAGCTTGGGTGTAAATATGAAACACTATACTAAACATAAAAAGGCTGCGAGTTATATTTCGGTAAAAAAAAAAAAAAAAAAAACATCCGGTGCTCAAGAGGAAAGCCTGGCCGTTTTTATAAAAAGGTTTTAAGGTCGAAAGATAATTTTTTTTTTAAAGTGTCACCGGTGCTAGCGGACGTTATAATGTTACGAAAGTCACCCGTCAGCTGGTTAACTAATCCTTATTAGTGAATTTCAACTGTTCTGTATGGCAGCCAGCTCTAAAATCAGTACAGATCAGAAGGGGCGATGCCTTGGCTCTTAGGTGCATGACTTAATGCAAAGACAAACTGTATAGAAAAGGCAAAGACAGAAAAAATGACAAACATACCACTCTTAACTGTCTTTTTTATCTGACTGAGGTTTTGCGCCACGTCTTGTTTTCATTTTGTGTCGCCGGTAAATTCATTTTGTGTCATCGGCCATATCTGCATACATGCTTCCTGAACGCAATAGACCCTATTCATAAATGTTAAGTCAGCTTCACCTCTATGCTGCATTCCCCTCTAATGGCGGAACAGCAATGTATTGAAACATTATATTATGGCCATAATTCATATCATTTATGCATCAGAACATATTTGCATAATTGCTCTATTACCACTACATGCATCTGTGTAGAAGCAACATGCGATTTCAGGTCTATATCGCCATTTTTCTGGCGGCCAGTGACGCCATGTTTAGGGAAAGAAGCAGCGTGGGAAAGCCTACTTAACGATTTTTGCAAGGGGTCCATTATTGGCGTTGCGGCTTGAGAAATAATTTCTACATAACGAGTGTGGGGCCCTACGCCCCCCTTTATTGTTTGAAAGCGCGCGCGTTTTTCTATTTGTGTTGCTGCTTGCCAGCGTGTAACAAGCGTGGAATGGCACCTGGAGTGATACCAAATGTGTTCACATTTTCTATCCGGCACCAAAAAGTTTGAAAAGACGGACAGTCGCATTCTTTATAGATATCGAGAGCACCCACAACATTACCCATCAGGCCATTTTGTACGCCCTGATTGCTGCTAAGATCAAAGGCCGCATGCTCACTTGGTTGAGCAGCTAGCTGTCACGAGGAGCCTTTTTGTCCAGACACAATGCGAACGAACATTTTCACACTAAGTTTTGCGGAGTTCTACAGTGTGGAGGGCTCAGCCCATCTCTCATCGCCTTAGCCTCGTCGGCCTTGTAGAATTTCTGCCACAATCTGCTGAGAACTGCATCTGTGCCTCAATTGTGACTTGTTTCCAAGTTTGCGGATTCAGAAGGCAGAACCAATACTGGAGTTTTGCCTTCGATTGCAGGGCCCAAATATTTGTATTGAGAATTGGTCCCTTGTGGCACTCCCACGAAAAACAGTGTCACGTTACCTCCTATGCAGCAACAGCAATGCTATGCCCTATGATAAACTCCACCGCTTCTTTGCAGCTGTAATCGATAGGAATCTCTTGTTGAGTCTTCATCTTAGCGACACGAGAAACAGACTTCCAGTGGTTATCCAAGGCCTCTCTTCGGGGGAATTTCCAGGGGAGCAACAGTGCAATCGATGCTTCAACTGTACGTGACACTTCCTGGAATACATTTAGCACTGCTGCCAATATTTATTAACATTACATATTGAACATCTAGACTTTTCAGGTATCCGAGAGCAAACTATTTGTATCGGCCTCGGGCTTGCTATATGGGCTTCAACAGCAGTGACGGTACTTTCCCATGAATATTATGTTGTCGCACTCATTTGTGTTCCCATCACAATAACACATTGGGCACCTAACATGGGTCTCTGGTCATCAAGTTACAATTCGTCCAGTAAATATGCTAATTACTGCATTCACCAAAGTTACCGCAGCTCATCGCACCTATATCCCTACGCAGTTCTCCCGTGCCGCAAGATCACATTCTCAGATATGGAGTCTACATGAAGCTCGGGTGCAAATTTATATTCCTGGAATTAGAATAATCGGGTATGTCACTGCCTGCTCTTAAACAAATGAAGTTGGATTACCTGCATTTTAAACGTCAGCATCACATAGATGTCTACACATACGGCTCGGTTAATGCAACCAGTTCCACTGAGTTTGTAATAGCACCAGCCCAATACAATGTGATAAAGGTTAGGACGTCCTACTTTGTTTTTCAGTAGTGCTGAGCTAGCTACCTTAAGTGCTCAGCTGAATTCATTAGCCGCGAGCATCCACGCGACCGGCCCGTGTTCACAGATTCCAAGAAGGAGGAGAAATAGCCTCCATTAAAAAAATACATAACCTGGAAAGGCTCCTAAGGGTCCTGCAGCCCTCTTGCTTCCGCCTCATGCCTCGCCCCAGTAATTAGGCTGTGCTGGTTTATAAGTTTAACGGCAAGTATAGCGTCCTCCCTGAAAGAGCAAGATGGGTTCTGGATGGGCCCGAAAGACTACAGTTAGGATCAGGCCCAAAGAAAGTAGCACAGATTGGCGGCTGGGGCCTGACAGGTTGAAAAGTGAGCTGAGTATAAAGCCGGCTACATTAGGCTCTTTACCGGCAGGATATGCGGGTTCGTTTAGAGCTGTCTCCAGATTGTGCTGCATCGTGTGTGGAGGGAGTGATGCGGTGGTTGGTAAACACGCCTACTCTCAACACATCAGATCACACCTCATAAAAATCTGGTATCCCATCGTCGCGGCTAACACGCGGGTTTGGAGAGGGTTCCATCCGCGCTTGGAGAGATATTTCTAGCGTACTCTTGAACGCTCTGATTACCGAGTATACCCTCGTGCACGGGTTCTCATGTGACAGTTAGGAACTGTTATGGGCGTGGGCGTGTTCTAGTACACTTGCGGCCTTGAGTAGAATGATGCCATAGAAAAAATGTATGTATGCTGTTTGTGAATCTGTACAGATTGAGGGCACATAAGGGTGTCGGGTTGCAATGCCGATAGCAAGGGACAGGGCGATGCTTTTTGCTTCCGCTGGATCCCGAGTGCACAGGGCCACCACAGATTATAAAGCATTCCTTCAAAGCTTGATTTACAGCAATGTCCTGGCAGCCACTGAAAAATATAATCATGACCTTAAGATATATGACCGTAATAGTGCTGGTGGATCTCCAACCAGTTGTTTTGTGACCAACGGTAGTAGAGCAGCTCCCAGATTCTAAAGCAACCATTCAAGTCCTGCCAGCTGTAATAAGTCCCGGGTCACATAACTCGTTGGAGATCCACTGTCTGTACCACGGGCTCATATGAAAATGTAACGATATTATTCTTCAGTGGCTGCCAGGACATTGCGGTATAAATGTAAATAACCAGTAGGACGAGGCTCTCTGTTCTTCCCACAAATATGGAGTTCCTGTCAGAATCCTCATGTCGAGGGTTGACGCAAAGTGTGCGCGTCGCTCTTTGACGCTAGAACTCACACTTTCAGCTTGTAACACACGGGGGAGTTTTGCAACCGCCGCCCCACGTCATTAGATCTTGAACAGCGCCTTTCCCTTCCCCTTAAGATAGCGCGCCGAGAAGCAACGTTGATGCGCCGTTTATGGTTAGATGTTGCTGGCACAAGAAATGTTTTCCGGATTCGAATGGCCGACAGCCCTGTCTGTGAAAATTGGCCTTAAGGGTCGATAAGATCCTTGTTCCATGGTCACAACTGTTGACGACCTTCAAGGCCTACAAGAGTGTTTTTCTAGCTGACCGCCACCAGCTTGAGTTATGAATTGTGACTGTGCTCCTCGTCCTTTTTTTCTTCTAACTGTAATCCCCTCATTCTTTTCTCCAGTGCATGATAGCAAATGAAACGCCTTTCTGGTTTGCATACCGGCCTTTCTTTCTCCTCTCAGTCTATTTCTCTACATATAAATATAGCGAAATGCGTACGTAATCTCCTAAATACTGCATTGACACGTTAAGAAATAACTGTGTCGGTGCTAAAGCTTTCAAAAATGCCAACTTTATTTTTGTACGTTACAGACATCGTTCTATATTTGTAGTATATTATTGGTTTTATGTTTGCAATTACCGCTGATTGATTTGAACAAATTTCCACAAAGTCAGAATCCGGATTATAAGATGTGATCATTAAAAAAGCTTTTCAAATAAAATGCATATTTCGAACCGTCCCTTAATGTTTTAAAGTGCAAGCAACAAGGCTTCAAGTATATCCTCACGTAGATTGTAAAATATAATAACATGGAATAAAAGCCTACCTCACACGTATTAATATGTCTGCATACCATGAGGAAAAGCATGAATGAGCACCGATATTTCTTCATCTTTTGGCCTAGAAGCCTGGAAAAATGAATGCGAAAATTGTTTGCATTCAAATATGAATTCTCTGTTGAGATTTCTTGAATATTTCTGGAACATGTCAAATGAGAACAAGGAAAAAGTTATTTTTTTTTCTTTAGAGATTGGGTCTAATAAATTATCCTGTTAGGCATTTTCCAATAATTTCTTACGCGTACGTTTCCGGAGAGGAGTGCAAAGTAAACAGTCAATAATAATAAAAGAACTTTATCCTTCATGTGTCAGAAACTGTGTAGGATGGAAGGTTCAGGTTCTGGAGGTAATGTAGATGGTGCTGCCAGTTACATTTTAGGTTTTGTTTACAATATTAAAATTATAAGATGCGTTATGTTCTAAACCTTAAGTGATTGCCAGTGTTATGATTAGTTTGGAATAATGTCTGATTTGTTGCATAAGCTGCTTTTATTATTTAGTTGCATTAAAATAAAAAAATGCAAACAGTGCAGCGAAGCATTGCAAATGAATTAACGGCCCTTCTTGTTTCGTGAAAACCGGATTCTGAGCATTCCTCTGTACCACAGTATTCATTAGAACCCAAATGGCATAGACTGTCTTGTGTCTAGATGGTCAGTATAATGTGATATGATGCTCATTCAAGCTGCTTCGAACGGGCTATCCAAAAGGGTATTTAAATTGAAACAGTTTAGCAGCGGAAATTGGAAGCTACAGTGTGTGTCCATACGCGCACGAGTTGAAACATTTATATTTACAGTTGAAATATTCAGCGCAAAAACACACGGACAGGGAAAAGGGTACTCAATTGGTTGTCTTCCTTTTCCAACTATCTCAGTTACCCTTTCTTAAGATATAGATTCCTAAATTCTCAAAAAACAAAGTGTGAAGACATAGTTAGGGCCGAGGCGCATGGCGAATCTAAATGTTCTTGATGTTGACGTAAGTGGCGATGTGTTTCGCTACGCAGCTGCTGACGCGTTAAGCAACTTCCTACCTTTGACCTTAACGTTTGATCTTTGGCTGGAACCGCTACCCTAAGTGGCTGTTGCATAAGTTCCAATGTGACCTTGAAGCTGTTTGAATGTCATCGGTAGCACACCGTGACCTTGGGTTTACCTCGCCTAGATCGCTTCACAGCTGACCAGTTCGCCCACGTGTAATGGTCATATCAGAGAACTGGCAGGCTGGTCGATACGATAAGCAACGGTCGTAAGCAGTCGACATCAGAACCCTACCATTCATTCATTGTGTGCTTTGGACTTCGCTCTCTTCTCCTCTGATGCATTTTAAGAAATAGCGGCCTACGAGGTATAATTAGTATATTCTGCGGCATATGATATCTTGCTTTCAGCCGGCGCATGCATATGACTATGATGTTTCCTACGAGGATCATATATTAAATTTTTTAATCGTAACTGAATCGTCGCCAATAACCCACTGTGCGTATATGTCATGTAAAGGCAAGAAAGTCGAAACTTAAAGTGGTGCCGATCCGGGCTCGTTCGGATTCCAAAACGCAGAGTATTGCAATATCAGGCGACTACAACAGCAGAGGGTAAGATGACAATGACAATAGGAGCTGATGAATACTGAGCGGAAATACTCAGCGCTATAACTAACCAAAAGCGGTCTCTTTTACGGTACTCCTCGATTGTCTCCGCTGCGCTCTATGCCGCGTCTTCGAATACAAATGTGTAGTCTAGAAAGATAATCCCTTGTAAAATGATCCTCGTGTCTAACATTTGTCTCCATAATACAAAGTGCAAATGCAACTCTTGCGGCGGCTTCTGAATTTGTTACCATCTGCTATGTTGAGCAGTGAATTGCACTCAAGTTCAAGTCGAAGTGTCAGAGCTGAGAATTTACTAGTTTGGTTTGGTTTGTGGGCTTTTGCGTCCCAAATCGGGTCAGGCTAGGACAGGCGCTATAGTGAAGGGCTTCGGAAATTTCGAGCAACTGGGTTTCTTTAACTTGCAATGACATCACGGAGGACACGGGCGTTAGCTTTTTGCGACCATAAAAAACCGGCCACCACGCCCGACATTTTATTCCGCAACATTGGGCGAAAGAGTCCAACCACAGCCGGGGTGAGAATTTACTAGTCCAGAGTAAGAAACCAAACATGGTGTAAGCTGCAAAGCTCCAACGAAACTGAGCTTGTGATACGTTTTTAGGCTAAAAAAAAAAAGAAGTTTATAAAATTTGCTAAAATCTTGTCAATTCTTTCTACATTACAGGCAAAATCTCTGGCCTATGTTTAGGTTATAGTAATCGATAACGTGATACAGCTCACTGCATCAATTTTTCTCATTGTGAACAAATCTGATTAGGCGCGTAGTGTCTCGGTCTGCTCCACAGAATCACTAGAATGACACCTATTCTTACTGCCGTGTTGATGGTCAAAACCTGCCTTGACTGCAAAATATTGAATGTCCTGCACGGCTGTGACAGCCATGCCGACCTGTAAAAATAATCTGAAAAGACCTGTCACGAAGTATGACGTACAGCTGGTGTTGTCCGCGTCATGTAAGCTGTGACAGCTGTACATACTTGTAGAAGAGCTATGTCATCATGATCATTTTCAAAAAGTACAGACATGTTCATTTTTCCTGTGGCCCAAGTATCGTCTATAAGATAGCACTCAGCTGAGGAAACGCGTACGAATCTGTCACACTATTCCTCAAAATTACTGTAGTGGGCCCCGGTAAAAAAGCAGCAGGAAATAGAAATATTGGCAGCTTCTCTCATTCCAGGTGGGGAAAAATGCATCAGTGATACATCAGTGATGCTGCTTCAGAAATAGTAGATGTTTATGCAGAAAAAGAGGTGTTTGGCAACGCTCATAAGTCTCTTTTAGTAATACGTATATCTGGCATAAATCTTTTCATTATATCTGCAGATTGTCATAAAGCTATATCATGGGCGACTACGCTGGGCTAGTTGTTGCTGTAAATTTACGCAGGCAAAGTTGTCACCGCTCAAAGGAGGTTAAGAATAGCAAGTCGCAATTCACCCGTACTCTGTCTTGACCTTCTCTTTCACAGGGCTTCCAAATGTTAAGGTGAAGTCTTTAGAATCAGCATTTTCAAAGCTGCTAAAAGCAAACACTCTCATGTACTTTGACATGGGAGCAAAGTGATCAAAGCTCATTTCGCATATATCTCAAGCTCCACAGAGCATTGTCCACAAATGCTAACTGGAACTGAGAGACATCATATCATAGAGATAGGGCTATTATTTGCCAATTTTGAAGATAGAAATTATGGTGTTCTCTAGTTTCGGTTTTAAGAGTGGTGGGCGCGAGTTGCGGTTTCGGGAAGCAAAGAACCCACCACCAGAGCTCTGAGAAGCAACGCATGCAAAGAGACCCCAGCCTCACTTCCTGTGAGCATACTCGTCTATATTTTCAGTTTGTCTTCTATAAACGACCCCTTCATGGATCACTGCCTTGTCGTGGCGGAGGGGCTTGCGAAACTCGATGAAGTCGTGAGCTCTGCTGTGTAGGGCCACCCAAGATAGACAGGTCACGGCAGAGAGTTCTGACAAAATGTGATTCACTGGAGAAGGTAATGGCAACCCACTCCAGTATTTCCTGCCAAGAAAACCCTATGGCCAGTCACAATACCATTAATGATATGGCGCCGGAAGATGAGCCCCCCCAGGTTGGAAGGCGTCCCACATGTTACTGGGGATGAACAAAGGGCGATTCCTAGTAGCTCCAGGACGAATGAAGCGGCTGGGCTAAAGCCAAAAGGACGCTCAGTTGTGGATGTGTCGGGAAGCGACCGGAAAGTCCGATGTCGCAAGATGTATCACATAGCAACATGGAATGTAAGATCTATGACGCAAGGTAAACTGGATATCGTCAAGCGAGAAATGGACAGATTGAACATTGATATCTTGGGTATCAGCGAGCTCAAGTGGACCGGAATGGGAGAATTTAACTCCGGCGACTATTATGTCTTTTATTGTGGGCACGAATCCAAGAGAAGGAATGGGGTCGCTCTCATAGTAAACAGAAGAATGGGCAAAGCAGTGCTAGGGTACAACCCCAAAAACGACCGAATGATTTCACTTCGGATCCAAGGTCACCCTTTCAACATAGCAGTTATCCAAGTCTATGCACCGACCCCTACTGCTGAAGAAGCTGATGTTGAGAGATTTTATGCGGACCTACAATGCCTTTTAGACCGCATCCCATCATCAGACGTCGTTTTTCTCATAGGAGATTGGAATGCCAAGGTAGGGAGTGAAGAAATATCCGGAATTACAGGCAAGTTCGGTCTTGGTGAGCCAAATGAAGCTGGGCAGAGGCTAGTAGAGTTTTGTCAAGAAAACAACCTGACCATAGCGAATACTCATTTTCAACAGCACAAGAGGCGCCTGTACACATGGACTTCACCGGACGGTCTGTACAGGAATCAGATCGATTATATTATTTGCCGGCAGAGATGGAGAAGCGCTATACAAGCAGTAAAAACAAGGCCTGGGGCCGATTGTGGCACCGATCATCAGCTTCTTGTTGCCAAGATTAAACTTCGATTGAGGAAAACGCAGAAAACTAGAAGGCCTTTCAGGTATAATCTGGATCAAGTTCCATTAGAATATGCTGTGGAAGTGAGGAATCGATTTCAAGAATTAGATCTAGAAGACAAAGAGCCCGAAGAGATGTGGTCTGATGTTCGTGATATAATACAAGAAGTTGCTACTAAGGTAGTTCCAAAGCAAAAGAAATGCAAGAAAGCAAACTGGTTATCTGAAGAGGCTTTGCAAATAGCTGAGGAAAGGAGGATGGCAAAAGTTATGGGGGAAAGAGAAAGATACAAGGTTCTCAATGCGGATTTTCAGAAAATAGCAAGGAGAGATAAGGATGCCTTCCTGAACATACAGTGCCAAGCAGTTGAGGACAACAGCCAATTAAGGAACACAAGAGCTCTGTATAAGACAATCAAAGATATCAAAGGAAGCTTCTGTGCTAATCTGGGCATGATAAAGCACAACCGAGGCAAGGACCTCACTGAAGCCTCAGAGATAAAGAAGTGGTGGCAGGAATACACACAAGAACTGTACAAGAAGGACCCGAATGTGCAAACCCAACATAAGACGGTTGTGATAACTGATCTGGAGCCGGGCATCCTGAAGAGTGAAGTTGAATGGGCCTTAGCCAGCCTTGCTAAGAACAAAGCTAGCGGAATTGATAGCATTCCAGCTGAGTTGCTTCAAAACCTCAACCATGACGCTGTTAACATTCTGCATACATTATGTCGGAAGATTTGGACAACCCTGCAGTGGCCACAGGATTGGAGGAGGTCAGTTTACATCCCCATTCCAAAGAAAGGCAGTGCCAAGGATTGTTCCAACTACCACACGATCGCGCTTATTTCGCATTCTAGCAAGGTGATGTTGAAAATCCTCCAAGGTAGGCTGCAGCAGTATGTGGATCGGGAGCTTCCGGAGGTGCAAGCTGTGTTTCGCAAGGGCAGAGGAACTAGAGACCAAGTTGCCAACCTTCGCTGGATCATGGAAAAAGCAAGAGAGTTCCAGATACCCATCTACTTCTGCTTTATTGATTATGCGAAAGCGTTTGACTGCGTAGATCACAGCAGATTGTGGCAAACTCTCCAAGAGATGGGAGTTCCAATTCACCTCATCTGTCTCCTGAGGAACCTGTATGAAGGGCAAGAGGCCACAGTCAGAACTGGGCATGGTCTTACTGATTGGTTTCCGATTGAGAAAGGAGTGAGGCAAGGCTGCACACTGTCGCCCTGCCTATTTAACCTATATGCAGAGTGCATCATGAGGAAGGCCGGTCTGGACGAGTCTTCAGCTGGAGTGAAGATTGCTGGAAAACGTATCAACAACATTAGATATGCGGATGATACCACTTTAATTGCAGAAAGTGAAGCGGAACTCAAGAGACTTCTGATGCGCGTACAAGAAGAGAGTGAGAAGTTTGGGCTTAAACTGAACATTAAAAAGACAAAGATCATGGCGTATTGCCCTATCAAGTCCTGGAGCATCAAGGGACAAGAAGTGGAAGCAGTGACAGATTTTCTCTTCTTGGGCTCCAAGATTACCTCGGAAGGAGACTGCAGCCATGAAATTAGGAGACGCCTGCTTCTGGGAAAGAGAGCAATGGTTAGCCTTGATCGCCTAGTAAAGAGCAGAGACATTAGTGTGCCAACCAAGATCCGTATAACTCGTGCTATGGTCTTTCCAGTTGTGATGTATGGATGCGAGAGTTGGACTGTGAAAAAGGCTGACCGCCGAAGAATTGACGCGTTTGAATTGTGGTGCTGGCGAAGACTCTTGAGAGTTCCTTGGACTGCCAGAAGATCAAATCAGTCAATATTGTCGACCATAAAGCCTGACTGCTCATTGGAGGGTCAAATTCTAAAGTTAAAGCTCAGCTACTTTGGTCATCTGATGAGAAGAGAGGAGTCGCTGGAGAAAGATTTGATGTTGGGAAAGGTTGAGGGTTGCCGGAGAAGGGGTAGGCAGCGAACGCGATGGTTAGATGGCATCCTCGAGGCACTGCAGATGAAGTTATGTGATGTTAGGAAGATAGTGAGAGACCGGAAAGCGTGGCGTGACATGGTCATAAGGGTCACGAAGAGTCGGACACGACTGAACGACTGAACTGAACTGAACTTCTATAAACGAGAGTAACAATGGCATATAACACTGGCAATGAGCAAACGGTGAACAGTACACGCCGCTAAAGACGCGCTGCTAAACATGTGACGGCTCACACGACACAGGTGAGAGCAGGTTTCGAATGCTGCATGCAAACGTTTGCAACAAAATCGAACCCATCGAAAAGCTTGCACCACAAGAACAAAACAACGCAAAACTCCACAGCATAATGCCGAGATTAAGCCTGCGAGCAAATATACAAGAAAAGGAAAATTGCCAGAGAGGTCACCCCGGGACCTAAACACAGTTACCAGCCTGCAAGCAGGCGCAAAATACACGCTACCACTATACGTCAATGAAAAGAAGATGGAGATCGGGGTTGACTGTGGCGCAGCATTTTTCGCTATTCAGTAAGGAATTCTGCAGGCGGAACAGGCCTACAAAACCTCAACTTCTGGTGTAATCAGACTTGAATTTTCACACGTTATCAGGAAAGCATTTGAGCCTTAAGGGAACTAATGAAGCCAAACTTCGACATAAATCAAAGGATGATGTCCTTCCACTACATGTCAGGGAAGGCAGCAGGTACAAACGTCTGGGCCGTAAATGTTTCAACGGGCTAAAAAACCGAACACATGAGGCAAATCGAACGGAATACACTTTGCTGTGCCATCTGCTTGTAAAGCACTCAGCACGTATTAATGAAGGCATCTTCAGACACGCGGAAGCACAAGTTAACATTCAATTAGACTCAAACATTCCACCACGCTTTTGCAAAGCTGAATCTGTTCCCCTTGCTCTTGACCAGCTGTCAAGAAGGTTTGGGTCATCTAGAGCGACAAGGCATTTTGCAACCAGTTCAACATTCTAACTGGGCGACACCATTGGTGCTGGTTTGAAAACGTCTGGATTGTTAATGATCTATAGGGACTACAATGCACTCTAATTGCCGCGTCTGTGAAAGCGGCCTCTCCGCGTGCAACCACTACACATGTACTGGCTACTCTCAAGGGTGGAAAAATATTCACAACGCTTGATCTCTTTCAGGCCTATCAGCAGATCCCAGTCACATAAGACACAGCAAATGCGCTTACCATGAACACTATAAATGAACTGTCATCATCATCACCAGCCTTACTATACCAATTATAAGGCGAATGCGTCTCCCAGATTCTTCCAATTAACCCGGTCATATGCCAGCCACATCTACTTGACCCCTGCGAACGTTTTATCCTCGTCCGCCCACATAACTTTTTGCCACCCTTTGCTATGCTTTGCTTCCAGTGGAATGCAGATTGTTATCCTTAGCGACCATCGGTTATCCTCTCTTCGCACTACATGTCCTGCCCATGCCCACTTATTCTTATTGATTTCAACTACAGTATCAGTGGCATGAGTTATTTCTCTGACCCACTTTTTACGCTTCCTATTTCTTAACGTTACCCCTACCATTTTTTATTCCATTGCCTTCTACGTTGTCCTCAACTTAAGTAGAAGCCTCTTAATTAGTTCCCACGTTGCAGCCCATAGGTCAGCACATTTAAGGTGCAACTGTTGTATACTTTCCTATAGAGTGATACTGGTAAGCTGCTACTCATAATCTGCGAGTGCTTATTATTTCCCATTCTGTACACAGCCAAAGAACTTCCATTCGGAATCTCAATAGCACCAGCGATATTCCAGAGAATAATGGAGACAACTCTCTCCGGACATTCGGGCACCAGCGTGAACCTGGACGATATATTTGTGTGTGGAGAAACACCACAACCCGACAATGAATGCTAGACCATGCACTCTCAAGGTTGGACAGCATGGGTCTGCGCAAAAAAAAAGACAAATGTCAGTTTGAGGTGTGCCAGTGTGGATATCCTAGAATATCGCACTGATGAACAAGGTTTGCTCACAACTGGAGCGAAGGTTAAGGCCATCATGAATGCTTCAGCACAGAAATCGAACGATGGGCTCCAAGCGATCTTAGGGCTGCTTGCGTTTACGCAGGAACAGCCCCTTGAGCGTGTTGGTTATTCATCTTCAGGTAACAGCGCAAAAAACATGGATGGGACAAAAGAGCGAGAACACGCAACGAGCGCTGGCTTTTAGCAAGTTTATTCCGAGATATACATTCCTTTATACACTGTTGCGCACCGCACGAGACACAGGCACGTGACGTCTGCCACACGTACCATCATTGTACAATATCCAGCAGCTCCAATTCTTTTTTGTCACAAAGAACTGGAGCTGCTTTATATTTTACAATGATGAGACCGGTGGCAGAAGTCACGTGTCTATGCTGAGAAAAAGAATTACCGACAATGAACTGTATTTTGCCTCAGCGGAAACACAATTTTTTCAGACGAAACTTGTGAAATATGACACGAGCACTCCATATCATCCTGCCACGACCAGTCAAGTCGAACGAATGGTATTTGAATTGAAGGAGGCGCTTAAAATTTAGAAACCCAGCCCTGTCTCTTGCCGTCTGTTGCGATTTCTTCTAAAGCAGCACACAACAGAACATGCCGGCATAAAGCAAACACCTGCCATGATGATCTTAGTCGAAAACGTGCGAGCGCATTAACGCAATTTGCGCCTTATAACTCCCACCTAACGAAAGAGAAAAGGGGTGAAGGTCTACGTATTTTTAACAAGCTAATCCTTTAGTAAAGATATTCGCAGGAGTATTGAGTGCATGAAATTAACAGTCACGAAGCAGGTCGGTTATCAGTCGTGACCTGTCAGCACGGACAAATACGTCGTGCTAGACATAGAAATAATAAAACATAGATATTACTTTGGTATACAGGGCCTCCAGCAACTCCTGACAACGCTTCCACAGCGGAGCCGCCGAGCAATCCTCTCCAAGCTTCGCTCCTCTCATCATTTCTCGAAGACATCCACACCAGCCATCAGCAAGAGGCGCCCGCAACAGGTGCTCCAGGCGACTATGGCGCACCTGAATACCTCCCGTCTGATGATGCTCTAAAGCATCACCACGGAGGCCACAGAGACGTCGCCGTCGCCCTGAACAGTTAAGAATATCGGTGGGGGCTCACCTTTAGTGGGGATGAATGTGTGGTGTTCTCTAGGTTCGGTTTTAGAGGGAGGTGCGCGAGTTTCTGTTTCGGCAAATTGAGAGCCCACCACGAAAGTTTCGAAGAGCAGTGCATGAGCCGAGAGCCCAGCCTCCTGTCCTGTGAGCATTTCCGTGTATCACCTCAGCTTTTTTCCAATAAGCGAGCGTAACAGACTTATGAAACACAAGTACGATGTTGTCCAGAACTGCCTACCTTAGTTTCGTTGAATTTAAAATGAGGTTCTGATTCGAGCAAGCTGTATATGATGGCCTAGAAATGTTAGAGTACACCAGCTGTCCGGGTGGATGAACCACTGTTCAATCGCGCACTGTCACACTGTAAGCGATATTTATTGGTAGGAGTACATGTTTTCTATTTAGAAAGACTAAATCAAAGAAGAGATGCTTCGGCAGCTGTTTATGTGAATGGAATGCCATGAGTACACGGGATTATGACTGAAAGCAAAGAATGTGCACAATTGCTGATTCTCTTTTGTACAATTCATCATCGAGAGAAGGCAAAATATTGTATGATTGATACACGTAGTTTCCAGATGTAAAGAGCCACAGAGACATTTCAGCAATACTTTTATTGATGTGCGTGCAAACGCCCTATTCTGTTTAGTAAGAAAACTGGCTGTCCACAGACCTACCGGGTAATTTGCATTAAGTAACAAAATTTCAACTCCTCGTTCCAGTTTTGATGTCCGAAAAATTTCGCTAAAATTGTGAGTGATGCCTTGTGCAAGTCACTTCTCTCACACAGATCTGAGACCCGTCCGGTATGGGCTATACTGTCGCCTAATTTTTCTTCAAGCATATCATCCTCAACTTGCTTCAACACCATTCCTAAAAGGTTTCCTTAGAATATTGGAGATTTTCTTACTTAAGCAGCTAAAATATTGAATAAAAAGAGATGTGTTAATTTGGCAGTAACTGTACTTAAAACCAACATTGTTGCTCTTAACAATGCTTCCAAGAACATATCTTTCTTTTGCCATTTTCTTAACGTGCATTTTTTTTTTCATGATGTGAGTATAGTAATAATTGCTTTAATTTGTACATTTCATTTTTTTATTTTGAACATAACTTCTCAGTGTAATATACCTGCACGAGGAAAGGCAAAAGTAGACTATAAGTGTCTCCTGACAATGTCTTCCGCAGAACGTACACTTTGGAGAGCATGCTCAAGACGCTGCATTGTACAGGTTTTAGAAATTAGAGCGCTGTTACTCATATACGAACGAGACATAAAAATATATGTAGATAAACTAGAGCACAAAAGTTCTAAATAATGCTATACAAAACTTCGGTTCTGCACGTACTATATACACTATATTATATATATTATAAACAATTATAAACCGCACGAGAATGTAGGAGTGAATATTCAAATATATAAATGCATCATATTATATCGTCATTTTTGAATATTTTGTAGTTCAGAAAGCATGTTATTGCGGCTTTGCAGCAGGCCGGAGAAGTAACTTTGTTTGTTTATAAAAGTTCAACTTTCTGTGGCAAGTTGATTAGGGATGGAAATACATTACACAGTGATATTATGTCATTAGCCGGAGTCATTAGCCAGGACAGGCCACGAGAGGATCTTGATCTGGAGATTAGGCTGTAGTACCGGATTGTTGTGCTCCGCAAGTCAGTCAGGTAAGGTTCATCTTTAAGATTATTGCAGTCACATCAGTACTCACATATGGGGCTGAAACGTGGAGGCTAACGATGAAGGTTCTATATAAGTTGAGGACAACTCAGAGGTCTACGGAACGAAAAATGGTACCGTTAACATTAAGAGATAGGAAGCGTGCAGAGTGGGTCAGAAAAATAGCTCATGTGGCTAACATTCTAGTAGAAATCAAGAAGAAATGGGGATGGGTTCGACGTGTACGAAGAAAAGACAATGGATGGTCGCTTAGGGTAACTGAATTCCAAGGGAAAGAAAGCGTAGCAGCGAGTGGAAGAATGTTAGGTGGGCGGCATAGGTTAAAATCTTCGTAGGGGTAAAGCGGACGCTGCCGTCCCAGGTAGCGTGGTGGCTCGCGGGATAGCCCGCGCTCTCTACTTCAGGGTAGCCGTTGAGCCCCTCGAACATTGGGAATACTACGAGCACCTGCAAAATTACGAGGAAATCGTCGACCATTAGAAATTGTTAAGTAAACTGGTTGCTTCCCAGATGTCAGCCAAGATAATAGAGAAGCTGTCACGTGGAGGCAACTACAAACTAATCCTTCATGAACTTAATCTGGGCTTTTCACGCGCTACCACATCTTAGGGCAATGATCAGTGCAAACCCTGTGGGTTGAGAGGGACCCCCGACCACATAATTTGGGAGTGCCCACGATCCCAATAGATAGGAGAAAATATACCAAGTAAAAACGCCGCCTAGGATACTACTGCTGCGAAGTGAAGCACCATCTATCTGGCGGAAGATGCGGAAACAATCCAAGGACTACCTGCAAGCCTCTGATTCGCGGGTGCACGACGCTGTCTTCCCCGGCATGCGTGTCGCTGGCGGTGAAGAGGGCGGCCTTTACCGCTGGAAATAAAAGTTGTTCAACCAGCCAACCAGTACTACAGCAACAACCGGATGGACGGAGAAATTTTTGAAGCTTATTGCATAGCTAAGAACAAGGACACGTGTGTGACGAAGCCGTCCATTACGCTACAGGATAATGAGATAGTCTTCATTGATGAGTTCCTTTCATGGCAGCATAATCCTTGATGTTTTGTTTATAGGTTTTGCGCTTTTCCCCTCTATGCAGTTCATATGTGTTAAAATAAATTTTCTGTTGTTAGAAGGAGCCTGTGTCGTCTACTCTTTCTCTTGTCCCTTGTCTCGTTTGCGCTTTTTCACAGAATGAACTACTTCCAACTCGCCCAATTCCTATAAAAGAGGCATCAGTACGGTCTGCGGAGATAGAATACACAGTGGGGTGGGCACTAATGAACGAATTATTAGGCTTGTAATTCAGCGCTAATATACCGTAAAATAAATAATACATAGTATTCTTGATGTTTCGGGCCAACATTATATTACCGCATACCAATCAAATCTGGATTTCTTACAACCTTTAGCATGCAGCCTCATCAATGTGGCTGTGGCGCACAGATCAATTCTATTTTATTTGTTTTTTCATGCTGGCTATCGCCAGATGCAGCTTTATCAGTTTTGTTTTTCTCGAAAGACACACGAAGATATGTCTTGAAGATTCCGTCCACTCGCGTATGTTTCTGCAAACTGCAAAGTTCTAGGCTACGCTAGCCGGTGTTCCGGCTTTATCTAGACGCTTCCGCGCAGTCTTTAAATTGAGCGTTGTTGGGTGTGACAGGCATACGTAATTGGACGGTAAGCAAGCACATTTGAGGCTATAGCCACCGCCGAGTTGTTGAGTTAATCTGGGGCTCTATACAGTCCAATAAAGACTTATTATCAGTACTTATACGCCTCTGTTTTCTTTTGTGATCACGGCATTGCAATAGCCACGTAAATATCTGATAGAGGTGCGGAATCCCAGAACCGCGACTCAACAACGAAGACAGCACCCGTCGAGCAGAAAGCACCCTTGATTTTCGTCCATTCTAGTGAGCCCCCCTGCTTCCAAGGCCGACCGGATGAGGATGCGGAAGACTGGCTCTACCTGTCAGAAAGCGTGGTCCCGTTCAATGCCTGGAACGACGCAGCGAAGCTAAGGCTACTCCCCTTTCTTCTCGAAGGATCTGCCCGTATATGGTTTGAAATTCTCGAGGCCGCGTTGAAGGATTTGGAGATTTTCAGGAAAGAGTTTTTGACTGCCTTTGCAAGTGTCGTCCGGAAGGAGCCCAGGCCGTTCTTCAATCAACGCTTCTATCCCATATCAGCTTGACTTGGCTTACGCAGATGAGATGAAGCGCCTCTTTCGCCGTGCCGACCCTAACATGACCGAAGTAGAGAGAGTGAAATACTACGAACGACCACTCGAACCGGCCTGCGCAAGTCACTACAGCTACACATCTGCTGGCGAAGACAGGCTTCAGAACCTTATCCGAGAGATCGTCGGAGAACTGTGCCGGTTCCTGGCACCATCACAACAACCCCTGGTGGCTACTCTCGCATTCGTCGCCCGTGATGAATCCAAGAGGCACTGGGTGTTCCTCAAGAGACGGCTCCAACAGCTCCAATGCAAGAGGCAGCAGCCATGAACTATGCTGCCGCATTACGTCGTCCTGCACCCCGACGTGACATTAGAGATCCTAGTGGCTACCGTCTGTTCCCGAAAGCTGCCCCTTCTCCCCGCCCCCCCCCCCGCCAAGCCTACCAACGCTCTGCAAGCCCCAGAAAATGACGAATGGAGGACGTGTATTTTTGCGACCACTATGCTTCCACTACGGAGAGACGGGCCACATTCTACGCCTCTACCCTTATAGACGCATCGACCAGCGCGGCTTCGCTAACGACGTCCCACCACCCCGTCCTGGTGAACGGCCGGAAGAAATCAAGAACTACTTACGGAGGGCAGATTCACCAAGCCGTTGGTACCGCTCTCCACTGCCGTACAGCGCCCGATTTGCATCGCCAGGCCGCCACGATGATGGCAGTATGCGAGGAAGGTCATTTAGCCCTTGTATATGAAACTATAGGGCTTATTCACATGACATCATTGTGGTAAGCGCCGGTTAGGCTTCGGGCCATAAGGTGTGCACTGTGGGTGTATGCGAAGCGTTAACCACTGTAGTCACATTGCAAGCATCTCGTAATACGTAATTCAAGTGTTAAGCGCCGATAAATGAGCTTTTGTGAGAAGATTTAAGCTTTTGGGCACTTGCACAAGGAATGGATTGATGCCGTGCCGCCTTTATCGGCTGCATTGTTAAGATGGGTGTCGAGATCATTTCGTGTTTGTGGGCATGGCTACGTTGTACCCATCACTCACTGCAGCCACAGAAATTATTTGTGCAATCATTATTCTCATTAATTAGTGAATATTTAGATCTGTCTTTTGAACAGCTGTCATTTTGTCATTGGTTGCACTGCTGTGGACTGAAAGGGAAGCTTTCTAAAGAGCCAGTCGGCGTAAGGTGGATTCACACGGCGGACCAAGTCGCGAAGCCCTCTTGTGATGTGTGACGTGACCCTATCTCAGTGATTTCAGCTGCTCCACTTGAGCCCGCGAGCAACGACTCGCTATAAGGCCATGAGCTCTCATTTTACAGTTCGGGTCCTTCACGGACGAGAGGTTTTTTATTTCTCTCGCCGAACGCTTTCCAGCTATACTCCTGATGCCCAAGCATACACAACGTAACAGATACGCACTAAAGCGCTGGAGGAAAGCGAGAAACGGCTTTAAATGACTGACTTGTACGGCCGCGAAGCAAGCATGAATGGTCGTCATCCTGTTCTGTATCCCGATCATCTTAGCCCGATATTTGTATTTGGAGCAGCGATGTATGTTTCCCACAATCATGTAAAGGGATAGCAGACTGCTCATTATTACCGCACAGCAGTCGTTTCTGATTTGGAGTCAAACTAGCTTGTAATTTAAAGCAATGTTTTTGCCTTTGCTCGCAGTACATAGTTTTCAAAAAATGGTAGCTTATTGTAACTGCGTGACACCGAATGCGTGTTTTGTGGCTGCACAGAGCAGTCGCTTTTATGTATTCATCGCTTTCTAGCTGTAGAAGCTTCGACATCTGACTCGTACCGAGAGCATATGAGCAGCAGTTCGAATGGTCATCTTCTAAGGATTGAAAGCAGCACGCTCATGCAGCTTTCTAGAGTAAGCGCGATCGCCTTCACTGCAGAGAACTGCTTGCGCAGTATATCAAGTTGAGTGGTACAGTCACTTCAACAATATTTTGGGAAAGCGGCGCAGCAGCAGTAGTTGCAGGTAACCGCAGCCACGTATTCACCCATCGAGACACCGTTCATAATGTAGACTACCCTCGACAACAGCGCGCCCGCACGAGGTTCTTCGCTCGCGCAGTGCTTTGGGAGCAGGAGTAACTCCGCTATGTCGTCTGCTATTCTCTCCTGCCGTACGACTGCTCGCCGCAGACGGGCGGACCGTGGATCAGGGGTCCCGTTACCGATCGCTTTGCAATTCGTTCCTTTGTGTGAATACACCTTTAGTCGGTCTGTGCAACGATCTACAATCCAGCTGCAATCTACGCAGGGATCAGAATTAGCATAGGCGATCGTAGTAGCAAGTCGTTGCTGACTAAAACGCTAAGATAGGATAGATGAATGACCAGGTCACTTCCCATCGCATTGGTTTCGAAAATAAAGGTGTACACGTTTTTACGCGTACCGAAACATCGCAGTGCCCTCAAAACACGTACATGGATACATGCAAATCACCATGCATTCCTTTAATATGAAATCTCTGCGTTTAATTTTGCGCAAATGATTGCGGCCACAGCTTATCAGATACGAAGAGGAAGCCTAGTGAAAAAATGATAACGACGAAGAGAAGAGAGGTACACCACGACGACTGTTCCCTTTTAAACCTTGGCTTTCACAGCCGTCGTTTCTCTTGTCCCTATTGCACTCCCATCCGCACTGCGCACACTGATGCGTGCGTCGTTTTTATGCACTCTGATGCGCCGGAAACACACTGTGACAAAGTAGTGGCCACTCATCCCAGAAGCTAAACAAAGCACAGTCAAATACGCGCTAACTAACTCCCGCGATGGCTCGTAGAAGAATGAGCGTACAAAACATACGCGATGGGCCCTGTCACACAGCTCGAAACACCGTCGCGGCCGATCGTGGCTGATCCAGCCGATCTTGGACGACTTGGTGTTACCTGAACTCTCCTAGCTTGTCCTGAAAGTGGCATAATAATAGAATCTGTTCTTCTGCCTTCCGCGCTCGGTTTTCTGAGATACAGACACAAAAGCGCCCCTTTCTGTAAAATTACTCTCTTAGCGTTCATTTATTACGCCCAGACTAGAATAGTATACATAGCTTAGGACCCACACACTAAGTAAAATATCAACCAGCTTGAAAAAAATACAAAAAATGCTGCTATTTCATACCTAATAAGCTTTCGTGACTTTACTCACTTGCCTAAATAATGATAGAAATTTATATTTGCTGAGACTTGAGTACAACTGAAGCTTGAATTATTTTATCCTCTGATTAATGCCAAACTTGAAATTAGGCAGTTCGCTTATAAATCGCCAGCAGTAACGCACCATTGTAGGCAACATGGTCCTGTCTCATTGAGACTCTATTACGTTCAAACTAAATAGCTTACATTCTTCTTTTTTCATCGGCCATTATAAGGCTTTATCGTTATTTTAAAGATGGCTATGCATTGTGACGAAACATTATTGAAACTAATATAGCTTCTTTATTTGGTTTTTTGTCGTTCGCACGTATTTACGTACATTAATTCCCTTGTTTGTACCAGTGGGTTTGCATTGATAAATAAATATAGGTGCTCTTGAGCAAAAGGAAACATTAGATGTTTCTTAGTGAACAGTGCATTTAAACACGACAGCGTAAAACCTATGTTAACCGGAAAATTCATAATTGACGTCGCCGTCGTTGTCGATGTCGCCTTTGGTTTCGACGTTCTCGTCGTAGGCGTTGTAAGCGAAAATCATGAGCATTTCGCTGGCAGATTGTAGCTGCTAGCTCGCATGAACACGGATTGATTAGACTTAGGGAAACTTGACGTTACGTTTGGCAGAGCTTCAAACTATGGACTCTCCTTTCATATAGGAGGATGATATCAGAGAAAACTTGACAAGGGCCTGGCATTATGAGTGAGAGACGTTATTCCTGGGCCACGCAGGCATGTTCCCACTACTTGGTGAAAGCCAATCTTAAACGTAGATAAAAGTGTTATTTCCTAAGAAACCGCATTCTCCAATTACACTATTATTGTCCCTTCTGGGCACAACATTGTTTTATAGTATGCTGATTTACTAACACAAAAGCATGTGTTTATTGAAAGCTATCGTATACAGCTCGTTCTGTTTAAAAGACGTTGTTTTGCACTTGCACCGTTCCAAACTGACGGGTTATCATTACTGAAATGTGTCGGAAAAAGCATTTCAGTTGCATCACGTACCAAAGCTTGCTGACCAACAAAGGATTGCAACCTCTGGAACGTATAATTATTGCGATGTTTAGTCTACCAAATTGTGCCTTTTTTCTTTATTTAACGGCCTTTTTTGACTAAATAAGGCTATCATTGTAAACTTTTTGAGGGATACGTCAATTTACCTATACCCTTAGGTGTAGTTCGCGGTAGGTTGGCGAAGACACTCGATGCGGACAATCATTATGCTTAAGTCCCAAGCACGTTCCCATATTACAATTGTTCAAATTTCCTCACAAGAAACAGCTTTTAAAATGTTCTAATTAAAGAAGAAAACAGCAACGTGATCAGCATATGCCAGCATACAAAAATTCACTACGTGCTTTTGCAATCCTGCCATTCTTTTTTTAGGATACTTAAGCAGCACAGTACAATATAGACGCCAAACAACCCTGGTGAAGGAGAGCAAATTTAGAGCAACCACTGTTTAACCAGAATTTTGTTTCCGATCGCTTTTTCTCACAATATTGCGTATCGTACCGCTGGCGGCAGCGTTCTGATGGATGCGAAATGCGGTGGCTTACATGTTCTATGTGACGTGACTTCACGTTAAAGAACTCGAGGTGGTCGAAATTTCACGAGTACTCCACTTTGGCGTCTCTCGTAGCCTAAGTCGCTTAGGGATGTTAAACCCTCCTATCCATACATACTAGTCGTTTAGGTATTAGGTAATGTCGGAGGAATAAAATTAACGTGGAAGAGTTTCATATCAGAATCTTTCAAAAATTATTGCTTTATACGGATTATACATAGCTTTTTTAAGGCGAAATCCTCTCTAGACGCATGTAACGAAATCCCTGCTTTAGAGTTGTGAGCGAAATGTGCGCGGGATTTTAGTGCTTATATGTCATTTGTCAATCATCCTGATGATGGCATCAGGAACATAAGAACCCTGTCTCCTCGGCGAATTGAACCTCCATCCCTTGGATCTCCAGCCGAGCGCTTTAAACAGCTGCGCCACGCCTGGGATCATGAAACCTACATCACAAATCTCCTTTTCTACCGTTCGCATGATAGTAGCGATGGCAATGACGCTGTAATTAGTGAATATAACAACAAAGTCCAAATAATAATAATGGCAATGCATTTCATTGATAAAGATATTGTGAGCAAACGTGATATATCTCGTGTGCATCAGCATCGTTCAGAATTTACCATTCCAGCAGTGTGAATGCCGCAGTGCTTTAAAAATTTGTTTAGGTGACAGCTTTTTAATGCGCCCGGTTCTTGTGATTTAGAAGGCAAATAATTTGAAGAGTTCCTGCATACAAAAAGGTTGTTTCAAAATTTAGTCATCACAATATTAATTTCGGCGCTATGATTTCTTTAAACAGGCCATTGTTTACAGACTGATGGGAGATTATCCCGCACTAATATTCACAAAATGCACATTAAGTATACACATCATCTTATATTATTGGCCCACTATATTAAATTTTACTGCTCGTACCACGTTCCGCATGTATTGTTTCAAGGCTAAGAGCAATATTAGTCGGTGCCTCGCCAGCTGCTATTCTTTCCGCTCAGCCTCTTATCGGTGCACTGAGGTTCCTTCATCTAGCACTTCGACATTTCCTTTTATCCATGTAGACGTCACCTTTACACTTTCCAGGCTCGACAGACTGTGGCTGTATCAGCGCTTTTGGGTTCAATTTTATTCAATTGTATATTGCCATGAACAAATGAAGAGAGTCGAGGGAGAACAATAACGCACCTAGAAATTTCGTATCACCAAGCAAATGCCATCTTCCCATTTTCCAGACTCGAGAGCTTCTGTCTGTATTAGGGCCTTCTGAATCAATTCATTTTTTTAGTTCCCAAGCCGCTACCCACTACTTTACATTGCATTAGGCGATATGTGTTGTAACAAATATATGTTGCTAAATAATGGAGGGATGAAAACTCCTAATAAAGCAAGAAAACAGACCACCAAAACAAAGAACAAAAATTAAAAATAGCGGGAAGAACGAACTGCACACAATATACGTTTGATGCATAGAAATATCGAAAATGTAGCACATACAATCAATATTGTCACGTGGTGGTGACAAGGTCGATGACACAAATGAAGAGTCGGTGATTGCACTGAAGAATCTCTTTACTGGGCTGCCTTGCGTCCGCAAAATAACTAAGCAACTCGGCGGCTGCGATAGCAACAAACGTGCTCGCGATCGTCGAACAAACAATGCCCGTCGCACTCGTAAACGCTCAATTTAGAGGCTGCTCAGAACAATCTAGATAACGTCGCAAACTGCTAGTAGCACAACCTGGAACATTGTAGAAACCTACGCGAGTGACCGGAATCTTCGACACAGATCTCGGCGCATCGTTCGCGACAAGGAAAATGATAATGCGTAGTATCGCGACGACGAGCATGAACAAATACGGGATACAGAATTGATAAGCGCGGCATAATAACAATGACAAGGCCGCATAGCAGCGGCTGTCGAACAGGAACAAATAAAGTTTTAAACAGTTCGCGGCATTACTGCACCCCCCCCCCCCCCCATTAAAAAAACATCCTGTCTGAGGTTTTTAGGCACGACAAGAAGCTGAGCCGTCTTGTTGAGAGCGAAGTTCGTCTTTACGATGACGTCATTGTTTAAGGCGAACGACGACAACTGACGCCTAAAAACAGCAGGAGGAGAAGCGGTCTTGCCTTCCAAGTAATCTGCTAGGTCTTTCAGCTGAGGATCTGATCGCCGCTGTTGTGCTAAGCTGCTGACGCTTACTGGTCCCAGAAAAACATCGTCGTCATCGTCCTTCAGAGAAACGTCGACGGGAGCGCGGGATAAGCAGTCTGCGTCTAAATGCTTGCGGCCCAACATATAGACTACTGTAACGTCAAATTCTTGCAGTCTTAGGCTCCATCGGGTAAGGCGGCCGGAGGTGTCTTTCAAATTAGCCAGCCAGCAGAGCGCGTGGTGGTCACTTACAACCTTGAATGGTCGACCATATAGGTATGGACGGAACTTACCAGATGATCGTGAGGCACTCCTCGGTCGTCGAGTAATTGAATCGGCTTTAGTGAGGGACCTGCTAGCGTAGGCAGTTACTTTCTCCAGTCCAGCTCCCTTCTGGACGAGAACGGCTCCTAGGCCCAAACTGCTTTCGTCGGTGTGAATTTCGGTCTCAGTGCTTTCAACAAAGTGGCCGAGGAGAGGAGGGGACTGCAGGCGGCGCTTACGTTCGTCGAAGGCTGCTCCTTGCGGCGCTTCCCATTTAAAAGGTAGGTCAGCCTATGTTTAGCAGCGTCAACGGTTCGACGATGTGCCAAAAATTTCTGACAAATTGTCGATAATAAGCGCACAACACAAGGAACCTGCGCACGGCTTTCTTATCAGCAGGTGGTGGAAATTGTGCGATTGCAGCTGTTTTCTCCGGGTCTGGCCGAACACCACCCTTGCCAACGATGTGACCTAGGAACCGCAGTTCCTGGTAGGCGAAGTGACACTTCTCTGGTTTTAACGTAAATCCCGATGATTTGATGGCTTCCAACACTGTCTGCAGCCGTTTCAGGTGGTCTTCAAAGTTTGACGGGAAGACAACGATATCATCTAAGTATACCAACCAAATCTGCCACTTCAAGCCCGCCAGCACAGCGTCCATTACTCGATGAAACGTCGCTGTTGCGGAGTGGGAGGCTAAACGACATCACCTTGAACTCGAAAAGGCCGTCCGGTGTGATGAATGCTGTCTTCTCGCGATCTCTTTCGTCGACCTTAATTTGCCAATATCCGCTCTTCAAGTCCATCGATGAGAAGTACCATGCATTGCAGAGCCGGTCCACTGTGTCGTCGATGCGGGGAAGTGGGTAGACATCCTTCTTTGTTATGCTATTCAAGAAACGGTAATCGATGCAAAAAGCGAAGTGTGCCATCTTTCTTCTTCACCGAAACTACTGGTGCCGTTCAGGGGCTGTTGGATGGATGGATCACGTCATCACGCAGTATTTCCTCATTGATCGCGTATGGCCTGGCGTTCTCTTTGCGATACACGGTAGGGGCTTTGACGTAGCAGTCGACTGTTTTCGTCCGTGATGATGCGATGCTTTGCCAACGGAGTTTGCCGCACTTTCGACGCTGAAGAAAAGCACTTGCTGTAGTTTTCAAGAAGAGTGCGAATTCGGTCTTTCCTGTCTCGGGGGAGCGCTGGGTTAATGTCGAAATCGGGCTGCTTGACTCGGTTGGGTGCATTGCCTTCAAGTTGGCTGTGGAGGGCGCAGACTTCTCGGGTTTCCGCTAGTTCGTCAAGGAAAGCAATCGCCACGCCCTTGTTCAGGTGCCGGTATTCTTTGGTGAAGTTCGTGACGAGCACATCAGCTTGTCCATGACGGAAACGGACGATACCTCTCGCGATGGCAAGTCCTCTATCCAGTAACGACTGAGTGTTTCCTTCGACAACCCCTTCCGTGATTTAGACTTCTTTTGTAACCACAGGGGCGATGACGCTTGATCGGGGTGGTATGGTCAATTGTCCGTTGAGGGCGTTGAGAGCGACGTGATGCGCCGAAGTTCTCGTAGTAGGTATGGCTTTGTCGGTCGAGAGCTTAATTAGTTGGGATCGGAGGTCAATGATATCCCTATGTTCTTTCAGAAAATCCATGCCCAGAATCACATCGCGGGAACAGTGCTGTAGGACGACGAAGCTGGTAGGGTAGGTACGTCCATTTGCTGTAACCCTTCCGGTGCATCGCTCCAATGGCGTAATAAGGTTACCACTAGCGATGCGCATTAGCGGGCCGTCCCAGTGGTCGTCACCTTTTTGAGCTGGGCGGCGAAAGCTGTACTGATGACACAGTATTCGGCACCGGTGCGTTCGTCGACAGCAATCTCAAGGTCGCTTGTTCGCGTCCTAGTATTACACGTTGGCTTCGGTGTTCGATCTCTGCTTCGTCTCGTGCTGAGGTCGCGGACTGGGCACACCGTCGTAATGCCGCTGGGCGGCGATGTCAACTTGATGTCTGGTCTCGTCGATGTTGTCGTCCTGTGGATCAGCGATTTATTGGCGGCGTCGTCGTCACTCATCGTCGGCAATGGAGGATCTTCGTGTTTTCGTCGTGAAGCAACCTCACCTCCAAAGGTTTCTCTATTTAGTTTCCCCTGGGCGGGCTTGGAGACCTTCCCTCTACACAGTCATCGTAAATGCGGCCTGGCGACGAAAAGCGAGCCCATGGGGACCTGAATCGACGGGTTTGTGGCGCACACTCACCGCTACGTATGTAGTTCTCAATTTCGTGAAGTCGTTCATCGGGGCGGGGTCATGGGGCGCCGACTGCAAATCCGCGGAGGCCAATTTGTCGTTATGCGCAGTGGCATAGAATGTGGCCGGCCTCACCACAGCGGAATCATAATGGCCTGTTGTTCGCAGTCCTCCAGGCGTCGCACTTCCTGGAGCTTGGATGTCGTTGGTAGGGGGCCAAGGGGCGGCTTTCAGGAACAGGACGGTAGCGGCGAGGGCTTGGAAAGTCATCACGTCGGGGCGCAGGGCGACGTAATGCAGCAGCGTTGTTCATCGCTGTTGCCTCCTGTGCTGGAACTATCGCAGAACGCCCAGCACCTGCAGGACTTATTCACGGCCGACGTCCGCGAGCGTTGCAGCCTGGTGTAGCTGGAATAATGACAGTAACGACGAAGTTCCTCTCGGACGATCTCACGGAAATGAGATCGCGAAGGCGTTCTCTGCTTGTAGATGCACAATGGTAGTGGCGCATCCGGGTGTCCAGCGTCTTCTCAATGGTCGATGCTTCACTTTCAAATTTGTCCACAGCTTTCGGCGGGTTCTGGGCAAGACCTGAAAAAAGCAAATCTTCAACGCCTCGCATTAAAAATTTCACTTTCTTACCTTCGGTCACGTTCGGGTCGGCGCGGCGAAAGAGGCGCTTCATCCCCTCTATGTAGACCCGGAGGGGCTCGTTTGGGAGTTGAAGTCTTGCTTAAAGGATCACTTTGGCTCTTTCCTTTCGAACGACAATTGCAAAGGCAGTCAAAAACTCTTTCTTGAAGGTCTCCCAATCCTTCAAAGCTGCCTCGTGATTTTCGAACCATATACGGGCAGATCTTTGAAGAGCGAAATAGACTTGCCTTACCTTCGCTTTGTCTTTCCAGCCGTTGAATTCTGAAACACGGTCGAAGAGGTACATCTAGTCATCTGCATCTTCAGTGGGAAGTCCTTGGAAGATGGGGGCTCCCGGGGCTGCACCAAGACAACTGGTGCTGTTGACTGGACCATTTTCAAAGTTGATGCCGCCCGGTGTCGAACGGCGCCAGCACCTCCACCAGATGCCGTGTGGTGGTGACAAGGTCGATGACACTAATGAGGAGTCGGTGATTGCACTGAAGAAACTCTTTATTGGGCTGACTTGCGCCCGCAGAAGAACTAAGCAACTCGGCAGGGGCGATAGCAACAAACGGGCTCGCCGATCGTCGAACGAAGAATGCCCGTCGTACTCGTAAACGCTCAATTTAGAGGCTGCTCAGAACAATATCGATAACGTCGCAAACTGCTAGTAGCACAACCTGGAACATTGTAGAAACCTAGGCGAGTGATCGGAATCTTCGAGACAGATCTCGGCACATCGTTCGCGACAAAGAAAATGATAACGCGTAGTATCGCGACAACCAGCATGAACAAACACGGGATACAGAATTGATAAGCGCGCCATAATAACAATGACAAGGCCGCATGCCAGCGGCTGTCGAACAGGAACAAATAAAGACTTAAAGAGTTCGCGGCAATATATCTTCACGGCATTTTCGTGACAGGTCAAGATTTTTTTACTTGAAACATTTTAAAGGATAGGCAACGTGTTTGCTCGGCTATGCGTAGCGTACATTGTATGTTATTTTGGAGCGTGTCACAGTTCTCTACGCCTCAAAATCGTAGTCGGCACTGCTGTCCACTAAAGACAAAAATAAGAGGTATCAAAAGAAACATGGTTGCCATCCCTAAGCGATGGTATACTGCAGTTCTCAGCCGGCTCGAAACGACGATGGCCGAAGGACTGAAGGACTTCAGTGCAGCCACTACCAGCGGCTTCGCCCTCAAATGGTGCTGTTTTATTTTCCCGGCGATGGATGCGCGAGTGGCGGCGCTCGCTAGCGAGTATCCGTGGTAAGACGGCGAAGAGCACCTTGGCTCAGGGAGAGGTAATGATGTTGCGCAGGGAATGTAGGATGCTGCTCCGCGAGATACTTTTCAATAACTGGGGGCGTTGGCCAAAAGGAGGTGGAGGGGCGTCGATACAGAAGCTCCGAAGACCGAGGCACCGATACGAGCGTTCATGGTACAGGTGGCTTGTTTCGCCGCAATGAAAACAGAGTGCATGGCAATGAGGCATGCACCACACGTCAGGTTTTTTCGTGGCGCAGTGCCACCCTAATACTGCACGTTTTACGCCGAGAGCGATGAGACTACTGGCAGCGCGACAATAGGTGGCAATGAAAGGGGAGCCAGTCGCTGCAGAAGATGGACATATGGAGACAAATGAGCTTGGGAGGCGGGATGTCTTCTTCGAGTCGATAACAGCGGGAGATGTAATAATGCTTTCACATTAGTAACGTTGGCTGTCCTTTGATAGTTATTTATGAACAGGGCTGAATGAGTTTGTACTGCCTCAATGAAGTGAATGAGGGCTGCTTGACCGGGGTCACAACCAGATAATTGATTGTGGACGTATGTACGCTGTATACATTATTAATTTTTGTTATGATGATATAAGAGAGAAACTACGACAGTTGTACCCGAGAGCACGATTGGCTTTAGCGATGATGGAGTTGACATGCGTTTCCAGGGTAGATCACTAGTAACAATTACCCAAAGGTAACTGTAAGACTGTACAGATTCTAATGGGACCTTATTAAGCATATACATGAGACATGTTACATTAGTAAAAGATACCCTCATGAATTTGCGTTTGTTAATGTTTTATTGCATGCACAATTTGCTGTCCTATGCACTCATATTATTATGGCCACTCTGAATGAATAGGATCTCGGATTTATCAGCACGTTTACAGTACAAAATACAGTCATCAGCAAATAGACAAATTTTCGAAGAAACACAGGAAGACAAGTCATATATGTAAATCAAAAATAAGAGCTAGCGGTCCCAGAACCAATCCTCGCGGGACGCCGGACCAGACTGGGACCGAAAATGAGTCCATTTCAATAAGGCCTGTTTACACTAGGGCGACGCGACACCGACATCAGTGGTAGACAGGTAGGTCGGCAGATCCTGACGTTGATGTACCGGTCAGTCTCAATAAACCGACAACAAAGCCAGCACGACCACCTACCGCCTGCTGTTGTAGTGTGACAAGCTTCAATACCAGCTACGTCGACAAAACACATCGGTCGATGATCACCCGATCAGTCCTCGGCAGATGATCGAGCAAACGAAAATGAAATGCCAACAAACAAATGCCGAATGTAATGCCGTACAGTGCATAGCTGCGCTTCCCTGTCTCCTATACATGCCAGAATTAAGCAGGGTAGGAAGGCGCTTTATATTTTCACTCCTCGAAACTCACGAGGGGGGGGGGGGGGGATTTCGTTGAATAGGAGTCGACGCCGGCCCCGCCTACAGTGAGTAGGCCTAGCGAGCCCGCAGAATTTATGTGTATGATGCCGACGATCGTGGAGAACAAATTAACATGATTAAGTGCGTGGAAATGGTAATCGGTGGTAGTTTTGGCTTTAGTGACCTGAGAACCACGTTTGCTTCTAGGGTGCCTCGATGTCATCGCCGCCTATTTGTTTTATCACGGGGCGCCTGTAGAGACAGCAGTAAGTGCCGGCGTAACCTGGTCGGCGGAGCAATGTTGAGGGCGGCTGGTAGCAGTCAGCGGCACTCGTGGGAAACAAATAACACCGTTTTAATTCATGCGGCATGTAGCCGATTACACTTCCGGTGAAAGGGAATCAGGATCGAATATTAATTGCATCGAGGAGAGCAAATTCAAGCACTGATCTCTTGCGATGTCAACTACAAAAGCCAAACATTTATCATGTGCTATGTCGACGCACCGGCGGTTCTTGCTGAGTTATCGCGTTGCGTAAATGCGTAATTTCGGAGCCGTTGTGGGAGAAGAAAAACACCCGAGTAAAGCAGAGCCCGACAGGTGCTTTTTTGGCTATGAAAATGAGCAGCGTGTGTGTATGCACACAGATGCAAACTGCAGCAGCGATGGCATGCACTCGTCGCCATTGACGCATTCCCGATAAAATTTCTCGCTTACACGGGAAATGGCAAACCGTTTACTATTGCCGTGAAGTATTCATTTAGCGAATGCGTGAGCTATTTGGTGAACAAATGGTAAAAATCGAGCACCAAGTATAGAAATCAGTGGCCCCGGGGTGGCGACAGCTATTGGTCGGCTCGGGCAGCGAGGCCTCGCTTCGTCGTTGTGTGACTAGGAAGCTGGCTCATGGCAGCCCGATCTCTTCGCTCCCGTCGTCGGTCGGCCGACTTCCCCGTCGGCCGACCATCGTCGCGCTGTCAGTGTCGGCACCGTGTGAAAAACACGATTACCACGGAAAAAACGGGTCTAATGAGGGTCGGACTACCTAGATCGGTCTAGTGCACACAAGCCTCTAGAATTTACAAATTATACGCGGGACGTGAGAAAAGCGCGAATCCAATTAATTACACAAGGGTCCCCTACTGAAAAATCCTGTATTAAATTCGTACCGGAAATCATATACAGGTTTACTGTACAGGATCTGGGATACAGGATTGGGGGCTATTTCAGCAAATTCCTGTACTGCCCTGGAAAGTCCGGAATGAAACCGCGCGGAGCTCTTATACGGGAATGGCCTGTATGGTTTATGGCCCTCGTTTCCGGAAAGAAACGCGTCGCCATGGTGGAAAAAGAATGCAACAATATAAAATAAAACGACTGCATTTAAAATAATATAAAAAATAAAAAAATAATTAAAAAAAATATTCAGTACCGAATGTGGAATCGAACCTCGGTCCTTATGGTTTTCAGACGGGCACCTTAACCACTACTGTGGTGCTTCCAGAACCCTTGTACAGGGCTGTGTACTCGTCTACCGGGGGCAAAAATGTTCTTAAAAGAGTGAAGAGGATGATGGTGCCGGCAGGGATGAAAACGTTCTTTTTTAAGCTGCACACTGGAACATTGGAGGTAAAGAAATGGAAGGAATAGAAAGGGCTTTTTGTACCCTGGGGTGTCCACTGCATAATATGCAGGAAAGAGGAGACGATTGAACACGTGTTTCTCGAATGCTGGGACGCCGTATTTTTATGGGACGTGCTCCAGAGGACGCTTAAAAAGGAACTACCCATAAGCCCACATGGTATTCGATTCTTGCCAGTAGAAGCGAACAATGATACACCGTTGGATCTTTTGATGCTACTGGCTCTCCACAGCATATGGAAAAGCAGAATGGCTGTAGAGCATGGTGACGTCGATGCACGTTCAGCGAGACAGCTCTTTAGAGAGAGCATACGGGCATATGTGGATGAACAGAAAGCGTTAAAACTAGAGTCAGAATGGTTGGTTAGTTTTGAAGAGTTGTCACATATGAGGGATTTTTAATCCGACAACTTCAGCTAAGGAAGGCCGAAGCTTTAAGTCAATGCTTGATCTTTTATTATGTCATGTTATTGATGTCACATGTGTATTTTTTGTGTACGTCCTCGGTCAGGAAATAAAGAAAAAAAAAACACTACTCTACGACGGCTTGTGGTTACAGTGGTTATTATACAGTATATGTAGCTACTTTTGCTCTTTCGTACTTGTATATTTTTCTTGGCAGTAGAATTTGTGGCCGTAATTCACCGATCGCCCTTTAAACACGCTGAATATCTTTGCAGGCTATCACGAGGGTCCACAAATGTGGCGTATCTTTATAATGCGTCGCTTTATTGAAGGCAAACCTCGAGATATCATAATTTGCTAGTGCTGATGTGTTTTTCATCGTCTACGAACGATTGTAAGTTTTCCTACATAGAGATATCTGCTGCACTAATACTTGTAATACTGGGCGTTTTAGCTTCACATGCTACCAGCGGAGCATCGATGCCAATGAATACACTTCCGACTGAGCGGTTTCAATATGTAAACATTCGAGAACGCGTCGCGCGGTGTGCGGCTATCTGCGCATCTTTCGATGGTCAGCGATGTTTGTTTATTTTTTCTCGAACAGTTTTTTGTCATCGCTAGCGAAAGGATACGTTCGTGCTTCTACTTTCGTGTTGTAGGCGGCAGATCTTCAGTCGCAGATATGAAGACGCACCGCAAGATCGTACGAGCTGCAGCGACTGTTGTACGCGCAAAAGCGACGCGACGCGCGTATATGCTTGCTAGCGCACACTTCGACGGCTTCGCATTTTCGAGGTATTTGGGAAACGAAGCGCGCCCTTTATATACAGAACAGTTGTATAACATGTTTGGTATCATGCTTATTTAGTGCGCTGGCGTGTCTGGCATGGTCATTCTGGTTGAGCTTCGTCGATCGGCCCGGCTTCTGTTCAGAAGCGGAATAGTCTGCCCGGTATCAGTTCCAGAAATGACGCGTTCGTCCGGTTTCTGGTTAATTGATACAGGCTGAATAATACATAACACTACTACATTTGAAAAAGAAAAAAAAGAAAAGAAAAAAAGAAAAAGAAACAAAAAGAAAATAGAAAAGGAAATTTACATGTGATTCAAACTTCGGTCTTTTAGGCCGGCAAACACGCACTTTAACCACTACAGCACGGCAGGACACGCTGATTGTGGTTATATATCTACTTATGTAGTCGGGATTGCTCTTTTGTAGTTTGTGTATTTTTGTAGGGTGTAGAATTTGTGGTCGTAGTTGAACGATCGCCCTTTAAACACGCTGCATCTTTTTCCTGGCTATCACGAAGGGTTATCTGTGTCCCGCATCTTTACAATGTATCGCTTTCTTGCAGACAAACCTCCGAATGTCACAATTTACTAGTGCTTATGTGTTTTGTCATCGTCTTCGAACGCATGCAATTTTTGCTACATATAGATATATGCGGTGCACCAACACTTGTAATACTGCTTGTTTTAGCTTCACCTGCTGCCAGCGGAGCCGCGACGTCAATGAATTTACTTCTGACCAAGTGTTTTGCATGCTTAAACACTCAAGGAAGCGACTCCCGATGTCCGGCCGACCTGTGCATATTTCGATGGTCAGCGATGTTTCATTTATTCTCGAGCGTATTTTGTCCGCGCTAACGAAACGCTACGTTCTTGCTTGCACTTTCGCGTTGAAGGTGGCAGATCTTCAGTTGCAGATTATGAAGATGCACCGCAAGATCGTACAAGCTGCAGCGACTGTTGCCCACGCAAAAACAAAACGCGATGCATGTATGTACTTGCTAGCGCACACATCCACGGCTTCATATCTTCTAGGTATGTACGAAACAACGCGTACTGCACATATACAGAAAAGTTTTAACATATATTATATGTAAGGTTTCATGCTTATTTAGCGTGAAGGCATATTCCGACGTTGTCATCCTGGCTGAGCTTCACGATCCGCCCGAGTTGTACTGAGAAGCGGAAATACTCTGTCCCGTATCAGTTTCACTCATATCGGATTTGTCCGGTTTCTGTTAAACCGGACATGACCTGTCCTGTATATGAGCTCAATACAGGACTGGTCCGCCCTGTTTCATATCCATACCGGACTCGGATGTCGTGTATAAGGTGCATACGAGAAATGGTCTGCCCTGTATTAACTCGATACCGGACTGGATCGTCCGGATTGAGATTCATACCGGACATGACCTGTCCGATATAAACCCGTTTAAGCTTCATACAGGTCTGGTCCGCCCTGTTTCACATCAATACCGGATTGGGATGTCATGTATAAAATGCATACCGGAAATGGTTTGCCCTGTATTAACTCTATACCGGACTGCACCATCCGGACTGAGATTCATACCGGACATGACCTGTCCGATATGAACCCGTTTAAGCTTCTTACAGGACTGGTCACACCGGTATCAAATTTATACGGGATAATACAGGACGGGTTCAAACCCGTTTGTCGTGATATGGGATTTTTCACTAGGGTCGATGTTTAGAAAGCTTAGTTTATGAAGAAGTAGTGCTGGAAACTCTGCGCTGGTATTTTTGGCTCCTAAGTCTCATCGCAGACGGTTCTGGTTTCTCATCATGCGCGGCCAAACCAAGTAAGCACCATGGTCAAACTTACTCCGTAAAGAAGGCTGCAAGAACGCGCAAGCTTTGTGCTCAGTTTCAACGCAAATGAGCCACCAGTCGAGACGGGGAGACTTTTTTAGTATGGGTGCGATAAAGCTGCAGGGCACTGTATATGGTAAAATGATCGAGCTAGATTTTGAAGCTCTTTCATTGCTCTTAAGCCATAACGTAACTTGTCATTTATGATGCGTAGGACAGAGTAGGGCCCTGGTGGGTACTGCGAGGACAATGTGGGCCATGGCGATGGACTCGATGCCGTTGCTGTAACGGGTGGCAACGTAGGCCTGAAGGAGGATGCTGACATACACACCGATGGGTATCACTTCAGGCCGATGTGGTCAACACTTATTAGACTGCCGACATTCAACCTGCTATATGAAATGTGCATGTCCCGCCAAATTTCTTTTATGGTCCCACATTGGAGAAATTTGAGCGGCCGCTCAGCATGAAGATTTATTTTAGATTTCAGCCAGCTACTCCTATAATGGCTACAGGAGATACCGATCCAGGTTCTATAGGGGCAGACTTAAATTCGGCTTTCAGCATTATCCCCATAAGTGTCCATCAACGATAATTGATGATCACCCCCAGTCCAAGGAAGTTCTCCCAATGAATACTTAGGGCAATAATTATGCACATACTTTCTATAAGACTGCCGCCATTTTTAAGCAACCAGGAAATGGAATTGTACAATATTTTACATATTCAATCTAATTTCAAAGACATAATTTTCTAGCTTGTTCAGGCAGTGAAGTTCTGTGTTCTGAAAGCTATTGATGTACAGAGAGTTGCAGGCTATCAATGACAACCACTTAAGAAGGACCACTTACCCGTACCCGTGTGTATGGTCCAAACATTTAAGCGCAGTCTACATAACCGCGAGAACAAAAGTCAAACTTTTTCCATGGAATTAAAGGTGCTTACACTTGTTGTACAAATAATATATAAGTAATATAGGGCGACCCTATTATCAATTAGGGTTGGAAAGAGCGCGAACATTTGTATGCAGACATTCTGGTGGCCCAAACACCGCTACGGCCAAGGCGGTACCCACAGCGGCAGTAATTCGGCAGGCTTTTTGGGCTAGCGCTATCTCTCGCGAAAAGAACCCCTCTTTATTATTGCGTTAGCCCTCATTGATAAAAAATCTTAAGAATTCAGTAAACATGCGGACACCCAAGCTTTCATAACCGTCAACGCTGATGAGGAACCTAAATATGTTTAGTTTGACAGCCTCAATAAGGCTACGTCTAGTTTTTGCACCAAAATTACACTTGCCGTTACACGTGCTTACAAATTTCATACAAGGCACCGCTCTGGGCAGCACTCCGGCACGCCGATGTCGAGCCGTATTACAGATCACCTCAACCTAAAGCGTTTTAGCTAAGGCGGCACAACTTTACCTTACTTAAATTGTGCTCGCATTCATTATGGACGTGCTCTAATGTAACATACAAAGGACCGAGTGAGGCATCATGCGTGTAATTCCAATATCTGCCCCACTATGTCCCAATTAGGTTCCACAGTTAATAAACGGGTGGCCCTAAATTGGTCCTTTGTGAGCTTTCCTACATAAAGGCTACATTTAGGTTTGATCTTCCGAAACATATCCGACAACCTATCGTAGTAGTCTGGATGCAGAAATGTGAGCTGCGTTAGCGAGAGCAACGCCGAAATGAGGCCCATGTAGCAGAATCTGGGACAAGCTCAAAAAGGACTCGGCCCCTTTTGCCCCATCGGACACCGATGCCGGTATTATGATGGTTAGTCCAGCCCCACATGCTGTCACGAATCCCCGGCGAACATTCAGGCCGAAAGAATGGACTTGCAACCGGTGTACCCACTCTGACGCATATTTAAAACACCCTACGCGACACAAATCCAGGGGCACAAACCCTACCAGTAAAACAACCACAAAACACAGAGGCTACCAAGACACACGACACGGGAATATACACTCTAGTAGCGCTCGGAATTCGTGCTCATGGTTCGGTGCTGATGAAGCATTGCATGAGGCCAGTTAGGGGCATCCAGCTAGCAGGCGTCGAGAGGGTGTTCGTAATGGTCAGGCTGGCGTCGCAAGCGGCGTCGTTAGGGTTTGCCGTTTCAGCTCTGTGCCCTAGTTACCTGGGAGACAACGCTTTCTATGTTGGCGTTGTTGGCGTTGGCGACCCCACCCGGATGGGCGGCAGCAGCACTGGAGGCACCCCTGGCGTAGCAGGTGGCTGAGTCAGTCGTTGATACCCGGAACGGCAGGAAATAGCCAGCGTTGCTCTGTTCCAGCCGAAGTATCCCTGATCCACCGGAACCACCACTTTTCTGTTCTATCCTCATGCCACGCTATCTCTCACGCTTTTATAATCTTGGCGTTAAAAGGATGACGGGACACGTCATCCTGGTCATCTTCGTCACCGTCGTTTCTTTCTCTTACCCTCTCACCGAATCTTCTTTATTCTTGGTTTAGTACATCATCGTGTATTGTCATGATCGCCTTCTCCAAACGTTTTTAGGCCTTCCAGTCCATGTTGCCTATTACATGTGACACTTGCCTACATGGGAGCAACACTTGCCTACCCTAAGAATAGCGGGATTCATTAGTGAGAAATAATGCACATTTAACTTCTTGCAAACGAATTATAGAACGCCGGTGACCTTTGATGCGTTCAATTGAATTCTGGTTGTGGTAGACAAGGGGTGTGCCACGTACCGTCGCGACAGGTCTTGACGCTACAAGCCGGTTCATGCATAGATGATTCTGACCCAGCCAAGTGTCTGATCCAGGCGTCCATGGGGTACCTTTCATTTCGTGCTTTCTCGAACGCAGCACCACACAGCAAACAGAAGCAGACCCAGATGTCTAGTAGGCGTTAGTACATATATTATGTTGAGGCAGAAAAGGAAAGAAAAATAAAGAGTAGGTGTTAGTACAGCGGGAATCAGCGGCATTTAAAATTGATTTAAAGGATACAAAAATGACAGTATCTGTCACAATTCTCCGCGGTCTCATGTACCACGCCGTAAAAGGAGGTAGGTTGGAGAAAAAGAAGAGATGGAGATGGAGGTGCCTTATCGGAGGGTTACGATCCACCGCCTTATAACGGCTTTCATCTCATCGCACTTTAGTGGTCCAAAGTGCCCTCTAGAATTTTTGATTTCAGCTTGCGGCCACGCATTTCTGATGTTTCCAGCACAGGAAAAGCAGCTTGTTTGTAGTTAATTATGGGCTTTATAACTTTCCCAGCATTTTTTACGAAATGAGGAAAACAAAGGCTCAGGTTTAGACATGTTGGAACCTGGCACATCTGGATATTACTTAGAGAGGTATCTAGTTCTTTGACAATGGAATCGGTGAATGAGGCAGGTCATCTAAGGCTGGTGCCCACCATAGTTCGATGCCAGGGAGCTGCAAAAGTTGGATTGTGGGGGCAGCAAAAAATGATGAGCTCCTTGATATCTCAGATATTCTTAAGATACTGACTTTGGATGCTTTAGTAGCACCCGCTCAATCTAGAATGTTCATTCAGATCAACACATGATCTTGATACCAGCTTGCCGTGTGGTGATCCCTGGAGCTAGCCAGTATCACAACGTAAGAAAGCTGTAATTAAAATTTTTTTGTTTAGCGTTATATCTCTTTTAAAAGCGTTTAGCGATGAGAATGGCCATATGCTATACGAAGAAAAGAGAGCACAGGGAAATTAATACCTGTAAAACACATAAAGAATGACAGGAGGCTCCTAAAAGCGAGATAACCATTTATTCGTGTTAGTTGAGCTTCGAACAGCAACCAGCGAGAAACTGGTATCAAAATCATCTTCTTCAGGGGCACTTGGTGAGTGAAAGGTGGCGCCACTACAAGTTGTCTCAACTTAACCACATTCCCTTTTCAAGCTAACATGACGCATTCTCGGCTTGGTATGTATGCATCTGTGTTACCACTCCCAATCACAGAAATAAATTCGATTTCGCGATACTAACAAGAAATTGCTCGCAACAAATAATGAGATTTATTATATAAAGAGTACTGCATAATTAACTGCTGTAGCCGCATGCTAGCGGACAATGTCCGGCGCCGCACATTCTACCTCCGCAGCATTGATCAGAATACACGCAGTTATGAGTCCCTGGCTGCCTCCACTTGTCGCTTGGACACACGCACACTTCGTCCCCCGGCGAACAAGGCCTTCTTTTTTTAATGTCTGGACATATGTTCTCCGGATATTCATTTCCCGTGCATTTGACCTTGACCTCGTTCTTTGAGCAAGCGGACGCCTGCAGAGCCCAAAATACAATCATTACTGCCTTTCAGAACACGTCAGCCGCTATTGGTCAAGCGTGCTCCCATTATTAAAGAACATTTCAGTTGCAGCAAGTTCCTATATTAAAATTTGAAACGAATAACGCTTCACGGCTCTGTTTTACAGTCAACAAACCAAGAGTATAAACCGTTTTCTTAAATCTTTGATTTATAAAATGATTTTTTTTTGCGTACATGCCAGGCACCATTTAATTCTTTGCTGCTTTCAACAACTCTCAGCAAGCATGGGGAGTTATTACTTTATTACCTTCTGTACCTTCCGTGTGGTACAACAAGTTTACATTAATCTCGCCATTTCAGTCGATACAAATCTGCCTCTTTGTAGGGGAAGTAAGGCTTATCAAGCGGCCGTAATGACTGCTTTTTCTTGCAGCCCTGAGTTTCTTTGTAAAGGAGGCTGGAAATAAATCGATTGAATAATTGATTAATTTATTGAATACGTTGCAGTTATCCTATGAAGAAAGCTTAGGATATTTGTTTTTTTTTTCGCTAAGTGTTGCACAGGCGGGATGCATATTTCTCTGTGAAGTGCAGCAAGCGCCCAGATGTTTTTGGAATGATTGCATGTGTTGCCGCGTTGTTCCAGGTTCTACTCGTACCTTTGGTCATTATACCGAGATGTTTCTTCACAGAGTTTAAATTCAAAGCTGCCTAAAGCAGAGGATATACATAGTTCGACGGCCGCCCAGCACGCTTTCTGTTCTCGCCGCCACCCATTCGATTGGTTATTAGCGGGTGCAAGTTAACCATAAAGAGGTAATTTAAGCACAACGGCTGTCTCCTCATTCGCTACCTTTTGTCATTCTACCCACCACTTGGAAATATAATAAAAAATCATTCTAAATTAACCTGCCCAATAACGACGTAATGCCTAAGCATTATATTGCGGTAGTCTCCAAAATACAAACTATAAATCATGAGCCCTGCCGTGGTGGTGCAGTGGTTAGGACTCTCACTGCTGTGTCTAATGATGCGGGATCGAATCCGGCTGTGACGGGTGCTTTTTATAGAAGGCGATGTCCTGTGCGATGTCAGTACACAATAAGTACCGCAGGTGGTCTAAATTGTTGGAGCCCTCCACTACGGCGGCGCTTATAGCCTCAGTCGCTTTGAGACGTTAAACCGCAAAAACCGATTCGAGCTGCTAATAATGAGAAGAGGTTTTTTTATATATCACGTAAAGTTTCCTTCAACGCTGCATAAGATCCCTGTTCCGTGGTCACAACAGTCGAATACCTTCAAGGCCTACTAGGCAATCCTCTTTATCGTCCCACTTTAATCCTCTTGTCCTTTTCCCCAGTGCAGGATAGCCAACGGAAAGGCTGTCTGGTTAGCATACCGGTCTTTCTTTCTCCTCTCAATGTATTTGTCTACCTATGTATCTAGCGAAATTTGTACTTAAACTTTTAAATGCAGCTTCGGCACGTTAAAGGAGAACTGCATCGGTGCTGAAGCTATCAAAAATAATTTTATATTTGTACTATATAAACATTGTGCTTTATTTGTAATATGTTCATTGGTTTTATAATTGCTAATACCGCTGACCGATTTGCATAAATTTTCAAAAAGCCTGAACCCGGAATATACTGCGTAATTATTGAAGTTTTTAAATAAATGCATATTTCATTGCTACTGGAGCGTACGCTAATAAAAACAAATCGGACCTCAATGTTTTAAAGCGGTAGCCGCAGTACTTTAAATAATGTCATCTTGTAAATAGGAAAATAGAATGACAAGGAATATAAGCATACCTCACACGTATTGATATATCTGCATGCCATAAGAAAAAGGATGAATGCTACCCGATATTGTTTCATCTTGAGGTCTACCAGCCTGGAAATATAGATAGAAAATTTTATGCATTCAAATAGGAGATCTCTGTTCAGTTTTCTTGAATATTTTCAAAGAATGTCAAATGAAAACAAGGACAAAGTTATTTTCGTTCTTTAGACGGCCAAATAGTATGCCCCATTTGACATTTTTCAATTATTTCTCATACCTAAAGATTTATGTAGAGAGTGCAAAGTGAGCAGTCAATAAGAAAAAAAGGCGAGTTTTCTCCGTGATGTGACAAAAAATGTGTGTTGGTTAGGGAGTTGGTGTAGCTGGGGCAGCCGGTTACATTTTAGGTTTTGTTCACAATGAGGTAATTACAAGATGCAGTTTTGTTGTGAACATGCTTCTGATTGCCTCTGGTATGACTAGATTTGAATAATGTCTGATTTGCAGCAGCAGACATCATAACTTTTTCAGTTGGTTTAAAAAAAAGGGCAAGCAGTTGCGAAGCGTTGTAGGTTGAATTAATCAGCTGCCCTTACAGCTTCGTAAAAACCAGTTTCTGCGCATTCTTTTGTACCGGGAACACCATATTGCTAATTTGAAACCAAATGGCATTTGCTATCCTTTGTCTAGGCGGTCATTTTAATGTGATATGATTCACATTGTTGCACGTGAATCCAAAAGACCAGATAGAATTCGCAGAGATATCAAAGCTAATCAATAAGCGCAAAGTGGCCGATATAAAGCCGTATACCATGAAGAAAACTTACCATGCTGTAAGGAACAGGGAAGCCGTAAATAATAATAATAATAATAATAATAATAATAATAATAATAATAATATTTTTTCTTTCCAAGATGGCGCCCAGTAAGGACGCATGTGCGCTGTGCTCCCGCCCGTTTTTTGGCAAGCAGCAGTTTTTACGATGTGCCGACTGTGCGAAACGTGTTCACACGAAGTGCGTCACCTGGGCGGATGACGAGCTGCAACTTCTGAAGTCCGGCTCTCGGCCATTCTTGTGTAATTTGTGTGCGTCGTCGTCGTCTGACGGTGTTAGTCTTAGTGACGGTGGTGCTAGAGTCCCTGGTGCCCCGCTCCTGCCCAGCCACCCGACCGGTTTTCCCCCTTCAGCCGCGACCGGCGAACATGGCGGTGAGTTTGCCTCGCTACGGGCTCTCCTCCTCGACGCGCTTGAGGGAATCTCTTTTCTGAGCGATGAGGTTGCCCAGCTACGGGAAGAGAACGAGCGCCTTCGTGTAGAGAACTCGCGGGCTTTCGTACAACAAGCCGAGGTTATCGCCTCTTTACGTGCCGATGTTCGCGGCCTACGCCAGGAGCTTGTGCGGTGCGCTGCTTCGCAGTGTGAGCGTCCTCTCGTCGAGCGTCCTCTCGTTGTCTCCGTGGGCAATCCTACCCGTGAGGAGCAGCCATCTGTGGACTACTCCGCCGCTCTTCATCGAGGGATGACTCCTGGAGATATTCCCTGTTCATCTTCTGCCTCTGCTCCTCGCCGTGCGGTTGACTTACCTAGTGAGATGAAGAAGCACCGAAGTCGAGCCATTACTGGCGCATCGAGCTCATCTGTCCTGAACGTTGCCATTTACCAAAAGAAGCGTCCGAAGACTATTTTCGTCTCTAAACTCAGTCCCGATACTACATCGGTAGACCTTACCAACCATCTAAAATCAGTGAATATTACTCCCATTTCCTGCCGGCAGCTGAAAACAAGGTACGACTCCTACTCGTCCTTCCATATTGAAGTTGATGAAGAATCCTACAGTAAGCTTGTTGAGCCTTCGATGTGGCCGATGGGTTGCATATACAAGGACTTTCGTGGGAAGCTTTACGACGATATGCTTCATCCCTCTGAACTGACGCAAAATTGCAGTGGCCCCTAATTTGGATATCTATTATCAAAACGCCCGAGGTCTTCGGACTAAGGGATCAGAATTTTTTTCTAGCGTCTTGTCCTCTTGTTATACCGCTGTTGTGGTTACCGAAACCTGGCTGTCAAGTGATATTCCTTCCAATGATTTCTTTCCAAATAATTACTCTGTTTTTCGTAGCGACCGCCCTGAAACAGGTCCCAAATCAAGAGGAAGTGGAGTGCTCATTGCTATTGACAGTTTTGTGAAGTGTGTTCGACGTTCCGATCTGGAAACTGTTGAAGAATGTGTGTGGCTCGAGCTCACTTTAAATCGACATGAAAAACTTTTACTTGCAGCTTTCTACATTCCTCCGAATCTACCTCCTTCAGCCTATGATGATGTTCTGCTCTCAATCGAACATGTTATAACCCGTCATAGCAAACACAAACTTCTTATTTTAGGTGATTTTAATACTCCTGGTATCAACTGGAACTCACTTATTTCTTCTCACAACAATCATTACATATTAAGTAAGTGTAACGCTCTACTTGATTTCATAGCCTTTAACTCTTTGCAGCAACACAATTTCATTGAAAACTGTTGCGGTAATATTCTTGACATCTGTCTATCGAATTTTGAAAGTGTTCGAGTCTCGAGTTCGGACATACCGCTGACTCGCTGTGACAAATTTCACCCTCCGCTTCTAGTTACTACTGCTGTCTCTGCCTCACCTTCTACTAACTCAGATCGGGTGGGGAATTCGCCCCGTTTCGCGTATGCACGTGGTGATTATGTCGGTCTTTTCAATTTCTTCTCTTCCGTCGACTGGTCCCTTTTAAATGACATTAATGATTCAGATGGACAAGTCAGTCGCTTTACAGAAATAGTTCTTGATGGTATGCGTCGGTACATACCTTTGCATACTCCTACGCGTAGGAAGTTCCCTTCCTGGTTTTCAAGGGAACTAATAACGGCGTTAAAGCTCAAGGAACGGGCCCATCGTAAAGCGAAACGCCCTGGGTTTCACAATTGGGCAGATGAGTTTCGCCGTGTGCGTTCTCTTTGCAAACGCTTATACAAGCGGGACTACGACTCCTATCTTGAGTCTTTAGAGAGGTATGCCTCAAATCGTCCTAGTCAGTTCTGGCGTTACGTTCGCAAGCGTTCCATTAAATCAGATTTAAGTATCAGCTTAGTTGACTCTCAGGGTTCGGAAATTCGGGATGTTGCCGACAGTTTTGCACAACATTTTTCCTCCGTTTACAAACATCCACATTGTGATTTCGTTTGCCTCCCATCTGGTGCACTATCTAATTCCATTCTCTTTGACGAGGAGTTGATAACTGAGAGTCTTAAGCGTCTGAGACCATCTTTGTCTCCTGGACCTGATGGCATTCCAGCTGCCATAATAAAAGCCTTCAGTTATATCTTCGTACCAGTACTGACTGCCATATTTAATAACTGTTTAAAAAATGCTGCCTTTCCTCGCGTGTGGAAAATGGCACGCGTGTTTCCTGTCTTCAAGTCTGGAAACAAAACTGATGTTTCCAATTATCGTCCGATTTCTCTTCTATGTGCAACCTCTAAGCTTTTCGAATTAGCTTTGCACAGCGTACTTTCCTTCCATCTCAAACATATCATAGTACCGAATCAACATGGCTTCATGTCGGGTCGCTCTACTTCCACCAACCTAGTCACGTTTATGACGTATGCCTCTGCAGCAGCCCTTCAGAGGGGTCAGGTTGACACTGTGTACTGTGATATGAGCAAAGCTTTCGACGTTGTTACTCACTCACTACTTCTTGAAAAACTTCTACTCTCTGGCGTTGAAGTCTCTCTCGTAGCCCTCCTACGCAACTATCTCCTTGATCGCTTCTGCTTTGTCAGTGTCAATGGACAGACTTCTTTCGTTTACCCTGCAACGAGTGGAGTTCCTCAAGGTTCAGTACTAGGCCCGCTTCTCTTCTCCGTTTTTATTAATGATGTTTCCTCGGCGATAAAGAACTCCTCGTTTCTTCTTTATGCTGATGATATAAAAATATTCAAGGTAATACATTCTTTTCAAGATTGCGTGTTGTTGCAATCGGACATATCTGCTTTTTCTGATTGGTGTGCGATGAATCGACTTACCCTCAATTCTTCCAAAACTAGGGTTGTGTCCTTTACTCGTAAAACACATAGCTTTCTCTACCATTATTCTGTCAATTCTGTGCTGTTGGATAGGGTTGATGAAATTAATGACCTTGGTGTATTTTTTGACCGCACCCTCAGCTTCTCCTCTCACACTAAACGCATTGCTCAGCGGGCTATGCGCACACTCGGATTCGTTTGCAGACTTTCGAGAGAGTTCCATACTCCACTTCCGTTCCTAAAACTCTACCTGTCCATATGCCTCCCGGTCTTGGAGTATGCGTCGGTTGTTTGGAATGGCACTTGCAAATCGAACTTGGACAAGGTTGACAGAGTACAAAAAAATTTTTACGGATATTTCATTATCGCTTTCCTTTCGCAACTTCCCCCTCTCGCTCCACCAGGAGCGCCCAACTGAATCTTCCTTCCCTTCACTGCCGTCGTATCAGACTTGATATCATTGATTGAAAACATCTTTATTTCTTCAGTATTCTCAGAACATGTGGGTGGGCCGCCTAGTCCGGTAGTCCATTGGCTGCTGCTGCTGCGCTGGCCCTCCCCACCAGCCAGTGCTGACGGTCAGGATCATCGCTGAGCAGAATAGCCTCCCACTGCTCCTCCGAGGGGTTGGGAATGGGGTCAACTAAGGGATTAAATTGGCATGCCCACACCATATGGTAGAGGTTAGCTACCTCTCCACAGTGTGGGCACTGCGGAGAGTATAGTGTAGGATACCACAGGTGTAATTTAGCTAGTGTTGGGTATGTGTTGGTTTGTAATCTCCTAAGGATGTTCTCTTCTAACTTATTGAGGGATTTGTGTGGTGTTGGGTACTCCTTTCTGGCTGTTCTGTATGGCGCGAGATTGTCAGCATACACTGCTAAACCTATCAGGTCACGGCACCCTTTATGGTCATCAGGGGGAGACGCCCGGTATAGAAGAGCTCGGGCATGCCTGTGAGCGGCTTCGTTTCCTCCTGGTAGTTCCAGGTGACCGGGAAACCAGATGATTGATGCTTGGTTGGGTGGGTGCTTAGTTAGCAATGACAACCCTGACTTATGAATTAATCCGTAATTGAAGTTGCGACAGGCGTTTTGAGAATCAGTGAGCACAACGGCGTTGGGGTTAGATGCTACAGCTAATGCAATAGCTGCCTCCTCTGCGTGGGTGGGGTTAGATGTTTTCACCGAGGCGCAGTTCACCATCGACCCCGCAGGCGTTGAGACTACGATAGTCATGACTCCATTGTGTGGTCCTGCTGCGTCCACGTAAAGGGTGTTAGTCTGCTTGTCCCATTTCTTCTGCAGGGCTTCACCTCTTGCTATCCTCCTCTCGATGTTATATGCGGGATGCATATTCCGCGGAATGGGGTACACGTTGATGCGTCTTCTCACATCGCGTGGGACCTCTTCCCTTTGGTCAATTGTATAGGGCTGATTAACATGGATCTTCTCGAGCAGTTCTCTGCCGGGTGTTGTAAGTGCGAGCCTATTGAGTTGTGAGAGCCATTGTGCTTCCCACATCTCTTCGAGGGTATTATGTACTCCTAGAGCCATGAGCTTGGCCGTTGGCGTGGAGTTCGGTAGCCCCAGGGCCGTCTTGTAGGCTTTCCTGATGAGTGTCTCCAACTTTTCAATTTCCGACCTGGAGAGGTTAAGGAATGCCGTCCCGTACATTATCCGCGAGATCACGAAAGCTTGCACCAAGCGGATGGTGTCCCTTTCCTTCATGCCATGGTGTTTATTTCGGATACGATGTATCATCCGGAGGATTTGCTCGGTGGATGTTGTAAGCTTCTTCATTGTGGTGGTGTTCTGTCGCCCCTGCGGGATATACTGCCCTAGGATCTTGATCTCCGTGGGTTTCTGTACTGGGTGGCTCTCTATATACACCGAGATGTTCTGTGCTAGGGGTGTCCTCGGGTTCTTCAGAATTAGCAACTCGGACTTTTCCGGCGCACACTGGAGGCCTCTCTCCCTGGCGTACCGGGCCACCGTGTCCGCTGCTGCTTGAAGACGCTCCTCGATCTCGGCGTCACTCCCCGAGTTGCACCAGACAGTGATATCATCCGCATACAATGTGTGTTTGATGCCGGGAATTTCGGAAAGAAGGCCTGGTAGATATTTCATAGCTAAGTTGAACAAGAGGGGTGACAGTACCGCCCCTTGCGGAGTTCCCCTCGGGCCTAGAGTGATGAGATCTGATTTTATTCCACCGAAGTTTATAGTGGCTTGCCTGGCTGATAAGAAGTTTTTGATATAGTTGTAGGTTCTTGCGCCACAGTTGGTATCGGCGAGGCTTTGCAGGATATTTTTATGTAGAACGTTATCGAACGCTCCTTTCAAATCAAGTGCCAGGATGGCCCTTGTCTGTGACTTGGGAGGTGTCTCAAGGAGGTCTTTGTACAAGTACAACAGGGCGTCCTGTGTTGATAGGTGTGGGCGAAAGCCGAATTGAGTGTTAGGTAGGAGGTTGTTATCTTCTAAGTATCTGCTCAGTCTCGTGTTGATGACCCTCTCTATGAGTTTCCCCAAACACGAGGTCAGCGATATCGGTCTTAGATTATCCAGTTTAAGGGGATTGTTCGGCTTCGGAATGAACCGAACCTCGGCTGTCTTCCAGGATATTGGTAACGTTCCTGTAGCCCAATGCTGCTCGTTGAAGCATTCCACCAGCGAGGTGATGGTGTCATCGCTGAGGTTAAATAAGAGCTTCGCTGTTATCTGATCTGGACCTGGAGCTGCATTTTTTCTCATGGCCGCGATTTCTGCTTTTATTTCTTCTTTCGTGAGTGGGATGTCCAGCTCGGGATTCGGCAGCCCAGAATACTCCGGCTGTTCCACGACTTGGTCAGCGCACAGATACCTGGTCTTGAGCTTTTCCATCAACTCTGTGTCCGTACCCGGGGTGGCGTGTACGATCTTCGTGAGCCTGTCTTTAGTGGCCGACTTGCTGCTGCTGGGGTCGATTAGGACACGTAGGAGCTTCCAAGTCTTTGACACCCCTAGCTTCCCCTGAATACCATCACAGAGCGAATTCCAGTTCTGTCTGGCTAAGGATATGGCATAGGATTCTGCCTTTTTGTTTATCTCCTCTATTTTTTTCTTGAGTTTGCGGTTAAGCCGCTGTCTGCGCCATCTCTTTGTCAATGAGTGCCTCGCTTTCCATAAATGTAGAAGGTGCGTATCGACCGCTGGGCAGTCCTCTGTCGTGCAGACCTCTTTTGTAAAGGCTTTCAAAGTGTGCACCTCATCTTTAACCCATTCCTCTAGGTCGGTAATAGGGTTTGCAGGAGATGTCTGGGCCTTTCTCCACCTGTCCCAGTTCGTAACTCTCGCGATACCTATTTTGCGCTTGCACGCATTTGTGCTTATCTCCAGAGAGAGTATGAAGTGATCGCTTCCCAGGTGCTGTTCGGTATTCTTCCAATTGGCGCTTTGTATGTTCTTGGTGAACGTCAGGTCAGGACACGTATCTCTACTGACACTGTTTCCCAGCCTCGTAGGGTAAGTGGGATCGGTGAGGGTCGATAACCCTTCTTGCGTCACTACTTCTTCCAGTTTTCTGCCTTTTGGTGTCGCTGCCGGGTAGCCCCATGAAGGGTGTGGTGCGTTGAAGTCGCCCCCAATCACGCAGGGGGAATGGCCCACTGAGGTCAGAAATTTCTTTATGAGGGAACCCAATTTTGCGTACCTGTCTTTAGGAGGGCTGTATACATTCAATACGTGCGTGCTTGCCGCTCCTATTTGGAGAGGAAGAATAGTTATATAGCAGTGCGCAATATCCGGCTCGAAAGGGTCGTGCAATATGGCAGTGTATAATTTGTGCACTAACGTGGCAGTTAACTGGTCGTGCTGGTAAGTGACATAGTCTTGGAGTTTAATAGGTATTAGGTGGGGTTCTTGAATTAGGATAGCTGCCGGTGGGTCAGACTCCTGAGATATAAGTAGATTTAAAGCAGCCTGCTTTCTCCTGTATCCCCGGCAGTTCCACTGCCAGATCTTTACTCTAGGTTTGGCTGGCATGTTGAATCCGTATCGGATGGCTCGTCCACTTGCATTGTACGAGCGAATTTCGACTTATGTCTTTTATACGCATGTTCCTTCCGAAGTGCAGAAATTGCCGTCTCCGTGTATCGTCGGTTGTTTGCAATCTGCTCTCGAATTTCTTGCAATTGGGCGTTCACGTAAATTGGAAAAGCTTGAAACTCCTCCTTGAAGGACCTCAGTTCTTGTTGATAGACCTCGCCTAAGGCGGGCTGGGAGCTAGGTACTACCTGCTGTTTTTGGTTTTGAGGAGTCGGCTGAGTTACCGGGGTTATTGCGCTAGTAGTAGCTCGCTTAAGCTCTTGGTTTTGGATTGTTAAAGCACTGACTTGTTTTTTCAGACTTTCTATCTCTTTTTTGAGTGCTGCCAACTCCGTGTTATTCTGAGGGGAGGACGAGGGGAGGGGAGGCCACTCTGCAAAGCTCACCTTCGAATCTGAAAGCTGACCCGAGGACGTCTTCTTCGGCGCCCCGGTGGTCTTGATGAGGTTCTCTTTCCCTTGTTCTTTACCCGCCTCCACGTGACTAGCGTTCTGGGTGGAGCCTGTTGCCCGGCGTCTTGAGCTGGAACGGCCGCGGGAGGCGGAACGAGAGCGGGAGACTGATGACGACGCTCCTCTGTGTCGCTGTGCAGGCTGCTTCTTCTGCCTTGGCCTGCTCCTATCTTCTTCATCTTCAAGTTTCGTTGTTGATGCCGCGTTTGATGACGCGGCACTAGCGTTCTTGTTCAGCGGTCTCTGGAATTTCTCCTTGCAGTCTCTTGCATAAGTCTTGTGCGGGCCCTTGCACAGCGCGCAAACGGGTGAGCACTCGTGCGTCTCATCTGGACTCGGCGTTCCACAGGTTTGGCAAGCAGCCCCCTTGGGTTTCGGGCAGACATCTGCTCGGTGACCTGGCGTTCCACAGTTGATACAAGCCGCCCTTGTTTTCCGGTAGATGTAGCAGCGGCGCTCTGACCACCCGTAGTTGACCGTGAAGCGAACCTTCTGCCCGGCGAAGACGATGACTGCCGACGTAGTCTTGCCCAGTCGGCGCGCCCCCAGGATGGAATGGCTGGGTGAGGACACGTCTTGGAAGATAGAGTCATCACTCACTTCAGGCTTGATATTATGTATGACACCCCTGCAGACATCATCTGGCAAGGCAACATAAGCGGTGACCGTTATACTGGATATTTCTGTACAAACTCCTTCATGGCCACATTATGTGCCCTCAGCTCTTAGAGTACATCCTACTGCGCGTTCCGCGAAAGAGCATGAGGGAATTCAGACCATTTCAGGTTTCTCCTCTTCATTCCCACTCCCCTCTGGACAGGATGCAGTGGTTATTTAACTCTTTTTGTCCTCACCTTGACATCTTCCAAAACTCGCTCTGTTCATTTACATTGGATGTTCGTAGCGTTGTATTCTAAATAGTACTTTATCACATATAACTCCCACTTTCTAGCCTTAAATTGTATTTACTTCACTTTTTGCTTTTTCTCCTGTTCAATGCTGTCTGTATCTTGAACTACTTTTTATCCGTTTCTTGCTTATATTTCAACTTTAAACTTTATATTCGAATCTTACTGTCCCTTGTTCAATTTTACTTCTTTATTGTATTATTCTGTATTTCTAGCCTGTGTTTTAAGTACCATGCACTTGTTGCGCCTGGAATGGTTGTTTATTTTATGTATATTTCTATATTACTATAATCAATGTCAGTCATCTGTTTTTTTTTTCTCTTCTACCTACCGTTCTTTTTTTTTTTCTTTATTTCCTGGTGTGCTAAAAAATTCTCTCACTGTGTATATAAGTGATGATACTCATTGTTTGTTTAATTTCCGTGATACTTTTCGTCTGTTTCATTTCATGTATTATTTATTTCTTTTTTTTGTGTTCTCTCTGTGCGTATAAACATGTTTGTGCTTTTTCATTTTTTTTTGTGCTGCAGCACAAAGACCACATGGTTGTTCCTGCGCACATTAAATAAAGATTGATTGATTGATTATTATTATTATTATTAGTATTATTATTATTGGTTCAGAGGAAAGGAAAGACGCAGTATCTGTTACACTTGTCTCTGTGAACAACTGAATCGCGGTGTAAGAGAAGGGAGGAAGGTGGAAGAGAAAGTTTAAAGAGAGAAAGGGGAGGCGGAGTAGAGGGCTACGGAGTAATTTCGACTACCTGGCGGAGGTGGTAAAGGGTTGCAATTCCTAATCCTACAGCGCTGCGACGGCAGGTCAACGCAGTTTGCGGCCGGAGATATCTAGCCACCGAATTTTAAAAGCGCAGCTGTTTGGAGCCCGTTCCTGCGTTTCGCGTCGTCTTCGTCGTCGGCGTCGGCGTCGACCACCTCGGCCTCGTAACCAGCTCCGACCCCTTTTCATCCCTCCAGTTCGAGTCGGCGCCTCGGCAACCGGAACCTCGCAGCAAGTGGGGAGGGAGGTACACTAAGCGGCGAACGATGGGGGCGAGCGCGCGCAGCAACCGGAGAACACGAGGAAAGGAAAGGGGGAGAGGGGGTCGCCAGAGGCAGCGCTAGCAGCGACTGACTGATGCCGCTACCGCCGCTAGCGCGTCAAGACAAGCTGACTGCATCGGACACCCTCGCCACCATGCAGAAAGAGGAGGGGGTCCCCCTCTTCCTATGTGGCAGCGAGGGGGCTCTCCGGTTGCAGAAACGCGGGCTCGCTGTCAGCGCATTACGTGCATGCATCCCGTTCTCACTCGCTTTCCTCGCTAGCGGCGGCAGCGGCATCAATTTGTGGCTGCTGTGTGTTTGTCGCGCAATGTTCCTACGGGCCCACGAGCTGCTTCCCGCAACCTACCGATAAATCAATTGCTCTCTTCTTTTCTCCGACCACAAAGCTTCTTTCATGACAGCCAGGAACTGTTAGTGGAGTGTTTCTGATGAAATACTTGTGAAAAATTAAAATAAAGTGTTCTGTAATTGTACAAACGTGTCTTGCTCTAAATCTTCGACTCAATCTATCGAAAACGTGAAGGAGCTGATAAGCTGCGCTCAAATTTTGCATTAGGAAGTATCATCAGTTCAGTTCAGTCAATCAGTCGTGCCCGACTCTTCGTGAACCTATGGACCATGTCACGCCACGCTTTCCGGTCCCTCACTATCTTCCTAACATCACATAACTTCATCTGCAGTGCCTCGAGGATGCCATCTAACCATCACGTTCGCTGCCTACCCCTTCTCCGGTGACCCCCAACCTTTCCCAAAATCAAATCTTTCTCCAGCGACTCCTCTCTTCTCATCAGATGACCAAAGTAGCTGAGTTTTAACTTTAGAATTTGACCCTCCAAAGAGCAGTCAGGGTTTATGGTCGACAATATCGAATGATTTGATCTTCTAGCAGTCCAAGGAACTCTCAAGAGTCTTCGCCAGCACCACAATTCAAACGCGTCAATTCTTCGGCGGTCAGCCTTTTTCACAGTCCAACTCTCACATCCATACATCACAACTGGAAAGACCTTAGCACGAGTTATACGGATCTTGGTTGGCAGACTAATGTCTGCTCTTTACTAGGCGGTCAAGGCTAACAATTGCTCTCTTTCCTAGACGCAGGCGTTTCCTAATTTCATGGCTGCAGTCTCCTTCCGAGGTAATCTTGGAGCCCAAGAAGAGAAAATCTGTCACAGCTTCCACGCCTTGTCCATTGATGCTCCAGGACTTGATAGGACAAGATGCCATGATCTCTGTCTTTTTATTGTTCAGTTTAAGCCCAAACTTCTCACTCTCTTCGTGTACGCGCATCAGAAGCCTCTTGAGTTCCACTTCACTTTCTGCCATTAAAGTGGTATCATCCGCATATCTAAGGTTGTTGATAAGTTTTCCAGCAATCTTCACTCCATCTGAAGACTCGTCCACACTGGCCTTCCTCATGATGCACTCTGCATATAGGTTAAATAGGCAGGGCGACAGTATACAGCCTTGCCTCCCTCCTTTCTCAATCAGAAACCGATCAGTAAGACCATGCCCAGTTCTGACTGTGGCCTCTTGTCCTTCATACAGGTTCCTGAGGAGACAGATGAGGTGAATTGGAACTCCCATCTCTTGGATAGCTTGGCACAATCTGCTGTGATCTACGCAGTCAAACGCTTTCGCATAATCAATAAAGCAGAAGTAGATGGGTTTCTAGAACTCTCTTGCTTTTTTTCATGATCCAGCGAAGTTTGGCAATTTGGTCTCTAGTTCCTCTGCCCTTGCGAAACCCAGCTTGCACGTCCGGAAGCTCCCGATCCACATACTGCTGCAGCCTACCTTGGAGGATTTTCATCATCACCTTGCTAGAATGCGAAATAAGCGCAATCGTGCGGTAGTTGGAACAATCTTTGGCACTGCCTTTCTTTGGAATGGGGATGTAAACTGACCTCCTCCAATCCTGTGGCCACTGCAGTGTTGTCCAAATTTTTTGACATAATGTAGTCGGAATGTTAACAGCATCATGGTTGAGGTTTTGAAGCAACTCGGCTGGAATGCCATCAATTCCGCTAGCTTTGTTCTTAGCAAGGCTGGCTAAGGCCCATTCAACTTCACTCTTCAGGATGCCCGGCTCGAGATCAGTAATCACAACCGTCTTATGTTGGGTTTGCACATTTGGGTCCTTGTACTGTTCTTCTGTGTATTCCTGCCACCTCTTCTTTATCTCTGAGGCTTCATTGAGGTCCTTGCCTCGTTTGTCTTTTATCACGCCCAGCTTAGCACAGAAGCTTCCTTTGATATCTTTGATTGTCTTATACAGAGGTCTTGTGTTCCTTAAGGGGCTGTTGTCCTCAACTGCTTGGCACTGTATGTTCTGGAAGGCATTCTTATCTCTCCTTGCTATTTTCTGAAAATCCGCATTGAGAACCTTGTATCTTTCTATTTCCCCCATAACTTTTGCCATCCTCCTTTCCTCAGCTATTTGCAAAGCCTCTTCAGATAACCAGTTTTCTTTCTTGCATTTCTTTTGCTTTGGAACTACCTTAGTAGCCACTTCTTGTATTATATCACGAACATCAGTCCACATCTCTTCGGGCTCTCTGTCTTCTAGATCTAATTCTTGAAATCGATTCCTCACTTCCACAGCATATTCTAATGGAATTTGACTCCGATCATACCTGAAAGGCCTTCTAGTTTTCTGCGTTTTTCTCAATCGAAGCTTAATTTTGGCAACAAGAAGCTGATGATCGGTGCTACAATCGGCCCCAGGCCTTGTTTTTACTGCTTGTATAGCGCTTCTCCATCTCTGCCGGCAAAGAATATAATCGATCTGATTCCTGTACAGACCGTCCGGTGGAATCCATGTGTACAAGCACCTCTTGTGCTGTTGAAAATGAGCATTCGCTACGGTAAGGTTGTTTTCTTGACAAAACTCTACTAGCCTCTGCCCAGCTTCATTTGGCTCGCCAAGACTTAACTTGCCTGTACTTCCGGATATTTCTTAACTCCCGACCTTTAGCATTCCAGTCTCCTATGAGAAAAAGGACGTCTGATGATGGGGCGCGGTCTAAAAGGCATTGTAGGTCCGCATAAAATCTCTCAACGTCAGCTTCTTCAGCAGTAGTGGTCGGTGCATAGATTTGGATAACTGTTATGTTGAAAGGGTAACCTTGGATCCGAAGTGAAATCATTCGGTCGTTTTTGGGGTTGTATCTTGGCACTGCATTGCCCATTCTTCTGTTTACTGTGAAAGCGACCCCATTCCTTCTCTTAGATTCGTGCTCACAATAAAAGACAAAGTGGTCGCCGGAGTTAAATTCTCCCATTCCGGTCCACTTGATCTCGCTGATACACAAGATATCAATGTCCAATCTGTCCATTTCTCGCTTGACGGCATCCAGTTTACCTTGCGTCATAGATCTTACAATTTATGTTGCTATGTGATATATCACCTTGCAACATCGGATTTTCCGGTCGCTTCCCGACACATCCACAACTGAACGTCCTTTTGGCTTAGCCCAGCCGCTTCATTCGTCCTGGAGCTACTAGGAATCGCCCTTTGTTCATCCCCAGTCACATGTGGGACGCCTTCCAACCTGGGGGCTCATCTGCCGGTGCCCTATCTTTATTGGTATTGTGACTGGTCATAGGGTTTTCTTGGCAGGAAATACTGGAGTGGGTTGCCATTACCTTCTCCAGTGAATCACATTTTGTCAGAACTTTCTGCCGTGACCTGTCTATCTTGGGTGGCCCTACACAGCAGAGCTCACGACTTCATCGAGTTTCGCAAGCCCCTCCGCCACGACAAGGCAGTGATCCATGAAGGGGAGGAAGTAACGTAATCGTGGGCAATTTTTATCTGTTCTAGGCCGTCATTGCATGCGCCACCGCTTATGTGGTGGACGAAGGCTGTTGTAGCGGCGCGCATCTTTCTTTGCTTCTTCTTTTTCTTTCTTCTCTATTTTCTCTTCTGTCCGCACGAAGCAGCGGAGGTGGCTCAGCTACAGAGCCAGTAGCAAGCCCGTGCATTTTCGTTTCCGTCTTCCTACAGCACACGCACGCCTCTTCGTTTCGCCTCCATCAAAACGCAGTCGCCACGGTCTGGATCAAACCCGGGTGCTCTGGCACAATAGTTGGGCGTGTTACCACTGCACCGCCGCGGCGGGAAGCCTTAAATCGGTGAAAGAGAAATTGGGCATCGGCGAAAATTCGATCTGAGTGCTAAGTACGAAACGGGCAATGTCATTAAGAATAGGGACAAGACAGTAAAAGTAGCCAAAAAGTTCTGTAATGATGTCTGCAGTAGCCAAAGTAGTCAAGACAACAATGAATTGGAAGTAGGAAAAGCAGTCAGATGTTCCGCCAGTGACGAAAGACGAGTTTGAGAATGGGTCAGGTAATTGTAAATTTGTTGAACGACGGCGGGCATATCGTGCTAGGAAAACTGGCCACCCTGTATACGCATGCGTGGTGTCATCGACGGATCGACGGTACCGGCAACTACAGAAGAATGCAAACATTATCTTAATTCATAAAAAAGGGGAACCTGTGGACATGATAATTTACAGAGCAATCAAACCTACGCTCTGTTAGGTATAAAATATTTACTGAAGTAATAGCTGACAGAATAAAGACACCCTTACACTTCAATCAAGCAAACGCTCAAGCAGGTTTTTGCAAAGGTATTTTAAGCTACTCTACCATCGATCATATCCGTACCATCAACCAGGTGATAAAAAATACTCGGAATATAACCAGCACTTATCACAGCATTCCCTGATAACGAAAAAGCATGCACTCAGTTGAGGCCACGGCGCTCATGCAGCCATTGCGAAATCAGTGTGTTTTGAAGCCGCAAATGAAAGTACTGGAAGATAGATACATACATTGGCCGCAGAGCAAACATAGTTCTCCATTATTAAGGTAACAAAATGCCAAAAAATAAAGGTGTTAGTCAAGGAGACACGATCTCCCTAGTACTATTTACAGCTTGCTTAGGTGATGTATTCAGAGACTTAGAATGGGAGAAATTAGGGAGAAGGGTAGATGGAGAATACCTCAGTAATATGTGATTTGATGATGACATGGCCTTCCTAAGTAACTGGGAGTGAATTGCAATGAATTATTGATGACCCAGACAGGACAAGTAGAAAGGTAGGCTTGAAAATCAATATGCAGAAGACTATGATAGTGTTCAAGAGCTTCGGGAAGAAACAGCCGTTTACATTAGGTAGTGAAGCCCTGGAAGTAGTAGGCGAATATGTTCATATTCGCCTACTACTGAATTCAGGAAGTATTTAAAGATTTCGAATGGGAGCAGTTAGGGATAAGATAGATGGAGAATACCTCAGTAATCTGCGATTTGCTGATGACATTGCCTTGCTAAGCAACTCGGGGGATGAACTGCAAATAATGATTGATGACCTTGACAGAAAAAGTAGAAAGTTGGGCTTGAAAATCAATATGCAGAAGACTAAGGTAATGTTCAACAGCCTCGGGAAGGAACAGCAGTTTACATCAGGTAGCGAAATACTGGAAGTAGTAGACGAGTATGTCTACTTAGGACAGGTAGTAACCGCTGATCCGGACCATGAAAAGGAAATAACAAGAAGAATGAGATTGGGATGGCGCGCACTTGGCAAGCACTCGCAGATTATGACGATCAGCTTACCGGTATCGCTCAAGAGGGAAGTATACAACAGTTGCATCTTGCCTGTACTCACCTATGGGGCTGAAAAGTGGAGGCTAACCAAGAGAGTTCTACTTAAGTTGAGGACAACCCAGAGAGCTATGGAACGAAAAATGGTAGGGGTAACATTAAGAGATAGAAAGCGTGCAGAGTGGGTCAGAGAAATAACTCAAGTTACCGACATTCTAGTGGAAATTAAGAAGAAGAAATGGACATGGGCAGGACATGTAGTGCGAAGAGACTATAACCGATGGTCGCTGAGGGTAACAAACTGGATTTCAAGGGAAGGAAAGCGTAGCAGGGGGCGGCAGAAAGTTAGGTGGGTGGATGAGATTAAGAAAATTAGAGAACGGAACCCCTTTCAAATATGTGTTGTGGTCATGTAGGTGGGTATTCAATAACCTTCCCGATTGACCTTTATAGCTTTTCCTGCATGTGAAAGGCAGTTCGTATAGAACTCCGTCGGTGTGGAAGACACATACACATACACAGACACACATATGCACACACACGCACATGCGTACGCACACACACACACGCACACACACAACCGGCAAAGTTGCAAATAGACGCTGCACCTTAAACTTGGTTAAATTGTCATCCGCTGGCGATTGGAAGGCTCCTGCGAAACGGGAAAGATGTCTGAAAAGAGAGACAGAGCAAAAGAAAAACGGAATAGCAGGGAGGTTAACTAGGCGATGACAAGTAGGGTACTGTACACGTGCAGAGGAGGATAAACGCTAATAGGGAGAGAAAACGAGAGATTACTGGGGAAATCATGGAATTACGCGCACTTATCTGTAACTTTGGAAACGGTAAAATGCAAAACAATATAGGGAGATTATTTTCTAGTTGCATTAAAAGAGCAATCTAAATAAAATAACAATTAAAGACATCACACGATTACAGCGTATCAGCATACCGTGCTCTTAGGTCCCTTATTTTGGTTTCTAAAGTAAGGAGCAAGTGGTGAGCCTACATACATACCTGAACAAAACTTTACATAAAACACATCACATGTGTCAAGCAAGCATGTACCATGCACATGTCACATACATTTCTTTAATAATATAGAAGCTTCGGTATTTTTACTGCTTTTTCCAAAGTAAGAAGGCCCTTAATTTTATTAATGTTGCTATGTGCGCCTAGGGCTAGACAAAAAAAGGCAGTGTTCAGGGCCGACATGTAAGACAGTATTTTCCGATCCCTCGCGATCTGTCGCCGAGGAGGTCCTTGGACAGCCGGCGCACCATATGTCTCCTCAGATATTCTTACTCATGAATCACCAGATAGATAATTAGAAAGCATCGCGGTTCTTTCTGAAATGCCTCCACTATCACAGATCAACCGCTTGAATTGGCAGATCGCCATTCCTGCGCTTGGTAACAATCGAGGGATCGATGGTTTTTCTATGCGGGCAAAGCGTTTACAAAAAACGGCAGCTAGGGCACTCATGCGGCTGCAAATTTGCTTCTCCATTATTAACCCTCTAAAAGGTTGCGCAGCCGAAAAGCACACTTATGACGTCGTTTCAGTTCTTTGTGAAATTACAACAAGGTTTTCCAGCTTATTTCACTGTACCCACCAAGCTGTCTACCAAACTGCGGTGAGCTAACAGCCGCCTATACTCCACGCGAAATTGGCAATGTGTTTACGCTCGCCTCAATGTGGTCACAAACATAGCGCCCAAATTCTGCCTTTTACCGGCAAATGCGGCACATACTTTACGTCATGAAACGTCATTGTGACATAACAGAGTAATGTGTATGCATGACGCATTTCCCGCTACACATTGTCAGTAAATCAGATTTTAGGAACAGCCTGTCAGAAACCAATGGGGTTGAAATGACAGCATTCTGTATATTTCGTACCATTCGCAATACTAGCGCAGGTGCTTTCCAACCTACCACATATACCTTCTTTTTCCGAAGGGTAGATACTTGGGCTTATTGGCACAGGATCGACGGGAACAAAATGTAGCGCACCGAGACAAGGACAGAGAAAGCGCTAGTTGTGTCTTCTTTCTCTATCCTTGTCTTGGTGCACTACATTTTGTTCCCTTCCTTTTCCCCGTACAGTTATTATATTTACCACCCAGGCAGCATCAATAGCTCTCCTAAGAATCCGTTTGCGAGGTCCCGTCACTTTTATGTCAACAAAAAAAAATTATGGCGCCGAACAGAGGTCATGCGTGTCAAGAATAGAACCGCTGACAATTTGCTGTATAAGTTGTCGCCTCATAGTCGCAGCACAGAACGAGCGCGCGACCGACGGTGATGGCAATTTCGAACTAAAAGAAGATAGCGGGGTGAGCCACGGTATTCCGCTCTTCACATCCCTTCGCCTCGCAGCCCTGCGCTGCTTTACCGTCTCATTAGGCTATCCTCTTCTTTCTTTTACACCATACAGCTTTTGTTCGTGCTGGCTTTCCACTTTATCCGGCAACACACCACCTGCGGTATTTAGCGTTGACGTGAAAACCAAAAGTGAAACAGCTTGCCTGATCCCATTCTCACTGCGTCTACTAAATCAACTTTTCATTATGACATGATCATATATTTAGCTCTGGACACAGCTTACTTCTTGAAGTGTCTCGTTTATGTGCTATTTCTTGTAGCAGTGTTTTTGTTTTGTGCTGCCAATGATGCGGCCATTGAAATTCTCCAGTATGTTTCTTTCGTATCGTGTATGTATTCTACACACACACACACCCGCGCATATATATATACACATATACATAAGCACACACACACACACACACACACACACACACACACACACACACACACACACACACACACACACACACACACACACACACACACACACACACACACACACACACACACACACACACACACACACACACACACACACACACACACACACACACACACACACACACACACACACACACACACACACACACACACACACACACACACACACACACACACACACACACACACACACACACACACACACACACACACACACACACACACACACACACACACACACACACACACACACACACACACACACACACACACACACACACACACACACACACACACACACACACACACACACACACACACACACACACACACACACACACACACACACACACACACACACACACACACACACACACACACACACACACACACACACACACACACACACACACACACACACACACACACACACACACACACACACACACACACACACACACACACACACACACACACACACACACACACACACACACACACACACACACACACACACACACACACACACACACACACACACACACACACACACACACACACACACACACACACACACACACACACACACACACACACACACACACACACACACACACACACACACACACACACACACACACACACACACACACACACACACACACACACACACACACACACACACACACACACACACACACACACACACACACACACACACACACACACACACACACACACACACACACATATATATATGAAGGAAAGAAGCTCACAGTCGGCGAGGCCAAGAAAAGCATTGGGGATTGTAGTTTGTTTGTTTTTTAATTTTTACTTCGGTAATTACATAAATTAGTAATGTACTCTGTTTAGGCGGATGATAAATAAACGCAAAGCAGAAGGAAAAACAACGTGCCGATGATGGGAACCGAACCCACGACCTCCGAACATCGCGTCCAGTGCGGTTCTAACTGAGCTACATATAGGCCGCTGTCACACCTGCTACTTTCTTGGGTATTAATGTTGTCGTTATACGAGCCTGTGTATATATACATATATATATATATATATATATATATATATATATATATATATATATATATATATATATATATATATATATATATACATACATACATACATACATACATACATACATCACCACTTCTGTGCATTGCCTCCTTTTATTATCTTTGCCCTACATTATTGCCCCGAAGGGCACGTAGGAACCTGTACGAAGAAATGAATGAATAAATATTTCCTTTATAAATTTTAATACTAAACAGATTAGTAGACGCCCTCACTTTCTTCTTCCAGCACCCCATACCCAAATGTTTTCCTCTATACTAGTCTGCAGAAGATACCGTATACCTGCGGCTACAAAAGTGCGGTGGCATCCATCTCTGTACATTTAAAGCTGCACTCTTCGACGAGGCGTTAAAGCTAATGCTGAAAATTTACGTGAAATGCTGATACTTTGTGTTATGTAGAACAGCACCATAGGATTCAACGAGCTAGGTTGTGTTTGTTTTTTTCACTCGCATTATAAACTACTAATGTCCTTATTTCGAAGCAATACTACCTTAGCTACCACCGCAGCCCGTCAAAAGGCGCGGCGGTGGCAGCCAGGCTTGACCTTTAGCGTGACCTTGCTGTGTGACGTCATACCATCTGTGTAAGAGTGGGGCTCAACTCGCGCCGTCGCCTTGCGCTGTGGCAGTTACCGCCTGACTTCTGCTCCTCTCACCAGTGGCGCTGCGTGCTGCGTGACGTCATACCATCTGTCTCAGAGCGGGGGCTCACCGTCGCCTTGCGCGGTGGCAGTTACGGCCTGACTCCGCTCCTCTCGTCAAGCCATGAGATGCCACCTACCGTCAAAGCGCTTAGGCAGGCTGCAAAGAGGAAGCAAAAGCGAGCCACAGAGAGAGAAGAAGAGCGCGAAGAACGGCTTTCCAAGCGACGAGCGCAAGAAGCAGCTAGGCGGAAAAGGCGGTCAATGTCTTCGGTAGCAGAATCGACGACAGAAGCAGGAGAGGAAGGTACGAATTTGTCCGATAGTTTGGAACGTCCATCTACTAGCAGCACTACCAGTTCGGAGCGATAAACGCTAGCAGATGACAACGACGTTCTCAAGAAACACCGGAAGAGCGGCAACAGCGACTAGAGAAGGAACGTGTGTATCGAAAGGAGTACAGTGAACAGCGAAGAAAACGGCGTGCTGAAGAAACACCCGAACAACTAGATAAACGCTTGGAGAAAGCACGGGAGAAATCTCTCACTCGTAAATGTAATGTAATGTAAAACCATAGCTAACATAGTACAGTCAAGCGTCACCATAGCCATAACATCAAACATAACTGGAGCATCACCATGCTGAATATAGCACAGCCAAGCATCACCACAAGCGGTACAATAGTAGCACCACGTATTGTTCGCAATCGCCAGGCTTAACCAAGCTAAGCCACAGCCATTTTTTTTTTACAAATAATACTGCCGGCAGGCAGCATCTGGTCGCCAGCGACAATTACGCAGTACGAATAAGCTTCAGTTCAGTTCAGTTCAGTCGTTCAGTCGTGTCCGACTCTTCGTGACCCTATGGACCATATCACGCCACGCTTTCCGGTCTCTCACTATCTTCCTACCGTCACATAACTTCATCTGCAGCGCCTCGAGGATGCCATCTAACCATCGCGTTCGCTGCCTACCCCTTCTCCGGTGACCCTCAACCTTTCCCAACATCACATCTTTCTCCAGCGACTCCTCTCTTCTCATCAGATGACCAAAGTAGTTGAGTTTCAACTTTAGAATTTGACCCTCCAATGAGCAGTCAGGGTTGATGGTAGACAATATCGACTGATTTGATCTTCTGGCAGTCCAATGAACTCTCAAAAGTCTCTGCCAGCACCACAATTGAAACCCGTCAATTCTTCAACGGTCAGCCTTTTTCGCAGTCCAACTCTCGCATCCAAAAAAAGCACGAAAGCACTGAAAGACCATAGCACGAGTTATACGGATCTTGGTTGGCATTCTAATGTCTCTGCTCTTTACTAGGCGGTCAAGGCTAGCCATGGCTCTCTTTCCCAGAAGCAGAATAGCCTTAGGGAAATGTCTAATAAATTAAGCAAACTGAAGTTCATTCAAGTGGTGACAGCGCCGCGCTGCCAAGCGCTTCTCCCGTCACGGCAAGTAGTGCATAGGCTGCTAGGGAGGAGAATTGTGGGCACCGTTTGTTTGACGGCAGTGGCAGCAAGAGCGCGTACGAACCCTTCAGTGCTAGCGAGAACGGCAGCTGTGTGGCACTGGTTGAAATCTCACTCTCGGCAAATGCCTTTTACGAGATAGTTTGTCGGGATAGAGATTTCATTCAGTCGGATTTAGTTCAGGAATAGCTGCTGCCTTTGACTGTCGCGTGGGATACGGCAAGAGGACAACGGGAGAAAAAGAAAACTGTCCCTTGAAGGAATGCCAGGCGGAATGCTCAAAAATAAGAAAGTCGACTAAACTGCTGGTCACATAAAATAATTCCCGAGAGTTTTGTACTGATTAATTGATATTATAGAAGCACTGCATTATGTAGCATGAGAGGTTTTCAATTAAGGGCTAAGAGGTGTCTACTTGTCTCGTAGTAAACAAGTAGATACCAACTCTTTTAGCATTAGCATTAACGACTCCGTACTAGATCCGCTGGAGAAAGATTTGATTTTGGGAAAGGTTGAGGGTCGCCGGAGAAGGGGTAGGCAGCGATGGTTAGATGGCATCCTCGAGGCACTGCAGATGAAGTAATGTGATGTAATTCGTAATTTTGTAATTTTTTAGCTGCCGAATATGACTCCATTCTTGATAATTTACACTTCTCCATTTCTGAAGTCGACCAGAGAGCCGATGTCTCGTATCTTTGGAATAAATTTAAAGCTTTAATTCTATCCTGCATTAGAATTTTTGTTCCACTACGTCATAAGACGGCAAAACGTCGAAATCCGTGGATTAACCGCGATATAATTCATTTAAAACGCCGTATTGCACTAAGACGGAAAACGAATGGAAACGCTTACACTGAACTTGTTGCCCTTAAGGACGAACTGCTTAATAAATTAAGGAACGCACGCAGCAAGTTTTATGGCCAAACGTTAACAAATTTCTTAAAAGAGTCGCCCCAAAAGTTTTGGCGCTTCCTCTCTGAAACCAAAAGAAGCGTGGAACAGCTGAAAATAAATGGTAGCATAACTGAAAACCTCACTTATATTGCTAATGAATTCAGCACTAGCTTCCAGCTCGCCCTTGCTGGACCAGGCTCCTCGCATGTGCGAGCCCCGAATGTTGTCCAATTCCCGTCTACTGCTGTAATGCCCGACATAGAGCTTAGTCGTGAGGGGATATTTTCACTCTTGCTAAATATAAAAGTAAAGTCGTCACACGGCACCGACGGCATACCTAACGCATTTCTTAATTGCAAATTACGAGCGCTGCGACGGAGAACAACAACGAGAGAGTAATGACAAGGACAGGCATGCAATCATGTACCAATTTGCAATCATGGACAGGATTTGCAATCATGTACCAACAAGCTCAACTTTCCGTATTACTGCATTTCTTAAAAGATATTCTGAAATAATGTCTCATTATCTTTTTGTTATATTTAATGCATCTCTTCAGCAATGTTCTTTACCAACCGACTGGCTAACAGTTAGAGTAATTCTGGTATTCAAATCAGGCAATAAATTTATTGCTGCTAATTATAGACCAATCTCTTTACTATGTTCTTGCTGTAAGATACTAGAACACGTAATAGCCCGTCACATATCTTACCACCTCGAATCTAAAAGCTTTTTCGTCGCCTATCAACATGGCTTCCGAAAAAGGGTGTCAACCGTCACGCAACTTTTATCGGTCATTCATGACTTTGCTTCGGCCGTTGACGGTGGCAAGCAGGTTGATGCCATATTTCTTGATCTATCAAAGGCTTTCGGCCGCGTGTTGCACCCTTTGCTTATTGATAGAGCAAAACAAGCGGGGGTTCCAGACAATTTGATTAGATGGTTACAGGCATATTTAAGCAATAGGACCCAATTTGTGGAATGTTCAGGATATAGATCTGCTTATACTGATGTATTGACCGGAGTGCCTCAGGAATCTGTGCTAGGTCCTTTGTTATTTTTTTATATCAATAGCATTGCCGAAAACGTCAATGAAAGTGTAAGCGTGAAATTGTTTGCCGATGATTGTGCCTTGTACAGTGTCATAGATAGTGCTTCACAACAAACTGTGTTGAATGAAAGCCTTTGTAAACTTGCGGACTGGTGTGAGGAGAGCGGTATGAAAATTAATATTGCAAAAACTGTATCTATGTCAATAACAGGAAAGAAGAAGCCCATTGGTTACAACTATCACATACAGGATCAGTTTATTAATTCTGTTTCACCTGTTAAATATCTAGGGTTAACGATTACAGACAGGCTCAAATGGGACACCCACATTGACAATATTACCCCGAAGGCGTTCAATAAGGTTTGTTTTCTTCGCCGAAAATTAAAAGGCGCTACTCGTGGCGTCAAACTTCAAGCATACCGCTTTCTAGTCAGACCAGTTCTCGAGTATGCCTCGGTAGTTTGGGACCCGTGCTATAATAAAGATATTACCAAACTAGAGCGCATCCAGCGTCTTTCAGCCAGATTTATTTTTTCTGATTACCGTTCAACATCTTCGGTCTCTAACATGCTGAGTCAGCTTAAGCTAGAACCCCTTAAAGTACGCCGTCAGGTCTCTAGGCTGAAATTCTTTCACATGGTGTATAAAAACAAGTCTAGTTTGCCACGTGATACCTATATTTTTGCTGCACCCCAGAGATCTAGTAGACTGAACCACTCCAAAGTAGTTAGCCCATATTTCGCCAGGACTAAACTTTACCAGAATTCATACTTTCCCCTCACAACACATCAGTGGAACCGTTTGCCTCAATTTATTGTTGAATGCACCAATGAAAATAAGTTTGCTGAACTGTTATTGCAGAACATGTAACCCCTCTTCTGCTTGGGCAGCGCTGCTGCCTGCAGCATTTGGAAATAAATAAATAAATAGTGAGAGACCGGAAAGCGTGGCGTGACATGGTCCATAGGGTCACGAAGAGTCGGACACAACTGAACGACTGAACTGACTGACTGACTGACTAGAATATACACCTTATTTTAAATATATTGGTGTAATCTTCGATAGGCATCTGCACTGGCAAAATCATTTATTAGCAGCGGGGGCGAAGGTGGCATCCGGGTGCTATAAACTACTGCAAGCACGTGACTTCTTTGACACAAGTGCACTGCGTATTTTATATTGCTCCTATATCCACAGTCATCTCTCATACTGTCTGGAATTATTGGGGTTGACGTACGACAGCTATCTCGAGCCGATCAGAAAATTTCAGAAACGATCGTTACGAATCATAACACATTCTAAACTGGATCACCCCAGCAAACCATTATTCCGGGACCTACAGATACTACCCTTCGATTCACTGCGCCAGCTAAAAACAGCAACTGTAGTTACCAGCATCGTAAGATATAACCACCTCTTCCATATATCCCTTTTTCATACATCATCACGTACTACCAGAAATGCAACATTAGGAAACTTTAATCTACCGCCTATACCCATAATGTGTATGGAGAACGACGGCTGTCTTTCGTAGGTGCTAAGATATGGAACGCTCTACCACAAGAAATAAAATATGCTCGAATTTTTGCGCTCAGCGAAAACATTTTTTCAGCGCATGCATTATATGTGATACTAATACTGTGCACTTGGCATCTGATACATTATTGTAATTTAGCACGCACGATGCTTTTCTCTTTTTTTTTGAATGAAGCGATTGTTCCTTGTTCTGCTTGCTTTTTAGAATTTATATTGATATATACATCCTACTCCCCGCTGTTCCAAGTTTGTATTATGCATGTGACGAAGTGTCTGCATCATTGTATTTCATTTCTTGGACCCATACCTAGCCTATGGCTACGGGTCCAAACAGTGTTGGACACATCTTTATTGTATTTTTCAGAGAAAAAAAATTAAAAAAAAACATATTACATTATGAGTATTGATGAACCAAGGCTGGGAGAACTGCGGACAAGAAGGAAGAACGCGAGGAAATTAGCGCTGGACAATCAACTTTGTTTTTGAGAAAACCACCTCAAATGCAAAAATTACCTCCCAGAATTCATGAAGTAGAAATCTCGACAAGATGCATTCGCAGGCAGTAAAAGGAGAGGCAAAAGAGCCAACATCCACATTGGTTATTTTGGAACACATAAGAAAAACTAAGTGTTGAAACATGAACAGCCCCAACCCCTCGAAAAAATATCCCAGATAAATTACGGATCATAAAGTAAACATGTTCCTGGGAGCAAAAAACAGTAAAAGATAAACAGGTGAAAGGCCAACAATTAACATCAAAAAAGCACAAAATGTAGAATACTTCATAAGCGTCTTAGAGTAGGTCACCTTCGGTTAAGGATCTAGCTGCCCGCAAAGTTTATCCCATGAAATGTTCTTCCGAATCCACTTCCCCAGAAAATAATTTCTTTTTGTCGGCGGCGACTGCAAGCTGTCGTTATTATTGCTGGCATCCATGCTGTGCTCTTTTTGGAAACAATCTTCATTTGAAGCACCCTAGAATGAAATGTAAATAAAAGAAAAGTTAAATTTGAATTTGCAAGACGGAGAGCTTTATTACCAAATTTCGGCAGGTTCTTCGAATTCGCTTGGGAGAGATCTCCCTGTGAGATGTTTGCGTTGGCTAATACGACCATAATAGATTGAGGCCATATACTCGACGTCTCCTGCCTGCTTACTCAGTGCTGTGTAACATCTAGAATTCATAAAGTATGCGCGGAAGGTGTGTACTGCTACTTGTAATCGAAACAAAATGCAGCAGGGTCGTTGTGTGTGAAGAGAGACTTGAAGCGCCATGTGTACAATTTTACATATGCATTTTTCACTGCAGGGCACGGAATCATACTTAGCAAAGTGCGCAATACCTTCTGGCTTGTGAAAAGCCATAATCATATTAGTTAAGTTGATACGAACACCATTTCTATTATGGCATGTTTCAACCGAAGGCCGAAAAATTATTGGATTGCATTAGCATACAGCACCGTAGCAGGTGGAGACATCAATCTTCATTGTTTGCGCTTTTGCTCAGACGCGCGTGGATTTTCCGCTCAGAAGTGGTTTCTGCCCACTAAGATCTCGATTCGAATCCTTTGAAACAAGGGAGGAAGAGCAGAGTGCCACCGAATTCGATGTGTAAAATTGTACACACTGCCGCTGAAGGGGATAAAATTACAAGCCGAATATCAATCAGCGTGCTACTAAATAATGGCGCAGACGTGACGGTAGGGAGGAAAATAATGTAGAAATAAGCAACAAGGAACTCATAATAAGGTGCTTCAACGTGAAATTTGGAATATCATGTGAGATCAGCACGATTTGTTTAAATTAATAAACAAATCAGGGATTTGCTTAGCTTTTGTTCTTCAACGCTAGTATAATGACTGCCGGAAAGATTTCACGAGGCGCGGGATTCTCTTCCTGGTGGTTATTTCCTTTTTTTTCCCATTATGAGATCCGCCAATTTTCGAACCATTATATTCATCACAGTTATTTTAGATGGCGGCATGTATACACATAGGCATGTTATGTTATTTTGCCTCTCACTTAAGCAACAATATATTTTTTCAGCCTGCTTTTTTTTGTCTTCCTTATAAAGGGTTAGACTACTCAACGAATTCAGTGCACTGAACGAAAGTTGGTCCGTAGCGGACGGAAAAAATCTTCATTTGTTTTGTTTTGATTGACTCGTTTACATAGGTGAGAATGTCACTGAAAACAGTTTTAACTGTAACTCTCTTTCCAGCGTTTTTCAATTAAATATGGTGCAAGTTTACTGTAGCAGTACTTGCTCTATTCTCGTTTTATTAGTCTAAAAGGACAATTAAGGGAGAAAATGTTCAAAGATATTTCTGAAACCCTCTAATAAAATATTGTGTTCATTAAACGCAAAACACAATGAGTTAAGGCTAGAGAAAACATGTTGCAATGATGCGTATTTAACCTCAGTCGCAAAAAGAACGCTAAATAAAGCATATAGCTAGGCCCCTACGAAATAAGGAAATCCCTGAATTGTGAACCTTGTATTTTGCGATAGTTGGGGTCTCTTTCAAAAATGCCTCACAGCTTTCGCAATGGCGGGAATGTGTGACCATGACATTTCAGCGTAATTTATTTTCTACATATTTTACCTTTTCTTCGTAATCATTCATTGACGCCGCGTCCGGTTTTTTCGGTTTGGAATTGGCAGCAGGACAGTGCGGTAATTCATATAAAATCGCAACTACTATTTACGACTTTATTTTACGGCTTTATCTGACAGGCCTCTTTTATAACTTCTTGGTTCACACTACCGCACAGGACTCCCAATTTATTCCGGCAGAAAAAATGAGCTCTACATCGGCGGCGCTTAGAAGCTTTACATTTTAGGCACTCTGGCCCTTTTTTTGCAATCTGGCATATTGAAGTAAATATATCCAAATTTGCTGAAAAATGTGTCCCAATTTGTTTTTGCTGAGAAATATTAACGTGCAGAACATCCTTCGACGCAACCAACGACGAGAACTTCTGGAGTGGAATGGCAGGAGCCGTGGCTTTCAGCTTTGTCCGCACTGGCTTCGACCAGATGGCAGTACAGAGGTTCATGGCGGCCAGGACTCTGAAAGAAGCGAAAGGGCACGTATTTAATTCCGCTGATTTTAAGAAATGCTACCAATTTATATTGAAAGTGGTAGCCACCAACGTTTTTGTTTTCAAATTTATTTCAGAATAGCAATAGCAGGCCCTCTTTTCGTGTTCATATTCTTCTTCCTGGGAGACTGCGCGGGATTAGCCATCATATACTGGTTCAGAGACTGCGACCCTGTTCTACGAGGAAACATAACGAGTTACGATCAGGTGAGCACCGAAATTTTGTAGTGTGCAAACTATCATGCAAAGAAAATATTCGTTTAGGGCTCTAGAGATTGATCCCTCTGATATATGCTTTCATCTCATACTAGGTTGACACTATTACTATCTGTTACTTGTTAAGATGCATACCGGAGTAAATGTCCTTAGCACACGGTCCAGTATACGGCTATGTCTTCTTGTAATGACAGTATGAGAAGGCCGGGGTGAGCTTGGAAATGCACACTGGTCGAGTAATCGCGAACCACACGCACGTCTTGCACATGCATATATGTGATGCAAAAATAAAATTGCTATGAATTATTTCAGCTCTTCCATTTCGCACAATATTTGGTTCTCCTGAGTGCTGTTTTAGTTAATTTATCCCGCGGACTGCTGTGAACTTACATCTTTCTACCGTTACTTGTAACAGGAACAGATGCGGCATCTGGAGTTTGCGTTATCCCTGTGAGCGAAGCCCAGGCATAACTTCTCTATATGTACACATCTAATAAGAACACCTTTCTGCCCACATTTTAGCTTTCCTAGAATTATTCCATCTGACTTGTTGAAATTATGTCATCTGTAGTAACCTTTGCAATATAAGGGCAACATTATAATTTCATTATACATTTCCCCAGTGCAGAATTCTCAAGTATATTCCACTGTAATGTATACAAAATAATCACTTGTGACCTGCCATCGAAATGTGCAGTCATGCAGTTGCACATAGCAGCACCGGCCAAATGGCACAATCCCCTGAATCCTCCTCGAAGTCGTACGATCACGTCCCTACAAAAAGATCACAATTAGGGAAGTTCTTTTCTAAGCAGCAAATTGGCACTTGAAATGTAAGAATTACTCTTTTGACCCTTTTGTTAAGCGCAATTTTGCAAAGACCTAACAAGTCTGTTAGGTAATTGTTTATACATGGAGCTACTGTAGCCGTTAAGATTTTAGGAGGTAGGCACATATGATCACTATCCTTGACATGACATTAACGTCCGTTGTAGGTGAACACTTTCATATGGCACCAAATCACCTAAGGTTTACTCCTCTGCATCTATCCGAGCCCCGCTCTCTTAACAATCTCAAGCTTTCAATTTAGTTTCTTGAGCCCCATGCCGATTTTGCCTATTCCTGAAGACAACATAAGCGTCTATTGCGTTTCCTTCCTGTTGCAAGGCTTATCTCTACTTATGGTCGCAATGTCTGTAGACAGTTTCTTTCCGTTATACGCGTATTGGTTTTCAGCTACAGCGGCAATAGTCCCTTGTCCCTGATTATGGCTCACCCATCGCTTGTTCTCCAATCGCTCCTTTGTAGGCCTGCGGGCCTCTTGCCACTCAGTTCTCAGCCAATGCTCATGCTTGCAGTGTTTTAGAATCCACTGGCAACGCCTACCATACTTGAAATTCTTTCAGGGACCAGAGGGGCGGAGAAAATGGGCGCAAGAAAAAAAATGAAAATGAAGAACGGTTACATGCTCTTCCAAGGACGAAAGCATCTAGCGAGGATCAGGCAACTGCAGTTTTATTGAAGGAACATGGGAGGATTTTTATGTAAAAACTAGCTGTTATATGTGCGAATTAACTTGTGACCTTAAGGGTACCGGAATTAAAATGGAATGCTAACATGTGTTCAAAAACTACAAAACTTGTGTCGGGCCAGCTTACTGTTCTCTGCTTAAAAGGCATACCGTAAGGTAGTCGGTAAATAAATCAGAACTGCATTAGATTTTAGGGTGTCAAAGCGTGAGCAGGTTTATCCGAAGATTCGCCGACGATGGCTTCTATTTGCAAGCGGGAATGCGCGTAACTAAGATGAAATAACTCCCGCGAAATTGCACAGTAGTACCGAATTGCTATCAGCAGGTATCTAGTCAGACACGAGACGTTGCCCAACCACCAGTTATATGCCTGGCGTTGCCAGCAGACAAACATAGCCTCATACTCACCTATAAACGCCCCCTAGCCAAGTCACTATAGCAAGGAATGTAAGCTTATCAAACAACCCGCACACCTTAACGAAATTGCATGGACAATTCTACAAACAATAAAGCAATGCTGTAAGATCTACAACGCGGAGCCGTGGGAGGCACTTTCTTTCTCATTCATTTATTCATACTGTGAGCCTTTGCAGGCTATTACAGAACTGAAAAACGAAAACAAATCCACATGCAAAGGCTGGTAGCTTTCTATAATTACAATATTGTCACGCTAATGACGACGATGAAGGATTGTGATGGCGTGGCAGAAGAGGGGGAAGAAGCGTTGGTTTTCTGGGCGCTAGTAGGCTCCATCTTGTCCCGCTGCATCAGCACTGTAAATAAACACCCCTTCTTATTACATCGTAACAACTTGGAGGAAGGTGCTCCGTACCATCCCTACCTACAGCGCTGCAAGACCAACTGGAGCTTCGACGTAGTCGCCGCATCGCTGGACTGCCACCGCTCAGGGCCATCATGGACCACGCCGACTCAAACCGTACAAGCCGCGACGCTGCAAGCCAGGCTGGCGACATGCCTGCCCACTCCAGCCATGTTCCGTCCCAGCCTTACTGGGAACCACGACTTTTTGCCGGAGAAGAAGGTAAGGACGTTGAGAAGTGGCTACTTGATTATCAACGAGTTAGTCGGTAGAACCGGTGGGACCCTCTTACCATGCTAACAAACGTCGTTTTCTTTCTCACTCACACGGCTATGTCTTGGCTTGAGAATAACGAGGACAACTTGACGACTTGGGAACGGTTCGCCACCGAGTTAAAATTGCGTTTTGGTGACTCTGTTCCCAGAAAAAACTGGGCTGAGCAGACCTTTGCTCAAAGAGCTCAATTGCCCTATGAAACTTGTACAACTTACACAGAAGAGATCCTCAAGTTATGCAAACGTGTCAATTCCAACATGCCCGAGGAAGACAGAGTCGGTCACATTTTGAAAGGTATCGCGGCGGACGTGTACAACTTCTTAATCGCCAAAGACAACCTTGACACTGTCTCCGATGTCATTACACACATCCGCGCGTTTCAAGCTTTTAAAACACGTCGTATTGCGCAGAAATTTGGGCGGCTGGCCAACGTGCCTACCGTGGCCAGTCTTGATGACCATGCCCAACTAGATCCTCCGTCAACTATCCGGCAAAGCATGCGCGAAGAACTTTTAGGGATCAACACGCTTCCCCTGCATGAATCTGCTGAGGTTTCTGTCCAGAGGGCCTCTAGACGGCCGGCTTCACCACCACAAGCGATTCAAGTGCAGCCTTTCTCCCAAGCTCCTGAAACTGCAGCTTCTATTGATTACCCGCCAATGCATTTTGCCAACCCGACTGTGTCAATGCTTGAACCCCCAAGGTTTGGCGTCACCTCAAGTGCACCTAGATCTTCTATTCTATCTACAAGGATTCCTGTGCAGTGTGAGCATTCAGCCAGACCTACGATTCGCCTTGCTGTGCCTGGCTCTTATTCACAACAGCATTTTCTACCTTCCCCACCGATATGCTACCGCTGCGGCGTCGAAGGTCACATCGCCAGGTACTGCCGCAGTAGGTTCCCGCCACGCTATAACCGCCCGGTGCCTCCAGCAGTACCCAACAATCGGCAATACAGCGCCATTTTCCAGCAATCCAATACTCCCCGTGGGTACTTCGGCAACATCCAAAGCGGGAATCTCCGCTACCATTCCCCAGCCTCTGAGCGAAGTGTTACTCCTCCACCCGCCTTCCGTGCGCGTCGTTCTCTATTACCGCACCGGCGCTCCGTGTCGCCCCATCAGAAAATCTAACCAGAGCGACCGATGGGGCGAGGCCGCTGGAAATGTGCTGTGTGCCAACATCCCTCCAACTGCAATGCTCAAAAACAAAATTCGTGTGTTCATTGATGGTGTGAGTACATTAGCTTTGGTAAATATGGGTGCGACTGTGTATGTGATGAGTAATCAGTTTAGGCGCTTGTTGGGACGCAAAGTGATGTTTGAATATGACCGTGCTTCAACGTTTTGTGGTGTGAGTGGAGAGGCGTTGCGGCATCTGGGTGTGTGTAGTGCGCAAGTGTCTGTGGGTGGTGCAATCTTTCAAGCCGAATTCATAGTTTCACCCCACTCTACGCATGACATCATTTTAGGAATGGACTTCTTGAAGTTTTGTGGCGCCACCGTGGACTGCCGAAATCAAGAGGTTCATTTTGACGGCTCGCATCTGCCGACTCTTTTTGAAAGTGGTCGTGATGAAGAAACAGTTTTTAGTATTACCGAAGACACAGTAGTTCCACCCTTGTCTGCCATATTCGTCCCCGTGTCCGTTCCACTTCTTGAGCAGGTTTCATTCCAGGCCCTGGTGCACCCAGTTCACTCAGCATGCCTGAAAAAAATGTAATTATCCCTCACTGAATGATCTCCGTGCATCACGGTAGTGCCTCGTTAGGGACAATCAATCTATCGTCCGGGCCCATAGTTGTACCAACGGGATTGAAGCTTGCCTCCTGTGGACCCGATGCGCCCCACGTCGTTGCTTTGGTCACAGATGCTACGAGTGCCACCGTGCCTCTGCCTGCTGATGAAATTTCGATCTGCCGCATGATCAGCGCCAATCTCAGCTCACCTCAACGCCGTACTCTTGTGGATGTTCTTCTTTTTCACCTATGTTTGACCTTTCTCAAACAGATGGACCAACCTCTCGCCCTGCACATCGGACCCAGCATAGCATCGACACTAGTTCGGCTCGTCCCATTAGTCAAAAGCCATATCGCATGTCCCCATCTGAGCGCAGTCATTCATGAGCAAGTGGAGGACATGCTACCGAAGAAGGTGATACAGGAGTCATCTAGCCCCTGGGCTGCCCCTGTTATTCTTGTACACAAGAAAGACAGTTCGTGGCGATTCTGCGTCGATTATCGGCGTCTAAATTCTGTTACGAAAAAGGTCGTCTATCCTCTTCATCGCATAGACGAAGCCCTCGACTGCCTCTCCGGTGCGTCCTATTTTTCTTGTCTTGATCTCAGATCTGGCTACTGGCAAATTCCAATGTACCCTGCGGATAAGAAAAAAGCAGCCTTAACGCCAGATGGCCTTTATGAGTTTAATGTTATGCCATTCGGGCTGTGTAATGCGCCAGCCATATTTGAACACTTTATGGACACAGTTTTGCGCGGCTTAAAATGGGACATTTGTCTTTGCTATTTGGACGATGTCATCATATTTGGGAAATCCTTCCAAGAACACAATGACCGTCTACTACGTGTCTTGAATTGTTTGCACAACGACGCCCTGATTCTGAACTCGAAAAAGTACCGCATTGGAGACCGCCAAGCGCTGGTGCTAGGACACCTTGTCAATGGTGACGGTGTAATGCCAGATCCCCAGAAAACCGCCGCTGTTGAGTCTTTTAAACCCCCGCAGGCAGTGAAGGAGTTGCGCAGTTTTCTAGGGTTGTGTTCGTATTTTAGACGCTCTATACATCGCCTTGCTGACGTTGCTTACCCATTGACTCTACTTTTGACTGGACACCAGACTGCGACGCGTCATTCCGTCAACTGAAGTTTCTTTTAATATCGAAACACATCCTACGTCACTTCGATCCTACTGCAATGACAGAAGTACACACGGACGCTAGTGGAATCGGTCTTGGTGCAGTCCTTGTCTAACGGCACGATGAATGAGAGCATGTTATCGCGTACGCAAGTCGTACCCTGAGCAAGCCGGAGCGAAACTACACAGTCACCGAAAAGGAATGCCTGGCTGTAGTTTTCGCTGTGCAGCCTTTCCGTTCATATTTGTACGGACGTTCGTTTACTATCGCAACTGACCATCATTCACTCTGTTGGCTGCGGAACCTTCGAGACCCATGTGGTCGCCTCGCACGCTTGGCCCTCCGGTTACAGGAATATGACTTTTCCATGGTGTACAAAAGCGGTAGGCGTCATGCAGATGCAGATTATCCTTCTAGGATGCCAATGGCCATGACTGGACCTGAAAGCGAGAAAGCGACGATTTCGACAATTATTTATCGACCCTCGAGCCAGCGTTCCCCGACACGAATCTTTTCAAAACGGAACAGCAAAATGATAGCAGTGTGCAGCCTCTCTTTGCCCAAGCCAGCGTACCTACAAGCCGTTTTTGTGTGCATGATGGCCTCCTATGGAAAAAGAGTTATTCGTCTGTCGGCCAGCGATACCTACTCGTAGTTCCCAAGATGTTGTGCGCGGACTTATTGAGTGTCATGCATGATGATCCAACGTCTGGGCATTTGGGATCGGTTCGAACACTCCACCGTGCTCAAGAAAGATTTTACTGACCCAGAATGCGCTCGACGATTGAACCATACGTTTCCAGTTGCAAGCAATGTCAACGCCACAGACGTCCAACTGCAACTCCATCTGGCTTGCTGCACCCTGTGAAGACCCCGACAGCTCCGTTTGATTAAGTAGGCACTGACCTCGTAGGTCCGTTTCAGAAGTCTGTGGATGGAAATCGCTAGATTGTAATTTGCGTGGACTATCTCACACGTTACTGTGAAACCGCCGCTCTTCCGTCTGCTACGGCGCATCAGGTGTCGCTTTTCTTGCTGCACTCAGTTATCTTACGACACGGGGCCGCCACGAATTGTCATCACTGATCGGGGCCGACAATTCACTGCTGATGTTGTTGAAGAGCTCATGCGTTTATGCGCCGTAGCTTTCCGACACTCGACGCCATACCATCCCCAGATAAATGGCTTGACTGAGCGCGTCAACAGAACGCTTATCAACATGCTAGCCATGTATGTGGACGCAGGGCATAGGAAATGGGACACCATACTACCCTTCATCACGTATGCGTTTAATACCGCCACGCATGAGACGGCTGGGTACAGTCCATTTTTCCTGCTCTATGCCAGACCGCCACGCTACACCCTGGATACTATCCTGCCCTTCACAAACCGTGAAGACACCTGCCTGGCTGAGACCCTCTGTCTCGCCGAAGAAGTTCGGAGAATCGCCCGATTACGGTCTGGTGCTTCAAAGAACGTTCTAAAGTGCGATACGATGCCAGTCACCGGCGGGTCACGTACTCTGTACGTGATTTAGTCTGGGTATGGCGTCCAATTCGGCGCCGTGGCCTACATCAAAAAATGTTGGCCCACTATGACGGCCCATATGTGGTTGTCAAACCCATTAGTGATATAACTTATGCAGTAGCCCGCCTGTCAACATCGGGTCGCCGGTCTGCCAATACCGAACTATGTCATGTTGCCCGCTTGAAGCCGTGTCAGCCTCGCACGACTCACGAACACGCCCAGAGGGCTTCGTCTGAGTAGGGGGGAAATGTCACGCTGCTGACGACGATGAGGGATTGTGATGGTGTGGCAGAAGAGGAGGACGAAGCGTTGGTTTTCTGGGCACTAGTAGGCTCCATCTTGTTCGGCTACATCAGCACTGTAAATAAACACCCCTTCCTATTACATCGTAACAATATCTATAGAATATGACACAATATACCAGAACATGCACTGGACGCAAAAGGTCAAAAATAGAGGAAACCAAAAAGCGCACATGCAGAGGCAAAACTAATATATTTGTTTGTCTTGTTCCATTTATGAGTTCATGGTTTCAAAGATAGCTTCAAAGCAATCGGTGTTAGCAGAGGACTCAAAATGTATGTTCGACCCAATAACTCGGGGGATGAAAGCTATACTTAAAATCATCATTGTGGAAAAGTGACACAGGAAATATATATAAATTGGCTATTTGCTCATAAATATTTTGACGCAATAATCCTAAAGTGGCCATGAAATAAATGAAAATGAACTTCGGCACGCGTCTATAGGTGTAGAAATATGCCTTGGCATTTAATAAGCGCTATAAGTGACCTGAGCCGCGGAGGCCGCCGGATCTCAGTGGCTCCCTGCCACCTGATTCGTAATCCTCCATACCTTAACTGCTAAAAACAAGCCATTATTATCATTCGTAGGCGACACGTTGGTAATCCTTCTGATTATAAATTCTAGGTACAGAAGGGATCTCAAATCACATAAAACTGCTTTAAGGTATTTAAAGATTTCAAGGAGCCCATGCAGAAAGCCATAGAAGTTTATAGAGTGTCAGAAAGGCTTATACTATCCTTCCTGTACATTTTGCCAGTAGTTTACACGGATATTCAGTCACGTGGTTTGGGAGAATACGTGATAAAATTTATTAGAGATCTCATTAGTAAACTGTGATTGGCTGCTGATGTTATCTCACGGAACACCTTAGGGTATGAAACGCACTGGGTAATCAATGACCTGTACAAGTTAAACCAAACAAACTAAATAATAATGAGCAGACAACTGAAATTGTATTCAGGCAGGGAATAAGGCAGTCGCGGCAGGGAATCACCAACGCAGTTGATTTTAGGCGGCAAAGCAATGGGAGTCGTACGGGCAAGGTATTGATTCAAGATCCGGAAGACATGATTACGACAATAGAAACAAAATAAGAGTAATGAAACGCATCTGAGAAACATTCATAGTTAATGACTTGGAGGGTACGACTATCGCACAGTAGGACAGTGTGTAACGGCTTTATCTTAGAGGTGATAACCAATGTGCCCGAAAATTGCAGGGTAACGAAAATGAATCAAATGAAAAAAATTAAAAAAGTAAAAAAAAATTAAAAAGAAATGAAATTATTTTAATAAAGGGATGAAAACTAAAGAAACGCAAATTATAAGTGTGTGGTTAGGAACTGGGCGAAGGGCAGAGTCGGTCAAGAAAAAAAAATCTACATATTTACAGCTTTTTCAATATCCTGGAGAATAAATGGGCATAGGAATGACATGATTGACATGTGATGCGATGGCAGAATAATCGGTGGCTACTGAGGGTGAGGGGAAATGTGGAAAAAAAAGTGGGTACATGAGCTGGTGTAGAAATGTTAGATGATTAAATTACACTACGAAGCTTATGGTGGTCGCACATTACACAGCTCAAGCCGAGTTATTAAATACGAAACAGGTGTTATTAAGTTGATGGTAAGAAGATTTGATGACCGTATGAAACAACTTCTTCCCTGTTCTTCGCTTTATATGCGCAAACCATTCTCATGCGCATGCTTTTTCATGGAATCCCCTTCGTTGTCCTTGGTGGCCATTACTTGTCTGTTCGTATTATGTTCCCTGCTCACAGTATTAGGTTTTTAAGCGCACTTTCTCGGTTAGCTGATATGCGTATTGAATGCAGCATTTATTCTAATTCCGTTTCATGTTCTTAAATTCTATATTGTTAGCCCTCGGCTGTAATGGTTATCTGTTCACTATACGCCCACTGCTTGTGCCATGCTGCTACCTTGACTTGGACTCCACAGCGCTACCATATTGAAGCATCGACTATCTTTTCTGTGCAGTATGCGATCCGTGCATACAGGTTGCTGGTCATGTATCCAGCTCATCATCATCATCAGCCTGACTATACCCACTACAGGGCAAAGGCCTCTCCCATATTTCTCCAATTAAACTGTGCTAGCTGCATTCACTTGACTCCTGCGAACTTCTTAACCTCATCCGCCCACCTAACTTTCTCCAGCCCCCTGCAACGCTTTCCTTCCCTTGGAATCCAGTTTGTTACCACAAGCGACCATCGGTTATCCTCTCTTCGCACTACATGTCCTGCCCATGCCCATTTCTTCTTCTTAATTTCCACCAGAATGTCGGTAACTTAAATTATTTCTCTGACCCACACTGCACGCTTCCTATCTCTTAATGTCACCCCCCCTCCCCCCGCATTTTTCGTTCCATAGCCCTCTGGGGTATCCTCAACTTAAGTAGAACTCTTTTGGTTAGCCTCTACGTTTCAGCCCCATAGGTGAGTACAGGTAAGATGCAACTGTTGTATACTTTCCTCTTGAGCGATACCGGTAAGCTGCTAGTCATAATCTGCGAGTGTTAGCCAAATGCGCTCCATCCCAATCTTATTCTTCTTGTTATTTCCTTTTCATGATCCGAATATGCGGTTACTACCTGTCCTAAGAAGATATATTCGCCTACTACTACCAGTACTTCGCTACCTTATGTAAACAGCTGTTCCTTCCCGAGGCTGTTGAACATTACCTTAGTGATCTGCATATTCATTTTCAAGCCTACCTTTCTACTTTTGCTGTCTAGGTCATGAACCATTATTTGCAGTTCATCCCCAGAGTTGCTTAGCAAGGCAATGTCATCAGCCAATCGCAGATTACTGAGGTATTCTCCATCTACCTTTATCCCTAACTGCTCCCATTTCAAGCCTCTGAATACTTCCTCTAAGTAAGCTGTGAATAGTACTGGGGAGATTGGGTCTCCTTGCCTAACACCTTACTTTATAGGAATTTTGTTATTTTCTTTATGCAGAACAATGGTTTTTGTGCAGTCAATGTATATATCTTCCAGCACTTTCACTTACGGCTCGTCTACCCCTGATTTCGCAATGCCTGCATCACCGCCGAGGTTTCAACTGAGTCAAATCCTTTTTCGTAATCAATGAATGCTATATGTATAAGGGTTGGTTATATTCCGAGCATTTTTCTATCACCTGATTGATTGTATAGATATTGTTACGGGGTAGTTCAGCTTGTAGCAGAGGGCGGACACCGAAGACAAGGCTTTCAAACAGACGTTCTCTGCAGGCACAAGCCGACGCTGTTGAACGTCGTCTTCTCTCAAACTCACGAGAGTCTTCTTCTTCTTTCCTTATGCGAGCAACAACGCGGGCAGCATCAGCTCGGGCTATGGCGTCACGAGCATATGAGCTGGCAGTGATGACAGACGGGAGCAGGCTATCAAAAGGAAGCAGATGTTCACGGCCGTATAGAAGATAGAAGGCGGAGTAGCAGGTAGTGTCGTGACGCGACGAATTGTAAGCGAATGTCACAAATGGCAGCGTTATGTCCCAGTCACGGTGGTCATCAGAAATGTACATAAACAACATGTCACTCAGTGTCCGGTTGTCACGAAATCGGCGCCCATTTTCATCAAGCCGGCACGGCGCGAGGCCCGCGCGGGGTCGCGTGGAAAGCATGTAGAGAAAGCCCCCTTCCCCGCGCGGGAGAGCGCGTAGCTTTGTACGCGTTGCCGTCACCCTCTTTCCCATTGCCCGGGGAGGACGGTGATTCATCGGACTGGAATCAGCCAGAAAATTCTAGCATCTTCTATGGGACCTAGCCAATGACGACGCGCGGCTAGACGGGAGGAGAAGAAGGAGCTATAACCAGCGAAGCTATGTGTGTGTGCGCGCTAGCTTTGGCGCATGTTAACAAACAGACGCGGCGCGCCCTATTTAAAGCGACCACGCCGCTTGTTGAGTCAGTCAGTTATTCAGTCGGTCAGTTCGTCCGTGTTTTGCGACGTATTCGCCTGTGCTTCGGCTGGACTCCCGGGGATCACCCGCTGCTGGCAAGCCCACGGACTTTCAAGGGAGCGGCGCTCGTCTCGTATGGCGGCCACATCGTGACTCTTGAGGCGTCGGACTGCAACAGTGCCCGGTGAACAATTTTGGTGTTTGTTTATGTACTCTCTCGTGTTTCATCTGTTGTAAAGCCTCTACGTTATCGGATACCTGTGTAATTGCATGCTTAGCGTTTGTATTCTGTGAACCTCTCGTCTATGTATTTCAAGTGATCTTGTGTATTCCTTTGTATCGTCTCTTGCTGTGCATAAATTGTGTTTTGTTTGTTACTTCTGACTCCGATCCTTTCTCTGGTTTGAACCGGCGACCGCTGGGCACCAAACGACCACCCCCTTCTGTCACCACAAGGTAGTTGAATTCCGGCTGAGTTTGCCACGCAGGTCGAGGGCATCTCCTTTGCGACCGGAACAGCTACCCCCACTCGCTCAAAGGGTGTCTGGGAGTGTGCGCACCGTTAAGGGCGCATCGTTAATAATATCCCCCTAATTATTAACGGGTGACAATTATTCTGGCATCCGCGACAGGACGTTTGGTGCACTCAAGCTCAGAGGACGGAGAACGAGTTAGAAGGGTTTACGAAGAGGTCGTAAACTGTGTAGCAGCAGAGCGGTAGCGAGAGGTAGTGCCGCGCGGAAGCGTTTAGACGAGGTTCACTAAGCAGTGTTTAGGCTACACCCAAACAGTTCGCGCTTCAGAGATGAATCTGAAAGAGTTGATTGAGGCTGGCACCCAGCTGGGGTTGTCCGGTGCCGAACTGCGCAAATGGGTTAGCCAGAGAGAAAAAGAAGAAAGAGAAAGAGAAGAGAAGGAACGAGAGAGGGCTCGAAAGGAAGCCGAGAAAGAACGAGAGAGGGCTCGAAAGGAAGCCGAGGAAGAAAGAGAGAAGGCTCGAAAGGAGCGTGAAGAGGAATTTCAGCGAGAAAAGGAATTACTGACTATGAAACTTCAGCTCCAAAACTCCGGGAACAGCAATGGTTTAGCTGAAGTGCATAGCTGCAGTGAAAGACATAGCAGCTTGCGGATAGACGCAAGTAAATTGATTCCGAAATACGACGAGAGAAGAGACGATCTCGACGCGTTCCTCTTGCGTTTCGAAAGGGTCGCCATAAATGCAAATTGGAGAGACAGTGAATGTGCTACCATCTTGAGCACTTGCCTTAGCGGCGAAGCATTAAGTGTGTTTGGAAGACTTCCTCCTGAGGATGCAGGCAGCTATAACAAAGTGAAAGCTGCATTACTTAAAAGGTTTAGATTTACGACGGATGGGTTTCGTGAGAAGTTCACGACTGAAAAACCTATGGACGGTGAAACGGCAACACAGTATGTTGCGCGATTGAGTCATTATTTCGACCGCTGGACTGAACTCTCAAAAATTAAACTAGAGTACGGCGCACTTCGCGAACTCCTAATTAAGGAACAATTTCTGGGTAGCTGTCACCCTGGTTTGTCGCTTTATTTAAAAGAAAGAAAGGCACATACATTGGATGAAATGATGGAGCTCGCAGACCAGTATTTGGAAGCCCAGGGAGGCGAAAATTTGAGCAAAATTGTAAATTTGGAAACCCCTCGAAAGCCCGAATTCCGACAGACACAACCTATTGTAAAGTCACCCCCGAGGTGCTATCTCTGCGGACAACTAGGCCACATCGCACCTAACTGCCGTAAACTCGTAACCAACAATCCATCCTCGTGTTGGAAATGCGGACAGAAGGGCCACAAAGCAATGTCGTGCCCCGGCGCTGACAAGGCAGCTCCGGAGGCGGCATGCGCAAGGACTCCGTCAGAGTCAGAATGTCGCCTGGAGGAAGAAGATGCCGATGGCTTTGTTGAGCTGAAGAACGGCAGGAAAGTCCGCGTGGTGCACGGCCTAGAGGAGGAGGAAGCAGAGAAAGTGGTTAATCGGAAGAAGGACAAGAAAATCCGGGTGGTGAACGCCGTAGTACATGCACAACCTGGATCTGCGGTGAATCGGATGCCGGTTTCGAGGGGAAAGATAAAAGGAAAATCAGTTTCTGTGCTACGAGATACAGGTAGCAGTGCCGTAATTATTAAACGCAGTTTGATTCATGAGAATGATCTGACTGGCGAGAAATGCCCTGTGAGGCTAATTGACGGCTCAATCCAATTACTCCCTGAGGCAAAATTAGAAGTGCAGACGCCATACTATTCTGGAAAACTGACAGCCCTGTGCGTGGAACGCCCTATCTACGATTTGGTGTTGGGAAATATCAAGGGCGCAACATTTTCCGAGGATCCTGAACAAAGTCCCGCGCCTGTGCGCTGCGAGGAATCTAAAAAGAAAAAGGCAGGGCGAGGAAAGCAAGGCCATGAGAAACCGGAAGAAAAGACTCGAGACATGAAGAAACAAAAGGAAGCCTCTCGGGAGGAAACCGAAAAGAAAGGGACGGCTCAGAAAATTAAGTCAGGAATGCCTAGGCCGTCGTTGGTGCAGGTAGCCCAAGTGTTTGTCCTACTTATGGGGGCGTTACTTGGGATATTTCACCTTCAGCGGAAGGAATACCGGTGCCCAGGAAAGAACACTATTACAGTGATTCTTTTTGTTGGTCTGTGCGCGTTGGCACAGGTTCCCGTGTATCCGTCGGCGCTACTGGTTGTAGGGGCAATTATCGGCACACATTGGTTGTGTGATTTGCAAGAGGATAAGTCCTGCCTCAGGGAAGTTTCAGTAGCCCTATCGGGGAACATAGAAGCGTCTCAAATGCGAGAGCCTAGAGCGAAGGCATTTTTGGTGAATTCCTGGCGGACAGAAGCGTGTCACGCACTGATCGCGGGTTAGAATTACGCTCGCAAATTTAGGTTTGTGCGCTTCGCATTTGAAGAGCTGTGTGCTGTTGATTCCTATGTGTATCTGACGACCGTGTGGTGCTATGTTTGTGAACATCATGGCATTGATGTAGGAATTTTGTAATGTGTTATTGCAGTTTGTGAAATTTGTGCAATGTGTGTGATGTGGACATTTGCCCCATATATTTGTGAGCGCATGCATGTGCGCGCGATGTTCGTGGTTGTTGTGAATATTGTGGGACAATATTCTTTAAGGGAGGGGCAGTGTCACGAAATCGCCGCCCATTTTCATCAAGCCGGCACGGCGCGAGGCCCGCGCGGCGTCGCGTGGAAAGCATGTAGAGAAAGCCCCCTTCCCCGCGCGGGAGAGCGCGTAGCTTTGTACGCGTTGCCGTCACCCTCTTTCCCATTGCCCGGGGAGGACGGTGATTCATCGGACTGGAATCAGCCAGAAAATTCTAGCATCTTCTATGGGACCTAGCCAATGACGACGCGCGGCTAGACGGGAGGAGAAGAAGGAGCTATAACCAGCGAAGCTATGTGTGTGTGCGCGCTAGCTTTGGCGCATGTTAACAAACAGACGCGGCGCGCCCTATTTAAAGCGACCGCGCCGCTTGTTGAGTCAGTCAGTCAGTCAGTCGGTCAGTTCGTCCGTGTTTTGCGACGTATTCGCCTGTGCTTCGGCTGGACTCCCGGGGATCACCCGCTGCTGGCAAGCCCACGGACTTTCAAGGGAGCGGCGCTCGTCTCGTATGGCGGCCACATCGTGACTCTTGAGGCGTCGGACTGCAACAGTGCCCGGTGAACAATTTGGTGTTTGTTTATGTACTCTCTCGTGTTTCATCTGTTGTAAAGCCTCTACGTTATTGGATACCTGTGTAATTGCATGCTTAGCGTTTGTATTCTGTGAACCTCTCGTCTATGTATTTCAAGTGATCTTGTGTATTCCTTTGTATCGTCTCTTGCTGTGCATAAATTGTGTTTTGTTTGTTACTTCTGACTCCGATCCTTTCTCTGGTTTGAACCGGCGACCGCTGGGCACCAAACGACCACCCCCTTCTGTCACCACAAGGTAGTTGAATTCCGGCTGAGTTTGCCACGCAGGTCGAGGGCATCTCCTTTGCGACCGGAACAGCTACCCCCACTCGCTCAAAGGGTGTCTGGGAGTGTGCGCACCGTTAAGGGCGCATCGTTAATAATATCCCCCTAATTATTAACGGGTGACACCGGTTAAGGCATTCGGTAAGCCCGTTCGTCTGTGGATGGTAGGCAGTTGTGAAAGAATGACGAACGTTGCACAGCCGTAGGATCTCGTCGACTATACGAGCCAGAAAGCAACGGCCACGGTTGGTGAGCAGTTGGCGGGGAGCTCCATAGACGAGTATAACGTCGTTGAGGAGGAAAGCAGCGACATCAGTTGCACAACTTGTTGGTATTGCTCGTGTGACCGCGTAGCGTGTGGTGTAATCAGTGGCCACTGCAATCCATTTGTTCCCGGATGCGGACAGTGGAAAAGGCCCTAGAAGATCCAGACCCACTCGAGAAAATGGGTCCATGGGGATGTCGATTGGCTGCAGAAGTCCAGGTGGTAAAAATGATGGCTTTTTCCGGCGTTGACAGCGGTCACAAGCAGCTACGTAGCGGCGGACTGCGGGATATAGGCCTGGCCAAAAGAACCGACGACGCACACTGTCGTATGTGCGAGAGAGACCTAGATGACCCGCTGTAGGATTATTGTGAAGCTGTTGAAGGACGGCTGAGCGTAGGTGCTTAGGGACTACTAGTAGAAGGTCAGGGCCATCAGGTCGCATATTGTGCCGGTATAAGGTGCCGTCGTGGTGCACAAACAAACGAAGGGAAGGGTCATGGCGATCGGCGCTGAGGCGATTGATAATTTCGCGCAGCTGAGGGTCCTGGCGTTGCTCACGGCGAATGTCGGAGAAATCAGAAATAGAGAGCACGCAAGCGTCATTGTCACATTCAGGTTGACTTGGTGGGTCGACTGGATGACGGGACAGGCAATCGGCGTCTCGATGCAACTGGCCAGACTTATAAAGTACTGAAAAGTTGTACTCCTGAAGGCGCAAGGCTCAACGTCCAAGGCGGCCAGTAGGGTCTTTCAGTGTAGAAAGCCAACGCAGTGCGTAGTGGTCAGTGACTACTGTGAATGGCCGCCCATACAAGTAAGGCCGAAACTTTGTAATGGTCCAAACTAGGGCTAAGCACTCACGTTCAGTGATGGAATAATTTTGTTTGGCCGCAGAGAGGAGTCGGCTGGCATAGGCGATGACGCGAGGTAAACCGAACGGACGTTGTGCGAGAACGGCACCAATTCCATGACCAGTGAGGTGGGCAATAAGAGCGACGAAGGCGGCCGATTGTTCGTGCCCCCAGGTAAAGGAGACCTCTTTTTTCGGAAGCTGCGTGAGCGGATGGGCTATTTCTCCGAAGTTTGGTACAAATCGCCGGAAATATGAGCAAAGTCCGAGGAAGCTACGCACGTCGCTGCTAGATTTCGGTATAGGGAAATCCCTTACAGCGTGAATTCTGTCGGGGTCCGGTTGGATGCCATGAGTGTTGACTAAATGTCCTAGGACCTTGAGTTCCCGGCGACCAAAGGTACACCTCTTGGAGTTGAACTGAAGGCCAGCTCGTCGGAAGACGCCAAGAATAGCCGAAACACGATGGAGGTGGCTTTCAAAGGTTGATGAAAATACGATGACATCATCGAGGTTGCACAGACATGTGGTCCATTTGAGCCCGCGTAATAGGGAGTCCATCATACGCTCGAATGTCGCAGGGGCATTACATAAGCCGAAAGGCATCACCTTTAGTTGGTAGAGGCCATCCGGGGTGATAAAAGCCGTCTTTTCACGATCTCTTTCGTCAACAGAGATCTGCCAATATCCAGAACGGAGATCGATGGAGGAGAAGCAGTTAGCACCATGCAGGCAGTCGAGAGCGTCATCGATCCTTGGAAGAGGGTACAAGTCTTTCTTTGTTATCTTGTTTAGGTGTCGATAATCAATGCAAAACCTCCAGCTGTTGTCTTTCTTTTTGACGAGTACTACCATGGACGCCCAGGGGCTGCTCGACGGCTCAATAATGTTGCTTGCCAACATTTTCTCTACTTCTTCCTGAATGATCCTGCGTTCCGAAAGAGCAACTCTGTAAGGCCGTCGATGAATAGGTCGGGCATCTCCAGTATGAATACGATGTGTACCGACAGACGTTTGGCCCAGAGATCCGTGACTGAAATCAAAAATGTCGCTGTATGACCGCAAAAGGCCGGCAAGGGTGCTGGCATATTCGGGAAGCAGGTCAGACGCAACCATGGCTGAGATGCGGTCCTCCGGACTATGTGATGGGACAGGTTGTGCAGGTACGTCGGCGTGACGGTCGGACAGCACTGCAGAAATAGTAAAGCTGGACAAAGGCGACAGCTCGGCAAAGAAAATGCCCTCCGGGAGAACTTGTGAAGACATGCTGAAGTTGAGTACGGGAATGTAGGTGAGGTTATTCTCGACGTGTACAATGTTATGAGGTAGGACGATGTTGCGCTGTAGAGTGACGTCGGTGATGGGGTTGACAACGTAGTCGCCATCAGGAAGGGAGGGAATAGGTGACATGGGCACGTATACTGCCGCCTCAGGAGGTAGGCGAGTAAATGTACTGGAGCGGAGGCGAGGCTGGGTATGGTCAGCACTGGGGTCGTGAACACAATAGGGCAGGGCTAGACGCAGAAGTCCGGAGGAACAGTCAATGAGAGCGGAATGGGCTGTTAAAAAGTCTAGGCCTAAAATCACGTCTTGAGGATAGTAGTAAGGACGGCGAAGAGCACAGGGACGTGGTGGCCGGCGATGCTAACGCGTGCAGTGCAAATTCCGATGATGGCAGCAGTGTTTCCATCAACAACACGAACTGTAGAGGTGTTAGCGGGCGTAAGAACTTTTTGAGGTGCTGGCGGAACGACGAACTAAGAACTGCAATATGGGCTCCAGTGTCAATGAGAACGGGCACAGGGACTCGATCTACGAGGACATTGATCAGGTTACGGCGTGGTGCGATGGTCGAAACACAGTTGGCTGTCTGGGTTGGTAACGCAGCGTCACGTCCGGGCGCTGCGTTGCCTAGTTTCCCGAGTAGGTGCCTTGGTACGTTCGGGACAAGCTGCGGCGACGAGTAGGTGATCGGGAATGATGGGCTTGAGGCGATGGAAAACGGCTGGGACGACGGTCTTTCTCTATGTTCTCAGTACGAAGATGTGCTGGGGTGACAGAAACGCGTCGTGGTGCATAATAGTTATGGCGGACAGGGCTGTAATAAGGTTGAGAGGGAGGAGCCGGACGGCTGCGGGAATAGCAGGACGTATGGCCAGCTCGACAGGAGACGAAGCAAATAGGCCTATCGTCAGATGTGCGCCACTCCGCAGGATTGCGGGTAGAGTAGCGCGGTGTGTAGGGCGGGGTTGTGGTAGCAGCAGCAACCACTGGGATTGGCTGTGGTGCAGGGGGTGGTGGGGTAGGATTTGAAACGAGGCCCACATTAGCGAATTCTTGGTGGACAACAGCCTGTATCATAGCTATTGTTGCCTGTGCAGGAGGAGATGTATGTGTAACAGGAGTCAAGGCCTCGATTTCCCTGCGGGCGATGGTAGTGAGGTTATTCTGACTTGAAGGCTGCTGTAACGTGGGCAAGTCGTCACGTGAGGATGTAGTCGCCGTGTTGGAAAGGCGCTGAAACCGATGGACGATGCGTCGCTGCTTCGCCTGTTCGAAACGGCGAAAGACTTACTGGACTGAGTCCACCGTAGAGCAGTCTTTGCAGAGAAGTATATTGAATGCGTCATCAGTGATACCCTTAAGTATATGGCCCACTTTATCATCTTCGGTCATGGAGGTATTCACCTTTCGACACAATGCGAGAACGTCCTGTATGTAGGCCAGGTATGACTCGGTTGACGATTGAGCCCGAGTAGCCAGGTCTTTTTTGGCTGCCAGAGCTCGCCCAATTGGTTTGCCGAATAAGTCCTGCAGTTTTTGTTTGCAGATGTCCCATGTTGGCCTCTCCTGTTCGTGATTGGTGAACCAGGTCTTCGCCGTTCCCGCCAGATAGAAGATTATGTTTGCAAGCATTATGCTAGCATCCCACCGGTTATTCTTGCTGCACCTTTCATATTCGTCGAGCCAATCTTCAACATCCTTGTTGTCTTCGCCGTTAAAGATAGGCGGATGACGGATTTTGGTTAAAACCATGGGGGCAGCTGGAGTTTCCGTAGCGGGTGATGCGTCCTGGGATGCCATGCTTACTGTGGTAGTCGGTGGGGTGAGCTCAGGGAGATGACATCCACTGCGCAAATCCAGGTTTCTGGAACGAAATTCCAAGGAGCTGTGGCAAGGGGAATCGAAAGTACCTCCATCAAGGTGTTACGGGGTAGTTCAGCTTGTAGCAGAGGGCGAACACCGAAGAAAAGGCTTTCGAACAGACGTTCTCTGCAGGCACCAGCCGACGCTGTTGAACGTCGTCTTCTCTCAAACTCACGAGAGTCTTCTTATTTCCTTATGCGTATGCACCGCCTAATGTGACAATATGATCGATATTAGAGTACCGTTTCCGAAAACCTGCTTGATCCTTTGCTTGATAGCAGTCTAAGGTTGTCCTGATTCTATTAGCGATTACCTTAGTAAATACCTTATACGTAACAGACAGTAAGCTGATTGGTCTTTAGCTTTTAAGGTCCTTAGAGTCCCCTTTCTTATGAATGGGTATAATGCTTGCATTTTTCCATGGTTTCGGTACCGTCGAGGACACCACTGCGTATACATGGTGGCCAGTTTTTCTAGCACGATATCCCCCCCATCCTTCAGCAAATCTATAGTTATCTGATCCTCTCCAGCTGATTTCTGCCTTTAATTGTTTTCTAAGGCTTTCTTGACCTCGTCCTTCGTCACTGGTGGAACGCCTGACTATTTCTCCCTACCGTCAATCTCATTACGGTTCCCCCGTTTTTTACAGCATGCTCACTTTTCTCCATGTTATACTTCCTTATATCTGCCAGTATCCAATTCATTATTCTGTTACTCTGTTTGCCAACTCTTCGCTTATGGTTGTTATCCTCTCATCGTGACTGTCGTCATATTTGCAGTTCACATCTATTATACTCATCTCTGGGAACCCCTTAGATTACACGAATAAGCAACCTTCTGACAATTATATGTGCCACATTCCCTTCTTTTGCTACTTCCTTTTCTTGGATTCTACCGCCTACCTATTCTCACCGCCTTAGCTGTCTTACTGATAAAAACGGCGCAGTTCTCACTCAATCACTCCCGAAAAAGTTTAATAATGCGCCCATCACCCTTACCTTCAGCACAGGTTCTGAAAGCGCACTTGAAGAAGGAGGCAATGGCGCTGCGCATATAATTTATAATAGCCTTCTCAAGTTCAAAGGTTTAGAAACCTTCAAAAAATATCAAGTTGGTTCTAGGAAGAATGTTCCACATGTATTGGATGTGAACCAAACTAGCCTGGGAACATGACAGAAGATTCTCTATATAATGAACCGATTCCCGTAAATGATTATTGCCCTTTTAAAAATTGGAAACCTGATCACATACAGTAAATAATGATTAGCATTATGCAGCTCCAGATATACACCACCTAATTTGATATTTGTTCTTATAACGTACTGCAGGTCCCAATCATTATTTCAAGGTTAATATAAAGGCCCAGTGAAGCAGCGAAGGTAAATAATATTTGAAGCTTTAATGCGTTACTCGTCACGCTTTAACTGCTTCCTAGTACAGCTTTAAAGTCGAATAGCAATTATTATTCTCGTAGCGAGGAAAGCATTGCAAGTTATTGTTTTATTTTTATCTGCAACTTTATCGTGGGAAGAAACTCAACTAAATTTAACCTCCACGGAATTATACTAAATAATCTAAAACTTAAAAAAATATATTTACTCTACAGCTGGAATGCAAATCAGCTCTGTGCTGCAGAATAAGTACATGAACATGAGTGATGCATTTTGGTGGCCTTAAAAACAGCATACTATTTCATGGAGGCTTGACCTTAATGTAACAAGCTACGTGAATCTAGTGATGGTCGTGCAGGGAATGTTAGCCGCAATACAAATACCAGGTTGTTTCAATCTGAAGAAGCGTTGTGATCGGCCGTAACGAAAGAGCCGTTCAATGGGAGCCATCATTTTGACACTGTCGTTGAGAGCTTGCTAGCACTTGTAGTAAAATCTAGTATATATAATTCACAATGCCTCACATGAACGACTTATCATCAACCTCCAACAGATCGTCCCGTATTACTTGACAACCAGCGTCTCTGACATTCCTGTGCTCACAGGGATTTTCTTGGCAGGACTGGTAGGGGCCTCCACAAGGTGAGATGACTTGATTAAAAAACAGTATTTATTACAGCTCTCTATATAAAGTAGGTCGAGCAATCCCAACTTTAAACATTAAGGTAATGAAAACCACCTGTAGAAACACCTAGAATTACAAAGTGCATCATAATTTACATATAGTGAGAAAATAACATTGTCCCCTAGCTTAGCTTGGTAAAGAGGTGATATGCACTTAGTAATTTTTCTTTTGAATTGAACGTTTTGCATAACTATTTTTTTCTTTTTTCAAGAACATAAAATTTGATTCAGACAGCAGGGAAAAACTGAAGGGGAAATTTATCCTCTAACGTACTGTGGCCTCCGGCACAGAAGTGGTTTATCAGTTCGTATAAACGCATGTGCCACGCCATGTTTCTCGACTGATAAAAATACAAGGTTTTGTGTATTATGTTTCAGAACAGAGAATAGGTTTTGTGTATATCGACACTATATCGAATCCGACTGCAATACAGGAGGAAGCACGCCTAATTTAGAGAAGAGAAAGTTTTAAAAGTGATTATAAAAGTGAAGTGAGCTTTGTTTATATTTTAACCCTGTTTCCACCCGACTCGCCATTATGCAATAAATCCCAGGGCTTCCAGGCATTCATTATATTAACAAATACACCACCTGCTTGGTGCAAAAATAATGCAGAACCATACGTGTAGATGGTTTCTTGGAATCCTTTTTTTAAGACGAAGTATGTTCTTTGATATGACTAATAATTAATAATAATGATATTTATTTTACCATTGCGGTTTACATTATGATGCAGGAGAGATCGACCTAAAAACTGTCTTTCAACAGATCCACAAGGCAACGGGCGACAGTAAACAAAAATTGACGCAAATAAATGTAATTTTGAGGCAGAATGAAGCCCTGAAAGCTACTCATTTCGACGCATTCGCAGATTTAGGTTGTGACTAATGTAATGTGAAAATGATCCGATCGTCAGTTTTTTTATTTTAGAGAAACTCGACGCATCGGAGCCAGCTCGGCTCTTCTAGCGGGAACGCACGGCTTGCTGTACGTAGCTACATGCAAACGAAAAGAGATGCAAGGAGGGGCAAATACAACACAAGAGAGGGAGTGGGTGTCTAAAGATGCGAGAAGGTGGAGGGGTAGCTTAAACCTTTAGCTATGTCAGTGCTCGCTGGTGTAGGTGAAGCGGTGTTCGCTCACGTCTTTGTTCTCTTTTGTGAGATGGACAGGGGCGAGCGAACAGCTTATAGGTGAGCATCAGGAAGGTTGCCTCTTGGCCGCGTAATATTGTTTGGGGTCGTGTATATATACCATGATTGAAGTATGCGACCGTGACCAATTGTCGCAAAAGACGCCTTTTTGAATCATTGTGCACAGACATGACGCCAAAGAATCTGAACCACATGTTTACCTCATGAAAGAGAAGAAAAAAATACGGCAGCGAAAACTGCTGCACCTGAACTTGCCAGCATCGTGGCTCAATGTTGAACAACTACATCTCAATTCTCCTATATTCACCTTCTTTCTCGTACTCCTTTCGTTTGCCTGTAGCTGCGCATAGCAAGATATGCCTCACCGCTAAAGGTGGAGCCGAGCAGTCCCCGAAATGTCGTGTTTCTTTAAAATAAAAAGAGCTGGTTGGAGAATTTGCAAGCTTCATTTAGGATAAATTATTACACGTGTTCATTACGATTAACTAAAGAGCTTCATTAGGCAAACATCGAAACACCCGCTCCGTGCGCCCAAAGGAACAAAACGACACACGGCAGACGCGTAAAAAAATTCAGATCCTCTTCACAATGAACAAAGACGACAAGAACACGTTTCCAGTAAATAATAACAGACAAGTACATGATTCGTTGCTGAAAAAGATCAGACTTTAGTTACAAGGAAATAAACAACTGCCAAAAACTTTCAGGACATAAGCAGTCGACAGGTCCCTCAAATTGATTGCGGTGCTATATATATCTTGCACTGAGAGAGCTCTGAAAACTAGCGGATGCCGTTTCCCTGAAGCTTGCAGATTATATGTAGTTTGAATTCTTCACTATTTCCATACACCTTCTTGCTTGTCTTGCAGCTTTCTTAGCGCATTTTAAGTTTTAGAGATTTTCGATGAAATGTGTATCATTCAAAATTTCTGCTGAAATGTTCGCCTGTGACAAAAGTCATAGTTTTGTTACTGCAATAACTTTATGATCTAAGACATTTCTCGGCCACTATGTCTTGTTTCCTTGATAGTACAGGTGAATTTGGATGAGCAAAACAATATTTACCTCTAATTAGGTACTCTGCGGCTGCCGTCAAAGCTCTTGACAATTAGACTTCGCGCTACGTAAGAAATATATGGACTGTCCTATATGAACGGCACACCAATGCCCTGCATAAATTGCAAGTGCAAACCTTGACAGAAGTCTTAGTAGTGAGCTCCAGTCATCACTATGTTTCTTTAAATAGTTGTGCGCAGTAATTAGCTTTTTCTTTGAGCACTACCTCTCTGCTCAGCGTGGTGAAGCAATGGTATAAATTATGGGTGGAGGAAAGAAACGAAATTTACGGCAAAAGTGAGACCTAAGTAAGGAAGGAAATGAAATAAATACCATAAATCATAGCTTCGCCAGGTGAAGGGATGCTAGAACAATTTTTATGATGTTCGTGCTAGATTAATGATAATAGTTACTTATTTGAAATGCGAAGAGAATACGATATCGTGCGAGGGTACATGGAGCAATAAAAGCCTTTGTTTTCGCCATGTCCACGAAAAGAAAGCACTATTTGGCGCACTCAAATACTAGAGTTACATCAGTGCGTGAAAATATTCATTTCAGTACACCGATCAAGATTGTGCTATTTTTCACTATGACTGGTCGTAAGGCACCGGTGACGTAACTAAAATTTTTTTCTTTTTTCTTTTTGCAGCACAGTATCTTCTATTGTAAACTCCCATGCTGCGATATTTTACATCGACATTGTCACACCCTACTTCCGAATAAGCAACCGCAGAGCTGTCTTGGTTATGCGGCTACTGGGTAAATATTGAACACTTTGTCAAACACAGCAATCTTTTCCAATCAAATAAATGTGAATTGCATTGAAAGAATGCTTGTTCTCTTTGCTGCGTTGCAGTTAAAGATGCTACTTTCGATCACCTCCAGAGGGAGACTCTACAGCGTTTAAAAAGTTATAATAAAACATGAAGAATGCTCACGGCACCAGAACCAGGAAATTAGACTTATTTATTCTTTCAAACAGGCCTATATACCTGCAGGCTTTCGAATCATACGCACATTTACTATAAACCACATCAGCAGCTGCGCTATTTAAGCCCGGTATCAAGTACCTAGAAGTCGATACGTAGAGCTGAATATAATGGCTTTGTAGTGAACTACACGAGGATATACAAAGACAAGGATTAAGTAGGCGAGAATATCACGAAGACGAAGATAAGGACGACGAAGTGCCGCTGCGCTGCTCGTGCTCGCTTGTGGAGACAGACTGGCTGTGTTCTTGTGTGGTTCGCCGTGAAACTTCGACAGGGCTATTATCCCTGTTAAAGCACAGTAAAAATCCCCTTTCACTTGGCGGAGGTGAGCATTTCCTGCCGGCCTGGAGCTCCGCAGCCGCACACTCCCGACACAAGCAATGACCGACGCTACCACCCCCAGTCCAACCGGCCCCTCATCCGCGGTGTTCTGCGCTGGAGCTTTGCGCCAGCGTGATCCTCCTATCTTCAGCGGAACCGGCGACCATGACGTGGAAGACTGGCTGGCCTCATATGAGTGGGTCAGTATTCACAACCACTGGGACGACAACCAAAAACTCAATAACGTCATTTTCTACCTAACGAACGTTGCAAACCTATGGTTCCGCAACCACGAGGCCGATATCACATCGTGGTCTAGTTTCAAGTCTAGTTTTGCCGATATTTTCGGCCGGCCTGCATTGCGCAAGTTGCGCGCTGAGCAATGCCTGCGCGGCCGTGCACAGCTTCCTGGTGAGAATTTTACCAGCTATATTGAAGATGTCGTAGACCTGTGCAAGCGCGTGGACGCTTCAATGTCAGAGAGCACCAATATTGATCACATTATGCAAGGAATTGATGATGACGCGTTCCACATGCTTCTGGCTAAAAATCCAGCCACCGTCGTCGACGTTATCAACGCATGCCACAACTTTGATGAATTACGCAAGCGCCGTAACATCACTCGCTCTTCGCTCTCAAACCCCGCGCCGCTTGCAGCTTTAACACCTGAAGCAGACCAGTCCACCTTGCTGCCACAAATACAGCAGTTCGTTCGAGAAGAAGTTGTCCGTCAACTATCCCTCGTTCACCAATGTCCTGACGCTCCCACTCCTTTAGTGCCAAAGCTGCAGCAAGTCATCCGCCAACAAGTTGCGGAAGCACTCCCCACGCTTCCTGAAGCTCCTTCTGTTGCTCCTTTGACATACGTCGAAGCACCAGTCCAGTATAGTCAACCTGCTGCTCCAGCCCCTTTGCCCTACGCGGCTGTGGCTGCGCGTCCACCGCGTGAGCCGTCACAACCCATGCAGCCTGTTCTACGCCCTGCACCGCTTCCTCAAACGGCCGCGCTTCATCCGCCCACTGCGCGCTACTACAACCCTTGGCTTACTTCGGACAATCGTCCTATTTGCTACTACTGTGGTTTCGCTGGACATGTGGCCCGCCGATGTCGTCGTCGCATGGCCGAGCCTGCGTCTTCTGATTACTCGCCACCACTGCTTCGTTTTGTCCACTCTCCGCCTGCGTATGCCCCAGAACAGCGTTCATATACAACCCGTCGTACTCCTTCTCCGCGTCGCCGGTCACTTTCACCAATGCGCCGGCGCCCACCACCTGCTGACGAGGGAAACTAAGCTCCGCGGTTCCTGAGGCAAGAACTGCGTACTCTGCGAAAAACTCAAGGCCTCATATTCCGCCCACGAACATTATAATGATTTCTATCGATGGTCTGTCCGTATATGCGCTGGTCGATACGGGTGCTGCAGTGTCAGTGATTCATGAGCAACTCTGCCGACGATTACGAAAAGTTACGACGTCATTTAACGGTTTGTCGCTCCGCACTGCCAGTGAAGAGAGGATTGCACCTTTAGCAGCATGTACAGCGCGTGTCGTCATTGAAGGTATTTTATACAGTGTCGAGTTCGTAGTTTTGTCATCTTGTTCTCACGATGTGATCCTCGGATGGGACTTCTTGTCTAAAAATAACGCCGTGATCGATTGCGCCCGAGCTGAAGTAGAATTTTCTGCACTGTGCGACGCACTGCCCGACGACAACCGTTCAGTGTGTCCTCAAAAGCTGACCATCGGTGAAGATGTCGACGTAGCACCAGAGGCTTGTGCCCTTGTGCCTCTTTCGTGTCCTGCCGTGTCATACGTTAGTGTTTTATTTACGCCGTCTGCATCCTTCATCCACCGCAAGCACCTGCCGCTGCCATCTGCTGTTCTCGATATTCACGGTGGCTTCACGAAGCTACTAATCTACAATCCGTCCCCACGCCCGATTACTCTGCTACGTGGGGAATCTCCCGGTTCTATTCAACCAGCCCACGTTCTCTCTGACCTGGATGCCTCCGAGACCTACCGCCAGTAACTACTTTGATGCTCTGCAGTCCGATCTGACGCCTGATTCGTTGCCAGACGGCTTCTTCCGAACCGCCATCGATGACGCTCTTCCTTCCACCTACCGGACTCAGCTCGTGGCCCTTTTACAGACATTTCGCTTCGCTTTCGACGCCGCCCACACACCTCTCGGCCGCACTTCCACAGTCGCGCATTACATTCAGACCGGCTCTAACTCGCCTTTTCGACAGCGCCCCTATCGTTTGTCAGTGGCAGAGCGTCGCGTGATCAATGAACAAGTTGAGGACATGCTACAACGTGGTGTAATTCGTCCATCACAAAGCCCCTGATCTTCACCAGTGGTGCTAGTGAAAAAGAAAGATGGCTCGTTTCGCTTTTGTATTGACTACTGGCGCCTCAACAAAATTACCCACAAGGACAATTACCCCCTTCCGCGTATAGACGACGCTCTTGATTGCCTTTAAGGTGCCGAGTACTTTTCATCTCTTGATTTACGTTCAGGTTACTGGCAAGTACCAATGGCCGCCTGTGACAGAGAGAAGACCGCATTTGTGACGCCGGATGGCCTCTATGAATTTAATGTGATGCCCTTCGGTCTGTGCAATGCGCCCGCCACATTCGAGAGGATGATGGATAACATCTTGCGGAAGTTCAAGTGGCACATCTGCCTCTGCTACTTGGACGACATTGTTGTCTTTTCCATCGACTTCGCTATGCACCTAGAGCGCTTGCGGCAAGTTTTGGTTTGCCTTACTGACGCCGGCCTGCAACTGAATCTCAAGAAGTGTCACTTCGGTGCCAGGGAGTTGACTATTTTGGGGCACATCGTCTCTAAGGAAGGTGTTCGTCCTGATCCGGCCAAGTTGCGCGCAGTGGCGGAGTTTCCTAAGCCGGTTTCGCTCAAGCAACTTCGAAGCTTCATAGGTCTATGCTACTATTTTCGGCGCTTCGTGCAGAATTTTGCTTCGATAATTGCACCCCTGACGAAACTACTCGGAGGAAACAGTGACTTAACTGCGTGGTCGGTCGAGTGCGACGAAGCGTTCAACGCATTGCGCCGTCTTTTGACTTCGCCACCAATCCTTCGCCACTACGACCCGACAGCACCCACCGAGGTCCATACTGATGCGAATGGCATTGGCTTCGGAGCTGTCTTGGCACAACGGAAAAACGGTTTTCACGAATACGTCGTCGCGTACGCGAGTCGTACCTTCTCTAAAGCTGAACGCAACTACTCAGTTACGGAAAAGGAGTGTTTGGCAATTGTGTGGGCATTAACAAAATTCCGACCCTACCTTTACGGTCGCCAGTTTGACGTCGTCACGGACCACCACGCGTTATGTTCGCTATCCTCTCTTGAAGACCCGTCCGGCCGCCTCGCACGATGGGCTCTCCGCCTACAGGAATTTGACATCCGCGTTATATATCGCTCTGGCCGTAAACACATGGACGCCGACGCACTATCTCGTTCTCCCGTCTCCAACGAACCTGCTTGCTCTACGGCGGCTGATCCCGTCCTCTCCTCTCTAACCATCGCTGACATGCCTGCGGAGCAGCGAAAAGACCCGTGGCTCGCATCTCTTATCGAGATCGTGTCCACTTCTCCTAACGCTGCTGCGCCTTCTCGGGCTTTACGCCGTCAAGCAGCACACTTTGCCCTACGAGAAGGTCTTCTCTACCGCCGCAATTATATGACTGATGGTCGACGGTGGCTTCTCGTCATTCCCCGCCATTTACGACATGAAATTTGCACCTCTTTCCATGCGGACCCTCAGTGTGCCCATCCTGGTGTAGTGAAGACGTTTCAAAGGATCTCTCAACGCTACTATTGGCGCGGCATGTACGGGCATATTCGCAAATACGTCCGCTCCTGCATCGCCTGTCAGCGCCGGAAGTCATCCACACCTCGTGTTTCTGGCCCCTTACAACCACTTCCATGCCGGCCCGCCCTTTTGACCGCATTGGCGTTGACCTTTACGGGCCACTTCCCTGCACGGTTTCTGGGAACCGGTGGATTATCGTCGGCATCGACCACCTCACCCGGTATGCCGAGACCGCCGCTTTACCCGCCGCTAGTGCCCATGAAGTTGCCCTGTTCTTGCTACATCATTTTGTTCTTCGCTACGGCGCGCCGCGAGAGCTGCGAGTGACCGAGGACGCGTCTTCCTTTCCAACGTCGTTGAATCTCTATTGGCCGAATGCCGCATCATACGTCGGACCACAACAGCCTACCACCCTCAAACAAACGGGTTGACTGAGCGCTTCAATCGCACTCTCGGAAATATGCTCACGATGTACGTTGCCGCCGATCAGACTAACTGGGACGCTGTCCTTCCTTTCGTGACATACGCTTATAACACCGCCACGCAGAAACTACTGGATTTAGTCCTTTCTTCCTCCTTTATGCGTGAGGCGTCGTCCACGATGGACACTATTTTACCATATCGTCCCGACTCCTCCGAGTGTACTCTCCTTTCAGACGTTGCCAAACATGCGGAGGAATGTCGCCAGTTGGCGCGGTGTTTTACATCGGAATCTCAAGGCCGCCAAAAAAATCACCGCGACAAAGATCAGACGCCACACGTTTTTCCTGCAGGATCCCTTGTTTGGCTTTTGGTTCCCGGCACCCCACCGGGATTGTCATCAAAATTTCGAACCGAGTATCACGGCCCCTACCGCATTGTCCGTCAAACCTCCCCTGTGAATTCGTGGAGCCACTCACTACCTCTTCGGACATGCGTCATCGCGGCCGCAAAACTGTGCACGTGAGACGCCTCAAAACGTACTACGATCCGCTCCTCTTGCTCTCACCATAGGTCGCCAGGATGGCTCCTCCTCGCTCCGGGGGAAATTGTAGTGAACTACACGAGGATATACGAAGACGAGGATTAAGTAGGCGAGAATATCACGAAGACGAGGATAAGGATGACGAAGTGCCGCTGCGCTGCTCGTGCTCGCTTGTGGAGACTGAGACTGGCTGCGTTCTTGTGTGGTTCACCGTGAAACTTCGACAGGGCTATTATCCCTGTTAAAGCACAGTAAAACCCCCTTTCAGCTTTGCTTTGTATTGTTCATACTAGTATGCCTGTTTGGGAGGGCACAACACGCGATTGAACAAATAGATATTTGAATAGACAGTGAATTATAAAGAACACGACATTGCTTAGCTGTACCTAAATGTGTTCTTGATGACAGCACTAACAGTAAAGTCAGACGCATGTTCTCACTCCAGAAGGAAAATCAATCAATCACTCAAACAGGCATGTCTGGCTAATTTTATTTCTTTGTTTCATTTAATGACGACTGACCAGAGTGAACTCTTGTCAGTCAGTCTACCTACACCGCGAGGAAGCGACTGTCTCAAGTGGACCATTGCTACTACCGTACACAGACTCAAGGGATTTGAAATGAATGGACAAGAATGTAGAAATTGAATAATAGAGCCGTGTAAGTGCAATCAAATCTGACCAAGGGATTGCTATGGTAAGAGGCACTCCCCTTCCCTGAAAAAAAAGCAGTAAAAATATTTCCACCACAGCAACGAAGGCAAACCCCTAACCAAGGCGTGTCTTGTGGGGGATTAACAAAAGCCTACTTAAAGCAAGCTTCGTGTTGCAAAGCATAGAATGCAGTTAGTGCAATACTAACAGTACCATACTACTGTTAGTATGGAAAAACAAATATACATCCATAAGACACCTTGCCGAGAGTGAATCTGAGTGCTCCTTGAAAACGTTATGAAAAAGAACTGAACAAGGGTAAATGGGGTATGCCACAGTTCGCAGATGAGCCAACGTTTCGACAAGTGGACTTGTCTTCGTCTGGTCCACTTGTCGAAACGTTGGCTCATCTGCGAACAGAGGCGTACCCCATTTACCCTTGTTCAGCTCTTTTTCATACCGTACAAACCATCTTCTTCCTTTCGTTCTGCCTGAATCCTTGAAAACGTTGCAGCTTTCGAAGAACTTCGTAGTGTTTATACTACCACTCTGAGCAGACGAATGCACATAATTTGTAAGCCGGAGTGAGGTACGAGGCTAGCTAAAAGATGGTGCCTCAACAATGTCACAGAGCTTCGCGTATAGTAGGTGTTGTAGGTAACACAGGATGGGCAGATGAGAGCATGCCATATCAACCGCATGCAGCATTCGTCCTTAAGGACTAATGCTCGCGCACATTGGATGCTATTTATTTATTAATATTAAGGCTAGCCTTCACGGATAAGTGCCTCAAAACGCAGGCGAGGTGTATCGTTTTTGTCGGAACGTAGCAGCGTTGAGGAAAATAGGAACCAAAGAAGCGTAGAGCATGTGCGCACACTTGCTACTCTGTCGATGAAAAATCCTGTGGTAGACGAGTGGACCGTTATTAAACAAGAAAAAGCTTCGTAAATATGATACTGTTTTAGTTTACTGCTAGTTTTCTGCTTATTTCTTCAGTTATTAAGAGAGCGCACGCATAAAGAAACGAGTTTTCTTTCTGCTCTAAATATCATTTCTGATACCTCAAAATTTTGTCAGATGCTTCCATGCTTGGTTAATTCATTTAGCTTCGCCGTTCGAAACCAATACCACGAATGGGGGCCGTCGATAAAGTCAAGACCCACTGAGAGGCTTTTTGCTCCAGGTCATCACCATCTTTGATAGTGAAAATGAATGAAATACTTGATAGTACCCCACGAATCTCGAGTCTTCATATGTTATTCAATCGTCTCGCTTTGTTTCATTCTCCTGCTTGTCCCCCAAGGTTGCTCTGGCCAGGTAGCCCTTGGACCACATTTATTCTAATTCATTTTACGTCTGCTGTGGTGTCCTTTAGTTGCATTTATGTAGGATATGCAGGGCGCGAAGAGTAAGTGTGCTGAATTTTGTGCTTGGAAATGGGAGGTCAACGCTAGGCGCACTGTAAACTGGCGAGCTAAGTGCACAGTGCAAGTGCTTAGAATCATCATCATCATCATCAGCCTGATTATACCCACTGCAGGGCGAAGGCCTCTTCCATATTTCTCCCCTTAACCCGGTTCTGAGCTAGCTGCATCCACTTGACCCCTGCGAACTTCTTAATCTCATCCACCCACCTAACTTTCTGCCGCCCCTGCTACGCTTTCCTTCCCTTCAAATCCAGTTTGTTACCCTCAGCGACCATCGGTTATAGTCTCTTCGTACTACATGTCCTGCCCATGTCCATTTCTTCTTCTTAATTTCCACTAGAATGTCGGTAACTTGAGTTATTTCTCTGACCCACTCTGCACGCTTTCTATCTCTTAATGTTACCCCTACCATTTTTCGTTCCATAGCTCTCTGGGTTGTCCTCAACTTAAGTAGAACTCTCTTGGTTAGCCTCCACTTTTCAGCCCCATAGGTGAGTACAGGCAAGATGCAACTGTTGTATACTTTCCTCTTGAGCGATACCGGTAAGCTGATAGTCATAATCTGCGAGTGCTTGCCAAGTGCGCGCCATCCCAATCTCATTCTTCTTGTTATTTCCTTTTCATGGTCCGGATCAGCGGTTACTACCTGTCCTAAGTAGACATACTCGTCTACTACTTCCAGTATTTCGCTACCTGATGTAAACTGCTGTTCCTTCCCGAGGCTGTTGAACATTACCTTAGTCTTCTGCATATTGATTTTCAAGCCCAACTTTCTACTTTTTCTGTCTAGGTCATCAATCATTATTTGCAGTTCATCCCCCGAGTTGCTTAGCAAGGCAATGTCATCAGCAAATCGCAGATTACTGAGGTATTCTCCATCTATCTTATCCCTAACTGCTCCCATTCCAAATCTTTAAATACTTCCTCTAGACAAGCTGTGAATAGTACTGGGGAGATTGTGTCTCCTTGCCTAACACCTTTCTTTATGGGAATTTTGTTACTTTCTTTATGCAGAACTATCGTTGCTGTGCTGCCACTATATATATCTTCCAGCACTTTCACGTACGGCTCGTCTACCCCCTGATTTCGCAATGCCTGCATCACCGCCGAGGTTTCAACTGAGTCAAATGCTTTTTCGTAATCAATGAATGCTATGTATAAGGGCTGGTTATATTCCGAGCATTTTTTTATCACCTGATTGATGGTATAGATTGTGATATGGATAAGTGCTTAGAATAATTGTTGCATATTGTCGGTACGTTGTAATAAGAAAATAATAACTAATTAAAACCCTCCTGAGCGTAGCCACACGGCTATAAAAAAAAGCTAGATATTTTTGCCCCACTTTTTATATACTCATACTTCTTAAGTACTTGAATCCGATTAATTGTAATGTTCGGTACTGTGCGTGTCATCTACTCGAGGTCATCACTTGAACCATTATTGTTAAATTTATATAAAAAGGCCGACAAGGAAGTTCATTGCTGCTTTTCCATGCCTAATGCTAGGCGGTGTGTGCATCTGAAGAAAATAAAAACGTCTGTCTCAAAACAATGTTTAGTAGTCACAGGTACGACCAGCCATGTGCATGCAGGTGAAAGCTCGCTCGCAGGTGGCGCTGCCATGCCATGCCTGCTCCCCCATGCTTCTTTCTGGGGCGCGCGTCATCACGTAGCTCTTAGCGTGATGCCTACGGACTTTCTCTTACGGCGCTCTTTCCACTCGTCTTCCGCCTGTGACGGCGACCTCTGCCCAGGTTACCCACGATGGCGAGGTGATTAAGACGTACATATTGTGGTACATTTATCGTCGGGTTAAATACTTCTGTCAAACTTACCTCTAGAATGAAAAGCAGATAGATGATAAATGAGAAGAATAGTATCACAGCATCCGGAACACTCCAAAAAAAGAGAGAAAAACTACTACTCCTCAATATTAGTGCGGGCGACTGGATTTCTAGTGTCAGAAGGAAGTTCGTTAGTGAGGCAGTACGAGGACGTTGCTTTGAAAAGGCAGTAGTAGGGCAAGGGCCCTGCTGCAAGAATATCTCTTTACGAAGCCGTTGTATTATTCACCTGTCCGGTGGCTACCAATGGCTGTTGCGACCATTCTTTTGGGTACCATAGAGTGATGACATAATCGGAAGGAGAATTTTCGATAAGGGAGAATCTAAGGTTTTCGCCTCAAAACCATCTCTACCACCTGCCAATTACCGCAGGCAGGTCATAATTTTGATCCTGTTTGTCGAACTCTTGGAGTATTTTTTCGTCATTCTGCTGCGATGAAAATAATGCAAAATTAGGAAGGACCGTCATATAAGTTATGTCCCACTGCCTTCTCATTCCGCACGGAGCGAGCCGTAAAGCGGAAGCCAATAGTATAGTTGTCCCATCAAACACTTAACGGCGGAGCTTCATTGTGCACGCTTTTTTTCCAAACCATCGTCTATGGCGACAATGCCGGTTTTGCAACGCAGACTGGGGTTTTATACGCGGTCGTGCAAATGTATTCTTACGTGCCTTGTAATTCACACGAGCATGCCACAGGGGTGCTTGTCACTACCAGTTCGTTCGTCTAGATCAACGTAAATTGGCAATAAATGGCTATCTATATTAGTGTATTTCTTCCATTTTAAATTAAAGCCGCAACTGGGGCAAGCAGGTTCATAGTATAAATAACGCGAATTTACCCTACACGATGAGAGGACACTACACAATCGCTTATGTGATGCCTTCTCCTTCTGTCTTTCTGTTTAGCGCTGCTTACAGGGATTGCTAAATAATGTATTATATGTCACGTTGAGCAGCTCACATGCTTTGCCCAGAAGTTCAGTTAAGACCTGCGGCGTACCCTCACCGGCCCCATCAGAAAAATCTAGATGCAGATTTGATAATACAAGGCTGAAATATACAATTGTATGTTGTACAGAAACCTAAATTCTTGTTTCAGCATTTGCGAGCGGTACGATAATGACGATGTGTGCGGTTGCAGTTCCTTACATGGGTACAGCGGCCAGTGTACGTATCATCCCTTCATAAACGTTCTCTTGGTTTCTGCGGGTTTCCTTTTTTGAGATTATTGTGCTGAAGCCTCACTTTTCTTTCTGCAGATATTCATGTCTTTCTACACGTCAGCAGCAGGACTCTTCACCGGGCTAATTCTTCTTGCAATATCGTCACCATGGGTCAACTCCAAGGTAGCTCTTGAAACGAATAGCATTAAGAAATGAAAGCGAAAGCGATATGCCTGTGCTTACGAACCTCTACAAACCCTCAATCGTATCGTTGGTTAAATTGCAAAGGGTAAAGTATGCTTGAACGAAGTAAAATGAGGGTTATCTATTGTTTGCAGCCGCATTGTAAGCGGGCGGGTTTTCGACAAAGACCTAGTCTGGCTTCGCACTGATCGATGGTCTAGGTGCGATGTTTATGCAAGGCACGACAGCGTGTAGCAGTTTTGAATGATGCATGATCGGCTGCCGCGAGAGTATAGTTATGTCACTCCTGTGCATTACAATAAACATGGCGAAGCTTGCTGTACAACGCGTGACAAAAAAAGCATGCGGCCTATATGTGCGTGGCGCCATCTGTGGAACGCGTGAGGTGCTAGGCCCTGGAACAATACGAAACTCGCAAATGAAGGCATTATAGGTAACATTCTGAAATGGAAAAAAGCGGCGTAGGTGCTTGCGCTCCAAGGTACTTTTAAGAGGTGTCTAGCTATTTCAAATTTGCTGCATAAGCTGAAGTTGAACTATAAGTGGAAGTTGGTATGAGGCGCTGTTCTCGGAATTGGTTCTTTTCAGAGCGCAGCTCTGGCGCCTGTTCCTACGTTTCGCGTCGCCGTCAGCGTTGTCACTCTTAACCAGCTCCGCAGCCGGGCGCTCTTGTGTCACCGCTCGCCGCTGCTTATCGCCATGGAGGAGGAAGAAAAAAACTAGGAGGGAGCGGCGCGGCGGAAAAGTGAAGCCTAGGCATAAAAAATATAATGGAAAGGATCATGGGAAATTAGCCGTCACGTCATACGGCAAGCGGTAGCGGGTAGCTGGTTTCGGTTGCGGTTTCTCACGCTTCGCTCTGAAGGAATGCTTCGCGTGGCCTTCGATACGCGACGCCTGCACTAGAAACCTGAGGCGCGGGCTGCGAGCAGGCGATGGATGGAACTTTGAACTTTTAGACGGCTGATTCAGTGGGGGCTGCTGCCGCCGCGCAGTAAACCCGTGTATTTCGCGAAGTATGGCTGGGTCCCCTCAGCTGCGTCATATATAATGCTTGCGGGGCTCAGCGCACAAGACGAAGCACGCGAGAACAAGGACGAGGGACGAAGCGGTGATCATCGCTTCGTCCTGTCGTCCGTTGTGTTCTTGTGCTCTGTCTTTGTGCGCAGAGTCCCGCAAGCGTGGAATCAAACCAACTAGCCCAACAAAAAGTACTGCCATATGAAATGCTGCCTGCCAGGATGCAAGAACTGCACGGATATACCTCTTGGGGCTGTCGCTCCAACAGTGAGTACCTTGTTATGCGCACTCCTTGAGAAATGAAACATTTATTTGTCAGTGCATGTGCATGTATTGTTCGAGACGAAAATCGTTTGATTCAATTAGGAAATGCAGGCCTCAAATGCACATTGTTACGCTGAAGCCAGTTTCCCAGGCATGAAATGTTATGTCGAATTCGTAGTCTCATTGACGAAACCAAAGATGAAAAGGCCACCTACAGTTCTCACTAGTGTGCCTATAAATACGGAGAACAATGCAACAATTGTAAGCAAAGTAACTTATGTGTTACGACGAGATGCCCAACTTTCGGCAGACCACTCCGGTAGGCTTTCCGCGGGGACGTCCAAAGTCACTGAAAACTACCATGTACCCTGCTGCTTTTATGTCTGGCAGCTATGTTGGCTAAATTCCCAAGAATCATTGCGCGCAAGAGAGAGAAGGGAGCGGTGTCAGAGGAGGTTGGCTTGCGGAGGCTGCGCGCGCTCCCTCCTAGTTTTTTTCTTCCTCCATTTTTTTCTTCCCCCCTCCCCCCCCCCCGCCCGACCTTTTGTGTTCTCCGGTTGCTGCACGCGCTCCTGCCGCCACCGTTCGCTGCTGCCTGTAACCTCCCCCATCTCTGTCTCCCTCCGTGGCGCCTACAGCGCGAGTTCTCCAATTGCTGTCCGTGCTCTTGCCGGCACCGTTCGGAACTGCTTACACCCCCCTCCCCCCCTTCCTCCGTGGCTCCGACGGTGTTCTCCGGTTACGAAGCGCCGGCTTGGCATCAGCGGATCATGGTGCGTTCATCTGAAGTCAAAACGCCGAGCCACGTTGTTTCACTTGCACCAACCTGCATACAATTATTGGCGCATTTACCTGCTGACTAGTGTGAAATTACTGAAGCTGAGAATCCCACTAAACCACGTGCAATACACCATTTTCGTGCATCGAATATTTCTCGGACTATGATATGCATTTAGGAAATATACACATGCAAAATTGCAAACCTAAATTACGGCCATTGTAAATAAGCTAATTAAAATCACTGTCGCATATTGTTATCAGGTTACAAATGAAGGCATTGCACTAATTGAAATTCAGATTGTTATAGCGCAATCATATTAGAAAAGGAGCACATTCTAGAGCATGCAAGATGAGATCGACACAACATGAGGCGGCAGGTGTTGATAACGAGTTCCTTACCAATTCTAATACTTGAGTGCGGCAGAACATTTAGATGTAGTGTACACAAAAACAGCTCTTATATGCCGTTAACTGGCTGATTGTGAATATAACGTCAGCGCCGCAGTGTTTTATTCTACTCATTGCGGAATGCATCGGAAGGTGGCTAATTCTTGAACAATTCTTTTTCAGGGAGTAGCATGGGGAACTCTGCTCGTATGTGGTCTTCAGCCGTGGCACGCTCTAGGTAGAAGCCTTTCAGATGTTGCTCCCGTTCCCTTGCTTCCTAAAAGTCTGGACCGCTGCCCGCGTTTTGTCAATGACACTGAAGCAAATGAACCAAATATAACCATGAATGGAGCAATTCCACCAAGGTGTGTATTGGTTGTGAATTGTCGATGTTGCAGTTGGGTCATATCCTCTTTCAATGACTACGTAAATGATATAAACATTGAAACTCCTTCAACCACCAATACGATTTTATAGTGACTTCCCATTGTACAGACCACAAATCTATTTATGCGTAAATAAGGCTGCCATGCATATTATACACTGTTTTATTGCTAATAGTGCTTTGAAGTTATTACGGCAGGCTAAAAAAGTGAGCTTTCGCTCATGGCTTATTGTATTCTGCAATGTTTTGCTTAATATATGGAGTGCGTGTCGCACATCACGAACGGCCTATTATGAAATTCGAACCAAGAACAGTAGATGTGTTTTGCGATGCACTGTGTTATTATTAGTGCCTGAGTTGAATGTCACATTAATCATGAAGAGTATGATAACCTATTTAATGTAAATGTAATATATATGAAATCGGTAAAACATGCCGTAGGAGCGCCCATAAAAATAGTATAGTGTGTTCCCTCTTGAAAAAAAAAAAAAACAGCGCTCGTCTTGTGTTCCTTTGCTGTGGTGTTCGTCTTTTGAGCTGGCTTTCATCCAATATGTTCCACCAACTCGCCCGTTTGGCTATAGTGTAGAGCATAAAAATAGCTTTCGAAATTACAGGAGAGTTGCTGTTCGCGAGCTGTCGGTGCTAGCAAGCTATATTTCATTGCTATTCTGCGAGGAAATGCAATAGCAACCTGTACGATATTTTATCTGGCAATCTATTTCAAAATGTTTGATAAGTAGTGTGACTTTATATGTTTATTTCTCTTCACGTGATGTAAACGACGCTATTCGTACATTTCGACAATTGTCTTCATAACCTGCAACATTCAGCCTTGAATACATAATTACTTGAAGCATCTGCCTGTACCGTGTGTGGCAATGGCATTCATTACAATAAATTTACTGAAACTCTCATGACTGCAGGAAGACGCACTCCTGTGCCGCTCCATTTTATTTAGTTTTCCCCTCAAATTGTCTGGTAACAGCCGCTGCTTTGCGTTTCATGCGTCTAATGAATTGCATGAACTACAATGACGTTAGGGACATTTGTTTAGCCGACACCAGCTACACCAGTGTGGGAAATTTCCTATTTCGCTGCAGTGGTGTAGCTGGTGTAGATTAAAAAACAATTGCTCGTTGTTTGCAACTTCACGCGTGTTTTCAAAGTGCGCGCATCTGGCGATTATTCAGAACTTCTATCACTACTAACTTGTGCTTGTTCCTATTTTTCCCCAACTCGGCTATTTAAACACGCTCTACACCATTGAATAAATGTTAATTTTTTGGTTCTACTGACTACGCTGCTGCTGCGCCAATCTGGCGCCACTGCGTGCGCGCATGGCTTTCTTACCGATGCATTCAACCTAGCACTGTTACCCTAAAAAAAAAAAAAAAACGACTGGTGGTTAAGCGGAAGCATTAGCTGTGTACCGAAATCTATAAAAATGTTCAAGTCATTGGCGTAAAGTAACCGTCACGTTTGACGAACTATTCCCCTCTTTAATAAACTCCATCAAGCAAATTGAAGAACAGTTGCATCTACGAGTGTCTTGCACCATTACCTTTTATTTCACCGCTTCTCTCCCGTGTTCTTGTATCATCTATAAAGCTGTGCGCAATTTTTGAAGCCAAGTACAGCTCAGCCACTTGACGGTGGCGTACTTCGGTAGCAAAAAAATAAAATATTTGGCTTAGATCTTGCAGGACCTCAATTCTACAGTACAAGCATCTTGGTGTCCTGTTCGCGTCAGATATGCACTGGGAAGAACAAATTAATAACATTTGCTCCAGATTAGCTTATGGTTGTCATGTTTTACTAAGGGCCAGGGACTGCTTTGGCCTTCCAATTTTATGCATCCTGTGTTTCGCCTTTGTGCACAGTCAGTTGTCCTATTGTCTGGAAACATGGGACGGTACATATAAAGCATACCTAGATCCTGTTTCTCGCCTTCAAAAACGAGCTGTTCGTATGATAACTTATTCAAATAGTACATACTCCAGTAGGCCACTTTTTCAGCAGCTTCGCATCTTACGGCTATCAATGGCATATAAACTGAAGATAGCTGAAATAGTAAACACTGTAATCAAATCTAACAACCCCCTGCCCCTTAGTTTATTTAATTTACCAATGAAACAAACTAGAGCTGCTACTAACAACCTATTTAATTTATCATGTTGTTATGGTATGTGCGGCCAGAGACTCCTAGAATATAGTGGATAGCCCATGTGTGGAATGAAGTCCCCAAATGAAGTTAAGGAAAAAAAAACTTTTCGGCGTCTTTAAAACGGTATCTAATTTTCAGGGAATTGTCGGAATAAATTAAATGTGTGTGTCAATTTTGAATTTTTTCTGTACAAGGTCTGCAGTAACATTTTACTTGTACCCATTACTAGCCGTAAAGGCTATGGTTCCAATCAACTGTTCGTGTACAGTTTTTTAGCACAAATAAAGAAAACAAAAACAAAAAAAGTCAATATTTGCTCAGCTCTTCAAGGCAAAGCTGCGGCAAACGTAACTACGTCACCCCAATCATCAATGCACGCGCGGATAGCGTGACGGTTACAGGAAGATCAGCATGCCAGGAATGCCTTAGAAAGAATCCACCGATAAAAGTTGGGTTGTATGGACATATTCTGGCTCATAACCAATAAAAACGTCGGGCACGCAGTAGATCCAAGTCATGTTTTCTTCTGTTGCTTGGTATCCAAAATTGCACAATAGTAATGCTAAAGGGTAAACATGGACACACATGTAATACAAAAATGATAATCAAATCTTCCTCTTGGCTACGACAGTTGTTTCAGTTTGCATCTGGATCCTCTATGTCGGATGGTGGCGGAATTCGTGCTGGCATTGAAAGAGGTGCAAGGAACGTAGATGCTACTTGAAGTTTTAAAAAGACCTAGCTCTCGGCTTGGTGAGGACGGGATTTAAAAGACAGCGAGACACCTTGGAAAACGTAGCAGTAGCGAAACTTTGGGCACCGTATGTCACGGTTTATTACGCCTACCATATATTATACTCGTTTGCCCTTATACACAGCGCTATGCGCTGATGTTTTAGCTTTGGAGTTTATTTTTTCTCGCTGACGCTTGTTCTTTTCTTTTCCTAGTGGCGCTAACCCTGTCTGTCTTGCGCGGCATAGAAAGCCGTACGCGATCTTACGGACGATCCAAAGCCACGCTTGCATTCATTTAGATCGTCAGCACTAACTGCCTCGCTAGCAAAAATGTAGTGATGTGTCTGGATCAAGGGTTTCACCAGTAATAAACTAAAATAAAATATTTTACGGCTGCCAGTCGGTTTTCAACCCGGAGCAGGACGAAGAGATGGGCAGCGCTGGCCCACTGCGCCTTTTCCCGAGGTGTATATGTCGCTTGCTAAACTGCCATTCTTTCACGCTGGGGCTTGCGTGCCGTCGCCTTTATCATCGTAAAGTGTAGTCAAAACCCAAGGCAATGAAATAACTGGCAATTGTGCACAGAATTCGGATTTTGACGATCGCCTCGGTTACGAAAAGCATGTTGTTTTTGCTGAATCCTTGGAGTAAAAATGCTGCTCTGGCAGTGGTGGGAAAGGGGGTGTAATATGAGAGGAACTTGCTTTTTAACTTTCGATCAATGGGAGAGAAAATTCTGATATAACAAAAATCTCGTTTTAACAAAGATACTTAGATCTAAATGAATTTCTTATTAAATTCCTCATTAATTCCTAATTTCATTCCAAAAGACGTACGTTTTCGCATTTTGACCACAGTAATAAAATTGGTATTTCTTGACTTAACTCCGAATTATCCCCGCCAGTAGAATAGCAAGCATATTCAAAGAGGCACAGAGATAAGATGTGTTACTCACCTAGCTCACCTGCGTTATACGGATTTCAGTGATTTATACCCGATTGTGAATTTTACTTTGCCTCATGAGAGGCTAGACCAGGAAGTGATAACAAAATGCGACTGGATTTCGAAACAGAATTGTGACGCGACCGATAGTGCGCCTTTTCTTCTCAGAAAAAAAGCTTTTTTTTTTTATGCCAGTCTCTCAGGTTATAACACGACGAAAAACCATGCCAAACTGTGTGTGGCACGTTTTAAACGGTTCACGCTGGGTTGAGCTCCTGCGATCATTTGTATAAATTAACAGGAAAAGGTTTAACAGACTACCTGCCTGAAATTTCAGAGCAAAATGACTGTGGCCTCTCCTACGGTAAACAGCAAAACTTATATTTTCCCACTCTCTTTCTCCTCTCACTAGTGTCACATTTTACCGGCTCGAATGAATGCCCAACATGGTATACGCTCTGAATGTCATCGCGTTCTGACGGATTGAGTTTTTTTGATGACATGTACCGTAGATCTGCCCCAGCTTTATTGTTTTGTTATTTACAAGCTAGGTTGCCAATCGTTTACGAATCGTGTACGTGGAAGATATAGTCTGCAGTCACGCGTTGACGCCACTACTGCCTATATCAGTGAAGTAAAAGCAATCTGAGAGATGCGAATTGAAACTACTCGCTCACGTGGTCCTATAGTTTGTAGCAATAACTGTAATCAAACTGAATAAAGCTTAAAAGTTGATTCTAAAATGAATTTTCTTTTTACTATATGTCATTGGATGCTAATTCTGTTCAGCTTTCTTCATAAACTTGCCTTCTTCTTTAAGACTGAAAAACGTATACACATGAAAAGAGCAGGGCTTTTAAAAGTCTTCCACTTCCTCCTCCTTTTTTTTCCAGAGCAAGAAGAAAATACGGCTTTAATACTGCGCACGGTAAAATGGAGATACGTTACTGTAATAATGTGTTCCTAATAATGAGATTAGTGTGCAAGCTGTGATTATTTTAATTTTGAAAGGAATGTTTCGCTAAGAAATGGAACACCAATTTTCCCGCATCTTTTCTTAGTTCCTTGCTTCGTCGGCTTCAACTGCGTCTATATTGTGAGTTCTTAGTCCTTGGACAGCCAGGATGTCTACTTTTCATTATTCGTGGCAGACATAAACGTAACTTGAAAGTATCTAAACGGCTGTGCACTGCGTGCAATCAGCCGGCCTTCTGTAAGGGATCCGAGATTCGACTTACACCATTTAAGCATCGCAAAACCCCGCGGCGGCAGCGGTGGTACGATGTAGGGAAAATGCGGAAACAAGTCTCGTTGGGAGAGGTCACTGGCAGCCAAAGATTTCCAGGTGGCCGCAATTAGGCTGAAACATGTATTGTAGCCCCATTAGAGCCTATGCGTCGCTTTGGGACACTACACATCATAGAGCATAATGACACAATATGTAGGTTCCCCGCTGTACCCTTTTATTACGCATGGATTCGGCGGCCTAGGCAACAGGTAGTAAAACGAGCATTTCATTGAAATTAAATTGGCAGTGGACGTCCTTATTTATACTGGGCCGTTAAGCTTGCGTTATAGTTCAATGTGCGCATAATATACGGCGTTAGCAAGCACCGCAGCCGCAATTACTCTGAATAGAAAAACCATATGAACTCAACAAATGAACAGTATAAAAGTCGTATAAATATAGCACTTTTTCAACTCCACGCTCTAAAAAGTGAATTTCGAGGTTAGCACTGGAATCTGCGCTCGACCTAAAATCCATAACCCTATGAAGGAGATAATACAGATTTCTGATAACCGAAACTATATGGCTGTGCATCTACCTTTGCAGATGAAGAGAAAGAAAATGTTTGAAGGACAAGGGTGAAATGTGGAAGCTGAGTCTACATGTTTCATAGGCGCAAACCTTAAAATGTTCTGGTGAACTTTACGATATCCGCTTGCGATAAAAAACCCACGTGATCAGCATTTCTCTGGCTCCTTTACCTGTCGCATTGCTGATAGCCGGTTTGGTACGCCTGGATATTACAGAATGAAATTCAGGATGACTCTGAGAGGCGAACCAGATTGAATTGCTGGCATGTTTGTCGTAAAAATCCAATAAATACATGCACACGTTGAAAATATAAGGATAAACTTTTTCTTGGTGTACAAAGAGCATCGCATGAATGTGTAGGCCCTGATGCTTTTACATTACGCCCCTATTTCTTGTCCAGTATTGACAGCACAAATTAATGCTCGGTGCTCACGTTTCTCATGGTACGCAGCTCGGGCGTGTTCCCGCTGTACCAGATCTCGTATTTTTGGATATCCCTGATCGGCATCGTGCTGACGATAGTCCTGGGAACCGCCCTCAGTCTTGCAACAGGTGAGCTCGGTGGCGTTCGTGGTTTCGCTGCATAAATTAGGACTTTAACTCCGAACAGAAAGCGCACCAGTGTATCCATAGTCGAAGAAATAATTCTAGAAAGCTGTTGCGGTACGGAGAATTATGCTTCATTGTAGCCTACCAGTGCGTGCAGGCCGACTGCTTTTGTAGGCTACCTGCAAATTCACAATTATTGAAGTGCTTATTCCTGATAGTAATACTTGGAAGGTTTGACAAAAATGATTTGATAAAATATTGGCTCAACGAACAACAGGAGCTTTAACACCCAGTATTATAATAGAGGAAAAAAGTTTTTATTACAAAATTTTCAGCAGATGCTCAAATCTTTAACAAGAAATCCCTGTAAGCTGTCAAACGTTATTTTGAAAATCAATAATATTGTTACGTACTCAGTACGTTACGGGGGTGTTTACTTGTCGTCTAAAGCGCTCCGAGTCACCCAAGGGACGCCAGCACACACTACTGTTTCTTCTCTTTCCTCTTCTCCACAACTTCTTCCTTTCTGACGCCCCGAAGCACGTGACACTTCCCCCCTCGCAGATGAAGCCCCAGGGCAAGCAGTTTAAGGAAGGTGCTGGGGATAGAACCTTTTTAGCCCAGCCACATGCACCACATGAGTCCGGAGTGAGCATCGGCCACTTTCGGTGTGGCGTGAAATTACATAGTTCACGTCACTCAGGTGCTCCAAAACGACAAAAGGGCCGCTATAGCGAAACAGCAGCTTCTGGGCTAAACCACGCTTGCGCAGCGGCGTCCACAGCAACACTAAATCACCGGGCACATAAGAGACATGTGGACGCCGGTTGTCATAACGCTCCTTCGAACGTTCCTGTGAGACCAGGATGCGGAGGCGGGCAACGCGCCGAGCTTTTTCGGCTCGATAAAGTGGGGGCGATAGAAGACTCGTTGTGGTAGGAGAAAGGAAGGATGGTATCAAGACAGCTGCGGGGAACTCGAGAATACAGGAGGTAAAACGGATTGCAGCCAGTCGTCTCATGCTGTGTACGCGTATGTAATGAAAGGGAGGATTCATCCCAGTTCTTGTGATCAGACTGCACGTACATCGCCAACATAGTGGTCAGAGTGCGGTTGGTCCGTTCAACAAGTTCATATTGCGGGTGATACGGCGTTGTATGACGGTAATCTCAGCTGCATAGATGAAGGAGTTCTTCGATAACTTCAGCTGTATATTGGCGCCCACGGTAACTGATCAGAACTCGAGGAGGGCCACGGCGCAGGACAAGAAATCGCAGAAGAAATAGGGATACTTCGTAAGCAGTGGCTGAGGGTATTGCGGCTGTTTCTGAATATCGAGTGAGATGGTCAACACATACCACTATCCACCGGTTACCGTTCGAAGATCGCGGAAAAAGACCCAATAGATCGATGCTCACCTGCTCAAAGGGTGCTGTCGGAGGCGCAATAGGATGCAGCGGTCCTGGTGGACGGGGAAGTAGGGAGCTTGTACTGCTGGCACTTGACACAACTAGCTACATAGCGCTGAATGGCTTGACGCATTTTGGGCCAGTAAAAGCGTTCCTGTGTGCGATGAAGGGTCCGGGCGACACCCAAGTGGCCCGACGTGGTATCGTCGTGCATCATTTCAAGAACGGGAATACGGAGGTTTTCCGGCACGACGAGAAGAAAGCGTGCACCTCCGGGGTTGAAATCCTTCTTGTAAAGCAGGCCGGCACGAACGCACAAACGCGCATCTCCTGAACCTTGAGCGGCAGAGAAGAGCGGTGACAAAGTCTGATATTTGCGTAGTTCTGTCTGGAACAGTTTAGGGTCAGGAAACGTTGCAGAGATAGGCGCCAGGTAGTCATCAAAGTTGTCATCATCACTGCCAGTTGACGAAAGTGGCAAGCGTGACAGACATATATTATGTTGAGGCATGAAAAGGAAAGAGACAGTCAGCGTCAGCATGTTGATGGCCGCTTTTGTATGCCCCAGTGAAGTTAAACTCTTGCAACCGCAATGCCCATCGAGCGAGCCGGCCGCAAGGGTCACGAAGATTTACGAGCCAGCAGAGCGAATGGTGGTCAGTGATGATGGTAAAAACATTGCCATATAGGTAGGAACGAAATCGTTGCACCGCAAAAACCACTGCGAGGCACTCTTGTTCAGTAACGGTGTAGTTGCGCTCTGCCTTGCTCAACGAACGACTAGCATAAGCTATCACGTGCTGATCGGTGCCATGACGCTGGATGAGCACTGCGCCAACGCTCACGCCACTAGCATCGGTGTGAACTTGGATGGGGGCAGAAGGACAGAAGTCACGTAGGATAGATCCTGATGTCAGGAGGAATTTGAGGTGGCGGAAGGCAGAGTCGCAGTCAGTAGCCCAATTGAACGGTGCATCTTTGTGCAAAAGGCACGTGAGCGGGTATGCGATGTCAGCGAATCTGGGCGCAAAACGACGAAAATAGGAGCATAGTCCTAAAAAGCTCCGAAGCTGCTTCACTGATTTCGGTGCTGTAAAGCTGGTTACAGCCGCAATCTTCGGAGGATCCGGCCGAACACCATCCTTATCGACAAAGTGACCAAGAACAATTGTTTGGCGTTCGCCAAATGGTACTTCTTAGAGTTGAGGACGAGGCCTGGTCTCTCAATGCAATCAAGAATGATTACGAGGCAGCGATTGTGTTCCTGAAAGGTCTTGCCGAAGATCACAACGTCGTCCAAATAGCACAAACAAATTTCCCACTTGAGTCCGCGCAGAATGGTGTCCATGAATCGTTCGAACGTGGTAGATGAATTGCACAATCCAAAGGGCATTACGATAAACTCATAGAGACCATCGGGTGTCTCAAATGCCGTCTTTCCTTTTTCGCTTGGGTTCATTGGTAGCTGCCAGTACTGCGATCTCAAGTCTACCGAAGAGAAGTATGACGCCGAATGAGGACAGTCGAATGCATCGTAAATACGTGGAAGCGGCTATACATCTTTTTTGGTGACGGCGTTAAGGCGACGATAGTCCGCACAGAAACGCCATGTGTTTTTTTTTTTTTTTTACGAGATTAACTGGAGCCGCCCAAGTACTTGAAGATTCCTGGATAACACCACGTTGGAGCATGTCATGAACTTATTCGTTAGTGAGCTGACGTTCGGTCGGAGACACACGATAGCGCTTCTGTCTGATCGGGCGAGAGATTCCGGTATCAATAGATTGATGGATGCGAGAATTTGGAATCGGTGGCTGATGATCTCTGGCGAAGTCGAAAACTGAAACATGCTTGGAAAGCAGGTCAGTCGAAATTCGGCGCTCCTGTGCTCCCAGGGATGTATTTATCATTGCCTGGATTCGGGACTCTGCAAAATGGGATGTTTTATCTTCAGGAGTATGGTTACTTAGTGCCGCCACGTAATTCGACACACCTTCCTTGTAATGAGCGAGCCTCATGCCACGAAGCAACACGGCTGGCTCGTCTGAATAGTTTACAGTCCAGAATATATTCGAGTTCTTATATAGCAGATAATGCTTGATTTCCTCATTGCGAACGTTACAAATTTCTAAAGAATCCTAAACGCTGAGCTTGTTTTATCACCATATTTTGTAAGGCTATTTTAGTCCTTGCTGAGACTGAGGCAACGTTTTTTTTTTTTCAGGAGGTGGCCAAGAAACGAAGAGAAATTTACGCTTCACCAGTCCGCTGTTCGTGAATCTCTGGAGACGGTCCAGATATATGCGTGAACATTTTCAAGTGAGTGCGAATTCCCCGCAAAGCCGCTATACAAGAGTAGACAACCGATAATAAAACTGCGACAAACGCATCTCTCCTAGAGAAACGGTTAGCAGAGTATTTTTGTTTACCGAACAAAACTCTATGGGGAAGCAATCTTATAATGGACCCTTCGCACACTGACAACTACGATAAATCATTACTTAAGTATTCAGACACTGTGAGCCGTTACATTTTCCACTCTCTGTGACTCAAAAACGCGCACTCTTGTATTCTGCAATCGCTTCATCCGTATCTAAAATACCGGTTCACAGACTGTTACGTTGAACTACCTGCTCAGTTCACTACGCTCGCAGGATTCCATTCAAAGTGATCGCCGGAGGTATGCGTTTGAATGCAGATTCGACGCTATTCGCTTCCTTGTATCTCGCCTTCAAACAACTGGAACTCGCTGCCAGTCAGTTTCTACCTAGAACAGGTACAGAGATTATCAACACTGGCATTACACCCTTGCGCAACCTCAGTAATCGGTTCCTGCTCATGATAAGCTACCAGTCTTTCAGTTGACTTTCGGATGACGTAGTCATCATCGTCTCTTCTGTAACAACTCTCCACTACAAACCCTAATTAAGCCTCCTTCATGTTAATCAAATTGTAAAGAACTCTAAACATTTAGCTAATAACAAGCAAGCTTAAAACAAACGTTACCTAAACAGATGCTAATTTGCGACGTGTCAAATATATACAAAGAAGCAAGCGAAACAGGCATCTAACATCCATGCTGCACATCACCCACATCGCCATAATCAAGAAGAAATAACTTACGTAGGCTTCAGAAGCATGCTATGCAAGGTAACAACAGCAACACTGTTGCAGAACCGGTTGGAAGGTCAAGACGTGAATATACACCTGATTTGCGCTTTGAAATGAAGCACGGAAGGAAGGATGGTCCGGAAGTTACCTCGTGTCTACAAAAATGGTCTCAGGGTTACATTATATCTGAAAAGCAAGTACTGAAAAGCAACAAGGTAGGAAAAGTAAAGCAGACAAATAAAGCTCTTAGTATTGTTACGCCGCGGATAATAGCATTATGGGGCTACTATTTTACCTCATCCGCCCACCTCACGTTCTGCTACGCTTACCTATGAACTGGTGCGAAATGTACATCCAAAAACATATGTCAAGTCAGCATGAGCTAGGTGGGTCAATATAGAGGAATATTTTACCGTAAACGTTGACTGTCAGGTATTGTCGAATGCAAATCATGCTTAAACAAGGCTTCATGCCATAGCACAGATTTCTGTACAATAAGATCTAGTCATTACAGTGCGATAAAATTATAGCAATTTGCGAGGAAATTTAAATATACTACCAAACCCTTGAAAATCTCTTTGCTCCCTTGTGTCTGCATCAGAACCTCTATTGGAATTTATATGGCTGCTAACTGTTGTGTTCCTCCTGCAAGATTATCTTCCTTCATGCTGAGTTTCAGTTCAAAGTTATACAGAAGCCTTATCCTACTGAGTTAGCTGTGAGCTAGCTGTGAGCATGTGAACAAAGTGTAAGAAATGTTGGGCAATCGTATCGCGTTTCCTTTAGTACACTGAAAAAAAAGTTACCTAAATATTTCTAGCCACTCTTGCTTCAGGATTGTTATTTTTCTTTAAAACAGATAGACGACATTGAGATGAAGAAGAACACAAAATTGGCAGAGTGTACCCAAGAGGATGATGATGAGCGCACGATTCTCGGCACTTAACTGAACTAAACAGGACGGGGTCTCTTGGGCCTGTGCAGAAGATTTTCTTCAGAGAACACGGAGGGTAACTGCGTGGTGACTAATGTGTTTCAGTTCTGTAATGGACACTAAGGTGGTTATGATATAGGTTTAGAACGGGTACCTTTCAAAAAGGGCTATATGAAGATTTTATAGACTTATTGTGAAGAGGGCTAAGATTCCGCCCCTGAATGACGGGATGAAATAAACGCTTGCGTATAATGCCACACCCTAGAGTGAAAATGCCTAAGATTTGATTTGTGTTCTTGCTTTCAAATTATTCTGCACCTAATGCTAGATGTCATGGAGTCATCATCATCAGCCTGACTATAACCACTGTAGGGCGAAGGCCTCTCCCATATTTCTCCACTTAACCCGGTTCTGTGCTAGCTGCATCCACTTGACCCTTGCGAACTTCTTAGCCTCATCCGCCCAGCTAACTTTCTGCCACCCCCTGCTACGCTTTCCTTCCCTTGGAATCGAGTTTGTTACCCTAAGCGACCATCGGTTATCCTCTCTTCGTACTACATGTCCTGCCCATGCCCATTTCTTCTTAACTTCCACTAGAATGTCGGTAACATGAGTTATTTCTCTGACCCACTCTGCACGCTTCCTATCTCTTAATGTTACCCCTACCATTTTTCGTTCCATAGCCCTTTGGATTGTCCTCAACTTAAGTAGAACTCTCTTGGTTAGCCTCCACGTTTCAGCCCCATAGGTGAGTACAGGTAAGATGCAACTGTTATATACTTTCCTCTTGAGCGATACCGGTAAGCTGCTAGTTATAATCTGCGAGCGCTTGCCAAATGCACTCCATCCCAATCTTACTATTTTTGTTATTTCCTTTTCATGGCCCGGATCCGCGGTTATGACCTGTCCTAAGTAGACATATTTGCCTACTACTTCCAATCGCTGCCTAATGTACACTGCTGTTCCTTCCCGAGGCTGTTGAACATTGCCTTAGTCTTCGGCATATTGATTTTCAAGCCTACCTTTCTAGTTTTCCTGTCTAGGTAATCAATCATTATTTACAGTTTGTCCCCCGAGTTGCTTAGCAAGGCAATGTCATCAGCAAATCGCAGATTACTTAGGTATTCTCCATCTATTCTTATTCCTTACTACTCCCATATGCCATGGAGTAAAAGTAAGCAAAGGGGTCTAACAGAAATATTCAACGCAATGTGATTTATATAAGTTATGCATGGCAATGGCATAAAAGAACCTCAAAAGTAAAGTTTAAAGACAGGGCGTTGAAATGAGACTGACCATGATTAAAATGAAAATGAATACGAACTTGACTCTTATCGCGTAAATTTATTGAGAGTCGTCAGTCTACCGGGCTCTTCTTATTGGAAGAAGGAACTGCGTCTTACTCTCCTGCATCATATATATCGCAACCGAACAGGTATTCGAGAGGAAATGTACCTACATAGGCCACATTATGTCTCTGTTCGCACAAATACTTGTTTGTAGATGTTGGAATAGCGTGCGAAAGCAAACATATACACCAGTCTTTTTTGTTCGTTTCATCAGCGAATGGAATCGGCTCTCGCGTAAACAGATTTGCAGTGCAAATGAAGTTGTGTTCTTTTCACTCTAACTCCACGCTGAGCACCCTTGGGCTAAGCGAGGCAATTATTGACAAAATAAATGTGTAAATAAATGTTGAAATAAATAAAATAAATACTCCTAGGCCCCTCTCAAGCATCCTTCAAACACCCGTACACCCCGTACCTTCACCAAGGTGTTACGGTGATGTACTTAATGTAACTGGCGCTGCGATGGCAGAACGAAACGCAAATACTTCAGTAGCCTGGCTGCATCCACTCTGTCAGCGTCGGCGTGCACGTGTTCTTCGGTCGTTGTCTTTGTCGGTGAGCAAATCACTTTGGTCACGCGTTTCCCGGTAACAATGTTAACAGTAATTATGACGATGTCGATAAATTAATTATACAGAGAAAGACTCATCACTGCTTGTACACCCCTACCCTTAACGAAATGGTTCAGGTTTGCAGGCAGATATAATAAGCACCCTTAGCATCCTTGATATCGAGACTGATAGTGATTAACTAGTCTAGTGGCGCAATACGTGAGAAAAATACTTCGAAATAGTACGTTCGTTCTAAATTGAGGGACGAAAACAGAGTTACTAAGAGTGGAAAGCGAAAGACCAAGAATCCAGTAGCGCATTAAGACCTACGTGGGAATTTTATAAAAGTACTCAAAGCTTTGTAGATTACGACTCGTCGGACAACATTCGCAAGGTAAAGATCTGTCTGAGATGCCACAAATGAACGACGGGATCAGCAGTGCGGCTTCCCTTTTTGTGAACAATTTGGAGCCCAAGCGGTTTGCTTTTGATCCTCATCGCACGGCTCGTATTGCATCCACTATGTCATAGGTAGCCACCTCAAATGAGCATTATTCGAGAATACTGCAGGACGCTTCATATAAGTTTTAGAGGAAGTCGATCGTGGTCTACGTTTTTTACAAAGTCTAAGTACAGCCCTCCTGATATATAAATATATAGCGCGAGCGGTGACCAAACTGTTGGTCAGCGCTTTATAACGGCGATAAGCGAGCAAAACGGCGAGAGTTTGCGCACGCGCACAAAAGTAGAACGTCGTTCTCAACGCTGTCCCGATCACGAGGACACACGCCCTGCCACATTAACTGCTAAAAAAAAAAAAGAAAAACTGTCGGCAGTAGAGTTCAAGTGCATTTCTTGGTGCCTGTTTTATCTTGTTCCCGTCTCAGAGAGGGTTGCTCAAATCAGAAGGTTGGCATTTCAAGGAATTTTCCACGTGCTACTGTATTTCTTTCCTTTATCTTTTCTTACCTTATCCCTGTTTTACCATCGCGGCCTCCAGTATTAGTATACAAGATAGAGAAATTATGTCGAAGCGTAGCATCTTATTCATGCACATGCGCACTACTTCCCGTCGGGTTTTTTTAAACAGGTATTGTGGCAGGGATAGCAGGGATTGTGCCCTCGTCATCTGAGCAGCTTCGCAGACGGCACTCTCTCTTCGGGCGCGTGCACGAATTCTAGCCGTGTTGCACGCTTATGACCGTTGCGGGGCGCTTGGTCGCAGTATATTGTTGCAGAAAAGGAAGGCTGTACATGTTGCAAACGCGCTCCTGATGACGCGAAAGACTCGCGGTCGAAGTACTTCTCTTGTCGTTGATGGTTCGGATGGGCTTTATTTTTGCTTACGTACAAAGATATGTGATTCTCTATGCAAGCAAAATGTAAGTAGAAGCTGCAAGAAAACGTGGTGAAGCGATGCGAAACCTACAAATTATGAAAAAGTGTCGAAGCTAAAATCCACGAAGATTAAAAAAAGCCCGAAACACTCTTAATCTGAAATAATGTGAGTTGTTAGAAATTATTAATTTATCCACTGGTGTTTAGTCCTTCCGCCTACTTGAATAATGAGTAACTTGAATTAATGGTCTATTTGAATGACGAACAACTTTTTAAATATTGTTTTAAACTATAACATGGTGGAAGGGAAAGGTGTAGAGTGCCACAAAAATATGCAGACAGTGATGTATTCTGCGAGGACGCCTTAGCGTACAACTTTATTTCGCAAAATGAAAGTTACAGAAGATTTAAAATACGTCATACGAAGGTGCGCTCCATGGGACTAAATGAGCCGTGATTACAGCACTCTTATCTGGGACTGGTTAAAGCGCTGCCGAGTTTGCTCCTTCTGCTCTGTTCAAGACAAAACATCGATTTGCTTCTGGACACAAGATTCGAGTCAAAGACGTCTGAAAGCATACTTTTATGGCACGTCGGCTGTAGTGTCAAGGCGCGCGAAAGGGGATCGTAGATCTACGATCGTCGAGCGCGTTTGTTGCTATTACCGCCGCCGATTGCTTAGTTCTTTTTCGGGCGCAAGTCAGCCCAATAAAGAGTTAATTAAAGTGACGTTCAAGGCTCCTGATCCGTTGCCAATGACATTGTCACCACTACGTGACATCTGGTGGAGGTGCTGCCTTTCGTGTTGTGGTTACTCCCTCAAGCCAAGACCACAGCCCTGTTCCTGTCGCCCCGGGGGGCCAGCCTACAGGTCACCGAGACAGAAGCCGAGAAAGAGCGAATCTGGCAGCGTTTTAGTGAGGCCTGCTGAAAGCGCTCTAATCTCACTGCATGTGGGCGTACGTTTCGCGCTATGACAGAAAATCGTTTTTAAACTTTTCGGGCTTTCATTTTCGCAACATTAAAAGCGCTACGTTAAGGCTTCCTTACCACCAAAACCTTGGCCTGTCTTTTTCTGTCGCCCTTATCAACTATGTAATTCACACCTTAGAGTTTCGAGCGCTCTTAAACCAAAAATATAATTAGGTAATGTTGCCTAATTATTGAAGTCGGCGGAATAAAAAAAATAGCTGTGGATGCTTTGCGCGGCTCATAAGAACACTCCTTTATTTCACTCGGGACGAAAACTTAGGATTATTTTTAACTTTGGTCAATTTTACCTGGGGCACCCTAAATAGACCAACCAGTCGTTCCGAGCTGCGGAAACAATGTTAGGGATAGTGCACCTCTGAAGGACATCGCATGACCTGTTTACAGAAAATAAAATATTCATCTGGACAGTATATTCCAACGAACAGATTACATCGGATGTCGATTATAAAACACTAACAATTGAAACTAGACCAAGGGACGTCATTCAAACAACGCACTCTTATGATACCTTGGCCCATAATAGAAGGTAGAAACAAAAGGAAACAATGTATGGTGTCAGAAGAAATAATCTGAGGATGTTTGAGATTACGGGATGGATTCGAATAGAAGGAAACCCAACAGCTCGGAAAATAAATTATCATTGAGGGCACATTCGTAGCACAGCGTAATGCGATAATAATATTAAGCACATCTGCGTTGTGGTGAAGTACACAGGCTGAGGACTGCATCCCGGATAAAGTGGCACTTTAAAAAAGTCAGTCTGGAGTGATAGATAAGCGTCGCGGACTCGCAACTATAATGTACTTAGCAAAAACGAAGCTTCGTCAAGCTTGAGCTGAAATTTGCGTAAGCTAAGCACATGTGCTAGACGTCAAGCGGACTCTGATATGACGTGTATGACGCATTTATAAACGGCCCTACTTTGCACGCAGTGGGGTAACGCACTGGAAATCCGATGAGAGCAGCGCGGCGAGTCTAGTCAAGAATACGACGAGTCTCGTACTTAAGAGAACACTGAGCGATTGATGAATGAAATGTTTAGTCGAAAATACGAGCATGGAATCTCTGCTCACATCTGCACGATTTAATAGATATTGTTTCGGTACGCAGTCACAGAGACGATGACGAAGTGCTGAGCTAGTGGAGACAGACGACGCTGCAGCTAGGCTCTGGTTGTCCTGCGAGTGTGTCCTTGACGGCGAACTGTTGCGGCTACACGTAGCATCGCCTCGCGACATCTTGGTGGAGGTGCTGTTTGCGACACCAATACCACAATCTGGATCTCCGCAGTGGCGGCTAGCTTGGTGCTAGCACTATGCAGTCAGACGCAGCTACTTCGATAGCGGCACAACCGGCGCCCACTGTCGTCGTGGTGCAGCTTCGTGATCCGGGCACCTTTTGCGGCACTGATGACGTCGACATCGAAGACTGGCTCGCTATGTGCGAGCGAGTCAGTAAGAACAACCGATGGGACGCAACACTGATGCTTGCGAACGTCATTTTCTACCTGGCTGGTTCGGCACGCCTCTGATTTTATACGCACGAAGACGATCTGACATCCTGGGATATGTGCAAAGAGCAGCTTCGGGATTTCTTTGGCAAAGCGATGGGACGCAAGCTCAGCGCTAAAAAGGACCTGACATCATGAGCCCAATCATCGACCGAATCATATTTATCATACATTCTAGATGTACTAGCTCTATACCGCCAAAGTGAACAGCGCCCTACCCGAGTATGACAAGTGGGCCACATCTTAAAGAGAATTGATGACAACGCTTTTAATCTTCTCTTTTTCAAAGAATGTACGACGGTCGACTGCATATTTGAGGTATGTCGGTGGTTTGAGCAAGCTAAACATCGTCGTATTGTTTCCCGCTTCGACCGCTTTCCAAACACAGTTGCTATGTCTTCGTGCGAAGATGTGCCAACACTGCAGCAGCCGTCCCATCAGCCAAACTTGACCAGGATCGTTCGCAGAGAGCTGGAGGCAATGGCCTCCGCACATTCACACCTCAGCCGGCGGAAGCTACTATAGCACTGATCCAAGCTGTCGTTCGCCAAGAATTCGCCAATGTGGGCCTTAATGTGAACGTAGGTCCCAGCTCCGGTCAGCCGTCCGCACAGCACTCTGTCCAGCCATCCGTTCCGGTGGTAGCTGCGGCGGCTCCGACTGCGCTCTTCCCGACGCGATACCCCGACGCTACCGCAACCCGGAAGAATGGCGGACTTTGCACAACCGACCCATCTACTTCAATTGATCACTTGTCGGCCACATTTGTTGCCATTGCCGCAGCCGTTGGGTTCCACTAACTCGACCTCACTATTATCATGATCGCAGCACCGCCTACGGACCACACCAAAACTCTCTTCGTGATAGCTCTCTCGTGACTTTAACTCGCCATCCACACGCATGTCGAGTCACTCGCCTTCTCCCCAGACCCGCCGTTCCTGCTCGCCCCAACCTCGCCGTTCCTAGTCATCTCACTTCTCTGGACCGTTTCCGAAATACTGATCAATGCAGCTCCCGGAGGTGAAGCTGAATTGACGACCCGGCCCGAAAATTCTCTGCTGACCCTCGCTCATCACCGTAATCTTCAAGATATCTGCGTAGATGGTGTCCGTGTTACCGCCCTCATTGACACGGGGGCCCAAATTTTCGTATTCAGCTTTTCGTTTCGCCACCGACTCAAACACGTTGTCACACCCGCCTCATCAGCCGTTCTTGTTGATAATGGAGACGTCGATTCCGTCGTGGGACTGTGCTTTGCGCGCGTAAGCATTTTTGCTCGAACTACCCCTGCGCTCTTCCCTGTAATCGAACACTGCCCTCACGATGTGATCCTCGGCATTGAATTTTTAGCGCCCCACTCTGCCCCGATTGATTATTGCAATGGCCTCCTTCGCTTAGACCTGCCATTCTGCTGAGACCATGCAGATATCAAGTCACGCCTCCGCTCTATCAAGTTTGTTGGCCTACCGCCCGAAACTGTCATGTATGATCCTTTGGCCCCGTTTCCTGCTATTTCGAATGGTAAATACGTCACTTGATGTTATCGCTTAGATTCAACTGAGCAATTCATGTTAATACATCTCAACAAGCAATCTGCTATGAACAAAGATGTATAACTGACTCATGTTTGGCACTCTTAACGATATCGTTTGATGTCATCTGTTCAACCGAAACGTGACATTAGCGCGACACTGACGTTCTGCAAATACCAGGGTAGAATAGTTTTTATGATAACCGTACAAAAAATCTGGGAAAGGCTTATCAGAAACAGGAAAAAAGTTAGCTGTGGTTTAACTTATGATTAACCATGTAGTTACGCGATAGCTATCTGAATGGCTAGGCTTTGGTTCGGCTTGAAAGTATAGACATGGCTTTTGCACATAGGATTTTACTCCAATGTTGTTCCTAATTTATGCCGTAGAGGGCACCTTTGAACACTAAAGTGCGATGAGGCGAACGCGTCTGTTGCGTGGTAGTCCGAAGCCCTCCACTATAGCAACTCTTTCTTTCTGTTTTCACTCCTGCCTTCGTGATGATGCGATAGCGCAAGCTACCAGCCAACATATAGAGCCCCGCTTTGACCGAACCTCATGAACGTAGCCTAGGGATAAAGTGAATGCTTAGGTTTTGACAGGCGAATTGTGATATCATCCTCCCATGAAAGGAGAGGTCCCGAGTTGGAAGCTTCTACCAAATGTAATGTCATTACCTACTTCCAGTTAGTGCGTCCAGTTAGTGCTCGGCCATGCCAGATGCCAGCCACCGTTTCCCCCGACTTCCTCCTCCTCTTCTTCTAGTGGTTGCTAGGCAACGGTTCAAGATCAGTGCGACCCCGACGAAAGTGCGATCACGGCGAAGAGGCGAAGCGGCTGGCGTAGTTTAGCTCTCGCTCCAAAGCAACTATGCCGGTGGTCTTTTATCTTGCCTCTGCTTCTCCAACGGTGATGTCAAAATGCTCCCTGTGAAGTCGGCCCGCCAAACTGTTTCGATTGTTTGCCCACCCCCCAAGAAAAATAGTGCCGTTTTTTGACACCTATGAGCACGAATTTTTCCTTTTTAACCCGAAAACCTTTTCTCCTGTATAGCGGGACATTTAAACATAGATATAAACAGAGTCAGCTCAGCACAGCGAACGATTTCAACGCTTGTCGAGGCGTTTGTTTTTCACAACGCTATCAGAAGTCCTATACGCCTCACACTTGCCTGTTCTTCGGCGCTAAATCTTATTTTAACAAGTAGTCATAGTGCTCCCTTTTTGGACCGTATCGCAGTAGGTATCAGTGATCATTTGCCAGTTTTCTTGAGTATAGATGAACAAATCCGTACGAAGGCAAACGCACAAGCTTGGTGGCAACTTATTTCTCACGGAAGGTTAGAAAAATTTAGGAACTGCATTCCAGCTGTCGCACCTATATCCCAAACGCCATTAGTACCTAGTTCTGCAGTATTGTAGGGGAAGTCTATTGTTCCACCTTTGCCAAGCCGAGCAGTTATAGCGACCCTGGCTCTATCACCCCATCATTGCCGTGTGCCAGTCTGGCCTGTAAAACCCACACCCTGCGTTCAAGTTGTCATATGTCTCAGCATGTGTGAAATGTTCGTAATTGTTCGCTACTGTCGAGAAAAGAATTTCCAATAACAGAATGCGCCAACCTGTTTCAATTCTCTAATACCGTCCGCCTTCATTTAGTGTGCGTCGCACAGCGAAATATTTATTTTATTTATTTATTTTTATTTATCACATACTGCGGACCAAACATGGTCCAAGCAGGAGAGGCACGGTATAAAAGAAAGTACAAAAAACTGACCCTGGACAGCATTGGTATTGACAGAACACGCACAAAAAAGAAAAAAAAAACCAACAATGAATACTTACACAAAACTAAATGGGGTGAAATCATGCATCAAAAGACTACCCCAGTTGAAAGAAACGCTGCACAAAGTCAACAACACATTGAATTACAGACAGTGTCAATTAATGATGCAGTCACTCGTCGGAAACAAGTTGTGGTGAATCATGCGGCAGTGCATTCCAATCCGAGATCGTGTGAGGAAAAAACACACCTGTGCGAGCAAAAATAGGTTCTATGTAGTGCTTGTGCTTATGACGAGACTTCCCTGACGAGTGTTTAGTTATGTATTCTTGTGGATCAATACCTAGTTTCGAAAAATATAAGCGATTAAGGAATTTAATTCGCAAATTTTCTCTGCGTTCATTCAAGCACTCCAGGTTTGCGTCATTTAACATAGCAGATGGGGAGTCTCGGCGTTTATAGCGGTTATAAATAAACTGAACGGCCAACCTTTGAAGTTTTTCTAGTTTTTCTATCTCTACCTTTGTGTGAGGGTCCCACACAATACTCGCGTACTCCAAAGAGGGTCTCACCATGGCTTTGTACGCCTTCTTTCTCAGTGCAGCTGTTGATCTGCCTAATTTATGTTTTAATAAACCTAGTTTTTTACGAGCTGAAGAGCACACGTTATCAATGTGCGCTGTCCATTTAAGCCTGGATGTAATTGTAACCCCTAAATACTTATATTCCTCAACTTGTTTAATTATCTTGTCATCCATGCTGTAAAGGAATTCCAGCTTGTTTCTTTTATTGGTAAGGCACATGTGAACAGTTTTGTCAAAATTAATTATCATGTCCCATTTGTCACACCATTCTGCTAGTAATTTTAGATTATCATTTAGCTCAAGTTGATCAGGAAAAGAATTTATGGTTTTAAAAATGACACAATCATCAGCGAACAGCTTAATTGATGCCGTTGGATTCAGTGAATCGACGAGGTCATTTATGTAAATATTAAATAAGACCGGTCCCAGTACAGATCCCTGTGGCACACCCGAGTAAACGTCTAAATGTTCAGAGCACGCTCCGTCTACCTCTACATACTGCTCTCGGTTTGTCAAGTAAGATATTACACAGTTGATTATTTCAGGAGGTATACACAGTGCTTTCATCTTTATGTTTAATTTATTATGTGACATCCTGTCAAAAGCCTTTGAAAAGTCCAGAAATATTTTACCTACCTGACCGTTTTTATCTATAACTTTAGCAAATTCATTAATGGTTACAATTAACTGCGTGTTAGTAGAAAAGCCCCTTCGGAAGCCATGTTACGCTTTAATTATAATACTGTGCTTATCCAAGAAAGTATTTAGATGTTTCACCAGAATATGCTCTAGCACTTTGCAAGAAATACACGTAAGTGAAATAGGTCGATAATTACTGATTTCTAGAAGGCTACCTTTCTTAAAAACTGGGATTGCACGAGCCAGAAGCCAATCGGTCGGTACTTTACCAGATTCTAGAGATTTATTGAAAATTATGACGAGAAATCTGCCCATAAGCTCCGCGTATCTTTTAAGAAATATTGCGGGAATTTTGTCCAGACCTGTTGATTTTTTCGCGTCTAGTCGTAGTAGCAGTTCAATTGCACCCTACAAGGATATGAACAAAGTGCGTGATTCACTAGGTGCGGGAACACCTTCGCAACACTTGCCTGACTTTGAAAATACACTTTGAAAATGATAGTTCAATATTTGTGCTATCTCCCTGCTGTCTGTAACCATATTACCACCTACTGCTACATGCTCAATCCGCCGATGAGCCTTGTTCCCAAGGAACTGCCAGAATTTTCGGGGGCTTTCTGAAGCGAACCTGCCAAGAGTTTCAGTGAAATAGCGTTCTCGAGATTCTCGCATGTTATATTCTAGGGTTGTTTTTAGCTCTGAAACTACATCATCATTAATTCGCTTCAATTTTCTACGGCGTTTTAGTCTGCGCTTTAACTAAAGCAGCTCTCTGGTTACCCAAGGGCTCCTTCGACCAACCTTTTTCAATCTCTCAGGAACAAATTTGTCTATACAATAGTGACAGCACGATTTAAACTTAGTCCATAATGCTTCAATGTCATCGTCATGAAACGAAAAAAGGGAATTCTCTAAATAATGCGTAATTTGGAGATCATCAGCAGCTGAGTAATTCTTGACAAAAACAGGTTTCGGCTTGCAAGATCCCGAACCCCGTGGAAAACCGCAGGTAAAGTAAATGAGGCTATGGTCAGAAATACCATCGTGAACCTGTGTTGTACGATCCTGAATGCTGTTAGAACAAAGTAAAATATCTAAAATTGAGGAAGCAGCATCTGTCACTCGTGTTGGGACAAGAACTGTTTGGGTGAGGTTATATGCAAGTAGCATGTCAAGTAACACTTCAGAACTGTGGGCGTCAACTGATCCACATTTCATTTCCACCCAATTAATAGCCGGAAAGTTAAAGTCTCCAGCCACTATAATATTTTTATCACGGTATTTTTCTAAATGGTCGTAGAGCTTTAGTAAGAATTCTGGTGGGGATCCCGGTGGCCTGTAAACACCCGCAATAATGACTGTGCTGCCGCTAAATTCAACTTTGCAAAATACGCTTTCGTGAGCATTGTCAACTTCTGGTAACGCAAAGGATGAAAGCCCATGTTTAACAAGGACTGCAGTACCGCCACCTTTTGTTTCGCGATCTTTTCGATAGCAGATATATGAAGGTGCAAATACGCAGTTATCCGGGATATCATCGTGAAGCCAAGTTTCTGTGATGATGGCCACGTGGGGATCATATGAGAGCAAAATACATTCAAGCTTTTCTGACTTATTGCGCACACTTTGCGCATTCAAACAAACAATTCGAAGAAGCTTCTGCGCAGGCTTCTCTGTAGCCTGAGAACGTCAATCATCTGATTTCGTACTTTTGCGAAACAAAACTTTGCTGTTCTTATCACTGTCCCATACATATACATCATCGTTTAGAAACAACTTGTCGTGAACAAGTTTCATTTTGTCATTCGGACCGCTATCAGCTAATCCGGACTGCCACAGTTTCTTTCTTATCTGTAAGGTTTCTTGAGAAAAATCGTCAGAAATTGATATGCCGGAACCCTTTAGTTTTGAACAGTTCTTAAACAGGGTTATCTTTTCATTGTGGTTGTATAGGCGAACAATCACAGGTCGTGTATGATCCTTTCGTGGCTTGCCAATTCTATGAATGCGTTCCACTGAACTTACACTGACGCTAAGCTTTTCTTCGAAAACCTGGCGAACAACTTTGATTTCTAGATCCTGCCTATTTTCATTCGAGATTTCCTTAATACCAAAAACCAAAAGGTTATTCCGCCGAGCACTGTCCTCAAAATCAACAAGTTTTTTTATTCTGAGCCGACAATGCTTCTTCAAGATGGTGCATCGTTTCTTCGAGTTTTTTTTTATTTTAGATTCATTCGCTTTGGTTAACTCTAAGACCTCGTCTAATTTGGTAAGCTTTTTATCTAGTTCGGAAAGGGTAGCATCACGTACTCTACCAGCATCTTTTATCTCTTGAAGTTCGTCAAGGATGGCATTTAGTGACGTTGGGGCCGGGATTATTTTCCACATCGCCACAAAGCAGGAGTAACAAAACACACCAACACTCAATAGCAATCTGAGCACATCGCCGAGGGCACGGCAGCATGACGAGCGCACGAGAATTTGTCCGAATAGAAGAAACGGATTGTAAAATCTAACCTGCACAGCGATCCAGACATGGTGAAACATGATGCTCGGAAGAGTGCCGCCGTGCCGTCTGAGGCGATGCAAAGAATCCGGGCCTTTTATGGCGTATTCCGTTGACGTCACTGAGCAGTGAAGCCCATGCGGTATTCTATTTTCTGCGATGATAAAGGTAGGGCAGTCTTGTGACCAGAGCGGTTGATTCCACGTGCTGCATGAAGATCCAGGAACCCATAGCGCATGTCCTGACAAACCGGGCGAATCAGGTCGACTGAAGCTTGACGGCGGCGGCACGAAGAAAAGAACCTGCACAGCGATCCAGACATGGTGAAACATGATGCTCGGAAGAGTGCCGCCGTGCCCTCTTAATAAGCTGTATCTGAGAAAGTTGCGCTTACCGAAGTGATTGAAAGGCTTCGATTTCTGACAGCTTATTTTTTGCAACTAATAAAAAAATACACCAGTTTCTCGCGTCATTTTTTTACCAATCGCCATCTACTCAAACAAGGTATAGCACGACGTCATCATCGCTGTCATTGGCAAATAAGATTTGATATGCTTCGTTTATAGAGTAATAAGCTTTTTAATCACTTTCTGCCTTGCTTTACCGAAGGAGAGCGTTCCTTAGAACTAAGCACGAACAAAGACCGCGCAGAGCTACAAAAGAAGGGAACAAGGTTTGTGATTAACGTTTTGTTACTTCTTTACTGAAGCGAAGCAGTACCACCTGCTTGAAAATGCATTGCCAAAGGAGAACTGAAGCCCCGCTTTTATGTCAAGTCAGTCTTTCTCGAGCTAAAATATGGTAGTCGCTGAAGCAATCACCGGTTTTGCTTTCTCTGTAATTACGTCATCCATCGAAACTATTTGCTGCCTGTTCGATTGATGCAGACGGGGAATTTTAACATTCTCATTTTCTTGGTCGCGCGAAAGCTGCAGCGCTTCAGCGGCAAAACCGCCTCGCCTGGCTGGGATTCGATGCCACCTGCTTCTAGTGATATGTAATGTTTCGTCAACGTGTTATTACGAAACTCCGGTGCGCATGCTAAACGCTTGATACACTTTCAGTACGCCGGATTTAATTATTTCGGTATATACTCCGTGCAGCACCAAACGTTAAACAAGAAAATATTCATGAGTGAGTCATAATCCACGCAGTTCATCACGGAGATTGTGAAGGTGTTCATTAGAATGCTCCTATCCACGGCGAAGCTGCATCGCAAAGTTGAGTCATCATCATCATCAGCCTGACTATACCCACTGAAGGGCGAAGGCTTCTCCCATATTTCTCCAATTCACCCGGTTTTGTGCTAGCTGCATCCACTTGACCCCTTAGTTTGGTATAGACAGCTAAATCGATATTAACAGTACAAATGTTTTGACGAGAAGACGTTCCATCGCCTACACTAAATGCTTGGCTATACACGATGGCTGCTCAGATATTCCGGAACTATCGGACCATGTTTTCGTTCTTCTATGCCCTGCACGACGTAGTAGAAAAACGAAAAAATCACAAAAACCACATGGGGTCAATCAAAAGCGTCGTCTGTCATCATGAGCAATGCGTGATTACTAATAAAACACGCAAGAGTTCACAGCACAGCCTGTTGCCTGATTGGCGGCGCACTGTATTTTTCACACAAAGGCATGCCAGGACAAATACCTTTAAATTGGTACCATAATTTCCTCATGATGCTTAATTGCTTCGGAGTCAATCGATACCCATTAAGGCGCTACGCATCGCACCTAATGCCACATCTGTCGTCGTAGCCGAAGTATACGCGCTTGAGCACGGTGAGCAGCTTGTTCGACGTCAATGCCTGCGCCTCGCCTTCATAACTTGAAATGATTTTTTTTTAGCGTTACTCTTTCTACTGTACGCATTGAGTGCTATGAGAAGAACACGTTTGTGAAGCGGCGGAAAGGATATGCATTTTGGTGCGGGGGGATGATGGCTGGTTGCTTGCGGAGGAGAAGACAGATGCGTTCTCTATTTAAATCTGTATTTCAACCTGCAAGGGGATCAGTTCTGCTTTCTGCCTTGCTTTATTTGGGAGTAAAAACACTGAATGCTTGAGGGACTGCTTGAAAAATTTGTTAAAGAAACCACGCTACTGTGGTCAAATTTGGCGGACAATTAAAATGTTAAACTCTTCACTACAGCGATTCTTCTTCCTGCATGGAAGCCACCCTCAAGCGCGGAAAAATAACGAATTTTACCATTTTGTTGGGTACAGCTAATACGCCTCGCTTATTTTGTTATTTTTATTTATTGACCAATTACTCAAACGTTGTTCATCGCAGTAAACCTCACAACTATTGTCTTAAAGGTGGACTTACCGAACATGTTGTTCTTTTCGAATTCATCGACTATTTAAATGCTGTAATTGAAGCTATATAAATGCTGTGATAAATTGAAGATTAAGGTGTTGGCAGGTGGTGGATCTAGAGAAATATCCGGTAATTCTTGAAGAACAATTTACCGCCATCTTCACAAAACAAACGTGCTTAGTCTTTCAGTGAAGCAATTGAAATATTGAAAGGAGTAAACAGTACCACTACTTCATGGTAGTCGATGTGAATGCTTGCAGGCAGGTGCAGTCATTACAGGGAATCTTCAAATCTTACGTGGGAGTTTTTATTTGCTAAGTGCTAAGTAGCTTTCGATATATTCTAGAGATGAAGCGCGCATTTATTTGTCCTCTTGGTATGCAGCGCCCAAGTACCAGAGGCTTTTTTTTCGCTGCGTGCCCAAAGAAGGTTTTCTTTATTTTTGCAAGAAAAGGCGACTCCTTACTGCTCAATATTATGTTTTTAAACATCACAGCCTTTGCTTGCTCCTGCGAATGAACACAATTGGCGAGCAGAAATAAAGAGTCAATTATTACCTGAAAAGAACCAAAGAACTAACGTGATGGCTGAGTGCCAGAGCGATCGACTGGTGCAAGTTCATAACATGGGTTGGATATCGTCTGCAGGGACCACGTTTATATGGGCGACAATCAAAACGCCTGCGTACTCTCTTCTCTCTATATCCCCGAATCAAGCACGCCTGTTTTTAGGAAGCCTGCTTCTGTCGGCTCCACAGCTGCTCCGCATTCCTTTTTAGTGGGCTCCATACTTTTGTCAAATACTTTACTTGGTCAATGGCTCCATATCTCCGAGCTATTTGTGAAACAACGCACACCTCTCATGTACAGAAGAGTTGTAACATACATTGTGTACGTTTCATCCTTATTGAAGGTGCTAACATGCTCCAGCATGTTTGTTCTGGTAGAGCGTCATCAATCCGCCCGGCTTGAGTAGAGAATCGATAATACTCTGTCCGGTGTCAGTATCATCAATGACGTTGCGTTCCGTATGTATTAAAATGAAAATGATCTGTCCTGTATATGAGCTTCATAGCAGATTGCTACTTCTGGTTTCACATCCGTACCGATAAGCCATGTCCAATTGGAGATATATACCAGAAATGGCCTGTCCATTATTAGCTTCATGTGGAACTGTTTCGTCCTAATTTAGATCTATACCGGATATGGTCGGTGCTGAAAACCTGCATTGTGGACATGACATGTCCCGAATAAGCTTCGTACGGGACTTTCCTTTCAGTTCGAGCGTTATATCGGTCGGTATAAACCTCTTTGAACTGCATACAGGACCGGCCGCCACAATATGGCATTTATACTGGATAACACAGGACGAGTAAAATATTATTTGGTGCGATAAGTGCTTTTTTACTATAGAAAGCATGATTCAAGACATGCACTTACAAAACGAACAACACTTTGAATGAAGCTTTATCATACGGCACATCTGCTTAGCGTCTGCGAGAAGCGGCATTGCGCACTTGAGAATTTAGAGAATTGGTTATTCATACCTAACAACGAGATACATCTTTAGCCACTCATTGAGAATTGTTGTTTAGTGTAAAGTCCTTTTTAAAATTAAAACTTTGTTAATAAAAAACTGAGAAGGCCTACACGTAAAGCCTAAAGGATACCTGCAGCAGGGCTTAAGTAACAATGGTTTTAGTTTGTTTGTAGAGTTAACACAACACTCATCAAGACCAAGCACTGTAAGAAGAGTAGCTGATCAACTTATATTTTTCCGTCATGAAAAGCGAAAGAGCAGGTATTATTAAAATGGCAAACTGATAATAAAAGCACCACCTGTGATATTACAGTGCGCCAACTGGCTGTAATATCCTCCTGAGACCCGGCTATGGGGATTTGTCCATTGTAATGAACACTAAGTATTGAGACAGTACTCATTTGCCAAGACATTCATCCTCATAAAACCCACTGTCCAATACACTGGACACCTACTGGCGCCATCTATGCAAAATTTATGAAAGTAAATCGTTGAAATTCCCGTCAAAATAGTTGGTATCGATTTGAATTTCATACGTTCTTTTACTCAGGAAAGATTTCACAAAGTTGATAACGCTGGCTCCAACTCCAGTGTGGATGCGAGCGTCGACAATGGCTTGATGGCTGATGGTGTCGAACTTCTTGTGTAAATCGACAGCTACGAGTATTTACGGCCTCTGCACCATCGGCGTGCTCTGTGAAGGTTGGTGCGGAGAAGATAAAGGCTGTCCTGTGTTCCTAGCTGAGGGCGGAAGCCAGTGTGGAACGGGTGAATATAATTTGAGGTCTCAAGGTAATGTTTGAGTTGGTTGGTGACCATGCTTTCCATTAGCTTACAGACGGTTGAGGTTAGAGGGATTGGTCGCAAGTTGGCAAGTTGCGTGGGGTGTATTTCAGGCTTGGGAATAGGAACAACTACCGAATTTTTTCAATGTGGTGGTAGGCAGCCCGTATTCCAGTGCTGGTTGATGAGGGATACATTTTACAAACCGCACAGGTGTGCCTCAAGGCTCAGTGATTTCCCCCACCTTATTTAACGTCGTCATGGCGAAAATCGCATGGCAACTAAACAAAATCGATGGCCTATGTTTCAAATTACACGCGGACGACATCACGCTCTGGACCACGTACCATAATACGGCTCGAGAAGAAACAGAGACGCTGCAACTAGCGCTAGATGCAATCGAAACCGAAACTTCATTCGACAGGCATGCGTTCATCCCCTGGAAAACGGAATTTCTGGTCATACATCCACCACCTGGCGGCGTGGACGTCAACCTTCACTTCGGCGGTCAAAGCATCGAACAACCCCGGAAGGTCATCGCCGGATACTTGACGTTCCCATCCATCAACATGGTACTGCTAAGGATTGGATCCAAGAGCTAAATTGTCAATGGAAGCCAGCGCTGCAATTCATCAAATGGCTTGGTAGCAAGAGTGGGGAGCAGGGACGGAGTTAGCGCGTTGCTTCACCGTCACTATTCTGCTCGCTAAGTTTCGCTAACGTTCCCTTTACTTTGGCTTGGCCGCAGCCAATTACAAGACACTTGGCTTACTTTATATCTCTGCCTTGAGGGGTATAACTGGTCTACCCGTACACACGCGCATCACGGAGCTTCACAGATTCACTCAACTTCCACCAGTGGATGCACTTATTGCCACGCATTGAGCCATTCATGAAACTCGCCTGCGAAACACTCCCTTCGGGCACCGCCTTCTTACTCGAATCTTTGACGAAGCAAACCTTCACTTACCCATATTGGAGAGAAACATTGTTAACGGATCCAGAACGCCCACCAACCAACACCAAAGGGCCAGGAAGAGATCACCGACAAAGCCAGTTAATTGATATAAAAGACCAACAAATCGGTCTCCGCATTTATACCGACGCCGCCCTATACCATGAGGGTGGCACCAACATCACGTTTGCAACCACCGCCTATTACCAAGAGGGTTCACAGCTGCCCGCTACTAGCCACAGAGGTCGAAGGTACTGGTCCGCCACTGAACTCGAGTTAACGACCATCGACGAGGCCCTTCAACATTGCACCAAAGGAACAGATTGTATCATCCACATCTACACTAACAGTCAAGAGGCTATATAACTCTGCAAACCCGTTCTTACAAGACCTCAGTGCAACAGTCCATCAAACAGCGCTTCCGCTACACGCGAGAGACCTCACAAGTTTCGGTACGCATTCATTGGACACCTGGACATCACGCACAAGGAACCGGGAACAGGACGACCCACGAGGCCGCTGGCGCGTACCTAGAGGAAGACCGCCGGCATAGCCTTGGTGTGGACCTGTCCAACTCGGACCACCTCTGTTCTTTCGTGGCCCTCATCATATCGTTTTCTGTCATCACGTAGCTTAAACATGAGCGGAGGAGTTTGTTGTGGGACCTTGGCCCCGATCTTACTCCTCCGATCCCTTCCGGCCTGTCTCGACCTGCCCAAATTCTAACTCGCAAGGTGCGAACCGGTGCAGAGTACACACCGGACATCCTCAGTCAATTGCGCCGAACCACGATCAGCAGCCCCAATTGCCTGCTGACTCCGTATATCTGCAGCACTTGATCTGCACCTGGCCTGGCACGGCTATCCTCCACGCCCCCTACACATCTGCTCCCCACATTCACTTACGAAGACGGGACAGACCCCAATACGAACGCCAAGCGCAAGCTTAGTGCCCTGCTAGTCCATGTCGGAGTCTGGCGCCCTCAGCCTCACCTAACCCACGTCCTTCCGCACTAGGTCTCAGATCATGAGTCAAGGTTTATGAATGAATGAGTGAACGCCAAAACAGTTTCAGATTGCGGTATTCAGCTGACCCGCTTTTTATGGCAGCTCCTGGAGAACTAAGTACTGTGTTCCCTATTCATGCCCCCTTTTACAGCACTATTTTGATCTTACATTACAGTTAATACAGGAGAGAACGCACAGAACGCAAAATTGAAACTCTACACGCGCTCACTCGTAAAGAAGCATTTTGATTGTCCATTACGTTGGCTGCTGGGACTCAATCCGGTTGTCATCGCGCTTTTGCGATAGCCTTGTTATGAACCGCATAGTAGTACTGTTGGTATTTAACTTCTTGTGGATAAAGTCGCGTCACCTCGTGGCTCAAAGAACGACCCAGGATGAAACGAGAGTGAGAACGCAGCTTCAACTATCTACAGGAGGACCCCAAGACTGCAGGACTGCATCATGAAAACAAATTTTTTCTGAAGTAGAAAAACTAAAATGCTCCGCCACGGTGTTGCAGAAAATAAAGAAAAAAAGGCGCGTAGGTGCAGTGGTAAGACGCCCGGCTACTGTGCCGGAGTACCCGTTTTCGATCCCGACCGCCGGCGGCTGCGTTTCGATGGAGGCGGTCTCAGCTGCCGTAGAGGACGGACGTGGTTTCATGCACTCCGCTCTTCGCGCCCGCTCGAGGACCGTTACGCACCGCGTAGGCAGCTCTTCACCTGCCGCAGGGTTTTTGGACAGTGCTCCCGGACTGGCCGAAGCCGATTTGCGTGCAGGTGGGTCATCCACCGACCACTCTAGCGGACTTTTGGATCGCCAGGTGTACGGGAACGCTAGGTTGTGTTAAGCCTAGCGTCCCCCGACGCGTCGCGGCGGCTCCACGCACGCTCGTTCAGCCACAAAGGGTGGAGTACCACGTCGACGGTGAAGATATTTCACCTGAACAGCTCTCGGAAGAGGGCTGGGAATGAGTTCTGGGACACCATGAGAAATACAGCCACATTGGACGCAGGAAATCCGCCCGCGGCCGGAACGCGGGAAGCAGAGATGCCGAGATGGACCCGTCGGAAGTCAACGTGGCCAAAGGCGAGTCCGAAATTTGCTCCGCTGGCAGCAATCCACCTCTTCGCCCTCGCAGGGCAGCCCTTCCCCGCCTTCCGGCAGACTACCACAAAGTAGTCGTAAGGCCAAGAGGCTTCGAGCTTCAGGCTTACAGCCCCCGGGCAGTCCACCAGGCAATCGCCGCATCTGTGAATCTCGACTCTATATTGGTGCTGAAGGAAAATTGTGTTCGAGTGAACCCTTACAACAACACTATCACTGTCGCCACCAAGGATCCCAACCGCATGAGAAGCTATCGCCGCTTGCAGTCCGTCAAACTGGAAGGCAAGGAATTTCCAACTATGGCATATGTTCCGTCACCCGACGAGTCGTCCAGAGGCATTATCTACGGAGCCTATCACCCGGGAGAGACGCCCGATGAAGTACTGGACGCTGTAGTAAGTCGCAACCCGGACTTGCCAATAATTTCTGCACGAAGAATTGGCAAAGCTCGTTCAGTTTTAATTGCATTCGCCGGAAAGCATGTGCCCTATGAACTTTACTACGGTTCAGCATTGTTCCACTGCTATAAATTCCGAGAACGAGTCGAAACATGCCTGAATTGCCGCATAATGGGGCATCGCTTTGACGTCTGCAGCAAGCCGCCGCAGCAGCTGTGTCATAGCTGTGGTGAACAACACCCGCCCCCGAGCCCTGGCCAGCCCCTTCAGTGCACTCCTAAGTGCGTCGTGTGTGGGGGCGCTCATGCAACAGGGCGCAAGAACTGCAAGTACCGCTACGTGGATCAAGTCAAGCCCTCAGCGCCGAAGAATCCGAATTCCACGACGTGAGTCAAGACCAAGGCAACGTCAAAACAAGAACAGTGGACAAGGAGAGCAGTACAGCACCCGTGATCGTTCCAGCTCATTTCCACCTCTCCGCGAAAGGTCGCAGTCCACACCCCGAGGAAGAAGTAACAGCAAGGGACACGAAGACACCAAGCCGGGTAAACAGGTGGGCTGGCGTGCCGGGGTCTCCCAGGAAAAAATCCGGAAGCGGGAAAAAGGTAAAATTGACTCTCCTTTGGATGAAATTCTTCAGGCTATTCGGAACATAAATAAGCGCCTAGATGCTATGGATCAGCGGATAGCAGCCAATCAGGCCACCATTGCAAATTCACTCCCCAATCAGCCTAAATTCTCAACCGGTAACCCGCGTCCTACGACCATGGACGAACAAATCATGGACACTACGGGCAGCAGCAATGCGCTCAAACGCCCTGCTACCTCTGATAGGGAACCCCAAGCAAAAAAGATGTCGGAATCCCCTTCAGACAAGGACCTCCCATCTAATCCTTTAACAATGCAAAAAGTCGATGCCAATTGTAAACGCTACGTCAAAGAGCTTGAAGATAAAGTTGAAATCATGTTTCGAAACTTCCATTCGCAAATCATGAAACGATTAGAATCCATTCTGCCCCTCCACACCTCATCCCCGGCACAGGTTACTCAACCCGCACAGGTTATTCAACCCCCCCCCCCCCCGCCTAATATTACCAACCATTAACCAAAATGGCTCCGCGAAGCCGGGAAATTGAGGTATGGTAGTGGAACCGCAGGGGGTATCGAAACAAAAAAGCCAACACGCAGTTCCATATTCTAGCCCTCCAAAAACCTCCAGACGTTATTGCCCTACAAGAAACAAACGCAATCGTAAAATTACCAGGCTATAAGGTTTTCCAATCTCCGATTGATGAACGCAGAGGGCGACTCCCTGCCACTGCAACTCTCATTCAGAGAAATATGGTAGCGATACAACACAACATAGACGGAACAACAGTACCTCATACACTCATCGAAATCCTTCCGCAGGGTAAGGAAAACATAAGCTGCTTTGTCCTCAATGTATACACCACGCCCAAAGACAAAGGCACCGAGATCCCAGGTTTCTTTCAGAAGGTTGTTAGAGCAGCAGAGAGAGCTCAACTTCTAATCGTCGGTGACTTTAACGCCCAACATACCGCATGGGGATACAGAAAATGCAGTACCAAAGGAACTAAAATTTGGATTGCAGCACAAAACCTTGGCCTCTCTTTTCTCAATGACGCGCAAATTGCCACAAGAATAGGTAATAGTGTCAGTATCGATACATCTCCAGATCTCACGCTGTCTAAAAACATTGGCGATATTCGGTGGTGCAACACGGGTGTCCCACTTGGCAGTGATCATTAGATTATCTCAACCGCTTTCCAAATCCAAGCCAACAAGCCCCCCAAAACGACCATCAAAATTACGGATTGGGACAAATTTCGCAAAATTCGGGAGCAAACCGCTTCAACCGATATCTCTAACCTGGAGAAATGGATCTCTGATCTTACCTCAGATGTAGAACATGCCACTTCATTGGCACCTGCGTCTGCAGAGCAACATACCACGGACAATAAATTACTCCACATGTGGGAAGCGCATGCCAGCCTTCTTAGACGCTGGAAAACACAGCGCAAAAACAGGACACTACGTGTAAAAATTGCTCACTTAGAAAGGAAGATTGAGCAGTACTCTCTTGAATTAGAAAAACAACAGTGGGGCCAAATCTGCGACAGCATGAATGGACAGCTAGGCACCAAAAAGACGTGGCTCCTACTTAGGCATCTTCTAGACCCCAGTAACCCTAAATCGGCTCAAAAAGACCAATTGGTTCGACTTGTACACCAGTATCCGTGTACACAGGACGCACTCATCAATGAACTCCAGCAACAATATGTAAACACCACAGACAATGGACCGCTGCCAGACTACATTGGGTTGGATAATGCGTACCTCGACAGGGACATCGAGGATGCAGAAGTCTGGCAAGCGCTGGGTCAACTGCGCACAGGCACAGCACCTGGAACGAACGGAATAACCAATAAGGTTCTCCGAAATCTGGTCCCTAAGTCGATCCTCGCCCTAACGGAATTCCTTAACCATCATTTGCAATCAGGCACCCTCCCACAAAGCTGGAAACATGCCAAAATTACTTTCATACCTAAACATGGCAAAAAGCTAGCGCTAGAACATTTGAGGCCCATCTCCCTGACCTCTTGCCTGGGAAAACTATTTGAGCACATTATCCTTACTAGGCTCAAGAACTACGTTGAGGACAACGGTCTCCTCCCGGACACAATGATTGGTTTCAGGGCAAACTTATCTACCCAGGATGTTATGATTCGTCTCAAAAAGGGTATAATCGACAGGGACAGAAACAAACATACCAGAGTCGTCCTGGGCCTTGACTTAAACAAGGCCTTTGACAACGTCTCACACAGAATCATCCTTGATAATCTAAGTAGTATTAATCCAGGCATCAGAACAAACAATTATATCAAATCATTTTTGTTTAAACGTACAGCCGTCATAACACTAGGAAACATAACATCCGCCCCAATAACGTTAGGAACACAAGCTACACCGCAAGGCTCGGTCCTTTCCCCATTTCTCTTCAATTTGGCACTCATCCGCCTCCCAGGTATGCTAGCCGAAATTTCAAATTTGCACCACACCTTCTATGCTGATGATATCACCCTCTGGACCAATAAAGGTAACGAGGGCGAAATCGAGGAAACTCTTCAATTGGCAGTTGACCAGGTAGAAAATTACGCCGCACAAGCAGGACTCACTTGCTCACAGTCTAAATCTGAACTCCTCGTCATTCGAGGTAAGGGGAGAGGTAGGCGAGCACATCAAGATTCTATTCCCATTACTGTTAAGGTTAACGGACAACCCATACCGGAAGTCCAGACACTGAGGGTGTTGGGCCTCTTCATCCAGAGTAATGGCAACAATGCGGAGACGATTAACAGGCTTTCTGCCACTACCCATCAGACAATCCGTCTGATTAAACGAATCGCCAACAGGAGAAGGGGCATGAAAGAGAAAGACCTGTGCAGATTAGTGCAGGCATTTGTTATCAGTCGCTTCACCTACTCAGTGCCCTACCTACAGCTTTATGCCGCAGAGAAGACCAAGCTGGAGTGCCTAATCAGACAAGCATTCAAAGCGGCACTAAGGCTTCCTCATTACACATCTACAGAAAAATTTCTTCAACTCGGCATTCACAACACACTCGAGGAACTTTGCGCGGCCCACATCACCACACAGATGGCGCGGCTGACAAAAACTAAAACAGGCAGGACCATTCTCGGCGCACTGGACGCAAATTCAGAGCCAGAAATAGATGAACCGAGAGATCTACCCACACCAATCAGGAAGCGGCTCACCATTAAGCCTCTGCCCAAAAACATGCATCCTATACACCACGAGGGTAGGAGGATGGCCAGGGCTCTGGCTCTTCATAAGACTCATAAGCACCAACCGGGTGTTATCTACGTTGATGCGGCTGAGTATGCAGTTCCAAAAAGAGCATTTGCAGTGGCAGGGGTTACGGGAACACAAGCTACATTCTCGGCCTCCCTGCGTGTACGCACATTCGCAATGACTGAGGAGGCAGCCATCGCTTTAGCCATTACAAATTCAGAGGCAGATATTATCATCAGCGACTCCAAGACTGCCATACACAATTTCGCCCGAGGTAGAATTGCACAATCTACTCTAAATATTCTTAATAAGATTCCCTTCCCAGATAGGGACATTGAACTGATTTGGGTACCGGCACATTCTGGCAACCCTGGAAACGAGGCGGCTCACCAGACAGCCCGAGGTTTAGTCGGCCGGGCGGTGACCAACTCCGCTCTTGGGACAGCCAAAGATAATCTTATATCATTTCATGATTTAACAAACCACTTCCGCCTTGAACGAAGGAAGTTTCCGCCCCCGCACAAGCGTCTAAGCAAAGGACACGAAATTACCTGGAGGAGACTCCAAACAAACTCCTTTCCAAACCCGGTAGTTCTCTCACATATTTTCCCCAGCCAATTTTCTCCCGACTGCACACTGTGCGATGAAAGAGCTACCCTCAACCATATACTCTGGGGATTCAAGGAGTACCCCCCACCTCCAGAATTAGGAGAAATCCTGCATCCAGATGATGGGAGACCCTGCTGCGCAGCTCGGACCCGTGCATACAAGACCGGATCCTCAAGCGTGCCTACGAGGTCGCTAACAGGCTTGACCTGCTGGCCATCTAGTAGGGCAATATAACTCGGCCCGGCCCTATATAACTATCCGTCTAAATAAAGGTTTCTTCTCTCTCTCTCTCGATGGAGGCGAAACGAAATGGCGTCCGTGTGCTGTGCGATATCTGTGCACGTTAAAGATCCCCAGGTGGTCAAAATTGCCCTTCAGCCCTCCACTACGGTTCCTCTTTCTCTCTATCCACTTTCACTCCCACCTTCCTCCCTTCCCTTACGGCGCGGCGCTGTCCAGGTCTCCAGAGAAACAAGTGTGACAGATACTGCGCCTTTTCCTTCCTGTGAAGCTATATTATTATTATTGTTTGTGCACGTTACTAAAAACCCCAGGTGGTCGAAATTCATCCGGAGCCCTCGACTATGGCACCTCTTTCTTTATGCTTTCATTGCCATCTTCCGGCCTCCCCTTATGGCGCGGTTCAGGTATCCACAGAGCAAGTGTTACAGATACTAAGTAGGGTAGCACTGGACCTGAAATCCGGATTTAGCTTTCAGCTCGTATGGCGGCTTCAATTTAGCGAGCCTTGTCGTGTCAAGCTTTCTGGGTACACACTACATTTTGTAAGAGCTCATACCAGGGCACCCAGGCATCATTGCGCATCATGCCCTTATAACTGACGTTTGATAATTGAAATTGGCAGTTGTTAAACTGGGTGACTTTAGCGTACACCTAAACTGAAACGTGTATAAAAACATCTGTATGTTCCGGAAGGCAGAGAAGTTTGACCTTCGCCTCTTTGCGCTTAGCGCCTACAAAAATGCAGTGACAGCTCATAGCCAACAGTCCCAACATTGAGACATGCATTTTCTTTAAATGTCCCTATTTTCAGGGCGCCAGTATGACATTAGACATCTGAAATTGTTTCCAGAAGCTCATTTCCTTCATATCCACAACAGTTCAGAAAACCTACGCTCACGTCTCCGGCATCATACCAGCGAGCTCGAGGTCGGCAGGTAGAAAGGGTGGCGGAGAGGGGCATTGGGGAGTGTTTTCGAAGACAAAGTAGAAAGACACGGTTGTAATTATTGCCGGCGTTATCCTGGCCAGCTCCTCGGCCATAGACAGATCAACTTTACTGCCATCAACATTTAATTGCGCTGCCAGCAGCAACGGTCTTCTGAGAGATGCTTCTAATGTCATAATTACCCACTACCTCATCGCCAGCCTGCTGTTGCCTACATTGACCTGGCATTGATATCGCTCGTCGGTACCATATACTACATTTTTACTCTCCTCGTTGCTGTATCTGCATCTTCGTAGAAGCTCTCTACTGCCATATCATTTTGACTACATGTAAGAGTAATAAACCGAAGGTTTAAACCACCTATTGACCCCCTAACTATATTTGTCTCTCAGGTAAACCTCGAAACGGAATACGTGCCCGCCATTTAGTACAGTGTATGCCAAAATTGGCCTCGTAACATCAATAATCCTTATTGAGCCCGTTAATACCCGCTTGTTCTTTTAAAAACACTGCTCAACTTCCCCTACAAACTAGGGTTCTTGCGTTAAACGTTTCCAAGGTCAGTGCCCAGTGGCGCCCTGTCAGGGGCGACAGATTCTTAGCACCCTTTGCTGCGTCATAGGTGTGATCACCGTTGCAGTCAGTGGCACTGGTGCTCTTACCAACTGACCTAAATCGACGGAGATTAGTTCGTAAAAGCATCGGAGGCGACATGTCGTGGGTTCAATTGCCGTCATCAGTGCGTTGCGTTTGTTTCTCTTTTGTAATGAATTGTGGTTCTCCCTCAGTATATGAAATCACTAATTCAGATTAATAACAAAATATAAAGCTAAAAAACATCCCCTACACCTTTCATAACCTCTCCGTCTGTTGGCTTCTTTACTCGAAATTACAAATGCAATTCATGTTTTTTTCTCTCACAGAAGAATAAACAGCCGTGGACTGCCTAACGAGGGTCCAACAGTATAATATTGGAGTCCTACTGTGTAATGTGAGGATGTATATTGTAATAGTCAGCCATGAGAGATTACAGTACATTCTACTACCCACCAGCGAAAGGTTTGAGGCGTGCCTCAATTCACGTGCTAGGTGGATATGAAAAGCGTTCCAAGTAGTGCAACCATTTGCAGGCAGCCCAGTATGAGAACCCCTGACTTAGACCATGGGAACGTTGCGAATAAAATCAGTCGCAGTGTAATATGCCCATTATGCACTGATTTCCTAAAGATCAGTCCAGTTTCCCAACTGCTGTGAAAATGTTTCACTCACAACCCTCCAATTAGCCAGTGTTACACCAGCTGAAGTCGCCAGCCAAGTTCCTAACCTCGCCTTTTGACCCGGCTCCCTGTCGGACGTATATTTTGAACAAAGAGTATATCACTCAAATACTCTTTGTTGAAAATATACGCCCGCCAGGAAATCACGCCAGGAGGCGAGGTTAGGGAATTCGGTGGCGACTTCAGCTGGTGTAAGACTGGCTAATTGGGCATTACAAACTATATGTATGATCAGACGAATTGCTCAAAAAATGGGTGGCGCTCGCTCAGATGTTGCAAGACAGTTGGTGAGGGCAATTATTCAACCGCGCCTTGTTTATAAGACCCAATTTCAGTATTTGACCAGGCACAATGGGAACGCCTTGACGCCATCAACCGAGAGGCAATGAGGGTCATCACCTGCCTCCCTCGCATCACACCAATCGTGGCACTCTAAGAAAACGCGCAGCTAAGCAGAAAATAAGAATTGGTGCAGCATCGACGTGATGCACGCAGACTTAAGGGCACCCTCTCTCACGCAACGTTCGCTCTGACGGCTTACGGTTCGTCACAATCACTTCTACCCCCGCCGCTGCCAGTTCTTCCTCCTTGGCATTTTGTACAGCTGAGCGATAACAAGCCAACTGATTCAGGACTGCCTAGAACACAGGGAAAAATGCCGTCACTTCACGAGCGAATTATAGAACAAGACGCCCGCTTGCCACAGGGATCCATTATAATTTACGTCGACGCGTGCATCCAATCATGCGAAGTGACAACTGCAGTTCACTGCTCTAGCAAGTCTTCACTGAAAAGGACATCAAAGTTTCAATTACCGGAACCTCCATCTTCTTTTTGTGCGCAACTGCTTGCAGTGCAAGAGGCGATTCGCTCTGTGACCGTCATTCCCATGCCTCCCACAGCCCGTTTCGTCATACACACTTATGCCCTTCGGGTGACAAAGCCAGTTAGACTCGTTAGTGGTAGCACAGAAATCTGGCAAAACATACACAATCTAGCGGCATGCATACCACAGCCAATTCGCATTGAACAGACTCCAAGTGACCTTTTATGGGCTCAAAGTCAGGCAGATTCTACGTCCCGCCTTTCACCCGTAACCTCGACATCGCCGAACCTCATAAAATTTGACAATGCTACTCTACTTTTATCAAGAAAGGAACACCTCCGACGCCGTACCCGTGCACTTATACCTCGGTGTACGGTAAGCATCCCGCGTGGTCTAACACGTGCACAGGAGGTGGCACTTCGGAGGATTTGAGTTGGGGTGGCCATAACACTGGCAGTGATCAGAAAGTGGCCTCAATTTCGACGTTGGTATCCACACCTTGGATTCCCCGTCTGCAAATCCTGAAATACAGAAGCTGACATCCATCACCTGCTGTGGGAATGTCCAGCGCTCAAGCCAACGCTTATCCGGCATCTGGTGGCAGCTGGCCTCTCTCCCCATAATCTGCAGTCATACGCGGCTTGGACGCAAGAACACATCATCGTTCACTCCTCGACTTCATTGCATCAGCCAACCTTTACTCATTTATTTGATCACACCCTTCATCCTTCATAGCATTTTTGTGCCCTGAGGCAATAAACATCGCAAACAAAATATCACCGCAATCTTCAAAGCAAACTACGGGTCATCTGCTCTCTTTAATACACTGCCTGCATAATTCCATTGCTTCTTCTTGACTTCACACAAGATAAAACGTATTAGGAAATGCAAGACTTGACACATTACATAGTCATCGCCGCCACGAAACAGAAAGTGCGATCTCTTGTACGAAGAAATAACCTTCATAAACGTAAAAAGAGAAAAAGAAAACGCAGGCAGCATACTATAATTACTATACTTATTGCTAGAAACATTACCACTTCATTGAAATTGCTACCAACATAATATAGCTATAACATTTAGCACTTCAAGGTGAATATATTTAATTATATGTTTTTTTTTTCTTTTTTGAATGCTTAAAAGCGAGGTCAGTTGATGGCGAGCAACGAGATTGCAATATCGTTTAAACATTTCTGTAAGGCAAATTAAATCTGGACCGAGGCAAGTTGTCTAGCTTTATGAAAATGCTGCCGGAATGGTCGACTGAAATTTTTCGTGTCGATGTTTGTTGAGCCACACAGCATTCGCTGCAAATTTTGGGCCAAGGAATATACGAACGTTATTTAGTAACTAAATGTAAAAAGCGAAAGGCTTTTTTTCCTGGTCTTATTTCGCCTATGACGGCATAGATGATAATCATACAATTAAGGGAATAGTGGCTTGTTCTGCGTTTTCCTAAATGTTGCAGTTATTGCGCCTAGAGTGTATCACAAAATATAGCTAAGAGGGGTGAGCGTGCCAACAGCGGGAGTATCTACAGCATTAGCATGTGTCCTCAACAATTTGCTATTAAACGCAAATATGGATACCACAGAAGCCACTGATAACGATAGATACGTGTTTTTCCCTTTTTTTGGCCAAATAAACTTGTTTAGCAATTACATCTCCTTAGAGCTAGTACGTTTTAACCAGTGAACGTTCCCGACAAAGCGTTACATATCGATTTCTGTCAGCGAGTACGCTAAACATCGCTGAATGATCCGTACTTGTAGAGCAATAGAACAGGAGAGTCTCGTTCATTTCCTGTTGGTTTCGCGAACGTTCAGCAGAAAAAAAAAAAGGAAATATAGGGTCCCGAGCACTATCAGATGTATTGTCCTGGCCGTCATGTAGGTTTCTAGGAGGAAACAAAACAAAAGCTCTGCTCTCGAGGCCTAGTACATATTCTTGTGAAATTTAGTTTTTTTTAACCTACAGCCCGCAAGCGTACCTGAATGATACCGAATATTATGTGGTATTACTTTTTCTCTGCTGAATACAGGTCTGCTGGGAGTGCTGCGGTGGTGATGCAGCTGGACCTGAATTGAGCAAAGCCTGAGCCTGGCGTCGTCCAACGAACGCAACAGTTGAGTCGCTCTTTTTTTATTGTTGAATCATAATGCCTTTCGCAACACATGCACTACTCGTGCATCTTATTTTAGATTGCTGTTGCCACATGTGATGAACAGGAAACTGCGTAAAAGGAAGGGATGCTTTCGGTGGACCAAGCCTGTCCTTCTGTTCAAGCGCACCGTCAGTTGCCCGTATAGAGTTTTGTACACGAGTAATTTTTTTGCGGTAGAGTGCCGCTTGACCTAAATCTTCGTTCGATAGGTTTGAGTACCGCGAGAGCTTGAACTTTTGAATTGCGCTATAAGATATTTGCTGCTGGCTCGCCTAGTGCGGAATATCGTTACTTATGGTTATTGCTTTAGTCCACATTTATTCCATAACTGACACATGAAAGCGCTTCGTTAGCCTCGCAGTTGTGCCAAGAGGCTCGATTGAAAAATTGTACCGCCTATAACGAAGAAAACAAAAGAAAAGCTAGATACTTTTGCCTCCAAATTCGAGCGCGTCTGGGTGGTACACGTTATCTTCAGAGCATCACAGACACTTCCTGTCGTCTGCGAAGAGCATGGATGCGGCCGATGGGATCGTGTTCTCCGTGCTGACAGCTGTCGGATACATCGTTGGACTGTACTTTTCCTTCGGCCGCAGGCGAAACCAGGTACGTTGGTATTGATATTATAGATAAGACAAACCGGAATAACTAGAATTAGCAGCATGTGCAAGCTTCCAGGCTATCAAGTAATTGTTTTAATATGCAGACAATCTTCGATATGTCGAACACTCAGAATATATCCTTGAAACTCCCGTGCCAAGGTGTAAGACCGATACTTGCGTTCATCGAATTCTAATTCGATGGGGCCTTCAATAGTGTGAACTGCGCGCAGTGCGCCTGCAAGGAGCATTTTTGTAATGGCGCACCCACGGTAAATTTTCGCGCCCATTGATAAGTCTGCTGGGGACCGTGGGCAGCGGCTGTTGTTGTGGCTGTAGGAAGAAAGAAAAGAAAGTGCACGTGCTTGCTACTGGCTCTGTAGCTGAGCCCCCTCTGCTGCCTCGTGAAGACAGAAGGGAGAAAGTAGAGGAAAAAGAAAAAGGAGCGAGGGAGAAAGACGCGCGCCACAAGAGCCGTCGTCCACCACCTAAGCGGTGGCGGGGGCAATGTCGGCCTACAACAGATAAAAAATTTGCTGGCTGGATAGCCCCCGCCGCAAGCAGTGTTGACCTACCGTGCCAACCAGGTAGGGCCAGGAACAGCCAACCTTCTCATCCGCAGCGGCTGACAACGCTTTACAGCGGCAGGAAACGCTAACGCTGTAAAGCCACTTAGCGAGATGCGTCAAATCTGCTTTAAAGTGCCATTGGGCCTTGCATGTTTTTGAACGTGACACTGCTGTCATGCAGAGACGATAGCGTCAGGTGCTCAAGGTACTATGCAGTGAAGCCAGCCGTGCTGACCGAAGGCTTGCCGCGGCTCACGCGTGGTCTCCTTTGCGGTTAAAGGGGACGAAGAAATAAGCTTCAGAGTGTGACCCTATTTTACCTTAGTTATTTTTGCGTTTGTTGTGTCCTAGTAAGAGAGTTAGACCTTTTATGATCAGCGCTCGCTTTTCTCCAGACACCGTTTGCAGCAGCTCTTATGTCAACCTTAAGCCCAAAGGCACATGTGCCACGAGGCGCGAAATGCAACTGCATGGGGTGAGTAGCACAATCTGAGACGAACTTATTTCTGACTAATATATTTTTGGAGGACGTGCTTCATTCCACGGTTTTTCAAATAGAGGTGCCCCAAACACACCCCCTTTTTGATGAATGGCGCGTTCGGGCGTCTATTTGGTCGAAGAGAAGAGAATCGCTTCAAGAAACGCGCCGTCAACATGGGTACACCGCATTCAAGCTTCTGGATTACAAAGGAGCTCATATGGTGGTATGTTGTGTATATCGAATTATCAATATATGGAGCTGTTTAAATATCTCCTTGGAGTTCGATATATCTCTCACCAACTGTAAATACACTGCCCCACGTGTTCCGTGTAGAACCTGAATTCGATAACAACCGAAATGTCTAAAATTAGAAGAGTAGCGCCTCAATAGAATAAATAGCGGGAAGATTACAACAAAAATTGGAGCATGGGAGAGCAAGGTAACATGTTACGAAGAATATAAGCAAAATGTATACCTGACTGCAAATCACTCGGCATTATACACGGATATACTTTATTTCAATGGCGCCGCGTGTATACGCTGATTGGAACAGCAAAATTGTAGAGCGCACTTTGGGCGACTAAAGTACGATGAAGCCAAAATTATTATAGTGCGGCTGTCCACAGAGTACAAGTGAAGCAGTTACCGCGCCTTTCTCTTCCTATAAATCAATCAATCAGGGATTATAGCGCGGTGGATCGTAGCCCTCTACTACGGCACCTCTGTTCATTCCCTTCTTTTACTCTGACATTCCTCCCTTCCTTCAAGCCGCAGTACATGTGTCCGCGCAGAATTGTGAGAGATACTGCGCTTTCACACCCTGCAAATCAATTTAAAACGCCGCAGATGCCAACTGTACTAACTCCTCCTAAACATCAGAGACTGCTTTTGTTTGCTGTGTGGTAAGGCGATTTACTAAGCGGCAAATAAATGAAAGGCGCCGCACAGACGCCTGGATCGGATGCCCGGTTGGATCAGCTTCATATATGCATGAATCTCCTAGTGACGTCATGACCTGTCGTGATGGTACAGCTCTTCGTGGTAATGTACTTCGACTTTGTCCCATTGTGCGGATAAATCTTCGGACATCTATAACATGTTGTGGGCTTGCCCATACAACCCATCTATTCCTCCTGACCACAATCCCACTCGGGAGGACTGGGAGGCGACCCTGCTCGGCTGCTATGACCTGCAGGCCCAAAAGGCATTGGTCGAGCGCGCCCGGGCAGCGGCCGACGCCACTGGGGTCCCGCACTAGGGACCCCACCTAGTATCTGTAAGGGCTGGATCTTCAAAGATCCGTTTCATGCATACCTCCATCCTTTTCAAATCATTAAAAGTTTGTCACCAACAGTATCATTTTCATTGTTAACAGGAAATAAAAAAAAAAGGGGGCATGGCGCAGGTGTTCAAGTGTTTTTTTTGGGCATCCAAGGGATGTAGTTTCTATTCCTGCTAGAGACAAGGTTTATTAACTTATATTTAATTCTCGCTCTCGAAAGCGTGATATCTCTGCTGACAACCTGCTGCTGACAACCTTTTGTCGACAACAATTAGGCATTAAAGGCTTTCGCCTCAAATACCAAACGTCAAACTTGCCTGAAACGTCTTCAGTATTCAGTTCATCAATATGTAGGCGGAATGAAAAATGACTACGCTTTTGCATTTCATTCTATAAATGCGTTTTATCGCCGTAAATTGTTCAGGTAAACCAAATATTCAGTACGCACGGAATTAGATAATAACCTAATTTTAAATGCAGTCGCCATGGTGAGCTTTGAGCCCATTGCAATTTTAACATTAGTACATAGGTCACGAGCGCGCATTACCGTTATTACAGAGGTTATTTATGTACGTGTTAGTAAGTGACTAACATGTATCGTGCAGTAACTACAGTTACTACGAGATATAAGGAACAACTTACTACAGATGCAGTAGCTACAAAAAAAAAACTGAGAAATCGGCTTGCCTGTTCTACTTTGAATTATTGCTTTTGCGACTTCTCGACAAAATAATTGCCCACACTCTCAATCGTAAAAGAGTATGTAAGAGTATAACCATGAGACCTTATTTTACAATAATTTATTTACCTTATAGACCCAACAGCGGAATTACCCCCATGGGGAGAGAATTAGGGAGAACATATTACACCTGAAAAAGCAAAGAAGGGCAGACACCGATGAAATATAAAGTTATGAAATTTGCTTGCAGCAAGAAGGTGATTTTTGTTTCGCAAATAAAATATTTGTGGAGTTCCTACCCTGAAAAATAAATCGTCACGACTAATAAGTTACGTCGAAAGAACGCTTGGCAATGACCCAGGCCATGATGTTCACAAAGCTAGTGGGACAGGAACCCTTAGCTATTCCATGTGGTCTTATCAGCAGCAGACGCCGAGAGAAGAAAGCGGAGGAGCGTCGGCTATCCTGGAAGCCTTCTTGGGTGGACGCAGTCTACCCCCAGCTGCCCTGGCCATCTCTGTGGTGGCGTCCGTGGCAACCGCCGTGGGCGTGGTGAGCTTCGTGGGCCATTACTACGCCTACGGCTTCCACGTGACCTGGGTCTTCGCCGGCATTCCTTTGGCGGGTGTCACGGCAGCTTTTGCGTTGGTCCCACTGCTTTACAACCTGCGGGTGGCTTCCATATTCCAGGTGGGCTTTGGAATAGGAACAAACTCGTGTATTAAAGGAATGTACAGGGTCCTATGCCGTCACAGGACATGGGAACCAGATATGTTTGCTGCTGCCTTCGATTACATGGATGAAGACTGAAAGCTGACGTTTTGGTGTTGTTTCTTTCGTTGGTAGTTCCCATAACTAGCTTTCTGGACATTGCATTGGATTCTACTCAGTTTTGTTGGTTCAGTGGTGAATGAGCTCGAATGCTGATCCCAAGAACGCGGGTTCAATGCCGGTGGTAGCGGTTATGCTTTGACCGCTGTCAAACGCAAGATTTGGTTTAGCGTTGGGATATTTTTGCGTGGGGAAGGAGCTCGACTGCTGGTACCAAAGACGCGGGTTGAATGCCGATAGTAGCGGGTAATCTTTGAGCACGGTCAAATGGAAGATTCCCAGTCGAAAAAAACTACAGAACTGTGTCAAAAATACGACAAAATATCCTGTAGTACTGTCGTAACTATCAGATTTTTCTGCAGTTCTGTAGTACTTTTCCGTAGTTTTTCTGTAGTATATTTCTGTTGTCTGTTGTTCTGTACCACTTTTCTGTGGTAACTACAGAAATTTCTGATGTTACTACAGAACGTTCTGTTGTCGCAACAGGTTTCCCGTCAAAAACCGCACAGAAATTCTGTCGTAACATCAGAAAATGTTCTGTAGTTGTTTCCTACTGGGTTTGGTTGCGTGTTGGGATATTTGTGCGTGGTAAAATACCTCACAAAGTCGAATGTTAAAAATAGATCCTTTGAAGTGAGCCTGAAAGTTGATGCCTGTTTGGAACGTAATAGTAAATTATAAACTAAGCACTGTTTCGATGCAGCAGTATAGTGTTATGAGACAGTGTTAATAATGTATTAACTTACATATCGGGAATCCATAAGATTCCACTTCGCAGCGCAAATTTGCTTGCAGTATAAATCTAGTGCTCGCACCGAACAGTAACGTCCACTACAGAAACCCAGCAAGAGCTGATTTGGAAACTATTTTCGTAAAACTAGATACTTGAGCCACCATGTTATGTGCATATTTTATAGAGGATATTAAGATATCCCGACCCGTAGTAAAATCTCCCTGTGAAAGCTGGGCTTGCGTTTGCACACAGTATTTTGAAGTGCATAGAAAAACAAAGCGGTACGTTTCTGATATAATGGGCAAAATAAAAGCATCGCGAGGGATGATTCGTCGATATATTTAAAGTCTTGGTGTCATTAGCATTTATCGGTGCTCTAGCTTGGTTTAGAAGCGATATATACTCAGAAGCAATGTTTATCACTTCTTAGGTATGCTTTACTTCGTTTAGGGTTGCTTTTCCCCGTCTTGCCATGTTTAGCTACGTTTTGCTTGGTTTACATACCACATTCTCAACGAAGGCCAAAATAAAGTCTAATGCAAGTCGGTCAGAGGAAGCGAGGACAAATGATATGATGGGCTACGAGTCGAAGCGTGAACGGCCGGTCCCTAGAACTTTAAGAACCAGACTTAAAAGATAACGGAGGCTACAAAAATGGCCGAGTGGTCACACGCAGTGCCCACGAAAGCTGATCAATTTCCATCGGCATCGAATGAAAAGCGACTGGTGAGGAGTTCCTTTTTTTTTAGTTGTAGCTCGACGGAGGTTTCAAAGCCACTTCTGCAAAATAAAAGGACGCTAGTAGCAATGCATCTGCATTGCACTTTTGTCCGCTTCTGCATTACACTTGTGTTCACAACACACCTTAGAGTTGAAAACGTCCGCTTGTTCCGAATAGCTGGGTGTTCTCAATCTTATCAAAGAGAAACAAACCCCAGTAAAATATTTTTTTGTTTACCTCGCGAGCTCCTCTCGAGAAAGTTACGCGCCAGGCTATAAACAGGCCCACAAGGAAGCAGCAAGACGTACATACGCAGGACAAGCACGCACACACAACTATGGTTTATTTACAACAGGGTTACCATTAAAACAGTCCACGCGCATTTCCTGAGAAAAATAAATCTCGCAATCTCGTTGCACAGGCAGTGTATACGCGTATACGTTCCTTTATTAGTTTTATTTCATGAGTTGTCAGCGTAACTGAAGATGTGCTTACGCACTTGTCTTCTCTGCCTTCCCATATCGGAAACGCTTCTATTATTTTGGTTTCTCTTCTTTCTTTTCAACGGCCTTCGGTTGTGGCTCCTTAAAATTCTGGCGTGCGTTTGCGTTTTGCGCAATGGGGATCAAGCTTTTCAGGTTTAGTGATTTTACCAATATCACTACAGTTTTCCTTTACCTCGTGTTCAAACAGCTGACGGTCTGGCATATATACTCGTACCACACGACAAGGAAATGTTATACATGATGCCAATATAACATGTAAATATGTTTCTCGGTGTTGACTCTGTCTTTCCGATCTTCACTCATTTTATGGCAGAGGCTCATTACCTTTTTCGGAGCGATGAACACGAGGTGAACATTCTATCTACTATCTACTTTCTTTAAAGCTTGGGATATATTTTGTGCATACGGAATGATGACCACTTGGGTACCTTGCCCTAAATTTTTTTCCGCACCTTCTTGCTGTCACTATAAGTTTGTAGATGCAGCTGAACATGACACCGATGCTTACGGTGAAACCTCACAAGGAAGTGAAACTGTTCCTGGCCATGATTGACGACAGAGGCACTTGGCAGAGAGGGGTTTGCACGCTTTTTAAGACGGCACCTTTCACGTTTGCAGCTGGATGACCCGTTTAAGATTTAGGACTTCGTAAATGTCACTGTTTTCCCGAAAGAAGGCCCCCGGGGTTGCCTGTGTGTCTGTTGATGTTAAATATATACACTTTAGTATACCGGTCGCGGCAGCCTTAACTGCTGTAGAAGAATGTATGGATCAGTTTAGAACAGTTAGGTTCTAGAACAAATCCCGTATTAGTATCTCAGGTTTCCTACAATTGCTAGAAACAAAACTTGAGTTGAATGGTTGTAAAATGGTTAAGCTATCATTCCGCACACACTAAACTAGTGAAAAAAAAATCAAGCATCCAATAGTTTATAGCATTTCATTAAGAAATCATGTTTTTATTAAGGGGAGCATGTACCAACAGGACAACTTGATAGGCTAAAGGCAAATGGATACCGTGACCAGCTTTTATCTTAGTTGCGAAAAAGCACCTACAAACTTCGAGTAACAGCAAAAGGATACGGAAAACGAATTTAGGTTAAGCTACTTATGATGTCATCATTCCGTATGTACACAATGTATCCTACGCTTTAATGAAAGTAGCAAGTAGACATAACGTTCATCTCTTGTTAGCGCTCCGAAAAAGGTAATGAGTCTCTGCTACAAAATGAGTCAAGATCTGAAAGATAGAGTCAACACGTGCGAAATTGCGCACAAAGATTTTTTGATTGTGATAATCGTATTCTGTGTAACATTCCCTTGTATGGAATGAGTTATAGAGGCCACACCGGCAGGTGTTTGAACACAAGGTTAAAAGAACGATGTAACGATATTGTCACGTAGTGGTGACGAGGTCGACGACACAAATGAAGGGTCGATGATTGCATTGAAGAAACTCTTTATTTGGGCTGACTTGCGCCCGCAAAAGAACTAAGCAACTCGGCGGCGGCGATAGCAACAAACGCGCTCGTCGGTCGTCGGACAAGGAATGCCCATCACACTCGTCAACGCTCAATTTAAAGGGTGCACAGAACAATCTAGATAACGTCGCAAACAGCTACCTGCACGGGCTGGAACATTGTGGAAAGACACCCGAGTGGCCGGAACCTTCGAGACAGATCTCGGTGCATCTTGCGCTACAACGAAACTGATAAAGGTGTGACTCGCGACATCGAGCAATAAGAAACAAAGAATACAGAACTGATACGCGATCCGGAATCAGAGTGCTAAGCCTGTATGCCGCCGGCTGTTAAAAAACAACAAATACTGTTTGAAGGTTTCGCGACATTACTCCCCCCTTAAAAAGACATCGCCTTGATGTTCCAAAACAAAGGAACTTAAACATAAACACTGCCACGGATTCTTTAACGCGCGTAATATGGCTTCAGTCGTACAACATGTACAATTTCTGGGCGTGCGCGTCGCCGTTGTGATGCTGACGTTCCGTCGGGAATGACTTCATAGTCCAGTGGTCCGACGCGGCGAATGATTTTGTATGGCCCAAAGTATCGACGCAACAACTTTTCACTTAATCCGCTACGGCGAATTGGTGTCCAAACCCACACTTGGTCTCCTGGATTGTACTCTGCGTGGCGTCGTCGTAAATTGTATCGTCGTCTGTCGGTGCGCTGTTGGTCTTTAATACGCAGCCGTGCAAGTCGTCGGGCTTCATCCGCACGCTGCAGGTAGGCGGCGACGTCAAGGTTGTCTTCGCTGGTTACGTGCGGCAGCGTTGCGTCGAGCGTCGTCGTGGGCTCCCTACCGTACAAAAGCTTAAACGGGGTCGCTCTGGTAGTCCCCTGGACTGCCGTGTTATACTCGAAGATCACGTACGGCAAGATGGTGTCCCAGGTCTTGTGTTCAGCGTCGACGTACATAGCGATCATGTCCGCGATCGTTTTGTTCAGGCGCTCCGTGAGGCCATTGGTCTGGGGATGGTACGCAGTTGTTCGTCGATGGCTTGTGTGACTGTATTCCAGGATGGCTTGCGTCACCTCTGCCGTAAACGCCGTTCCCCAGTCCGTGATGAGCACTTCTGGGGCGCCGTGTCGCAAGAGAATTTGTTCGACAAAAAATTTGACGACTTCTGCCGCGGTACCATTTGGTAGTGCTCTTGCTTCGGCGTAACGGGTAAGGTAGTCAGTGGCCACGATGATCCACTTGTTACCCATAGACGAAGATGGAAAGGGGCCGAGGAGATCCATCCCAATTTGCTGAAAGGGCAGGATTGGGGGCGGAATCGGGTTTAGTAGTCCTGCTGGTCTGATCGGTGGCGTCTTGCGTCGTTGGCACTCACGACACGTCTTCACGTAGTGGGCAACTTCGGCAGGCAGTCGCGGCCAGTAATACTTCTCTTGGATTCGACGCAATGTGCGCGCAAATCCGAGGTGGCCTGCTGTGGGCTCATCGTGCAACGCCTGCAGAATTTCTTGCCGAAGGGTTTTAGGCACTACGAGAAGCTGCGCGGTCTTGTTGGGTGCGAAGTTCTTCACGAGGAGGCCATTGCTTAACGTGAAGGATGATAAATGTCGCCTGAACACACCAGGAGAGGAAGCGGTCTTTCCTTCCAAGTAATCGGCTAGCGCTTTCAGCTCAGGGTCTGATCGCTGTTGTTCTGCGAAACTGCTGGCACTTACCGGTCTCAAAAAGGCGTCGTCGTCATCGTCCTTCGGGGGAGCATCGACGGGAGCGCGGGATAAGCAGTCTGCGTCGGAATGCTTTCTGCCCGACTTATAGACTACAGTCATGTGAAATTCTTGAAGTCGTAGGCTCCATCTGGCAAGGCGGCATGAAGGATCTTTCAAATTAACCAGCCAGCAGAGCGCGTGATGGTCGCTTACCACCTTGAATGGTCGGCCGTATAGGTATGGACGAAACTTAGAAGTGGCCCAGATGATTGCAAGGCACTCCTTCTCGGTCGTCGAGTAATTGACTTCGGCTTTTGTGAGTGACCTGCTAGCGTAGGCGATTACTTTCTCCTGTCCGGCACTCTTCTGCACGAGAACGGCTCCTAGGCCCACACTGCTCGCGTCGGTGTGAATTTCGGTCTTGGCGTTTTCATCAAAGTGGCCAAGTACGGGAGGGCATTGCAGGCGGCGCTTGAGTTCGTCGAAGGCTTCTCCTTGCGGTGCTTCCCATTTAAAAGGTACGTCAGCCTTTGTAAGCTGCGTCAGCGGTTCGGCGATCCGCGAAAAGTTTCTGACAAATCGTCGATAATAAGCGCACAGCCCAAGGAATCGGCGCACAGCTTTCTTGTCGGCAGGCGGTGGGAATTGTGCGATTGCAGCTGTTTTCTCCGGGTCTGGGCGAATACCGTCCTTGCTAACGATGTGACCTAGGGACCGGAGTTCTTCGTAGACGAAGTGACACTTCTTTGCTTTTAGCGTTATTCCCGAGGACTTGATGGCTTCCAACGCTGTCTGTAGTCGTTTTAGGTGGTCTTCAAAGTTTGACGAGAAGACAACAACGTCGTCCAAATATACCAAACAAATTTGCCACTTCAACCCTGCCAGGACTGTGTCCATTACTCGTTGAAACCTGGCTGGTGCGGAGCAGAGGCCAAATTGCATCACCTTGAACTCATAAAGGCCGTCCGGTGTGATGAATGCAGTCTTCTCGCGATCTCTTTCGTCGACCTCAATTTGCCAATATCCGCTCTTCAGGTCCATCGATGAGAAGTACCTTGCATTGCAGAGTCGGTCGAGAGTGTCGTCGATGCGGGGAAGCGGGTAGACATCCTTCTTCGTTATGCTATTCAAGCGGCGGTAATCAACGCAGAAGCGAAGTGTGCTGTCTTTCTTCTTGACCAAAACGACTGGTGCCGCCCAGGGGCTGTTCGATGGCTGGATTACGTCATCGCGCAGAATTTCCTCAACATGATCGCGAATGGCCTGCCGTTCTCGGGGCGATACACGATAAGGGCTTTGGCGCAGAGGTCGGGCGTGTTCGTCCGTTATAATGCGGTGCTTGGCCAGTGGTGTTTGTCGTACCTTCGATGATGACGAGAAGCACTCCCCGTAGCTTCGAAGAAGACTGAGAATAAGGTCTTTCCTGCTGTGGGTCAATGCCGGGTTGATGTCAAATTTGGGCTGACGGAATTGGTCCGGTGCGTCTTCCAGTGTTTGGTCGTGGAGGGCGAATACATCTTTGAGGTCGGCTAATTCGTCGAGAAAAGCGATCGTCGTGCCCTTGTTGAGATGCCGGTATTCTTCGGTGAAGTTTGTTACCAGCACCTGAGCTTGACCTCTCCGGAATTTCGCAATGCCTCTTGCGATGCCGACACCTCGTTCTAAGAGCAATTGGATATTTCCTTCGACGATGCCTTCAGCGGTTTCGATGTTTGCGCTACCTACGCAGACTGCGATGCTTGATCGGGGTGGGACGGTCAATTCTTCATCGAGGACGTTTAGAGCGATGTGTTGCATCGACGTCGTCGTAGCAGGAATGGCTTTGTCTGCAGAGAGCTTGATGAGCTTGGATCGCAGGTCGATGATAGCCCTATGTTCATTTAGGAAGTCTATACCTAAAATCACGTCGCGGGAGCACTGCTGCAAGACCACAAAGCTGGTGGCGTAAGTACGCCCATTTACGGTCATTCTTGCAGTGCATCGTCCCGATGGAGTAATCAGGTTGCCACCTGCGGTGCGAATCAGCGGGCCATCCCAAGCAGTGGTAACTTTTTTGAGCTGAGAGGCTAACGGTCCACTAATGACTGAATAGTCAGCTCCGGTGTCTACTAGGGCAGTGACTCTGCGACCGTCGATATCAAATTCAAGGTCACTTGTTCGCGTCCTCGCATTGCACGTGGGCCTTAGTGTCCGATCTCGGCTCCGTCGTTTCTTCAGGTGATGGCCGGGGCATATCGTTGTTACTTCGCTGGGCGGCGGTGTCTGCTTGCAGTCTAGTCGTGTTGTCGTTGATGACGTCGTGTGGAGCGGCAGTGAAATGGCTGCGTCGTCGTTAGTTGTCGTCCGCGGCGGAGGATGTTCGTCTTTTCGCCGTTGAGCAACCTCACCTCCAAAGGTTGCTCTGTTTAGTTTCCCCTGCGCGGGCTTGGGGACCTTCCGCGCATACTCTCATCATAGGTACGGCCTGGCGACACAAAGCGGGCCCTGTACAGCGATGGAGATGTGAACCGACGGCTTGGTGGCGCAATCTCACCGCTACGCAGGTAGTTGTCAATTTCTTGTGGTCGTTCACCTGGGCGTGGTTGTGGAGCGTCGACTGCAAATCCCCGGAGACCGATTCGTCGGTGCGGGCAGTGGCGCAGAATGTGGCCGGCCTCACTGCAGTGGAAGCATAATGGCCGGTTGTTAGCAGTCCTCCAGGCGTAGCACTTCCTGGGGATTGGAGGTCGTTGGTCGGATGGGTGGGCGGGGGCCAACGGGCGGCTTTCAAGAACAGGGCGGTACCGTCGAGGGTCTGGAAGTTAACTTCGAGGTGCAGAACGACTTGCTGCAGCGGATAGTTCATAGTTGCTGCTTTTTGCACTGGAGCAGTCGAAGCCGTTGCCTGAGGAACCCTCAGTGCCTGCTTGACTTCTTCACGAACGACGTCCACGAGCTTCGCCACCTGGGGTTGTTTGGATGATGGTAGCAATCAGCGGAGCTCCTCTCGCACGATCGTCTGGATAAGATCCAAAGGGCTCTGTCCGCACTCAGAAGCTCTGATGTAGGAGCTTGCGTAGACCGGTTCGAGAGGTCGTTCGTAGTTGTGCAGCCAGGTGTCCAATATCTTCTCGATGGTTGACGCTTCGACTTCAAATTCCGCTATGGTTGTTGGCGGATTCCACACAAGCCCTGCAAAAAGACTCTTTAACCCTTCGCATTAAAAAAGTTCACTCTCTCTCCTTCGGTCATGTTAGAGTCGGCGCGGCGAAAGAGGAGTTTTATCGCCTCAACGTATGCCAGGACAGCGTCGTTAGGGAGTTGAAGTCTTGATTGAAGGAGAGCCTGGGCTCTTTCTTTTCGGACGACACTTGCAAAGGCAGTCAAAAACTCATTTTTGAAAATCGCCCAATCGTTCACAGCGGCCGTATGATTTTCGAACCATATTCTGGCAGATCCTTCAAGAAAAAAGTAGACTTGCCTGAGCTTCGTTTCGTTGTTTCAGGCGTTAAAAGTTGCCACGCGTTCGGACAGGTCAAGCTATTCTTCTGCATCCTCGTCCGGTCGTCCATAAAAACAGGGGGCTTACCTGTTTAACGAAAACAACCGGGGCTTTAGGCTTTGCCATTGTCAGCGTTGATGCCTTCCGAGATCGAATTGGGTCCGACATCAGACCATGTTCGGGTTGGGAGCCCTTTATGCCAGCGGCTGGCTTAAGTAGCAACAGGAATATGACTGTTGGCTTGGCTTGAAAGGGTAAACCTGGACTCGAAGAGCAGCATCTCCATTAGATATCACGTAGTGGTGACAAGGACGTAGACACGAAAAGACGACACAGGCGTGATACTACCGAAATTAACTCTGTATTGGGCCGACTTGCGCCCGCAGATAAACTATGCAAATTGGCGGCGAAAGCAACAAACGTGCTCGTCGATCGTCCAACCCAAAATGCCTGTCGCATACGTCCACGCGCAATTCAAAGGCGGTTCAGAAACATCTAGATGACGTCGCAAACTATTACTAGCACAACCTGGAACTTTGTAGAAACATACACGAGTGCCCGTAATCTGCGAGACAGATGTCGGCGCTTCTTGAGCTACAAAGAAACTGGTGAACGTGCTTCGCGCGACATCGAGCATTAATAAAAAAACACAGAATCGATATGCGTGACAGAATCACAGTATTAAGGCCGCATGCCGGCTGCTGCTAAAAAACAACAAATTTAGTTTTGAAAATTTCGCGGCAATATAGTCACCAGACTTTCCAACTACCAAGAGGCCTCTCTGGCTCTAACAAGCGAGGGAATGAAATATATTGTTTTATAGGCACAATGGAGCAGCTTCAAAGAATTGGAATGCCTTCCTATATACGCGAACTCTATGTAGGCGCTGTATAACACATTATAACCTTAAATCTATTTTCTCTCTCTTCTCCCTATTTTCGGGCCGTTTATACGATGTTCGAAACACCATTGGACAACTACAATTAGTAAATCCCTACCAGTAATCAGTCAACTGTCATCTGGAGCCATGCAGGCAGTGTTTTGGGAGCTTTTCTTTCATTTAGTGTTTATGGCTAGGGTGGTAGAAACTTTTGTTGCCAAATATGCAAATGGCACTTGATTGCTGTGACTGTGCCGACAGCGGCCGCGAAAGTTAGCTCACTGCAGAGGCTTTTTGGAGACTCCATCATGGCACCTCTTTTAATTCCTACTTCCTTTCTTCCTTCATGACATGGCCCCATTGTCGACCCAGAACTATGGCTAATACTGCGCCTTTCCTTCCTTCTGAACCAGTTTACAATTTCACTAATGCACAACGGAACCACGTTGGCCCGCTGTGGTAACGCAGTGGATAGGGCGTCCACCTACTGCGTGGAATTTCCCGGGTTCAACGCCAGTGGGTGCGTTTCAATGGAGGCGAAACAGAGAGGCAGTATAACGCCCAACAGCTTTATGTCTCTCAATTTGAACTCGCTACATATAGTCGCAGTCTCAAGATGTCGCGTTTTAGGCATGCCACTTCATTCGCGCAAAAACGTGCAGGCTCTAAAATAAGCACTTTCTTCTGTCACACCGTCACACATTTTGTACGCCGTGTAGGCAGACGGCACTGCTCCTCATGTGGCTCAAGCCTGTTGTCTTATTCAAGCCCTCGCGCTCAATAAAGTCCTTTATTATGTTCCATATCTTCTCTAACGCAAACCCAGATAGACAGATTGGAATCCGCTCTGCACAGGCTTTACAAAGCGGCCCTCCAACATCCGATACAAACTTCTACACTACGTCCCTACGACACCGGTTTATTTCTCCCTCAACGCTCCCTCCTCAATCTCCATCGTGACCGTCAATTTGCTCGCCTGTCATCTACACAGCAAGGAAGATGGATCCTTTCCCATGCTCAAATCAATCACATGCCCATTGCACTTCAGGTCCCTGGGCACCCATACGTCTCCAACCTTCGTATAGCACCAATTCCTCGCAATATATCCCGAATCCTTCACCCTGCACGCGCAGGCAAGCCTAGGCTGCCCGACACTCGCCGCCCCTAAACAGTCACACCCTAGAGTTAACCGACGCCTCCATACTCGGATTCCTGGATGCTGCAGCCCAGATCAAACATTCCCCTCTCTTCCCTGATTCTCTCTATTCCACTAGTGGTCCACGTCTAGACCCACCAGACAGTACTACCATAAAGATTCTTTCGATTGGGCATGCTGTCCAGGAATTCACTCGTCTTTCCCCGACCCAACAACACGTTGCGTACACTGATTCCCAGGCCGCCCTCCATGCCTTTCAAAAGAGAACCATACCCTCAAATATGCACGCTGACCTAGATATGGCGCATTTTGATCTGAAGCCTCGTGCAATCATATTGAGATTGATACCTTGGCATTCAGGGATTACTGGAAATGAGCTGTGTAATCAGCTGGCCCGCGAAACTATTAACCGGGCTCCAGCAATCCTCTGGTTCTGCCCATCGTTGTGTGACGAGAGTCTTCTGATCGGGAAAGCCATAACGCAATACTACACAGAATTAGGGCAGGAGCTCGCCATTCACCCTGCCCCACACCTCCGTCTCTCTGTTTCCTAGGCTCATACCCTTCGCAAAATTCACACACACTCATTACACCAGGCATACATGGCGGGCTTCTCCTTACGAAGAAGAGAAGCTCTGCCTGGTGTGGCAGGCGGAATTCATTTTGAGCTGTTGATTTCGGCTCTAAAATAATGTGTTTTTACTACTACTACTAACTAAACTACTGTAGAACGAGCCCTAAACGCTATCGCCTTATTGTTCATAACAGTTCTTGAGCGCGGAAATATCATTTCTTGCCGTTTTCTACCCCACCTTCACCCAGCCGGTGTGGTGCAGTGGTTACGGCGCTCTACTACTGTTCCCAAGGATGCGGGATTGAATACCAGCCTCGGCGGCCGCTTTCCGTTGGAGGCGGAAAGCAAGGCACCCGTGTGCTGTGCGATGTCAGTGAACATTATAGAGCCCCAGGTGGTTTAAATTTCCGGAGTGTTCCACCCTAGTGAAAAACACCGTATGAGTCACAATAACCTCATACAGATTTCTCATACTGAACTCATACAAATCTCAATTATTCTCATATATTTATCATATGATGAATGAGTCCAGTATGAGATTATATGAGATTTGTATGAGATTAGTATGAGTTTAGTATGAGAATTTGTATGAGGTTGTTGTGACTCGTAGAGTTTTTTCACTAGGGCACTACGACGTCTCTCATAGCCTGAGTAGCTTTGGGACGTTAAAACCCACAAACTATCCAACCATTAAACAAGTCACGACTCTTGTTGAACAATATTGTAAACCTACCGGAACCAAGATGAACTGTTTTAAAAATTATGCATTTTTGCTTGGCTTTTGTGACGTCGTGCCAGAACATTTTTTCGGTTGCAGTGGTCTACTGTTCCAACGCAATACCTCGGTGTGCCACATGAAAGCTCTTGCGATCCGGACGCATATTGGTATGATGAAGTGTTAGTGCAAGGGAGAAGTCTGATGTATGGCACGGCAGATTTCTGTCAAATTTTGCACGAGCCACTGTCTGCAACCTCTTTTTTAACTCCAAGATCTAGTGCATAATGAATGTGCTGTGTGCGACACATGGCCAACGGCGTCGTTGTCCCCTTCTCCTCTTTGTCACGTCTTTGTTGCGCACTTATATTGCTGTCCGTCAAGGTTCACCGAGACGCCCAATCAGCCGTTCTTCTACAAAATTTCCATCGAATATTTGCGGTGTTTCTTTTCGCCTCCAGATTGAAGCGTACTAGCCAAACGAATTTGTTTCATCATATCAAAAAAAGGGAGCTTTGGTTTTATTCACTTGTTTCTGGGGCAAGCTGAGTCGAAGTTTGATTATCTACGGGATCAACTTGATCGATTTCTCCGCACGGTCATACAAGTACGATTACGCGGACTGCTTCCAGAATTCATTGTGACATCATGTGAAATGTGTAGAAAAGTGACAGGTTATCTCCGTGAAGTTGTACTTTCTTACAGGAGGCTGAAGGTGACGTTTTTGCGTAGTATCTAAGCAATATTTCTAAGAAAATTTGCAATGACCTCATTGACACAATGCTTCTTCTACCAAAGTACCGCTTACCCCATCGCGCTGGCCCAGTACAGGATGCGCTTAAGAATATAAACAAATGCCAGTATTACGATCTGTTAAAACATTTTTTAAGCTGTATACAGACTCCCCTTTAAGACATTACTTTATGACAAGTCTATTTTCATAAGATGGATTATAAACTGTTTTATTTGCCAAACACCTGAAATCTTAGAACATATATGCCTGGACTGCCGTGACCCAATATTTTTCTGGGACATTTTAAGTTTTTTTTTTGAGGGAGGGGAATATTTTTTCTACCGCAAAACAATGAAACAGCTCCCGCTTGACTCATATGGCATACGTTTCCTGACCATAGATTCATCGAATGAAATGCCATACTATTTAATTATGGTCCTGGTCACCATGCTTTGTCAAAACGAAAATGCAATTTGGACATGCCGAGCCGTTTTTCATCCCGTGCGCGAACACTTCATTGAAAGCGTTCTCCCTAAAACCGCGAACACATTTCGGTTGAAAACTGTTGAGGGGTATTGACCGATATCCTTATGCAATGTAGATTATAAGATATTTGCGAAGGGTCTTTGTTGTCGTGTGCAGCTTGTGGCATTAGGTTTATTAGGACCACACCAAGTGTGTAGGCTCCAAGACCGTAGTATCCAAAGCCATATCCATATCGGACGTTCCGTGGTAGAGACAGTGTCAGCTGAGGTCAATCAAGTGGACCTAATTCAAATTGATGTGGCAAAAGCGTTTGATAGGGTTCGCCATAATGTTTTATTTGCTGTATGGGAGAGCGCAAACATTGGAGATTTCTTGCTTAAAGGCATTGAACTATGTTATAAAGCGGTTACAAGATTGAAGTTAATCAAATGTTCACCAAACCTATTCGGCTTAAATCATCTGTTCGACAGGGTTGTCCGCTATCGCCCTGGTTATTCTAGTTATATCTTGTGCCACTGCGTCTTAGTATCTTCAAGACCCAATCAGTTCGTGGCTTCTCACTATCGCAATGTGAGGCTCATTTGGGCTTGTACTGATAACATTACCAGTTTCTGCCCTGATAAAAAGAGCTTGAATGATGTTTTTCCTGTAACGGAGCGTTTTTATTACATTTCGGGGGCGTCTATTAAGCTTTATAAATAAAGTGGGCTCTGGTTAGGTCGCTTGTGTAGAAGAACAAATTTGTTTGCCAGCATCAGGTGGGACTCCGAACACTTAGATCATTAGGGGGTTCTCTCGCATCAGTATCGCAATAGTGGGCCTCACTGGAATTCTGAGAGCTCATCAGTTAGGATGCCAACTCTGGCTTGGATAAGTAGGGAGCTGTCTCTATTTACACAAGCACAAGTTTGCAATCTCATTGATTTCGAAAATTATCTGTGTCATCTAGGTGCTAAATTGTGCAAGATATAAAAAAGAGTCTATACATAGAATTTTGCTACTTTTGTGTGGGGCTGCCAATCGGAGCCTATGCGTCGAGACAATTTGTTTCTCCCTCCGGAGGCTGGTGGAGTTGGTCTTCAGCAGTTGATTGCTCAATAGCTTGTTTCAAGATTTTTCTTTTTTAACACAACAACCAATCCCTTCATCCTATTAGATGATTTGGTACCCACTTGCCTAATTTTTTTGCGCCCACTCAAAATAGAAGTAAGGGTTCTTTGTGGTGTTTTCTTAAGGAATTTTCTGACACATTCCATTTCCTCACCATAAGGTGTTCCTTAGAACACCTATACAGTCTATCCAGAAGACAGATGACAAAAAGTTCTGATTGTCATGATATTTCCTGTACCGATGTATTGGCAGCCTTACCTCCCCTTTGTAGACAATAGTGTATTAAAGTGGGTGAAAATCATGTATATAAAATCAGGAGCAAAGTATTTCTGTTTTAAAATTCACATGTCAACCATACCTGTCAAAACGTGGCTTTGTCCAACAAGGACTTTTGCGCCATGGTCAGTGGATAGTCGCCTTTGTCAGCAGTCAGACACTTCAGGCCATTGCTTTGTGCATTGCTGTGATGCAGTTTTTTTTTTCGGGGGGGGGGGGGGGGGGGGAGGGGGATTCTTCAGCGGGCTGTCAAGAAGGACCTTAATATTGCGCCCTATACTCTAAGATTTTATGCCTACAATGGAAACTTCTGAGGTTTCATGTCACCTTCTTGTGCTCATGGTACTGTTTAGCCTGTTGAAAATCCGCATGAAAGATCCCCACGAAGAGCTACTAAGTTCTGGAAGTGTCTGTTCAGAGAACAGTGTGCTATGGTGCGGGGTATATGCTGCACAGGAGGGACCTCCTGCCTGGTTACATTTACTCAATGCATGTATATGTCTCCTGTATTTTCGATGTGCGGACCAATTCAGAGCTTGATGCTGGTGTCACTGTGTATGACAGGTTATGGGATGCGACCTGGTTAAATCAGTCTTCAAGTATTTCCATGAAATTAAAAAAAAAGAAAAGTTCTGTCTTTGAGAGGTGTATCGAGCGTTGCCAGATCCGCCTCAATGTGCGGCTGTATTTGATGCTTTGGCATCACTGAAAAGATTTTAATGTCACGATAGACAAAGGGCTGCCAGCACATTTTATGAACTGTATTTGCAGCCGACAATAAAGAAAAACTCATCTCAGCACTACTCATCTCAGCAGTAAATTGTCAGCTAAAAATCCCCTCAGCGTGCTTATTTCTGTCTTTTTTACAACCCACAACATTGAAATAAATTAATAACATCCTTCCTGAGGTGTTTCCCCGTTTAGGTTGCATTATGGGATGTTTTTGATTGTTATTAACCGCAAAACCAGTTTTGAACAGAGCCAGTGGGTGATGGTATTGCAACGGTTACACTCTGCAAATACCTTCACCGTAATCATTCTCTGTCTTATGTGAGTGTATATTACCTTCAGGTTGCGTTCAGAGACACTTGTCAGCAACAATCGCAGTTTAAATTGCTGAGAGATAACTAGTGAGGAGATAAGAGTTTCAGAACCCTACCCTTGAGAAAATAGAATTATGCTGTTGTGCGGTGCCAGTGCACGTTAAAGATTCTGGTTTAAATTACTCTTGAGCCCTTCACTACGGCTACTCTTCCTCTCTTTCCACTTTCACCGCCATCGCCTCCCTCACAGCGTATTTTCGGTGTCCATAGAAAAGAAGACGGGAGAGATATACTGCTTCTTTGTCTTCCTATGAACCCATTTTTTTTTTATTTCGAACTTGACCTTAAAGCTGTTTGAAGTAACGTTGACCTTAAGGCCATTCGAAGCACATGGTGAAATTGGCTTTTGTTCGCATAGTGAAGCAACTTCTTCAGAACTATAGCTTGGCATTCGGTTCAGCAGCATTGAAACACTCCAAATTTCCCTCTCAACGTTTTCCTATCCGCTACTGCGCGGCAAGGCGTGCACCGAAAACAATTGTGGCAGACACTGCGCCTTTCACTTGCTGGGAACCAATTATTTTCACTTGACCTTGAAGTTGTTTGAAGGTTATCGGAAGCACACGGTGACATTGGCTTTACCCAGGGCAGTGAAGCTACCGCTTCAAAACCATAGGTTGGCATTCAGCAGTTTCGAACCCCTCTGATGCATTTTGCTGAGTAGGAGACTAACCGCATTCATGTGTACAATTATTTGAATATTCGGAAATAAATCCCAAACTCTGCTGTTTGTTATTTCGAATAAAGCGTTATGTTATCTAGCGCGATTAAACACTGAAACATTTAAAAAAAAAACGACAAGAATAACTTTAGACTATACGTAGCCTTCGTTGTTTTATTTTTTGCTTTGTGTCTTTACCTGCAGTACCTTCGCTTGCGCTTCGACAACAAAGTGGGCATCACTGCATGCATAGTCTACTTTGTCCTCAGCGTAAGTACAACTTTTTCCTCACTTTCGCTAAAATAGGAAGGGAAACCGCGCCTGCAGAAACCGGAATTTTCAAGGGCTATCAGTGAGTAAGGAATAGATGTGGATGCTCTTAGGGACATGCGATTAGTCAGCATATTCGTATTTCGCGATGATATTGAGCCCGCCCACATTCCTTTTTGCTAAAGCTAGATAAAGAATTTCTGTGTTTGTTCATCAGTGTAATGACAATGATGAAGAAATGGTTTACATAGGCAACATTTTACATTAGAACGCAGCGATCACGCGCATCTCAACTGAGTACATTTATTCTTACGAGCCTGTGAGTGCGAACCTATGAGTGGCGCATATTTGTCACACCGTGGAGGAAAAGTGCAGATAAAAAGGAAATACGGTGCTGTCTAGTATCCGGTTAGCTTTTCCTTTCCTTTTGTCTGCAACGGCGTTGCTGTGCGCGTCTGAAAAAAAAAATTGCATATTACTCACGATACTCCCCAGTCCAAAATTGGAGCTCTGCTAGTCATTCGGCTGCGCGAACGGCAGGCTCCTGGCTGCTGTGGCAATGATCTCCTTCAGCAGTGTGAACTTAAGGGTCCTCTAGGGGGTGGTTCCTAGCTCGTGTTTCGGCGGCGCGAATGGCAATCTCCTCACACATCTCAATTCTGGCATCTCATCTACGGTGTTGAGCCTCATGCTCATGCAGCGACAGGAGGAGCATTTCTACTTTATCTTCCTCTTGGCCTTTGAAACATGGCACATACAGACATAGGGAGATTGGCGAAGGTTTGAACTCATTAATATCGAAATTTCCACAGGCGGTTACGAGAAAAGAAATAACGCCAAGCGAGAACTATGAAATAACAAATTGATGCACGGTGACAAAAGAGCGTTTAAAGTAACATAAGATATACAAAAATATGAATATTGTTCGACGTTGCTGAACCGAATGTGGAGCGAATGCATTAGCTGCGGGTGACCGAGCATTCTCTTCGTCTTCTTCTTTTCGTAGATGCGCCTCTTCACAGTGTAGCTGCGTCCACACGAGGTCTCGCAGGTCTCGCTTTGACTGTGGTAGTTTTGCTTTCGCAACAATATTTGATCGAAAAAGAAGAATTCGGAGAAACGTTTAAAAAGTTAGCAAATCAGGCTACCAGTTTCAATTATATAATTATGAAACATCCCATATATTCAACCATAATGAACTCTTTGGCGCTCGCGCCGAGCAATAGTAACACTGGTACGGACAAGGGGAAGCCTAAGATGGACAGAGGGACTTCCAGGCTAGTGTTTCTTTGAAGTGTGAACTTCCGGAAGGAGAGGATAAAACATTCTGTAGTGGCAACTTCCCGGCATTAGTTACATAAGTTTGTCTGTGTTTTCCCATATCTGTCGGTCGCTTTTACTTCTTCATGGAAGGCAGCCCTATCAAAGAACACGCTGAACCGGCGGCCCTGTCAGCTGTCCCATGAGTGATCGTCCCATACCTCGTGGCTCTTCTTTTTTAAAAGCGAGAGCTTTTACTAATCCCTACGTAGCTCTTTGCCGCGTGCGCGTGTTTGACCTTGAACCAAGGAGAAACCACATGACAGTTATGAGGTCACTCAGCCGCCGAGGAAACCGATGTGACCGCGTGCTCGTCTCTGCCGACTCATTTGGCAATCATGACGTCACGATAACCGCTGCTAGGCCGCAGCTGTGGCTCACTCTGTCTGATAGCCTCCGCTTCCTCTTAGCCTGTGCCAACGGATCGCAACAGCTCCCGACAATTTAACCGCAGCACTCGTCATGGTTGATTCATGCAAGGCGCCCCGTGAACGGTCGGCAACTTGGATGTGGCAAAAACGACAGTCCGAATCCGATTATCCACTAAACATAAGGATAATCGAAAGCTTAAACTTAAACTGGCGCAAATTCAAAAGCAAGTAGAGGAGCACAGCGCCGCCCTCAGTAAACATAACTGGCACCAAATATGCGATGGGTTGCGAGGTAATCTCTCCTCCTCCAGGGCCTGGCATCTTCTTCGACACATGATAGACCCCGCACAAATATTGAGAATGTGCACCCTGAATTCTGACAGGCGTATTGAGCTTATATGGGTGCCGGCTCACTCTGGCAATCCCGGAAATGAGGCCGCCAATAACATAGCCCGAGGACTTATTAGCCGGGCAAATGGCGACCCATGCCGGGATTTCTCGAGGGAGCGGGCACATACATTTTCTGAGCTCACACAGCAAGCACGCCTTGCCCGTCGACTCTACCCCCCTCCCCACCCCCAGCTGTCACACTCCCAACAAATCCTCTGGAGGCGTCTTCAAACCCGAACGCTTCTCACCCCTCAACGCCTATCCTACTACCGACCCGTTTCCCCTGAGTGCACTCTCTGTGGAGAGTTGCACGCCACCTTGGACCACATTCTTTTCGGCTGCCCTGCCGATCCTCCCCCGCAGGGACAGCCCGCCATCGGATCATGGGAGGAATGGGAGGCCCTCCTTACGTCGCAGGACCTGGACATACAACTTCGCTGTGTGGACCGGGGTGCCAGTGCCATGGCCCTACGTGACCTGGACACATGCGCGTAATGTGAGGGCCGTGCGGTGGCCCTGGGCCCTTGAAGGGTCCAAACTCGCTCGTTTAATAAAGTTTTTTCCTCCTCCTCCTGGACGTAGCTCACCGAGATGCAGCCGCATAGAACGAAGACAGGCGGGTCGAGCGAAGTGACGCAGATTCCTCAGAAGAACATGAGGCCCGTCTCGCCAGACTTTCAGGCTTCACTTGGCTTACTTAGGTTTATCGATGTTTAACCTTCCCTAATTTCTTCTGATCAATTTCCTTTCGATCGTAAGCCGCGGCTCGGGACTCTCTTTCGCTCGGTTACACCATAGAGCAGCGACGGCGATGCAGCTGAACCGCCTGAACGGGCGACTAAAAAAGAACGAACCATTTCATCTTGAGAGTTATCGACAGTGCCACTCTCGCCCACTCCCCTCCCCCCTCCCAGCGGACGTGGAACGTCGTCTGTTGCCCTAGCTCCCATTTTGCCCCAACACTCTTATTACCTGTAACACAAGGCTTCCCGATTAGAACTATTGTTAGGTTGACCAACAAACAATCGTCTTCTTACTTGTTATTTTTCAATGCATTTTGCAGATTGTAATTCATACGATGAACCGCGCTTAGCATGGTGAGGCTATAATTTTTCATTGGGTAGTTAAAGGCTCATAAAACTTTACAATCGGAAGGTGAATCAGGTGTCAACTTCTTTCTTCTTCATAATAACTCAACTGTCTATTTGATAACACACTTCGATGCTTCGCTGCGTAAAACAAGAACCCACTTTTCTATTGAACGCAGAAAATAACTTAAAAATGAATGTACACTGTTTGCCTAAGATGGCAAGGGATAGGCTCCAATTTCAGCACCGCCCCTTCTAGTGGCATTCAGCTCTGTTAAATTAATCGGTCAACTCTGAAACTCTCAGTAACCATTTATTTCTTCGCCATCTAGATAAATGTATTTATTTAGATTTGCAACAGAGGAGGAAAATAAATGGAAGTGCATTCAACTTCTGCTGAAGCGCAGCGGAATCAATCAGTGCGGGGTAAATGCAACCAGCATTTCCCTGGCGTTACCACTGAAATGTTCGCTTTGCTGATTTATTGCGGCAGGTAATGCCCGAGTTCATGGAATCATTTTATTTGATAGTTTATTCATAGAGCTCTCGATCATGGCCTGTCAGGATTGCCATTTCAGTGCTTGTTACCGTTAGACACTATCCGCAGGAAACATCCGCAGGAAAAATCCGTAACCTTTTGTTTGTTTGCAGCAAACGGTTGGTGCCGTGGGGATCTACAGTTCTGCGATCGCAATATCAACAAGTGCGTATTCTGGCCATATTGGATGGTTTGTGTTTCTTATATAAATAAAAAGATGCAAAGAAATTTTCAATATATCGTACAGATGGCGCGGCGTCTGAAATGAAATCTGCAAATAAAGACATCATGAAAGGCAGGTGATATAAATTTTTACAGCTGGGCTCAGTTGCCTTACCAATTTACCAGCAGAATATTTGTCAGCTGCATTTTTTATTTATGCATTTTAGGAATCAACCAAAGGCTATGCATGTTTTTTCCGCCTTCATTGTAGGTTAGCAAGTGCACCTGTATGACCAGGATTTGAAATACGTATGACGCAACGCAGATCAATGAAGCTTAACTAAGGGCAAAAATTGCAGACGAATTAGTACCATTTGTTTCTCACGACAACAAATAAGGGCACCAAAAATTCAAGTAGCAGTCGCGGTCAATTTGTCATTTATGAAAATGAAGGAAATTCTTCCTCGTCAAGCAGCAATGCGCTCTCAGAGCAACAAGTATTCAGCTGCTAATCTACAAGTATTCAGCTGCTAATAGGCATTCGGAGTCGCAGCTCACATAGGGCTAGGTCTTTCATGCCTGTCCCAGCTGAGCAGTTTAAAAATAATATAACGACATGATATGCAATTCTGCTGCTCTGATTACATTATTTTTGTTTCATTTATAGTGTTTCCAGTGCCTCTTGTCTACTCAAACATGGGAATCGGTCTCGCAGGAACAATATATACCGCTCTGGTAAGAAAACTCCTCAAATAATAATACGTCGCGCTCAGGACGGCCACCAACTGAAAGCCGTAATGCAGTTTAACTATCTTAAGGGGTGATTTCAAATATAGGAAATGAATTATCTTGTTCTGCATTTTTTTAATGTGAGCCTATAAGTTTGCAATGGAGCCACGTGCCATATTCTTAGCAAAGACAATAAAGAGCATTTGGCCATCGTAGCGTGCGTACAGTTAAAATATCTTATCTCAGAGTTAAGAAACCACACTGAGCACGAGTCTGGTTTTAAATATATTATTTTTTGTGTCTAACTTACAACAGTGTAAGAGTTGCATATTAGGCGCTTAAAAGTAAAGGTAGAATGCGAGTGTGCATTGTTTTTTGTGTATTTCTGCTGTATTCTTCACAACATAATAATTTAGAAAACCTTCTTTTGAGACCGAATGTACTTTTACTCCTGTGGGTAACATAGAGCATGACTGACACAAAAACAATGTCTTCAGAAATGTCAGATAATATTGAAACGCAAGAACAATGATTTCTGGGAGCACTGATAAAGTTTCAAGGTTTCATAACGTAGAACGTCTTTCTGGGCTAGTTGGTAGCTTATTGTTTTAAATTTAAAGGAGCCACAAACCGCACACACACATAACCACCAGCGAAGAAAAGCGAGACTGTAGGAAAATTGTTTCATTACAACAAAAGCCAAGCTCTCATAACTGCCAAAAAATGACACAGATTTGTGCTACGCCAAAGGGGAATTAGTTGTATAGATTCCATATATTTGCAGTAGCTGAGCGGAATATGAAGTTATTTGTTTCCTGCAGGACAGAAAATATTTCCTTAATCCTTCAACCTGTTGGATAACTTAAAGCCGAATTGTCACAAAATATGCACGTTTCCCATCACTAGCTTCTTCAAGCTGTGCATGCTCGATATGCATAGCCAGATAATTCAGAGTGGGAACGTACAACAGGAATTTACATGGCTTTTTGATCACCAAATTAAAAAGATAGCTTTCATGTCTATTCCTACGCCTAGGTGTGTCTTTCACACTGAGAAGAAAGACATACATTTATATTTTAAATAATTCATTCGGATCGTTATTCAACTGTACGTCCTGCGAAAGGTTCTTTGAGCGCAGCATCATTTTAACACACGATTTCTTTTTCACAAAGGGAGGACTTAGAGGAGTTGTTTGGGCGGACTGTGCTCAAGCATTCGTCATGTTCCTGTCACCCATCGTCATCATCGCAAAAGTTATCTATGACTCCAGTCTCGTGAGCCCGCCGCTACGACCCATTAATGAGATCAGCATTACTGACCTCGCTTTTCGGTGAGTACAATAGCATAAGTAATTTGGAGCGCTATTTTGTCCTACCTTAACTACTGTCTCATCATGCAGTTTCTTAGAAAAGGACAACACGCCAAATAAAAGTGTCTCTTACGAGGTTTTTGGAAGTTTGTAGGAAAGTCTCCTCTCATTCCTCATACTCCCCTTTGCAGCTTCAGCGTTCTATACAGCCCTTAATCGAACTATGAATGGTCGAAATTCAATTCTACAATATTCAGAAAGAAGGGACAGCATGGGAATAACATGAGTTTTTTGGACAAGCTAAAGTTAAATGCTTCTAAAGCAAGGCGATGAACGTTATACCCGAAATTTTGTATCAAGCATGGCTGTTTTTCCGCGTAGATATGAGAAAGGAGTCAGCCCAATACAACATTTATTCCAGTGAAATTCAATCGCCTTGATTGGGCCTAGGGCCTCGTTACTACCAAGTGCCACTTGGTGGAGGTTCTGAATGCAATGAAGAGGACCATGCCCTTGAAGGCGCAGCCTGTCGAAGAGACAGAGCCCCTAATGTGTGCGCTACCTCGTGAGTACGCTACCTCCGACGGCCGGCCAGATGAAAATGACTAAGAATGGTTTGACTTATTCGTCCGCTTCGCAAGATTCACCTCGTGGAACGACGCTACAAAGTTAAGGCAGGTCTACTTTGAACTTTAAGGATCGTTTGAGTGCGATTTGGAAATAATACAAATTTTAGGAATAATTGAGCGCAATCAGGGCAGAGATTCTGGAGCCCTTCACAAGTGCCGTCCGGATAGAAAAAGTGGAAGTGTTTCTCCAAACCAACATTCAGCTCTCGAATTTTTCAGTCGTAAATTACACTAGAGAAATTAAAAGCCTGTTTTGTAGTGCAGATGCTAAAATAACTGACAAAAGAAAGTGAAATTTTCTATGCGAGGCGTCAAAGGTTCTCGTTTTGCTGTCCTCATAAGAAGCTAACCCCAAGGCATTGCCGAATTCGAGTGAAACGTGTCCTAAATAGAACAAACTGTAGGCACCCGAACTCAACAATGCAACCGTTCCTCTCTTCATTGGTTCTCTGTAAGCAACTGCAAAGCCACAGCTACAGGCCAGGATAACCTCCGTGAGATTATCTGGGAAGCCGTTCAAAAAACGCTACGGCGGATTCTGCCACGCAAACGTCATTTACGGGCGTCATTCATGAAGAAGTCCAGCGACCATTGGGCATTTCTCGACAGCTCCGAGACAAGAAGCAACAGCGATCAACTATGCTGCTTCAGTACGCCGTGCTGCTCTCGTATGATAGCCTCCAATGCACTGCCGATGCCAACGGAGAGCTCCTGAACGCCGCATCTTGGCCACCGCCTGCCCAGGAAAAGAATGGCACCTCAGCACCAGGGAGGGTAACGCCTGGAGGACATCGAACAATATTGCACTGTGGTGAGGTTGGACACATCCTTTGGGCGCCTACCGTACCTACGAATCGGCCTGCGCAGCTTTGCAATTGATACCTCATGGCCCTGCTCAGCTGAAGAACCGCAAGAAATGGACATTCACGCAGAAGAAGGTTTGTGCCATAAAACCGTCGGTTCAGATCTCCATAGCCATAGAGAGTCCGCTTTGCTTTGCCGGAGTAGAGCTATGATGGCAGTGTGCGAGTAAGGTATGTTAGCAACCGTAGGAGTAACTAAAGGCTGGAGTTCTAGAGGTGAGTTTGCTACGTGTTGACATAACGAAGATCCTCCGCCGTCGACAACGACTGATCACTCAGCAACATTAACACCACCGCTAAACACGACAACAGCATCGACGACAGCGCGACCAGACTCCAAGTTGACCGCACCGGCCAGCGAAGTGACCACGGTGCACCCGAGCCGTGACCTCAGCGCACGACGAATCAAAGGGAGAACACCAAAGCCAACATGCAATGCGAGTATACGAAAAAGTGACTTCAGGTTGCTACGTCTTCAAACATTTGACATATCTGTTGTCTAGAAGTCAGACCGCAAGAGATACGGTCCAGGCTGTTTATCCCGAGCCCCCATCAGCGCTCTCACGAAAGAAGACAACAGTGGCGCCTTCTTGTTAACGGTATCCACCAGCAGTTTTGCACAACAGATGTGCTCGAATCCTGAGCTGCAAAATCTAGTGGAGAAGCTAGCAGGCAAGGCCACTTCTTGTCAAGCTGTCTTCAGGCATCAGTTGTCCTTCTCATTATACATGGCATCCTCGCAAACACCTTAGCATCCAACAGGACCGCTCATGGTGTTCCTAAAATCTTCAAGGAAGAAATTCTGCTGCCGCCCCATGATGGACTAAACGAGGGCATCTCAGTTTTTCACACACATTTTACCACATTTCAGAGAACTATTATTGACTTTGGTTAACCACCAAGGTTACACGTAACGTGAAAACATGCCGTGGATGTCAGCGACGCAAGACACCTTCTATTAGACCAGCTGGTCGACTGAAACTTATATCACCCCGATCCCGCGCTTTCAACAAATTGTGACCGATCTTCACGCCCTTTTCATGACTTCATTAAGGGGCAACAATTATATCAACGGAGCCGCAGATTTCATAAATCACTGTTCCGAAGCCAAAGCCGTGCCTAATGGCACCGTGGTCGAAGTAGCCAAGTTCTTTGTTAAACCAATTATCTTGCGACACGGCGCCCGCGAAGTTCATCTCAGGTACTGGGGAGCAGCACCGACGACGGTGCTCACCCGTCTTGACCAACGGTGATACAAGCCATTGATATACAAGAGCTTACCATCTCCAGACCAATGGACTAACGGAGCTTCTCAACAAGCTTACTGCAGACGCTATGGCTACGTATGTCGACGCGGAACACAAAACCTGTGGTGCCATCCTGCCATCCTGCCCTACGTGTCCCAATGCAGTGCCCCAATCAGCCATTGTGTTCTTGAGCTAATCCTATTGCTACGCATCAATATGTATTATGCGTTGGTTTATAGGAAAGAAAAGGCACACTACCTGTCACATTTCTCTGCCGATACCTGAACCACAAGTTTGTCATGCTCTTTAAAGGTCGACTGATGGTCAAATCATCAGACACCTTCACTACGCTAGGTAAATAAATCATCACTGCCTAAAGTGGTGAAGCTTGGCGTCCAATTATAAACAAATATAAAGGCTGAGAATAAGAGTGTATTGCTTCTTATTGTGAAAGTTGTTCGACGCCGACCAATACAAATAGCATGCGTCCTCAATGCAGCGATGGAAAAGTTTTGCCTTTTATGTCAAAAGTAAAACTTGTAGCAAAGCTTTAGTGGAACACTTTGTCCAAGACGGCGTTTATCCCCAAGGAGCTGCTCGCACAGATTTATTCCAACCGTAGCGCTCTTTAGCGTGTATCACCCGGTCGTGCATGGCACTCCCGCACGCCATGTGATCTTGATCACCAGCGATTATAATTTGTTTCACGTTTTACAACGCCAGAGTAATAATTACAAATGCAAGAGAACTCTGCAGGGTCATCCACTTCTAGCTATAACACAGACACTGCTTTAAAAGCAACATTGCGTACGACACAGCCACATATCGATGCAAATCGGTACAAGCACACTGGGACCATGACGTGCTGCTTCACATGGCCTGCTACTTAGCTCTATTGTGTGGCCGGGCGAACCGAATAGCACTTTGAAGGCGCTGAGAGCGTTAGAGCTAGAAGTGAATGCGGCTGTACTCATTACAAACGTAGTTCAATTATAAGTAAACAAACTACACCTAACTCTCGACTATGATCATATAAATTATACAGGTATCGTTATGGGTGCAATCAAGCATCGATGTCAGACGAATTTTAGAACTGTGCGCACTATAAGCAGTGTTTCTGTTCATGGTACCTTAGAATGAGATATTTCTGAACACCATGCAGGCCAACTTTCGATATGACAAACGACGAGAGCCTGTGGAGTGGTTTGGCTGGTGCGCTGCCTTACAGTTTGGTCCGTACGGGTTTCGATCAGATGGCCGTACAGAGGTTCATGGCCGCGAGATCCTTACAGGAAGCAAAAGGGTAAGTTTCTTTTATTTGTCTGCATATATTTTCTACATACTGATTTCAAAATATATGCAAGCAATTTTTGATCTGTTTTTTTTTTTTCAGAATTGCCATTGCTGGTCCCCTGTTCGTGCTGTTGTTTTTCTTTCTTGGGGACTGCACCGGTGCAGCGATTATATACTGGTTCCGAGACTGCGATCCTGTCCTAAGAAGAGATATCAGGAGCTATGACCAGGTGAATATAAATGCCTAAAACACGAGGTTCTTTTACAGGCTTGTGTCGGATGGAACCGAGATTGCATTTTTTAGTTCGCAAACGTATATTCAGTGTGGAAGAGTAGGATTGAAAAATTAGGTCTGAGTGTATTGTGCTGTGTGCCAGTACTGGATATTTACCGTCCTAAAGAAGAATTACAGTGCATTATAAATGGCTACATTAAATCCACTGGAAGTAGGTAGTAGGAGGGACTGCACACTGCGGCCTTGAGATCCTGCAGTATTTCACCAGTACTTGCAATTATTATTCACGGGAAGAAAAATAAAGCTGGAAATTTTGCGCCGCTGCACGGAATTTTCGTTCCCTTGGAAGAGGCCATGAGCTCATACAACTGAGCATTCCGAGCCAGCCCAAGGCCTGTGCAGGAGATGAAAGAAATTGATCTGGAGTTGCAACAGAGCTTACCGCAAAAAGGACGGGTTTCATAGGTTCAGAAAACAGTAACCTATTCTTGATTGCCAGTCATACTAACTGAAAAGGCTTTACAACGTACCTAAGCACCCCAAATTATTACATCAGCAGAAGATGATATGCATCACTGGACAGGAGGCGTTTCCAGCGGAAGTCTAGCTTTGAAAGCTCGCGAGTTGTTAACAGGTTCTTTAAGTCAAAGTGTCATTACAGCTTGCTTACGCCTGCCTATATACTGTGCTTTGTTTGCCCTTGTCGTTTCCTTCTGTATTATGTGCAGCTCCATTGACATGTAAAGCTATCAAGCATTGTTAGATGCCCTCTCGTGGTCTTTCCAATACCTCCTATAATCCCAGGTTATGCAAGAAACATAGAGTTTATGCTTAGCGTGGTTGTCAGCAGTAAGAACCTCTATTGTGGCAGCGCTTTACTCCCGAAATAATTATGCATGAGATTCCACTCCTGTTGTTTTATTACCTTGAGCCCACCATCAAGCTTCTGCGAAGATGCGACGTACACGGCATGCTACAGACGCGGTTCTTTATGCTCACAGACAACTATGTTTGGGTCGTAAGTGGACACTTCAATCCAAAGTACATCAAGGTATGAATACGTACAGTATAGTGAGGGGCCAGAGTCGCAAGTTGCTGTTGTAAAATTATATGCTGGACACCTGTTCAACACGCCATGGAAGTGAAAATCGATTTGAGGGCATTGTAGTTTTTCTTCAAGCTGCACAAATTTCCTAACACGAGAAGAAAAATAATTTTTATGGTTGATCTAGTTCTACAGTGAGGTGTTTAAATAAGAAGCGTATGACAGAGAACAAACTAAAAATATTTTGGACTCTCTTATTTACAACTTCCCATCCACGGCTGTGCTGCTTTGCCTTTTCGTCACACTCAATTGTTTAAAATATATTCCACTTTTCTGCAGATGAAAAAATCGCACAAAATGTCAGCTAGTGTAAAACTTTTATATGTTCCTTGTAGCATAATTATTTCATTTATTATTGGTTTAAAACTTTGCTTTGTCTACTGCTATGCTATCTTTATGACGCTCGCTGACGTGCAGTCTCAGTGATAACGGTATGAACCATGGGCCTGCGATTTACGATTTCGTTTTATTTGTGCACGATTCGTTCAATATGTATTAAAATGAGTAACACAGACCAGTAATTACGAATTTTTCAGCAATTAAATATTATGATACAGGTAAGATATTCTCTTAGTTTGCGGCATGCTATACAAGGAAAGAGGTTACATATATATGGTCCAAATATTATCCCCCGAAAGAGTGAGGAGGGGTAGTTGTGTAGTCAGCATTATCGAGTGCAGAGAGCGGCATTCACAGTAGCGATAATTACGTTACGATAACCGGGTTACTGGTCTACGAGCACTTAAGGTAGGCTTAGGCTTCAGAACAGTCGCCACAAATACAATTTGTCTATAAAAAATCGGTCTATGAGAGCGCCGCTATTAGCTTTGCTAATAGCAGGGCTATTGGCAAAGCTTAGATTCATATTCCTTTTATTATCACAAGCAGCATTCTACATGTCTTTGTTGAAGGTTCTGAAAGCCACCAATAGCAACAATTCGTGATCACAAATTTCAACTTTATTTGCCCTCTCCACGTGACACGACTGGTGAACTCTGTAAATTTAAATACAGAGACATTTCGAAAACCTTCATCCTAGCCAATGCTTCACAAGTAGCGCATTTACTACAAGAACATTCACTCTTCAAGGCAAGACATAGATTAAAATGCATTTAAATTAATATATACTTGCCTGGTTTTTTATAGAACAGTTCAAAAATCCCTAAGTATAAGATCAGAAGCAAAAATATTTTAAAGAACGAGCTTTCAGCCTTGGCGTGTATTTTTTCTCTAAGTTATCTTCCAATTCCATTGCGCGTTGTGTCCACCTATCTAAGGACGTTATATTAATCCACTGGTGCTTATAGTGCGAGTTGAGTGTTCAAATTCATGAACAGGGCAGTGCTACAGTAAACTTAGAAATTGGCAAAATTGTTTCCTGAAGCCCTTCTTGGTGAAGAAAATGGTGCTTTTCGAACAAAAATAGAATCGAGAAACAAAAAACCTCGAGCGGCAAATTGGCTGCCACTCTGCGCCTGTATCGACGCCAAATTTGAACTGCCTGTTTTATTACGCGTTTCTTGTCCTCGCCTTCGCTCTATCTCGGAAATGCCGACCATTCAGTTGGCAATGGCAGTCCTTTCCTATGCACCTAGTGACAGAACCAAAACAGTTTAAAAGCGAAAGCTTTTATGACTCCCCTCCATAGATTCTTCGTAGTGTACGCCGTGCACACGTGCTTCAACCTTATATCGACAAAAGACCGCATGACAACCGTTAAAAATAAATACTAAGCACCAGCATTGCCCGAGCTAGCGCACTCGAGCATGGGCTCGAGCAAATGTTCTCATAAAATATCTTTTTCCGTTTTTCCGTTCTTTTTTTATTTCGCCGCAGCAGCTATGACGTCACTCAGTCTCCATGGTCGCCGAAACCGAGGTTAACACGCGCTCGTCTCTACCTATTCACGTTGCGACCACGACGTCACTTAACCGCAGCTACGCTTGAGCCGTGACGTTCGCTCTGTCCAGCTAGCCTGCGCTGCCTCTTAGCCGGTGCCTTTCGTATCGCAACAGTTCTCGTAAACTGAAAGGGAGCAGTCGACATGGATGATCTAGGCAAGATGCCTAGTGAATTGTTCTATTCTCAAGATAGCGAATTGGACAGGCTGAATCTGACCATACTGTGGACGTAGCTCGACCAGATTTTGACACACATAGACGAGGAGAGGCTGGTCGGTAGAAACGTGCCGCCACTTTCGCTTTAGTTACTTAGGTTTACATGTGTCAAATCTTTGCCTAATACTTTGTCCAGAAAAAATGGCGTGAAATTCCAACTGGAGGTTGTTGGGAGTGCAATACGTCATTTTTGGACGTGTTGTCTTCACTACGACAACTGCGCGTCTAATGCACCCAGTTTTCGTTTTGAATTCAACAACGCGAATTTGTCTCTTGCCGCAGAACATTAGAAAATGAATTTATTTAGTTTCAAAAACTGATATCGCATCGTTTTCATCATAGTAATAAACTATACTAGTCAGGAGTAACCGGCCAAGTGGGTAAAAAATAGTTAAGTAAAACTAATTGCTTGGCTAGTTGGTGCATTGCTCTTAAAAGGAAAGAATAACATCGCTAATAGAGACTCACGAATAGGCACAAAGGACAGGACTGTTAACTAGTGAGTTTTATTCACTATATTTGTTTCACACTAAATTACCTCCGATATGGCTGCGTTTATTTGACAGTATATAGCTTTTTTCTCTTTCATACTCGCTAGTTTTGTTTTTAAATTAATAATATTATCTCATATACCCGTTGTGTAAAGGTCATGCATTGCGTTGGTTTTCACGTCGCATTTCTGTGTCGTATCAGCGTTTCTGTAGTATAGAATACCTGCATGAACAATGTGAGATTTGATTTCTACTGTACCAGCAAGTTAGGCTTTATTGACTTCAGAATAAATTGTGAGGTTGCTGCACCAAAACAAAACTTAAATTACGAATAATGCGCTAATATTGCGCTCTTTTTTAGTTACAGTTTAATGAACGAAATATAACACGGAAAACCTTGCGCTGGGCGCAGATGACCTTATAGCCTATGTGCTATTAAACCCAACTCAACTAAAAACATTTAATGTAGCCACAGTGGGGCGCATATTTTTGCAGTATTCCTCGTGGTGGCGAGGATAGCGCCGCCCACTAGGAGGTGATTTTACAGTAATGCGTTCGGCGTCGCACATCGTGAGGTATAAGTGAAGGAACAGCCAAAGTGTCACAACATGGAACATGGAAGAAGCATCATCTTCTACACTCCTATATTGATTACCCCATCATAACTCAGGTGGTTCCATATTACATGATGACAAGTTTGTCGGACATCCCAATGCTGAGAGGACTGTTTCTTGCCGGTCTTGTTGGCGCATCTACAAGGTAAGAGAATGCACATTTACTGCCCTTGTGGCCGGCTTTAAGGTTTACAGTTTCTGCGCTTCTTCATTGTAGTGGAAATTCTACACTGAAATTATGTTATTAAGGGCTCGTAATATTAAATGCTTTCTGGCTTTGCTTTTTCTGACCTTCAAAATCCTGACAAATTTGATTCTATGCCACAATTAACATTCTACGCGCCGTCACATATGTAAGTACTTTGAAAGAAAAATATATGTTTAATACTTTATTCTTTACTTCTTAGGTGCATCCATCCTTTTTGATATGCGAAAAAAGCTTAGGGGACCAGCAGAAATGAGAAATCAATGCGGTTATCGCAATACGATACATTATATGTGATTCGAGCGTACATTTTAAACAATAATAGGAATTTTAAACAAAACGTTTACGCAAATTAGTTCTGCCTCATTCTCCCGTAGTAAGGTAACATTCCCCAGAAAGGATTAATGGTCGTCAGTAATCTGTAATGTATATTTGGATTAGTTGCTCTGAGATAAAAATACACAATGACCTAGAATTCAGCTTTTGCAGCGTATAAAACAGACTACTTGACAAATCGCTCGGCTATGCTGGATCTGTATATATTCATACCTTTTCTCCTGAAAAATTGCCTAACGAAGAGGAGCAAAATGCCGATTGTGGTTAACTTTAAAAAGCGACGAAGCGAATCACGAGGCAGAACTTAACATATAATGTTTTAGTCAATAATTTGCTTCTTCAGGTTAGACATTTTGCTGAATGTCAGTGAGGTTGTTGATTTAGATTATATTCACCAATTGAGTTGCGTTATAGTATAAACTTGCACGTTATCGTTCTATATGTATAAGTTATGCGTGTGTTTCATTCAGAAACGCGCGAAGGATGCTGCCATTATATTCAAGCTCTAAAGTTTTTTTCTTTCGTGCACTGCTAGGGAAGAAAATTTGGAAGAGTGCGCTGTTGTTCATTATATTTTTTTTTTTGCTGCCTGTGGAACACAAGACATAGCCTTTCCTTTTGCAACATTGGAAAACGAAGCGCGAAATTGTATCACGCGCAGCGACACACAACAAAAACAAGAAAGGATGAAAATACCTTGAAGAAGGAATTTCTAACCCAGTAGCTGCTGTCTGTTTGAGTCGGCAGGATTCATATTTTTCTTAAGTAAATGTATTTGAAATAAACATCTGCAGTTCAGCAGGTGATCGGTAAATATTTTGCTGCATTGTGCGTAACCTAAATGTTCTGCTACTTTGAACTGTAGAGGACCAAATATAGTCTCTACAAGGAGAGCCTAGACTAAGATGCTCCACAGCGCTGATTTTCTCACGTTTTTATAGTGTCTGATTTTTTTCACCAGCTCGTTCGATCATGTGTGCACCGGGACACGCGAGCTTGGACAAGAATCATGCATTATACATCATAAAATGAGGACATACTAACTCAGCGAGGGCTGTTAGGGTCGCGCTTGAACTTGAATTTCATTAGCCTTCGAAACAAAGGGTGATTTCCTCGAAACAGTCATGGCAATATAGTGCAGCACCACGAGGGACTAAGGAAGGTCTACCACCACCCCATTGTCAGCCGTCTAAGGAGATGCTTGTAAGATGAACGCTTCGAAAAATACAATACAAGACCGCAGGCTCATTCTACGAAAAAATAGCCACGCTCTATATGACGCTTCCAATTGTACAAACAGAGCTACACCAGAGCAGTGGGAGGCAGCGCTGCTCTGATTCGGAGACACAGTCAAGGTTTGCCTATAAAGGCAGCAAGTTGACACACCTTCTGTAATAGTGCTGGGCGGCATAATCCATTTATGATTGCTCAGGCTTTTTAGAGATCAGTAATTTTAACTCCCGGTCAATTTCTCACTACGCTATGAGCAAACACCACCGAATTGTAAGTAAACTGTTAATTTGTATGTTTGCAAGTTGAAACAGTAAACGTTCGCCCCCTCAGCGCAAGGCGAGACCACATTGTGCGCTTAAAACCTCAGATCTCTCAGAACTTGAGTGAAATTCCGTTTGAAAAACGCCAGTACTAAGGTGTGCCCACAAACCCACTTTTCCTATAGCTGCGAAGTTTTATTTGACTTCTTACGGAATTAAGGTAAGTTACTTTGATCAGTGGTCCTCTGTAGCCTAGTGGTGGCAAAAATATTCCTTGCTTCATCAACGGACCGTAAGGTGGGCACCTGCTAATGACTGGTCCACTATTGGCTACGGCTTGTGGCAGGAAGCTGGCAGGTACAGTTTACTCCGAAAGCCTAGTATGCCAGCCGCTTGCAAGTCTGAGATTTTCTTGTTTGTGGAGCAAAACAACGGCACATTTTCAAATAAAATGTACGACATTTCCGTTATTGGAATGCAGCCGCTTTTATCATTCAAATGCTTCAGCATGAGTCAAATAGGAAGATAGTGCAAAGTTCTACACAATATACAACCAAAGTTAGCACTATAATAAGCCCCCAAGAAAATTCCTCAGCATCGGCTTTATGAGGTGCACTAAAACATCGACGGTACACTTGGACTTTATTGCTATGTGTAGCCCCCCCCCCCCCCCCTTAGTGTGCAAAACGAAAACACTTTTAACTTTAATGTATACTGGCTGCATGACCACGCGCGCCAAATTTTCTCACTGATCTCTCTTTGACAAAGCCGAGACGTGGAGTCCAGAACGCTGTCATTGGTCGCCTAGTCTGCTTCCGCATTCCTACAGCAGGTTGTTGTTTATCAAATAACAAATGGCCCATGCTCACGCAAGGAGATTGGCCAAGAATTTGGCAGGTGAGGGTGTTTCTCCGCTGTGCTGGCTTCTTTTCTTCATCAGGCAAAGCACGAAGTGCGTGTAAAGGCGTTTAATTCAAATAATACATGCAGACTTGCTTTTCCAAGTCGTAATTTCAACCTTCTTGTAATTACCCATTTCTGTTAGCATAGAAACCGATTTGGATCCTCGTTATGTTTAAACTAATATCCAAAGCGCAATTTCTTGCATCTCTTATGAAAGGGTAATTTCAGAGATTGCTTTCAAGAATTTCCGTTATCATAACACCTTAAATTGGTGAATCAGGATCACACCACGAAATGAGAATCAGTGCTACGATCCATCTACTAAAGTACACATTTACTATACGACGTCCACCTATCCACATCAAAAATCAGTGTTCTTAATCATCATGAAATGTTAATTACTTCGCAGGTTTGGAGACGTGGAGCTACAGTTGTCTTATTGAGCAGCACATGCGACTAGGGGTCCACTTTCGATATTTACGCCACTGAAAAATCTTGATATGTCTGCGTTTATTCGGGGTAGCATGAATGCTGCCTTTTTCAGTAGCTTGTTTTGTCTATCTGGTATGACGATATGAATGTCTCAAAATAAACCTCCTTTGATTTCTTATACCACGAAATCTTGCAAATCCGCCCGCTAATGATGCTCCTGCTAGATTTGTGGCTTGAACAACGTCCTCATTGCTTATATAGAGATATTACGTGACACAAATACGAGTAGAACATATTACTTGCCAGCGCGAGAAACTTACAAATATTGCAGAACAAGTGGAAAGCGAATGTAATTGAAAGCGCACATAACAGGACCAAAATAAAAACAAACTTAAGTTTGGTAGTCGTGTCCTAAACGAATTATTTGATAATAAAATACGTGTCCGTATACAAGAATACAAAATTATGCACTCATCAAGAAAATCACGCCACGTGTACAAATACCACGTCAATCCTATTTTTAGCCTACAGATAATAATGAATTTTCCTTTTCTCTAGTGGAATGCACTGCACATGACACCGTACTGCTTGCTCCCGGCACTATATGGTATTGACTTTGCGTTGCGTTTGCTTTCATCTGAAAGTTGTAGATGCGCGAGATTATCCCATTATATTTTGTATAAATATGGTTTATATTTATATTAGTGTGTGGGGTTTGTTAAGACCAAAGCTGTTTTTGGTCTTAGTGTTTTTCTACATTGTGTAGGTAGCAGCCTCTCCTTTGTGGACAATCGTATAGGACTGAGGTGTGCGGCAAACCAATTGAATCACATCATAGCACCAAAACATTAAAAAAAAGCATAATTGTGATTGCTGTGTAGAATTTACTGAATTGAAAAAAATTTCAAAAACTTATATCTTATTTTTCCCTACACTTTATGAAGTGTGCAAAGAAGGGTTGTATACGGAGCGAATATTTAAAAGCTAACATTAAGAGCGCGTCTGCTCAACACGTAATAATTATTATGACGAGCATCGCACGGATGCTGGAGTTTTGTGGAAATGCAAATATTTCATTGTAGCAAACACACGCGATACGTGTGCGAATGGGGTATGTGCAATAATCCCTCTATTCCTCTTGCAGCACTGTTTCTTCCATCGTAAACTCTCACGCAGCCATATTTTACATCGATGTCGTCACTCCATACGTCAAGATAAGTGACAAGAGAGCACTGATCATCATGCGCCTATTAGGTAAGTAGAATGTCACTGCAATCGACTTGCCATGTTTCGCGCTAAGTGTATGTCTTGTACGCGCTAAGCATGCGCCTCGGGAGAGCGAGGTATGGAATCATTTTGTGCTTCCTGATATCAAACAATTCAACTTCAAAAAATGCCGCGAATTTTTTTTATTTATTGCATTGTTATAGCCCCGGAAAGGTCTATTTTAGGGAATTCGTCTATTGTCTTTGATTAGGTTTGTGACCGCATACATAGATCAAGAAAACCACGTTGTTATGGGGAAGGTATAGTCTTAATAAGTGACATCAATAGTATTATATCTTTCAGTCAAGCAAACTAATTTCTCGTCTTTAGCTAAATACGTAAATTTGAGTCGAACTCCTGCCTTCACATATTTGTGTCTTAAAACTTCAAGGACCCCGCCTGGATGGCGCAGTGGTTACGGCGCCCGACTATTGTTCCCAAGGAAGTGGGATCGAATCCCGGCTTCAGCGGCCGCTTTTAGATGGCGGTGAAAAGCAAGGCGCTCGTGTGCTGTGCGATGTCAGTGCACGTTAAAGAACCCCAGGTGGCGTAAATTTCCCGAGTCCTCAACTATGGCATCTCACATAGCCTCAGTAGCTTTGGGACGTTAAACCCCACAAAGCCAAACCCAAACTTCAAGAAACTAGAGAGCTGGCCTGCACACACGACCTGGAAGCTTTCTGGCGGCGTTGGACAAATGCCTATATGATTTACGAATACTGATCCTAAATGTTTTGTATAAGGCTGACCTCTTAGATGGCCGAAATCAAGAATATTTATATTTCCGCGCCCTTGTATTCAACTCCTCTGTGCCCACACGTTCGTTAGGATATCTTTAGCATGACTAGGTCAGAAGAAAACATGTAGTATCGCGTATTGTTTTGCGAAGTACTATCTACGTGGCCGTAAAGCTCGCCCGAAGTTGGAATTCCTTGCGGAAACAACTCTCAACCAGCGACGCAAATATTCTGGAATTTATTTTTCTAATTATGTAGCTTTTGTTTGCTAATTATCAATATTAAGTTATAAATAATAAACGATAACTGTGGAGTTTTACCACTCAAAGCAGCTCGTCGTCTAAGTGATGCCACAGTGTATGACTCATGATCAATTTAGACTACTTTGAAGTTTTGAGCGTCTATGCTATCGCACATCACATCGCCCAAGCAGCAAATCTATAAAGGACCGCCGATGTCGTGATTGAAATTATGTTCCGTTAGATAGGTAAGTGTTGTAACCACTGAGCTTTTCCTCCATTAAGGATATTGGAAGCCACGAGGATACTAAAAAAAATAGGTCTTAATGAGGGCATGAACTTCCCATTGTCATGACAGTGAGGACGAATTTTCGCTCTCTCACTACACCAGGAACTCTACATGCGAAGTGACCTACATTTTTATTTTCAATCCCTTGGCCTCTAGTAGTTTGACCATATGCTATAAGTTTTTGCGCCGCATAAGGCACCATAAAGATTAGTAGATACGTGCCAACAATATGAAGATAAGGAAATGTGCTGTCAGTATTTCTTTAGGAATGGTAGCCCCTCACTATGGCAAATCTTTCTCCATTTCCACTTTTACTCCAACCTTCTTTCCTTCCTTCAGTGAGCGGTTAAGGTGTCTACGTATAAAGTGTGACAGATACTACACCTTTACTTTCGTAAGACTATTGTTATATAACTTCTTGATATTAAATGCACCAGTTAATTTGCACAATTTTCGATCTCGAACCAAAGCGTCTCGCGACAGAACATCATTTCGGACAAGCTAAATACTTTAAAAGGCCTACTACAAGTTTTGTAAACCCATATAAACGGACACTCACTCACAACACACTACAGCCGTTAAAATATTTTATCACTGCGTCTGATCACCTATCCTTTCCTGAAGCCCTCAGTCTCTCTGAGTAGACAGAGCTTGTGTAAAATAGTAGACTGATTAGAGGAACGACAGGGGCATGTTCGCTAGTTCAGTTCAGTTCAGTTCAGTCGTTCAGTCGTGTCCGATTCTTCGTGATCCTATGGACCATGTCACGCCACGCTTTCCGGTCTCTCACTATCTTCCTAACATCACATAACTTCATCTTCAGCGCCTCGAGGATGCCATCTAACCATCGCGTTCGCTGCCTACCCCTTCTCCGGCGACCCTCAACCTTTCCCAAAATCAAATCTTTCTCCAGCGACTCCTCTCTTCTCATCAGATGACCAAAGTAGCTGAGTTTTACCTTTAGAATTTGACCCTCCAATGAGCAGTAAGGGTTTATGGTGGACAATATCGACTTATTTGATCTTCTGGCAGTCCAAGGAACTCTCAAGAGTCTCCGCCAGCACCACAATTCAAATGCGTCAATTCTTCGGCGGTCAGCCTTCTTCACAGTTCAAATTTCGCATCCATACATCACAACTGGAAAGACCATAGCACGAGTTATACGGATCTTGGTTGGCAGACTAATGTCTCTGCTCTTTACTGGGCAGTCAAGAATAATCATGGCTCTATTACCCAGAAGCAGGCGTCCCCTAATTTCATGGATGCAGTCTCCTTCCGGGATAATCTTGGAGCCCAAGAAGAGAAAATCTTTCACAGCTTCCACTTCTTGTCCCTTGATGCTCCAGGACTTGATAGGGCAAGGCGCCATGATATTTGTCTTTTTAATGTTCAGTTTAAGCCCAAACTTCTCACTCTCTTCCTGTACGCGCATCAGAAGTCTCTTGAGCTCCACTTCACTTTCTGCGAATAAAGTGGTATCATCCGCACATCTAAGGTTGTTGGTACGTTTTCCAGCAATCTTCACTCTAGCTGAAGACTCGTCCACACCGGCCTTCCTCATGATGCACTCAGCATATCGGTTAAATAGGCAGGGCGACAGTATGCAGCCTTGTCTCATTCCTTGCTCAATCGGAAACCAATGAGTGTGACCATGCCCAGTTCTGACTGTGGCCTCTTGCCCTTCATACAGGTTCCTGAGGAGACAGATGAGGTGAATTGGAACTGCCATCTCTTCGAGAGTTCGCCACAATCTGCTGTGAGCTTCGCAGTCAAACGCTTTTGCGTAATTTAGCAAAACATTCAATACCGCCCACCAATACAACATCGCTTATGCACTCTTCGTCGCCTATAGTTCCCAGCGCTCTCGCATAACGACGGAGACGAGTTGCTACTAAACTCTACAGCGCTGGATTTATTTCTGGCTGCCGAAGCAGTATTTTCGATGAAAGCGAAATGCCGAAAACGTTTTCAATTTTTAGGGTCATATATAAATATATATTTTGGCGGTCGATGGTTACCATATTATTTAACCGGAGAGCTTCATCTAAACACAGCCTTCACACATTTCTCTTGTGATGTTTAAATGTAGTTTAAAGCTGCTTAACCCGAATTTGGCAAGCATGCAAGTTAAGGTCGGCCGTTCGTTTTGGTGAAGTGTTACATTTAAGGAAACCTTTACCAGCTGTACAAATGAATCAAAGACGCTTTCAGTAGATGCAAAGGCGCGTCGTGGCTACCATTCCACTTCTTTCAGGTTCACTCAGCTGGCAGAGCACAAATTAACGTAAACTGACTCTATGTAGAAAGCACTTGATATCACTGCGAGCCTTGCCTCACACCACTGAAAAACTGATCGCCAGTTTCTGATCAGATTACTTAAAATGCCAACTCGAAATACAAGAGCTGCCACCAAACAGAATTTGAATCTTGGTGCATCTCACAATGTATACAGTATAAGGATTGTAGAATGTATGACCCGCATAGTCTCGAATTCACTGCCAGTACATATAAAAGAAGCTGTTAATGTTAAAGTATACAACCAAGACGCATTTTATGCGAACATCTTAAATGTATGGATTAGTTTACAATGTACTTCAAAAAGAAAGTAAATGCTGTCCTAATCAAGTGGACTGCTATCAAAATGGGAATCGCTGACTATTTTGAAGGGCTTGCATAGCTCCAGGAATGTTCTCTCCGGCAGAACTTTGCAATTACTTTTTATTGGGACACAACATTCTGCACGGAAATGTTTTTTTATTCGTTCTTTTGATGTGCTCGACATGACATGGGATATTTCTGATGTATAGTGTGTTTGCTGATTCGCTGCAGCCTACATTTGCAACCATGTTTTTTGTTTAGAGACGCAATAAGCCATTTTCTACGGGTCTAACAACTGCTTTGTATTTTATAAAATAAGGAAATCTGAAACAAATATGTACATATAAAAGGGAGACGTACATACCCCAGCACCGAACGACCCCACAGCACCTGTAGTAAGCAACTGCGGCTCTACGGCTCGAAGAGCCTGGCTCGAGTGGCGCCGTTTGTGAGTGGTCAAAATAATGCGTGGCCTATTGCAAAACATCCGAATCAGCCAGAAATCGGAGTGGAAAGACGTCCGCGGCATTTACGCTATATGCTTTACGAGCCGACCGATGGCTATAACGTGATGTAAATTTCGGTTACCTGATGTCAGGTACAACAAATTTTGTTATAGATGACGCGTCGTTTTAAATTATTACAACACTAAAGACAGTATTCTTCACTAACTGGAAAAGCTGATCCCTAATTCCAAACCAGGAAAGCGCCTTCAGACCTCGCCAACTTGCGACCGATCTCCTTATCATGAACGCTGTGCAAGCTTGCAGAGAAAATGCTGGTTATACGACTTGCTTGGTGTCTGGAACAGCACGGTGTATATCACCCCGCTCAAATTGGATTTCATCCTTACAGTGGACAGGTGGGCGGTCTTGGCATCAGAAGTGTTGTTATCTACCCGCAGCCGCAATGTCTGTACAATATTGACAAAGGACGTTGCGCAGTACTAACAGCTACACATACTTGGGCGTTACCTTAACTTCTACTCTGTCCTGGAGCTTACATATAACACTATCTGCTCCTCTGCCTTCCACAAACTCTGTTTCTTAAGACACAAACTAAAAAATGCACCCGCTTCCGTAAAGTTACTCTGTTACATCTCTTTCATTAGACCTAAGCTAGAGTATGCATGCATAGCATGGGATCCTCACACTAAGTCAGATATCAAGCACCTTGAGAAAATACAAAGAAAATCAGTTCGGTTTATATTTGATAAATTCGCTAGTTTTGACTCACCCTCTCAAACAATGACAGATAATTCTATTCCCACACTTGAATCCCGCAGAAAACAGTTGAGGATTGTGTTCCTTTCTCTTCTGATAAATAACACACTTGCAATAAACCAGCCCCCTTATATATCTCCTGCATCAACACGCTATACGAGACATCATCATCCTGACTCACTGACACCCTATTATGCTCGAACTAACACGTTTATGTTTTCCTTTTTCCCTCGCACAATATCAGATTGGAACACTAATTTACAGATGGATATGCATTGCGAATAATATTGTATAATTTCTTATTACTTTTGTTGTTGTTCTTTGCTCTTTTTTGTACTCAACTATGCCCCTCTGCTTGGACCAAAGGGTCTGCAGTAATAAATAAATAAATAAATAAATAAATAAATAAAGAAAGAATACGACAACATCATTCATGCCGCAGTTCTGAACGCCATTGACATGCTCCACCTACCTTTGATAGTACTCAGGTTTGTCGCATCATTTTTGGACGGAAAACATTTGCAATACGCCTCAGTGGTGACGCAGTTTGTTGATTCTTTTCACTACGTGGCGTGCCCCATGGATCAGTATTGTCACCGACATTGTTTAATATTGGTTTCATCCCACTTGCATGGCACTTACATGACATCTCTCAAAGCAAGTTTCTGCTATATGCCGATGACATCACGGTATGGAGCACTCACCAAGAACAGCTTACTCAAGAGGCTGCCCTTCAGTCAGCTTTAGATATTACCTCTAATTACGCTTCTTCCATTGGCCTTCAGCTTTCTGCGTGTACGACTACATACACGTGTGTCTCTAACCCCTGGGGACGCGGTAAACGTACTGCTAATCCAATTGATCTCTGTCTATCAGGCACCCCTCTACAGGAAAGTCTGAGCGCAAAAATTTTAGGCTTAACGATTCACCAGTCAGGATCAGCGACTGCTTGGCTTTCCCAGGCAAAAAAGCAAGCTATTAAGATTATGGGTTTGATTAGAAGAATTGCTCCTAAAATCGGTGGCGCTGGCTCATCTGTTGCACTCCAGTTGGTGAGAGCGGTGCTGCAGCCACGTAACGTTTATGAAGTCCAGTTCGAACATCTTTCAAGAGTACAATAAGATCGCTTTGAATCCGTGAACTGAAAAGTTATGAGAACCACTACATGCTTTCTACGAATCACCCCGGTCGGGGCATTACACGAGAATGCGCAGCTCAAGACCACAGATGATCTAGTACAGCAGCACCGTGATGCGCGCAGACTTAAAGCCGCCTTATTACATTCCATGCAAGCACTGAGGGCGTAGGCAACTTCACACATTATTCTTCAGCCACCTGCGCCAGTTCTCCCTCCCTCGAATTTTGTACAGTTACGTGGCAGCAAGCCAACAGATAACCGCAGATCAACGTCTGTCAACTCGGCATCGTCCATTTGCCAGAGATATGAAGAACAAGACGCTCACCTGCCTCAAGGATAAATTGTAGTGTACGTGGATGCAAGCATACAAGACTGTTAAGCAAAAACAGTAATCTACTTTCCGTGGAGACCTAGCCTGGATCAGACCTCTACGCTTAAATTTTATGAACAACCTACATCTTTCTGCGCTGAGCTCGTGGCAGTTCAGGAGGCGCTCTGCTTCGCGGCCACCATTACAATGCTTCCTACGGCCCAAGTTATCATTCGCACTGACGCACTTCAAGCGGTACGTTTGCTTCGACGGGTCAGCCGTTGCCCAAATTATGTCAGGACATTTACCAGCTTGAGGCGCCCATCCCGCAGTCAGTACGTTTTGAGTGCGTCCCACGGGACATTCTACCTTCCAGAGTCAAGCAGACTTAGCGACGTGCCTCGTGACCCAAGACTCATCATTACCACGGCTCCTTGATATAGACGACACTACCCTTCTTTTATCAAGAAAGTAACACCTCCGGCGCCGCACACGTGCTCTTATCCCTCCGTGTGCGGTATCGCTCCCCCACGATCTCACCCGTGCAGAGGAGGTTGCGCTTCGGAGGATCTGGGTCGGGGTTGCCCTGACACTAGCTGTCACTCGGACGTTGTCTCACTTCCGATACTTATATCCCCGCCCAGGGTGTCCGATATGTAAAGATGAAAATGTTGAAGCCGACATTTACCATTTACTGTGGGTCTGCCTAGCTCTGAAACCAACACGAATCCGGCAGTTGACGATAGCTGGCCTTTCAGCAAGCAATCCTGCCTCGTATCTCGCTTGAACGCAGGGACTACATTATCGCTTACTCTTGGACCTCATAATATCAGCCAACCTCTTTCTATTCATTATCATTAGCTCATTCTTCATGTCAAACCCTACTGATGCCCTGAGGCAAATAATGGCAATAAAAAACTGGGCAGTTTTTCTTCTTTCTCACAAACAACAATATCTAAACAAACGTTGCTTTTCAGAACCATCGCTCATTTACTTATTTATTCAATACCGCCAGCAAACGTTTGGCCTCCAAGGCTGGAGTGGTTACAAAGCAAAAAAAAAAGTTCTGTTTGCTACAAATTCCTGTCCTATTATGGCGACAAAAGCAGCGAAATACAAAACATCAACAAAAATATGCAGTGAAGAATTAAAACTCAACTATTATTCAGCAACACATCAATTCAACACTTATTAGCAAACTGGCACATTAAAAAATAACAACATATGCACAGCAATCACAAGCAAGCAACAACGGCTGCCAAAACGGATTCAAAGGATTGGGACGTTGACAAGTTCACCTCCTTACTCGGCAGCCTGTTTCACTTAAAAACGGCCCTCAGGAAAAAGGAAGCCTTGTGGGAGTTTTTTCGACATTGGGATATCAAAATCGCCTTGCAGTGTTTTGTTCAAGTAGATCGTGCACTCTTACAGTGCACGTAAGTCTGGAAGCCTAGTTTTTTTTGTTTCGGTTAACAGTTTAATTTCATTTCTAGGCGGGGCAATTTTTGCCGTGATTCTAGTACGCAAATACCGGACCGTTTGTAAAGGTCTCATGCCGAAAACTGTCTACCATAAGCACTATAAATAAAATGAAACGCTGTTTTATTCATTCTACGCGGTTAGTTTCTGCTTAAGGCTCTGGGTCCCAAAACTGCATCTACGTACTTAAAGGGCATACGAGAGATGCGTATGGAACTAATTTGGTTTTGCGGTTGCAATGTTTCCAGCGGTATCTGAATAAAATCGCTTCTGAATAGAAGCAAAATCATTTCTTTTCGGACATTTTTTTCTTTTCAGAAGTTAGAAGAAAAGTCGCACACGATTATTCCGTGGTGCCATTTGTATTGTAACTTCTGAAAAAAAAAAAAAAAAAAAAACATGCTATGGGACTTTCATGAGCTGGTCTTTTATTCTAGGAAAAGGCGTTTTGGCGCGCAAAAGCAAAACTCAACTTGTTTCGGTCGATAATATGAAAATGAGCTGATGAGAATAGATTCCCAAAAATAATAAATTCGTGGCGCTAACATTTTCGACTAGCATTTATGTGAACTCTGGTTTCTCGCTACGTCGATTTCTACTCCAGTGCTTGAGCTTGCTAGACAGGTACCTTTAGTACCGTACTACATCATGCCTTCTTTAAACTAGGAAATAGTGGCCGCGACAATAAGAGAACATGTGGTCTTTCAGCTTTTTGCAGCGGAACCATAATGACGCTGTTTGCAATTGCGGTGCCATACCTTGGAACGGCTGCTCGGGTGAGTGAAGTAGTTTTGAAAAGTTTGTTCTGTGCATTCTTCGCATTTTCATTAATCCAATTTTGTTTTCACTATTTTCCGTCCTTAGCTTTTCATGTCATTTTACTCATCTGCTTCGGGCCCGTTCGCCGGTCTTTTTCTTCTTGCCATGTCATCTCCGTGGGTCAACGTAAAGGTAAGGATTAAGTTCAATGCATCCAGAAATATTAATCACAGACGACAGAGGGTTTGCGACAAATGCGCTTCATGCAGGTGAATGTAAAGTTGCGACCAAAATCACGTATAAATGCAGGTAAAACATATCTCCGGCCACTCACCTATGCGACTGTTTCCTCTTCAGATACACTGCACGACTTTCGGAGTGTGCACAATAACACGATCATCTCAACGAAACTTATTTCTATTGCTATGATGAAGTCATAGCTACGCTAAAAATGAGGTTACTTGAAGTACGTTTTCATTGCACTTTAATTTAACAAGTGCTCTGTTAATATGATGTACTACTCTCGTAAACCAGAAGAAATGACTAGGTTAGTGACGACGTCAACAAGCAAGTTTGTTTTTAAATAAGTCCTGCGCTACACAGAATCTAGCTGGAGAACATAAAAAAAGTATTGCATAGAACTGCAAGCACAGAGAATGATTTAGTCGCTTTTAAAAAGCATCGACACTTATCAAACCAGTTAACAATTTTCTCCCGATATTTATCTGGTTTTTCACATTGTTGTGTTCTAGTCCCTCAGCTTTTAGCAGAATGCTCAGCAAATAAATAGCATGGCAAGTAATGAAAAACCGCAGAGCATTTGTTGTCAGTATAGGTTTTGATATAAAGGAGATTCGTACGTGCAGAAGAAAAAAACACCAATTGAATATTCTTATTGTAGATCGTAGCAGATTGCTTTACTTGAGAAATTCCCTCAGAATATAAGACAGATATAGTGAAGATTCCCTTCTGAACGTGCATTTGGTTTTACAATGCTTTCTAGGTGCACTTAGTTTTTGAAACAGTGTGCGTCGGGAGACTGGCTGTGTACCAACACTGGAAGAATGCACATTCCAAAACTACTGCTCTCACCTGCAGGGTATCGCATGTGCGACGCTCCTGGTGTGCACGCTACAGATGTGGCACGTGATAGGGAGGATATCTTCGGACTTCTACCTACCTCCCTTCCTCCCTAAAACTTTGGACCGCTGCCCTTTGAACGCGAGCGTTTCAAACGGCACTGAGGAATCTGCAAATTATGCGGACGAGACGGAAACAGGAAGGTCAGTTTTCTGCAGGCAGTCTAACACACTGGCGGAACAGTGGCTATGAATTTTTTTTAGTCCCTCGGTGCAGACATTTCGTCAAAAAAGTTATCTACATACGAGTGAAATCAAATTATTTACTGTTCGGTTTCGCATTCCTAGTGAAGTTTCAAGACGCGCATTCGTGACAATACGTGAAGCTTTTATGGTTGAAAGCACAGCAGAGCCAAGCATGTCCTCTGCAAACAATAAAAGGATAACATCGCGGCTGCTGGGGAAAGGGATGAGGGAGGGGTTCCGTTCGCAGTTTGTAGTTGCCCATGATCTTCAGCAATGTGTCAGGCGGTTAACAAGCGTAAATGGCCTTAGGGCGTCCTGAAGAGTGCTTGGTAGTTGGTGCTTATGGGCATTCTGCGTTGTTTCTAAAGAGTGCTCGTAAATATGGCTAGCATTTTATTGGTTAGCAGTAGCTCTAAATTGTGGAATGATGATTAGAACTCACGCAGCATGCCACATATTAGTGATACGGTGTGCCTGCCCTAATGAGCATGGATGTTGCAGATGCAAGCGAATTGCGGGTGGGAGTGTCAGGGAGAGAGAGAAAGCGATTTTCATTTCAGCACGATGAAGACTTAGATGGGTGAACGATTGAAGATCTGCTGGATCTAGTTCTCATCACAATAGCACCCCCCCCCCCCCATCTGATAGAAACAGCGAATTGAATTGCCTTAGAGAGGAAGAATCGTTCAGCGACTTGAATAAAACCTACAATGATATCGAGGCCATCCCTGATGGTATTACCAAAGAAAACTTTTTGCGTTGGTCTTCCTTACGTTATTCGCTTGCACTTCCCTATTACAGCTGCTTTAATTTAGGCTAGTTCTTAGCTATACTCTCCATGTGATCTAGTGCTAGGAGCAGGGAATCTACTTCAGCTCAAAAGCTGGAGCGCGGAAATACCTAATTAGGGATGCCGGGGTGCTTAATATGTGCTCCACTTTTCTTTTTTCACCACATAGTATAAAACATACACGTGTCATAAATGACATCAAATTTCATTTCATTGAACGTAATTGCATTTCACTAAAGAATGCATCAGGTCGCGCAGATTCTTTTTTGACTTCACGATCATGGCAAGATAAAAAAATATGCAGTTTTCTTCTTGAGCTCACTGTATCAACTTTGATTGTGGCGTCTACCAATAAAATATTCTGGCAGAATGGTTCAACGGGTACAAAGTCAATCTGCAATAATAAGCAAAGAACACAACCGCGGTAGCTTGCTTTCGATGTAGGCGAAACGCGAACCACGAAAAAAAACATATCCTCTTTTAACAACGCATTTTACGAAAATCCGAATTCTAATGAGAGGGGACTGCTCTAAAGTAGAATATAAATGAGAATTCTAATCCAAACTTTTGAAACTGAACTTTGTTAGCTTATTATCCCGCTGGCAATGATTGCTTAAATGTTTTAGCGCACAACAACATTTCTAAAGGGGGAAGCTAAACCACTCATCAGTAGACTCCCTCATTTGTAGATTGTTATGTTGGTGGAGTGCTTGTATGGTTTTTGCTGTTTATTCTTTTTTTTTGCTCAAACGTTGCGCGAAAAGATGAATAGTTCACCCAAAAATATTGCATTTCCGGGAATCAGCATATGTCCTCCGACCACCTTTAAAACGTATGTAAGCAGATTATTTTATTTGAAACAGTTTGACATACAAAAACATTGTCTGGTGATGACTGACAATAATAATGAGTACTTACCAATGTTTGAGGGGGAGCCTCAGATTACAAGCCGAGCCAGCGTTTTGACAAGAAAAAAAGGGGGACTTGTTTTCGACTGGGCCAGAAGAAAGCAAGTCACCTTGTTGTAACATTGTTTCGGCTTGCACACTGAGGCTCTCCCACTACTCTTCTTCAGGGCTCGTTCATGGGGTGACTGAGAAGTCATGCAAAAATAAAACAATTTTCACAAGGACTCAAAAAAACATGCGATTTATCTGTTCTGTATGCATCATGAGTCTGGATATAATCGGCTGCAATTCGCGTAAATTTTCTGTTCCTCGGTTTGCCCGGTGAAAGGAACGAAATCGACATGACTACAATATAAAATTCAGGAAAGAAGTATTGATGCAATGAAATTGGCGTGGGTACCAGAAGAAGAAAAACATTCTAACGACCACGGCTTCAATTTGATCAGGTTCACGTGCATTTGTGGCAACCAAAGGGTATACATTTCATTTCATTTACTGATTCCTTAAGGGCCCGAAGGCATTACATAAGACGGGACATATATAGTATCGGAAATGTCGGAAACAATGAAAATAAAGCACACAGTGAGAAGTAACTACCAAGTGAAACACACGTGAGAACTATATGGTATTCATGTAAGATTATAGCAAAGGATTATACTGCGCTATAACATATATAAGATTAAAATAAGAAAAACTAATTGTACAAAAATAGTTGATATCTAAGTGAAATGAGCTTTTGTTTTTCGCGGAATGTTTTACGATGAATGCATGAAGCGATGTGCTTAGGCAGCGAATTCCAGAGTACTATTGCGTTAGGGAAGAATGAACTGTTATAAGAAGACATGTGACCGCTTATACGTGCCATCGGTTTATCATGGCTGAGGGGGGAGGACGTTCTTAGCGCGGCAGTTATCAAGTAGTGGCGTGTTATTGTATTATGATAAAATGTGTGAAACAAACATAGGTGAGAAATGACACGGCGTGATTCGAGTGTTGGGAGACGAAGGTACTCCTTGAGGGAGGTGACACTTGATTTCGTGAGTAACATGAAGTGATGAACTGTGAATGGTATGATACCAAGATGCGCAGGGTACACGTCCCGAGGCATCCCAGGCTACAAAAAGCTTTAGTTGAGGACGCCATAATGTAGTCTATTTGAGCACCTTCAAAAGACACTGACATTATACAATATATACGCGGCTTTGCGTTTTAGCTTCACTGAGATGTAGCTGCGTGGCCTAATTTAGCCCCGGTTAGTCAAGAAGAGACTCATACTTTATTAAGGGCTAAGAAAATCACTGAAAAGTACTAAAAAGCACTGGAGCAAAGCAAAACGCAAAAAGGTCATTGAAAGTCATATTTAGCACTGGTAGCACACGCAAAAAGTCTGCAGCAAAAACGTTATTCTTGTTATTCACTTTTAAATTTCAGTTTCTACTCCATTGGCCACAGCCTCAGCTATGTTTGTGAAGAATTTACTGGTAGACAATTTGTTCACTCAAAACAATTAATCATGTTTCCTTTCCTCCTCTTGTCCCAAGCGCAGCTCAGCCGTATTTCCACTGTACCGGATCTCCTTCTATTGGATGTCCTTCATTGGTGCCATACTGACGATCGTGCTGGGAACCGGTATAAGTCTTGCTACAGGTGAGTTCGCAGCCTTTAATGTTCGCACAGCATACATTATGATTTTTTTTGATGCACAACAGAAACATGTTCGACATATATATGAAAAGCCTACGGAAAAACAAAAACAGTAAGAAGAAGCGCTTAACAATGGTAAATGGGATACGGCTCAGTTCGCAGGTCCCATTTATCCTTGTTCAGTGCTTCTTCATACCGTGTAATCCATCTTCTTCCTCTCGTTATACCTGGATCCTCAAAAACAGTAAGAGGCATTGAGGCTTCAAAAACAGGTTCTTGTTCGTAAAATCCTTGTAGCTTTTTTAAAAATACTTGTCATTCGACTGCGTCGACTTCAAAAATTGTTTATGTTATCGCTGTATCAAGAATACATTTTTCTTCAACCCCAATCAGCCGCCACGTCTGCAATAATTCAGAAAGACGTTTACTTTCATTCTTCGCATTTAGTTCATGGTACTCATAACTTACGTCAGGCGTTGGCCAGCGCATGGATTCTTTCGCGGTCACTTAGGAACTTGGGTTTGGTTTAGATCAGCCTATGTGTACAACCTGTTTTCGCAGGATAATCGAATACGTGTAGCGAGGTTCAGTTCCATCAAATTTACTTTCGCGATCTAAGTTTAAAACAATTGTGCGGATGCTTCTGAAATTCTTCACACTTCAAATTAGAATCTTCGTTGCTCTATGAGCTAAAATTGCCAGCTTAAAAGTAAACACTCATATAATACCGACATCCGGAACACACCAGAGATGGCATCAATAATAAACGTTTCTTGTTCTCGAATGTATTCAGACAAGAGCAGCTACTTCAGCATGCCGCAATTTAAATTTATGCATCGACTCGAAACTTTTCTCTGAACAGGACATTGTTCAGACTATGGTTGCAGTACTTCACTTGTGCCTTCCGTAGCGATTGCGTGCCCACCAAGTAAACTGAGCCTGCATCCTTATTAACAATCAGGAATGCTGATTAAAGATCGTTTGTTTTGAGCGTCTCAATTAGCTATACTTTTCTTTTCGGTCAATAATATCGTGTCGGTATTGCAGGTGGGGGTGAAAACATGCGCCGAAATTTCCGTTTCACAAGTCCTCTGTTTTTGTCTTTGTGGAAGAAGTTAACCCTGATTCGCAATGATCTAAAGGTAGGTTGTTCTTCCCACCAGCTTTTGCCATAAAAATTACGGATTTAGTACAAAACTATGTTGCACAGAGCAAAATGAGTAAATATTGTATGGTTGCCCTCAAAGTATTTATAGTTTCGGATGTGTTTCCACTATCAGCACAGGCGTGTTTTTCGCATACGGCTTGGCTACCACTAACAGACCTAGCATATACGAAGCCTGGAGCAGATCAGCATTTCAAAAAAGGTAGAAAATAAAACAGCGGAATAGAGTAACTTTAGCCAAACAAAACTTTGCAAGCACGGCGAGCACGCGCAAGATATCCCAGTTATCTGCGGCAGAAATGAAATCCAAGCTTGTCGTTCTTCAAAACCTTAAAGAACAGTGCGCTGTATTGGTTCACCTGAGATCTCTTAATATGTGGCTTTCTCAGGAAGCGTAATCTAATAGACACTGTGAGATGTTCTTTGTTGACATGACAATTAAGTCCACAATGAACTGGTCTTTTCAATGAACTTTAAATCGGTAGATTTAGTCCGACTAGACTTATAGGGTAGACTCAAGTGATAAAAATTTCACCGGAAATACAAAAAGAACAGAGAAATTTAACGGAAGCGAAGTATCCGAGGCGCAGCCTATTCCGGAATAGTAAGAGCTGCCATTAGTGATGTAAGAATGTCATTTAAAAATGCCATTTCTGCACCTTATTTTCACTGACATTGCAATATGAGTAAAACTGCGCTAGGACGTAGGCAACGATGTGAATTTAAAAAGAAAAAGAAGTATATTTATGATGAGAAGGGCCAGATACAAACACAACCGCTGAGCATTTCTGCGTGTTCCCTGGGTATGCAGCAAGCTCAAAAACAAAAAACCTAATAAGAGTTTATATTTGGTTACGGTTACAAGACTCCGGAGAAGCAGTTATGCCTTTAAAGTTAATTCTTTGAATCGATTATTATGCCATGTTCTGGACGTGACAAAAATGGCAGAGCTCTTCACTTTTTTCGTGTCTAGTAGGCGCTCATGCTGAGGCGCGGATTAATGCTGGCCATCATCTTGTGATGTGCGTTGGGTAAGGGATTCATGGTTTTGTTTTTGCGAAGTGGAAATTTCAATACGCGTATATACTTTTGGTTGTTTTGTGGTTAACGGAATAACTCCTGAGAACAGCTCTGGCTATGACGGATACTGCTGTGGAAGACCTAAGATACAGTTGACCACCTAGCTGTGGTTGCTTAATGCACTGACAAGGAACAGTAGATGGTTGCCTTGCGTTAATGATTTGCTGAAAATTAGCAAAGTTATGCCACATGCATTAACTAAAAACCACTTAGTTGGCTAACTAAAGAAAACATTTCTAGCGAAAACACATGCAGCAGTTTTCTGGAGGAAAGAGTTTTCCAAGAAGAGTATTCAGCCAACTGCTGATAGTTATAGCCGGCTTCTATGCGGCCTATAATCCAGCAGTACGCACTCGGATTGCTTCCCGTTCCAAAACCAGTGGTAACAATTCACAAGTGCTGAAATTGTAATTTCCGGAGTAGAGTAGAAATGTCGGCAACTTCGTTGAGTGGTAGGGCTCAAAAAATACAGCGAAAACGTAAGCAGGCGGAGAGTAGAAAATACACGACAGGTGCTAACCAGCAATTCACGTTTATTAAAAAAAGACACCCGTCTAGGGCAGTATTAAAACGACAAAAACGAGCGCAAGCACAAATTTTCACTTAAAACCCATTCATAAAAACCATAACAGCAACAACAGGTTATTTTGAAACCAAAGTTTTGGAGATAGAAGTTCCAATTTCTTCCCACTTAAAACATTCAAAATCTAGCCCAATTCAAGTCGCACTTCTTTAACGCTTTTCTTTCTTCTCTGTTTTCTCTTCTGTCTGCACAAGGCAGCGGAAATGGCACAGCTACAGAGCCAGTAGCAGTTCCATGCATTTTCTTTTCATTCTTCCTTCAGTCACAACAAGAACAAGTGGGACAGACACTGCGCCTTTCTCTTCCTGTGAACCAAATATTTTATGCGAGAGCTACATTGACCGCAATGTCGCAAATGTTTTGTTGTTGCGACTGAAGGAAAAGAAAATGCACAGGCCTGCTACTGGCTCTGTAGCTGTGCCACTTCTGCTGCTTCGTGCAGACAGAAGAGAAAATAGAGAAGAAAGAAAAGGAAGAGGGAAAGAAAGACAAGCGCTGCAGCAACAGCCGTCGTCCACCACCGAAGCGGTGAAGGGTACAATGATGGTCTACTACAGATAAAAATTCGGTGCAGGCTAGCCCCGTCGCAGGCGGCGGTGACCTGCCTGTCCCAGCCCCATCAGGAAGGGAGGGGAGCTGAGCCACCTGCGCTGCCTCGTGCGGATAAAAGAGAAGGGGAGGAAGGGTGGCTGAAGCTGGTTCTGATGGGGCTGGGACAGGTAGGTCAACGCCGCTTGTGGTGGAGGCTAGCCTGCCACCGAATGTTTATCTGTTGTAGGCCGTCACTGCACCCGCCACCGCTTCGGTGGTGGACATTGGCTGTTGCGGCGTGCATCTTTCTCTCCCTTTTTCCCTCAGCGCTTCTCCCTCTCTCCGCTTTACCAACTGCGCCACGCTCCGAATTTTTTTCTTCTTGATTCCCTGGCTTTAGCACACGACATATCACAATGGAAAATCCCATCAAAACGTAGAACAAAAAACCATAAGGCAATGTACATGAATGAATGTCATGATCAGCTAGTGTTAGACTGGCCTCGTCGCTTTAAAACTCCGAAGCGACAACAAAGGCTTTACCCTTGAGAGCCATTCGGAAGGTTCTGCAGCCACTTTTTGAATGGCAATAAACCGCTTCGTACTCTCTCGAAAATAAAGTCGAGCAGGTCTGGCATCCCTGTCACGGTGACAACCTGCCATTCTGGAGCGCGATATACAGTGGAGGTCCATAAGCATAATTACCTAAAATGGAACCTTATCCTTGATGTGTCGGAGCGCCCGCAGCGTGGCCTTAAGTTTTATTGGCCACGCGCCTGCCACGGCCAAAGTACCTGCGCATTGAGAGTTCTGAGGAAGGCCGAGGCAAATACAGAGCGCCTTGCGATGCTCGACCTCCAGGGTGGCGGCCCGCTATTAAATCGGTTGCGACATCATCGCCACTCGCGCATAGGAGCGGCGCTGCTTGAGTACGAGCAGCTCACCAATGAAACGCCTCCCTACGACCTCTTCTCGCCCTGGCCCGCTGCTAAGGAGGTTCAGCGAGAGATTGTCGGCATCGCGGGGAAACGAACCACGCCGCTCTGTGCAGTGCAGCAGCTTACTGGAGCCGTCATCGACGAGGATCTCCAACACCGCCTCATCGTTTTACACCGACGGCTTCGTGGCCAGAGATAGTTGCTCGGTAGCAGCGGCGGCTACTATCCCCGCCCTGCAACTGCACAGGCAGCTGCATTTGTCATTCCTGGGTTCCTGCACCATGGCGGAGCTGTTGGGCCTACGCCGAGGCCTGGATCTACTGCTTGAACTGACTCCGCCGCCACCCATGTGTGCCGTGCTATCTAAATCCCGCGCTGCCCTCAGCCGCCTTCATACCACCGGCCGGGGAACTCCGCTGCTGTGTCAGATTCGGGCGTGTCTCGAGCGCTTGGCGGAGCGCGGCTGCTCTATACGGCCACAGTAGATCCCCGGGAACTGCGGCGTAGAGGGCAACGAACGTGCTGACGAGCTCGCGACCGCAGCACATAAACTCCCTCCTAGCGACGAGCAACTTGCTTTAGAGGACGTGCGTGCGGTAATCGACGATCACCTACGGACGCAGCACCCCGACCCACGCATCGAATGAGGTGAGCGCAGTCACGGTGTCAGCGGCTGCACGCTAACTCGGCTGCAACGCGTAATTATCCTTCGTGCACGCACTGAATTTGTGTGGCCTGGGGAAAGACGGATGATCCACAGACTTGCCATCAGTGACATGTGTGACGTCTGTGGCGCGGTAGAAACTCTCTAACATCTACTGCACTGCGCCGCGGTAGCCGAACCACGACGTGAGTTACTGGCGGCTTACAGAGCGCAAGGGGTAATCCCGGACAGCGTAGCTGTGCTCCTGTGGCCGCCGGGCAGTGCGCGCGTCCGCGAGCAAACACACGTGAGCCTGTGCGAATATACCTAACAGGAAGGCTTGATGACCTGCATATTTTACCTCGCCAGATACTGCACGCTGTGACCGAACGCTCCTCGTGTGCTATTTGGGATGATAACGGCTGATCGCCCCACGACGGCCGTCAATGTTTTTTACAGTGTGCAAGTGCGTGCGTAGTGAACAGTTGCCTGGACGCAGATATATTGTGGAGGAGGAGGAAAAACATTTTTTTAAACCCAATATCTAGGCACTGGTGATTAGGCGGTCGTGTCCATTTCAGGCGGCCTCCTCAGTCCAGGTTGCCGGCAGCTGCTGCTATCCCGCGCACCCGCTCGATCAGCCGTTGTTGATCTTGCAGGTGTGAGCTAGCCAGAGCAGTTTCCCAAGAGGAGACGGTGGGGTGGGGAATGGGCGGGAAGCCTTGCGGCTTTGGACACGCCCATATGGAATGGTATAGTGTTGGTTTGGTGCTGGCGCATGATTGGCAGATCGAAGGGTACCGCGAGGGAAAGAAAAGGTGTTTGTGGTAGGGGTTCCGGAATGTGTGCATTTGAAGTTGACGCCAGCTAGAGGCATCTGTTCTGGAGAGGGATTTGTGCGGTGCGGGACGTGTTCTTCGTTGTTGCCTGTAGTATTCGAGGGTAAGTGTGTACGTGAGTTCTTCTGTGGTGGTTGACAGCTGAGAGCTTGATGATGGCTTCAGAGCATTTTCCTCTCTGGTTTGCGTATTAGCTGGTAATCCGCCGTCTTCAGTCTTCCCTCCTGGTGCCCGGCAAGTTAGTTCGCGGGCGAGTGCGTGGCCGCGCTCGTTGCCAGAAAAAATGCGTGACCTGGAGCCCAAAGTATTCGAATAAACGGCGTGTGCGTCTTTTCTTTGCACTGACGAAGGATTTGGTGGGTTTTGGGAGACAGCAGACCGATTGAGAAGGCTCGGCATGCTGCATCTGAGTCTTTGACAACAGTGCAGGTTTTTAAGTGTTTGTGCAATGGATGAGATGTATCGGATGGCGAGGGCTATGGCTGTCTCTTCTGCCGTTCTGATCGAGGTCGTGAGAATGGAGCCTGTTACTTGTACCTGACCGTCATCATTCGTTACGGCCAGGCTTGCGGCACGTTTGCCGGGGTAGCTTGTTGCGTCGGTGTATAATACGAATTCTATATTTCTTAATGTACGTTGAAGTGCCCATACTCGGGCATGCCGTCGGCCCGCGTTAAGGTCTGGATGCATGTTTTTTGGGATTGGGGCTACTTGGATCTTTGCTCTCATTAAGGGGTTCATGGGCTCCGGATCTGGTGGTAAGGCGGTACTGGGGGCTGGATACCCGAGTCTCGCGAGTAGGGCACGTCCTGTGCGTGTGTTTTGTAATCTAGTTACTTATCCTACCCACTGTGCTTCAATTAATTCTTCCACCGTATTGTGGATGCCTAAGTGAAAAAGGCGGTGAGTGGCCGCGTGGGGAGGGACACCCAGTGCCGTCTTTACCTCCGACCGGAGTACCACGTTAGGTTTTTCTATTTCGGCCCGATTAAGGTGGTGGTACGAGAGGTGGTACGTGAGGCGACTGCTGATGACCGCTTGAACTATGCGCAGTGTGTCCCTCTCCTTAAGACCTCTTCGTCGGTTGGAAAGCCGTCTTATCATGTGGGTGATTTGAGACATTTTTTTACGGAGAAGATGTACTGTGCGTGCGGCTCTACCATTAGATTGGAGGTGTAGCCCCAGCACCCGAATCCTCTCCACTTATGGTATTGGCGCACCTTTAAGGAAAAGATCGATCTCTGGAGGCTGTTTTCCCCTTCCGTGGGTGTTCTTGCTTATAATCAAGAGTTCGGACTTTTCCGCTGCGCAGATTAGCCCGCCAGCGGCGGCGTACGTCTGGGCCACGTCGATGGCTTCCTGAAGCGCGTCTTGCACATCGCCGTCAGAGCCCTCCGTGACCCATATTGTGATATCATTCGCGTAGAGAGCATGACGAACCCGGGGGATGTTGTCTAGCAGAGGTGGCAGTTTTGCCATCGCCACATTGAAAAGATTCGGAGAGAGGACCGAGCCCTGTGGCGTCCCTCGGCCTGTAAGAGCGATATTGTCGGAGCGTAGTACGCCTAGTCCTATGGTGGCCGTGCGGTCCGTCAGAAATGTTCTGATGTAGTTGTATATCCTATTCCCACAATGGGACGATGCCAGGTTGTCAAGGATGAGGTAATGTGCAACGTTATCGAAAGCGCCTTTTAAGTGGAGCGCAAGTGTCGCCCTCGTTTGAAGCTTGCTAGGATGGCCCATTACTTCCTCCTCCAGTTGTAGCTTGACATCTTGTATGGATAAATTTGGTCGGAAACGAAACAGCGTGTCCGGGAAGAATCTTCGTGCTTCGAGGGGGGGGGGGGGTAGAGCCGGAATAATACAATGTGTTCGAATAGTTTTTCGATACACGAGGTGAGCGAGATTGGCCGAAGAGTTGCTAGTGAGAGTTGTTTGCCAGGTTTGGGAATGAGCGTAATTTCGGCGTGCTTCCACTCTTGAGGGAGGGCTCCCGTCGTCCAGGCTTTATTGTAGAACGATGTCAGCTGGGAGATTGACTGGTTGTCCAGGTTTTTAAGCACCTTGTATTGGATGCCATCCCTACCCGGCGCCGTATTCTTCGTAACATTTTGTAGACTTGCTCGGACTTCGGCCTCTGTTATGTCAGCGTCGAGTGGCCTGTTCTTGACCTCGTAGGGGTAGTCCTTGTACTGATGTAGCGCTGTTCTAGTTGGGAGAGAACAGCGTCGTCGTCACACTGTTCCTTGCGCAGGAGCGTACGTATCGCCTTGCTCATCTCGGATTTGGATTGTTTGAGGTCGAGTAAAGCGCGGAGCAGCGACCACGTGCGAGCCATGCCGAGAGTGCCTTGGAGATGGTCGCAAAAGCGATGACAGTTGTTATTTGTCAGCTCGGCAGCATAGTTCTCTGCTTCGGCAGTGATTTGGGCTATTCTTAGCTTCAGCTTCCTGTTGTGTTTTTGCCGTTTCTACTCTTGACGATCCCACTGCGAGCCTCCTACTGGTGGAGCAGGAGGCTGTCTACGCCAGGTGCAGTTGTAGTGGCTGAGACTGTAGGCCCGCCCGATGTGCCGAGTGCTCAGTGGCCTAAGACATTTGCGGGTGGGCCTCAAGCAAACTACTGTATACTGTACCATAGCATATATATTTTTTTGGTTTTACATACTCTTTTCTTTCTCCTTATCGTTCAACTCTTCGATTTCCTCTACATTTTTCTCACTATCCTTTTATTTCCGTCGCCCCAGTTCAGGTGCTTCAGATATCAGATAGCAGATACCGGGGCTGGCAAACATCTTTTCCTTCCTTTTGTATATACAATCAATGACCACCACCACAGATCACTTGACAGATAATACGCCTTTGTTATCCTACAAACGAATTATAAAACGCCGGTGAACTTTGATGCTTTCAATAAAATGCCGGTTGTGTTCGACAAGGGGCGCATGATGTACCATCATGACAGGTCATGACGTCACCAGGTGATTCACGCATATACGACGTCACTTCGCAACAGGGTCTGTCAGGCTTTGTACTTTTCGTGTCCCTAGCTCCCGCAGACTTTGGGCATTCCCTAAGTATATGGTCGAGGGTCCCTCTCGCTTCGCAGGCTTTACATTTATCATTTGTGCTCTACTCTATCTGGGTGTGAAACAACCAGACAAAGTTTGGGAAGTTTCCGGCTTGTAACCCCTGCCAGGCTATGGCCTCTTTATTATTCAAGCAATATGATCCGTTGGCGGCACAAGACGTCTGCCTAATCTATAATTTTCGGTGATTTCTTGATAGGTTTCCAAACGTTCGTCAATCTTCTGGTAGTCAGGCGGTTCCGCGTTTACCTGGAAGAAGAGATCTCGGGCTAAACCATGGGCCACTTCGTTGCCGGAAATGGACGTGTGAGTGGTGACCCAAATTCGGATTGTTTTGCGATCGATTTTAGCTGCAGCTGACAGTCGTGGCGAATCCAGCCCTATTCCTCAGGCCTGCGTGTCAGGAGCGGGGAATAGTGGGTCTCCTAAATCGGTGGAAAATGAAGTTTTAATCAATCAATCAACGCATTTACGAAGCTGATCCCGCCGGGTGTCTGTTCCAGGTATCCGTGCGACTCCTTTCATTTGGTGCTTCCTCGAACACCGCACCACACAGCACACAGAAGCGGAGCCAGGTGTTGGACAGTTTACAGTTCGGAAATAGGCGTCTAGGAGGCGTTAATCCAGCAAGCATGAGCGGCGTTTGAAATTGATTTACAGGATAGAAAAGGCGCAATATCTGTTGCAGTTCTCCGCGGACACATGTACCATGCCGTAAAGGAAGGTACATGTTCTCTATCCTATACCTCATCTCTATCCGCCTTTATTGAGGGAGATGGAGGGGCAGTAGTAGAGGGCTGCAATCCACCGTGCTATAATGGCTTTCACCTCATCCCACTTTACGGGTAAATAGTGTCCTCAAGAATTTTTTAATGCATTTATAACATGTCGTGCGGTGTGTTTTTAGAATGTACCATGCAATGCAAACTTTTCCTTATTTTGAAAACTTTGCCAGTATTTATTCGACCAAATTATTATCCGAATAAGATGTAAAATCATGCTTGCTTGCAATTAGCGGCCAGATGGATTCATTTGAAAGTGCACTGTGATAAGATGGTTTTCGATTTTGAGTAAATTTAGTTGCCGTAATGTAAAAATATTCCAAATTTTCATAGGGTCCGGTATCTGCGGGAGGTGAGTGGACAAACAGCAATGAATTGCGTACCTCGCCGAGCAATATATTTTAATTCAGAGTTAGTTGCCTAAATCAAGGTTTCTTTTTCTAGTGCAATGCTTTCAATATGAGTTGTGCTTCTTGTTTTTAAAAAAAAAGGTTGTCCACTTACTTCGATTCATAATTGGTTTTATTCTGTGAACGACAGCACATGACTTAACTAAAGGCCAGGGGTCGTTGTTTTCATTTTCAATTCTTCTACACTTCTTCGAGGTGCTCGTCGATTTGGCGGGTGACGTGTAGTTTACAAAGACATTGAGACGAAGGACAACGCCCTTGAAGAAACAAGATGAAATCTAAGTTTATATGGAACAAACACAAGGCACGGAAAACTTATTTACAAAAGACAGAGAGCCGATTAAACTGTACAAAAGAGACTGAACGAAAACTAAGCGCAACTCCACGAGTTGGCACGCTAAATGCAACATTGGCCCCTAGCTCTTCTTCTAAGCAGGGGCCTGCCTGCTACCGCAATGGACGCTTCCTCAAAGAACCGAACCACCGATGACCGCGCGGCGCGCTCTCAAACAACCGCCGTCGAATGCTCGATATGCGGAGTAGGATCGGAAATAGCTTAGCACTACCCAAACGTATGCTCGCCTCTTCCGGCTTGCTAGAAAGACCTGGAATTTGCTAGAAGCCATGGTGAGCCTGCGCAGCTTCTTCATTTGCACGAGGTGAGGAGGACGAGGCCCATTGCGTGAGTATGCGTGAGTCAGCGTGCCTTTTTGCCCATGTCGATGGGGCGAGGATGCGCAGCATTGTGGCCCGGATCTCGGTGGCCCGTCTGAAAACTCCTAGGTCCTTCAACCTGCGCCGTTTTCTCCGGCGTTCGCGCCGAAATGTTTCGAAATTGACTACCGCGGGCTTAGCACTAATCACAGGATAAAGTGAACTTATATAGAATACAATTGTCTCAGCAATTTTAATAGAGCAGACTGTATCACGTCTTTTTAACAGGTGGTGGATCTAAACATCAAGGACGGCGGAAAAAGGGCGGCAAGCATCGAAGTGGAAGGGGACGAGCTGACTGTTCTCAGTGGTCAGCGGTCAACGTTATTAACAGCGACGGCCATCTGAGAGCACCACTGAAAGCTGTGCCATGTGCAGCCGATCAACGAGAACACACAAGTTTCACAGAATGCGCAATTTTGTCGCAGAAAAAGAATCCGCGAATGCTGCATTTCGGATATAACTTTTACTTATACTTTTTAGAACATCTTAACATTCCTTAAAGAGCAGCAATCATTCATGTAACTACATTTTTTTGGTGTTAACATGCATTTCTTTCCTTTACCATCTACTCTTTAAAAATCGTGTACGCTCTTGTGGCTAACAAATAAAACAATAGAGCGCATTGTACAATTGTATGCCTCTTCCTAGAATAGCTATCAAAGCTGAACACGTTGAATCATTAGAACCTACAGTTTGCACAGAAGTGGCATTTTATTAAAAAAACTAGATTTTCTGGTTCCGATGAAAATGTGAGATTAGGCAAATTAGATACTTGCGTGATGTGATCAGAAGAAATCAAAAGCTCTCATCGCAGGCGCTGACCACGAAGTAAAACGTGCCGCTGTCCCAAAGATGATGCTGGTGGTGCCATCTCGTTTGTCTTGTGAGAGTGCTACCGTAGAGACTCGGAAAGGACTTGACGTGGGCCGAGTGTATTGCAGAAGGTTTGAAGGAATTTGTCAACTGCTTTGTCAATAATGATCACCAAAACTTTGTTTGGTCAAAAGTTCACACTCACCCTCTTCCACATTATTCTTCAGCTGATATGGCGGTTGACCGCACATCTCCCTAGCATTCTTCCTTCGGCATCGGATGATACGAACGGCACACGCAACACCGGTCGACGGTGGCAGCGAAGATGCCACTTTCATAGCACAGAACTACTCAGAAGAGATAAAATTTGAAGAACTGGTTCGGAAATTACAATTTGTCAAACTGAAAGCACGAACAGTGCATTATGTAATTGTATCTGGCTTAAAGACGCTGCCTTTTTGGCATAGAGCCGAGCTGATAATAATAAACTGAAAGCACGAACAGTGCATTATGTAATTGTATTTAGCTTAAAGATGCTGCCTTTCTGGCATAGAGCTGAGCTGTATCGGAAACTAAGATGTTAAAGTCTACTACTGCACGCTCGAGAGCTTGCACTATTCGCCAACCCTCGAAGCATTCTTCGAGATGTTTTGTTGTGTGGGATTGGCGAAGGTTTTCATAGAGAACAAAAAAGACAGTAACAAGTACAAGTCCCGCATTGGTTGCATGCATAAAGCTACAACAAGACGTCGTGTCATCTTCATTTAAAATATGAAAGTAAGTAAAACAAATTGAGAGTTTTTAGAGTCAGTTTTTGAAACAGCTTGTCCATTAGAAAATAGCGGATATTCATGCGACCATCTCGTTTGGACGCCTCCATTGAGCCAAAAAAGCATACGATCAATGAAACTCATGCACAATGAACACGATAGCGGTGCATGTCGGTGCATGTTCGGGGCGTCAGGAAAGGAAGAAGAGGCTGGAGAAGAAGAAGAAACGGAAGATACAGTGGTATGTGCTGGTGTTCCTTGCGTGACTCGCAGCGCTTTAGACTACCAATAAACACCCCCGTTACGTACTGAGTACGTAACAGTTGTGGTGGAGTTTGCGGTGTAGATCAACACGGATCCCCGTTGTCTTCGACGAAGCCGCCGGCTCGCTGGTTTGCCACCCCTACCATCTGACATGGCTCAAGACGGCGACGCTGACCGAACAACACCTGCGGTGAGCAACTGGCAGCACTACAGCGAGCCGCGCACATTTGGTGGAAAATCTGACGAGGACGTCGACGAGTGGCTAACCAACTACGAGCGGGTGAGCCGGTACAATCGTTGGGACGCGACCGTGACACTAGCGAACGCAGTGTTCTTCTTGGAGGGCACTGCCCTAGTTGGGTTTGATAATCATGAAGACTCGCTTACCAGCTGCGATTGTTTCACAGAACAGATAAAGGACAGCTTTGGCGACGGATCCGCGAAGAAGAAACGCGCAGAACAAACGTTGATGCAGCGGGCCCAGGTATCTGGCGAGACATGCACCGCATATATCGAGGATATTGTGAAATTGTGCAAGGTGGTAAACCCTCGGATGTCCGAGGAAGATAATGTGGGGCACTTGCTTAAAGGTATCGCTGTAGATGTCTATAATTTTCTTATTAGCAAAGACAATTTGAACACTACAGCTGACTTCATCAGGCACTGCCGCACTTTCGAAACCTTGAAGTTGCGCCGCATCACTCATAAATTTGGGCGACTGGCCAACGTCACATCTGTTGCGCGCGTTGATGTCAGTGCTCCGGAGTCCATGGCTGACCTGATACGCCGGATAGTGCGGGAAGAATTGTTGCGTGGCAAAGACTCTGCGTGCCGGGACGAACACCAGTATGACGGTTGCGCGCTGCAAGCAGAACCCGCGACCACATCAATTTCCTGGACTCCGGCTTTAAATGCATCACGCTTTGGCGAGGGCAGACAGCATAACAATTTTAGCACTTCTCAGCCAGGGATGGGCCGAAGAACCACCTACACACGCCAGGTGGTTCGTCAAGCAACGCCGTCCCGATTGCTACCTTACTAACGCCAACCAGAACCAGTTCCCGCCCGCATTTACTCGGACCGGTGACGCCAGCAACCCGTGTGTTATAGCTGTGGCATGATCGGACACATCTCCCGGTATTGCCGTCGGCGGGGCCTACTACCACAAGATCATCGACCGCTGCTCAACGTTTCTAATCATTTCGACACTGAATCTTATCCGACACCGACTCTGGATACATACCGCCTGGCACAGATGCGAAACAGATCGCCTGCTTCGAACCGCAGCTTGACGCCGCCAACCCAAAGACAGCGACAGTCACCGTCTCCTCGGCGCCGTTCTTCCCCTTCGGGAAACTAGAAGACTTGGCCGATGGGGGTGAGGTCGCCGGAAAATCAACGTTCTCAATACCTCTGCCTGTGTTTATGTTAAAGAACAAACTCGAAGAATCCATTGACGGCATTCCCACGATGGCACTAATGGACACTGGCTTAACAGTCTCTGTTATGAGTTTAGCATTCAAGAATCGATTAGGACCTAAAGTGATGTTTAGCTTGAATCAAGTTGTGGTATTGCGTGGTGTTGGCGGTGAATTATGGGTGCCTTTGGGTGTGTGCTACGCGAAAGTTGTGATTGGGGGCCAAGCGTTGCGAACCAAATTCACAGTGTTGCCTCGTTCCACGCATGAAGTAATTCTAGGTATAGACTTTTTGCACCAGTGTGGTGCAACGTTAGACTTCCGTAGTGGACAGATCTCGCTTAATGCTGCGTTGATGTCGGCCCTTGTAGAAACCTCGTCGCTCGATTTAGGAGCGTTTTCTGTGTCTGAAGATACAGTTGTACCTGCGATGTCCGGAGAATTCATTCAAGTTATTTCATCTACGAAATTATGCGAGGATTTCGACGCCGTAGTGGAACCTACAATGCTGGCCTGTGCAAAGAAGAGTGTCTTGTTGCCTCGTTGCGTAGTTTCAGTCACCAGAGGCCACACCTTGCTGTGGACTGTAAACTATTCAGACGAGCCAGCCGTGTTGCCTCGTGGCATGAAGCTCGCTCATTACGAGGACGTGGCGGCACTAAGTAACCATCCTCCTGAAGAGAAAACATCTCATTTTGCAGAGTCTCGAATCCAGGCAATAATAAATACAGCGTTGGGAGCACAGGAGCGCCGAATTTTGACAGACCTGCTGTCCAAGCATGTTTCAGTTTTCGACTTCGCCAGAGATTATCAGCCACCGATTCCAAATTCTCGCATTCATCATTCGATTGATACTGGAATTTCTCGCTCGATCAGACAGAAACCCTACCGTGTGTCTCCGGCCGAACGTAAGCTCATTGACGAACAAGTTCATGACATGCTCCAACGTGGCGTTATCAAGGAAACTTCAAGTTCTTGGGCGTCTTCAGTTATTCTCGTTATAAAGAAAGACAACACAGGGCGTTTCTGGGTGGACTGTCGTCGCCTTAACGCCGTCACCAAAAAAGATGTATATCCACTTCCACGTATTGACGATGCAATCGACTGTCTTCATTCGGCGTCATACTTCTCCTCGGTAGACTTGAGATCGGGGTACTGGCAGATACCGATGAACCCAAGCGACAAAGAAAAGACGGCATTTGTGACCCCTGATGGTCTCTATGAGTTCAACGTAATGCCCTTTGGATTGTGCAATGCGCCTGCCACGTTCGAACGATTCATGGACACCATTGTGCGCGGACTCAAGTGGAAAATTTGTTTGTGCTTTTGTACGACGTTGTGATTTTCGGCAAGACCTTTCAGGAACACAATAGCCGCCTCGCCATCGTTCTTGATTGCAATTAGAGAGCAGGCCTCGTCCTCAACTCTAAGAAGTGCCACTTTAGCGAACGCCAAACAATTGTTCTTGGTTACTTGGTCGATAAGGATGGTGTTCGGCCGGATCCTCAGAAGATTGCGGCTGTAACCAGCTTTACAGCACCGAAATCAGCGAAGCAGCTTTGTAGCTTTTTAGGACTGTGTCCCTATTTTCGTCGTTTTGTGTCCAGATTCGCTGACATCGCATACCCGCTCACGTGCCTTTTGCACAAAGATGCACCGTTCAATTGGACTACTGACTGCGACTCTGCCTACCGCCACCTCAAATTCCTTCTGACATCCGGACCTATCCCACGTCACTTCTGTCCTTCTGCCCCCATCGAAGTTCACACCGACGCTAGTGGCGTGGGCGTTGGTGCTGTGCTCATCCAGCGTCATGGCACCGATCAGCACGTGATAGCTTATGCTAGTCGTTCGTTGAGCAAGGCGAAACGCAACTACACCGTTACTGAACAAGAGTGCCTCGCAGTGGTTTTTGCGGTGCAACGATTCCGTTCCTACCTATATGGCAATGTTTTTACCATCGTCACTGACCACCATTTGCTCTGTTGGCTCGTAAATCTTCGTGACCCTTGCGGCCGGCTCGCTCGATGGGCATTGTGGTTGCAAGAGTTTAACTTCACTGTGACATACAAAAGGGGCCGCCAACATGCTGACGCTGTCTGTCACGCTTGCCATTTTCATCAACTGGTAGTGATGATGACAACTTTGATAACTACCTGGCACTTATCTCGGCAACGTTTCCTGACCCTCAGCTGTTCCAGACAGAACAACGCAACGATCCGACTTTGGCACCGCTCTTCTCTGCCGCTCATGATTCAAGAGATGCGCGTTTCTGCGTTCGTGTCGGCCTACTTTACAAGAAGAATTTCAACCCCGGAGGTGCACGCTTTCTTCTCGTCGTGCCGGAAAACCTCCGCATTCCCGTTCTTGAAATGATGCACGACGATACCACGGCGGGCCACTTGGGTGTCGCCCGGACCCTTCATCGCACACAGGAACGCTTTTACTGGCCGAAAATGCGTCAAGTCATTCAGCGCTATGTAGCCAGTTGCGTCAAGTGCCAGCTGTACAAGTTCCCTAATTCCCGTCCACCTGGACCGCTGCGCCCTATTGCGCCTCCGACCACATCCTTTGAGCAGGTGGGCATCGACCTCTTGGGTCCTTTACCGCGATCTTCTAACGGTAACCGGTGGATACTGGTATGTGTTGACTATCTCACTCGATATTCAGAAACAGCCGCAATACCCTCAGCCACTGCTTACGAAGTATCCCTATTTCTTCTGCGATTTCTCGTCCTGCGCTACGGCCCTCCTCGAGTTCTGATCAGTGACCGTGGGCGCCAATTTACTGCTGAAGTTATCGAAGAACTCCTTCGTCTATGCACCTGCGATTACCTTCATACAACGCCGTATCACCCGCAATCGAATGTACTTGTTGAACGGACCAACCGCACTCTGACCACTTAGTTGGCGATGTACGTGGACTCTGATCATAAGAACTGGGATGAAATCCTCCCTTTTATTACATTCGCATATAACACTGCACAACATGAGACGACTGGCTACAGTCCGTTTTATCTCTTGTATGCTCGAGTTCCCCGCAGTTGTCTTGATACCATCCTTCCTTTCTCCCTCCACAACGAGCCTTCTATCGCCACTAATTTATGTCGAGCCGAAGAAGCTCGCCGCGTTGCCCGCCTTGCATCCTAGACTCACAGGAACGTTCGATGGAGCGTTATGACAACCGACGCCCGCATGTCTCTTATGTGCCCGGTGATTTAGTGTTGTTGTGGACGCCGCTGCGGAAGCGTGGTTTAGCCCAGAAGCTGCTGTTTCGTTATAGCGGCCCTTTTGTCGTTTTGGAGCGCCTGAGTGACGTGAACTATGTAATTTCACGCCGCACCGAAAGTGGCCGATGCTCACGCCGGACCCAGGTGGTGCATGTGGCTCGGCTAAAAAGTTTCCATCCCCGGCACCTTCCTTAAACTGCTTGTCCTGGGGCTTCGTCTGCGAGGGGGGAAGTGCCACGTGCTTCGGGGCGTCAGGAAAGGAAGAAGAGGCTGGAGAAGAAGAAGAAACGGAAGACAGAGTGGTGTGTGCTGGTGTTCCTTGCGTGACTCGCAGCGCTTTAGACTACCAATAAACACCCCCGTTACGTACTGAGTACGTGACAATATGCTGAGTGATAATATTATCGCTTAGATAAAAAACGACAGAAAAAAAGAAGTTTCAAAATCTTTTATTGTGCAATGTAAACTTACATTTAATTGACCTAGAATTTACTGGATGCCTTCGGTGTTTCTTTCAGGGGAAGGGTTCAAACTTCATGGGATGATAGAAATCTCGTGTTCGCTAAGTGTGCACTTTCATGCCTTCCACAGACAGGTTCGGGACTTTTCGAAGTGGCCTGGTTTGAAACTGCAGGAGCAAGGGGTTCAATTGCCATCGCACACAGAATATGAGAGAACATGCTCCAGTTGAACCTTGAGAAATTGACAATGCCATCTGGTCTCGACTCTACACAACCCGCTGACCAATCATTCGCCTGACGATGTTCATGAGCGAAAGACAAAAGATCGCCGGCGCGCCACGGCACTTCCGGCTTATAAATGCCTTGCCGTGTCATTTCCACCACCCACTTGAATCCGGCATGCCCTCAATATTTAGAACCTGCGATGCTCCAAAGCGCGTTGCAATGACCCCGGTATGATTCACATACCAACTGGTTAGTGGCATGCTTTTCATTTTTCGAGACTGCGAGGGTACAAATGTTAGACGCCGTTGCCACCACATAATTTTTGTCGCCTTGAAGTTACTGATGCCCAGACTCTGTAAACCTCTCATAGGCATGCTCTTGGTTTGTCAAGCCTGCAAGCCCCTGCACGGGGGATGCTGTCGGGCAATATTATTCGACATGAACGTGCTAACACTTTCACGTTAAAATGAGGGCCATCATAACACAGCGATCAACCGATTCCTGTTGAATGCTTAATGAATAGTACAAGCTTTGAATTGCAAACATTCGACGGCAAGAGTAGGCTTTACATTCCAAGGAAACTACAAAAAGTATGCTCCTTGCTAAACGTCTGCAGTGTCTCATAACTATACCTCGTTTCCCAAGATTTTCGCAGCCCTATCAATAGTGGGGGCAACCTGGAGCAATCAAAAGAATAGGATGTAACTGTGCTCCTATACTATCCTATGCCAGCGTCTCTAGCACGAGCTTGTGAACGTATTCATCGAACATGCTCGATCCTGATTAGCTCAGGCCGACTTTATGTTTTGTAGCAGTGTGAGCAGATTTTGAAACGAAGTATCGTGATGGCGGAGTTGCAGTGGCGCGACGACTGGTCACAGAAGTATGGTGCGATGGCAGCATAGCCGCCGTAAAAAAGGAAGAAGGAGCAAAACACCGACACAAAAAGTTTTAAATTGTCTATTTGACAGCTGGGCTCCAACAAAACAAAGTTAAATACAAAATACCTTGTTTTATGAATTATCAATAAGGTTTCCTAGGTTTATGTGTGAAATTTATAGCTTGAATTAGTAGCGCGGGTTTGCCGTCCTTGTCGCGATGCCTGCACAAGTAATAGAGCAGTTCCTTAATTTTGCCCTTTGGCCGTCTGTGCAGATTTATGCGGAAATTGTGCAAAGTTTTGTATTTAGTTATGTATTTGTTGATACCTCAAATGCCCATGTTGGTGGTGGAATGTTTCAACATGTCGAATATTTTCTTCAATAAATGACTAAAAGTGAACTGGAGTACTGCGGTAAACTTCGTCGGCAGGGAATTAATTCTTGGCTTTGTGAGGAAAGAAAGCGTTAAGATGCGCGGTTGTAAATGCGGATGGTGGGTAAATGGTTTTTTGTCGTGATTGATGAGATAAAAAACGCGGTGAGCTGCTAAGAAATCCCAAATTTTAAGCAGTGAGGGTCAAAAGTAATTAAAAAGACATAGTTCAACAAATTGGCACATTTACTGTGTGAAACTGTGGATGGGGGAATAAATGTTCATTTTAACAAGAACCCGAATAAATAAAATTTGTCGAAAGATTTTGAACAAATTGATGAGTAAGAAAAATTACAATGATGCTCCCACATAGGGTGTGCGTATTCCAGCTTGGACCGAACGAGTGCTAAACAAAGAGTCCAGGAACTTTCTAGCGAGAGGGGCTAGTCGGAAGCAATGGTGCAAGAAACGAAGCTTGATATTGATGTCATTAGTAATGTTATACCACAAGCCAGGGGGGAGTTTCCAGAAAAGGAAGTGGGAAAGCAAACTAGTCACATCAAGGTAGCTATAGAAATTGATTGTAAACATGGGGGAACGGCATATAGAATATATTGTCGAGGAATGTGACTGCTTTTTGTGAAAAATTGATGACCTAGAAAGAAATAGCAGAAAAGCAGGCTTGAAAATCAATATGCAGACGACTAAGATAATGTTCAACAGCCTCGGCCCTGGAAGTGGTAGAGGATTACGTCTCTTAGGACAGGTATTAACCGCAGATGCAGACAATGAAAAAGAAATAAGAAGAAGAATAATATTAGGATGGAGCGCATTTGGCAAGCACTCGCAGATTATGACTAGCAGCTTACCAGTATCGCTAAAGAGGAATATATATATATATATAACATCTCACCTGCACTCAACCATGTGGTTCAGATGTGGAGGCTAACGAAAAGTGTTCTACGTAAAGTGAGGAAAACGCACAGAGCTATGGAAAGAAAAATGGTGGGGGTAACGTTAAGACATGGGAAGCGTGCAGAGTGGGTCAGAGAAATAACTCGGGTAATGACATTATAGTGGAAATCAATAAGAAAAAATTGGCGTGGTCAGAGGTCATTTAGTGCGTACAAAGGAGAACCGATGGTCGTTAACGGTAACAAATTGGATTCCAATGGAAGGAAAGCTCAGCACGAGGCGGATGAGGTTAAGAAGTTCAAAAGGGTCAAGTGGATGCAGCTAGCGCAGGACCGGTGTCAATTGAAGGAATATGAGAGAGACCGTATCTTTGCAGTGAGCATAGCCCGGCTGATAATGATGATGTGATATATAAATAAGATGCTTTATTTGCATTTAAATACATTAGCCATTTTTCGCCTCATGATTCACTGCAGGAGCGTCACTATCGGAGGGCGTGGCTGCAGCTGGAGAGGAGAAAAGGGCAGGGGTGTCCGTGGTGAAAGTGCAACCAATTATGTTTGAAATCGTTAATATACATAGTTTGCCTTATCCACTCAATACGGAAAGGAGTAGCAACTGTGAACACCACTCGCTAGCTACAAACGCTGTAGAACATAAAATAATTAGCATATTACAACTTTTAATTAAGTCGAGGTGCTTTAGAACAAGTAGTTAAGGAGGAATTACGGAAGACAATTCACGTGCTGCATATGTGGAATTGAACCTTTTCTCTAATGAAAAGGGCTTAACCCTAGCTTTTTGCATTTCATGTACCACGTATGAGATATGAGCATGAAAACTGACATAAGGAAGGAACTGAAAAGTAACATAAGAACATTTGCGGATGCATCCGTGTAGCGCTCGATTACTGTAGAAAATTTTTAGCTCGATAAGAACAACTAACCTGGTTATTTGATACCATAAATTTTGGCAAAAAAATATTGTAGTCTATTTCTGCACCCCATTTCCTGCATACAATTTTTGATAGTATTTAACACTCCCCTCATAACCTTACTTGATTGGTTTGTGGGGTTTAACATCCCAAAGCAACTCAGGCTATGAGAGACTCCGTAGTGGAGGACTCCGGAAATTTGGACCACCTGGGGTTCGTTAACGTGCACTGATATCGCACAGGACACGGGCGCCTTGCTTTTCGCCTCCATCGAAAAGAGGCCGCCGAGGCCGTGATCTGAACCCGCATCCTAGGGGACAGTAGTCGACCGCCGTACCTACTGCGCCACCCCGGCTGGTTAACCTTACTTAGAAAATGCGGATAACCTATGGATGCAGTAGAATAGTAAAGAACTTTACACCGCCCATACATCGATTGCGAGTATTCTTACACATTCGTATAAAACTCTGACCTCCCAAAACTAGAATGAATTATAGTCTCCAACTGAATTTAAAACATACACCCATTTCAAACCAAGTGCAACAGGCTTCAATAGTAAATGCCTCCAAGAAAACATTTACAATCATTCTGATAAAAAATTACAGAATGTCATCAGTTTGTTTATGCTAATATTTATTATTATGTTTGTGGATAATCATATTTACTTCTGTATCTTAATATATATTGCTCTTCTAATCTCAGTTCAGTCGTTCAGCCGTGTCCGACTCTTCGTGCCCCTATGGACCATGTCACGCCACACTTTCCGGTCTCTCACTATCTTCCTAACATTACATAACATCATCTGCAGCGCCTCAAGGATGCCATCTAACCATCGCGTTCGCTGCTTACCTCTTCTCCGGCGACCCTCAACCTTTCCCAACATCAAATCGTTTTCCAGCGACTCCTCTCTTCTCATCAGATGACCAAAGTAGCTGAGCTTGAACTTTAGAATTTGACCCACCAATGAGCAGTCAGGGTTTATGGTAGACAATTCGGCTGATTTGATCTTCTGGCAGTCCAAGGAAATCTCAAGAGTCTTCGCCAGCACCACAATTCAAACGCGTCAATTCTTCGGCGGTCAGCCTTTTTCACAGTCCAACTCTCGCATCACAACTGGAAAAACCATTGCACGAGTTATAGGGATCTTGGTTGGCAGGCTAATGTCTGCTCTTTACTTGGCGGTCAAGGCTAACCATGGCTCTCTTTCCCAGAAGCAGGCGTCTCCTAATTTCATGGCTGCAGTCTAATTCCGGGGTGATCATTGCGCCCAAGAAGAGAAAATCTGTTACAGCTTCCACTTCTTGTCCCTTGATGCTCCAGGACTTGATAGGGCAAGACGCCATGATCTTTGTCTTTTTAATGTTTAGTTTAAGCCTAAACTTCTCACTCTCTTCTTGTAATCGCATCAGAAGTCTCTTGAGTTCCACCTTACTTTCTGCCAATAAAGTGGTATCACCCCATATCTAAGGTTGTTGACACGTTTTCTAGCAATCTTCATTCCAGCTGAAGACTCTTCCAGACCGGCATTCCTCATGATGCACTCTGCATATAGGTTAAATAGGCAGGGCGACAGTATGCAGCCTTGCCTCACTCCTTTCTTGATCGGAAACCAATCAGTAAGACCATGCCCATTTTTGACAATGGCCACTTGCCCTTCATACAGATTCCTGAGGAGACAGATGAGCTGAATTGGAATTCCCATTTCTTGGAGAGCTTGCCACAATCTGCTGTGACCTACGCAGTCAAACGCTTTCGCATAATCAATAAAGCAGAAGTAGATGGGTTCCTGGAACTCTCTTGCTTTTTCCATGATCCAGCGAAGGTTGGCAATTTGGTCTCTAGTTCCTCTGGCCTTGCGAAACCCAGCTTGCACGTCCGGAAGCTCCCGATCCATATACTGCTGCAGCCTACCTTGGAGGAGTTTCAACATCACCTTGCTAGCATGCCAAATAAGCGCGATTGTGCGGTAGTTGGAACAATCTTTGGCACTGCCTTTCTTGTAATGGGGATGTAAACTTACCTCCTCTACTCCTGTGGCCACTGCAGGGTTGTCCAAATCTTCTGACATAATGTATTCAGAATGTTAACAGCGTCATGGTTGAGGATTTGAAGCAACTCAGCTGAAATGCCATATTCCACTAGCTTTGTTCTTAGCAAAACTGCCTAATTAAGGCCCATTCAACGTCACTCTTCAGGATGCCTGGCTCGAGATCAGTAATCACAACCATCTTATAGTGGGTTTGCACATCCGGGTCTTTCTTTTACAGTTCTTCTGTTTATTCCTGCCACCTCCTCTTTATCTCTGAGTCTTCAGTAAGGTCCTTGCCTCGTTTGTCCTTTATCACGTCCAGCTTTGCACAGAAGCTTGCTTTGATATCTTTGATTGTCTTACACAGTGCTCTTGTGTTCCATAATTGGCGGTTGTCCTCAACTGCTTGGCACTGTATGTTCAGAAAAGGATTCGTATCTCTCTGCTATTTTCTGAAAATCCGCCTTGAGAATCTTGTAACTTTCTTTTTCCACCATAACTTTTGCCATCCTCCTTTCCTCAGCTATTTGTAAAACCTCTTTAGATAATCAGTTTGCTTCCTTGCGTTTATTTTGCTTTGGAACTACCTTAGTAGCAAATTCTTGTGTTTTATCACCAACATCAGTCCACATCTCTTCAGGCTCTCTGTCTTCTAGACCTAATTCTTGAAATCGATTCCTCACTTCCACAGCATATTCTGAAGGAATTTGGTCCAGATCATACATGAAAGGTCTTCTAGTTTTCGGCATTTTCCTCAATCGAAGCCTATTTTTTGCAACAAGAAGCTGATGAAAGGTGCCACAAACGGCCCCAGGCCTTGTTTTTACTGCTTGTATAGCGCTTCTCCATCTCTGCCGGCAAAAATATAGTTGATCTGAATCCTGTACAGACCGCCCGGTGAAGTCCATGTGTACAGGCGCCTCTTGTGCTGTTGAAAATGAGTATTCGCTATGGTCAGGTTGTTTTCTTGACAAAACCCTACTAGCCTCTTCCCACCTTCATTTGGCTCACCAAGACCGAACTTGCCTGTAATTCCGGATATTTCTTCACTCCCGACCTTAGCATCCCAGTCTCCTATGAGAAAAACGACCTCTGATGATGGAGTGCAGCCTAAAAGGCATTGCAGCTCCGCATAAAATCTCTCAACGTCAGCTTCTTCAGCAGTAGGCGTTGGTGCATAGACTTGGATAACTGTTATGTTGAAAGAGTTAGCTTGGATCCGAAGTGAAATCATTCGGTCGTTTCTTGGGGTTGTACCCTAGCACTGCTTTGCCCGCCCTTCTGTTTACTATGATAGCGACCCGATTCCTTCTCTTGGATTCATGCCCACAATAAAAGACATATTGGTCGCCGGAGTTAAATTCTTCCATTCCGGTCCACTTCAGCTCGCTGATACCCTAGATATTAATGTTCAATCTGTCCATTTCTCGCTTGACGACATCCAGTTTACCTTACGTCATAGATCTTACATTCCATGTTGCTATGTGATATATCTCCTTGCAACATCGGACTTTCCGGTCGCTTCTCGAAACATCCACAACTGAGCGTCGTTTTGGCTTCAGCCAATCCGCTTCATTCGTCCTGGAGCTACTAGGAATCGCGCTTTGTTTATCCCCAGTAACATGTGGGACGCCTTCCAACCTGGGGGGCTCATGTTCCAGCGCCATATCATTAATGCTATTGTGACTGGCCACAGGGTTTTCTTGGCAGGAAATACTGGAGTGGGTTGCCGTTACCTTCTTCAACTAATCACATTTTGTCAGAACTCTACCGTGACCTGTCTATCTTCGGTGGCCCTACACAGCAGAGCTCACGACTTCATCGAATTTCACAAGCCCCTCCGCCACGACAAGGCAGTGATCCATGAAGGGGTCTTCCAATCTATGCATTCCTAAAGAAAAAGTCCGACCACCAAAACCTAGAATAAATTATGAACAGAAAACTGATAATCACATATCTACCCTTTTTTTAATTCAAGTTTGAGAATAAATTGACTACGCTGTCTTATATCCAACGAAGCACTTTGATGCACTTTGATTAAAAGGTGTATAATTCTTTTTGCTTATGGTTCTATCAATACCTTTTATGAAGATGTTCCTTATTGGTTTTGTATCTGATTGTATATTGATCTTACGCTCAGCAACTTCTAACAACTATATTGATAATTATTTAGGACTCCATTTTCTATACTACTGATGCGTCTTTTGTAAATGCTTTCGTTTTGGTACTTTGTTACAAAGGCGTCATTAGGGGGATTCGGGGGGCGCTGACCGCACTAGGTGTGGAACTCAGAGGCGAGGTGTATGCGCGCTACTGGCGAGACGAAAGCGGCGCCGGTGCATCCAGGTCGAAATGATAGCAATACCCTGTGCAGAGGTAAAAATGTCTGGAATGCCTGTCGCTTTCTAATCATTACGCGCCATCTACAAAAAAAAGGAAAAAAAAACAGGAGTGAAGGACAAATGAGCATGCGTGGATGTTTAACAATTATCGGTGCTTTGTAATCCGTAGTTAAGAGAAAACTTACGCAAAGTTATTTGAGCACTGCATTATTTGGGTATGATCGCTTTCCCTCAAAAAAAAAAATAGAAGCTCATTGTTGAAATCAAAAATGCGGCTCAGTTCATTACGAAATGTAGCCTGACTAAACTGCAGTCAACCAGCTCGGAATGGCCGTTTCACGACTAAATATGTTCTGTTGATATAGCATCAGCACGATTTTGCAATTCTTCGGTCGGAATGTGGCCTAAAACGCGCACCATGCTGGTCGAATGCAGTTATCAGAAGCAAAATATAGTTTCACATGTACATGTCACAGTTTGTAGCCAGTGAAAGGCTCACTAATTGATTGAAATCACTTCAATAGGCAGGGGGACTTCGTCGGCTGAAGGGAAACATTTTTGTCCTACCGCACTGCACTGCATAAATAAATCTACGAAACCACACCTGCAAGGGTGAGAAGGAACATAAAGACTTATACAGATGCACCCGCATAACGGTAGATGAAAGGTCTGCTTCAACGTCTCGCAACTGAGTCCGCAGTTTTTGTACGCAAAGAAATGCTATGGGCAGCATGTCGAAGTGCGTCCCTGCGGCCATCTATTGACAGGAAATAGGGAAACAAATAATGTAGCGCAATCCTATCCCAGAATTTCTACCTACGATTTCTTGCTCTCCTTAATTTTCCTCTCAACCTAAAATCACCTGTTTCCAACATCCTGCTCCGAAATTTAACTCTGCAGTATGGCTAATCAAACCTGCTACAAAGGTTGCAGCATCGCTTTCAAATTTTCTCTTTATTAAAGTAAGAGTTATTGTTTTCCACGCGAGCTGTGGCACGGCTTCACTGCGTAAGACAAATGACATAATTCTGCAATGAACACCACACCCTAAACACAGAGCCTGGCGCTGTTGGGCTGAAACATTTTGCACCGTGGACATCCGACACCCGCGGGATCTGGATAACTTTTTCATAGGTATCCACATGTGGAATTTGAACGTTTTGGCATTTGCTCGACCGGATGTCGGTATTCGACACTGTGGGATCAGATCTTAGGATAGTTCCGGTTCGGCCCTCTCGATAACTGTGAAAGTATCCGACAAGAGCTGCTCATACCGAGCCGCGCAGGACATGGGCCATTGCGGTCGGGCGTTTGGTAAACCAGCCGATTCTTGATAATTGAATGCATGCAGCGAGACCCATGATTATTTGTAATGTGCGGAAGAATTAATTATACATTTGTCCCTCTCGGAAGCTTAATCCTGGTATTGTGTTGTGATAATTGAAGGCCTAGAATGACTGTTTGTTTCGTAACTTCAATCCTATGCTCTCCTCCGAGATGTCGTTTGCCTACTAGCCTGTTTAGTTCTCAATGCCTATTTTGGCATATTCTTGCGAGTATGATCCCACGCTCCAACATTGTTTAGTTCAGTCTACGTTTGATATTTGTCATTGCTACTTTAAATGGTCGTTATGCAGAGATTATGAAACCAGGGAAAAGACGATGAACCACAAGGAACCACGCCTACCTGTTCCCATACATTTAGCTGGTTCCGTTCCCGCTAGTTAGCACCCCATTAAAATCCTGGCGGCATCTGACACCTCACTTCTTTGGAGTTATATGTGCGCGCATCAATCCATGTGCTTCTGGACCCACAAAAGTTTGCATTTATTACGGTGTACATGTGCCTTGTTATTGTTATGGCTCGTTTTGGAAATTCATTTGTCTAAAAGCACTATTTCAAGAAAGATTTTATTGCTGCGGGGAATCAGGGAGGTATGTGACGAAGGACGTAGACATAATTAAATTATTGTAAAGAGATGGGTGATTTATTATGTACAGAGTGAGTGATGATGTGGTCCCTGCATCCGAAAAAAATACCTATTTGTTATGTGCCTAATGTTCAATGTTCTCAAGACCGGCGGCATTACAAAGAGGAGGAGCATACAAAGCCAGCAGTAGTTTTTGTTTATATTCTACTGGAGTATCTGGAGTTCGCTGGAGTATCTAGATGGACGCGCATTGAGTGAAACTAAGAATTTAGGTCCCTGGCCACGGCGATCGTCTGCGGCGAAGGCCTCCCAGGCACTGCTCCGCTTTATGAGAAGCACAGGCCTAATCGAGAGACTGTGATAAAATGGCGAGAATTGGGCCTAGTTGGTTATTCATATTGGTTTCACCGCGCGGTGAAACCAATATAAAAAGACTATGAGTTTGCTATGACATGACTGTAACGTGATGTGATGTGGCGTGTCTGTTATGTGACTGTATTAACTTCAACTATTCCTCTCTCACAACTTTTATACACTCATTTCCTTCCCCCAGTGCAGGGTAGTAAACAGGTTGCTTTTACTGGTTAACCTCCCTGCCTTTCCTCATCATCTTCCTTCTCCTCCAATCCGGTGAACCTCCTTGCCTTTCCTCATCATCTTCTCCTCCTCCAATCCGGCGCACGGTTCCATTTTGTTGCAGTTCTAGGAATAAACGAATTCAAATAGAGCGTGGTTTTGCAGTGCGGGATCCTAGCCTTGAAGCTGTGAATGATGCTTGTGATTAATGCGGCACGATTCCAAATTGAGACTCTACTTGCTTTGCCTTTCTTCACAAGTACGCCTTTCTTAAGAAAAAGGAAATGCTCACGCCCTTTTTTCTCTGTATGTTGTTCCGGAATGAGCATGAAGTTATGTTCTTTTAAGGAGATGATTAATGAAGTATCAGCTGTAGGACGCGTTAGTTATGTTCATGTCATGAAAAAAATGCCTCCAATATCTCCAGATCGTGGAATACGCAGAACGAAGTACGCCTTGTCGAAGTGAGCCAAAGGAAAAAGGAAGTGTTGGTTCAACAGCTGGGACGGAGGTCGTTGCTATAAACCGGGGCACCACACATGGGATCGATGATACTAATGACGCCACTGGCATCTGCCCTGTACTAATGAATCCGCTCAGGTAGCAGCTGGTATATGCCCAGACTATCTTCGTGCGACCGTTAGTTCTTAGTGGCTTCGGCAGCCCAGTCGGCCTTTGATTTTTCTCGCTGTATTCCCAATACTCAAAACTTTCTACGAAGGAAGTAATCACACCTTAACATGCACCTTAAAGTGTCTATAGGGTTGTAAAAGAGGTTTACACGTCTTATGAGAAGCATGAAGCTCACAGAAAAATTGCCGAGAAAAATAGGAGTATCTCGAACTGCAGGTTAAATTCCGGCGAAGAGTGTGGTTTAACTAAATTGCAGCTTAAATAGAGAGATTTAGATCATCTTCATTCGATGTAGCTTATCGCTTTTTGCTGCCGCGGTGACCAGTGGGATTCATGCTTTACATATGTGTGTGTGTGTGCTATCGTCAGGTGTGATAGTGCGGTTCATATGGCGTCAATAATTATAGCAGCGCTTACGCTTCTCAGCACTGTGCCCTGACACCACCCACTGAAAACATTTGCATAGGCCTAAACGGGTTGACTGATGTTCATCACCGAAAAACCGCACAAGGCTTAGAAAATGCCCCTCTCGTTACGAACGTTCTCCCGGTTCGAGGAACTGCTGCATTATTAGGAACTGCTGCGATGTTCAGATCAGGAGCCTCGTCCAAGTACGCTGAAAAGAGCCTTCCCCTTATGTGCCGGTTCTGTTTCTTGCCTCGTATTTGCACCGTGGTTTTGAGTTCGCTTTCATGCTATTCTTTCACACTCATCATTGGGCGTGACAACTAAATACCCGAAACTCTTTTTCTTTTATAAATGCGTATTTTATTGGTTTCCTGGTACTAAGCAACAACGGGTATTTGCCTCTCCATTTTTCTGACATAAGCTCCCGCCGCAGTGGCGCAGTGGTTAGGACGCTTGACTGCTGTGCCCAAGAAAGCCGGATTCAACCCCTGCCGCAGCGGCCGCTTTTCGATGCATGTAAAAAGCAAGAAGCGCGAGTACTTGGCTATGCCACCGCACGATAAAGAACCCCAGGTGGTAGAAAGTTCCAGAGCCTTTCACTACCCCGTCCCTCATGGTCTGACTCGCTTTAGGGTGCTAAGCAGAAACTTAATCCTGTGGACGCATGGCATATATTACAAAGAATTTACGATTTTTGTTCCAAGAGGTACTCATAAACTAGTTTGTGATTCCCGCTTATTAAGGTACACCAGCGATGAAAACAGCGACTCTGCCGCTCTGTAGAATGAAACCTCTTCTTCCAAACGTATATGGTGTTGAAATGCTCGATGACTTCGCTGCTTGCGTAGAACGCAATATCTGAACCTCATTTACTTGTTGCAACTGTTATAGAAAAGCTGAGAGTGATCACAATGCCACAACCACTTGGAAGTGTCGGAGTGTATCAAAAAAAAAAAAGAATGAAAAATGACCGGCATAAAAAGGGAAGCCATCGGAGCGGAATCATATGTATCAAAATTTCTTTCCATGTCAATATTTCAAATTTACTTCTCAAACGTGTGTTACAAGCATGAAAAAGGAGGTCTATTTTTAGTGGTTACTTATAGCTTATCCAACAAAAATTCTGTTTTCAATAAAGCAGGCTAATTAGCGACTAATTTTGCTGCGTTTTTGAGCGTTTTCTGAACGCACGCCGTATAGATAACGGCTAGAAGTGATGCACTGCATATACCGGGGTAGAATTTACAAAAATTCGGATTATGTTTAGCGAGGATGGTACACCAAACTTTAAATGTATAAAAAAAAACAAAAATTTCTTAAAAGGGCATAAATACGATCCGAATGTAAAGTACAAATACTGTATAAGGGACCATTAGAATGTTGTTGATTGAACAGATCCGCCGGGCCCTTTTCACTAGTACTTTCTGTGTACCTTAAATCAATCTTCAGTCATTGATATGTGCATTTGCCTTTAAGATATAAGAGAAAAATGAGCCGTTCTATAGAGCGCGACTGGAGCATTAATCACACGCAAAATGAATTTACCGCTCAGCTCTCTGCACTTAAATACACCAAGCAAGCGCCATATGTGCTCCGAAAGGAAAAATGGCCAGAAGAAAATACGAGAGTAGTTGTCAAGTGCTCTGATCTATTTACTGAGGTGGGCAGTGTAACCTTCTGCGAGAAAAAAAAAACATCAACCGAACTAGAATGGACCAAGCTAAAATATTTCTGAGTGATTAGCTTTCTAAATTCACGTGAGTGCCATAAAATTGAAAATAAACACTGAATTTGTGTATATAATTATTGAAGAGTAATATGCCTTATAAATATTCAATACAACTGCGCCTTCCTGGACCTCAGGTAAACCTCAGTCCTGCGACCGGAATGTTTACAGAGAAGAATTGAGGGCACCACCTTGATTTATTTTTTGCAATCTTGAAAGGTCGCATTTGAATCCGTTTGTCACTTTTCCAGCCTCGCACTTGATATCTTTGTATTGCAGTGTTCTGGATTTTAGGTGGATGATAACAGACGCTAACTGAATAATGTATGTGGTGGAATTGTGAATGTAGGCTATCTGAAAGCTTTGTTTTTTTTTTGTTCCTACAGCACTGTTTCTTTTTATATATATTTAGTTTTTGTTGCCGGTTAGTTAGAAAGTTACGAAGGCAGTCAAGAACCAACAAATTGAGACTGAAATGTGAGTTTCAAAAATGTCGTTTGGGAGGAATTATGTCAAACGTTTTTTCGAAATTTAAGAATAGGGCGTCCACTGGAAGGTTGTGATCAAGGTTGAAGCTCAGGTCAAAAATAAATAGAGCTAACTGAATGTTGCAAGAGAAGTACTTTATAAAACAATGTTGATTAGCGTGAAAGAATTGAACAGAGACAAATATTTTATGATGTTTAAAACGATTACATGCTCCATTAGCTGAGACGGGTCGCTAGTAATGAATATCGGACGATAATTATGATGGGAAGATGAAGGCCATTTTTTCGGTACTGGAATGACTTTGCCCACTTTCCAGTCGTGGGGTACAAGGCCTGATGGAAGCGATTGCTGAAAGATATGAGACAACAGGACACTTGTTAAAAGTTTTGTATGTTTAGTACCTTTGCGTTATTTCGTCAATACCTGCTGATGCGGATAGTTAATTTCAAAGAATCAATTATTTTGACAACACACGGGTGTCCGAATGATATATTAGGGACAGCAGTAAAACCAAAGTATGAAACATCAGGCATGTCCCCACCTGGCTCACGAGTAAATACAGAACTAAAGGTTCGATTTAATACTTCAGCAACATCAGGTTCTGAAACTGCAACTATATCATCATCACAAAGTGTTATTGGGTTGCTAGGGACAGAATTGATGATCTGCAGAATTGAAGAGGGTTTGTGCGTAGCATTTGGGTAGTGCGGTATTAAAGAAGGGATTGCGTAGCTTTGAAAACATGGACGATAAATAGTTTTTAGGTAATACTTCTGTGATGTATTAGGGTTGGTATTTCGTTTGGTTGTTCGAAAGAGCCGTTTTTTCTTGTTATTAAGGTATTTTAATGTAGTATTGAACCAAGGAATGGTAACACGCTCGCATACAGTAATTGTAGAGATGTATTATAAGTAACAAAGTACGGAAATTGTCAAGTTCACGAATAATGTTCTGATAATCTCCTTTATCATAAACAGTGAGTGTTTTAGTTACTTTTTTAGTCTTGCTAGGTGGTTCAGAAACGTGGCGTGAATTACTGAATGATCATTAAGTGCAGGAAGATGTGAGAGGGATAACATGTTCTCTAGATGTGAAGTTAGAATTAGATCAAGCGCACTTTGCCTTGTTGGTGAAGAGATTAGTTGGGTTAAAGCAAATGTTTGACATGTTTACACCAAAAGGCACCCTGCGGAATTTGATACGATCTCAGAAGCGCAAGCCCAGTTTATTGCGGGAAAGTTAAAATCCCCTAGAATAAAGATACTAGCAAGCGGAATTTTTCTGGCTACGGTGTTAATAGCCTCAAGAAATTGTGGAACAAACAGAGCGTCGCTGTGCGCAGCACCGTAAATACTTGAGATTATCATGGCAGGAAATGAGGCACGAGAGCAGATGAGCAATATTTAAAGTGGCGAGTCAATCTTTAAATTAAAACATTGAAGGGTACAATCGGTGGCTATCAGAATGCCACCACCTCGCCTACCTCGCCTACAGATCAAACTCGAGAGAGTCATATTGTCACGCACTTCCAGCGGTCCTTATTGAAAAAAGATTAGGCTTGGCAAAATAAGCAGAAGAGGACGAGGAAGCTAAGTCTGTCCGCTGTGGTGTGCTACCAATCTCCAGCGCATCCTAACATCTCTGTAAATAAACCTCGTAACAAGTGTGGTGGAGTTTGCGGCCTACAGATCACCACGGAACCTCTCCTACTTCGGTGAAGCAGAAGAATTGCTTGGCTACCCCCCCTACGGACGGAGAGGGTGCAAGCAGATGGTTCAATGCAGCCCACGCCAGCAGCTCAAGCGACCACCGGACAGCCTTATCGGGAACCCCGACACTTTTGTGGCAAGCCCGGGGAAGACGTGGATGACTTGCTCACCCACTACAATCGGGTGAGCAAATACAACCGCTGGGATGCGAATACCAAGTTGGCGAATGCGGTATTCTTTCCTGAGAAACTGCGCTAACATGGTTTGACAATTATGAAGCATCCCTTAACCCCTGGGATCGCTTCATATGAGAAATGAGAGCGGGATTTCGCGATGCCGATGCTCGAAAAAGGAGCGCCGAACAGAGTCTGGCTCAGCGAGCGCAAGTAACGGGGGAGACCTGCACAACTTATATAGAAGTCCTCAAGCTATGCAGAATAGTTGATACTCGAATGACTGAGGAAGACAGAGTAGGTCACCTCCTCAAAGGAATCGCGCAAGACGTGTAACACTTTCTTATCTGCAAGGACGATTTGAATACCACAGCTGATGTAACACGACACTGCCGCACGTTTGAATGTTTGAAGCGACGCCGTATCATTCCGAAGTTTGGTCGGTTGCCTAATGTAACAACTGTCGCCAATGTCGGATGTGTCGGAAACGAAAATGGCATATACAATTCGACAAATTGTCCGCGAGGAGCTTCGGAGGCATCAAGATTTTAGGGGCCATGTCAGATCCTACAGAACCTCTTCGTCAGACAATACCCCATCGTCTACTTGTTGTGCTCCCTCTGTTACGTCTCCTTCGAACACCCGATGCTCTGATGCTCATCGCCCGAACATCCAGCCTCTCACCATCAACGCCTACAACAGCGAGCACTCTCGTCATCCTCGTCGACTACATCCAGAACATGAAGCGTTTAATCCGAGCGACGATGAGCCTTATTCATCGAATGAACGTGAGCCGCCAGTGTGTTATGCATGTGGAATGAACGGCCACATTTCGCGTTTTTGCCGCAACCGCCATCCGTACGAGCAGTATCGCCGACAGTGGGTGAACTCCCGTACAAGGTGTCCTGCTGACAATGATGATTCATGCAGAAGAACACCTGGCCGGAGTGAGTACAGAGCGACAGGTAGCCGAGAAGAACGCAGAATGGCGCTGAACGGAAACGAATCACCGGCCTCTGACCGTAGCATGACACCACCATCTCGGCGCCTACAATGCTCCCCTTCTCCCCGACGACGGTAGCCACCTCCGGGAAACTAGTGAGTGCGGCCGATGGAGGTGAGGTCGCAAATGATTCTAACTTATCCATGCCTCTGCCTGTTTCGATGTTAAAGAACCGAATTGAAGTGTTATTGTACGGTGTACGTGCTATGGCATTGTTGGACAGGTGCAGCCATTTCTATTATAAGCCTCGCTTTTAAAAACTGCTTTGGTCGTAAAATTATGTTTGCTTGGGATAGTGCGACAACACTGTGTGGTGTTGGTGGCGAACCGCTTAACCCACTTGGAGTCTGTTCCGTGAATCTTGTTATCGCCGGCCACAAATTCCGAACTGAATTCGCTGTACTTGCTCGATCAACACATGACGTAATTCTTGGATTCGATTTCCTAAAACAATGTGGGGCCACTCTCGACTATCGCAATGGAGACTTTTCTGCGAGCACTCCAATTGAATCTGCTTTGCGCGAAAATTCCCGGAACAATCCTAGCACGCTTTCGGTTTCGGACGACATAGTCATTCCCGCAATGTCAGCAGAGTTTATACAAGTTGTTAGTTCAAGCTGTGCCAGTGATGCGTTGGACGTTGTGGTTGAACCACTCACTCTCAACTGCCGAAGAAAAGTATTTTGATTCCCCGCTGCGTCATCTCAGTCATGAATGGTGATTCTTCTTTGTGGACGACTAACTGCTGTAACGAACCTGTTGTATTCCCACGAGGTCTAAAACTTGCCAACTCTGACGAAGACAGTTTTAAATCAGTGGCCGTGCTCAGCACAGACAATTCCCAGCCTACCGCATGCTCAGAAGTAGATGAGACAAAATTTATTGCCATAATTAACAAATCTCTGCCAGCAAGTGACCGTCACAGTTTAGTGAAAGTTATGGCGAAAATACTGTGACTTTCGATTTCTCTCGGGACTCGCCCTAACTGATTCCCGTTTCCCGTACTCAGTACCGAATCAATACTGGGACTGCTGATCCAATCCGTCAGAAGCCTTATCGTGTATCCCCATCATAGCGCCAAACAATCGAAGAACAAGTTCGTGATATGCTGCATAAGGGCATCATTCAGGAATCGTCTAGTCCGTGGGCTGCCCCTGTGATGCTAGTCAAAAAGAAAGATGGCACATGATGATTTTGTGTTGATTATCGACGGCTGAATACTGTTACCAAGTAGGACGTGTATCCCCTGCAACGTATTGATGACGCCATTGATTGCTTACATTCCGCCTCCTATTTTTCCTCAGTCGACCTGCGATCAGGCTATTGGCAGATCCTCATGCACCCGGAAGATAAAGAAAAGACGGAATTCATCACCCCAGACGGGTTGTATTAATTTATTGTGATGCCGTTTGGATTATGTAACGCTCCAGCCACGTTCGCAAGATTCATGGATACAGTTTTGCACGGACTGAAGTGGCACATGTGTATGTGTTATTTGGACGATGTAGTGATATTCGGGACTACTTTTCATGAACACAACAGTCGATTAAAGATTGTCTTGAAGTGTATTGAGAAAGCTGGTCTGGTACTCAATTCCAAGAAATGTCGTTTTGGAGAACGCCAGACTGTGGCACTTGGACATCTCATAGACAAGGATGGAATCAGGCCTGATCCGAAAAAGATCGAAGCTGTCATTTGTTTTCAACCGCAGTCTTTTGGGGCTTTGCTCCTATTTTCGACGTTTTGCTCCGAAGTTTGCTGACCTAGCATATCCCCTTACTTGTCTTCTGCAAAAATATGCGCCTTTCAAGTGGACTGCCGATTGTGACTACGCCTTTCGTTAAAAAGTTAAACTTTATTTTGACATCAGGACCACTACTACGCCACATCTGTCCATCAGCTCCAACAGAACTTCACACTGACGCCAGCGTAGTTGGAGTTGGTGCTGTGCTCATACAGCGCCACAATGGCAATGTACATGTTGTTGCATATGCAAGCCGTTCTTTGAGCAAGGCTGAGCGTAATTACACAGTAAACGAACAGCAATGCTTAGCTGTTGAATTCGGTGTATAACTGTTTAGGTCATATCTTTACGGATGTGCATTTAAAATTGTGACAGACCATCATTCCCTATGTTGGCTTGTAAACCTTCATGACCCTTGTGGACGCCTTGCGCGTTGGGCTTCGCGCCTTCAAGAATTCAATTTTACTGTGTCTTTTAAGAGTGGTCGAAGCACGGTGATGCTGACTGCCTATCACGGTTGCCACTTGGAACTACTGATTGCGACAATGAGATCTTGGATGAATATATAGCTGCTATCTCTGCAAGTTTCCCCGATGTTGGTGAATTCAGAATTGCGCAGCTGAACGACAACAGTTTGGCACCGCTTTTTGATGCAGCAAGTTGTCGGAGCACTAGGACCACATTCTACATTCGTGACGGTGTAGTATACACGAAGAACTACTCGTCAGTAGGTGCGCAGCTTCTTCTGGTAGTTCCTACAAGTCTTAGGTGTCATGTTCTTCGGGTTATGCACGACGATGCCACAGCTAGACACTTGGGTTTCGCGAGGACATTGCACAGGACTAAGGAACGGTTTTATTGGACGAAGATACGTCAAACTACTCAACTTTATGTGGCCAGCTGCCTCCAGTGCCAGCGTTTCAAGCACCCATCCTGCTCTCCGCCTGGTCATCTACAGCCTATAACGCCGCCACGAACCCCATTCGAACCGGCGGGAATTGACCTTCTAGAACCGTTTCTCCGTTCCTCCAACGGAAAACGCGGGGTCATAGTGTACGTAGACTACCTTACGCGGTACTGTGAAACTGCTGCTATACCGTCAGCCACTGCTTCTGATGTCTCGGCGTTCCACCTACGGTCCATCATTCTTCGGCATGGGCCTCCTCATGTGTTAATAAGCGATCGTGGCCGACAGTTTACGGCAGAAGTTGTAGAAGAACTTCTTCGCCTCTGCTCATCCCATTTTCGCTATCCAACTCTTTACCACCCACTAACAAACGGTCTTACCGAACGCACCAATCGGACGCTTATCAATATGCTCGCAATGTATGTCGACTCCCGCCACAAAAACTCGGATGAAGTCCTTCCGTTCATAACATACGAATTTAACACTGCTAAGCACGAAACGACAGGCTATGCACGATCTCCACTAAGCACTTTGGACACGTTTCTGCCTTTCTCACTCCCTGCTGAAACTTTGCTACCGCATACTCTTTCTTTGGCTGAAGAAGCTTGTCGACTCGCTAGACTTCGCACTCTAGCATCCCATGAACGCTACAAGCAACGCTACGACAAGCGTCAACAAGATGTTAATTATGCTCCTGCTGAGTTGGTGTGGCTTTGGACGCCGTTGCGTAAGCGCCTTTTGTCCCAGAAACTGTTGCACCACTATACTGGCCTTTTGTTGTACTGGAACGTCTCAGCGCAGTAAACTTGGTAGTCTCTCGCCTGACCACCCAATGACGTCGTTTTCGGAAGACTCAAGTAGTCCACGCGGCCCGCATGAAGCCCTTCTATCAACGTGACGAACCTTGACTCGCCCGGCGGGCATCCTCTGCGGAGGGGGCAGTGTCACGCACTTCCCGCGGTCCTTATTGAAGGAAGATCAGGTTTGGCGGAATAAGCAGAAGAGGACGAGGAAGCTGAGTCGGTCCGCTGTGGTGTGTTACCAATCTCCAGCGCATCCTAACATCGGTGTAAATAAACCACGTAACAATATAAAGAAACACCAAATTGTTCACCGGGTAGTGTCGCAGTCCGACGCCTCGAGAGTCGCGATGTTGCCGCCGTGCAAGAGAAGCGCCGCTCCGTCGCTGTTCGTGGGCTTGCCAGCAGCGGGTGACCCTGGGAGTCCAGCCGAAGCACTAGCGAACACGCCGCAATCACTGACGGACTGATTGACTGCACACGCAGCGCGACCTCCATAAATAGGGTGCGCCGCGTCTGTCTGTTAAGACGCGCCAAAGCTTGCGCGCACACACTTAGCTTCGCTAATTAGAGCGCTCCCTATTTCTCCCGTCGAGTCGCGCGTCGTCTTTCGCTAGGTCCCGTAGAATATTTTGGAGAGACATCTGACATCTTCTGGTCTGATGAATCACCGTCATCGCCGGGTGATGAGAAAGAGGGTGACGGCGATGCGGACAAAGCTACGCGCTCTCTCGCGCAGGGAAGGAGGCTTTTCTCAAACCTTGTGTAACTTTCAGCGCCACACTGGCCTCGCGCCGCGCTCCGGCTTAATAAAATGTAAGCTGATTTCGTAACACTGCCCCTCCCTTAAAGAATATTGTCCGACAATATTCACAATACACACGAACATCGCGCGCACAAGCATGCGCTCACAAAGTAACAAAGCAAATGGGCAACGGCACACATACGCGCATCTATAATCCAAGTTTCATGAGCTGTAATCACAAACTACAATTCACACGTCAAAGGTCTCACAAGTTTCTCAGACTCTCATGACAAATTTTTCACATATCACTAAATTGATGTTAACAAACATAACTTATTGTTGTCAATATACATGCTGAAAATGAGCAACACAGACGCACACAGTTATTTAATTGCGAAGCGCACAAACCTAAGGCATGCTATTGCCTATATTTCCAAACTCGTGTTGTACCTCCTCTTTGGGATGTATCAGTTCCACTCAATCTTCCAGACACGCCAGTTCTCTTTCTCACAAAGCAATGGCTTCTCTTTCTTTCGCTTGTTCTTCTCCATTTTCTACTCCCTTCTGAGTTCCTCTTACGTGTGCGGTTCCTAATTCTCCTGGTGCTAAGACCTGGGTGTGATTTCTGACTGGAAGTATGACGTTGACCTCTCATAACGCCTTGGGAAAGTTGATCTCGGTGAGCACAGGTCGTTTTGCGCTTACGTTTCCAATCCTTCATGAACGTCTTCCTAGTTGTCCTTTGGGACCCTTCCCGCTCAACTATGCCTACATCAGTATTATTGAGGTTTCTTTTCTTAATTACTTTCTCCCGCACAGCTGGCAGAGGCGCGTTTGTTCCGTTTTTGCTCGCATGATCAGAACATTGTGTTCTGGAAGGAGCTTCTTTTTGAGAACTTTGTTCTCCCTCAATGCTTTTAATTTTCTTTCGCTTGTTTACGACCTTCAGTCGTACCTCCTTAAAACAGAGCTCCTCTTCAGCTGGAGACTCATTCTCCTCAATTTCAATTACTTCTTTTTCATTAACAGTTTCCTTGAACCTTTTCATTGCAGCGCAGTCTTCGATTTGCTCCATTTCTGAATCTTCCAATTTATGAGCTGGCCTGCCGCTCTCCATTGGGAAAGAGGGTTCCTTATCTTCCTCGGCGGGAAAAACATCCTCGGCAGTCGAGCCGTCCTTCAAAACCGGTTCTTGATTTGCTAGAAGATTGCTGTTCTCAGCTTTAGCTTCATCTGTGCTTTCGTGCTCGCCGTTATTTGTAAGCTCCTCCTCTAAATAACTCGTGCACTCAGACGTGGTGCAATCTAACGTAGAGCTAGAATCCAGTCCTTCGTCATCAGGCGATGAGCACACGAATAAGGTTTCTGGCTCGACAACTGCCTTCGCAGCTTCGGCGCAACCTGTCGTTTCGGAGGACACATTCTCACTGTTCTGAGAAATCTTAGCTCCAGTTAGGTCCTCCCTCTCTGAAATTTCTGTTGCAGAAACGGATTGTTCTGCAATCTCACTGCGACTTCCGGAGATGATTTCCACAGCACCTGTGGCTGTCAACGAATCACTCGTTTCACTGTACCTCCTACCAAAAAGAAAGCTAATCTCTGGAGGCTCGGCAATACCTTTCAAACGCTGAACCTCAGTCAGCTTCTTCAAAAGGATATCCCTCTTTTAAAAAATCCTTCCTCTGAGATTCTCTCTCCTTTTCTGCCTGTTTCCTGAGCCATTCTTTCTCTCCTTCTTCATCTTGTCTCTTTGCCTCTGCTTGTTTCCTCTGTCATTCTCTCTCTCTTTCTGCTTTAACGTCTCTTTCATTTTGGTCCACCCATTCTCGCAGTTCTGCTCCTTTTAGACCTTTCTCTAGGCCCAACCCAATAATCTCCTTAAGATTCAGCTTCAATATGAACTGCCTAGTGCTGACACATAGCACTACTCAATGGACATTCACAATCGCTTTCGCGCGGCACCTCTCGCAATCGCTCTGCTCCTGCACATTTTACGTTCGTAAACTCTTCCAATTCATTCTCCGTCCTCTGAGCTTGAATGCATCAAACGTCCTGTCGCGGACGCCAGAATAATTATCACCCGTTAATAACTTTGAGTGATTATTACCGATGCACCCTTAACGGTGCGTACACTCCCAGACACACTTAGAGTGAGGGGGGGTAGCTGTTCCGGTCGCAAAGGAGATGCCCTCGACCTGCGTGGCAAGCTCAACCGGAATTCAACTACCTTGTAGTGACAAAAGGGGGTGGCCGTTTGGTACCCAGCTTTCGCTGGTTCAAGCCAGAGTAATCATCGGAGTCAGAAGTAACAAACAAAAAAAACTTTAGCAAGAGACGATACAGAGGAACTCTCAAACACAAAAATGTCACAGACGAGAGATTCACAGAAAACTAGCGCTAAGCATGGAACTACAGAGGTATTCATTAACACAGAGGCTTTACAACACAGATCAAACACGAGAGAATCATAAACAGATACCAAATTGTTCACTGGGCACTGTTGCAGTCCGACGCCTCGAGAGTCACGATGTGGCCGCCATACAAAACGAGCGCCGCTTTCTCGCAGGTCCGTAAGCTTGCCAGCAGCGGGTGATCTAGCCGAAGCACTAGCGAACACGCCGCAATCACTGAGATACTGGCTGACTACACAAGCGGCGCGACCTCCATAAATAGAGCGCACCGCGTCAGTCTTTTACATGGAGGAAGGGAAGCTTAGGAGAGGCCCTGAGGTCATTTTTTTGAAGCCGGCGCGGCCGCGCCGCGACAGGGCGCTGCAGCATCTCTCCTCCTCCTTTACCCTTTCTCCGCGACGCTCAAGTACCGAGGGCAAGCCAAGGGCCCTTAGCAACGCTGTTGCTAGTGGCCCGAGTTTTCGTAGCAACAGCGTCGCCGTTGCTAATGGCCCGACTTGGCTAACCCTAAATTTTGACGTCACTTCTGCCACACTTTCTCCAATGCATTGGAAATGGCAAGGGCCTCTCCTAAGTTATTTCCTTCCTCCATGGTCTTTTAAGACGCGCGAAGGCTAGAGTGCACACACACGTAGCTTCGCTGGTTAGAGCGCTCCTTTTTCATCCCGTCGATCCGCGCGTCGTCATTGGCTAGGTCCCGTAGAATTTTCTGGAGATGTCTGGCATTTTCCGGACGTATGAAGCACCGTCATGGCCGGGGATTAGAAAGAGGGTGACAGCGACGCGTACAAAGCTACGCGCTCTCTCGCGCGAATTAAGGAGACTTTTCTCGAACCTTGTGTACCTTTCGGCGCCGCACGGGCCTCGCGCCGCGCCGGCTTAATAAAATGTGGACCGATTTGGGACATCGTTCATACATACTTCTGCGATTGAACCACCTTTCAACTCGTTGAAATAAAACCAGTGGGGTATAAAAATTTCATAACCATACCGCTGCAGAGATTGAATTATACGACAGGGACAGGAGAGCTCGCACTAAGCCCGCCAAAATATGTTATAAAAATACTGCTGTTTTTTATAACCTCCTTGGGCCTGCCGCGATTGATAAAATCATCTCACGGTAATGGAACATCTTCACTGTGTTCTCTGTGTTCATCGGCTTGCAGCCCCGTGACATTTGCGGCGCCGTTTACTCAGTGTCTCTAATGATCAGATACTTTTTGGCACATAAAAGCAAAACCAAATCCCCCATTTAAGAGGAAATATACGCAGCAAAATTAGTGATCCTATTGTTAGATGCAGTGTATATGCACTGCCAACTGCGGATGACCCGGAGAAAGCGGGGAACATTGTGGTAATAGCTTTTTGCACGAACATTCTGTTTCTTATTGAAAACGTTGGACGTTGCTCCTTAACGAACACAGAATTGATAAATATAAAGCCCTTAAAGATTATAATTAGCTGTCATTAGGAATATTTTACACAACGTTGCAGCTTACTTAATAAACAAGAATTACGGTATATCTGGGAAATAAAAGTCAGTTTAAAAGCGTGGTTTTCCCTAGAGGGCAAAAAACTACTAGAGTGGAAGCCACCTGCACTTACCAATGAGTCGACGTGAGGCCTGTGGCATTCACCTTATGGTGGCCAAAAAGAGGGTAGCACAGCCCACTGCACCACCTTCAAAGCAGCTTTTCAGCACTTATTCCAGTAAATTTAATTCATTGCATATAAATCCGCAAAGGAAACAATAATAAGGGATGGTTTATACAGCTCGTAATAGTAGTCGTGGTAGTGGTACTAGTAGCAGTGGTGTTCGGCACTACTACTACTACTGGTACTACTACTACTACTATTACTACTACTACTACTACTACTACTCGTGTCGGAAATAAACGTGTCTGCGTAAAAAATCCTATCATGGCAATTTGTGCTTCTAGTGATTCATGACTGATAGGTGTGATAGCGATGAGGAGCTTTGTAATCATGTCACTAAAAGTCCTGAAACAAAAATTGGAAAAATCAAAAAGAAATGCCTGATGATGTTAATTATCGAAATTTAGACTGATATTGATCGAATAAATAAATATAAATAAAACATGAAAAATTAGAAATGCTGTGTTCAGAGGTCTCCGAAATGTTCAAAACAAAAACCAAAGTTTAATGGCGTTAACTTTAAAAATTCGGAATGAGTAATTGATGAATACATTTCAAAAATCTACAAATATTTACTGATTAAGCATAATCAAACACTGCCTTTTTATTTCGAGCATTTTGAAACCTTTACACTGCATTCCTCATTTGTTTTTTTCATTTATTTAAATTATCCATTATTTGCAATAATTTTAATAATTCATCATCATCTATCACATATATCTATAAATAATTGATCACTAGCACAACAAAATCTTATGATAAAGGTTTTTAATGGGCCCCTAGTAATTTCTATACCTGCGAGGCCGACTGCTACTACAACCCCGATTACTATGCGAAAGGAGTTTTGTCCAATGAGCTGTGTAACTTCGAAAAGCATCTCCCGCATTCCTGCCGATTTCGATCCCTGGTGCCAAGTTCACGCTGTGTGTGAATCTGTATACTACGTAGGATGAAACCTCGCTTGTTGCATCAGCGTATAAAAGCGCTTGAGTTTGAGAACACACTTTGGGCGGGAAAGTCACGGAACTGTGCATGAAACGGCGTTCGGCCTCCAAACATACAGCGGCCAGGCGCTTCGCTTTTTGCCCAACACAAAATGGCACCGTATGGCTTCACGTCCACCGCGCCAATTCCACTCCAGCAGTTTTATATCCTCCTAGCGATGTCTAAAAGGACATATTTATGAAAAAAAAAACCCAAGCCTGTCGGAATGATATGCACCGACGTGCGGCTCTAAAAGCTCCACAGGTGCCAAAAAAAAAGTATGTGCCGCTGTCGTCGCGATGAAGGATTTATCGTTTGTGCGCTTCCAGCATTTGGCATTAACACGGCGTTGAAAATACATGTACTTTTTGCAAACGTTTGTACAAAATACTGTGCTATAATTGCGATGATAGAGCGTTTCCAAGGCCAAATTTAATAATGACGGATGGGATGAGAGCTAAACGAGGACATATTAATGAGCTACCCACTGCGTTTAAAGCTTTCTTAATTGCTTTCTCACGTGTGATGATGAAGGTGGTGCCACTCGAAAGCTTCAGCCTGGTACATATATATCTTTGGTGCTAAAGTGCAATGATATATCAAATGTCAAGTACAAAACACTGTAATATATAAATTGACCTTCGAGTTGCACTGTACCCGAAGTTATGTGTGCTTCTGTACGCGCTTAATTTTGGTAATTCTTGTGAGTAGGCTTTTTGAATGATCGTTTGCGTAATTTGATCCTAGTATCGCATGTAGAAAAACGTCTTCAAGAATATTAGAGGCCTTTTGAAATAACATCGCTCGAGTCAACCTTGCCGTGAATCTCTGAGACACCGCTTATTGCGAGTTGGAAAAGTATGATCTCTGTAGTCTTCCTGGCAATTTGTCTTCTGGAGTTTGCCTTTCAGGTTGAGTGAGTATGACTTGATACGTCTTAAGGTTAAAGATGTTTTTTTATATTCTCGCTGACGTTCGGAATTTCTCAGGTTTAGCATATCAAACACCGTGTCTTAAGTGAGCTTGAGAAAGTGGTATTTTCCTCATCCTTTAATTGCACGCCCTATGCCCCAATTCCATAGGTATAACACTGTTAATCACAGCGAAAGAGATTAGATCGACACATATAGAAGATTATATGAACAGCTTTGTAACTACGTCAAAGAAGCCGCGTGATATCTCAGTCGGGGCGATAGCTTCTATAACTGTGCATGTAGTTTCCCGAAACTAAGTATGTCAGTAGTCAGGCTGATCATCCCGGTCAGTGTCGACTGAGGAAACGATTGATGACCTAGCATGCCGCCAAAGCACTACCGGCATCAAACGATGACGAAACGCGATTGCCCAGAAAGAAACATCATAAGCGAGCGCTATGTACTGTCTACTTCTGTTCATACTATGCAACTAGGTGGACAGCACACAATTAGTACAAAAAACATTTGTGTTCTCATGATTAGCGTGTGCATGCTCTGTTGGTAAAGCTCGCCCTCACAAGTTGTAATTAACAAGAAAGCTGTTTGCAGAGAGAGAGAAAAAAGATAGATGGCAGGAGTCGCAACGTAAGGTCAAGGTTATGAGTTTCAGTAAAGGTCGTGGCTTCAACCATGGTCATGAGTTTGAGTGACACAGCTACTGTGATGCCGTACATGAGGTCGAGGGTTAGATTCTCTGGCACGCGTGACTAATGTCATCGGTACTGTCAGGCCAGCCGTTGCCGAGCCATCGAATCGACGAGAGAGCAACCGGCATGCCCAACAATTTCTTTCCCTCTTTCTTCTTTCTTTTAATTTTCTTTCCTTTCTTGCCTTCATTTTTCTTTATTTTCTCTGTCTGTCAACAAACTGGTTTCTCGAAGCAATGTGCGCATGCAGGCGCGTTTCGTGCGTGCTCCACTGCTATATTAGCTCTTGTTACCGCCAGCGAGGGAAATCAAGCTTCGCAGCTGTCGCTGTACAGCCGTCGTCGAAGAAGACGACGTTTTGCTCTGATAGAAATTTCTGAAAAGTTTTACATCGTCTCCTGAAACTAAAGAACCTTGACTAAAGTTGCTAATTTAAGCTAATTTAAGTACCCAAATGGGTAGCCAATATCTCACGATGGAAATAGCGACGAGCGGGTACAATCAAGAGCGATGTGGATATCTCAACGGTAATGGGACGAATGACCTAACATTGTCAGTTTTACAATTTCAAGTAAATGTTTTTCTCCATAAAGTTTGGGATGAAGCCAAAAACATACTATTTAAAGAGGTTTCTATGAGCGTTCTCAAAATATATGTCAATCCCTCTGAAAAAATTGCCCTTCTCACCAGAAGGCTTGTTTCGGCTAACACAGTGCGCAAAGCTTGCCGTTGTTGACTCTTGTGTTGCTTAATAATCTTGGTAATGCTGCTGAACTGGTTCTGTCTCACATAATGAGAAACTGGGAACGTCAGAGACCTGATGATGGAAGCGAAAGACGCTAACGCCGATGTCTCGATAGGGTGGATGGACGGATGAAATATAAGAGCGTCCTCTTCGAAACGGAGTGGTGGCAGTCGTCACCAAGCTCAAGCTTTTTTTTTACACCTTAAATTTTGTCAATAATTAGTGAACTACTTCAATATTCGAATTACTATTTGAACTTAAATGTACCTTTTTATCCATACGCCATTTTCCACCTTTCGTGCACCAATCTACCAATGACTGTTTGCTAGCATGCACCGCATATTCATTCACGCGACGATTGCTGAATGTAAACCGTAGGGACTTAAGGAGGGTGACTGCGTCTGCATTGAGATTTGGATGGCTACCATCGCAATTGAGTATGAGATGTCCAATTGCACGGTTCGATTTATGGCACATTGTACATGCGTCATCGTCTTGGTTCAACTTTTTTTTGGTAGCTGCGTGTTCTAGTGCACTGACATCTGGCTTCAAAATATTGAGCACTGTCTGTTGATTTATCAAAGAAAGATTCCTTCCTGATTTGTTTTTTCTAGCTTCTATACATTTCTGTACTCTGCTTCCTTTAAATAGAATTGATCTAATTTACCGCTGCTGTGTGTTTATCTGTTGTTTACCGCTTTTTATCCTCCACCCTTGCGACCTGCATATTAGGGGATGAAGCCAAAAACATACTATTTAAAGAGGTTTCTATGAGCGTTCTCAAAATATATGTCAATCCCTCTGAAAAAATTGCCCGCCTCACTAGAAGGCTATCATAGTTACTGTACACTCTCTCGCTTGCATCCTTTTTCATGTTATTAGACAAGGAGAACTCGTGAGAGACAAGGAGAATTCTCACGATCCCGCGATGAAGAAAAAAGCCCGGTCCTGCCAAGTGATTTGCTCGCGTAGCTGGTGTTCGGAGGGACAGAGGTTTTATTCCCAGTGGGACAGATTTGGTTTCTTAACTTGTAGTTCATGGGAACAATTCCTGTGCACAATTCCTGGGAGCACTTTCGTTACCCATGAGCGTAAAAGGTTTTCACCTTAAAAGGTAAATCAGTGTTTACTTCCACTCGCAAGGATGTGCCTGCCTCGCCTAGCGGGAATGTCACACGCTTGATCAGGAAAAAGGGCCGAGGAAAATTAGTTTTGCAGCCCTACTTTCATCTGAAAGGGGCTTCCCTAGTTTGCAGTTCCTGTCAAATTGGCCGTCATTTTGTCCAGCGACATCAGAACAACTAGCCGACTAGCCTGTGCCCCGTTATGTGACCTGATATTGTTACGTGCTTTATACGCGCGGAGATTTATTTACAGGAATCGGTCCAAACAGGACGGCTGCGGAGCGTACGAATGTCCCTCTGCCCTTGCTCTGCCTCTTTTTTCACTGATCTACCCGACCGTTCTTCTTCATCTTCCGTCGACAATCTGCGAAGGCGCGTGACATTTCTCACTTCGCAGACGAAGCGCGTCAGGCAAGTTACATAGATCTAGTTACATAGATCCAAGTTATATAGATCGATTGAGGCGGGCTACATGCACCACCTGAGACTGATGTGACCGTCGACCATTCGCAGTTATACGTCCTATAACGTAATTCAGACCACTGATGCGCTCGAACACAACAAACGGTCCGGTGTAGTGTGGCAGCAGGTTTTGACCAAGACCATGCTTATGGAGACCACGCTTACGCTTACACATAGTTGCCAGGAACATTGGAAACTTGTTGGTATCTGGCGTCGTCGCGGCTCATAGAACGTTCTTGTGAAGTTAAAGTTCGAACTCTGGGCAGCTGGCGCGCTTTTTTAGCTCTGGAAAGTGTGATAGCAAGAGAAGGTTCGTCATGAATGAAAAATGGCAGTATGGTGTCGAGGCCACAGCGAGGCGTGCGAGCATAGAGAAGGTAGAAGGGGATATAGCCTGTTGTCTCATGTTGCGCTCTCTTGTATGTATGAGTAATTTACGATAGAACGCCATCGCAGTCCTTATGATCTACAGCGACGTACATAGCCAACATGGTGGTGAGCGTCCTATTAGTTCGCTATACCACACCGTTCGTTTGGAGATGATATGGCGTGGAGGGGCGAAAACTGCAGGCGCTGAGGCGAAGAAGTTCCTCGACAATGTCCGCTGTGAATTGACGTCCACGGGCACTAATGATGACTGCAGGAGGGCCATGCCGAAGAATGATGAATCGAAGAAGGAAATTAGATACTTTAGACGCAGTAGCGCATGGTATCGCGGCTGTCTCAAAATAGCGGCTAAAATAATCCACGCACACAAGAATCCCTCGGTTTCCTTTCGAGGACCGTGAGAAAGGTCCAAGCAGATCCATGCCAACTTGCTCAAAAGGGGCTTTTGGAGGTGTGACTGGCACCAATTTTTTATGTGGACTTGACGTCGACAACCTAAAGCGCTGGCATTGCACACAGCTGGCTACATATCGCTCTATCGTTGAACGCATCTTCGGCCAGTAAAATCGCTGCTGTGTGCGGTGGAGAGTTTGAGCCACTCACAGGGGACCAGACGTGGCATCATTGTGCATCATTTCTAGAACTGTGATACGTAGGCTTTCCGGAACGACAAGAAGCATGCATGCTCCCCCTGAGGCAAAATTCTTCTCGTAAAGTACTCCTTCGCGAATGCTAAATGTGTTCTTCAAAGGAACGTTGGCGGAGTCAAACAGAGAGGTTAATGTTTGGTCTTTGCGTTGCTCGGTTCGGAAAACTCGGAGATCAGGAAGGTTTGTGAAATTGCAGCCAAATATTCATCGAAGTTGTCTGCGTCGTCATCAGTCGTTTCAAGCGGCAAACGCGAAAGACAATCAGTATCTCAGTGTTTATGATCGCTTTTATGCACCACAGTAAAATTGAACTCTTGTAGGTGTAAAGCCCATCGAGCGAGCCGCCCACAGGGGTTACGAAGACTCACGAGCCAGCAAAGGGAATGGTGGTCGGTCACGATGGTGAAAACATTCCCATACAGATAGGAATGAAAGCGCTGCACAGCACAAACAACGGCAAGACATTCTTGCTCCGTAACCGTGTAATTTCTTTCGAATTTACTCAACGAGTGGCTGGCATACGCATCACGTGCTGATCGCGTCCTTGGCGTTGTATAAGCAAAGCGGCGATACCGATATCACTTGCGTAAGTGTGTTTTTCAATTGGAGCTGATGGGCAGAAGTGGCGGAGGACGGGTTCGAGGTCAAAAGAAACTTCAGATGACGGAAACCGGAGTCACATTCGCTGGTCCAATTGAATTGTGCATCTTTATGCAGTAAACACGCGAGTGGGTAAGCGATGTCTGCAAACCTCGGTATAAAGCATGGAAAGTACGAGCATAGCCCTAAAAAGCTCTGCGGCTCTTTTACTGATTTGGCCACGGTAAAACTTTTGACATCTTCGCTTTTCTTGGGATCTGACCGAACACCTTCATTATCAAGTAAGTGACCTAGGAAAATTGTTTCGCGATCACTAAAATGACATTTCTTTGCATTCAGTACAAGAACATCTCGTTTCATGCAAACAAGTACGATATCCAGACGGCTGTTGTGCTCACTAAATGTTTTGCTAAAAATAACAACGTCGTCCAAATAGCATAAACAAAGTTTTAGGCCCCGAGGCAACACAGTTGGCTATTTATAGTGATTTACTGTCCACAGCTCAGTGTGGCGTCTAGTCACACGAACGACGCAACTAGGCGTAACTTAGAGCAGGTGAGTCTCGTAGGTTCAACTATAGCTTCAAAAGATTTGCACTGGTTGCGAATAGAGAAAACCCGCACGAAGGCTGCAGATAACGCTGGCACAGTTGTGTCTTCATCCACAAAAAAATGCTCCAAAATCAGGTGTCGACTTATCCCCAAGAGCCGATAGTAGTGAAGGATTCAAAGCAATCTCACACTACCAGAGTCTAAAGTTACACCACACTCTTGCAGGAGATCAATCCCAGGAATCACATCATGCGTTGATCGAGGCAGTACTGCAAATTCTACTCTAAACTTGAGTGCACCAATAACAACATCCGAAGCACACACACTACGATGAACTAAAGGTTCACCATCGACACCACGGAATAGTACTGCACGGTCACCACTGAATATTACTTTCTTATCTAAACGGTTCGTAAAAGTCAAACTTATAACAGATATTGTAGCACCAGTGTCCACAAGAGCCATTGTTTTCACTGCATCAACTAACATTTCCAATTTGTTCATTAATATGAACACGGGTAGAGGCATGGACCTCATCGACTCGCCGGCGGCCTCACCTCCATTGGCCGCGCCTCCTAGTTTCCCTGAGGCTGAGGGGAAGAATGACGTCGAGGGGAAGGTCACCTGCGCTGGCGCTGGGGTGGCGGCGTCACACTACGATCAGGTGCAGGAGATTATTCCGCAGATATGTCGAATGGTATGAGTCCCACGTGGACATAGTCGGCGATCGCTTCTGTTTGGTATGCAACCGTTAGGGAATGCTCGCGGAGGGCGGTTGTCTTGGACAGTTGGAAAACAGTTGCGGTTGTTTCTAGCGATATGCCCCGCAGTGCCACACCTGTAGCACACAGGTTGAGGGCGCCAGCGATCCGCATAAGAGTCCTCACTAACAATGTCGCGACGTTGGTTGTAGCCAGGCTCTCGCTGCTGGCGAACCACGTTTCCAGAGGAGGGGGTTCTCCTTTCTATCCGCTGGTGGTCATAACACTGAGTAGAGCTGCGCCGATCGTCCATATGCGAATGCCGCTGTGTTGGACCCACTGAGTTGACAGGGCGGGAACATTTGCCTGCGGTGCACAACTCAGCCGCACATATTCACCACAAATAGTGTTCCTGGACCTTGACGATTCCTCGCGTACAATCTCTCGTATCATATCAGCCATCGAAACTGAAGGACAGGCTTCAACACTTGTAACAGAGGTGACATTGGCCAGTCTTCCGAATTTAGGTTTAATTCGGCGCAGCTATAGAGCCTCATATGTTCTACAATGCTTTATAACAGCAGCGGTGGTGCTCAGGATCTTTTCGCTAACAGAAAAATTATAAACGTCTTCCGTTATTCTTTTCAGGAGGTTCCCGGCTTTATCTTCTTCAAGCATCACGGGGTTGACTAGGTTGCATACCTTTAAGATGGCATCGATGTATGCAGTACACGTTTCTCCTGGTGCTTGCGCCCGCTGAAGCAGTCTGTTCAGCGCACTTCTTCTTTTCAGGTTCATACGCAAAACTTTTCTTGATCTCATTTGTAAAAATAGCCCATGTACTGAATAAGTCCTCGTGTTTATCAAACCAGTCCAAGGCAGCGTCGGCAAGGAAGAACACTACGTTAGCCAGCTTAGTAGCTGCGTTCCAAAGATTATATTTACTCACAATTTCATTGTGTTTCAACCATTCATCAACGTCCTCCTCAGGTTTTCCAGATAATGTTCGCGGCTCTCGATAATGGGGACTGTTGTTTTTCGTGAATGAGCCTGGCTGCTCAGTCCTGCCGTCTTCAGTCATGTCCGATAGCATTTGCGATAAGCCAGCGGCTCTAAGGCTTCTTCGGTGGATGGAACGGTCCTTGGTCGCTACACAAGTACCTCTCACCAAGATGTTACGTGCTTTGTACGAACGGGGGGGGGGGTATTTACAGGGGGGCTATTTACAGGGATCGGTTGGAACAGGACTGCTGCGAAGCGTACAAATGTCCCTCTGCCCTTGCTCTTCCTCTTTGTTCCCCGATCTAGCCAAACGTTCTTCTTCACCTTCCATCAAAGTTCTGCGAAGGCGCCTGACAATATTATTGCAAGGAGCATGCTCTTGCCACATAGAAAGTTGCACTCCACTCTGAAAATTGCTGGTTGATGTTTACGGCAAGCTGCCGTTTATCTAAAGCGTTTTTTTACAGGTATTAAACATAACTTGCACATTAATTAGCTCCCACGTGTCAGCTGTGTATCTTACCTTTCCGAACATGCGTCACAGTGAAGAGTACGCGAATATTTTTCAGAATTTCTCTCGCCGATGATGCTTTTTGTTTAGTATTGGCCGTGAGATGCTAGAAAGGAGATGGCCACATGGGAGATTTTTGTTGAGGACAATGAACAGATATCAGTACCTCATCTTCAGATCGAAATGTCACACCTAACAACTTTCCGGGACAGTCACAAGAATCCGTAATGCCATGTTGCTGCCGGGGACGGAAATTGAAAATTTATTTATTATTCTGTATACACTATCTTCTGTGCATCAAATGTCCTGCAAAGTAGGTCTGGTGACATTATAACCTCCCTGTGTAATTCACACATGAGTGTCATTTTTAAAAGCCTTGGGACATTAACTGCGAAACCTGGTGTGCATATATTTGAGAATACTACGCGATTGAGATCACAAGTAAAGTGACAAGCGCAATAAACAGTCAATGCGAAAACCAAGTATTGCAGGGAGCTTTGAAAACGGAAGCCATTAGGTAGCTACTCGAAGGGTAATGTCTCTTTGTGCCTTTTTTATTTTTGGGACACTCATGTGGCAATAAAAAAAAAGGCAGCTTTTTAGTGGATTTTTCTGCTGTGGTAAAGAGCAAACTAAAATAAATTGTGATTGTACATCTGTATATTGATGCCTTTTTGTCTTTTCACATTTCTCGCATAGCCATTCACATTCATTTGTATAAATTTTGTTCACCGTTTCAGGGTCAAAACGTGTTAATATGCGCAGAATTTGTGCTCATGCCATCAAAATTCAGTAACCTGCTTAAGCAAGTGAAAACATCTAACTCTCTATGGTTGTAAAACGCTTCGCTGCTGGTTTTTTCTCTCAGAAGAGATATGGGTAGCACCTGGAAGGCAGCCACACACATCTGAAAATTTTTGCGCTGCAGCAATATAGAGATATACACGCAATATATGATGTGCCCTTATCTGTCACCTCATGAATGGGCACCATAAACGACAAAAGCGGACTAGGCAATTACGGATATTATCTACACGTGAAACTCCTTCTAGAACCTGGCTTTGATACACAATGTAAAAGAACCCCTCGGGCCAAGATTATCAGAGCTCCTATACTCAAAAAGGCCCAGCAGCGACGCACCAGAAGCAGCCTATGTTGACTCATAGTCTTGAGTGAAAAAGTTCCCAGCAGAAGCCTTGCGCTTGACATGCATGTGTAAAATACGTTAATTAGGAAAGTGCGCCAGTCGTTCCAAGCCTCTACTTTGTGATGCAGCAGACAGAATATGTGAAGAATACATTTGCAGCGCTTGAGTGCACTACAGAACGCCTTTCACCGTGAATCTCGACCTGGATGCTATCGTGTAATGACCTAACAGGTATCCTCTAATACTTACCTTCATTAGCAGTTTGCCAATTTCGGTCTACACTTTGCTGTAAGTATCAGCTTTGTCACTGCTTAGGACACCGAAGCGGTATTCGTTGCACTTTGTGTTATTGCAATACAAGTTTTCACATACATACACACGCAACAAGAGTTCTTGTTGCGTGTATGGGGGGGTGCGTAACACTTCATTTCTTCTTTTGCGACATTTCAACCGAGGTCCGGTCTTTCTCAAAACAGTGAAAAAAGACTTTAACCCCGGTCGAGACGTCGACGAAGAATAAATGAAGTACTACGCATTCCCGCTATGTGTATATTCGGTTTTATAATTTATTAGGCGTAATCTGTATGCTCGAAAAAGATATTTCCGAGTTTCAGAGGATAACTTTGTAGCCACAGGCACATAGCGAAGTTAACCAAACCATTTATTTTTTATAATCATTTCTTATAATGCTTCGTGTGCGGTCATCCTCGGTATTAAGCTTAAAATATAACAACGAATGGCATATCAAGACCAAAACGCTGTTTGTACAGCTCTTTAACGTGACTAGAGGTAGGCGCAAATTTTGGGTTTAATTCTTTTAACAGCTGAACCCCAAATCTTAAAAAGACACATGCACACTGACTTATAAAAGAATATAAACCACAACTGGCGCAATCTTGAATTTATGAGCATTAAATGTCGTCATCTCATAAAAGTTTTAAGCATAAAATACGCCAAGGATTTCAATACACTGCGAGAACGCAGATTTGAAATCCATATATCTGTTTTTTCATAGTCATTTTAGGCAAACATTCACTGAAATCACTTCGAAAGAGAAGCAAATAAAGGTGCCAAAGAAGCCATTTTGCATATGAGAATTGTCAAACAAAAACACCCCATATGCGCCGCTGTATTGCACAGTAATGACAAATTGTTGACTCAACACTAGGCAACACGATGGCCTCCTAAAATAAGCCGGAAGACAGTGGATTCTACTCGGCGCAGAAAGCCATAGTCATAGTACTGTCGGTGGTTAAATGACACCAAGGGGCTAGGGTTGTCAATGGTAAGTGTATGGCAGTTCACTTGACGATACGTGTTGTAATGACATATAAAAGTTATCGATCATTGACGTTGATACAGTTGTCGTGCAATACTACTATGCACATCCGCGTGAAATTTTGCAGTATTCCCTCATCGGTGTATGCTGTTCCATGATTTCAAAACGGAAATGTACTCAGAGACCAGACTTTGGAGAAAACCCATTTCCTGATAGGCAAAAGCTGCTGTGTGCGACGGCTCTAGACGGCGAAAAAGCATCCGAAAAAGTCTCAGGAGAAAACGTCAGCGTATGGAAAAGCCCACCATCCGCATTAGTGGAAAAAAGGCCAAGTTCGAGGCAAGGGCTCCGCTGCCATGAAGAGGACCTACGGAGGATAGGTACGTTTAGTGTCGAATGCTTTTATTCCAAAGCGTCAAAACGTGACGCTCGCCGTGTTGTTCGAATGCAGTGTGCGGCAAAAAAAAAAAAACTGGACGGAGGGTGGCGGCTGATGTATGCTTGTTTTGTTTTGATTCGCAAAATATTGACATTTTAAGTGCCTTATTTTGTAATTTACAACTCTGCATATATTAACATATCACCCATATTATCACTAGATATCGTTGGGGTTGTTAGTTTTTATTAAGTATATCGCATTCATCCCAGACCTCTCATGTTTCCAAACACACGTATTAGTTTCTACTTGGCAATAGTATCCATCTGAAATACATAAAACGCAAACTTCCGCCAATTACTTGCGCGACACAAACCATTTAATTTCTGGCCGCCGTTTAATATTTGAGTACTTGCGCATCTGCACTGAAGCTTTGAATGATGAGAAAACGCAAACATTTTTGTAGTAACTTTACCCAGCCAAGGGCGTAAGTTTGGATTGTGTTTTGTGTTAAGTTTTAGGTGCATTGATATAGAGCTTCTTACCAATTACTACAGCGAGGTAGCTAGATATTGTTCTCATGAGGGCCTACATTTCGAGCTTTGGTCAACGCGGCCTCAGCCGCAGCCTGGGTTGCGTAAACGTTTCGACATGAAATGTTTATTTTTTCTTCATATAGAAAATATCCAGCTATCAGCATGCGAACTTCAGTTGACAGGCTTGCTCGCTTGAAAAGCTGGAAGTCATCGCCTGGGAAATATGAAGGGCAACATATTTCCGCATAAACCTAACGCATAAATTTGCCGACGATTCTGTTACTTCCTAACACTAAATTTGAGCGCCGCTCATAAGCTGTTCCACCTTTTCTATATTTTGAGGCAAATATTTCGATGAAGACATGTATGTACAGTTGCAAAGAACATTTGTTTAGTTTTCACACATTTTCTAGCAAGATACACTCCACTAACAATTCTTGACGGCCATGAAAGAAGCTTTGTGGTCGGAGAAAGGAAGAGAGCAATTAAGTTATCGGGAGGTTGTGAGAGGCAGCGCGTGGGTCCTCAGAAACGTTTCGTGGCGAATAGATAGCAGAGCATGACTGACGCCGCCGGCGAGTCAACACAAGGTGGCTCTGCGTTTCGGCTTGCTATGCAAGCACCGTTATCCGCTGATAGTGAGCCGGCGCTTCGGCAACGGGGAACACCATCGCCGCCACGCAGGAATAGGGGGGGGGGGGGGGGAACAGTGGTGGCAGAAGCGCGCGCAGCAATCGGAGAACACGTGCGGTCACCGCCACAGAAAAGAGGAAGGGGGAGCGCGCGCTGTCCCAGCTCCGGAGCTGGTTACGAGGGATGACGCCGACAGCGACGACCGAAACGCTGGAACGGCCGCCAAAGAGGTGCGCTCTAAAACGCAGCGACCCTCGACAAAAAACTGAAGCGTTCAGTATATTGCAGAGAAGCTAGAAAAAACGATTGATGATATGCTAGTTGACATTAAGTAGGAGACATATGTATGACGTTCATGGCGAAGCAAAAATAATTGATGCCCGTTAGGGCAATACAAGACACTTCAAAAATAAATGAATCAATTATTAGGACTTCATTTCATACTTTGGAATGGGATGGTTCATGGAACAAAAACTACAAAATAGAGCTTGAAAGGTATTCGAGGCATATTAAAGAAAATCAATGCCCAAAGGAATGCAATGAAGGCAGTCCGTGAAAAAAGCACTATTAGAGAACGTAATACAGAAAGCAGCCAAAGCAGTCAGGACAATAATGAGATTGTCATTAGGGAAAAGCAGTCAGACGTTTCGCCATTGACGACGGACGAGGCTAAGAAAGCGTTAGAAACTGAAATGGGGGAAAGCGACTGAAGAGAATTAGATAGCTAGATTTGTTGAAAGACATGGGGGGATATCGTGCTAGGAAAATTGTCCACAATCTATACGCAGCGCCTGGTGCCAATGACGTTGCCGGAACCATGGAAGAATGCCAACGAGTTCTTACATCTTATCAAATGGGGACGCTAACGATCTGAAATATTACAGACCAAACGCCTCCCCCCCCCCCTCCACGGCGTGCTATGTATAAAATATTTACTGAGGTAATGGCTAGTAGACTCAGGACAACCTTAGACTGCAATCAAGCAAAAGATCGAGCAGGTTTTTGGAAAAGCTGCTCTTCTATTAATCATATCCATACTATCAACATGGTGATAGAAATATGTTCGGGATATAACCAGCCTTTGTATAGAGCATTAATTGATTACGAAAAAGCATTTCGTTCAGTAGAAACCTCGGTGGTCTAGCAGGCATTGCGAAACCAGGTTGTAACCTAGCCGTACGTTAATTAACTGGAAGACACATATAAAGGCTACACAGCAACCATGATTCAACATAAAGAACCCCACAAAATTTCTATAAAGAAAGGTGTTAGGTAAGGAGGCATGATGTCCCCAGTACTATCCAGAGCTTGCTTAGAGAAAGTATTCAGACTTAGAATAGGAGTAGTAATGGTTAAGGGTAGATGGAGACTACCTCAGTAATAAGCTATTTGCTGATGACGTTGCGCTACTAAGTACCTCAGGGGATAAAATTCAAAAGTGATTGATGACCTAGACAGGAAAAGTAGAAAGGTAGGCTTGGCAATCAATGTGCAGAAGACTAAGGTAATGTTCAAAAGCCTCGAGAAGGAGCAGTTGTTTAAGTTAAGTAGCGAAGCCCTGGAAATAGTGGGCGAATATGCCTACTTAGGAGAGCTAGTAGCCGCAGGTCCTAAATATGAAAGAGAAATAAAAGGAGAATAAGATTTGAATGGAGGGCATTTATCAAGCAGTCACAAAGTATGACTAGCAGCTAACCGGTGTCGCTCAAGAGGAAAGTACACAACAGTTACATCTCACCTGTGCTCACCTATAATACTGAAACCTAGAGGATAACGAAGGGAGTCCTACCTAAGTTGAGGACAACGCAGATGCCTATGGAACGAAAATGGTAGGGGTAACGGTAAGAGATAATAAGTGTCCAGATTGGGTCAGACAAATAAGTGAGGTTACTGACATTCTAGTGGAAAACAGAAAGGAATGGGCATGGGCAGGGCATGTAGTGTGAAGAGAGGATAAACGATGGTCGTTTAGGGTAACAAACTGGATTCTAAAGGGACAAAAAGCGCAGCAGGGGAAGGTAGAACATTAGGTGAGCTAATGAAGGTAAGAAGTTGGCAAGGCTTAAGTGGATGCCGCTAGCCCAGGGCCGGGTAATTGGAGGAATGTGGGAGGATTTCTCTCTATACTGGGTATAGTCAGGCTGATTATAGTGATGATTATAACAGAAAGAGTGTAAATTACATAATTTGCCTGAGAACTGTGTTATTACAATGCAGGAGATGCATCAGAAAATTTTAGCAATGTGTAATCATTTGCATAGAGCATAGAGAAACATGGGGAACTTGCCAGTTTACTCAAAATCTGCAATCATTCATGTTTTTATCAATCAAATCTTTAGAAGTTTCGGAGATAAATGTCGGTGGTATATTTATTGGATGCTACGAAATCGGTGCTGAAGCGCTTGCATTACATACTTCGTGCTTCTACGTGGCATAATTGGTTTGTGAGTTTTGTGAATTTAAGCATTGGATGGATTTCTGTTGTGTGGATTAAAGAACTCATTTTGCGGCGATTAAGTACTATATGCTGATAGATTTTAGGGATGATTTAACGCGGTGGAAGTGATCTTCACTGCTGCGGCGTAGTTAATATAATGGTGTTTCGCTTGGTAACTAATTCTTCATAGATTGCCGAAACAAACGATGTGATATTCCCAACGAAAGGATTGTTGTGCTTCGAATTCGTTCAAGCCATGATGGATGTATCGGATATCGTGGGCCAGCTTGGTTGGTACCACTTGGCTGTCGGCGCAATCACCGTGCTTCGGGCGTTCCCGACTGCGTGGACGCTCCTCCTCGCTCCTTTTGTTGCGGCCGACGTAGACCACTGGTGCGCCAAGCCAACCTCGCTATCAGCAAACTTTACAGATGAGCAGTGGCTTCAGCTTGCCATTCCCTTAAGTGATCGCAGAATAGAGGACTTTTAAATTTTCATGTTCACCGAACTGATAAGAATAGGTCATACATTATAAATAAATGGTAATAGAAGTCTCAAAATAAACTCCTGTGTAAGAAACTGTTGAAAAAAGATTACATTATCCAGATTCAGGTGCCCTAATAGTACACTTGTACAAAGAAGTAATTGAAATACAGCATTTCAAGCAATATATGTCAACGCGAGCGGAAAGGAAAATAAAAAATCTGAATATAACCGTAATACAAATAGTGTGAAACAGATGATGACAATTAGTATCATATTGAGAACTATATCGAAAAGAGGAAACCCACGTAGAGTAAATTATTACAAGATCAGTACACAAGCATGAAGATAAAAATATTGTTAGAAGTCAAAATTATCGAACTTTTTCAGCCTCTTGGCAAACTGTTTATCAAGCATTTTATCAGGCGGTAACATTCATGGACTGAAGAATATTATATTGCCATAAACTGCTAAAATAGTGTAGAGAACTTTATCTCATGTCTAGGTGGATATTTATTGCCATTAGTCATGCGAATCCTACGATGAAGATGCCAGATATTAGCGCCCACGCTTGATCGGAGGAAGTTATAATTCAGTAAAGATCTATTAATATTGATATAGGTAAGTTGTGGCGATATATAAACTTTCGGACATTCATTCATTACAAACTCTTATACCAAAATGGCTAAATTGTGCATGACAAGGTAAAATGGGAGATGTTAAGTTGCTCAAACTTTCACACCTCCGGCCACTATATTATCTGAACGTAATAATACTTAGAGCTTAGATTGCTCGCGTGTATTAATGAGATATGCGAATGATGTGTGAAATGTCAACTAGTAAAGCAATAATTAATATGGTTCTGTATGAAAGTGAAGTTTTGTTCTAATGGTAGGCAGGTGGAATTAATACCGAGCCTTCGAGAACACTAAAATGCCGGCAGCAGTTTTGCTGGAGGAGAGCAACATGAAGGTTAAAATTTAGTGAATTTATTCAAACAATACGTTTTATGTCCAGTAATAAACGCAGATAGGCCGAAAGTATAGCATGAGAATCGTTCAAGAACATCGGGTTATTGCAGGCATAAGTAAAATGGCACGATTACGAAATCCTGAGTTGCGCTTTCCTGGCGTTGATTAATGAACCGTTATTTAAAAAGAAAATATAAATTTCAGAAAAGTACTTAATTAGCGAAAGCTTAGTTAACCATGAATGCAAGAAGGGTGGCAGAGCCAAATAACTTTCTTAGTCCCAATTTTTTCATAAACCGTTCTGAATGCTGCCCTCTTGGCTAAGGTTTCTAAAAAAATATATGCCTATTTCTCTGGAGGATAATAAAACTTGTGAAATTATATTTTTATTTTCACTTTGGCAGAAAATTGCTTGCTTCTCTTTTGAGGTAATCTATTCAGGTTCTGCTAATGCTACTGGTGCCGGAGGAGTCCAGCAGTATACGAAGTTTGAGCGTTGTCGGCAACGCACAGTTTTCAAGAACGGAACATTGCATCCTGACCTTCTACATCCCTGCAAGGCATGGACCTATAACTACACGTTACCGGGATCTTCAGCTGTGCCGGAGGTCTTGAGCTTGGGATGAGTATTTTATAGATAAATCTCAAGACACTTCTTTAATAGTAAATCATGTTGATATGGAGAGGGATCTGTTCTTCTTGAAGGACGCTCTCACAAAAATGTAATCATGGATACAATAAAGCAGGAGCTTAGAGCATAAAAGCTTCCATAAACAGTTCCTGCACGAGGGGGTTCCGCTCATTTTATATATCAGCAACCAAATACCAAATGATTTTGTTCAGGGCAAGGTTCACATGCATAGAAAGCTGAAGGAGTATAAAGTTGCAAATGCCCACATAGGCTGCAGAACATGTGCTGGGATCATTATTACGTAATCTTTTACACTTACATTATCACTACAAACGCTGTTAAGCACACTAAAGGAATAGGCAGTATGCTAGACATATTGCAGTGATAACAAAAATATATTCTACATTGATATGAGGTAAAGAACAGTGGTAAGGAACGTACTGTTTCGTACAGAAGTAAATTAGCAGTAAACGTCTTGCCTTTTGTTTAGGTGCTTGTGGTGTTCACTTCCGACCACCTTAATTGGACTACATGTGCCACATTAAAAATGTAGAGGCATCACGTTAACAAGTACAGATCATTGTAACAAATACTAGGAACTTGCCCGCAGCTGCCATCAAGGCCCATTTGAACTGCACATTTTATTGTATCCTCCAAGGTGAAATTTCAGTGCACAACAGAAACAGAACATATTGCTTCATGATATGTCTTGTTAGTTTCCTGTGTATTGTGACTTGAAAAACAGAAAACGTAGTAATATGCATTTTGTCCAGAGGAAAATGTTGAGGTCAGTTATATGATTCTGTTTCACAGAACTCATAAATCAAGGTGAGAAACAACATTACAGAAGTCGAGATCTTTTTATGACATTTTATCTTGCACTGCCGATTAGTACCGCTCTACAACTTGACGCACTAAACTTTGCAGCGATCATGCATTTGCTCTCTTTCCATTCAGTGGGGCCTAGTCTGCAACCACGACTGGCAACGTTCCCTGATGCAAAGCGTTGCGTTCGCCGGCTCACTTGGCGGAGCACTTTTATGGAGTTGCCTTTCAGACAGGTTAGCAACGGCTTCGCATCAAGTTGATAATGAACCGCTTTTTAAATTCAGGAGCAGTAATATATTGTATTATTTAATGAGCTATGTCTTGTGAAATAAACCGTAGAGCTTACAAGACAGAGCACATTTCTTGGCAGAAACAGTTGGGCTAAGGCTGATAGCAAAGCCTGCTAATCGAACTGCTGAAAACAATAAGAAGAAAGCTACAAAGGCACATACATATATAGGTGCCTAGAATGCGTGGGTGTGTCATCCGTCAAAAACCGGCTATATGCAATTTGTAATTCCTCTCTCATAACACTAACGAATGCGTAGAGAGGAGACTGGTTTTCAATTATGATGATTCGAAAAGAAGCCTTGAGAAGCATTTGGGAGCACTAAGGAAATTTTTTTTAAAATCTTGAAGCGCAGAACCTCTTTCTGAAAGAGATAGCCAGTGAATATGCCCAATATTGCTTAAAGACTATTTGGCGACATAATTGTCGTTAATTACCACGTTTACAAAGCTGAGTATATAAAATCTCTCAATAATCGCAGCAAGGAACTGCAAATTCTTTCTTTGCACTGGCGGATAACGAAAGCAATTGAATGCACTGTCGTCGTTTTCTGGAATTTCTAGAGTTGATTTTACTCCGGCAGCTGAAATGCTTTGCACCATTGCAAATATATTATCCACTTATTTCTCCACCATGCAGATGAAGATTACGACTTCTAGGGGGAGCGTTTTTCGTTCTTTATCTTTGTGTTAGGTTCGACAACTTGTATATGACTTTGTTATCAGGCTCGTGCACTAGTTTGTTAACTAATTTGCACGGATAACTTCTATAATACGGATGAGGTTAAGGCACAGATAAGGCAAATATGTCTCGTGTAAGACATTTCAGCCAAATTCGCTGTCCATTTCCTAGACGTTTTATTGCGGTAAGAAAAGCGTATAGAATATGTTCCAGAAATTTAAGCTTAAAAGAGCCCTCATTTGTGTCTCAAGAGAGGTTTGGTTCGCAATCATTATGTAGCAATCTTTAACGCCACAAATTTAAAGATTCTATTCTCTAGTAAATACATCGTACGTTACAGCAACGCGAGCGAAAAGCCACAAGGTTGCCTATAGGAGTGTGAGTAAGCAGGTTGCATATCCAGGCTCTGAATAGTCGGGAACTTAATTCCAGGACGTCATGATGACACATGACATGGCCATATTGCAGGGGTTGTCAAATCTGTCTTCCCTTTTCACCCTGACATCTCAATATCAAGGTAAAAGGGGAAGGCACCTCAATGTCATGTAAAAGAAGAATCGAACCCAGCAAAACGTTTCAATATCGAGTCAGACGCTGGCCCCAAGCCAAGTAGTGCATTTTGAAGGAATTCATAAAGCGGGGCTTGATATCAGTGCCGGGTGGTCTTTTAGAAAATGTAGGACACAGCTGTACGCTAATCAGTTTTGAAATATTACAGCCCAAACTAAGATATTTATAGTGAAGCGAGTTGGTAAGTTCACAAGGGCAGTCGAAGATCCACCAGGGAGTCTATGGACACCGGGTTTAATCATTCTTTAAGGCGGACCTTCAGTGTGCCATAAAATAATTTCTTCCGAAAAATACTCACATGGTTCTCTTATTGGCACAACAATTAACGCAGGTTTGGTCGGCGTCCGATACTTTTCTTTTCTACGTTCGCTTTCATCCTGTTTTCGACCTCATCGGCTGCATCTCCAACTGTGACGTGCTACAACAGTCTACGATTTCTCACAGCCGTCTGCGTAGCAGGGTTTCAGACAACGGCCGCTGCACTTTGTGAGTGGAACCGCAAATTTTTAGAGTGATATTATCTCTTGCTTTGATGTAAATATTATATAGGGGAGGTGTAGCTCTTGAATTAGCAAAAAATAATTGGAATTGCTATTCGAAAAGTCCTGAGTAGTAGTCTCATTTTGGTTGTTCACAGGCGGTTGCTTAGTAGGGTACCTCAAAGCGTAATTTTTAGCTACGGCGCTCAGACTACAGTCGCATCCGTCGTGTCGTATTTATCGTAGCGCGCATAGCTGCTGAAACTACAGTTTACATAGCTTGCGACCATGCATGTTCACACTGGGCCGTTCGGTAAGATACGTTGTTTACGACCGGCCAATCAGCGCTCTCAACATGGCACCAGTTAGCAAGCGGTTGATAGCGGAGGTCGGAGTCCTTCAAGCTCAAAATGTGCTCATCATCGTTTGTCCGCTAAACGTACGCAGACAGACGAATAATAGAAAAATATGGGTTTGACAACTCTTCTTCGACAGCGCGCACCTGTCCGCATGGCCCCACAGTGGTCTTGCACGCCAGCGTCTGTCCTCGCGCTTCCCCAACACTCTTTTGGCAAACGTCTGATGCCGCGCCACCCCGCAACACACGGTCAAAGGAGCAAGCCAGCATTTTGTTTTTTTAACAACCCTCGCTCGCTGCAGGGTAGCTAATCGGAATTACTTCAGGGTAACATCTCTTCCTTCCGCCCTCCCTTTCTCCTCCTCCTAATCCCCGCTCACACATAGCTCCGGCGTGCGGTCCGCCTGGATCTGTGCTTGCGATATCCAGTTTACCAGTGCCTCAGAGCGATCTTGGAGAAGGGCCGGGGCGGTGACTCAAAAGTCGTACTATTGACTTCAAACAATGGACCGGAGCGCGCGACGGAACGGAAACGTCCGCGAAGCCTCGTCCCCCCTCGGAAGACGCTGTTTTCTTTTTTTTTTTTTTTTTTTTTTTTTTTACGGTGAGCTCTTTCAAACTTCAAATGGTCTGCGCCGGCTCCGTTCTGCGGCCAAATCGCTACGTCGCCCCGCATCGGTTTTTCGCTGTAGGCTAACTGTTCCGTTACTTGTCAATGGAGCTGATGGTATGCGAGAATGCATTGGAAAGAACCGGGAATCCCACTTCATCATAACGTCACTTTTCGAAAATATAGAGGAAGCATTAGATTGTTGAAAGCTTGTTCGCGCATGAAAAAAGAGATTGAAAAAGCACTTACTGCTTTGACTTAGCGTACAGCCAATTTGCAGCCAGGCATCGTTTTGCACTTTTCTAGGTACGATTTCAGCCACTAGTAATAAAGAACCGGCCTCTGCCGAACTTTGTTTTTTAATGAGAAGCTGATAATTCCGCAGCGAAGAATATCCCGCACTGCAGATTATCAAGCTGCGGGAAGACACAATCACCGAAAAACACCGATAACACCGGGGAGTCGATACACTGCAGCATCGTAGCAGCGTTGGATGATGCCGCCTGCTAGCTGGTTTGCGCGCGAAATCTGGGAAGACCGGAAGACCCGCGACAGTGAAGGGAAAACCTAAATCGCTGTGCGCATTGGTCCCGCAGTAACAGACGTAGGTGCCTGTGCTAGTCGTAAACGTCGCGGGACCCCGGACATTTACGCCCACGCTGGCTGTGGACGCTTGGCATCTTAAACTCAAAGCAACCGCAGTCTGAACTGACACATTACGATTTTTGCTATCACGCTTACGCTTAAGCTTACGCTTTGCGGTTAAGGATCGTACAAACGATCCGTACTTGGCGCACGTAGTCTGAACGTGGCTAGAGGCTCATTTTGTCTACGTTACAAATTCCAGGCTTAAATCTTACGGAGGTTTTATAACAATCTTTGACTGTATCCTGCCCATCTCATGAGAAAACAATGGAGAAACACCAGCGGAATGACCGCTAAGGCAAAGTTCGCGAGTACGTCGGTTGGGTACTGTCAATGGGGTTACAAATCTCTCCTGGGCTTGCACGACCAAGCAATGGTTCAGTTATGTTAACACCGCCTAGCTACATCATCCCAATGAGAACTTGACAATGATAGCGCAACCTAGCAGCCTGCGTGACGACTGCGGATGGGCATTAAAAGGCCAGCAAACGACACTGTGAGTGCGTACCTAAGTAAAATCGTTGTGGTGACATCTCGTTAGTTTACTCATGCCCGTGCGCAGATTCATTCGCTTACATTTTATCTCTCTACCTAAGCTATGACGTTCGCCTCTGGAAATAGAGGGATGCACTAGTTTCTCAGGTTTTCTGCGGTGACGGCCAGAGCAATGTTTTAACTTCGTTCACCGAAGTTCACGTTTACGTCGGCGAACAGTGATAGGGAAAGACTCTAGCCTTTCCCTATCACTTCTCGCCGACGTTAGTCATTGGTGCCTTAAAGCGCAAGCAGGAACATTCTTTAGTCCCATCTTGTGCGCTGATTTCTGTAGGAGCTTCCACGCATGCGCGGTAGCCATAACAACCAACCACTAGCCATTCCCTTCTCCAGCGGTAGGCCAGCTTTTATTTTCGTTCTCTGAGCCATATTTGTCTGAGACAAATTAATGAAGGGCTTATCTTCGCTTCTCGTGTACCTTCCAAATGGTAAAAAGACATTGCCACAGTTACAGTCCATGTATTATAAACGTTGGAGCTCCTTTAAAATATTACCACCTTATTTGTCTGCATTGCTCTGGGGCTCGCAATAAGCTAAAAATTGGTGATTCCTGTCCGAGGAGTCTAGTTATAATGGCAATGATATCTGATTGCCCCCTTGCCAGAACGTAAAAAAGAAAAAAAAATGTAATCTGAGCATCGCCTGATTCAAGCGAACCGCGACAACTTATCTGGGAGCTTATGCACAGTTGTTTACGAATTCGGCTTAATACACAACGGTGGATGGAAATAGGCAGTTTTTTTAGGAATTTCAAATTCAGTCTTGCTACGTGAGAACTCCTGGTAACATTTCTTACCTTGCAAGTTTTCTGCTCTGAGAATTTTTCATATTACTCGCCGATATACCCGTTACGTCAGAGCCGTGGCTCATTCGGGGAGGAAAAAATACATTCCGCTATATTTTGCGGAAGGAGGGAGATGTTGGAGGTTGTTTATACATTACTGAGACTGAATAAAGTGCAACTCAGATAAGACAGCAGAAAATGTAGCGAGACGTTAAAAATACAGATTGTGGCCTTACGTCGTAGTTGTAACATAATAACAAACCCTTTGGTGAACTATGTATTGCAGCTTAAATAAAGAAGGCGAAACTTATGCGCGTGACAGTTGTTTTGCATAACAATAGTGTATTTTATCTTGCCGAATTTAGCAGCACTGCAATTCCATTCTCGTAAGGTTCTTTTACAATAAATATTTTTGTGTCATTGATCGACAAAAACAAAAAGAAAACATTATGTTGCTATTTAAAATATAGAATCCCAATGGCTATTCTTTCAATAAATCTCGGCACTAGCCATTCCCTCCTCCATCTGTAGGCGATTCCTTACTTTCATTCTCTGAGGCGTGTTCGAAAGCAGTCCGCGAGCTCATTTTTCCGGTACTCAATTAAGAACAGTGGAACGGCTTCTCCTTCACGGCTAGTTTCGTGTTTTTTTGGTTTGGCTTTGTTTTTGTGGGGTTTAAAGTCCCAAAACGACTCAGGCAATGAGAGACGCCTTAGTGGAGGACTCCGGAAATTTCGATCATTTGGGGTTCTTTAACGTGCACTGCACTGACCGAAAAGCGGCCGCCGAGGCTGGGACTCGATCCCGCCTTCTTGGGCGGGATCGCGCTGGTTTCCAGAGCACGGCTCTTAAGATGCGGTTTGTATTTAAAGCTTTTGGAGACTACGCATTTAGAGATTCAGAATAAAACGAGGCACCTCTCTCTCTGAGCAAACACACAGGACTTTTACCAGGAGGCCCTAGGATAGCTGAAATAAAAAAATATATATATTTCTTTAGTTTGCTATTCTAACAACTCAGACATTATCCACCTACACCATTCTTTTTCTGGTGTATCTTAGCGAGGGGGTGCGAATCTCACGCATAGAATTAAAAATTTGTATTTTGCGCTCGTGATAACTGTGTTTCGCAGTTGCAATTTTTATAATCCAGTTTTTATGTACTCATAATAATATTTTGCCCCTCCTGTTTGGGGCTACTGTAATGCTGTGCAGTGTGTTCTAAGTTAAAAAAATATTAAATGCTAGGGGCCTATTCATTCCGAAATACAAGTTAAACGTACCCAGCAGAGAAACCTCAAGGTAGTTGACAAAACCATCTCTTAAACTATGCCAGATATAAAGCAAGCGTTGCATGAAACAACTGCTCAATTACAAGTTCTGTAGTCTCCAAAACACTCACACATTTTAAGCGATCGAAGCGTCTTGACATCTTTCCAAACTTAAAAGCCAATAGCCCGAATAATGAATGTCTGGGTACCGTTTCAGTTTGCACCTTACTATGAAATGGAGGTAGGTAAATCAATTTGCCTCTTTTTTGCCCGGAAGCCAAGCAGCAGGATTTGACATGGGTGCTGAACATATATATCGTATGATATTAAAAAAAAAAGAATTTTTGGGGCTCTCTATCAACACTACTTTTAAAGGCGAATATCCCCAAATATAGTACCTATATACTAATAGTATAATATTATACTAATAGTATATACAATAGTACCAAATATTGCCTTCAAATGCGATATTTGGTACTCACTCATGTTCGCAAACTTAGGCATGAGAATAGAAGTATAGAATGTTATCAAGAAATACAATATTGAACCGCAGCGCTTGTAGAGCAGGAGCGCAAATGAAAATAATAATAATGTATCGAAAAAGTTTATTATTTTTGCTTCAACGTTCGTATCCTTTGCTTGACAAAGAATGCCCCAATTTTGCACCCGGCAGCCACCGTGCTCAGGGGAGAAGTTAATTGGTTAAACCAGCACTGTAAACGCATACGCAGTCATGTAACTTCTAGCTATCCTTGACTTGGAAGCTAAGAAAGAGTCTCTTTCTTATCTTTTAATTTGCATATTAAAATAGATTAGAAATTATTCACACTGTTCTCTACCGTGTTCGTATAAATTATTCAGTATCTGCACACGCTAAAGATGCCTTTTTCGTTGTTAGATGTTTTCAAACGGCAATGCAGCCTTCATTCTGTGTTATATGAGTATGGGCCGTTTCAACCCTGCATCATAAACATAGTCAATTGAACTTATTTTCTGTATCAAATACGGAAACTGAAAAAACAAAATCTGAAATACTCCGGTAGCTAAGGGTTCCTCGGCTCCCTGTATGATTTCATATATGAAAAAGTTTATTCAGCTGAACAAATATTTTACCGCCTCATATTTCTTAGTGTCTGCAGGTATAAATATATGTAAAATAGGCAGCCAGTTGGCTGTTACTCATTTCGCTCATATTCTCGCCATGCCAAGCGCAGTCACAGAGATTGTTCAGCCACGCCACCGCACCCTGCTCAACATCGGCTTCTCGCTTGGCTTTACCCTGCCCACGCTGTTGCTTCCGGGACTAGCATACACATTGGAAAACTGGAAGTATTTGCAGCTCGCATCTGGCCTGAGTGGTTTGATGCTCTTCCCATTCGTCTTGTGAGTAAAATGTGTTTTTATTATCCACCCATTCTCGCACCTACTTTGATATTTTATTAGTGTGTTTGTTCAGCTTGAAAATTGTTCCAATTGAGGTGAGTGCACAGCTTGTAGTTGCTGACTGCAAAATATTAGTGCATTTTTGAAGCCTGACGGAAGTTTGCGGCAGTATTCTGCAGGAGTCTCCGCGCTGGCTCATGTCCGTACATCGAGAGGTAGAGGCCCGCAGGTCCATTCTTACTATCCTGCGTATCAACGGCCGGCCGCCGCCAACAGACATGGATCATGTCATGAACCAGCTGATCGAGAAATCCAAGACTGACGTAGCGTTTTCGTCAACGAGCCTAACTGCAATCGTAAAGCACAAAAGGCTGCGTCGCAACGCCATCTGCCTTTCTGTAGTCTGGTGAGGAAACAGTCATATTTCTGAGCAGTTAGGTAAACCTACATTAAACTATTTCTTAGCCCCCTACCCAACCTACGGTGTGAGATCGCTTAAGAACTGGGAAATAGTTAAAGTAATGATAGTTAACGCATTCACATTTTACTCTAGCCAGCTTGCTATTATACCCAAGTAGCACACTTGGGAGGAGGGGTTACTGAGAAAGTGGTTACGCAATTTTAGTAGTTTTTTTCACAACGCACAGCAGCTCCACACAAGTGACTGGTAAAGGGAAGCTGGCGTCAAACTCTGCACCTATGTACAAGCTGTAATAGACGATACCTGAGATTCTATCCCAGATCAGGCTTTTGTAGCAGACCTTTCGACCTTATTTAGCGTTTAATTGAGTTCCCTGTAATGCGCTTAGTACTTTGCAAAATTTCGGGGTACTATTGCAGACCGTTATCTAGAAATAAACAAGGCTTCAAATATTTCTCTGCGCTTTGAATAAGCAATGGGGTTCGTCTCCTGCATTGGAAAAATCAGTGCTCAAATGACAGCTGGCCTTTTTTCTCAATTCGGTCATCTTAAAAACTGCGGCATTAAAAGAATGCCATTCTTTTACATACGCATATCTTTGATACTAGCTTTAGATACATTTTGTGTGTCAGGATTAAGTATCGTGGGCTGGAAATGAAGGTATCGTAGTATCGGTATCGAAAGTACATTTTTAGTGTATCGCGTATTTTAACGATAATCGATACTAAAACGAAGGTTTGAGACGTTTGCGGCACCCGCAATGGAGGAGGGGGTAAACATTCTTTATGGAAGAAAGAGGCTTCCGGTTTGTGATGTCACACTATTGTAACACCCCATAAAAGGCGGGTGCCACGTGACTCCCCTCGGACGACGACATTACCTCCTTCACTGTTCCGGCATATTGTTTACCGAATTGGGTCTAAATAATTAGATAATTACTCCGAATTCACCTAATTTTTCCTGCAGAGATTTTTTTCTTTTTCTGTCTAGTGCTACAATTCGTTTCTTAATAAATCGTTTCGTTCGAACGTAATCCTGCCGATAAACTTCTGTTGACACGACCTTGAAAATATAGCCGGCGTCTGATGTACTTAATTGATAATTTTTTTACTTAATTATTCTGCATGACAAAATCTTTTTCCAAGCGCGATTTTTTCATCCTCTATCTAGTGCCAACATTTGCTTTCGTATCACTCATTTCGTTCGAACGTAATCCTTCTTACAACTTCTGGTGGCACGACCTTGAAAACACCGCACAATGATCCCGAAATAAAATGCAAATATTGAACCCACCGTGAGGCTATGGGTTGACGAGGCTCGCTCAGGTGATAGTGCAAACCCGGTGACAGCTAGGCTTGTAGCGCCTCCACAGTTCCCTTCTGCTCGGAGTTCCCTCTAAAAGGCCCTGTCCCCTCCGCACAAACCACACTTCCAGATTCCTATTCTTTAAAACTGAAGGAGCCAATGAAAAGTAGGTGCTCACGAGGTTCTTTACTTGCGAGTACAGAATGCCTACCACAAAGCATCTAAGCCGTAAACGGACACGCAAAAAGATAAGAACAAAGCTGAAACGCAAAGAAGGTGAACAGGAGTTAGAAATCCTGCACACTCCAGTGTCCCCTAGCCGCTCTCCTCCCTTTGCCATCCGCTCCCTTGGCCGTCTATGCGGCATCTTATTCTCGTCAAACAGCGTAGTCAGTTTGTGGTCGAATGCAGTAAATTATACAAGACCTTTCTCCAAACTACTGGGCTCTGCCTGTCTAATCCACAAGGCGGAAAGAACGCGAGCCACAGTTGGCCGTTCTTCTAGTTTACAGCATTTGATTGAAAACAAATTCATTCTTTGTAACTGCGCCGGGGAGAGCTTTGACCAGACTTTTTCTGAAAGAAAAAACTATTACGCCTAAAGTTCTGTGAAATACTCAACATGAGAAATATGAAAGCATTTTTCCAGCACATACAGGTTGAGTAACAAATTATGTGTTGTCAAGCACCTTTCTTTGCCCAAAATAATTTAGCAAACATTGAATAAAGTGTTACTTGTATATATATATATATATATATATATATATATATATATATATATATATATATATATATATGTCTTTGAATATTAAAGGAAAAAAATTGTTTAATTTTTTTTTAATACACGACTTCATTGACACCAAATTAGTCATTTTGTGTTGAAAAATGGACTTTCATCTCTTCTAGCCGTACTTCTTAAGCGACCCCAGTAAAACTTCAGTTTCTTGACTACCTCTAGGATACTTGAGTCGATGCAAGTGAGATTCACTCTTATTCACTAATAAAAGGAATATTAATCCAATACAACACTGCGTGGTCTGGTGTGAGTTCGTAGCGAGGCTTTTCTCATTGCCTCGCTTTTAGCACGCCCACATTGTGCCCTTCCGGAATAATTGCAACATTGAGCAATTTTGTTGTGTTGTTTCCCTTCTAGCTTTTAACAATATGTAGAGCCCCAAAAATCTATCACACCATTGCAGAGTAACTACTAATTTCTCCAAATGCAAGCACTTTGCACATTTCAGCACCGGTAAAACGCATGGGTCACCTTGTAAGTAACGTGTAGTATGAAATGAAAAGCAAAGGAAGATTCAGATGTATTTCTGCATATAACCAAGTGCTCACAGGTCAGTTGGAATGAAGAGGAATAATTTAAAGATATTTTTCTCTAGGCTACTCGTAGAAACGATCGCCTCATTGCAAACACTGCTTCAATCCGATGTAAAGTTCTGACAAGACCAGCTGCCCCGACAAATTAGCTTCAATACCTCTGTGCTGTCGGCTTCGCTTAAGCATTCCAGAAAACTACTTTTAGCAATACATTAATGATTTCAGAAAGCCAGGTATAAAATTTAACATCACCATTCATATTAGAACTTTTATTATGTCCGGATTTTAGTGATGTATCGAAGCATCGACGATAAAGTATCGAGTATTTGTATCAAAAATAGACCTCTATTATGTATCTTGTACCATTATCGGAAATAGAATTTTTCTGGGTATCGAGTGTCGATATCTAAGGTACTTGTTTGAAGAATCTTCCCAGTCTTGAAGAACAGACTTATGTAAGCAATAAATTCGACCGCAATATGCAGTTTTATTTGGGGACACTTTTCGATCCCATGACGTCTGATTGGCCGCAATAACACGTGGCCTTAATAATGCCAAATTTCCCACTTCCACAATTTAGTCGCGGTTATTGATTTTTATTTATGTGCAAAAACAACATCGCTTTGAAAATCACTCCTTGCAGTGGATGTGAAATATCGAAAGAAGAAAATAGTGGTAAGATTGGGCATCACACGGGGCTTGGCAACGCTCTTTCTCTTGGTGGGGTAACAATAGCTATAAACAAGTATATGAGCGTTCCGTCATTAAATGTGAAATCTTGAAGCATAACAGTTCAAAAAATCCAAGAAACAAAATAAGCCATTTTGAGGATTAGTCTCACTGCATATTAAGGGTATTCACTCGGTATTATTTTTTTTTGAACTTTGTTCGTTTCTTTAGGAACAAAAAGATGTGAACAGTGAGTGAAAAGCAAGTAAAGGCATTTTTCTAGCATGTAGAAAGCAGACAAAATATCATAAATGTTCTTTGGTCCTCCATCATGAGCACTGTATGGTTTTTTCAACGCAGGTTTTGCAACAGTCTGCTTCTCTTCACCACTACGCTGTCATCCGTGGATTTAGGCGGCAGCCCTTTCGTTAACTTCGCGCTCTCCGCAGCGGGCGAGGTCCCCGGAGGCATTGCGAGCTTGCCTGTCGTACGCTTCTGCCGCCGAAAAAAGTCCCAGGCGTTCTTGTTGCTCCTAGTCGGCACGATGGCGATCCTCATTTCGGCGCTACCTCAAGGTGAGTTGGACATGGCTTTGCAATTTTGAATGAGAAAACATTTCTTTTACTTGAGTAGTAGCATCACTAGCGCCTATTATTCAAACGTGGTCTCCAGAAATGAAACTTAATAAAAAAGGCACTGCCATGACTACATTTCAAGCCGCGCTGGAAGCAACACATTAGATTCCCCAAATCTCGCACGAGAGCACTTTGCTTCATCGCAGCCGTTTACTTTTCGTTTAAAACTGCAACATAGTGTCGCGCTGCCCAGTAAATGTCTTCGTGTTCATCAACAATTTCCAAATGCAATAGACGCGTGCTGTGCAATGAATATCGTTAGCATTCACCAACTCCAATCTGTGTAAGTGCTTCATTTAGCCTAGGAGATTACTCTATAATCATAGAATATATGGGAGAGCGCGGATGAGGAACGCGTGCCCATTGTCGGGCGAATCCACCTTGTGACGGGAGTGAACAGAAATAAACGAAAATGCATAAGCATAATCAGCAGCAGCACAACAACTGTTATCGCAAAACTTCTCCTATGTAGTATTGCGAAGCCACTCCATTAAGCACACGCCTGAAATTTCTTCTCTCCGGTTACAGTTGTCAATTACATAGCATGGATACAGAGGGCACTTTCTCAGCAACCTTCTACAGGACGGTACGTAACGACAAAAGGTGAAGAAATATTACAGGCCCGCGGTTAAGTGCAGTCGTAGGAATAATATTGGGCAGTATTGCTAGAAAGTGAAATGTGTCTAAAAGTATTTGCTAATATCGTAGCGATTTCATCAAAGTTTTGTTCTTTTAGTTATGAAAACCTTTCCTATTGTCGTGGACCTACTAAAGTTCTGCAAGTGCATATGTAATGTAGAAGAAGTCTAGAGCAAAGCTTTAACGAATAAATTTTGTTTCATGCTCGCACACACTGTGCGACGCATGTATCAATGTTGGAGCAAGCCAGTAAGCAATATAAATTAGAATATCATCAATTGTATGCCTCTCAAGAGTTAATGTACCTACCTTTGGCGGCGAATCATTGCAGATGAATACTCAGCATTGTTTATTAAGGAAAAGAAAGCGTACCTTTAAAATAACCTAGCTCCGACACTGGTCATTGAAGCTTGAAATATGCAGTTGAGCACTGGTAGATTTTTTGCTATGTCAGCTCGTGAATTGCACTTTAATTGAGCCTGGTGTGGCACCATTGATCATGGACGGGTATTTGGAGTTTATTTTGAGCCGGTATCAGTAATATGAATCAACATTTATTTGTTCAACTGGAATATCCGCAGCACGTAATCTGTATCATGGTATATAGCCCCCGGATTCATGCCCATGCGACTTTAAAACAGGTCAATAAGTGCAACGATGTAATATGGTCAGCTCAATGTTTTGTCCCACCCGATACTATAGCTTTGTCACTGAGCAGTTAATGCTCAAATGACTCATTGCTCATTATTGCTCATTATTCATGAGTTACTCATTGCTCATTATTTATGAGTTACTGAATGCCCGAATACTGTTCATGAAAGCAAGCGCAAATCATCGGCTCGCGGCCAACACCATCATCAGCTAAGCCGCTTTTCCCGCATAAAGAAGAGTGTTGATTCTTTTCGAACTAACCAGTAAAAAAAAAAAAACGTTGGCTGAAAAACAAAGGCATTATACCTTCTCATGGGTCATGTCCCCTGAATTTCCCCAAAAGTTTTTTGATGGCTATATAGGGACATTATATCGTCGCCAGCTTGAAGACTTCGGTACATGATGGGCAGCATAGGGTCATTCTTGCTGATATTTGCAGCATTTTTGGTCGTCAGGGGACTACCTACTTTCACTGCCTCAATCATAAGAATGTCTGCTGCTGGTGTCGGCTGCTCGTCTGTGCAGTCATTGGCAGGTGACTCAGGGTGTCGGTATTTTGGCGTTTCCTTCTAGAGCGGTACAACAGCTTGTATTTACACGCGCTCAGTATGAGGCACAACCGCAACATGTGGGGGGATAGACCAGTTGGAAGCTTGAAAGCTTACGATCTGGTCCCATTATAGCTAGAAGAGATTTGTGAAATTTGTAAATGACGCCCTCTTTTCCGGCAACGTACTGGTGGAAATGACCTTGTTGGAAATGACCTGGGTGATTTCAACCGTTTCCTCTGCCTTCGAACATTATTGCATAGAGAAGTGAGAGTATTAAGTGCCAAGTAGGCTCTCGAATCAGCCCTCTTGAGGATACGTTGAAGCAGGTATTGTCCAGCTGCCGTCTCCTCGAGCTGGCCGAGTTGCATTAGTAGCCTCTGTGAAGCGACAAAGCTACACGGTTTCGATAGTGATTTATGAAGCACTGCATTGTTCACTGCAGGCTGAGGAAATTCCAATGGCTCTTCTTAGGCCCTTTCTGTGAAAAACTTCGAGACATTCAAGATGGGATGTCAAAGGGTAACATCACGACTTTAAGGTCATGATTCCCCATGGGATCGCAAACTGCCGTTCTCTTTTAGCGGCAACGCGTTCGCTCCTACTTCAACGTTTGGAGAGTATGCCCGCAATCTACACATTGTCACTGATGGTTCTGTAAACCAGGTCACAAAATATAGCTCAGCGACTTTTTACATTCCTTTAATGGACTATACGTAGTATGCAACATTTACTGAAGCCATATCCTCCACAACGGCCAAAAGTGTTGCTATTCAGGGGGCTTTACGGAAGCTAGGGTCTTGTCCGGCTCAACCTGTTGTCATCCTAACCGATTCATAATCTGCCCTCCAACCGTAAACACGCGGGTTCCCTACTGATGCCTTGTCTATAAGCTCTCTACACTTGATGCAGAATCTGGACAGCAGAGGCTCTAGTTTACTTTTCCAATGGGTGTCATCAAACATAGGTGTCAGGGGCAACGAGCTGGCAGACAGTCTCGCCCATAAAGAACTATAAAGCAATTCTCTCAAGATATGAAAAGACTCTTCAGAAAAACAGTACTCAACCATTTTAGTACCCTGTGGAATGCGCGCTACGAGCCATGTGATGCCAAGGGATTGAGAGAACATCAGGCCACTCTACTACATCGAATTCGCACGAGCTCTGCTCATTCTTCTACCTGGATGCATAACACGGGCATGACATCGTCTCCGGTATATTCTGTGTGCGTATGTGTAGGTAGATGGCGGCTACTAGAGTGGATTATGTACTGTTATAAGTTACTATGTGCAGAGTGTGGCGGATTTCACAGATAATAGGAGGTTTCCCTAACCCATAAGCGACGCTATGGCAGAGCAATTGCCGGCAGAATAAGCGAGGCTAATCTAACTGTATCATGCAACAACTCAATTCAACTCCCTCCTTGTTGAGCAGTGAGTAGAATTCCTTTCTGATCATCAAACTATTCCGGAAGCGTAAGATACTGGACTTTCGTTGCGGGAATCATCTGGCTGAGTTATCACTGCCTCAAACCCGTATGACTATGCATTAGGGGACAAAAAAGTGTGTGCATAATGGGTGCAGTGACTAGCGACCAGCGTGTTCTTTATTTTCCTAAAAGCCAGCTTGTGTTCCCAAGCCCACTTCCACTTAACTCTCTTCTCAAGTAAGCGGTGATGACTAGGCAATTTTGGTCCGGACATTAAGGAAAGAGCAGTAGAAAGCGATAAATCTGAAAAACGATCTTAGGTCATTCTTATTTTTCGCTGAAAAAAAGCTTTAACGATTGCCCTAGCCGTATATTCTGTAGGCTGCATACTTTCATCAGAGATACAGAAGCCCAAATATTCAAGAAAAGGTTCAGAGAAGAAACACTTTGCTTTATTTGCTTTTATCCTGGCTTGCTGCAGATGTTCCAAGACATCAGCGACCCTTCGGAAATTGTAAGCCATGATAAATGGATTAATCGCCTACTCACGGTAATGGCGCGATGAAAGCGCTGGTGTCGGTCTTTCGACATTCCCCGTGTTTTTTAAGGGGAAAGCCTTCAATAGCTTACAAGTCGTGTCCGTAGTAACTGGGTGCGAGATGTGTCCGCGAAATTTCATTGGATTCCGCGGGTTCTGCATAGTTACTGAGTGATAGTGGCAGATATTGATACTAATGATAAAGAAAGAGATAGTCTCACGCTTGCAACATTGACTCTAGAATGAGAGGAAGAGCTCTCTCTCGCAGAAAGAGTGAGGAAGAGGGTATCTCTTAAGAGAAAAGGAGGCACCCTCCTCTTTGTTTCTCCCATTTCTTTTTCAGTACCCTTCCCCATGTCTCTCTTTTGTTCACTCCCACTTATCCTTCCTCTTTCTCTCTCACCCTCACGAGAGAGTAAAGATAGATGCACTCACTTTCAGCTTTCTCCCTCTTTCTCCAGATAGAGTGGAGAGTTACAGAGAGTGAGAGTTAAGGAGAGTTCTTTTTGTCTTGTTCGCTGCTTGGAGAAAGGGTCTCTCTCTATCTAGAAAGAGACAGTCTCTTCCCCTCTCTTTCTCTCTCAAGGAATGAGGGGCGTTCCGAGGATTGCAGCAGGGCGACTAAAATGCTTTCGCCTTGCTGCACGGATGTGACGTATGTGCTCCCAAGAAACTTTTTGTTGTACAAACCGAGCTCATGATAGTCAGCGGAGTCATATCGCATTCAAATTGCCACGCCACCGGGAGACGCGTCGAAAGGCAGCACCTGCTTACCTGAATCTACCTTGTCAACAGGATATCGCATTTCCACTTACGAGTCACGTGTTTCTGACGTCATCGGACGCAGTACCTAGAAAGTCAGCACCGCAGCAACGCTTCCGCCGTGAGCGCTGGGAAAAGCGCTGGGCATTGGTCGTTTAACATGTCTCCTTTAGGCGTACCTTGAAAGAAAATAGACAACCTGGCAATTCAATTTAACAGTTCCTTGTTTAAAACACCCTTAAGATACTACACGAGTAGCGCAGATGTTTGTGGAATAGCAACTACAAATGACAGCAATTTCCACCAGAAATACTAGTGCCATCTATTGTTCTCAAATTGAACTGCTCTATGTAAAGAGTGTATACTTCCAGGACTACCAAAGAAACAATCATCAATGCGGTTTTTGAAATAAAAGAAAGGAAGTAGGGTTTCTGTGCAAAAAGTTTACAGCGCACTCATGGAGCTCACATAAGCATCTAAGGGATAGTGGTAGAGCGAGAAAAAAACACAAAATTATGGTAAAAACCTAAACGTTCCATTAGAATGTAAGAAAAAATAGTCAAATATTTGCTTGGGATGAGTCAGAGCATTGTCGACGTGAGCTTGCAAGGAAGGACAGTTGACGGACCCAAAGCAAGCGAATAAAATCCCATAACTTCGCTTGCAATCTATTAACGCAAGAAGTGTAGAAAATAAAAAAAGTTAAAGCTTGAAAACTTGTAGTTTTTATACTACCGGTATATAACTGTTAGAATGGTAATCGTTTTACATAAATTATAATGAAATTGGCATTGAGGCGGCTGTCCACGGAGCTAAGCGATATGTTTTCCGAGGAGATGGAGGATTTCGCGGTATCGGAATTGCCATGAACTGTAGATCCTACTACGTGATGAAATTGCCGATCATGAAATTTTCATTAAAAGTGTCGATTTGGGATACGTCCTTTTATTATGGGCAGTTAACCAGCTTACTAATTATGACATGTTCTATTTTAAGCTAAATGACCATCTGTTGGCAAAAATATCGAACACTTTACATTATTGTGCCTGCCCTTTACTGAGATCTTGCGGTATGGTTGATTGACATCGAGTGACACACTACTTAACGTGATTTCTTCCCTTAACATTAGGCAAATGATAAAAGAATGAACGCATGTAGGCTCTAACCTGGACCTTTTGCGCGCAAAATATCTGACACCGGAACTTTTCAAGTTCAGGAAGAAGTTTTGAGTACCGAATTGTTATCCTTTTTATGCACACGGTGGAGGTGAAACATCAATAATTTTGTAATGATTGATGTGCGGGATTACAATACGGGAGACTGCGTTTTACGAACCGCTATTTTCCCTTTCACCTTGGTCCTAGGAATGATTATATGTAGACTTAAGTTCATGGCGACGGTTGTCTCATTTAGGTTCGTGTTATCAATTGTATGGCTAAAATATCATTAAGGCTGCCTGAATCCCTACACAACTCGCAAGTTGATACACGAAAAAATGTAAAATTAGCTTAAGTCAGAAGCAGCGCAAGACATCTACACTACCATTTGCATTACTAAAGCAGCTACTATAAAAGGCAGATAATAAACCTTTTTTTTTGCCATAAGTATGAAGCGTTCGGTAAAATTGTCTCTAAAAAGTAGTGGCATCATCTAAAAGAAAAAAAACTGGACATAGCAAAATGAAACTTCGATATATTCCTTACACCTAGCGCATCCCAACTGAAGCGGACTTCAGTCATTTTCTGGAAAGTTTAATTAGGAATTCAAAAAAAAATATCCACAAAATTATCCTTGTTTTGTGGTAACCGAGCTACTGGAAGCTTATTGTCAAGTATTTTCTGCCTGAAGACATTCCGGATAATTTTTGTAATGGTATGCCCAACAAGTATCTGAAACTCTAACCCACATTTCTAATTTGTTCTTAAAACCGGACATGAATCCCGAAAATGCTTGCGTACAGTTTTGCTAATTCCACGTTATAGAAAGAACGACTGTTCATCTGTTTGCAGTTATCAACCCGTTCCAAGTATGAGCACCTGTTGTAACTGGTTGGAAAGCGTTGTTTTGGGATGTAGAATATCGTTTGAAAAACCATATTCTTTTGTTGGGTTTTCGACAATGACTTCAAGAACGGTAAATATACTTTCAAGAATAGTTTTCATAACTGCACGAAGTTTCGCCATTGCTGCTGGTCAGATGGATGCGATAAAAGTCAATAAGGCATTTGACAAGTGATACCATGGTATGTTATCCGATAATTTAGAAAACATGTCTTCCGCCTATTATTATTCATTGGATCAATGTGCAGAAAAAGGTCCAATAAGTTGCAATGATGACTTTTCCTCGGATATAGTTCTTGTTAGTTCGGGAGGTGACCAGGGTACTGTGCTTGGTCTTGTGCTGTTTTTTACATACGTACACATTTTGTTTGACATACCTGTTTGAGAGCTCTGTAGAGATCCTTCGAAGACGATTTGTTGCATTAAATCAGATATCTTGAAGTAACCATGTTATCGTCGAGAAATGTGTAGCAGCGATTGCCGACATATTGGTGTTGTGCGGAGATGGAGCTTAATAAGGAAAACTTGTGTTTATGCGGGTAATGTATAAAGAATGCCAATAGCTTTTTCTTTCAGTTGCTAGTTGTTATCCTAATAAATTTATCTGTTCCACGTATATGCTTGACACCGCACCTTCGGCTTTAAGAAACTTTTGGCTCAATAAACGAAAACTAGAACATGCACCCATTACTACGAAGATCACTGCCTATAGGGTCGAAACATGAACATGCGTCTTTGGTATAAATCCTCATTATGTTTGATATTAGCACTAAATTGCGTTCAGAGAACGTACGCGCACATGAGCTATGTAACGTCTACAAGGGAATTTTACCCGACTATTGTAATGTCAGGAAACTGTCTTCAGTCGCTTATAAGGCGCCAAAAAGATTGGCCTCACATCCCAAATTAATAAATATATTTCTATAAACTGAAAACTAAAGGGCTCTACTGCAGATGGTCTCACGCCGACTAGTACCAAAAGTACAAGGCATACTATGCAACATTACAATTGCCAGTATTTTGCAAGTCTAATATGTAAAAGTTTTTTCAGATGCAATGTCTGAATTGAATGCTGATCTGCACAGCATTGCCGGTTCCCTTGAGTTTTGTATTTAGACAGAAGGTACTTTTGTTTGATTCTCTATTTGTGATTAATTGACGTTTTTATTAGTATAATGCCTGGTGCTGTTATTTTGATGCATATGGTTTATTACTAGCTACAAGTTTTCTTCAAAACCCCTCCTCTCTGTGTCAATTCGTTAGCGCGCATTACGCGGAAGTAAATGAAAAATATGTAAGAATGATGGAAGTGAAACTATCCAGTATAGACGACAAACAATAACAGCGCACCCGTTTATTTTTCAAGCGGCTTCCTTAAAACAAGAAATTGCATCGACTTTGTCTTCTATACCTACTTCTCATTTTGTCATATGAAGTTTGACTTTTCAGAGAATGATTTTGAAATTTCATGTGAGGCAGTTAAAAATTTGAAAAGAAATTTTTAAAGCAGCATTTCTACACGTCTGCCTCGGAAGTGATTTAATTGAAGCATTTCTGTTTTCGTCTTGTAACAAAACATTTTTCGTCGCTCGGTTGGTGATGAGTGGTAATTCTAAATAACATACAACTGAAGGAGTGACCGCGCTAAGCATACCCTCACTGGATAGGTAAAATGACAGACTCATTTAGTTTAACATTAGTGTCTTTCGCTACGTTCTACTGCTACTGTGCGTCGTTAGCCGTGCACACACCGATTGGCCCTTCCTGCCGAATCTGGCGGCAATTTGCGGGCACGCAGCGCCACCTGGGGTCATCAGGGCGATCCGGGCAGCGTATTAGCAAACCATATCCCGTAGGAGCGCGCGAGCAGACGACGCTTTCAGCGATTTAAACGGCTATTGTTGCTGAAAGATCTCTCTCAACGTAACCTAAAGGTAACATAAACTTACTGTAAACAGGGATTATTGCTGAAAGATGTCTCTGAACGCAGCCTAAAGGTAACATACACTCACTGAGGCAAGAAATGATTCTGGGGAAGGTAATTGCGTAGTGTAACTGTTGTCATGCCGATTGTTACTTAAAGGGGTCTGTAAACGCAACCTAAAGGTAACATAATTTCACTGAAGGCAGGGTATAATTAGAATGAAGGCAATAGCAAAAAAATATTCAGAAAAAAAAATGCATAACAGGAGTCGAACGCATGTTTAAGTGGTATAAGTGAAGAGATGCCTGGTGTTAATCCATCGCACCACCAGAATTTTTTTTTTCTTTATTGCCGGTCATCACCAACACACAGCAAAACCAACAAAAACGCGTTACAATCAAATGCTCACAGTAGAGCGGTTACCACAAGCATGACACTTAATACAGAAGCCGGCAGGCTCATACGAGTTGCCTTTGTCAAGTTAAAATTCCTTCAGCTCGCATAGTGGTTCGACTCTTGAAATCCAGTCTGGCACAGTGGTCTTCAATTTGTGCATTTCAACCAATGCGTGTATACTCTCGCGGAAGTAGAACCTTGCAGGGCGGGCGTCAGGGTCACAGTGAAAACCCGCCATTCTGGACCGCCACAGACTGTGCAGGCCTATTAGCATAACCGTATCAAGTGGAATCCCATCATTATTTTCAGTTGGCAGGAATCTAATCCCGTATGAGTCTAATGGTAATTCTTTTTAATGGTTCGTTGCAGCACGTCCCAAAAATAGACGCCCTCCCAACAGTGCAGAAATACATGGTCTATTGTCTCTGGCTGTTTACATATTAAGCAAAGTGAACCCCATGGCAGATAAAAGCCCTTGCTTTTAAAAAACGTTCGTACCGATAATGTTCCTGTATGTAACTTAAAGAAAAACGTCTTTACCCCAGGAGAAACTGGCATTCTTTTGACACGCTTCAGTACGTCTTGACCTAGACGGCCGCTATACAAGGCTCTGTACACAGGAACAGGGAAGAAGTCGTCACAAACAGCTTTATACAGGTTCTTCTTTTTCACTGAACTTAAGTATTCTGTCGAGAAGCGAGCTGACAGAATTCGAACACTGCTGACAACCTCTTTGAAAAAACTAGAAAGACGCCCTGGCATGCTTTCCGTAGCAACAACGAAATTGGGCAACGCCCGCGCGAGCCTCACTTGGCACACAGTGCGCAAGAAGGGGTCGTTGACGTCGCGAAAGAAAATAAATCTGTTTACAAGCTGGCGCACAAATAAGTGAGCAAGCCCGAGACCTCCGTCTTTAATTGGCCGGAACAGGTTATCCCGACTACATCTTTCCCAGCTTGATGCCCATACAAACACAGCAAAGATTCGGTGTAGCTTTTGAACACTCAACCTAGAACAATGAAGTGCTTGCATGACGTACCACACCTTGGCAACAAAAAATAGATTACACACTGTAGCTCGTGCAAAGATAGACAGCGGCACTCCTTTCCACTTGTCAGCCTTCTCCCGTATTTCCTGAACTTGGGCGCGCCAAAATGGCTTGCTGTCTTCATAGAATTCTAGAGGTGCACCCAAATACTTCACGGGTGTTGTAACCCATGTAACGTTAGCAAAAAAGTCAGGCGTTGATGTCCACGCCCCGTGCCAGAAGCCGAGACACTTTCCCCAGTTTACTGGACTTCCTGTGGTCGCACTAAAATGTTTCACAACTTCAACTGCGGCGCAAATACTTTCTTTGTTCGCACAAAACACTGCCACATCATCAGCGTACGCCAAAAGTTTGACCTCAGACTTGTACAGTTGGAAGCCCTGAACAGATAGATTTTGCATAATAGACAGGCATAAAGTTTCGATATAAATGCAGAATAGAAGAGGGCTGAGGGGACAACCCTGACGTACCGAACGCCACACATTTATGGGTTCCCCTAATACTTTATTAACAATCAATCGCGTTGTGCAGTTTCGGTACGCCAGGGCTACGCCCTCTCTGATAATAGAACTGACATTGATATAATCCAATATTGCAAACAATGCATCATGTGTAACACAGTCAAACGCCTTTTCTAGGTCGAGCTGAAGAAGCGCGACCCTCGCGCAAGCAACGTCACAACATTCCAGCACGCACCTCGCCTTATGAATATTTGTTATAATGGACAGGCCCTTTATACCACACGTCTGGTGGGAACCAACGATATGTTTTATTACTGTCTGTAGCCTGGCTGCCAGAACTTTCATCAGTATTTTGTAATCCACATTTGTTAAAAAAATAGGCCTGTATGACGTCAAAAATTTTAGTTTCTCTGTTTGGTTTGACTTAGGAATTAACACTGTATGTGAGGATGCGAACGAAGGAGGGAGTGCACCAAGTTCATAGGCATCGTTAAATATTGCAGCTAACAATGGGGACAGATCTAGCTTGAATGCTTTATAAAAGGCTGCTCTCAAACCATCCGGCCCAGGCGACTTTCCTGGGTTCAGATTATCAATGGCGCTTTCAACCTCATCCTCAGAAATCGGCTGCTCTAACTTTTCTCTTGTGGTGGCATCCAGTCGTGGCAAGGAGGAAAGAAACACCTGCTTAAAAGTCTCCAACTTCATGTCCCGAAAAGCAAACAGCTCCTGATAATAGTCGAAGAATGCACGTGCTATGTCATTCTTATCTGTCACGAGGCTTTCATTCCATTCTACTTCAGTTATGTCATTTCGATGAGCCTGTGCTTTTTCAAGACCCAGAGCGCGCTTAGTGGGCGTCTCGCCGGCGACCCATCTTTCGGCCCAGGCGCGAACGAGCGCGCCTCGATATCGGTCCTCGTCTAATAATTCTATTTTCTTCTTTATCTTTCTGATGTCCTCTTTGTAAGCCCCCGGCTCCTTACACTCCTGCGCTATTAACTTCTTTAATGTTGATCTTAGGCCTACTTCTTCTCGCTTTTCGTTATGGCGAATACATCTGGCTCTTTTTATCGCTTTCATTTTAATTTCTTGCTTGCACAGTTCCCATTGCTCCCCAATGCTGCTGTTAGGTCGTTTATTTATTTCATTTAGCTTCTGTACAATAATTTCGATTAAGTTATCGTCTTCTAAGAGTTTGGAATTCAGCTCCCGAAGGTCCCACACAAAACTTTTGCTTGGGCTTCTAGCTCCTATAGTGCATTTTACCAGACAATGATCGGAGAATGACATTGGGATAACAGAATAATTTTTGCACTTCAGTATCACATCCAACGATAAATAAGTTCGGTCAAGTCGAGCATGAATAGAACTCTAAAAATGGGTGTACTGCGCGCTGCGTGCTCCTTCCAAGCACTCAGCAACATCCTCTAATGAAAACTCTGCAATGATCTGCAACAAACAACCGGTGCTTGCATCTTTAAAGGGGCGGTTAGAGGTTTTGTCTCGGGCGCTTAAAACACAGGTGAAGTCACCCATAATTATCAGCTGCCTTGTTGAATCTAAGTATCGTTCGATGTTTTTAAAGAAAATGAGCCTGTCTTCAGCTGCATTTGGTGCATACACGCAGAGAATGCGCCATTCACTGTTATGCAAAACCAGGTCACAAACAATCAACCTTCCGCACGTAGACGAAATCACGGCCTGCACTATAAGTCCTGGCAACCGTTTGACAAGAAGAAGTCACCCAGCCGACGTGCCCACTGCGTGACTAACAGCCACTTCGTACCGCGACGTGAAACTCTGCGCCATGCTCCCTGTCTCCTCCTCTCCCTCCACTTTAGTTTCTTGTACTGCTAGCACGTCTATGTTTTGCTCTGTTAAAAGGCGAAGTATTTGGCTTTGCTTCCTTCTACCAGCCAACCCTCGTACGTTGAGCGTTGCAACGTTCAGACTCCGGTCCATCGCCATAATCATGCATTAGAAGGAGGCCGGGAGCATGACGCTTACCTTTCACGTCTAGCATGGCGCTAGACGTTTCCAGCATGCCCACGTCCACCATCATTTACGGGCTCGACTTGCTGCGAGGGTGGCTTTTCCTCGGCCCTCCTGTCCGCCGCGATGTTGGGCCGTTGCTTGAAAGGAGGTCTCCTGTTCAGGGTCGCTTTCATAGGCGGCTCATCGTCGTTCTTAAGGGTCTGCTGTTCGCTCCCGTCTCCTGCCTTTGTATGGGGGCGTTTAGGTGCGCTGCCGGCGCTCGTTGACCGACCGCCGTTTCCCGTAGTAATGGTCACCTTCGTCGCAGGCTCCAAAGAAACTGCGTCTTGAAGGGGTGCGTTCGCGTTCGCAGACGCCACTGGCAACCAGGCTGCCGACTCTTGTTTTTTGTGTCATCACCCGCCTCTGCCGGTGATGTTCGGTGCTTCCACATTGACGGATGCCGCAGAGGTTCCAACTTCTTCGCTTCCCTTTGCTGCTTCCTCGGCCTCGACAACATCCATTACATCTTCAGGCGTCTCCTCTCTGAGAGCGGGCACTGTTGCCGCAGCGTAGGTGCGGACACAATCAACTTCCGTGTGTCCAAAGCGTCGGCAGCGAGAACAACGCGGTACTTTGCACTCGCGTCGTACATGGCCACAACCATGGCAACGTAGGCACTGCATAGGCCTTCCGGGAACGACGACGAGGGCCAGCTCACCTGCTACCCTTATTTGATGGGGCAGGTCGTCTGCCTTCATCCCGGCCTTCAACTTGAGAAGTACTGACCTCGTTGTCGAGCCTTTCTCGCTGACGCCCTGGACGCGCCACCATTCTCGAGTGACCTCCGTCACCTTCCCAAATGCGGCGAAAGCCGTGCGAATGTCCTCATCTGCGACACCGTGTATCATCCAATGTAGTCTGAGTCGGACTTGCTGGTCTTGAGGATCGATAATAACACACCGTCGTCCCTTTACTTTCAGCTCTTTCAAAGTCACAATACGCTTCGTGGCTTCAGCAATCTTGAAGGTGACAGCCCACACGTGATTAACTTGATACGCCCCCAAGGCTACAACCTCGGCGAGCGCGTCGGTCTCGACGAGTGCATCCCGAAAATCTTCTACGCGGTAGGGCCTAGCTCGAACGTCACCATGCAAAAAAACCGTGTTTAAAGCAACACGTCCTGTGGGCAGCTGTGGCAAAACAATCTGATATTCACTATCTTCACTTACATCGGACCTGTTACCGCGGCCAGCCTGGGCCGCTATCACTGCTCCGGTGGAGCCCATTATCCTGCGTCCGAACACGCCAGTAGCCGGAAGTAGAATGATCGCGCCACCAGAACAACGGGAGCAGTGGCCTTTAAACGTATTCTTATTCGTTTAGAAAATATATCCACTATGTCGCCTGGTGGCGCTGCTCAGAGGAATCACGCGCCAGAGCGTCGTCTGCTCGAGTGCTCCTACGGGATATGGTTTGCTAATACGCATCCGGGCATGCATACTGACGCTAGCGCAATAGCGGTAGGCAGTGGCGGTCAGCTCCAGTGCGAAATTTGACGAAACATTTTGACTGAGTCATTATTTTAGTACACCTATTATATCGTTGGTTATTTGCAGATATGTTTTGGCTTCGCCTGGTCATCAACATGATGTCTCGTTGTCTTCTTGTGATTTCGGGAGCCATACTATGGGTGTACACGATGGAGCTCTTCCCAACGTCAGCCAGATGCTTCGGATTTGCAGCCTGCTTTACAATGGGCCGAATTGGCGCCATTTTCTCACCCTTCATGAGAGACCTGGTAAGCAACAGAAGTTAGACCCAAGCACTGAAAACAGGCTTGGATACTTGAGTACTGCCATCACTAAAGCGGTACTGGAGAGTTCCCTTTATACTCAGTTTTAGTGAGGTCTGAGGTTTTTAGTGAGTTGTGAATGAGCGCAGCCCAATAACAGCCTCAAAAATTAGGAACGAAAATCTGCCCTTGAGAGAGCTTTATACATTTTTCTTGCTCAAACGATGTACAAGAGATTGTCAATTCTAAAGAATTAAGCCGTGCTTATTTCCATAACTCTGCTTTGTCTGCAGTGACAGTTCTAGCTGCTGTCTCCATGACATCATGGGAGTGTGCTGCCTCACCAGTGCATGATTTTGTGAAGAAGTCGTATGATCTGGATAATACAACGCCACTAAGAAAGTGCTATCAAGGGCGAAATATTGTAGACTATCTAAAATCTAGCAATTCATTCTCTTGCTCATTCCAATGAAGGGGGATAAGAAGGATTGATGTGACGTGCGATGATAAAGCAATATGACGAACTATCTAAAATCTAGCAATTCATTCTCTTGCGCATTCCACATGAAGGGGGATAAGAAGGATTGATGTGACGTGGATGATAAAACAATAATACGAAAGGAAAGTGAATGTAAAAAGATGCCAAGGAGAAAATTAGCGAGCTAAGAAAAAGTGCAAGAGTTCCTGTCCGCAAATCATTGCGCTACTCAAGAAATAGCAGCCCAAAGAAGCCAGTTTTCACAAATAATTGTTAGTTTTGTGTACGACTCTTTCGGACGACCAGTTAAGCAAAACTGTTCCTAAGCAGCCCCTTTCAGCACTACATAATGTCAGGTTAACTTTTAAATATGGCAGTTATTTTCTTTTTGAAACTGCTCCCTTTTTCTAGGCACAGAGGGTCTCAATTCGCATCCTGCAGGAAGTTTTATATAGCCGACATCACCGAATTCTTGAATTCTTCTGTTAACACTGCTAAAATTTTGAAATACCACGTGCTCATTGGTTTAAAATGTATCACAAACGAAAAACTTCTACCTAACTGCCATAAGAACAAACAAAACGTTTTCATCTTAAAATATTCAGAGAAACTCTGCCTCTCCGATTCAAGCATTGTTTTTTCATTTTTACTTATTACAGAAGGTTAAACAGTAATAACAATTTGCTTTAATAGTCCTCGCAGGGTTCTACATAAGTTGAGGACAACACAGAGGACTATGGAACAAAAAACTGTAGAGGTAACTTTAAAAGATAGGAAGCGTGGGGAGGGGGTCAGAGAAATAACTCAAGTTACTGGCATCCTAGTGGAAATCAAGAATAAATGGGCATGGATAGGACCTGTAGTGCTATGAAAGAAATAAAGATGGTTGTTTAGGGTAACAAACTGGATTGCAAGGGAAGGAAAGCGTAGAAGGGGGCAGAAGAAAGTTAGGTGGGCAGATGAGACTAAGAAGTTCACAGGGGTCAATAAGTGGATACAGCTAGCAACGGGCCGGGTTAATTGGAAGTACAATATGGGAGAGACCTTCGTCCTGCAGTGGGTGTAATGAAGCTAATGATGATGATGAGTGCTCGCAGAAATATATAGGTTTTTTCACATTTCAACTTGACTTGAAGTGAGAATAATTTGGAAGTATGTTATAGAGCTTACCACAATCGCTGTGTTTCTGTAGGGTGCCCACGTGCACATCGTAGCTCCGACTATCGTTCTCACTGGCGCCAGCGTTTGTGCAGCCGCGGCTGTCTTCAGCCTCCCAGAGACTCTCGGGCTGCAGCTGCCGGATACTTTCGAAGAAGCAAATAACATCGGACTGGACGTTAAGGACACCGTAATTGAGTGACTTGCTCTATTATAGAAATTTGCACGTGCTACCGATATTAAGGCATGTTTACTTGTCAAGCAAACCAAGATTTGTGAATTTTTTGCCCCAATTGGTACCGTGTAAGAATTTTACATAAGTGCATTGCAATTTAACGACGCTCACTAAGTTGGGTGTCATATCACAATTTTCGCCGGCAGTTCTAGTAGTCATCGTTAGAAAAATGTGAAATGTAATGTTCGAACGAATTGCTCATCTAGCATGTGACAAATCCTTTTATTACATCATATGCAGTAATGCTGCATGCTCAGTAGATAATCTTGGTATGGCTGCATCATAAAATGAATGAAAGTTGTTGCGTGATTTATTCCTGCTAAATCCTTATGACAGAGGGCTATTTAACTCAAATACTTTGCATGCATGTTATGTTACTCACGCTAAATACTTACCAGGTACTTGGCAAAACAATTATTTTCTTCTGCTGGACGTTAACAGCTAAACAATTCGATGGTATTCGCGGTTTCTCTAACATGCTAGCTTCAGCACGCGCAATCGACCGCACTGAATTGATGCGCATGAAGTCAACTCTGGGAAATTATCAAGAATCTTTCACCATTTTGAAGAACGTCTACATGTTCTTCAGGGTTTGTTGGCGTTTATTTCACAAAGTTGCTAACTTTAACATCATTCAATTTTTATTATCTTTAAATAGGAGCCTTGAGAGGAAGAAAAGAAACTCCATAACTATGAGCGCTAATAACACTGATAAGTCAAGTTCGGCGAACGGCCCTAGGTCTGCCTGTTTTCAATGCATTGGACGCAATGAAGCAGCAGCAGGCTTCCAGTGTACGCTTGCTAATATCTAATGAAGGAAGTACGCTACTTTATTAAAGCGGTTTTTGTGAAAAACAGCGGCACCAGTGCCACCTGTGTACTATTTGAATGGTCATGAATAACTCAGTTCTGCCTCCAAGAAACGTTTTCTTCTAAAAAGAGCATCGCCGGGGCTGCGCTTCCGTACAACAACGATCACAAGTGGACATGTGCTGTCATTGAAAAACGGTTTGTCCAAATAAGAGTGGAACAGTCTTACCTTTTCTCTAGCTCACAAAACGTACCTTGTTACAGGCCAAGAATGATTCTAATGAACATCGGCCTCGTGGAGGTAATTAGGCAAGACAAACGGTTAACATTCACTTTTGTATGCCTTTCACGAACATAACGTTAGAGATTTAGAACTGGCATTGTCAGAGAGCGAAAACATGGAGACAAATTGAAACCTTTTTATTGTTACCGCATTTTCGATACTTTTATTTCTAACACGTGATTCGCAAAGTAATGTACTGCGCAATTTCGTAAAATTATCAAAACGCGGACGTTTATTGTTCACATTAGGCACCGTGAACAACATCTCGCAAGAAGACAGTTAACACTTCACATACATCTGCCATCTATTTAAGATAAAATAGAAGAAATAGGCAGTTTCAGCAAACAATTATTCGGGGTACCGCATAACCAAGCAAAATGTAGGTGACAAAAATTATGAAATTGTGTGAAAATCTTAATACCGCTAAAGAAAGAGAACATGCGTGCGCATACGCACACCATAGAGCTCTTAAGCGGTTTCTCAAAGATTATTTAACTTCCTGGAGCTTCAATAGGTTCTGTCTCGCCACAGTGGTATAGGGGTCAGGTCACACGACATCTGTGCCCAACACAGAAGGAGCACGACACGAGTTTTGCACACAACGCGAGTGTTGTGCGCTGTGGAACTTCTTGTAGATTATCCACTAGCCCGAGCCATGACCTTTCGAACATGTAGCTTCTAAAATAGCAAACACTTAAAATACACCAATTGAGCGATCACCAAATATGACGGATCACCAAGATATTGCTCACATGCGCATGACATTGTTCTCTTAATAAAATTCTCTATAAACCACACCGCTAACATTCATTGCTTGCAATATATGTGAGGTTCGTACGTTTAAGGCCCTATCTCCATAATGAAACCAGCAGGGGAAATAGAACCTTTCAGTCATAAATCAAGCCTGCAAAGGCTGCTTTGAAAAGTCTGATGTTCTACGAGGTAGAATTTATAGATGCGAATGAAACAAAACGAGGCGTTCAACGAATTACAAAACGCCATTCATACTACTAGCAAATAGCCATCCATATATCCTAACTAATTAAATGATGTTTCTCTAATATATTCCAAACGCTAGCACTTAGGTTTGATTCGGTCTCTTGAACTTTGTTTGCGAGGCAGATATGCTACTGGCTAGGTCACACAGGACTCGCTTGCGTGGGTGACAAACATGGAATATTGAGTTTTTTTTTGTGCAATTTTTCACGACTCTCTAATAATCAGTGCGCGTGAAAGGAGAAAGGAACACAGGTAACAATCGATAACACCATTACTTTGAAGCTTTAGGGTATACCGAAGAACGTTATGCTGGAATAAAAGTCGTCTATATCCCTACTGAAAAAACTGTTCGTGAGCTGTACAAGAAAGTGTGAGAGTGAATGAGAATGTATAAGAATATATGAGTTCTTGGGAGATTAAACGTGGAAACATGAGTGCACGTAAAGCCACTGTGCAGGAATGCATGAGATTGTACAAGTTCTTGTGAGATTAAATGTGCCCATGAGCGAGCTCACAGAAGCACGCACAGCCACTGTACAAGATTGAATGAGACTGAGCTGGTCACGTATTTGTGCGAGCTTGTAGAAGCACATAGAGCCAGTGCGTGAACAGATGCTCTGCGAGAGCATGCAAACTATGTGGCCATGTACATGCTTGCATGCTAAAAAATTAGTTGTTGAGACTGTGTAGGTCCTTCCAATATGAAAGAGGTCAAAGTTAGAGCTTTAATCTAATGATTACTTCATGATTATTTGCGACAGGTACACTTTTTCATATCTCACAATTTTGGCCTTGGCTTCCAGCATATTTTCAACATCAGTAGAAAAGTTCTTGCTTCCTTTCATTATGCAGAAAACTTTATATGACAATATGCACGCTGAGCAACAACTACTCGACATATCGAGCTCACTGTAAAACAATGTCAAAAGCGAGATGCTTCAACTAGATCTAATAGCATTATTTACTTCTCTTTCAACCATTCGTTTCTGAAAGTTGGACGCAGCCATAGATGCGCGACAAAGGCTGTGTGGGCAACGTTGATGTGTTGCCTGCCAGGTAGATGACAGTCAAACTGGCAATAAAAACACCCTTACATTGTGTTTTGAATATGAATGGAGGCAACACACTATAACTGCACACTATTACCACCATCAGGCATCACAAGTTTCTATGAAGAGCTGGTTTGGAGTTTAATCTGTAGAAGGAAAAGTAAATGTGATAGCAGAAATGTGAAAACCAACTCCAGTACTCAACTTCACGAGCTCATATTCACTTGTAAAGACCACAGAAAGACAATTCTCAAATGACTGCACAGCGCTAACAGATGGGATGGGAGAGAAGATGACAACAATTTTGCTTCTGTATCTTCATTACTATCTTAGAGCACTGTTCACTCAATTGACTCATTATAACCAACCAGCCTGACACTCTTTTTCAGCACAAGGATAGGCTGAGCAAGACAGCTGCTACAGCCTTTTGAGGTTATACTTGCACATCTACATCTATATACAAAATTTTTAAGTTTCCTGAGTCTATAACAAACATTTGCTGAACTGCACTACTCTGAATTGAAGCTTTCTGCTACGTAATGACACTTGCAAATGTTGTCCGTCTCATCGTCAAATAAAAAGAAAAAAAGAAAGATTGAATCGTTGATCTTAGACTAATTGAAGAGATACACAAATCTTAGTACTTTATGAGAGGTGATGCCAACAGTATGTGTTGCATCTTAAAGCAAGCCTTGGAGCCGTGAGGGAAAGAGCGCAGCGAAAAGAAAAAAGTAAAGCTGTCTACAAACATAGCAAAAAGGCGGCGTGATCCATTCAGAAAGTAAAGGAATAAAAGTGCAGCAAGAAATAGGGAAGAGAAAGAAATGGGTCAACATTCACTGCAATGTGCAGTAGAAATTATGAGGCAGTGGTGGCAGAAAGTAGAGGTGCAGCGAGTACGGTCTTGCAGCACTTGAGTGCCATACGAATTTATCATTTATTGCCTTTTAAAAGAAAGAGCAAAAAGGGACACCATGTTTATGCAAGGCTTTAGTTTTGACATGAAATTGAACTTTGTTGCATTCGTAATCATGTCTTCATGTTTCAGAGGTACTTCCACAAGATGTAGAGAAATTTTATAATGAAAAAATCACACAAAGAGATGATAAAAGCGAGACGAAAGGTATTTAGGTTTTTTCATTAAGCAACAAGATGTGTTCAGTAAGTGCCTATTTAACTACTAGACAGCACTTTCAGGACCATGTCATCACAGACCACTGATACAGTGAAGACCATGATATAGTAAATATTTTCGCTAGCCCCAGTGGCTTTACTATAAAGGGGTTCTACTGTATATATTAAAGGCCTATTGTCACACATTCTTCTTTTAGAGCACTCTGCGACAGGTTTCTGGGCTTGCAAGGGCATGCAGCATCTTATGACGTAGAGATGATAAACATGTATGCAAAATAATATCCATTCCAGATACAAAAGAAAGTTATTTGGAAGGAAATACCTGCTTCCGGCAAACCGATAACTTCAGGTGGATGCTTAGTGCGTATACAGAATTACAGTTCCTGAAAATATCACGGTTAAGGCTCCAGAACTTTCAATTTTTAAAACAATCCTTTAAAATTCCTGCAATATACAATATGGATTACTAAGCATGCAAAACTGGATGATATTAAAGAACACAAAAAAAGAACATTTTTCTGCAGTACACCAGTTACAGGCACGCATACATTACTGCGGCCAGAATAAAGAAATCATTGCCCTGACAAAATCAATCAAGCTATCTTCAATCAGCTAACTGAGGGAGATGTGTACGTCGCAGATATTCTCAAGGCTGTGTACGCATATAATATGCTCAAGATCAGTGAAGAATGAGACCCACCTGTGTGGTTTACAATAGTCGTAATTGCAGCTTTTTGGTTTTCATAGCTTTATTGCTTGCTGCATTCTACTATAAACAATTGCCTTACTTGTAATGTACCAAGGAATAGTTTTCGTACGGTGCTCATTATAAATTAAAGGCACCAGAACAACATGCACACAAACAAGAAAAGAAGAACGGGACAGAGCGCCATTCACAACTGATTTATTGTGCAGAAGAAAGTACATACATATATCTCACGGCCGGCATATGCGCAAGGAACACATTCAGCATCATGTAGTTTAAGATAAGATATGTTCAAGAAGCCCATGCCTCATACCACAGCCTCTTTCTCTGAGAAAGCATTTCTTGAACATAGTTTATCCTAAACTACATGATGATGAATGTGATGTAGCTGAATGTGTTCCTTGCTCATGTGCCGGCAGTGAGATATATATGTACTTTTTCTCCACAATAAATCAGTTGTGAGCGGAACTCTGTCCCGTTCTTTTCTTGTGTGCGTGCATTGTTTTGGCGACTTCAATTTATAATAATCATGAACAAGCCCAACAAAAAGTTCTCCTAATCATACAGTGCATTCTTGTTCAGCTAAAATTATTACAGTCCGCCTGCAATAAGTAATTGAGCAAGTACTAGAAATTTCCTTTGCATAGGCAGGAAAATGTTATGCTAGATCTGAGTACAATGATATCGTACTTACCAGCTAACAGCCTACCAGGTATGCATATTCCCTCATTACAGCTAATCATATGGCCATACCACCGGCAACCTTCCACGTACAAGATTATTTTCAGTTAGGCATACATGGGTGATTTTATGTCCAGGTACCAGGTGTGGTGCTCGGGCATCTCATTGCTTCAAACCAATTCGTAGTTGTTGGCACAGAGAATAGTAATCTGCCTGAATATCTGAGGCCAAATAATATTTTCATTGCTTAAGCACACCTTAAAATGAAATGCTTGATGTGACTATGGGATCATAAAAAACCGATACATCTAGCATGAAAGTGATTTTTCATTTTCACCCTATCACAAGTTCCTTGGAAAACCAATTTAATCCTGAGCTGAAAAGTTGCTTCGCACGCATTTTATATTTCAATATCTATAAAATGTTGCTATTTTGTGAATATATTTCAAAATCAAAATTTCTTAACTGCCTCACAAATTATTTTTTTTTCAAAAATGGGCAATATTTTGTACTCAAATTAAAAATAAGATTATGTTGAAGAAATAGTATTGTTTGCAGAACAAAACAGCACATATGCAAAAAAGCACAAATATCGCTCAAATTTAATGTGCAATGCACGAACTGAGAGTTCACCTAAAATTACAAGTACAATAGCCCTGTGTACATGGACTGGACAGCACCGGTTTGAATCAGCGTTGAGTAAGCAAGGTCATCATTACTCGACCCGGCTGATGTCTACATGAACTCGCTTTTTAGTGAGTAAGTATCGTAGCAGAGCGTAGCATCGAGATTCCAAGTTATTGTGCAACTTCTTACTCGTATTTGATCCCATTGCCTTTTACTATTGAGAGCTTCGGTTATTTTTTATCGTTGATGAGCGCTAAAAAGCATTCATTTTGAGTGACGCTCGTCGCCGCTCCAGAGGCTCTTTCTTATCCCAGAGTTCCCCATAACTAGACTCCCTGACTGGACATCATCTACGTGCCTTTAGATAAGCGGGTCCAGAAATTAACCTGCCCCCTGCAAGCAAGTTAACGCGACCCGCTCCGCCGCCTATTTTACTCGACCTGAATGTGTATGCATGAACCCTACAACTGATTTTTCACTCGACAGACGTACTCGACCCAATTCTGCCGAGTTCATGTATACAAGGGTAGAACACACGTGTAAGAAGTAACAATGCTGCTAAGAATTCAATCTGTTTTCTTCTAGCTTCATCTAGTTTTCTAAAAAAATATCTTGTCTGACAAAGGAGGATAGTTGGAGTTAAGCAGTTAAGCAAACAAGATCCATATGCTTGCTCTAACGCATGACTCCTCAAAGCACTTACAGTTGCAATTTGCTTGGTTATGTGGCAGTTCACTAAACCGTCTGACTAGACATGACAATAAAAAAAATCGGGGGATCAATTCTACTTTTATTAAGACATGCAAAAGCTTTTTTGTTGTTGGCATAGCATTCAGACTGCGGGAGTTTGGCAGTTTTATACGTCTTATTTCGTTTGGCAGTTGCAAGGGGATGTAGAAAAAGAAATATGAGTAGGGAATATAAGGGTTGATAACATCCCGAAATGAAACTAATGGACCGATGATGCACACTGCGTATCTTAAATGGCGTCACTGGTAACATCAAACACAGAAAATCGTCCTTGAGTATGACAAATTTGAAGCCCAGGAGGTGAGTTAATTGTAGGCAAGTAGTTGGAAAAGGGCAGTCCCCCTGAGAACTAGGCGGCAAGATCACTGCCACCCATTATGGGGAAAGCCCTGGCAAGCATGCAGGCAAAGGTGCACATATATAAGAGCAATAAATGCACAAGTAATGCATCCCTGATTGAGCAGCTGCACTAATAATTTCCTTTTGTCTTGCAGCCCACCCCTCCTGCACTGTAAGCAAGTCTGCTCTGTTTTCCGAACTCAGAAGCATATCCAAAAACAAACAGAATGTTCTCTAAAATTTACAAAATTTGAACAAGTATTTCATGGTGATCTCCTTTCTGTTAATGTCTTGCTCTAGGGTAACAGAACAAATTCATTGCAACTGCGAATGAAGCTAGTTGGAGCTAATAGCCAATCTCAATGGCTCGGGGAGAGAATTATTTATAATTGTCACTTTGAGCAAAGTAAATACCCTGGTTTAGGTCAAGGTAATATTACATCTACATGGCTGAAGCCAGTGTAGGCAACCAGAAATGTACAAGCAGTCAGTAACTGCATGTCTGTATAAAAAATACATACAGTGCAGGCAGCAGTAATGAAGGGAGAGTGGAAGGGAAATAACCTGAGCAATACTGAATGGCTTTCTTTGCGACCTCAATACATGCTTCCTGCGAATTCTTGTAATGCAAGCATAATCAAGTATGCTAAATATTCCATCACTAAAAGCACCTGCACTTCCGTGTTACGCAATGACAACTACTTCGTCAGTTCAACAAGCTATGTCTGTTATTGTGCTATTACACCACAGGTCCACTCAATTATGCCTCAACTTGAAATAGTCACATACTGTTGAAATAAAGCAACGAAATATAGCACCAGCTATAAAGAACTGCCAGGGACATGAAGAATATTATTTTCTGCATACTGTTGGCAAGACTTCTGAACAAGTAAGTCTTGAGCTAAAAAGCCAGAAAAAGTCATATAGCATGGAATCATATAGCAAAAAGCCAGCAGAGCATTTAAAGCCTTCATATAATGCAAAACAAAGGCAATGTGTCATACCTACCGAGGCAATGTTTCCTTACACACAGCATGTTTCATGGCAAGGCTCCCACAGTTGTTGACAGGTTATGCAGCACCAAAACGTTGACGATGTTGTCTGCCTCACATTCAGGCAGCACCCCTTTGATGGCAGATGATTGCTTGTGCAAAAGCAGTGCGATGATACAAGTGGAGCAGCTGGACTCGGGCGTTATAGAGCAAAGCGCCCTAAATGCAAGGAAAGAAAGTCTCCATTAAATCGATGCCTCTAAAACATAACAGCATACCACGGTTCTTCTCCGTTTAGTTAATCTATAATTTCTATTGAAAGCAGTCTCAAAAAATAGACTAATTGGAACTCTATGTTACACACGGTATAACATAGCTGTGCAAGGGCGGTGGGGCGATCAGTTAGCATAACGACCGGAAAATGCATACTGATGTTTTATGCAGTCTTGACGCTGGATCAAAGTGTCACGGTGCGAAGAACAAAATTAAAAGCAGCCACGGGCTCCAAACGTGTGCTACTCAACCGACGCGACTAGAGGTGTGCACGGGCATAAATTTTGAGCCCGACCCGGGCCTCGTGCTACAAACCCGAACCCGGCCTGGGACTGAAATTGCCTGAGCCCACCCAGCGCTCACACTAAAGGCTCCGGCTCTGCTGGGCATGCTACAACAGACCAGCTGCAAAACCTACAAGTCGGCTTCCCTGTGAGGCAGGAATTCGTGCACAGTGGCGACAGAACCTGATTCAGGGATAATAGGTGCAGTACATGCATCTACCACAGTCCACGCTGCTTGGGATGCAGTTCCCCACGCACAGGCCATTGTCAGAGAAAGGTATTCGGGCATTCTTAACACTGGAATAAAGGGGGGAGCACTGTCACCCTAGGGGTGAAGAAAGAAAATTAAGAAAAGGGAAACTAACCGGAGAGGGTAATAGTGGGGCGACAATGCGCACGCGAATAATACTGTGACGAATGGGCAAGAGGTGCGGGAAATACCCTACCCGTCAGGCGATGTACTAGCACTGTACCCAACTATTACCCCAAAGTCTATGCCGCCATTGTGCAGGAATGTCTGCCGCACAGGGAAGCTGACTTGTAGGTTTTGAAACTGATTTATTGCAGCTGAAGCAACGATACAGAAAGAAATAAAATAGGCGACAATCTCTGGCGATGTATCGCGCGACGACGACGCCAATGCCTGTCGCTGCCGCTAGTGCACATCGCACAGAGCGAAGGACCTCAGTGACAGAGACGCGTTTTCAGCCTTGCTTTGTTAGCGCCGCCTCTTCGTTTGGTAAATTAGTACACTTACGCTATATCCTGTTTCTTGCACTAAACAGCAACACTGATGAAATTTTTTGAAAAGCGTCGAGACCCCCCCCCCCCAAAAAAAAAAATGGTCCCAGCGCAGCGGCGTGCTATTATCCTGCGATGCAGACATGATTGAAAGCAGTGGCATTTTTGTGCAACTTTCGAAAATTAGCATATATAGCCACACTAGCCTTTTTTGTTTTGCAATACTTCCCTACCAAGCTTTTACTAAACCGTCTCGATGCGCTCATATATGCACGGATCAGACGAAATGAGCATCTGAGGGATTTTCGCTCATACCGGCCTAGGGAAACAAACATTGCATGAAAAAAAAAAGAAAAACAACGAAAGTGAGTACCCCAAAGCCTTTTGCGATTGGCTGCCTCGCGAGCTGCTTCCGGCCACATGAGCGATTTGCTAAAAACCCAGAACCTGGGCGACAGTGCCGAGCGGCGATGCTTTAGCGGTGCTCAGCCCACCGCGCATCGTGCTGCCGCGCGACTCATGCGGTTAGCGCTTTATCGCACCAGACACGAGAAAATATGCTTTTGCCCGGACTCCACCGACTCCGCCCGAGATCACCCGATAGAGCCCGAGCGGCCGAGCCACGCAGCGGCTATACGCCGTGAATATCCGAAGTTGGCTTTTAGGGCTACGATGCCACGCAATTGTTTACTTTAGGAAATTAGTACTCTGCAAAACAGTAACGGTTTAACTTGAAATAAGCTGCAAAATGATAAAATGATCAGGATCAAGTCGCGCACACTTGAGAACCACTTTTGAAAAGTTAACAACGTAAGAAAGATGCTAAAAGAAGACAAATCTCCCTAGCACAGGCGCAGGAGGTCACCGGGCGAAAATTACAGACACATTCCTTCCAAATCCTGTCACCTACGCCCATGCATATCCTGCATTATACACCCCATGTTGTAAATTATGCCAACAGAGGGCCAACCTAGACCACATACTGTGGGCCTGTCCACAAGATATCCCACCGCGGGATCTGCAGCTCTCCACATGCGAGCATGGGAGGCCGCTATGCTCAGCTCTGACCCGCAAATCCAACTCCGGGCCATCGAGCGTGCAACCCAGGTCGCCAGAGCCCAAGGACTCCTGGCCACCTAGAGCGGTAGCCCCTGCTGCCTGACTTCTTCCTCGTCAAATAAATGTTTATCCTTCTCCTCCTCTCTAGCACATGGCTTACTCAGCCTGCAGCAACAATGAAATGTAAGACAACGCTTCTAATTTAAAAAATGCTCAATCTAAGAGGCTAATATTTAGCTCCAATATACACAAAGGCTTTATAAAATCGGAATGAAAAAAATTGAAAACTTACATGCAATATTTCTTGAAGAAAGAAGCATTTTCCGTGCGCGGTGCCACCGCACGTCGAGCCGAGCGTACGAGGGGCCGCCGGATGGACGAATAACGGAGCGCCCTCTTTGAAACAAAATACCACTGTCGCCGTCATGCCGGCTAAGCGATTGTCGCGTCATCCTTTGGGCTTTGTAGTAATCGCTTTTTCAGCAGCTCGACGGTCTCGGTTTTGTACCCTCCGTTTAGCAAGCGTTTCCTAGACGACAGGACTTGAACCAGCCTTGAACAATGCACTACTGCTGCTGCTAATTTATGTAGGGCTCTGTGCCAGCAGCGAAGCGCGTCGTCACCCGGGAGAGGCGCCTAGCTGTTTTGCTTACAACACCCAAATCTGTTCAAGTTGTATTTTGTGAATTCTGTGTTCTACTAAGAATAGTTTGCTCACTTTTAGCATACCAACGAAAATGTTTACATACAATAGTGCTCAATCGAATGGAATATTTCAATCACCCTGAAATGAGGATTTGAAGCAAGTTTGTTGAAAATTATTGCTAAGCATCTTAGTACCACGACTTGCCACCTCTTTATAAGCTAGTTGCATACGATGCTTACATTTTTTCTCATATATCCGCACAATCAGCATCATTCTATCTGCTAGATTAGTCGTTTGTTGGCCCGATTCGTTAGGTGCTTGTTTCTTTCTCACAGTCCAATTTCTTGCGTATATTTTATTGGCCAAGAAAATGCGGTAAAAGCACATTTCTCTATACAACCTGTTATGAGAGCCCGGAAATGTTTCAAAGAAGTCTCCAGTCTGTTAGCGTTCGTCTTTTTATTACTGCTCAATTCCTTCCCCTGGGTGGCGGCCGTCCGTCCCTTGGACTGAGTGGTGCGTCGACCCGTCCACCGCTTTGGCGCACCTGCGTGGATATCGACGCGCGCATGCAACCTCGGACCTTGCTCGCGATGAGAGAGTGCGATCCGGGGAACGCCAGGAGTGCGAAGTGCGCGAGGGCGGGATTGAGCGGTGCGTCGGCACGGAGAGCAGGCGCTGGAAAACTGTGCGAACGAGCGTATGCAAAACAAAGATTGTCTGTCATTGTAATCCAGTTGTTAATATACCCATTGCACTTTTTCGTATTTTATTTGTGTTCCCATTCTTTTCTTTCACATTTTTTTCGTTCTAAAGATAACAAGTCAGTTTACATGTGAATATCTTATCTCCATGCACAATATTTGTAAAAAAAAAAGAAACACTACCTTCCCCGCGCACGCCTGTAACTGTTCCACCACGGAGGTAGTTAGAGAATAAATAAGCTTTGATACCGTATTAGGCTTAATTGTAAAACAATGACTGCTTTATTTAGTTTTTGAACTCAACAGTTATTCATTCTTGCCATAAGTAGCGCAAGCATTGTATTGCAGTGAACGACGACGGAATCGCGACATTGGGGATGTGAATAAAAGCGGAGAAAAGTTACACACTTCTTTTTTTCGCACGTGTCCGAAAAAAGCATAAATAAACCAGAAATTCTAAAATTATGCTATCCATGCACTTGGCATAGCGTCGAATCAAATGTTGTTCTGCTCAGTGGTCGTTCTTGTATACTGGCTGCTACACGAAGCTATTTTGTGTTCCTATGAAATTCATTGTGACAAAGCCCCATGCAGATATATTTTGCGTTTCAAGTTCTTGTGAAATGTGGAAAACGGCCTGCCGCCGTTTCCGCGGGCGACTCTAACTAGCTGGCTCTGCGGTCATTTTTGCCACTGCAGCGATTTGAATATTCGCGGCTTGTTTAGCATATAGCTGGCGTACTCGTTTGCCGAAAGAGTGTTTCGAGATAATCATAGAGCATTTACCAGTACCGTATGTGTGCAATATTCCATCAGTGATTAATGCGCCATGGTCATTGTAGTCGTACTTTTGATTATACACGTATGGAATGTACTAGCTCTACTTATGTCAAATAGGTATATGAAAGAAATAGAGCCTTAAAGTATAGCTGCTGACGCATTGCGTCGTAAATTCCCGCGTGGCCGTGTGCACCTTGAACCACACGTGCAGTGTCAGGGCCTGCGTCTTAGATTGCATCGCGCAGCGTGTAATCCGACAACCCCACCTGCAGAGCACATTCAATCGGGCAAGTCGGCGCCGCTGTTGCTGGCGCCTTGCCTCCATGTTTTTCTTCCTTTTTTGGTGATGTTTTCAATGCACCTAGCAAGCAGCGAACAGAGCGTCCATATTTCGGCGCGAGTGAGTGCCATGAGTGGACTGGAGCAGAAGTGCGCGGTGTGTCGTCAACAAGGGCGGACGCTTGAGGAAAAACAAATATGCGAACGAGTGCGATGAAGAAAAGTGAAACTGTAATCCAGTTATTTGTTTCAGCATAACCTTAATATTATTCATACTGAGACTGTACGTGCAGTGTTTTCTCTCCATTTTTTCTAATGCTTCTTAAAGCGACAATGAAGCAGGAAGCGTTGATACGATTTGCCATATTTGGGAACGTCCATACATGTGCGGACCAACGTTTAATTTACCGCTCAATAACCTAGCTTTAATTTAGATCACCATTGTCAAATCGTTTAAGCGAAAGTATGTGCTGCGATGCTTCGCATTCGTATAGCTTAAATGGCCTAGTGTATTTTTAAAGTGTATTTCGATCGAAGCGCGCTCGCCATAGTCGATCTAAGTCACTTACGAGCCTTAATAGGCCGGCGATTATCGCTCATTAATTGCATCGTACTGCATGCGTGTCCTGCGGTAATCGTCTGTTTGAAGCCACTGTTGTTAAATAATACACTCGTGGGCAAAGAAATTTGCTAAAACACTTGGAATTCTCTTCACCCAGAGCAGCAGGAATCGCCACGGGAGCAGCCATGGAAGAACCTAGACCACTGCCTAATAGAATACAAAAAATAGAAACCGTTGCTCATGCACGATATATGACATGTCGTTTTGATTATTTATAATCTCCCAGTCGGCGTGGAGCTATTTATCGCCGTCGCCGCCCTGACGGACCAGCAAACGGTGGTGAACTCGTCGGTCTCATCCAAATTCGTCACAGTATACATGTGGATTGATTACAGTGCCAGCTGAAGTCAATGAAGATCTAGTGTAAAAGAACATGGTGTAATCCCAAGCAACATCAGCAACAGCTAGGTGGGATTAAAGCAAGCACGACGGAAACCAGCACTATGGAAGTATAACTTTTAGGCACAAGATTTTAGAAGCATTTAAAATTACAAAGGTAACTTGAAAACATCGATTATAACAGCACAGTTAACGACTCCAAATAATAAATGAGCCTGCCAACCGCAAAAGCACGCTAATGCGGTTGCCCACAAAATATTTCCAGCCGCGTGCTAATTTGCATCTAATATTGACCAGTAGGTGAATTAGACAAGATAATGTTGACTAACGTATGCCAATGCATTTGGCGGGACATGGTAACAGAACTTACAGTATTGTCCAGCATATGCCATTTACTGGCCAACGTCAATGAAGTAATGGCTAACGTGTTCGACATAGCCATCCTTATGAAAGGGCAGTACCAATACCGTTGATATGTAAGGTATGCCAGTGTATATCTTACAATGGCGGGTCATTGTAACAGAGCTCACATTATTGTCCAGCATATGCCGAATATAGGACCAACATCAGTGGACTGACGGCTAACGCTGTCCCTTATAGCCATCCTTATCAAATGACGGCACCAACACCGGTGATACGCCGGATATCCAGGTCCATCATTGCCATCCTCGTATAATGGTACCGCCGATATTTCGAGGGCATGGGATGTGACGGGCCAATGTTATTGTTCCGCCGCGTAGATCCAAACATCTCGGAAGAGCGGAAAGTGCGATTATTGATGAGAGGTGTGAAAGAATAGCTCTTCGCCGGCCTCGTTCGCAGTCGGCCAGTGACCGTAGATGTTTTTGTCACGGAAGCTACTTCCATCGAGAGAGCGCTTGACATGCGGGCATGGCAGTACGATCGCACGACTGTGCTGAGATCGCACATGTACTGAGAGGTCCACCGTGTCATCTGGAGACTCACTGTGAGAGACAATTCGAGCCATTGTGCGCAAAAACTGGCGAACCTCTTGCCTACGCCGGCGCAGCCGCAAGTTGCTCTCCTCTTGGCAGTCACATGAGGTATTTCAATCGCGACTTTGGCAAATGTGGCACTAAAATTGTTGAAAGTTTGAAGGATTGCACTATCTGCCAATGAAGCGATTGCTAGCGCGAGAAAATAAGAGCACAGGTGGTTTGTCATAATTGGCGAGTTGTTATATTTAATGCTAAATTTGCGCACTCCCAATGGTGTTTTAAAACGCATAGCTAAATACTTTGGCCAGTAATTTGATGTCTGCAATAACTAAGAACTAGATAGCTCAGATGGTATTTGGTTAAGCCGATGAGATCTTACATCCGTTATCGCAAGCTTATGTTGTGGTGCCAGTTGACACGCAGTTGTTAAACTAATAATTACTCTTTTAAAATGCCTTCTATGATTTATCTTCGATTATTTCTATGTGGTAGCAATCAAGAGCAAATTACGCCAGCAATGTTCGATTCTAAGTCGTGAGGAAGGTAGAGGGCGATTTAGTAACCCTGCCGCAAGAACTGTTTGCTGAAAAAGCCCAGGAAGCTGTCTTAAAGAACTTCGAATCGAATAAATTGCGGATCAAATACTAAAGAAAGCAAGCGATCACGCGCCTGAAGCGAACGAACCTAGATTTTGTCGTGATGGCTGTCTCAAAAGAATAGTGGTTTTTTGGAAATGTTTTTCATTACCAAAACACACACGAAGGATTGCCCTCTGGATGCTATTATTTCGCAGAGAGGTTGCTCACATAATGTATTCGGTTCATTCCTGAAGGAACACATCGACAAAGTTGCATGGTGTGGTTCTTTTTTCATCAATAAAGCGGACAGTTGGGCCAGTTGGTGCATATTGGAAAGGATTAAAACTAGCGGAAAGACGCAAACAAAGAGAGAAGCACACCACACAACGCTGCACTGACAACTGAGTTTATTGTTAAGAAACAGACGAGCGCTTCTTGTGTTTCGTCTTTTCGCGCTGTTCCACCCACTATGCAATTGTAACAACTCGCCCAACTGTCCATCCTACTTCAATGACATTCACATACACCCTTCAGCGAAGCACGAACACATGCGCACGTGGCAAGAGAAGTAATAAAAAAATAAAAATGATAATTACGGGGAAAATTACCGCAACAGCATGCTTTGTGCGCTGTAAAGAGCTCAGGAACTGAATTTCTTTATCGTACAATGTGACAGAAGTTTCGCTAACACAACTATCATCATTTTTTAATAATGTGAAAAGCTTCCAGAATTTCGCGTTGGCTCCTTTTATTACCCCGCCCCAGGATGACTGTTTCCTTAAGCAGCGGACTGCATTTAAGCTTCTGGCAGGGCTTAGGCAAATTGGCCGCCCGTTCGTCGCAAAGTACGGATCTTTCATGCTCACGAAGTCGGGCATTTAAGCCCCGTCCTGACTGTCCAACGTATCATCTTTTCCAAACGTAACCAGGCTCCATGTTTGGCTTCTCGCTTGTATCCTAAAGTCAACACGAATTCCTAGAGGATCACAACTTGTTAGTTAGGACCGCAGCTCTCCTTTACTTTGCACACGTTTACAGCTTCAGAAGTGTTACAATTATCTGCTACCCGGCTGAAAAGCGGAGAACCCAGTCTGGTTATTTTTGGTAAAAATTGTACATATTCGCGCATGATAATTAAATGCAATATACAGCTTGACTTGCACAGGGTACAAACTTCTTTTCATGGTTCACCGTCCACAGTGAATTTGCCTTATTGGTAATTCTCCTGCCCATACTAGGCAATTCACGTGGAGCGGAAAAAACCACTTAAACACCTTGACGATTGCCCACCTTTTTTATGTTGTGTGAAAGCATGTGCACGTAAGGCATGACTTCGATCTTTCGTTTTCCATTTTTTTCCGTCAGTTTAGTTTTCTTCGTATTTACTGCCTTAAGCAGTTTTTCAGATATTTCTTTAATTACATGCACAGGAACCCCTGACTCTAATAAACGTTGCTCGTGTTGCAGAAAGTTATCTAGCACGGTGTGAAAGCAGCTTTTCTGCAACGCGTTCTTGAGACACAGGTTAGGTATACTCCTTTTAGTTAATTTTATATGACATGAGCTGTATGGTAGCAAGGCCTTCTTTGTACGAGGAGCATGGGCTCAAGAAAGGTGCCCGTTGTCATATGTCAGAACAATGTCTAAAAGCTGAATACTGTTGTGGTCTGGTAGTTCGTGAGTGAATGTTACAGTTTAAGAACATGATCTAAAGCAGTCCAAAATAACAGCGGCTGCATCATGCAGATTGTCATTGTGAGGAATATTCAAAAGTACCAAGAAGTCATGAACTTATCTGAAGACTTTAGTCACACAGGTCATATCCAGTAGTCGTTCAAGTAGGGTGTCAAAACGAGCTAAATAAATGTTGGTTGCCTATATTGTCATGATGGTGAACCAATCTTTTTTCTGCGGCACAGAAATATACAACTCGCATAGCGCTTTGAGTAGTATCACAAGCTTTAGCTGTAAAAGTGAGGGCGGCTCGCAATAATAAAAACAAGCAAGCATAAATGTCACTCTGTTGCTGTCGCCTAAACCTTTGTCTTGTCGGATATTACAAACTTGTTTTGCAGCATGGGTCTAAAAGATTTTGACATCAACTCTTGATAAAGAGAGCAATCGCGAGAGCAATATTTTTATTAAAGGTTGGTTTGTCATATCTATATGTTTAATGTTGTTTAAGAAAAAATGCGAAAATTGTACAGCGGTGTCTGCAAAAAAAGTGAAAATCAGTTCATTAACTCATAGTATCAGGTGGCCCAGCGTTCTGTCGCCAGACATATTTGGATGGGCTTGTCGAAACAGCTTCGTCATGTCCTCAACATACATCAAGAACGACTCGTTTGGCAGCAGTATTAGGAATTATAAAGCCCGCCCTGCTCGTTCGCGCCTACGCAGGCGGACATGCGCCTCTAGTATAAAATGGCGGAATTGAGGCCACAATGTTATTATGCTATCTCGCTTCTCATATCTATTCAAAGCATGGTTGTCATGACAGAAAATGGCATTCAGTAGGTTGTGGTGGTCGTCCGACTAGTTGCAGCACGTGATTCGTCCAGACTGAGTGAGCCTGTCCTTTTTGTCTTCGTGCGAAGTGCCCTGGAACGGCTTCGGCGCTCGGGAGTTCAGAAGAGATAACGCAGCAGCACCTTGCAATACTGAAGTGGTGGTTGCGTGGCTGACCGGAGGCTTGTTATCGAAGTGGACGGTAAGTGCTCGCGGTCGGGAAGGTTTCTTCGTTTGACGCAATACACTGGCATGTCCACAAGCAAGAGCACGGTGTCGTTGGTTCGCGGAGGGGTCTGCAACATTGAGACGTCAGACGCCTAGCACCCCACCAAAGCTGCCACGAAGATACGGATTGACGTGAAACGGTAAGACGGCAGAGACACAGAGGCCTAGCTAGAGAGGCCAGCAGAGTCTAAATTCATCTCTCAGGCACTACATGAAAGCACAAGATAGCGTTATATTACACAACAGTGATTAACACTGATTTCGCACAGTGATTAACACTGGGTATGTCGAGAAAAGTAACAAATATATCAAAAGAGGGCAAATACGGGCTGGTTGGTACATGCTTTAGAATCGAGTAAAACAGCGTTGGGGGAGACGAGCACGAAACACGCGCATGTGTCTGTCGTTAAAGTGTTTCGTCTCCCCTAGCGCTGTTTTACTCGATTCTTAACAAATATATGTTTACAAACCTTTTATTTGCATGCGGAAAATTGATCGATTGCAAAACACATGACAATTTGCACAGGACAACAGCATGAGTATTCACACTAGGTACTTGAAATTTTTTGAAACCTAAAAAGCCCCCTCTCAAACTTACGTCATACGCGCCAGTTTCCCTACCATGATGCGTCGGAAAAGTTAAAGTTATGAAACGAATGGTCATGGCAAGTTTTGAGTTGTTTTCAAAAAGTGATGCTCTTTATGCGAATACGATGACTGGGTTTCTTCAGGGGTTCTTTTCTATCGACAGGGCCATCATCCTTGTGGCGACAATAACAAACGAAAAGTGTCACCGTCGACCAGTAGCTGCTGTTTTTTCAGATACAAAGGGGGCTTACGAAAAGGTCCTCTATAAATCTATTCTTGATGAACTTGACGACTTGGGAGTTAGTGGCCGGCTGTACCTGTGGATCGTGAGCTATCTCAAAAGCCGTTCAGTTTACATGACTACGCCTGATGGAGATACCCGCTATCAGGTGAGTCATGGAGTTCCAGAGGTAGGATTTCTCAGCCCAACTGTATTTACCGCTGCGCTAATTGGCCTGGTGAAAGAAATGCCGGCTAATATTCACATCAGTACATGTGCTGACAACATCTGAATCCGGGCTTCTTGTTCATTGTTGCGGGACATGAGGCAAACGCGCACGTTAAACACTGCGTACATGCAATACACCACTCTCACGCACCGCACTGCTTGTATCAGAGCGAAGGCCGACACGGCTGTCCGGCATCGCAGTAAAACGAATCGACTACTTCCAGAGTGACTGGTATTCCCGAAGGAGGACAAGGTGTGCATAGGAATATTAAAAATGGTATCCCGTGTGCGCTGCAGCATCGAGCACAGTGCTCAAAGATGCGGCGCAACAAACTGTAATCTCTGAGACATAACGTGTTTACAAAACATATGCGTGTTAGTGCAATGACTGATGGATTGATTGATTTATAGGAAGGGAAAGGCGTGGTAACGGTCTCACTTGTTTTCTGTGGACACCTCAACCACGCTGCAAGGGAATAGAGGAAGGTCGGAGTGAAAGTGAAAAGAGAGAAAGAGGAGCTGTAGTAGAGGGCTACGGAGTAATTTCGACCGCGGAGATATTTCGACAGCACATGGACGCCTCTTCATTTTGAGGCTCAGACTTACGATTTTCCCCTCTGCAGATTCTGCGCTGCTCTCTGAAACCATGATTGCCCTAATCATGGTTTCAGAGAGCAGCGCAGAATCTGCAGAGGGGAAAATCGAAAGCCTGATCGTTGTTGCTACACAATGCACATGGAGCTCCTCTTGCCCATCTGTGGTTGTGCAACGGTTAAGATGACCGACTGATGTGCGAGCGTACCCAATTGCGATCCTAACTGCCGACTGCTGCGTTTCTATGGAGGTTCGACGGAGAGGCGTACTTGCGCTGTGCGATACCGGTGCATGCAAATGATCCCGAGGTGGTCGAATTTACTACGGAACCCTCCACTACGGCATCTGTTCCCAAATGCATCTTGTGTGAAGACCCACATCTCACTGGCACCGGCTCATGCAAAGCACGTAAACTTTCTACATGCCGCAAACCAGCTCAGGACTCTCAGTTCACAGGACTGGCCCGCACTACCTACTCCGCAAGGCCCTCACTTCCAGGTACAAACTTGGGCCCATACAGCTGCTCGATTCAACGCGTCCCAAACTTCGTTAGGTATGGACCCACACTGGTACCCTGCTGCTTATATCGCAGACAAGTAGACATATGCTACGTATGCGGCAAACTAGGACATCGTGCGGACGCTTGCCCCGAGCCAAACTCAACCGAATGCAGGGGTTGCGGACTTCCTAACCCCACCTCATCCCATGTGTGCGATCCAAAATGCAAGCTGTGCGGGGGCTTGCACGTGACGGAGGACAAGGTGTGTACGAAACGCTATCTCATTCCATACGTAGTACGCGCACGACGACAACGAGCGCGACTGGAGCAACAAGAGGAAGCACAGCTAGTTGAAGAAGACAAACAGCACGCGGCACGAAGCCGATCTAGGTCCAAGACGCCGACACGCAGCCTCTCCCGCTCTCAATCGAAGAGCCGCATACATGCGAGGACAAACGGAAGTCGTTCTCAAGTGCGCTTCGGTGGAAAGGACAACGGAGGCGGTGGCACGTGGGCGGACAAGATCAGAGACGCTATCACGCCTCCAAAGAAAAGTGAGTCCCACAATCCTGATAAAGAGCCAATAGCCATGTTAGAACAGGAACTAGGAGAGCTAAAAGCCGCTTATACTAAGCTAACGCTCGAATTAACTGCAATGAGTAAAGCGAACAGCCGTAAACAAACGCTCACACCTGAGCCATCAACCGCTATCGAAATTCCCCAACTCGTTGAGACGAAGAGACATGAAGAACAAATCGAAGAATGCCCGCCTTCTAAGGAGCGCGCTTTAACGCAACCGCGAACCACGAAGGATGCTATGGACGCCATGAGCGAGAATATGATGCTAATACACGATAGCATGGTGCGAATGAACGAGAAAATGGACATATTTAGCTCACGAGTACAGAAAATGGAAATGTATCTAAACAATACGGTAGTACCGGCAATGGCAAGGATGAGTTCACAACACATCGGTGCGCAAGGCCCACCTCGCGATGGTCTCACTGCAAGCGAAGGAGGTTACAACGGCCAACATGACAGTGCCGAATAAGACACGCAGTCTTCGCGTCTGGCAATGGAACTGCAGGGGGATCGCCTCAAAAAAGGCGGTCCTCCTGCAGATGGTCAAATCAGAAACCGAGAAACCACACGTCATCATGCTACAAGAAACACTCACAACCGAACTGGCCATTACGGGATATACGGCCGAAGCTCACAGAAAAGAGCAGGGCAGAGGCGTCGCTTTACTGATCGGAAAGAAGATCAGGTACATTCGGCATGAGATCCGCCACACAGCCTGCTATCTAGAACACCTCACGATTGAGATCATACCGAACGACCACGTAGGGAACAAGCAAAGCATCTTCCTCACCAATCTGTACAGCAGCCCTAAGGATACGAGGCAAGGGTTTAGAGGCATTCTGGCCAAGATTGCGCACAGCGCCAAAGACAGTCCGCTGATTATAGGTGAAGATTTTAACGCCCCACACCAGGTGTGGGGCTACGCGTATCCCTCTAGCAAGGGAAATCGTCTTCTCACGACAGCCTCCGATCTCGACTTCACGCTGATCACAGACCCGGAGACCCTAACCAGATGTGGCACTTTCACATGTCGAGACACCACACCGGACCTTACTTTTGTCCGGGGCCTAGAAAAATGTGTCTGGCACAACTCGGGAATAGACCTTGGTAGTGACCACTATATTCTCCGAATTGATGCAGAGATACCGGGAAAGAGGCAAAGGGAATACAAACTTATCGATTGGGACAAATTGCGAAGCGTACTTCGCTTTCTGTGAAGTCCGTATCTAGCTCTGAGTTTGGGGCACCGTCATAGCTTTTCCTTTGTAAGGTACTGGGTAGCCCCGATTTAAGCGGTAAGTACCGTTCGGCAAGGTCATCCAGAAGGGCTTCGGCGGTACTGATTTGCTTCCCGCGATGTACTAATTTGCTTAGCCTGATCCGTTGCATAGTTTTGGACTTTGTTCCGTGTTCGTCGAAGAGGTGTTTTATGAGTCCCCACCCAATTCCCCTGCGTATTTGCCAATTGAGGGAGTTACAGACTTCATCCCATTGTTGTTCCTTCGCAATTTACTTGCTGAACTCAACAAGACCATTGAACAACACTGCATGGTTCTCTCCCGGCAACAATGGGATGAAGTCTGTAACTCCCTCAATGGGCAAATACGCAGAGGAAGTGGATGGGGACTCATAAAACACCTCCTCGACGAACACGGAACAAAGTCCAAAACTATGCAACGGATCAGGCTAAGCAAATTAGTACATCGCGGGAAGCAAATCAGTACCGCCGAAGCCCTTCTGGATAACCTTGCCAAACGGTACTTACCGCTTAAATCGGTGCTACCCAGTACCTTACAAAGGAAAAGCTATGACGGTGCCCCAAACTCAGAGCTAGATACGGACTTCACAGAAAGCGAAGTACGCTTCGCAATTCACGAACTCAGCAGTAACTCTGCAGCCGGCCCCGAAGATATCACAAATCGGGCTCTCCGAAACTTAGAGGACGACTCGGTCACGTTCCTAACGCAACAAATCAATGAAGTCTGGAAAACTGGCTAACTGCTTGCAGAGTGGAAGCATGCCAATACGATCCTCATCCCAAAACCGGGCAAGTCGCTGGGCCTACCCAACCTAAGGCCGATCTCACTGACGTCCTGCCTAGGAAAGCCAGCCCAACACGTCATCATGAATAGACTATCGGAATACGTAGAAGAAAAGGAGTACTTCCCTTACAATATGATTGGCTTCAGGCCAGGTCTGTAAACGCAAGACGCTATGCTACGCATCAAGAAAGGTCTATTGGATCGCCCCACACGAGACACCAAGGCGCTACTGGGACTCGACGTGGGGCAAGCTTTTGACAAAATCCAACATCAAGCCATTCTCAAAGCCATATCTGACCACAATCTCGGAACACGCTTCTACCACTACGTCAAGGCGTTTCTGCAGGATCGAACGGCCACTATCCGGATAGGCGAACACATCTCGGAGAGCTTTAATCTGGGCGATAAGGGAACACCACAAGGCTCAGTACTTTCACCATTCTTATTTAACTTGGCGATGACAAAGCTTTCTCGCGCATTGGGTGAAATTGCTGATGTGGAGCACACCATATACGTAGACGATGTTACCATCTGGAGCACCGGTGGCAGCGATGCGGAATTGGAAGCGCGCATGCAAGAAGCCATCACGGTTACCGAGGCCCATCTTGCCCTAATGGGACTTCGCTGCTCTTCTAGAAAATCCGAGCTACTCATCTACCACCCCCCAAGACCAGGGCGCCCGTCCAACGACTGGCGCCGACACCACACACCATGCATAGAGATACACGACAGGGATGGAAATCGCATACCCACGGCCGATAAAATACGAATTCTAGGATTAATCATCCAAAGCAACGGGTCCAACTGGGCGATGCTTGACAGCATCACGATCAAGATTGCAAACGCGATCCGGATGTTTCGGCGCATCATGAATAGGCACAGGGGACTGAGCGAGGACAACGCTATTCAAATGGTCCATGCTTTTGTACTCTGTCACATCACATACGTGGCCGCAATGCTCAACTGGAAAAAGGAACATCAGACAAGGCTTGAAGTACACATACGCCGAGCTTTCAAGACAGCGTTGGGGCTCCCCGATAATGCCTCCACTGAACTACTCTTACAGCTAGGAGTGCACAATACCCTTGCCGAAATCATCGAGGCACAGCACACGGCACAGATTGCACGCCTATCAAGCACCAAAGCGGGCAGAGAGATTCTCGTTAAGCTCGGCCTGAACACCATAGTAGAAAAGGACAACGTCCTGCAGTTACCTAAAGTCGTGCGAGAAGCAATAAAAGTGTCCCCCTTCCCAAGAAACGTTCACCCGATCCACAATCAAGGAAGAAGGCTCGCCCGCGCCAAAGCCCTCGGTGCGGACGCGGCACAGTTCCCCGACCAGACAGCTTTCGTGGATGCAGCGTACATACCGGGAAAGCATGCCTACTCGGAAGCAGTAGTCGAAGGACACGGGCGTACGCGCAACTCACTCACACTTTACACCAAGAAGCCAGAGGTAGCTGAACAAGCAGCGATAGCACTAGCTCTAAAAGACTCGGATTTCACAACTGTATACAGCGACTCTAGAGCAGCCACTCGAGCTTTCGCCAAGGGCGGGATAGACAAGACGACGCTACGGATCTTAGGCGGAAGTAACATCACCGATCACTCCATCGTATGGTTCCCGGACACATGGGCAGCTTAGGGGGCGGCCTGCGGAATCTCAATGAGATCGCACACGAGGCGGCGCGAGGACTCATCGACCGCATCCCTCCGGTTTCGCCTGCTACTCCACATATCGAGTACAGAGATCAATTATTGACGTACAACGAGCTCACTAAGCACTTTTATCTAGGCAGACGAGCATTTCCCCTCCCGGATAAGAAATTAACCCGCAGCCAATCAGTCACGTTACGCTTGCTCCAAAGGAACTCATACCCTAACCCCTGGCGCATGAAGCACATCGACCGAGACAACGACGGACAAAATGTGTGTGAACAGTGCAGTGACCGTGTAGACTTAAACCATATGCTGTGTGGTTGTGCATCGAGCGACGCCTACGCCAAGAACAAGGAATGTTTGGACAAAGTTTTAAAAAGTGCTTCACTACAGGATCAGCTTCGGGCTGTCCAGGAGGCCCGCGCGGCGGCGGAGAGCTTCGGGCTCTCTGTGCCGACGTGGGAGCTGCCCTCTACACCTGGCGCCTAGCCGAGTGTCCTCCAGGACCCCTACTGTGGGAAATAAAGTTTCACCAAACCAAACCAAACGCGTGCCCTTCACTACCATCCGCCCACTTTGTTCCAGTTCCGCCACGCCAAGACGACCAAAGCGCAGAAAATGCCCTACTATGCCAACGGATTGCGCAGTTGAAAGCCAAGCTAAGTGCCACCTCTGGTGTAACTTCTCCCTCCCAACCCACCATCTCCACACCGCCCACCACAGCTAACGCACTAAATGACCCTCCTTTACGCATTAGTGCTCTTAGTCCATCTGTTTCTTCTGATTCTGCTTCTATGGAAACAGAAATAGATTCGCCACGATCTCACTGTTCGGTTAAAACAGCTCGCTCAAACTCACCTTTAACTGAAGCTGACCAGGGAATTCTTGCTGAAAAGTTAGAAGTTACCATAACAGAGAGGCTAGAAAGAAATACAATCGAACGTTTTGAGACCAAGCTACTAGAACGCTAAGAAGCTGTCTTATTCCAACGCATGGAGGGCATGCTAACACAAGTAATCAACGAATTCAGCAGGCGCCTCAACGCCACAAAAGACCAAACAACGCAGCGCTTCGTGAATCTAGAGGAGCGTATTCGTACCCTCGACACTCACCAGTACAGACGTCGAAGGACAAAAGCTCTGGAGCACCACAACACAACTCCCACTCCTGCTGCACAAGAAAACCGCATTCCCATTTAAGACCTTCTCCATATTCCCACTGTACAGGATCATCCTCCCCATGTTGCAGGTTCCATTATGCCTATAATCTATGATGGCGAAACCTTGTTCAATGATAACTGTCTGGCAGTGGAACTGCCGGGTTTTTGGCCAAAAACGCAAAGTACTTCAACAACATCTTCATTGCACAACCAGCCCTGATGTCCTGTCTCTGCAGGAACCCAGCAATCCTATAAACCTCCCAGGTTATGTCCCATTACTTCCTCAATCAGCCACGCTATCCAAAGTTGCCTTTACAATTAGACGCTCACTAATACGTTAGCCACACCAGACCTCGACCATCGCCTCGTGGAATTGGTCCCTCAGCATGCGCAGGCCACGAACCTTTTCATTCTCAATGTCTATAATCGCCCAAAACATCTACATACCAACTTCGAGCGTTTCTTCACGCTGGCCAAATGAACTGCCAGCAAGTGTCCTCTTCTTTTTGTGGGGGACTTTAATGCACCGCATACAGCATGGCATACTCAAGTGGTTCTCCAAACGACAGCAGAGTATGGCTCGTTGCGCAACAGGCAGGGCTATCTCTCGTCACTGATCCGACTTACCCCACACGTATCGGCAATAATGTGTGTTAAGACACCACAAAAGATCTTACCTTCACTTACCGGCTCCCAGCAGCTACTTGGTGCAACACCAAAAAGTGCTTAGGCAGTGATCACTGCATCCTTGAAATCCTTCTTATCACTAACCTTCCTCACCATTCACCTAGGGGATCCACTCTGACCAAGTGGAATTCATTTCGGAAATGCAGATCTACCAGGACCGCTGCTCCAATCACCGACATCGCTGCTTAGACTACATAATCACACAAGGATGTCCAGGCAGTCACACGAAAACTTCCGATTGACTGCCCCAGTGACGCTGTTGATGCTCACCTCCTACATCTCTGGAAACATAAAGCCAGTCTTGAAAGACGCTGGCAATGTCGAAGATGAAACAGGACCCTCTGCCGCAAGCTGGGTCGACTAAACCAATGCATAGAAACACACGGAGCTGAGATTGCGAGGCAAAACTTGGAATCCCTAGGCAATCGTCTTGATGGTAAAATGAGCCTACCTCAAACTTGGAACCTCTTCCGACATTTCGTAGACTCCCCTCAATCTATGACACCACAGAGATATAACCTCACAAAACTGAATCACACTTCCCCCACACCGCCATCACAGCTACTTGAGGACCTGAAGGATGCATTCTTTAAACCTTACCAACCAAAGTTCCATCCGGAATATAAAGGGATCCCTAATGATCTTTTAAGTCTGCCTATCACTGAAGCAGAAGTAATGGCAGAAATTCAGAACATAAATACCTCATCAGCTCCCGGGTTTGACGGTATAACCAATAAAACTCTGCGCAACTTAGACACCCCCTCCATAACCGCCTTAACTAATTACTTTAATGAATGCTGGCCTGGCAACAAGGAGCTTTGCCGGCCGAGTGGAAGGAGGCAAAAGTGGTATTTATACCAAAACCAGACAAACCGCTTCCGCCCACCAATCTTCGACCTATTTCCCTCACGTTTTGTGTCGAAAAAGTAATGGAGCATGTCATTCCTACGCCACTAAGCAAGTTTTTGGAGGAACGAGAGCTCCTGCTCAACTACATGTTTCGTTTCCGTCCGGGTCTAGCCACTCAAGATGTTTTGCTACAGCTAAAGCACCATATCCTTGATTCATTAACTCGCGATACACGCGCCGTTTTCGAGTGTATTACATTATCAAATGCTCACCAAAGCATTTGATAATGTAATACACTCTGCCATTCTTAATAACCTACAAACGCTACAAGTAGGCAGCCACATGCATAACTACATGAGGGTCTTCCTCATCAACCGAACAGTATCTCTCACACTGGGCCCTGATACACTTCCAAACACCAAGCTCGGTGCTCGGAGAACACCTCAAGGAGCGGTCCTTTCATCGACACTATTTAACACTGCCCTTATTCCTCTTCCAAAAACAATTTCTGAGATTCCACATTTCGCCCTTTACGTGGATGACATTACTTTCTGGGAATGCCGAGGCAGTGACGCCACCATAGAGACTCACTTCCAAACAGCCCTAAGCACTATTGACAACTACGTGAAGGAGAGAGGCCTATCATAATTACTGTCTAAATCTGAACTCTTTTTTTACCGACCCAAATCCACACATATTCATAGCCCACCTATCACTCTGACACTCGGAACACAACCGAATCGCGTAGTAACTCAAATCACAGTATTAGGAATGACTCTACTCCCATGGAGCACATGGAGTAGAAAGCACTGCTTTGATTATATATCAAAGCAGTCCAGACTCATGCTCATCAAACTACTCGACTCATCCGTCGTGTAGCACCTCGGAAAACAGGCCTTCATGAAAGAAATTCACTTCGCCTCACACAAGCGTACGTTACCAGCAGTGTCGCATACGCTCTTTCATACTTACCCCTCACTAGCAAGGAACGTGATGGAGTGAACGCTTTACTGTGCAGTTGTACAAAACAGCCCTTTGCCTCCCTCCCAGCACCTCAACACTCCGCTTACCCAAACTTGGGGCCCATAATACGTATGAAGAACTCCGTGAAGTCACGCTGACAGCCCAGATGGCCCGCTTTTCGCGTACATCCTCAGGTCGCGCACTGCTCCCTTCTCTACACATATCCCCAATAGGACTCCCATCTAAAGACACCCCATTACCTCCTGCAATTCGTTCCAAAATTTTGCTACCCCACTTCCCGGCAACAAGAACCCAGACCGGGAGTTTCCTAATCTGGGGCTTCCTCTCCCAGCGGCTGACCCTCCTCCGGATCTATGATCAGGAGTATGGTCCTTACCGTATGGGAACCAGAGGCACACCAAGTGGTGCCGTGCTTTCGCCCTTGTTGAACATAGCCGTGATGGACTCCCCCAAACTGTTGCAGCAGGTGGAGGGATTGCACCATGGACTTTACGTTGATGACACCTCCCTCTGGATCAACACAGGATCCATTGCCGCAATCGAGGAGAGCCTTCAGCAGACAGCCACTATATTCGAGACATATGCTAACGCAAGCGGGCTCATGTGCACATACCACCCCCAAATCGAAACTGCTATCCGTTCGCTCTGCCAGCACCGATCCCATCTTGATAAGCATCTTGCGCGAGGGGTCTGTGAGAGAGTCTTGGGCCTCTATCCCTGTTGGCTGAAAGCCGACACGAAAATCGCTAAACAGTCCCACTTGGGACATGGGAGGCCACATTCTGCGGCGGTTATTACACCGGCGTGGGGGTGTCCGGGGATGACGAGGAAAGTGGTGAAGCAGGCGTTGGACCTAATGCTGTGCAAGATACTTCAAAAAGGATCTTCGATACCGATACTCGATTTCGGGAAAAATTACATTTCGACACTGATACAAGATAAACAATCGAAACCAACTTTCGATACAAATTCTCAGTACTGTATTGTCGATACTGCGATACCTCACGGAAATCCCAACATACTAAATTGGTAAAATATTAAATGGCGTTAGGTAATTTTACCATGCTTTCTGCAATCTTTAGTGCATTCCTACGGCATAGGTTTCCAGAAAAAACTGTAACAAATTCGACAGTACGAAGTTATTGAATCTCCTCTATCAGAGCAGCTGGCCTTGTAAGAGTTTCACATTGGTAGCCATAGTTGCAATGAAGGGATCGCGCACATAAGCAGCCTAGCGAAAATTTTTTTTAAACTAAAGCTCTTCATATGAACCGAAATGTGGGCACCTGGCTGTATATACAATTATATCTGAACCTTGTTCTGTTTCTTTTTCTGTCAGCTAATGAATGTACTCTTTTCGTGACTTGAGTGGGCAAAAAACGTAATGGAAAAAATGGTTCACTTCCTGCAGACAAGATGTGTTTTCTCTTATATGGGAATAACGTAGTCCAAAATCTTATCTACTCTTCCCCCTTGTACGGTCATGTTAGACTGGACAAAAAGTGCGAATTTCTTTGGAACCATGAGAGTGGAAACAGTATCCATTTATTTAAAGCTCTCAGGGCAGAATGCTTTCGAGTATCTTAAAAATGCACATAATGCATTTAGCACCCCGTAATTTTATTTTCTATTTCTGGCCTCGCTGTCATCAAAGCCCTGTTAGCAACGAGTCTTTTTATTGCATTATTTAATTTCGGTACATCATGCGAGGTGAGACTTTCTTTCAATATTTGTGATTTTGAATTATCTTTGATAGGACCTTATCCTTCTATATGTAACGTTTCAGTGAGATGTATCAATAAACTAAATGCGTAATTCTTATCAAGCGCAACATTTCCGATTTGAAGAGAGACCACTTCGACTCAATAGAACATAAGAGATAAAGAGAAGCGAAGTCATAATAGAATGCAAGGAGGTCACAATTATTGCTAATGATAGGCACCTTTGTCGTTCAGTGTTAGTACGTTTTTGGATGTGGGATTTGGGGAAAGTTGGCACAGAAAGTAGTATGAACTATCATGTGGTCACTAAGGCCCGTAATATACGGAGGAGCGCAGATTGACTAAGAGTATTAGTAGTGCGGGTCGGTTCAGAAACAATTTGATACATGCCGAAAGTTAGGCATGTGTTCAGAAAATCGCTAGATACGTGACTTTTCATTAGGGTTTGGGTCATATGGTTCTAATCTGTGGACAGAAAATTGAAATCGCCGAAAAGTAAAATAGGAGTGTTGGGATGAGAAGAGATAAGCGACTCAAGCGCTTCATGAAACAGTGTTATGAAGGAACGGTCCTTATCAGCTGGTTGATAGCATATAACTATGAGTACGCGGGGGGACGAAGCATAGCAGCACACCGAAGTCATTTCCAATGAGGTAACTATGTTAATAATGGAACAATTTAAGGGGCGTTTGGCAGAGATCAGAACACCGCCGCCAAGGCAGCCGTCAGGTCCGTCTCTCCTGAATATATGGAACCCCAATAAATCAGGCATGATTTTAGAATCAGATAATGAGCAACTTAACCATGTTTCAGATAGTAAACCGATGTTACTAGACGATGAACTGATAAGACTACACGAAGATTCGCGTTTGGGTACTATACTGCGAATGTTAGTGTAAAGAAGCGATGTGATCATTTTTGGGTTTCTTGAGAAGAACTGCTAGCTGCTATGACTTACGTTCAAGAACATTCCTGGCTGCATGGTCAAAGATGTAGGTTTTACCATTTCAAATTAGTCTATTGTGACGCAGCTTGTAAGACATGTGGTTAGCTTTCGCAAATTCAATAAGGCGTTTACGGGCGAGACGGGTGCGAGCCAAGAAATCTTCACTAATTGCGTAATCCGTGGATTTTAGCTTATAGGTTGAAGATTAAATGCGTTCTTTGCCTTTGAAACGCAAGAATTCAACTATGATCGGGCGCTGTTTTCCATCTCTGAATGTGCCTATACGATGCGCTCGCTCAATATCCTCCCTTTCAAGGGTTATGCTGAGATGTTACCAGTTTTTCAGATTCAGTTTTGTTTTCTCTAACTTTGAGTCCTTAGAACAACAAATTGCTTGAACAGGACATGTTTTCGAGGTCCTCAATGGGAGCAGTCAGAGCAGGTACTTGAGCTGAGCAATTAGGGGTAGCACTTTGATTGTTGTCAATCTGAACCTTTGCATCTAATATAGACTGGAAGTCACACTCAATCGTCGAAAGCCTAGTGATTAGGTACGCGAAAGCATTCTCATGGACTGCAAGGGTTGACTTGATAAAGCCTAATTGCTGAATTATAGTTCACTGCCCGCATTGCGAAGCTGTAAGCGCGGCCAGTATTTCAATTGAGCTGTCAGCAGGGTCACACTAGGGTTCGTTTCTACATCACCGGCGAGCAGAAGTAGTTTCAGCAGCATGTAGGAACTCGCATAAAATATTGTTAAAGACCGCCGTAGGCCTGGAAGCACAACGAGACAGCGGTCACTAGAGCACTTAGCATAGAGACAGTTCATTACCTGCGTAACGAAGTGAAGACAGTTAAGGCGCTTCATTTCTGTGGTGCCGCCGAGCCCACTAAGCGCCGCGATGGTTTGTTGGGGCTGTATATGGCCGATTCCAGGGGAAGGCGCAGAGAGTGTCTCAGATTGCGGTGATGATGGCCAAGGACTTTGTAGATACTGAGGCAGAAACCAGGTATCCGCGCTTGCAGGCAATGGCTCGCACTTGGCTCTCGGAACATTACCTGGTAGCAGCTGTTCCGTACCCGCAAAGGCATGCGCAGATGGAAGCACAGGCAAAACGTTGACCGTGGATGATGTGCAGGTTGACAGGACTCCGGCAACTGAAAGCAGCCAGGACCAGGAAAGTGGGTGAACTACTTAACGAAGTGAAGACAGTTAGGGCGCTCCAGATCTATCCATAGTGGGCGCCGCTCTGAAAGCACCCCATGCCCAGCCTCCCCTTCCTGCAACACTTCTCGCACTACAAGGCTGTAGTGCCTCAACCCTGCTTGCCATCTCCAACCGCTTCCATCTGGACCAAATGCAAACTGCACTCCATCACCTCTCCCTACACCACTTGGCCATATGCTGCTATAGTTACCCGCTCCCAATCTCACCTATAGATTCCCTTCAATCTCAACCCAGTACTCCATGCCTCCTCTTCCAGTACTGCATTTCTGGACCTCATATGTCCTTGTGTCACCTTGTGGCGTGTACATGTATATGAGATCTCAATAAAATGTTTTTGGAAAATGTTTCTTTGACATCTTTATTTGCATCCCTTTTATGGTTCTTTAAGAAGACATGCAAATTGGTATTGCCGAATGACGGCATAAGAAAACAGCAGTGGTCAAACTGATATTTATTCAAAGCAAATGTCGTCAGTAAGTAAAGGGCAAAATGAAGTAACTTTGTATGACTAAAAGCGGCTTAACAGTGGTAGTGCCAATGCCGTGTGTGCCGATGAATCCTCGTTGAATGCCAGTAGGTACCAATATGTGATAGTAGCGGCAAGGCCGGTTGATTGCTTATATCTGGTGTGCCAAGAGTAGTTCAATGTGCGCAGTAAGTCAGACCGTAATATAAACTGCAATACTTTCTGAAAAATCAACCTTACGCTAAGGTTGGCACCAATTGTAGCGACATAGGTTTGGGTTTGTGGTGTGTTGCCTGGAATCGGCCAGCCCAAATAGACGGACCAATGTGATGAACCCTTTGGGGCTGCCCACATTCAACCCGCATTATCAAATGTGCATGTACTACCAAATTACTTCGATGGTCCTACATCGGACAAATTTGGGCAGCCGCTCTGGATGAAAGTTCACTTTTGATTTCGGCCAGTCACTCCTATAATAACATGGGAAGTGCCGATGCAGGTTCTACAGGGACAGTCACAACTTCGGCTTGCCTGCATTATTCCCATAACATGCCGATGAAAATAATTGAGGGGCACCACCAGTCCAAGTTCTCCCACTGCATGCTTGAGACAATAATTATGCACGTATTGTTTATATGTCTACCGCTTTTTCTGAGCAGCTACCACACGGAATTTCACAATAATTTCACATAATCAATGTAGTATTAATGACTAAATTTATTATCGTGTTCAGGCAATGAAGGTTTGTGTTCTGAAAGCGATTTTGTATAGAGAGATGCAGGCTATCTATGGCGACCACTTAAGAAGGAACAGTTACCTGTTTGTGTCGTCCAGACATTTTAGCCCACTGTACACGAGCGCGAGAATCAAAGGCATAAAATATTTCCATTCAATCACAGATACTTACTCTTGTTATACAAATCAAATGTTAGTAATATGAGGCAGCTCTATTATAACGTAGGGTTGAAAAGAACTCGTGCACGCATGTATACAGACACTCCGGTGGGCCAAACACCGGTATTGGCAGTGCGGGACTCACGGCGGCAGATTTGGCAGGCAATTTAGGCTAGCGCTATGTTTTTCTAAAAGAGCCCGCATTTAAATAGCGTTAGCATTCATTGATAACAATTCTTATCAATACAGTCAACACGCGGACGCACAAGTTTCCATAACCGCCAACGCCGAAGTAGAACCTAAATATATTTTTTGTTGACAGAATCAGTAAGGCTGGGTCCTATGTTTGCACCTAAAGTCCACTTGCAGTTACACGTGCCTTCAAATTGCCTACAAGGCACCGCTCTGGGCGATCGTCGGGCATACCGTCTTCCAGCCGCATTACAGAGTACGTAAACATTAGGCGGTTTAGCTAAGGCGGCCTCGTTTGAGCTTGCCTAAATTGAGCTATCATTCATATTGCACGTGCCCTCAATTAACCTTCAAAGGACCGAGTGAGGCATCACGCGGGAATGAGCGATTTTGCCCCATTGTGGCTAATGTAGGGTACACAGTGTTAATGAGGGAGGCCCAATTTTGACCTTCTTGGGCTTTCCTACATAAAGTTCACATTTAGTCTGGATCCGCAGAAACATATCCGACAGCTCATCCCTGTGGTCTGGGTGCAGAAATTGCTCTGTGTTAGCGAGAGCAAAGCCGACATGGGGCCCATGTCGTATAAAAAGGGGCGAACCCTAACTGGGCTCGGCCGCTTTTCCCCCTTTGGAGAGAGATGCAGGTACTATGATCGCTGGTGCAGCCCCCTTTTGGCTACATGGGAGAGACTGGGGCCCCACAGTAATTTTAGCTTGCGGCCCCGCAGTTGTGATGTTTTCAGCCTAGGAGAAGCGGAAAAGCAGGTTTTTCTTCCTTATATATGGACATTATAATTTTGACAGCATTTTCTAAATAAATGTAGAGAACTAAAAAGTTCCCTATTGTTTAGACACGTTTGAAGCTTGATCCTCTTGGCATTATTTAGAGGGCTCACAAGGTTTTTCCAAATGCAATCGAAATATAAGACAGGTCATTTCACGCTGGTGCCAGCCATAGTAAGATGCCGGTGAGATGCGAAAGTGTGGATTGTAAAGTAAGCTAATAATGACGAGCTCATTGATATCGAAAAGCACCCTTTTAGTCTAGAACGTTAATTCAGATGGTCACCTGATCCTGGTAGCAGCCGTGTGGGGAAGTCAGAAGCTGCGCAGAATCACTACGTAAGAATCTTGTAAAATCAATGTTTTCGTTCAGCATTATAACTGTTTAAAAAGACTTTAGCGATACAAATGGCCATATGCTATAGGAAAAAAATAGAGCACAGTAAAATTAAGACCGGTGAGAGCACTACCTAATGACAGGAGGCTGCACAAAAGCCAGCTAACCACTTATTCGTGTTACTTGAGCTTTGAATAGCAACCGGTGAGAAGCTGCTATCAGAGCCATCTTCTCAGAGGTTGTTGGTGAGTGAACGGGGGCTCCACCACACGTTGTCTCAACTTACCCTAATTTCCTTTTTAAACTAACACGACTCATTATCGGCTTCATATTTGCCTTTGTGTTACCATCCACAATCACAGGCTTAAGACAGTCTTTTGGATGCTAACAAGAAATCACTCACAACAAATAGGCTTTATTGTAAAAAAGTACGAAATAATTAACTCCTGTAGCCGCAAGCCTGTGGACAATGTCCGGCGCCGCACATTCTATGCCCAAAGCAGCGATTATAATACACGCAGGTATGAGTCTCTGGTTGCCTACACTTGTCACTTGAGCATACGCACATTTTTCACCTGAAGAACAAGGCCTTTTTCTTTTAATATTAGCACATACAATTTCCGGATATTCATTTTTTTTGCATTCTGCCTTCACCTCTCCCTTTGAGCAAGCGGACGCCTGCAGAGCACAAAATACGAACATTACTCTTTTCAGAAGGAAGTCGACCGTTACTTGTGAAGCGAGCCCCATTCTTACAAAATATTCCTGTTGAAGTAAACTTCTCCGTTAAAATTATGAATGAATAACCGCTTTACGACTTTCTTCTTAAGTCAACAAACTCAGAGTATAAACCGTTTTCTTGTGTGGTAGATGTTTTAAAATATTCCCCTCTTTTGCGTATTTGTCAAGACCCAGTTTATTATTTCCTGCGTTCAGCAACACTCTGCAACTCGAGGAGATATTACTTTGAACAATCTGCTTGTACCACACGGAATAACTTTAGGATACTTGTGTTTTCTCTCTCAGTGCAGCAGAGAGCGGGTTCTATCATTCTCTTTGAAGTGCAACAAGCACCGAAATGCTTCTTGAATGATTGCATATGATGACGCAATGTGGCAGGTTGTACTTGTCACCTTTGTCGTTATTACCTAGATGCGTCATCAAAAAGTAAGATTAGAGCTGCCTAAAGCAGCGGCTATTGATGGTTCGACGGCCGCCGAGCAATCTTTCTGCTCACGCCGCCACCCATTCGCTTTGATATTAGCTAATTAGAATATTATATATTAGAATAATTTAGGCGCAACCCCAGTCTCCTGATTTTCTACCTTCGGCACTCTCACCACCACGTGACAATATAATAAATCATCATTCTAAATTTACTTGTCTATTACTGAAGTAGTGCCTAAGAGTAATATTGTGGAAGTCTCCGAAATACAAATTACGAATCATGAGCTCCGCTATTGTGTTGCAAAAGCCGGGCGCTCGACTACTATGCTGAAGGATGTGGAATCTAAACTCGGCTGTGGCGGGTGCTTTTTGATGTTGGTGAAAAACTAGGCGCCCGTATGCCGTGAGGTTCAGTGCACGTTAAAGAACCCCAGGTGGTCAAAATATCTGGAGTTCTCCACTTGGATGACTCTCATTGTCTGAGTCGCTTTCGGATGATAAGCCACAAAAACTTATCCAAACTACAAATCAATACCAGGGCTTTTTTTATTCAGCATGCGATTCAATGTAACCAATATAGTTTAACTCGGTAGCTTTAAAAACCCGTTCTGTAGAAAATGTCGCCTGGATGTTGAGAGCGAAACATTCTTCATATAAGGTCTACCAGGTGGTAGCTTGCAGCCGACATAGCCTGGGAACTGGTTGTTCACTGTGGTTTATGCCGTAACGTGCCCTGTCCCATGGTTGTGTTGGCTCGAGCAGCCAACTCTCAGTATGTCTTTGAGGTGACAGAAGGACAGGAATTGAACCATCCAGCACCTTTGCATCCGGAATCAGACACTCTACGTCTAGACTCAAAGGACATGGTCAAGGGACGTTTGTAATGTATTTCTGGGGACCTTTCACATACTTATGTAGCTGGATGAAATAGCTTATGTCAGATAATAGGCGGCCAAATCAACAACACAGTAATAATAAATTGTTTACAGTTACCGTGACTCCTGGCCTGCGTATCCTCTGAATGATATTATCTTGAACTCTTTGCGTCTTTTTGTACCTACCTTTACGCCATCGATTACAGAAAATCGATAAATAAGCGCGCACTACTTAGCGCATATTTACTTGAGTTTTAGCACAAAGAAACTGCTAATCTGCTTTTTTGAACTAGAAGTTTCATTATCCCGTAGTTCTCTGTTATTCGTCAGGTGGTGGAGTAGCAGAAATTGTGTGAATTATGAGGGAAAAAAAAAACAATCATCAAGCGGGTCTCCCGAAGAGCTAAGAATTCAGCATCTGGCGCGTAATTCCGTTGTCGCTGTAGCTGCTGCGGTCCTTATTTTTTATTACCGCTCTAGCGAATTATCGGACCTCGACTTGACCTATGATGAGTCAGGAGGCAACAACACTTGAGATTCAGCTAGTGCTCTTAGTTCAAGCGAACTTGTTCCTGGGCGAGTTTGTTACATTGTCCCTTGTTCTTTGTGCCTATAAATATTAAGAATAGTGCTCTTAGGTAAACATACTTTGAATTTAAGCTCGGTCTAGAGTAGTTACTCATGCTTCAGGCCGCTGTACGGTCGCTTTTCGACCGGTTCCGCAAACCTACGGGGAGCACGTTTTCTGTCGGCTTGCAGACGTGGTGCGGAAGGGGTGTTATACGATCGTTTTCCGACTGCCGGTCACCCGGAATGTTCCAGCGTCCCGATTGGCGCGCCCAGGCATCGCCTTCTGTCCAACAGCTTGCTCCCTCAAATGGCATTCAAAGCTGGCGCGGCACCCGTGCTGCGAGGCGCTATCAATTTCGGCACCTCGGCGCAGTTCGCTTGCCTCGGGATCACCAAGGGGGGGATTTTGCTGTGCTCATGGGCTCTCGTCTGCTTCCATATGAGTAGCGCTTCAGTACAGTTCTTGAGTACTCATGTGGCCATCACTGTAAATTTCAATTGGCCTTTGCTCGCTCGGTTCGTAGCTGCCGCCGCAATCGTCTGCCCATTTTTTTTTTACTTTTCCAGTATGCCTTTGCTGATTTATCTTGATGTTTTTAAGCGGAATTTAAATTGAGCACTGTCGAATAAACGTGCATTCATAGTTCGACGACTGATGAGCACGATTGCTGCTTTTGACGATGCCGTTTTGCTTATTGTTTTTGTGGGCCCAAGTCAGCCCAATAAACAGTTAGAGTTGCAAAAGTAGCACGCATCGGTCCCGTTGATAGGATAAAAGACGAGATCTACAATAGGGACATTCACGAGGCGTTAAAATCACGAATGCTGAAATATTAAAAAGGAATGGTATGATGGTTCGGAAATGCATACAGAAAAGGGCTGCAAAAAAAAAATGTGGTGAAGCCTGAACCAGCCCTACTCGAAAAAGATGGGAATTATGGAAGAAGATCTGATATAGAATAGCCTCAAGTTTGAACAAATGCAAGCTCCTTTTTGACTTCCACCTCATCACCCTAAAGGAAAATTAAAATGAAATATGCGATGGAGGTGTAAAAAGGTAATGGAGATTCAACGGCATTGCTATGTAAAAAAAAAGAGCTTACTCACAACTGACTGATTTCTTGTATTCAGTTCAGGGCTGTAGCATGCAAGCTAAAGCATGAGCATTTCGGTATAAAATATGTATAGCTATTACTATTTGGGAACAGAGCCAGAGAATTATTGCCCAGGATGGCAATAATTAGCTGCAGTTTGTCCTGTTGTTACTAAATGTTTGTTTCACAGGGCTCTCTTAGTGCTGCTGTTTTATGAAAGCCTTCATGTAGGGTAAATGCTATTTATTTTCATTTGAGAAATGCTTATGCAATAAAAAAAAAAACATTCTTTTCATCCTAGAGTTCCAGAAATCAAAGCCTAGCATATTGCGCGATGTACTTAAAACAAAAGATTGCTATGACATTAAAAAAAAAACTAAATAAAGAGAGAGAGACCATTGAGTGTGTTATATACCAGATGTTTTAGCTTTCAAAAAGTCTATGTGCCCTAGCCTAGTGAATTATTCCAGCTGCGGGCCGTTCAGAGTTTGTCAGTATTAAACCTTAGATTAGGATTATATAGTGAACAATAAATTATTCGCTTCAAGAACAATTAGTATCAATAAGGAAGTAGTAAACTGTCTTCCAAAATAGCTGACAGAAATGTTTGCACCAAGGTGCCCTCCAGTTTGCATAATTTTTTTCACTACACTAAACGGCATCAAATCCAACAATGCGGCGTGTCTGTATTATTTTAATACATTTTTCCGGATTAACCTTGTGCTTGTTTGTAATCTAATTATTTCTTCATTCGTTATTTATTCATTGTGTAAGCGTGACTTCTCTGCTGTGAAATGCCGTCATATCAAGGGCAGCCGCCCCGTCACGATGCTCTTTGAAGCAGCATTTTAGTAGCTGCTCCTTTCCTTTCCTTGTCTTAAAGGAAAAATAAAGTACTAATATTATTATTATCATTATTATTAGTATTGTTATTATAAAGAAAGCGTCTGCATGACAGCAATACCAATTCGATGTCCAGAAACGTGGCTCAGACAACAAAATCGGCTTTTATCACAAGTGCTCTCTATGGTGTGGCTTTGCGTGACGTGGGTGAGAGATACGTTTAAGCAGCTAGTCATATGGTAGCTCGATTTGAAAGCCAGTGAATAAAGCAATGGAAATTATACCGTGATGCAAACATTGCGGGTAGCTGTTTTTCAAACCTATCTACAACTTTAGAACTGGTGCTTTGCTCCTAGGGCCAATTAATAAAGAAGTCACTAATAATTTTTACTAACTGGAGAAAAACCATGGCAAATGGTTTAGGCACTCTAGATTATGGCAATAAACTCTGAATAGTTCTCGGCTGGTTTAACTAGCCTAGACTACTCTACTTAAGTTTGATTAAATTTAGCCGGCATACTTGACATGCATAGTTTGCTGGCATAAAGACAAGTACGCTTTCCTCTTGTGGTCAGCTGCAAGTGCAACGGTCTTGATGCAGCTGTGGTCTTAACTGATATGGTGGAAGCGAATGAGCTGGCCCCCCCCCCCCCCCCCCCGCATAAGTCTTCTTGCAAGTAAAGTTTTCCTCGGGTCGCTTTTCAAATCAAGATATAAATACCTCAAATAAATCGAAAACGTATATGAATATTGCTCACTGAAAACATTTACTTTGTCATTCATTGTTCAACAATAAAGCGCAAGGTATAGTTTTATAAATAAAAAGTAAACAATGAAATCATTTCAATTCTTTGTTTGGTTAAAAGGAAGCTTTTTTGCTCCCCCAGAACCAAACCTTGGCGCTGCCATCACCGAGATATTGCCGCAAAACCTTCAGAACTGCATTTGTTGTTTTTTGAACAGCTCCCGGCATGCGGCCTTATAACTGTGATTCTGGCACGCTGATTTATTGGGCTGATTTGCACCCGCAAAAGAACTAGCAACTCGGCGGCGGAGATAGCAACAAACGTGCTCGTCGGTCGTCGAACAAAGAGTGCCTGTCGGACATATCAACGCTCCATTTAAAGGCGGCTCAGAACCATCTAGATAACGTCAAAACTGTTACTAGTACAACCTGGAACATTGTAGAAACATACGCGCCTGGTTGGAATCTTCTAGACAACTCTCGGCACATCTTGCACAACAAAGAAACTGATAAAGGTGCGTCTCGTGACATCAAGCATTAACAAGCAAAGAATACAGAATTGGTATGCGTGCCAGAATCACAGTGATAAGGCCGCATGCCCGTCGGCTGTTAAAAAAACAACCAATACAGTTTTGAAGGTTTCGCGGCAATATACAAAGAATTGATTACTCGGCACACATTATATTATTGCATTCTTAAGTTTGCTATGCTTCTTAAGGTTTCTATTTAAGGTGGCTATGCAGGGAAAACAGATGTCCACTTTGGTCACATTACATTATGGAAACACATAAGACAGCATGTAACAATGTTCGCCTGAACAAACTAGCAGAAATTCTTGACACTTTTCAACTACGCCAGAGCCTTTGATTCCGGCATCTGCTTGCACTCTAGAGAGAGGCATGAAAAATTGGCTTCATCAACATTACTATTTAGAATTTTGTTCAGTATGCCTCTTCAGTGACGTGAAGAATGTATGTTGCATTTGTCACTGCTTTTACACAGATTCCACAGATTCAAGATCTATGCCATTTGTAATTTTATCTCTAAAACTCTACTGCACAGCGTACATTGTGCTCAGCTCAAAATGAAATACCGTCCTTGACTGAAAATATAATACATTCTTTATAAAAATTGGTAATGCATTGAGACTAAGTACCATACGTAGAGTCAGCATAAATAACGTGTTTGTCATTGATGCGTCTTGGTTCACGAGGCGGTACTTAATCAGCTTGACTTTGGGAAGGCAGCAGGTCCCGTGGGACCCACTTAATGCGTACTGACTGTGGGATGCGCGCCGCAAGCTGGTGGATGTATTGGCAAATTTTAGGGCAGCGGGTGACACGTCGGAGCAGACGTACTGCTTAAAGTGCGTCACTGCGGATGACAACGTGGGCTGTAGGGAGCATGGTTATGGAAGCCACGGAGCGGAGTGCCTCCTGAATTGCCACGAGCTAAGAGCATGAAGATATAAGTGGTTGCGAAAGCTGAAACGTAGTGGTCTGATTCAGGCTAGGTATCTGTGGACAGTAGATGCTGTTTTGGCTTCACAGCCTTGCAGGCTTCCATCCACGTACACTATTATGGAATCTTGAGGCAGGTGAATATCGTGTTCTTCAAATTTCTGGCGATGCAACGATCCCGAGTTGGAAGACATTAGTCTGCGGATATCAGTTGGCTTGTTGTCTCCTAACTGTACAAATTTCCAGGGAGGGAGAACTGGCGCAGGTGGCTGAAGAATAATATGTGACGTTGCATATGCCCTCAGTGCTTGCGTGGATTGTGACAAAGTGCATGGCCTTGAGACTGCAGGCATCACGGCGCTGCTGCACCAGTTCATCGATGGTGTTGAGCTGCGCATTATCTTGCACACTTTCCAAGGAGAGATGTCCTTCTCGAGTCCCACCTATTAAAAAAACACAGCCTGGCTGTTTGTATCATTACGATAACTAAAAAGAAATAAGTTCACATATACACCCATGCCTCGCTAAAATGGACCCTGTTAATATGGACACGTAAGACTCATATTACGAAAACATTTTCTGCATATGAAACTTGCAATGCCTTTACACTTCATTAACGTGGAAGTTTGCTGTTTGGACGATGCCCAAGGGCCTATTGGGGCCCTGTCACCCATGTGTTTTTTTATCAATAAGCACCAGCAATGTTTTAAAAAAACTGCCATTGTGGTACCGAGGTTTATGTTATAGCGTGTGAGGGTTTTTAAGGTTGTTTGTATTTGCGTAGGAAAGTTAAACAGACTGAGTTACTGAGACTGAGAGCGGTGAAGGTAGTATTTAGTCTACCAGCCCAATGCCTGCGCAGGCATACAGTGGTCCCCGGTAAGGATCAAATTTGTGCTCGTTCATAGAGCGCCCCACCCCCCCCCCCCAGCTTGCATTCGGGCTAAAATAACTCACGAACGGGAGGGCGAGGAGCTAACAGGGCACTCTGGCCTCTCCCGCCGCCGTCTGGGCTTTCTCGGACGGCAGTACGCCTGTTCAGCCCTGGCTGGAGAAGGTGAACGAGCTTTGCCTCCTACCCTGGTTGACAACTCCAGGGCGCCGACGCTGCCTGAAGCGAGCGGCACAGCACGACTCCAGCTTTCGAACTTCGCGCCTTCATCTCGGCAACAACAAACGCGGCCCCAGATGCGGAGCCTGCCTCTCCGGTGCACAACCTAGTGTCCAGCTGCAGGGAACTGCCAATGCGCCAGACCACTGAGCCAGAATAACGGCACCAAATGGTCGATGCGACGCACGCTTGCAGACGCAGGCGAATGCCTCGAATGAGGTAGGAGGGTTGTGGGAAGGCAGACATCACCGGCTCTCTGTGGCACTTTTCTTCCTGGCAGCCTCCTTCTCTCTCTCTTTTTAGTGCTCTGGCGAGGGGGGCGCACTGTGTGTGTTGGCTGCGCGGCGCAACATGTAGGCTCCCTAGTGTTCGATAGTGTGTGTTGAGTGTGGATTTTGCCAGACGCGAGTGAGTTAGTGACTGAGTGAGTGCATGTGTTGTGCACTCACTCAGAGCGGACGCGTCCACGAAGCCAGACGGACTGTTCAGGTGTACCCAGCCTTTGCTTGATCGCGCTCGCGGCCGAGGAAGGCCAATAAACGGTTAGCCCTTTGGTCTTCGGTGTTCATGTTCTTCATTGGGGCCACCAGTGTAGTCTTAGCTAGCGGAGCGGCGTTTTGCTCCGAGAGCAGAGCCGCAGCTTCATAGAGAATCCCACAATTTTTGTTAATGTGGTATGAGACCATGTGCCTTGGCGGCCATAAAACAAATGTGAGCTGATATGTGTACCAGAAAGCCCAGTTGATCACTGTGCAAGGTGCAAATAAATTTAGGCGAGCAGCAAATGCAACAAGGACTAAAGAAATCTGTATTGCCCCCCCGCCATCCTACATTATCTAAAAAACAAGTTTCGCTCATGCCCACCATCGATATCACTCAGCAGGCAAGTAATCATCGGCGTCACAGAAAAGTCTAAGCTGTAAATAGGCACGTACTTGTGCATCGACACCGTCTGATCTTGATGGCATTTGAAATATCTGAATTGGCGCACCTTAGCAAAGAAATGCGGCTGAATAGCTACTCAATACCAATAGAGCTGAGTTGGCATGTTGTCTTGTGAGCGTCGAGCTGTCAAAGCAACAAGTACTCGATGTAACATGTGCAACTCCATAACATCATCATGTCAGTATAATGCCTACAACACATCATTTGTCTAAGCAGTTGTCCAATGAACTTAACTCACCGAAGTTATGTAGGAAGAATGCAGATTGTAATCATAATAAGTTCCTTTGTTTCTTTTTCTTTCTTTTAACCGAATGTTTTTATGCTCAACATGTCTTATGTACACCAAAGTGTCCACACCATGAGATTGACTTGCATATTTTGTGCCTTTTTTCAGAAGCATAACCTCCCACCTACAGTACTTTTTTTGGCATCGCGTCAAATTATTTTTTTAAAGGCACGATGTGGTGATAAAGTGTTTTGCGCATCACATACAGAACTTGTGTTCAGTCGACCAATTCATCGCACAGATACTTAATGCAGACATAGGTGCACATAGATAGCAAGAAATAAAAACCAATAAACAGGAAGGTTCTCTCGAAGTGATAGCTGCCGGGAAAGTCAGATATTTTCACAGTTTACACAGTGCCGTCGAGCACCCATATCAGTAGAAATGCTAACCGCAGAATGGTGAGAAGTAGCCCGAAAGTCATGCAGCTAACGTCGTCGAAGGACTCGGCGCACGCACGGCATTTTTCAAGCACAGCATACACAGGGACCGCGATCAGCACAGGTGATGGACACGTCGGGGAAACAACGTCGTGTTCTCGTTTCTGTTGCGGTCACTGCGACCAGTGAAACGGGTGCCAGACTAGGTGTCACCAAGTTAATTTCAGCATTAGGAAACCGCAGTGTGGGGCGAACTTTGTAAAAATGAACAGTTCTGTTCCTAGCTATGAGGCCGTCACTCAAAACGGAAACACTTTCGCAGCACATGAACGGGCTCTTTTTGATGCGCTGAGAAGCCGATTGGTGCGCATGAGAATCACCGTGAACTACTGCTTCTGGCCGTCGGCTTATTAGAAACACTTCAGATAATCGCAAACACTTCGTGACACCGGTGCCACGTACCCGCAGTCGGTTGGAAGATCGCACTCTTCATCTCAGCGCAGATAACAGTAGTGCAGATAATCCGACTTGAATGGAAATGTTCAGAGTCGATAGGAGCACTAGTATTAACCATGCGCGATATGTATTATTTTTTTTTGCGGCAAGGCAACAACCTCTATCTACACTTCGCTTCATACTGCTGGCGGCCATGTTGCCCTGACGAGGTCGAAGAGGAGCCGGAGATGTCGCCTACAGGGCAAGCGATAGCTACAATCCGGTCGCCTTGCTGATCCGCATGTGTGGGCGAAAAGCTGAGATTAAGTCAACTTTTCTGCGGATGAGGGATGTGAGTGAGCGCTATTTGGCTAAACCGGACCGGTCGTCTCGGTACGGCTGCACACGTGCGGAGCGAATCAAAAAGCAACCGTATAGCGGCCTTCAGTCAGCGCTTTGTTTGCTTTACATCTGTATTATAGTGTTTCAGAAAGAAAAAAATAAATACCCTGTTTTGTGTGATCGCTTAATCAGATTATCAGCCAGATGACGACGTTCCTTCATGCATATCCAGCCAGGTTTAAATACCTCGCATTCAGACGGAAGCTCCTTCAGCTGAGTTTCAACAATTATTGTTAAATCACCTCAGGTCTTGTCAATCTGCAAAACTCGCCGGCACAAAATTGCAGAGGTTTATTAAAACATGCTGTTAGCTCGAGCAATGATCAGAAGTGCAGCAGCCGAAAACGAACCTGTTTCGCAAATTCTGAACGTGTTGAGAATGCCACGCCTAAAACCGAAATTCTCTTTGCAACTTATTAGTTTCGTGTTTTCTTCAGATCATGTTAGGAAACTTATAGTACTGTCGCGATCACACTATTACGGGACGTCGGAGCACGTCGCAAAAATAAGTTATGCTCCATCTAACGGAACTCACCCGGTATACAGCCTAACGCAGGCATCTCTCAATCGTCACTCCTTCTTTAGGCGCGTCGTACTAGATCGGAACCCGCGCCAGCTGCCACTTCGATATCCGCTGCGTCACAGCCTCTGCTATGGGTGAAGCAAATCGCGTGCCGCCGGCGCAGAGACTGAATGAAGAGGAGGGTGCCGGTAATATTGCTTCTTTATTTTACTTCGTTAACAGTACAAGTGACACTTTCCCAAAAAGGTGGCGTTTGTGGCCTCTTCCATTCGGCGTGTGAGTCCCTGCTAATGAAGTGTTCACCTTCCATTTGGGTCAGCTGCCCTCCCAACTTTCGACTAGTTATGGTGCAGTTCCCTTCTACCAACCTGGCCACAGATCGACATCCTACAAAATTGCCACCTCACAACGCCCACGCCCCGCTATATCGGGCCCGCTCCCATACCACCTGCCGCCCCCAAGCCCCCTTGCACGGCCCTTCTCACCTACCATCCAGATCAGGAACGACATCCCAATTCCGTCTCCAGATGCGATGCGGTGCCTTTTTATACACCTCACCACCTACCGCCACCTACTATATGCGCCCCACCCGATCGTCACCCTTTTATTACATAGATATGAATTATATTTTACCAAACCCGCTCTCCCCCATCACTTTCCAAGAGCCACGTACCAACCGTCCGCCCCCGCTATATGGGGTATGCCTCTCTCTGCACACCTCTCCCAAAACCATTAGCCCTCAGGAGCGTGACAAACGCCTCGCTTCTACCCCCAGGAGCACCGCCAGCACAGCACCCAGCACTATAATCCATCGACCTCCCTCTACCTAAGATCTGTACGAAATATATCGACTGCTAATTGAAATTCAAATATATTGCGTGAGCGAGATGAAAGTTAAACATAATGTGCAACTCGAGATTCATAACTCAAACTTCTGGTGTCACAACTTGTGCTCGCTCACCATTTTTTATCGTTGCGCTCTGTGCTAAGGTGGTCCATAGTTTTCCATGGAAGTACGCTAATTGTACTGCAAGCATAGCTCCTAATGGCTGGGATAATTATCTCTTCCTGGTCGCGAAGAACGGTGGAATCGCAAGATTATAACAAAAATACCACTACGCCAATTAAACACTAAAATATGTGCGATTAATATTTAGCTCTAAAGAAGTTAGAATGGATTACCTTGGTTCAGCACTGTTGTCTAACCGTTATTACATATAACGCCTTCTTGTTCTGTCACACAGTGAGGGGTCATTTATGGGGGCCTGCAGCTTCGTCAAGTTGTCTCAAATAAATATTTTTCTGTGTTTCAATAGTACTGTGCTCGTTGCTTTGTGCTAATGAATAAATATTCAAAAACATAATAATGCTTGGCAACAATTCCATCAGATGAGTCCGCGAGTTCAGCATTCAGCAAAGCTTGTACCCGCATGAACTTGGCGTACATCAAAGGTACTCTCTGGTTGCAGTTCCGGCGTCACCCGGAGAGCACTGGAGCCATCGAGACCGAGCTCGTGCGGTAAAGAAGTATGATAGAGATGAACGCACAAAAGTGCTATTGGTGCACGTGAGCAGAGCACGATGTGATATGCGTGCGTCCTTGGCATATTCATGAATCAAACGACCACGGGAACACTTAAGCGTGCGGTAAAGACGTATGCGAGGAATGAACGTAAAAAAGAGGTAATGTTACAGGCTAGCGGAGCACTTTGTGATATGCCTGCTCTTTGGTACGTTCATGAAACATGACTAGGGGAACACTCAAACTTGCAGTAAACACGTATGCTAGCGATGAACCCAATAACGAGTTAATGGTGCACGCGAGCAGAATACGATGTGATGTGCGTGTGTTTTTACCGCACTCATGAAATGAAAGACAAGGGAAACACTTCTGTTTGCAGTTAAGGTTGTGACGCGATAGCGTAGGAGACCACACGACATGTAAAGCCCCGGTTTTACCTAGCCGTATTATTTTGCCTGCGTGGCCTAGGAGTATGTGCCTGATTCGGGATCCAAGGGCACTGCATAGGTTGATTATGTCATCTTTCCACCTCAAATGAGCAACCCGTATTGGTAGCTCCTCCAAACTTAGTATTACCATGCTGTCTCGCTAAGTCACAACAATGAAGAATCAGTGATAGGCTATGTCAGCAGCCAGCAACCAACTGCCAGCGCCATGGTCGTGGGTTTTCTCTCACTACGCCGGCGCCGACAACGCCGACGCCAGGATTTCTCCTAACGAGCATTTTAACGCTATCGCGTTAACGTACAGGCCGACATGCAGGCCCCTAATTCCGGCGAACAAGTTGTGGATGTTTCGCTAATCAAGACCCATGTTGCGAACGCGCATTAAATTGCGACCTGCAGCGATTAAGTTTTTTTCGCGTCCTCATATGGAACGATACACTGCTGTCGCTCAGCAGTTTCCCGCAACTGTTGTGGCGAGAGTTCTTTTCAATTCTCGGCAGCGTGACTGCAGCAGCTGTTAACCAGGGCCTTGGTATTGGCCAACAATGTCTTTTAAGAGGTGTCAATGTTGGTCTCTTTGTCGTATTTCTGTATTTTGGCAAGATGCCACCGAGTGTTCCTGCTGAAGAAAGAAGACATCGCTCGTCTCGTCATCGAAGGGGTGTCTCAGCGTGAGTTATGCCGCCGCACAGGAAGGTCGAAATCTGTGGTAACTTGCGTTATTCGTCCGTTTCGAAATAAGAACGGCAGAGCAGCGGATGTGAGTGGTCCGGTCGTCGAAGAGCCACAACAGAGGAAGAAGACCGGCTGATCGTTGCTACAGTAGTCGCCGACTCCTTCTTAACTGCTTGAGAACTGAAGGACGAGCTGGGAAGTGGGGTGTCTGTGCACCATACGACGAATACTGAGGGAAGCCTGGCTTCAAAACTGCCTGGTGGCTCAGAAGCCCCCTCTGACTGAGAAGCAACGCCGAAAGAGGCTAGAGTTCTCACGAGCCCTGGAGCAGTGAACAGATGAAGACTGGTCTCACGGTGTTTTGACGGATGTGTCCAAATTCAACACCCGGAGGGACGTAGAGCGGCTCGTTTCGCGGCCTGTCAATTTCAGGTGTGCACGATTGGCCAGGAATTCACCGGTATCTGCTATTAAAGTCGCTCGCTGTAACTAGTAAAAAGGCACGCAAGCATGTTATATTTCAACTGTTGCCAACTACTATTTATTAAATGTGCCTCGTTCTTAATCCTTTGAGACGCACATTGCATTACATGTGTAGAGCAGCTGTATTATCACCAAAATAGGGCTATTCTTGCTCGTTTCCGCTCGTAAATCTCTAGCTCTGCGATTGCTCATCCAGTAAATACACAACATATAGAAAAACGAGGAAAAGCGAAGAGGATGCCTTGATTATATTTCAAACATTTTACTGTTCCTTTTCTCCTCTTCTTTTTCAGGTATCTTCTCAGTTACACGTACAGTGTACTTTCAAATTGGCGGTGTTCTGTCGCTGTCTGGGGCATCATCCCAAAGACTTACACCCTTGGTGGGCATTGTTGGTAGCTCTAGCGCGTTGGCGTACACAAACATCCTGAAGTACGCTCTCATGCCCTGTGTTCTGGATGTCCCATTTGCAGACGGGCTGTTCTGTCTCCAGCATGATCGCAGACCTGTACATACCACTCGCTTGGGGGAGCGACTTTTAGATTTCCGCGGCGCGAAGCGAGCTCCTGTGGCCGCCAAACGGTGGAGACCTGAATACAATCGAAAATGTTTAGGGACTAATGGAAAAGCGTCTTGCTTCGGCAAACCTCGGCATCACCAGTGCCTACGAGCTGTGGAGCCGTATCAACGTTGAGAGAGAGTCCATGCGACCTGATACTGAGCTGGCGGCACCATTGTACAATTCAATGCCAGGACGCCTACAAAATATGATCGCTGTGGATATCAACTTTTCCTGGCATTAGTAACGGGCGATTCAACTTGATGAAAATCCTCAACTTGTGCGTCTGATTTTAAAGCCTGTACGTTCCCTATATTTATTTCACTCAAAGGTCTGGTTGCAACGCACACGTCCCACTTGCGAGTAATTGACTGCTCCGATATGTGTAGCGCACCTCGGTTTGTACCAGAACAACTGCCACGAGAGTGCTGGCGACTACAAATGAACTAGGCATTGCTTTATCTGACTGGTGTACTCCCGTATAGGCATCTGATGGCAATGATGCGAATCATTGTGATGTTTTCTGAATATTTTTCCTGCGAACAATAAATAACACATTTCCGCTACAGCTGTGTTCAACGTTGCCGCTTTTTTCAAGAAGGCATTGGTAATGCAAAGTACTTCCTGTCCAGGAACTTTTCGCCGTCCTGTCATTCGGGGTTTTATGTCAGGGTTCCTTCGGCGTGAGCGCTTTAAAAATTCATAAACACACCTGCGAAGCCTACAGGAGTAGCATAAAAAACGAAATTGCAGCGAAAAGCGGCCCACAATTGCCATCGCTTTGCCCGGGGCACATGCTAGCCGGCTATCGAAGCGCAAACTGCCGCCGGTTCCAACGTAGTACGACGCGCACAAAGTAGGAGAGATTATACAAATTTTCGCGATAGGCAATAGTACGCAGGTGCTATTAGGTGGCGCAGAACGCAGTTGTGCCACTTGCTCCGACGTCCTACAATACAGTGATCGCGACAGTACGTGAGACTCGCAACGTCTATCGTTAGAACTTATTTCTCACTGCTTCTTTCCACAGCAGCAAAAGCTGTTGCCATACAGCTAGGTAAACTAGGTTTCTACAAGTAAGAAAAGGTCATATTTTATATTAAGGATGATTTTGTACTGTATTGTTTTATATTTATATCGTTTTTTTTAATTATTTGTGTATTAGTAAGCATGTCTTCAGAAAACAATACTTCTAAGTGTAATGTACACTATCAAAACATAATCATTTATTGCGCTTAAAAGACAGGATCAATAGAAGATAAAATGTATTCTCTAGTAAGGTCATAAGAATCTAACGTAGTAGAAAATATCGGCCCCTCTGAGCCAGCTGTATTTTACCCCGTGCTAGATATGATAATGTGTCGCTGATAGTGAGCTTGGGTGTAAATATGAAACAATATACTGTATACTACACTATAACATAAAAAAGCTGCTAGTTTTATTTCAGTTAAAAAAACATCCGGTGCTCAAGAGGAAAGCCCGGCCGCTTTTATAAAAAGGTTTTAAGGTCTAAAGATAATTTTTTAAAGTGTCACCGGTGCTGGCGGACGTTATAAGGTTACGAACGTCACCCGTCAGCTGGTTAAATAATCTTTCTTAGTGAATTTCAACTGTTCTCTATAGCAGCTAGTTCTAAAATCGGTACAGATCACAAGGGGCGATGCCTTGGCTCTTAGGCGCAAGACTTAATGCAAAGACAAACTGATTTAAAAGGCAAAGACAGCAAAAATGACAAAACATAGCACTCTTCACTGTCTATTCATCTGACTGAATTTTTTTCGCTACGAGTTGTTTTCATTTTGTGTCGCCGGTAAATTTATTTTGTGTCATCGGCCATATCTGCATATATGCTTCCTGAACGCGATTATTGGCGTTGTGGCTTGAGAAATATAATTTCTACATAACGAGTGTGGGGTCCTACTGCCCCCTTTATTGTTTGAAAGCACGTGTGCTTTTCTGTTTGTGTTGCTGCTTGCCAGCGTGTAACAAGCGTGGAATGGCACCTGGAGTGATACCAAATGTGTTCAAATTTTCTGTCCGGCATCAAAAAGTTTGAAAAGACGGACAGTCGCATCCTTTATCGATATCGAGAGCGCCCACAACAACATTACCCATCAGGACATTTTGTACGCCCTGACAGCTGCTGAGATCAGAGGCCGCATGCTCACTTGGTTTGCGCAGCTAGCTGTCAGGAGGAGCCTTTTAGTCCAGACACAATGCGAACGAACATTTTCACACAAAGTTTTGCGGAGTTCTACAGTGTGGAGGGCTCAGCCCATCTCTCATCGCCTTAGCCTCGTCGGCCTTGTGGAATTTCTGCCACAATCTGCTGAAAACTGCATCTATGCCTCAATTGTGACTTGTTTCCAAGTTTGCGGATTCAGAAGGAAGAACCAATACTGGAGTTTTGCCTTCGTTTGCAGGACCCAAATATTTGTATTGACAATTGTTCTCTTGTGGCACTCCCACGAAAAACAGTGTCACGTTACCTCCTATGCAGCAACAGTAATGCTATTCCCTATGATAAACTCCCCCGCTTCTTTGCAGTTGTAATCGATAGGAATCTCTTGTTGAGTCTTCATCTTAGCGACACGAGAAGCAGACTTCCAGTGACTATCCAAGGCCTCTCTTCGGGGGAATTTCCAGGGGAACACCAGTGCAATCGATGCTTCAACTGTACGTGACACTTCCTGGAATACATTTAGCACTGCCGCCAATATTTATTAACATTACATATTGAACATCTAGACTTTTCAAAGTATCCAAGAGCAAACTATTTGTATCGGCCTCAGGCTTGCTATATGGGCTTCAAAAGCAGTGACGGTTCTTTCCCTTGAATATTATGTTGTCGCACTCATTTGTGTTCCCATCACAATGACATATTGGGCACCTAACATGGGTCTCTGGTCATCAACTTGAAATTCGTTCAGTAAATATGCTAATTACTGCATTTACCCAAGTTACAGCAGCTCATCGCACCTATATCCCTACGCCGTTCTCCCGTGCCGCAAGATCACCTTCTCAGATATGCAGTCTACATGAAGCTCGGGTGCAAATTTATATTCCTGGAATTAGAATAATCGGGTATGTCACTGCCTGCTCTTAAACAAATGAAGTTGGATTACCTGCATTTTAAACGTCAGCATCACATAGATGTCTACACATACGGCTCGGGTAATGCAACCAGTTCCACTAGGTTTGTAATAGCACCAGCCCAACACAATATGATAAAGGTTAGTACGTCCTACTTTGTTTTTCAGTAGTGCTGAGCTAGCTACCTTATGTGATCAGCTGAATTCATTAGCCGCGAGCATCCACGCGACCGGCCCGTGTTCACAGATTCCAAGAAGGAGGAGGAATCGCCTCCATTAAAACAATTCATATCCTGGAAAGGCTCCTAAGGGTCCAGCAGCCCTCTTGCTTTCGCCTCATGCCTCGCCCCAGTAATTAGGCTGTGCTGGTTTATAAGTTTGGCGGCAAGTAGAGCGTCCTCCCTGAAAGAGCAAGATGGGTTCTGGATGGGCCCGAAAGACTACAGTTAGGAGCAGGCCCAAAGAAAGTAGCACAGATTGGCGGCTGGGGCCTGACTGGTTGAACAGTGAGCTGAGTATAAAGCCGGCTACATTAGGCTCTTTACCGACAGGATATGCGGGTTTGTTTAGAGCTGTCTCCAGATTGGGCTGTATCGTGTGTCGAGGAAGTGGTGTGGTGGTGGGTAAACACGCCTACTCTCAACACATCACACCACACCTCATGAAAATCTGGTATGCCATCGTCGCGGCTAACACGCGGGTTTGAAGAGGGTTCCATTGACGCTTGGAGAGATATTTCTAGCGTACTCTTGAACGCTCTGATTACCGAGTATACCCTCGTGCACGGGTTCTCATGTGACAGTTAGGAATTGTTATGAGCGTGGGCGTGTTCTAGTACACTTGCGGCCTTGAGTAGAATGACGCCATGGACAAAATGTATGTATGCTGTTTGTGAATCTGTGCAGATTGAGGGCACATCTGTCAAACGAATCTTTCACACTATTCCCCAAAATTACTGTAGTGGGCCCCGGTAAAAAAGCAGCTGGAAATAGAAATATTGGCAGCTTCTCTCATTCCCGGTGGGGAAAAATGCATCAGTAATACATCAGTGATGCTGCTTCAGAAATAGTAGATGTTTATGCAGAAAAAGAGGTGTTTGGCAACGCTCATAAGTCTCTTTTTAGTAATACGTATATATGGCATAAATCTTTTCATTATATCTGCAGATTGTCATAAAGCTATATCTTGGGCGACTACGCTGGGCTAGTTGTTGCTGTAAATTTACGCAGGCAAAGTTGTCACCGCTCAAAGGAGGTTAAGAATAGCAAGTCGCAATTCACCCGTACTCTGTCTTGACCTTCTCTTTCACATGGCTTCCAAATGTTAAGGTGAAGTCTTTAGAATCAGCATTTTCAAAGCTGCTAAAAGCAAACACTCTCATGTACTTTGACATGGGAGCAAAGTGATCAAAGTTCATTTTGCATATATCTCAAGCTCCACAGTGCATTGTCCACAAATGCTAACTGGAACTGCGAGACATCATATCATAGAGATAGGGCTATTATTTGCCAATTTTGAAGATAGAAATTATGGTGTTCTCTAGTTTCGGTTTTAAGAGTGGTGGGTGCGAGCTGCGGTTTCGGGAAGCAAAAAACCCACCACCAAAGCTCTGACAAGCAACGCATGCAAAGAGCCCCAGCCTCCCTTCCTGTGAGCATACTCGTCTATATTTTCAGTTTGTCTTCTATAAACGAGAGTAACAATGGCATATAACACTGGCAATTAGCAAATGGTGAACAGTACACGCCGCTAAAGACGCACTGCTAAACATGTGACGGCTCACACGACACAGGTGAGAGCAGGTTTCGAATGCTGCATGCAAACGTTTGCAACAAAATCGAACCCATCGAAAAGCTTGCACCACAAGAACAAAACAACGCAAAACTCCACAGCATAATGCCGAGATTAAGCCTGCGAGCAAGAATACAAGAAAAGGAAAATTGCCAAAGAGGTCATTCCGGGACCTAAACACAGTTACCAGCCTTCAAGCAGGCGCAAAATACACGCTACCACTATACGTCAATGAAAAGAAGATGGAGATCGGGGTTGACTGTGGCGCAGCATTTTTCGCTTTATGTAAGGAATTCTGCAGGCGGAACAGGCCTACAAAACCTCAACTTCTGGTGTAATCAGACTTGAATTTTCACACGTTATCAGGAGAGCATTTGAGCCTTGCGGGAACTAATGAAGCCAAACTTCGACATAAATCAAAGGATGATGTCCTTCCACTACATGTCAGGGAAGGCAGCAGGTACAAACGTCTGGGCCGTGAATGTTTCAACGGGCTAAAAAACCGAACACATGACGCAAATCGAACGGAATACACTTTGCTGTGTCATATGCTTGTAAAGCACTCAGGACTTATTAATGAAGACATCTTCAGACACGCGGAAGCACAAGTTAACATTGAATTTGACTCAAACATTCCACCACGCTTTTGCAAAGCTGTATCTGTTCCCCTTGCTCTTGACCAGCTGTCAAGAAGGTTTGGGTCATCTAGAGCGACAAGGCATTTTGCAACCAGTTCAACAGTCTATTTGGGCGACAACGTTGGTGCTGGTTTGAAAACGTCTGGATTGTTAATGATCTATAGGGACTACAATGCACTGTTATTGCCGCGTCTGCGAAAGCGGCCGCTCCGCGTGCAACCACTACACATGTACTGGCTACTCTCAAGGGTGGAAAAATATTCACAACGCTTGATCTCTTTCAGGCCTATCAGCAGATCTTAGTCACATAAGACACAGCAAATGTGCTGACCATGAACACTATAAATGAACTGTCATCATCATCACCAGCCTTACTATACCAATTATAAGGCGAATGCGTCTCCCAGATTCTTCCAATTACCCCGGTCCTATGCCAGTCACATCTACTTGACCCCTGCGAACGTTTTATCCTCGTCCGCCCACATACCTTTTTACCACCCTTTGCTATGCTTTGCTTCCAGTGGAATGCAGTTTGTTATCCTTAGCGACCATCGGTTATCCTCTCTTCGCACTACATGTCCTGCCCATGCCCATTTATTCTTATTGATTTCAACTACAATGTCAGTGACATGAGTTATTTCTCTGACCCACTCTTTACGCTTCCTATGTCTTAGCGTTACCCCTACCATTTTTTATTCCATTGCCTTCTACGTTGTCCTCAAATTAAGTAGAAGCCTCTTCATTAGTTCCCACGTTGCAGCCCATAGGTCAGCACATTTAAGATGCAACTGTTGTATACTTTCCTATTGAGTGATACTGGTAAGCTGCTACTCATAATCTGCGACTGCTTATTATTTCCCATTCTGTAAACAGCAAATGAACTTCCATTCGGAATCTCAATAGCATCAGCGATATTCCAGAGAATAATGGAGACAACTCTCTCCGGACATTCGGGCACCAGCGTGAACCTGGACGATATAGTTGTGTCTGGAGAAACACCACAACCAGACAATGAATACTAGACCATGCACTGTCAAGGTTGGACAGCATGGGTCTGCGCAAAAAAAAAGACAAATGTCAGTTTGAGGTGTGCCAGTGTGGATATCCTAGAATATCGCACTGATGAATAAGGTTTGCTCACAACTGGAGCGAAGGTTAAGGCCATCATGAATGCTTCAGCACAGAAAACGAACGATGGGCTTCAAGCGATCTTAGGGCTGCTTGCGTTTACGCAGGAACAGCCCCTTGAGCTTGTTGGTTATTCATCTCCAGGTAACAGCGCAAAAAAACATGGATGAGACAAAAGAGCGAGAACACACAACGAGCGCTGAATTTTAGCAGGTTTATTCCGAGATATACATTCCTTTATACACTGTTGCGCACCGCACGAGACACAGGCACGTGACGTCTGCCACACGTACCATCATTGTACAATATCCAGCAGCTCCAGTTCTTTTTTGTCACAAAGAACTGGAGCTGCTTTATATTTTACAATGATGAGACGCGTGGCAGAAGGCACGTGCCTATGCTGAGAAAAAGAATTACCGACAATGAAGTGTATTTTGCCTCAGCGGAAACACAATTTTTTCAGACGAAACTTGTGAAATATGACACGAGCACTCCATATCATCCTGCCACGACCAGTCAAGTCGAGCGAATGGTATTTGAATTGAAGGAGGCGCTTAAAATTTAGAAACGCAGCCCTGTCTCTTGCCGTCTGTTGCGATTTCTTCTAAAGCAGCACACAACAGAACATGCCGGCATAAAGCAAACACCTGCCATGATGATCTTTGGTCGAAAACGTGCGAGCGCATTAACGCAATTTGCGCCTTATAACTCCCACCTAACGAAAGAGAAAAGGGGTGAAGGTCTACGTGTTTTTAACAAGCTAATCCTTTACGTAAAGATATTCGCAGGAGTATTGAGTGCATGAAATTAACAGTCACGAAGCAGGTCGGTTATCAGTCGTGACCTGTCAGCACGGACAAATACGTCGTGCTAGACATAGAAATAATAAAACATAGATATTACTTTGGTATACAAGGCATCCAGCAACTCCTGACAACGCTTCCACAGCGGAGCCGCCGAGCAATCCTCTCCAAGCTTCGCTCCTCTCATTATTTCTCGAAGACATCAAAACCAGCCATCAGCAACAGGCGCCCGCAACAGGTGCTCCAGGCGACTATGGCGCACCTGAAGAACTCCCGTCTGGTGATGCTCTAAAGCATCACCACGGAGGCCACAGAGACGTCGCCATCGCCCTGAACAGTTAAGAATATCGGTGGGGGCTCACCTTTAGTGGGGATGAATGTGTGGTGTTCTCTAGGTTCGGTTTTAGAGGGAGGTGCGCGAGTTTCTGTTTCGGCAAATTGAGAGCCCACCACGAAAGTTTCGAAGAGCAATGCATGAGCCGAGAGCCCAGCCTCCTGTCCTGTGAGCATTTCCGTGTATCACCTCAGCTTTTTTCCAATAAGCGAGCGTAACAGACTTATGAAACACAAGTACGATGTTGTCCAGAACTGCCTACCTTTGTTTCGTTGAATTTAAAATGAGGTTCTGATTCGAGCAAGCTGTATATGATGGCCTAGAAATGTTAGAGTACACCAGCTGTCCGGGTGGATGAACCACTGTTCAATCGCGCACTGTCACACTGTAAGCGATATTTATTGGTAGGAGTACAGGTTTTCTATTTAGAAAGACTAAATCAAAGAAGAGATGCTTCGGCAGCTGTTTATGTGAATGGAATGCCATGAGTACACGGGATTATGACTGAAAGCAAAGAATGTGCACAATTGCTGATTCTCTTTTGTACAATTCATCATCGAGAGAAGGCAAAATATTGTATGATTGATACACGTAGTTTCCAGATGTAAAGAGCCACAGAGACATTTCAGCAATACTTTTATTGATGTGCGTGCAAACGCCCTATTCTGTTTAGTAAGAAAACTGGCTGTCCACAGACCTACCGGGTAATTTGCATTAAGTAACAAAATTTCAACTCCTCGTTCCAGTTTTGATGTCCGAAAAATTTCGCTAAAATTGTGAGTGATGCCTTGTGCAAGTCACTTCTCTCACACAGATCTGAGACCCGTCCGGTATGGGCTATACTGTCGCCTAATTTTTCTTCAAGCATATCATCCTCAACTTGCTTCAACACCATTCCTAAAAGGTTTCCTTAGAATATTGGAGATTTTCTTACTTAAGCAGCTAAAATATTGAATAAAAAGAGATGTGTTAATTTGGCAGTAACTGTACTTAAAACCAACATTGTTGCTCTTAACAATGCTTCCAAGAACATATCTTTCTTTTGCCATTTTCTTAACGTGCATTTTTTTTTCATGATGTGAGTATAGTAATAATTGCTTTAATTCGTACATTTCATTTTTTTTATTTTGAACATAACTTCTCAGTGTAATATACCTGCACGAGGAAAGGCAAAAGTAGACTATAAGTGTCTCCTGACAATGTCTTCCGCGGAACGTACACTTTGGAGAGCATGCTCAAGACGCTGCCTTGTACAGGTTTTAGAAATTAGAGCGCTGTTACTCATATACGAACGAGACATAAAAATATATGTAGATAAACTGGAGCACAAAAGTTCTAAATAATATTATACAAAACTTCGGTTCTGCACGTACTATATACACTATATTATATATATTATAAACAATTATAAACCGTACGAGAATGTAGGAGTGAATATTCAAATATATAAATTCATCATATTAGATCGTCATTTTTGAATATTTTGTAGTTCAGAAAGCATGTTATTGCGGCTTTGCAGCAGGCCGGAGAAGTAACTTTGTTTGTTTATAAAAGTTCAACTTTCTGTGGCAAGTTGATTAGGGATGGAAATACATTACACAGTGATATTATGTCATTAGCCGGAGTCATTAGCCAGGACAGGCCACGAGAGGATCTTGATCTGGAGATTAGGCTGTAGTACCGGATTGTTGTGCTCCGCAAGTCAGTCAGGTAAGGTTCATCTTTAAGATTATTGCAGTCACATCAGTACTCACATATGGGGCTGAAACGTGGAGGCTAACGATGAAGGTTCTATATAAGTTGAGGACAACTCAGAGGTCTACGGAACGAAAAATGGTACCGTTAACATTAAGAGATAGGAAGCGTGAACAGTGGGTCAGAAAAATAGCTCATGTGGCTAACATTCTAGTAGAAATCAAGAAGAAATGGGGATGGGTTCGACGTGTACGAAGAAAAGACAATGGATGGTCGCTTAGGGTAACTGAATTCCAAGGGAAAGAAAGCGTAGCAGCGAGTGGAAGAATGTTAGGTGGGCGGCATAGGTTAAAATCTTCGTAGGGGTAAAGCGGACGCTGCCGTCCCAGGTAGCGTGGTGGCTCGCGGGATAGCCCGCGCTCTCTACTTCAGGGTAGCCGTTGAGCCCCTCGAACATTGGGAATACTACGAGCACCTGCAAAATTACGAGGAAATCGTCGACCATTAGAAATTGTTAAGTAAACTGGTTGCTTCCCAGATGTCAGCCAAGATAATAGAGAAGCTGTCACGTGGAGGCAACTACAAACTAATACCTTCATGAACTTAATCTGGGCTTTTCACGCGCTACCACATCTTAGGGCAATGATCAGTGCAAACCCTGTGGGTTGAGAGGGACCCCCGACCACATAATTTGGGAGTGCCCACGATCCCAATAGATAGGAGAAAATATACCAAGTAAAAACGCCGCCTAGGATACTACTGCTGCGAAGTGAAGCACCATCTATCTGGCGGAAGATGCGGAAACAATCCAAGGACTACCTGCAAGCCTCTGATTCGCGGGTGCACGACGCTGTCTTCCCCGGCATGCGTGCCGCTGGCGGTGAAGAGGGCGGCCTTTACCGCTGGAAATAAAAGTTGTTCAACCAGCCAACCAGTACTACAGCAACAACCGGATGGACGGAGAAATTTTTGAAGCTTATTGCATAGCTAAGAACAAGGACACGTGTGTGACGAAGCCGTCCATTACGCTACAGGATAATGAGATAGTCTTCATTGATGAGTTCCTTTCATGGCAGCATAATCCTTGATGTTTTGTTTATAGGTTTTGCGCTTTTCCCCTCTATGCAGTTCATATGTGTTAAAATAAATTTTCTGTTGTTAGAAGGCGCCTGTGTCGTCTACTCTTTCTCTTGTCCCTTGTCTCGTTTGCGCTTTTTCACAGAATGAACTACTTCCAACTCGCCCAATCCCTATAAAAGAGGCATCAGTACGGTCTGCGGAGATAGAATACACAGTGGGGTGGGCACTAACGAACGAATTATTAGGCTTGTAATTCAGCGCTAATATACCGTAAAATAAATAATACATAGTATTCTTGATGTTTCGGGCCAACATTATATTACCGCATACCAATCAAATCTGGATTTCTTACAACCTTTAGCATGCAGCCTCATCAGTGTGGCTGTGGCGCACAGATCAATTCTATTTTATTTGTTTTTTCATGCTGGCTATCGCCAGATGCAGCTTTATCAGTTTTGTTTTTCTCGAAAGACACACGAAGATATGTCTTGAAGATTCCGTCCACTCGCGTATGTTTCTGCAAACTGCAAAGTTCTAGGCTACGCTAGCCGGTGTTCCGGCTTTATCTAGACGCTTCCGCGCCGTCTTTAAATTGAGCGTTGTTGGGTGTGACGGGCATACGTAATTGGACGGTAAGCAAGCACATTTGATGCTATAGCCACCGTCGAGTTGTTGAGTTAATCTGGGGCTCTATACAGTCCAATAAAGACTTATTATCAGTACTTATACGCCTCTGTTTTCTTTTGTGATCACGGCATTGCAATAGCCACGTAAATATCTGAAAGAGGTGCGGAATCCCAGAACCGCGACTCAACAACGAAGACAGCACCCGTCGAGCAGAAAGCACCCTTGATTTTCGTCCATTCTAGTGAGCCCCCCTGCTTCCAAGGCCGACCGGATGAGGATGCGGAAGACTGGCTCTACCTGTCAGAAAGCGTGGTCCCGTTCAATGCCTGGAACGACGCAGCGAAGCTAAGGCTACTCCCCTTTCTTCTCGAAGGATCTGCCCGTATATGGCTTGAAATTCTCGAGGCCGCGTTGAAGGATTTGGAGATTTTCAGGAAAGAGTTTTTGACTGCCTTTGCAAGTGTCGCCCGGAAGGAGCCCAGGCCGTTCTTCAATCAACGCTTCTATCCCATATCAGCTTGACTTGGCTTACGCAGATGAGATGAAGCGCCTCTTTCGCCGTGCCGACCCTAACATGACCGCAGTAGAGAGAGTGAAATACTACGAACGACCACTCGAACCGGCCTGCGCAAGTCACTACAGCTACACATCTGCTGGCGAAGACATTCTTCAGAACCTTATCCGAGAGATCGTCGGAGAACTGTGCCGGTTCCTGGCACCATCACAACAACCCCTGGTGGCTACTCTCGCATTCGTCGCCCGTGATGAATCCAGGAGGCACTGGGTGTTCCTCAAGAGACGGCTCCAACAGCTCCAATGCAAGAGGCAGCAGCCATGAACTATGCTGCGGCATTACGTCGTCCTGCACCCCGACGTGACATTAGAGATCCTAGTGGCTACCGTCTGTTCCCGAAAGCTGCCTCTTCTCCCCCCCCCCCCCCCGCCAAGCCTATCAACGCTCTGCAAGCCCCAGAAAATGACGAATGGAGGACGTGTATTTTTGCGACCACTATGCTTCCACTACGGAGAGACGGGCCACATTCTACGCCTCTACCCTTATAGACGCATCGACCAGCGCGGCTTCGCTAACGACGTCCCACCACCCCGTCCTGGTGAACGGCCGGAAGAAATCAAGAACTACTTACGGAGGGCAGATTCACCAAGCCGTTGGTACCGCTCTCCACTGCCGTACAGCGCCCGATTTGCATCGCCAGGCCGCCACGATGATGGCAGTATGCGAGGAAGGTCATTTAGCCCTTGTATATGAAACTATAGGGCTTATTCACATGACATCATTGTGGTAAGCGCCGGTTAGGCTTCGGGCCATAAGGTGTGCACTGTGGGTGTATGCGAAGCGTTAACCACTGTAGTCACATTGCAAGCATCTCGTAATACGTAATTCAAGTGTTAAGCGCCGATAAATGAGCTTTTGTGAGAAGATTTAAGCTTTTGGGCACTTGCACAAGGAATGGATTGATGCCGTGCCGCCTTTATCGGCTGCATTGTTAAGATGGGTGTCGAGATCATTTCGTGTTTGTGGGCATGGCTACGTTGTACCCATCACTCACTGCAGCCACAGAAATTATTTGTGCAATCATTATTCTCATTAATTAGTGAATATTTAGATCTGTCTTTTGAACAGCTGTCATTTTGTCATTGGTTGCACTGCTGTGGACTGAAAGGGAAGCTTTCTAAAGAGCCAGTCGGCGTAAGGTGGATTCACACGGCGGACCAAGTCGCGAAGCCCTCTTGTGATGTGTGACGTGACCCTATCTCAGTGATTTCAGCTGCTCCACTTGAGCCCGCGAGCAACGGCTCATGGCCGCGAGCAAGGCCATGAGCTCTCATTTTACAGTTCGCGTCCTTCACGGACGAGAGGTTTTTTATTTCTCTCGCCGAACGCTTTCCAGCTATACTCCCGATGCCCAAGCATACACAACGTAACAGATACGCACTAAAGCGCTGGAGGAAAGCGAGAAACGGCTTTAAATGACTGACTTGTACGGCCGCGAAGCAAGCATGAATGGTCGTCATCCTGTTCTGTATCCCGATCATCTTAGCCCGATATTTGTATTTGGAGCAGCGATGTATGTTTCCCACAATCATGTAAAGGGATAGCAGACTGCTCATTATTACCGCACAGCAGTCGTTTCTGATTTGGAGTCAAACTAGCTTGTAATTTAAAGCAATGTTTTTGCCTTTGCTCGCCGTACATAGTTTTCAAAAAATGGTAGCTTATTGTAACTGCGTGACACCGAATGCGTGTTTTGTGGCTGCACAGAGCAGTCGCTTTGATGTATTCATCGCTTTCTAGCTGTAGAAGCTTCGACATCTGACTCGTACCGAGAGCATATGAGCAGCAGTTCGAATGTTCATCTTCTAAGGATTGAAAGCAGCACGCTCATGCAGCTTTCTAGAGTAAGCGCGATCGCCTTCACTGCAGAGAACTGCTTGCGCAGTATATCAGGTTGAGTGGTACAGTCACTTCAACAATATTTTGGGAAAGCGGCGCAGCAGCAGTAGTTGCAGGTAACCGCAGCCACGTATTCACCCATCGAGACACCGTTCATAATGTAGACTACCCTCGACAACAGCGCGCCCGCACGAGGTTCTTCGCTCGCGCAGTGCTTTGGGAGCAGGAGTAACTCCGCTATGTCGTCTGCTATTCTCTCCTGCCGTACGACTGCTCGCCGCAGACGGGCGGACCGTGGATCAGGGGTCCCGTTACCGATCGCTTTGCAATTCGTTCCTTTGTGTGAATACACCTTTAGTCGGTCTGTGCAACGATCTACAATCCAGCTGCAATCTACGCAGGGATCAGAATTAGCATAGGCGATCGTAGTAGCAAGTCGTTGCTGACTAAAACGCTAAGATAGGATAGATGAATGACCAGGTCACTTCCCATCGCATTGGTTTCGAAAATAAAGGTGTACACGTTTTTACGCGTACCGAAACATCGCAGTGCCCTCAAAACACGTACATGGATGCATGCAAATCACCATGCATTCCTTTAATATGAAATCTCAGCGTTTAATTTTGCGCAAATGATTGCGGCCACAGCTTATCAGATACGAAGAGGAAGCCTAGTGAAAAAATGATAACGACGAAGAGAAGAGAGGTACACCACGATGACTGTTTCCTTTTAAACCTTGGCTTTCACAGCCGTCGTTTCTCTTGTCCCTATTGCACTGCCATCCGCACTACGCACACTGATGCGTGCGTCGTTTTTATGTACTCTGATGCGCCGGAAACACACTATGACAAAGTAGTGGCCACTCATCCCAGAAGCTAAACAAAGCACAGTCAAATACGCGCTAACTAACTCCCGCGATGGCTCGTAGAAGAATGAGCGTACAAAACATACGCGATGGGCCCTGTCACACAGCTCGAAACACCGTCGCGGCCGATCGTGGCTGATCCAGCCGATCTTGGACGACTTGGTGTTACCTGAACTCTCCTAGCTTGTCCTGAAAGTGGCATAATAATAGAATCTGTTCTTCTGCCTTCCGCGCTCGGTTTTCTGAGATACAGACACAAAAGCGCCCCTTTCTGTAAAATAACTCTCTTAGCGTTCATTTATTACGCCCAGACTAGAATAGTATACATAGCTTAGGACCCACACACTAAGTAAAATATCAACCAGCTTGAAAAAAATACAAAAAATGCTGCTATTTCATACCTAATAAGCTTTCGTGACTTTACTCACTTGCCTAAATAATGATAGAAATTTATATTTGCTGAGACTTGAGTACAACTGAAGCTTGAATTATTTTATCCTCTGATTAATGCCAAACTTGAAATTAGGCAGTTCGCTTATAAATCGCCAGCAGTAACGCACCATTGTAGGCAACATGGTCCTGTCTCATTGAGACTCTATTACGTTCAAACTAAATAGCTTACATTCTTCTTTTTTCATCGGCCATTATAAGGCTTTATCGTTATTTTAAAGATGGCTATGCATTGTGACGAAACATTATTGAAACTAATATAGCTTCTTTATTTGGTTTTTTGTCGTTCGCACGTATTTACGTACAATAATTCCCTTGTTTGTACCAGTGGGTTTGCATTGATAAATAAATATAGGTGCTCTTGAGCAAAAAGAAACATTAGATGTTTCTTAGTGAACAGTGCATTTAAACACGACAGCGTAAAACCTATGTTAACCGGAAAATTCATAATTGACGTCGCCGTCGTTGTCGATGTCGCCGTTGGTTTCGACGTTCTCGTCGTAGGCGTTGTAAGCGAAAATCATGAGCATTTCGCTGGCAGATTGTAGCTGCTAGCTCGCATGAACACGGATTGATTAGACTTAGGGAAACTTGACGTTACGTTTGGCAGAGCTTCAAACTATGGACTCTCCTTTCATATAGGAGGATGATATCAGAGAAAACTTGACAAGGGCCTGGCATTATGAGTGAGAGACGTTATTCCTGGGCCACGCAGGCATGTTCCCACTACTTGGTGAAAGCCAATCTTAAACGTAGATAAAAGTGTTATTTCCTAAGAAACCGCATTCTCCAATTACACTATTATTGTCCCTTCTGGGCACAACATTGTTTTATAGTATGCTGATTTACTAACACAAAGCATGTGTTTATTGAAAGCTATCGTATACAGCTCGTTCTGTTTAAAAGACGTTGTTTTGCACTTGCACCGTTCCAAACTGACGGGTTATCATTACTGAAATGTGTCGGAAAAAGCATTTCAGTTGCATCACGTACCAAAGCTTGCTGACCAACAAAGGATTGCAACCTCTGGAACGTATAATTATTGCGATGTTTAGTCTACCAAATTGTGCCTTTTTTCTTTATTTAACGGCCTTTTTTGACTAAATAAGGCTATCATTGTAAACTTTTTGAGGGATACGTCAATTTACCTATACCCTTAGGTGTAGTTCGCGGTAGGTTGGCGAAGACGCTCGATGCGGACAATCATTATGCTTAAGTCCCAAGCACGTTCCCATATTACAATTGTTCAAATTTCCTCACAAGAAACAGCTTTTAAAATGTTCTAATTAAAGAAGAAAACAGCAACGTGATCAGCATATGCCAGCATACAAAAATTCACTACGTGCTTTTGCAATCCTGCCATTCTTTTTTTAGGATACTTAAGCAGCACAGTACAACATAGACGCCAAACAACCCTGGTGAAGGAGAGCAAAGTTAGAGCAACCACTGTTCAACGAGAATTTTGTTTCCGATCGCTTTTTCTCACAATATTGCGTATCGTACCGCTGGCGGCAGCGTTCTGATGGATGCGAAATGCGGTGGCTTACATGTTCTATGTGACGTGACTTCACGTTAAAGAACTCGAGGTGGTAGAAATTTCACGAGTACTCCACTTTGGCGTCTCTCGTAGCCTAAGTCGCTTAGGGATGTTAAACCCTCCTATCCATACATACTAGTCGTTTAGGTATTAGGTAATGTCGGAGGAATAAAATTAACGTGGAAGAGTTTCATATCAGAATCTTTCAAAAATTATTGCTTTATACGGATTATACATAGCTTTTTTAAGGCGAAAGCCTCTCTAGACGCATGTAACGAAATCCCTGCTTTAGAGTTGTGAGCGAAATGTGCGCGGGATTTTAGTGCTTATATGTCATTTGTCAATCATCCTGATGATGGCATCAGGAACATAAGAACCCTGTCTCCTCGGCGAATTGAACCTCCATCCCTTGGATCTCCAGCCGAGCGCTTTAAACAGCTGCGCCACGCCTGGGATCATGAAACCTACATCACAAATCTCCTTTTCTACCGTTCGCATGATAGTAGCGATGGCAATGACGCTGTAATTAGTGAATATAACAACAAAGTCCAAATAATAATAATGGCAATGCATTTCATTGATAAAGATATTGTGAGCAAACGTGATATATCTCGTGTGCATCAGCATCGTTCAGAATTTACCATTCCAGCAGTGTGAATGCCGCAGTGCTTTAAAGATTTGTTTAGGTGACAGCTTTTTAATGCGCCCGGTTCTTGTGATTTAGAAGGCAAATAATTTGAAGAGTTCCTGCATACAAAAAGGTTGTTTCAAAATTTAGTCATCACAATATTAATTTCGGCGCTATGATTTCTTTAAACAGGCCATTGTTTACAGACTGATGGGAGATTATCCCGCACTAATATTCACAAAATGCACATTACGTATACACATCATCTTATATTATTGGCCCACTATATTAAATTTTACTGCTCGTACTACGTTCCGCATGTATTGTTTCAAGGCTAAGAGCAATATTAGTCGGTGCCTCGCCAGCTGCTATTCTTTCCGCTCAGCCTCTTATCGGTGCACTGAGGTTCCTTCATCTAGCACTTCGACATTTCCTTTTATCCATGTAGACGTCACCTTTACACTTTCCAGGCTCGACAGACTGTGGCTGTATCAGCGCTTTTGGGTTCAATTTTATTCAATTGTATATTGCCATGAACAAATGAAGAGAGTCGAGGGAGACCAATAACGCACCTAGAAATTTCGTATCACCAAGCAAATGCCATCTTCCCATTTTCCAGACTCGAGATCTTCTGTCTGTATTAGGGCCTTCTGAATCAATTCATTTTTTTAGTTCCCAAGCCGCTACCCACTACTTTACATTGCATTAGGCGATATGTGTTGTAACAAATATATGTTGCTAAATAATGGAGGGATGAAAACTCCTAATAAAGCAAGAAAACAGACCACCAAAACAAAGAACAAAAATTAAAAATAGCGGGAAGAACGAACTGCACACAATATACGTTTGATGCATAGAAATATCGAAAATGTAGCACATACAATCAATATTGTCACGTGGTGGTGACAAGGTCGATGACACAAATGAAGAGTCGGTGATTGCACTGAAGAATCTCTTTATTGGGCTGCCTTGCGTCCGCAAAATAACTAAGCAACTCGGCGGCTGCGATAGCAACAAACGTGCTCGCGATCGTCGAACAAACAATGCCCGTCGCACTCGTAAACGCTCAATTTAGAGGCTGCTCAGAACAATCTAGATAACGTCGCAAACTGCTAGTAGCACAACCTGGAACATTGTAGAAACCTACGCGAGTGACCGGAATCTTCGACACAGATCTCGGCGCATCGTTCGCGACAAGGAAAATGATAACGCGTAGTATCGCGACGACGAGCATGAACAAACACGGGATACAGAATTGATAATCGCGGCATCATAACAATGACAAGGCCGCATAGCAGCGGCTGTCGAACAGGAACAAATAAAGTTTTAAACAGTTCGCGGCATTACTGCACCCCCCCCCCCATTAAAAAAACATCCTGTCTGAGGTTTTTAGGCACGACAAGAAGCTGAGCCGTCTTGTTGAGAGCGAAGTTCGTCTTTACGATGACGTCATTGTTTAAGGCGAACGACGATAACTGACGCCTAAAAACAGCAGGAGGAGAAGCGGTCATGCCTTCCAAGTAATCTGCTAGGTCTTTCAGCTGAGGATCTGATCGCCGCTGTTGTGCTAAGCTGCTGACGCTTACTGGTCCCAGAAAAACATCGTCGTCATCCTCCTTCGGAGAAACGTCGACGGGAGCGCGGGATAAGCAGTCTGCGTCTAAATGCTTGCGGCCCAACATATAGACTACTGTAACGTCAAATTCTTGCAGTCTTAGGCTCCATCGGGTAAGGCGGCCGGAGGTGTCTTTCAAATTAGCCAGCCAGCAGAGCGCGTGGTGGTCACTTACAACCTTGAATGGTCGACCATATAGGTATGGACGGAACTTACCAGATGATCGTGAGGCACTCCTCGGTCGTCGAGTAATTGAATCGGCTTTAGTGAGGGACCTGCTAGCGTAGGCAGTTACTTTCTCCAGTCCAGCTCCCTTCTGGACGAGAACGGCTCCTAGGCCCAAACTGCTTTCGTCGGTGTGAATTTCGGTCTCGGTGCTTTCAACAAAGTGGCCGAGGAGAGGAGGGGACTGCAGGCGGCGCTTACGTTCGTCGAAGGCTGCTCCTTGCGGCGCTTCCCATTTAAAAGGTAAGTCAGCCTATGTTTAGCAGCGTCAACGGTTCGACGATGTGCCAAAAATTTCTGACTAATTGTCGATAATAAGCGGACAGCACAAGGAACCTGCGCACGGCTTTCTTATCAGCAGGTGGTGGAAATTGTGCGATTGCAGCTGTTTTCTCCGGGTCTGGCCGAACACCACCCTTGCCAACGATGTGACCTAGGAACCGCAGTTCCTGGTAGGCGAAGTGACACTTCTCTGGTATTAACGTAAATCCCGATGATTTGATGGCTTCCAACACTGTCTGCAGCCGTTTCAGGTGGTCTTCAAAGTTTGACGGGAAGACAACGATATCATCTAAGTATACCAACCAAATCTGCCACTTCAAGCCCGCCAGCACAGCGTCCATTACTCGATGAAACGTCGCTGTTGCGGAGTGGGAGGCTAAACGACATCACCTTGAACTCGAAAAGGCCGTCCGGTGTGATGAATGCTGTCTTCTCGCGATCTCTTTCGTCGACCTTAATTTGCCAATATCCGCTCTTCAAGTCCATCGATGAGAAGTACCATGCATTGCAGAGCCGGTCCACTGTGTCGTCGATGCGGGGAAGTGGGTAGACATCCTTCTTTGTTATGCTATTCAAGAAACGGTAATCGATGCAAAAAGCGAAGTGTGCCATCTTTCTTCTTCACCGAAACTACTGGTGCCGCCCAGGGGCTGTTGGATGGATGGATCACGTCATCACGCAGTATTTCCTCATTGATCGCGTATGGCCTGGCGTTCTCTTTGCGATACACGGTAGGGGCTTTGACGTAGCAGTCGACTGTTTTCGTCCGTGATGATGCGATGCTTTGCCAACGGAGTTTGCCGCACTTTCGACGCTGAAGAAAAGCACTTGCTGTAGTTTTCAAGAAGAGTGCGAATTCGGTCTTTCCTGTCTCGGGGGAGCGCTGGGTTAATGTCGAAATCGGGCTGCTTGACTCGGTTGGGTGCATTGCCTTCAAGTTGGCTGTGGAGGGCGCAGACTTCTCGGGTTTCCGCTAGTTCGTCAAGGAAAGCAATCGCCACGCCCTTGTTCAGGTGCCGGTATTCTTTGGTGAAGTTCGTGACGAGCACATCAGCTTGTCCATGACGGAAACGGACGATACCTCTCGCGATGGCAAGTCCTCTATCCAGTAACGACTGAGTGTTTCCTTCGACAACCCCTTCCGTGATTTAGACTTCTTTTGTAACCACAGGGGCGATGACGCTTGATCGGGGCGGTATGGTCAATTGTCCGTTGAGGGCGTTGAGAGCGACGTGATGCGCCGAAGTTCTCGTAGTAGGTATGGCTTTGTCGGTCGAGAGCTTGATTAGTTGGGATCGGAGGTCAATGATATCCCTATGTTCTTTCAGAAAATCCATGCCCAGAATCACATCGCGGGAACAGTGCTGTAGGACGACGAAGCTGGTAGGGTAGGTACGTCCATTTGCTGTAACCCTTCCGGTGCATCGCTCCAATGGCGTAATAAGGTTACCACTAGCGATGCGCATTAGCGGGCCGTCCCAGTGGTCGTCACCTTTTTGAGCTGGGCGGCGAAAGCTGTACTGATGACACAGTAGTCGGCACCGGTGCTTTCGTCGACAGCAATCTCAAGGTCGCTTGTTCGCGTCCTAGTATTGCACGTTGGCTTCGGTGTTCGATCTCTGCTTCGTCTCGTGCTGAGGTCGCGGACTGGGCACACCGTCGTAATGCCGCTGGGCGGCGATGTCAACTTGATGTCTGGTCTCGTCGATGTTGTCGTCCTGTGGATCAGCGATTTATTGGCGGCGTCGTCGTCACTCATCGTCGGCAATGGAGGATCTTCGTGTTTTCGTCGTGAAGCAACCTCACCTCCAAAGGTTTCTCTATTTAGTTTCCCCTGGGCGGGCTTGGAGACCTTCCCTCTACACAGTCATCGTAAATGCGGCCTGGCGACGAAAAGCGAGCCCATGGGGACCTGAATCGACGGGTTTGTGGCGCACACTCACCGCTACGTATGTAGTTATCAATTTCGTGAAGTCGTTCATCGGGGCGGGGTCATGGGGCGCCGACTGCAAATCCGCGGAGGCCAATTTGTCGGTATGCGCAGTGGCGTAGAATGTGGCCGGCCTCACCATAGCGGAATCATAATGGCCTGTTGTTCGCAGTCCTCCAGGCGTCGCACTTCCTGGAGCTTGGATGTCGTTGGTAGGGGGCCAAGGGGCGGCTTTCAGGAACAGGACGGTAGCGGCGAGGGCTTGGAAAGTCATCACGTCGGGGCGCAGGGCGACGTAATGCAGCAGCGTTGTTCATCGCTGTTGCCTCCTGTGCTGGAACTATCGCAGAACGCCCAGCACCTGCAGGACTTATTCACGGCCGACGTCCGCGAGCGTTGCAGCCTGGTGTAGCTGGAATAATGACAGTAACGACGAAGTTCCTCTCGGACGATCTCACGGAAATGAGATCGCGAAGGCGTTCTCTGCTTGTAGATGCACAATGGTAGTGGCGCATCCGGGTGTCCAGCGTCTTCTCAATGGTCGATGCTTCACTTTCAAATTTGTCCACAGCTTTCGGCGGGTTCTGGGCAAGACCTGAAAAAAGCAAATCTTTAACGCCTCGCATTAAAAATTTCACTTTCTTACCTTCGGTCATGTTCGGGTCGGCGCGGCGAAAGAGGCGCTTCATCCCCTCTATGTAGACCCGGAGGGGCTCGTTTGGGAGTTGAAGTCTTGCTTAAAGGATCACTTTGGCTCTTTCCTTTCGAACTACAATTGCAAAGGCAGTCAAAAACTCTTTCTTGAAGGTCTCCCAATCCTTCAAAGCTGCCTCGTGATTTTCGAACCATATACGGGCAGATCTTTGAAGAGCGAAATAGACTTGCCTTACCTTCGCTTTGTCTTTCCAGCCGTTGAATTCTGAAACACGGTCGAAGAGGTACATCTAGTCCTCTGCATCTTCAGTGGGAAGTCCTTGGAAGATGGGGCTCCCGGGGCTGCACCAAGACAACTGGTGCTGTTGACTGGACCATTTTCAAAGTTGATGCCTCCCGGTGTCGAACGGCGCCAGCACCTCCACCAGATGCCATGTGGTGGGGACAAGGTCGATGACACTAATGAGGAGTCGGTGATTGCACTGAAGAAACTCTTTATTGGGCTGACTTGCGCCCGCAGAAGAACTAAGCAACTCGGCAGGGGCGATAGCAACAAACGGGCTCGCCGATCGTCGAACGAAGAATGCCCGTCGTACTCGTAAACGCTCAATTTAGAGGCTGCTCAGAACAATATCGATAACGTCGCAAACTGCTAGTAGCACAACCTGGAACATTGTAGAAACCTAGGCGAGTGATCGGAATCTTCGAGACAGATCTCGGCACATCGTTCGCGACAAAGAAAATGATAACGCGTAGTATCGCGACAACCAGCATGAACAAACACGGGATACAGAATTGATAAGCGCGCCATAATAACAATGACAAGGCCGCATGCCAGCGGCTGTCGAACAGGAACAAATAAAGACTTAAAGAGTTCGCGGCAATATATCTTCACGGCATTTTCGTGACAGGTCAAGTTTTTTACTTGAAACATTTCAAAGGATAGGCAACGTGTTTGCTCGGCTATGCGTAGCGTACATTGTATGGTATTTTGGAGCGTGTCACAGTTCTCTACGCCTCAAAATCGTAGTCGGCACTGCTGTCCACTAAAGACAAAAATAAGAGGTATCAAAAGAAACATGGTTGCCATCCCTAAGCGATGATATACTGCAGTTCTCAGCCGGCTCGAAACGACGATGGCCGAAGGACTGAAGGACTTCAGTGCAGCCACTACCAGCGGCTTCGCCCTCAAATGGTGCTGTTTTATTTTCCCGGCTATGGCTGCGCGAGTGGCGGCGCTCGCTAGCGAGTATCCGTGGTAAGACGGCGAAGAGCGCCTTGGCTCAGGGAGAGGTAATGATGTTGCGCAGGGAATGTAGGATGCTGCTCCGCGAGATACTTTTCAATAACTGGGGGCGTTGGCCAAAAGGAGGTGGAGGGGCGTCGATACAGAAGCTCCGAAGACCGAGGCACCGATACGAGCGTTCATGGTACAGATGGCTTGTTTCGCCGCAATGAAAACAGAGTGCATGGCAATGAGGCATGCACCACACGTCAGGTTTTTTCGTGGCGCAGTGCCACCCTAATACTGCACGTTTTACGCCGAGAGCGATGAGACTACTGGCAGCGCGACAATAGGTGGCAATGAAAGGGGAGCCAGTCGCTTCAGAAGATGGACATATGGAGACAAATGAGCTTGGGAGGCGGGATGTCTTCTTCGAGTCGATAACAGCGGGAGATGTAATAATGCTTTCACATTAGTAACGTTGGCTGTCCTTTGATAGTTATTTATGAACAGGGCTGAATGAGTTTGTACTGCCTCAATGAAGTGAATGAGGGCTGCTTGACCGGGGTCACAACCAGATAATTGATTGTGGACGTATGTGCGCTGTATACATTATTAATTTTTGTTATGATGATATAAGAGAGAAACTACGACAGTTGTACCCGAGAGCACGATTGGCTTTAGCGATGATGGAGTTGACATGCGTTTCCAGGGTAGATCACTAGTAACAATTACCCAAAGGTAACTGTAAGACTGTACAGATTCTAATGGGACCTTATTAAGCATATACATGAGACATGTTACATTAGTAAAAGATACCCTCATGAATTTGCGTTTGTTAATGTTTTATTGCATGCACCATTTGCTGTCCTATGCACTCATATTATTATGGCCACTCTGAATGAATAGGATCTCGGATTTATCAGCACGTTTACAGTACAAGATACAGTCATCAGCAAATAGACAAATGTTCGAAGAAACACAGGAAGACAAGTCATATATGTAAATCAAAAATAAGAGCTAGCGGTCCCAGAACCGATCCTCGCGGGACGCCGGACCAGACTGGGACCGAAAATGAGTCCATTTCAATAAGGCCTGTTTACACTAGGGCGACGCGACACCGACATCAGTGGTAGACAGGTAGGTCGGCAGATCCTGACGTTGATGTACCGGTCAGTCTCAATAAACCGACAACAAAGCCAGCACGACCACCTACCGCCTGCTTTTGTAGTGTGACAAGCTTCAATACCAGCTACGTCGACAAAACACATCGGTCGATGATCACCCGATCAGTCCTCGGCAGATGATCGAGCAAACGAAAATGAAATGCCAACAAACAAATGCCGAATGTAATGCCGTACAGTGCATAGCTGCGCTTCCCTGTCTCCTATACATGCCAGAATTAAGCAGGGTAGGAAGGCGCTTTATATTTTCACTCCTCGAAACTCACGAGGGGGGGGGGGGGGGATTTCGTTGAATAGGAGTCGACGCCGGCCCCGCCTACAGTGAGTAGGCCTAGCGAGCCCGCAGAATTTATGTGTATGATGCCGACGATCGTGGAGAACAAATTAACATGATTAAGTGCGTGGAAATGGTAATCGGTGGTAGTTTTGGCTTTAGTGACCTGAGAACCACGTTTGCTTCTAGGGTGCCTCGATGTCATCGCCGCCTATTTGTTTTATCACGGGGCGCCTGTAGAGACAGCAGTAAGTGCCGGCGTAACCTGGTCGGCGGAGCAATGTTGAGGGCGGCTGGTAGCAGTCAGCGGCACTCGTGGGAAACAAATAACACTGTTTTAATTCATGCGGCATGTAGCCGATTACACTTCCGGTGAAAGAGAATCAGGATCGAATATTAATTGCATCGAGGAGAGCAAATTCAAGCACTGATCTCTTGCGATGTCAACTACAAAAGCCAAACATTTATCATATGCTATGTCGACGCACCGGCGGTTCTTGCTGAGTTATCGCGTTGCGTAAATGCGTAATTTCGGAGCCGTTGTGGGAGAAGAAAAACACCCGAGTAAAGCAGAGCCCGACAGGTGCTTTTTTGGCCATGAAAATGAGCAGCGTGTGTGTGCACACAGATGCAAACTGCAGCAGCGATGGCATGCACTCGTCGCCATTGACGCATTCCCGATAAAATTTCTCGCTTACACGGGAAATGGCAAACCGTTTACTATTGCCGTGAAGTATTCATTTAGCGAATGCGTGAGCTATTTGGTGAACAAATGGTAAAAATCGAGCACCAAGTATAGAAATCAGTGGCCCCGGGGTGGCGACAGCTATTGGTCGGCTCGGGCAGCGAGGCCTCGCTTCGTCGTTGTGTGACTAGGAAGCTGGCTCATGGCAGCCCGATCTCTTCGCTCCCGTCGTCGGTCGACCGACTTCCCCGTCGGCCGACCATCGTCGCGCTGTCAGTGTCGGCACCGTGTGAAAAACACGATTACCACGGAAAAAACGGGTCTAATGAGGGTCGGACTACCTAGATCGGTCTAGTGCACACAAGCCTCTAGAATTTACAAATTATACGCGGGACGTGAGAAAAGCGCGAATCCAATTAATTACACAAGGGTCCCCTACTGAAAAATCCTGTATTAAATTCGTACAGGAAATCATATACAGGTTTACTGTACAGGATCTGGGATACAGGATTGGGGGCTATTTCAGCAAATTCCTGTACTGCCCTGGAAAGTCCGGAATGAAACCGCGCGGAGCTCTGATACGGGAATGGCCTGTATGGTTTATGGCCCTCGTTTCCGGAAAGAAACGCGTCGCCATGGTGGAAAAAGAATGCAACAATATAAAATAAAATGACTGCATTTAAAATAATATAAAAAATAAAAAAAATAATTAAAAAAAATATTTAGTACCGAATGTGGAATCGAACCTCGGTCCTTATGGTTTTCAGACGGGCACCTTAACCACTACTGTGGTGCTTCCAGAACCCTTGTACAGGGCTGTGTACTCGTCTACCGGGGGCAAAAATGTTCTTAAAAGAGTGAAGAGGATGATGGTGCCGGCAGGGATGAAAACGTTCTTTTTTAAGCTGCACACTGGAACATTGGAGGTAAAGAAATGGAAGGAACAGAAAGGGCTTTTTGTACCCTGGGGTGTCCACTGCATAATATGCAGGAAAGAGGAGACGATTGAACACGTGTTTCTCGAATGCTGGGACGCCGTATTTTTATGGGACGTGCTCCAGAGGACGCTTAAAAAGGAACTACCCATAAGCCCACATGGTATTCGATTCTTGCCAGTAGAAGCGAACAATGATACACCGTTGGATCTTTTGATGCTACTGGCTCTCCACAGCATATGGAAAAGCAGAATGGCTGTAGAGCATGGTGACGTCGATGCACGTTCAGCGAGACAGCTCTTTAGAGAGAGCATACGGGCATATGTGGATGAACAGAAAGCGTTAAAACTAGAGTCAGAATGGTTGGTTAGTTTTGAAGAGTTGTCACATATGAGGGATTTTTAATCCGACAACTTCAGCTAAGGAAGGCCGAAGCTTTAAGTCAATGCTTGATCTTTTATTATGTCATGTTATTGATGTCACATGTGTATTTTTTGTGTACGTCCTCGGTCAGGAAATAAAGAAAAAAAAAACACTACTCTACGACGGCTTGTGGTTACAGTGGTTATTATACAGTATATGTAGCTACTTTTGCTCTTTCGTACTTGTATATTTTTCTTGGCAGTAGAATTTGTGGCCGTAATTCACCGATCGCCCTTTAAACACGCTGAATATCTTTGCAGGCTATCACGAGGGTCCACAAATGTGGCGTATCTTTATAATGCGTCGCTTTATTGAAGGCAAACCTCGAGATATCATAATTTGCTAGTGCTGATGTGTTTTTCATCGTCTACGAACGCTTGTAAGTTTTCCTACATAGAGATATCTGCTGCACTAATACTTGTAATACTGGGCGTTTTAGCTTCACGTGCTACCAGCGGAGCATCGATGCCGATGAATACACTTCCGACTGAGCGGTTTCAATATGTAAACATTCGAGAACGCGTCGCGCGGTGTGCGGCTATCTGCGCATCTTTCGATGGTCAGCGATGTTTGTTTATTTTTTCTCTAACAGTTTTTTGTCATCGCTAGCGAAAGGATACGTTCGTGCTTCTACTTTCGTGTTGTAGGCGGCAGATCTTCAGTCGCAGATATGAAGACGCACCGCAAGATCGTACGAGCTGCAGCGACTGTTGTACGCGCAAAAGCGACGCGATGCGCGTATATGCTTGCTAGCGCACACTTCGACGGCTTCGCATTTTCGAGGTATTTGGGAAACGAAGCGCGCCCTTTATATACAGAACAGTTGTATAACATGTTTGGTATCATGCTTATTTAGTGCGCTGGCGTGTCTGGCATGGTCATTCTGGTTGAGCTTCGTCGATCGGCCCGGCTTCTGTTCAGAAGCGGAATAGTCTGCCCGGTATCAGTTCCAGAAATGACGCGTTCGTCCGGTTTCTGGTTAATTGATACAGGCTGAATAATACATAACACTACTACATTTGAAAAAGAAAAAAAAGAAAAGAAAAAAAGAAAAGAAACAAAAAGAAAATAGAAAAGGAAATTTACATGTGATTCGAACTTCGGTCTTTTAGGCCGGCAAACACGCACTTTAACCACTACAGCACGGCAGGACACGCTGATTGTGGTTATATATCTACTTATGTAGTCGGGATTGCTCTTTTGTAGTTTGTGTATTTTTGTAGGGTGTAGAATTTGTGGTCGTAATTGAACGATCGCCCTTTAAACACACTGCATCTTTTTCCTGGCTATCACGAAGGGTTATCTGTGTCCCGCATCTTTACAATGTATCGCTTTCTTGCAGACAAACCTCCGAATGTCACAATTTACTAGTGCTTATGTGTTTTCTCATCGTCTTCGAACGCATGCAATTTTTGCTACATATAGATATATGCGGTGCACCAACACTTGTAATACTGCTTGTTTTAGCTTCACCTGCTGCCAGCGGAGCCGCGACGTCAATGAATTTACTTCTGACCAAGTGTTTTGCATGCTTAAACACTCGAGGAAGCGACTCCCGATGTCCGGCCGACCTGTGCATATTTCGATGGTCAGCGATGTTTCATTTATTCTCGAGCGTATTTTGTCCGCGCTAACAAAACGCTACGTTCTTGCTTGCACTTTCGCGTTGAAGGTGGCAGATCTTCAGTCGCAGATTATGAAGATGCACCGCAAGATCGTACAAGCTGCAGCGACTGTTGGCCACGCAAAAACAAAACGCGATGCATGTATGTACTTGCTAGCGCACACATCCACGGCTTCATATCTTCTAGGTATGTACGAAACAACGCGTACTGCACATATACAGAAAAGTTTTAACATATATTATATGTAAGGTTTCATGCTTATTTAGCGTGAAGGCATATTCCGACGTTGTCATCCTGGCTGAGCTTCACGATCCGCCCGAGTTGTACTGAGAAGCGGAAATACTCTGTCCCGTATCAGTTTCACTCATATCGGATTTGTCCGGTTTCTGTTGAACCGGACATGACCTGTCCTGTATATGAGCTCAATACAGGACTGGTCCGCCCTGTTTCATATCCATACCGGACTCGGATGTCGTGTATAAGGTGCATACGAGAAATGGTCTGCCCTGTATTAACTCGATACCGGACTGGATCGTCCGGATTAAGATTCATACCGGACATGTCCTGTCCGATATAAACCCGTTTAAGCTTCAAACAGGTCTGGTCCGCCCTGTTTCACATCAATACCGGATTGGGATGTCATGTATAAAATGCATACCGGAAATGGTTTGCCCTGTATTAACTCTATACCGGACTGCACCGCCCGGACTGAGATTCATACCGGACATGACCTGTCCGATATAAACCCGTTTAAGCTTCTTACAGGACTGGTCACACCGGTATCAAATTTATACGGGATAATACAGGACGGGTTCAAACCCGTTTGTCGTGATATGGGATTTTTCACTTGGGTCGATGTTTAGAAAGCTTAGTTTATGAAGAAGTAGTGCTGGAAACTCTGCGCTGGTATTTTTGGCTCCTAAGTCTCGTCGCAGACGGTTCTGGTTTCTCATCATGCGCGGCCAAACCAAGTAAGCACCATGGTCAAACTTACTCCGTAAAGAAGGCTGCAAGAACGCGCAAGCTTTGTGCTCAGTTTCAACGCAAATGAGCCACCAGTCGAGACGGGGAGACTTTTTTAGTATGGGTACGATAAAGCTGCAGGGCACTGTATATGGTAAAATGATCGAGCTAGATTTTGAAGCTCTTTCATTGCTCTTAAGCCATAACGTAACTTGTCATTTATGATGCGTAGGACAGAGTAGGGCCCTGGTGGGTACTGCGAGGACAATGTGGGCCATGGCGATGGACTCGATGCCGTTGCTGTAACGGGTGGCAACGTAGGCCTGAAGGAGGATGCTGACATACACACCGATGGGTATCACTTCAGGCCGATGTGGTCAACACTTATTAGACTGCCGACATTCAACCTGCTATATGAAATGTGCATGTCCCGCCAAATTTCTTTTATGGTCCCACATTGGAGAAATTTGAGCGGCCGCTCAGCATGAAGATTTATTTTAGATTTCAGCCAGCTACTCCTATAATGGCTACAGGAGATACCGATCCAGGTTCTATAGGGGCAGACTTAAATTCGGCTTCCAGCATTATCCCCATAAGTGTCCATCAACGATAATTGATGATCACCCCCAGTCCAAGGAAGTTCTCCCAATGAATACTTAGGGCAATAATTATGCACATACTTTCTATAAGACTGCCACCATTTTTAAGCAACCAGGAAATGGAATTGTACAATATTTTACATATTCAATCTAATTTCAAAGACATAATTTTCTAGCTTGTTCAGGCAGTGAAGTTCTGTGTTCTGAAAGCTATTGATGTACAGAGAGTTGCAGGCTATCAATGACAACCACTTAAGAAGGACCACTTACCCGTACCCGTGTGTATGGTCCAAACATTTAAGCGCAGTCTACATAACCGCGAGAACAAAAGTCAAACTTTTTCCATGGAATTAAAGGTGCTTACACTTGTTGTACAAATAATATATAAGTAATATAGGGCAACCCTATTATCAATTAGGGTTGGAAAGAGCGCGAACATTTGTATGCAGACATTCTGGTGGCCCAAACACCGCTACGGCCAAGGCGGCACCCACAGCGGCAGTAATTCGGCAGGCTTTTTGGGCTAGCGCTATCTCTCGCGAAAAGAACCCCTCTTTATTATTGCGTTAGCCCTCATTGATAAAAAGTCTTAAGAATTCAGTAAACATGCGGACACCCAAGCTTTCATAACCGTCAACGCTGATGAGGAACCTAAATATGTTTAGTTTGACAGCCTCAATAAGGCTACGTCTAGTTTTTGCACCAAAATTACACTTGCCGTTACACGTGCTTACAAATTTCATACAAGGCACCGCTCTGGGCAGCACTCCGGCACGCCGATGTCGAGCATTATTACAGATCACCTCAACCTAAAGCGTTTTAGCTAAGGCGGCACAACTTTACCTTACTTAAATTGTGCTCGCATTCATTATGGACGTGCTCTTATGTAACATACAAAGGACCGAGTGAGGCATCATGCGTGTAATTCCAATATCTGCCCCCCTATGTCCCAATTAGGTTCCACAGTTATTAAACGGGTGGCCCTAAATTGGTCCTTTGTGAGCTTTCCTACATAAAGGCTACATTTAGGTTTGATCTTCCGAAACATATCCGACAACCTATCGTAGTAGTCTGGATGCAGAAATGTGAGCTGCGTTAGCGAGAGCAACGCCGAAATGAGGCCCATGTAGCAGAATCTGGGACAAGCTCAAAAAGGACTCGGCCCCTTTTGCCCCATCGGACACCGATGCCGGTATTATGATGGTTAGTCCAGCCCCACATGCTGTCACGATTCCCCGGCGAACATTCGGGCCGAAAGAATGGACTTGCAACCGGTGTACCCACTCTGACGCATATTTAAAACACCCGACGCGACACAAATCCAGGGGCACAAACCCTACCAGTAAAACAACCACAAAACACAGAGGCTACCAAGACACACGACACGGGAATATACTGTCACGATATTGGCGACTAGGGCTAGGCTATCAGAGCCGGTGCAGGTGGAATTATAAGGTCCAAGCTTTAGGTACGTCCTTCTAGTCCGGAGCCGATTCACTTCGTCCTCTTTCTCCGAGCGCCACTTCAACGTCTTTCGCTGCGAGCGCCCCCTGGCATTCCTCCCTCCTTAAGCGTGACGCACACGGCACACGTGCACACAGGTGGACAAAAGCAAACGAAAAAAAAAAGTTTGCAGATGCCGTCTTTCAGTTACCGCGTAAAATACGGCTTCATGCGTAGGACATGAACTGTCTCTGGACGAGGTAGCCGACGGCCTCTCTGCTCTGGGCCATCTGGGAGGACCTCATAGTTAACGTCGCTGAGGCGCCGCAAGACTTTATATGGTCCGAAGTAACGGCAAATCAGCTTTTCTGATAGGCCACGGCGTCGAACAGGAGTCCACACCCACACCTGGTCCCCGGTGTTGTAGGAAGCTTGTTTGTGGCGGAGGTTGTACCGGCGTGAATCCTTGTCCTGTTGCTGGGCGATGTGGACGCGTGCTAGTTGGCGTGCTTGCTCAGCATGTTGGGCAAAGTGTTCGGCGTCAGTAGAAAGCTCGGTATCTGTTTCGCAAGGGAGCATTGCGTCCAGCATCGTCCGAACCTCTCTGCCGTAAACTAGGCGAAACGGCGTGAAGCGTGTCGTCTCTTGGACTGCCGTATTGTACGCGAATGTCACATATGGTAGGATAGCATCCCAAGTCTTGTGCTGGGCGTCGACATACATCGCCAGCATGTCCGCAATGGTCTTATTAAGCCTTTCAGTCAGCCCATTGGTTTGCGGATGGTAAGCAGTAGCTTTTCGATGCGCCGTACCGCTGAGATGAAAAACTTCGGCCATCATTTGTGAAGTAAAGGCAGTCCCTCTGTCAGTAATAATACAGGTCGGAGCACCGTGCCGCAGCATGATCTGGTGTACGAAGAAATGGGCAACCTCCGATGCTGTACCACTAGGTAACGCTTTGGTCTCGGCATATCGAGTCAGGTAGTCTGTGGCGATGATTATCCAGCGGTTGCCCCCGGAGGATCGAGGGAAAGGGCCGAGAAGGTCCATGCCGACTTGATCAAACGGTGCGCGTGGTGGTGTTATGGGCACGAGAAGGCCTGCAGGCTTTGATTGCGGAACCTTCCGACGCTGACATTGCCGACAGCTCTTAACATAGCGCTTAACGACAGTTGCAAGGTTAGGCCAGTAGAATGTTTTTCGTATTCTAGCAAGTGTGCGAGTATAGCCCAAGTGACCAGAAGTTGGTTCATCATGGCACGCGGAAAGGATTTCCTCTCGCAGTGCTGCGGGTACCACGAGGAGGTAGGTTCTCGAATCGGATCTAGAGCTGTGCTTATAGAGTACACCACTTCTCAGGCAGAAAGTTGAGAGGCTCCGAGAAAAGCACTTAGGTATTGTGGCTGGCTGACCTTCTAAATAATCGATCAGGGCTCGTAACTCTGGATCAGCACGCTGCTGATGAGACATGTCTGAAGCATCAACAGCTCCGAGAAAACTGCCAGAGTCACCCGTATGTGGTGAAGCGAGCTCGACGGGCGCACGAGAGAGCGCGTCAGCATCTTCATGTTTATGTCCGGACTTGTAGACTATAGTAAGGTCAAACTCCTGTAGGCGAAGGCTCCATCGCGCCAGGCGGCCGCATGGGTCACGCAGGTTGGCCAGCCAACACAAGGAATGGTGGTCAGTGACCACTTTAAATGGGCGACCATAGAGGTAGGGGCGAAATTTTGCAGCCGCCCAAATTACGGCGAGGCATTCCTTCTCAGTAGTTGAGTAGTTCATCTCGGCGCGGGATAAAGCACGGCTGGCATAGGCGACGACTCGTTCCACACCCTCTTGACGTTGCACGAGAACCGCCCCAAGGCCAATGTTACTGGCGTCAGTGTGGATTTCTGTTTCACCGTGCTCATCGAAATGGGCTAGAATAGGCGGCGATTGGAGACGGAGACGCAACTCGGTAAAAGCAGCTTCTTGCTCGTGACTCCAAACAAAAGGGGTGTCTCCCCGGGTGAGCCGAGTCAGCGGTTCAGCAAGATCAGCGAAGTTATCGATAAAACGGCGGTAATAACTGCATAAGCCGAGAAATCTACGAACAGCTTTCTTGTCACGTGGAATCGGAAATTTCGCAACAGCAGTAAGCTTGTCAGGGTCGGGCTTCACGCCGGCAGCGCTTACGACATGACCGAGGAATTTAAGCTCTTGGTAGCCAAAGTGACATTTCTGTGGCTTAAGCGTCAATTTAGCGGATCGAAGGGCTTCGAGTACTGACCGCAGGCGTTTAAGATGTTGTGAAAACGATTCTGCGAAGACCACCACGTCATCTAGGTAGACTAGGCAACACTGCCATTTAAGCCCGGCGAGGACAGTGTCCATCATCCGCTGAAATATGGCCGGCGCGGAACAAAGTCCGAAAGGTAGAACTTTAAATTCGTAAAGTCCGTCGGGTGTGACAAAGGCCGTTTTTTCACGATCTCGCTCATCTACCTCAATCTGCCAATAGCCACTTTTTAGATCGATTGACGAAAAGTACTTCGCACGCCGAAGGCGGTCGAGAGAGTCGTCAATCCGCGGCAAGGGGTATACATCCTTCTTGGTTACGGCGTTCAGCTTGCGGTAATCGACGCAAAAACGTAACGTGCCGTCTTTCTTTTTAACTAGAACGACTGGGGAGGACCATGGGCTATTTGAAGGCTGGATAACATCATCTTCGAGCATTTGTTTAACTTGTGACTTAATAACTTCGCGCTCGGTCGAAGAGGCGCGGTAGGGGTGCTGGTGAATTGGGCGGACATCATCGAACGTCACGGTCTGGTGCTTGGCAATGGGAGTCTGATGCACTTTTGACGATGATGCAAAACACTCTGAATTCAAGTAACAATGAAAACAGCTGTTCACGCTGGCTCACCGATAGCTCTGAGCTAATATCGAGGTTGTCGAGGGATGTGGACGGTGGCACGGGTTCTGTGGACAAGCACTCGGAGACTTCAGATATGCGTTCCGCGAAAGCTACGGAAGTATTCCGAAAAAGGTGTCGATACTCGTGCGAAAAATTGGTAACAAGTACCTTGGACTGGCCACAGTTAAAATGGATCAAACTGCGAGCCACGCAGACTCCCTGCGTCAACAGTAACGAGAGGTTAGTTTCGGCTATTGCATCACCATCGTGAAGTGCATTGCATTTGACATTAACGAAGGTGCTGGTTCGGGGTGGCAGCGTGACACTGTCCGCATAAACTCGTAGCACATTGAGTGGTCGCTGTGTACTGCTGAGGGCCACTGCTTTCTCAGTTGAAAACGAGACCTTAAAATCCCGGAGGTCAATAATTGCGCCATATTCACGAAGAAAATCTACGCCCAGAATTAGGTCACGTGAGCAGCTTTTCAGAACGAGGCAGCTTACCACAAATGTCGACTCTTGAATTTGAACCCTGGCCGTGCACATGCCTAGAGGAGTAACCAGATGACCACCCGCAGTGCGAACGTGTGTGCCAGCCCACGGAGTCAAAACCTTCTTGAGAATCGCGGCAAACTGGCTGCTCAAAATAGAATAATCAGCGCCAGTATCCAACAAAGCTCGAACATGGCGACCATCCAGTATTACTGGTATGTCCAACGACAGCTTCTCGCGAATATCAGGCTTCTGAGTGTTTGAGTGCTCTGCGTCGGTGTACGCGCTTTGCTTCACCTGCAATTCGTCGTTGTTGCAGGCGCGTTGCGGTTTCCGTTCCACCGGCAATTCTTCGTCGTTGCGGGTGCGTTGTCGTGTCATCTGTTCCACTGGCAATGCGTCGTTGTTGCGGGTGCGTTGTTGCGTCGTCTGTTTCACCGGCAATTCGTCGTTGTTGCGGGTGCATTGTTGCGTTGTCTGTTTCACCGGCAATTCGTCGTTGTTGCGGGTGCGTTGGTGCGTCGGTTCCACCGGCAATTCGTCGTCGTTGCGGGTGCGTCGTGGTGGCGTCGAGGTAGCGTTATAATTGGCAACCGCGGACTTTTCCAATGTCGATTCGTAGAGTTTCCGTGTCCGCGTCGATGGGGGGTCTCCCGCGCAGCGAAGTCCAGCGAGCCTACCCCCGAAGGTCGCTGGTTTCAGTTTTCCCGCTGGGGGCTGGGCGATCGGCCCTGCGCTGCCCATGAGGACCTCGCAGCAGATGGCGAAGGGCGAGCCCTGGGCGACGGTGATCGAGATTGCCGCAGACGAGACGGAACACCACGGCGCTGGTCATTGAGGAAATCTTCAACGGCTCGGGGCCGTTCGCCGTAGCGAGGCCGCGGAGAATCGGCGGAAAAACCTTCGAGGCCCAGTCGACGGTAGGGACAGCGCCGATAGACATGTCCTGGTTCACCGCAGTGAAAGCATAAAGGCCGTCGGTCGGGGGTACGCCACTCGTCTGCTTTCCGTCTAGACTGTCGGGAATCCGTTACGTACTGGATCACGGGGGCCGGTGTTGTTGGTGCAGCTACGTTAGCAGGAATTAGGGTCGGCGACTGGGGTGGCGAGTATTGTAGCACCTCGGCGTATGTGGGACGCTGGCGCTCAGGTGGCGTAAGGGGAGGAGCAGGGTGAGGTTCACCGCTTGGAAACGGAGGCCGGAGCGCTTGCTGCACTTCGTCGCGGACAACGCTCGCAATGGAGGTAGAAGCTGGTTGATGTGCGCCATACAGCAGTCTGAGTTCGTCGCGCACAATCGAACGTACGAGCTCACGTAGCGCCGATGCGTCCATGCCATGCGATGGTAACTCGGCAGAGACGGAGGTGGCGTGGACGGTACGATTCTGTGCCGAAGCTCGCTGCTGAAGCACTCTTTCTATTGTGGATGTTTCCGCAAGGAATTCTGCGACAGTTTTCGGTGGGCTTCGCACCAGGCCAGCAAAAAGCTGCTCTTTAACGCCAAGCATAAGGTAGCGCAGCTTTTTGTCCTCGGGCATTGCAGGGTCTGCCCGCTTGAAGAGGCGTGTCATGTCTTCGATATATGCCGCGACCGTCTCGTTGGGCATTTGAACCCGAGATTGGAGAGCGCGTTCGGCCCGTTCGCGGCGATCTGAGCTACCGTAAGCAGCCGCAAGATGACGCTTGAACTCACTCCAGGATGACAGCTGGTCTTCATGGTTCTCAAACCATGTCCGAGCGCCATCTTCAAGGCTGAAGTAGACGTTGCGAAGTCGGGCGGCGTCATCCCAGAGGTTGAAGGTAGCTACCCTTTCGTAGTGCTGCAACCAGTCGTCGACGTCTTCATAGGTGTCCCCGTGAAAGGTCTTTGGGACGCGGGGGTTCTGAATCGTCACGTAAGTAGGGGCCGCTCCAGGCATTGCGACGACGTCGTGGCTGTCGGTAGTCATAGCCGATGGGGAAAACTCAGGTGGTAGGCCTCGTTGCCTGCGGCTGGTGCGGTGAACAGGCGTTTCTTCGAATATATGACCAGCACTCCTGCTTAGCGGAGGGGTACGGGACATCAGACCTGACCTCCACCAGATTTGTCACGATATTGGCGACTAGGGCTAGGCTATCAGAGCCGGTGCAGGTGGAATTATAAGGTCCAAGCTTTAGGTACGTCCTTCTAGTCCGGAACCGATTCACTTCGTCCTCTTTCTCCGAGCGCCACTTCAACGTCTTTCGCTGCGAGCGCCCCCTGGCAATACACTCTAGTAGCGCTCGGAATTCGTGCTCATGGTTCGGTGCTGATGAAGCATTGCATGAGGCCAATTAGGGGCATCCAGCTAGCAGGCGTCGAGAGGGTGTTCGTAATGGTCAGGCTGGCGTCGCAAGCGGCGTCGTTAGGGTTTGCCGTTTCAGCTCTGTGCCCTAGTTCCTTGGGAGACAACGCTTTCTATGTTGGCGTTGTTGGCGTTGGCGACCCCACCCGGATGGGCGGCAGCAGCACTGGAGGCACCCCTGGCGTAGCAGGTGGCTGAGTCAGTCGTTGATACCCGGAACGGCAGGAAATAGCCAGCGTTGCTCTGTTCCAGCCGAAGTATCCCTGACCCGCCGGAACCACCACTTTTCTGTTCTATCCTCATGCCACGCTATCTCTCACGCTTTTATAATCTTGGCGTTAAAAGGATGACGGGACACGTCATCCTGGTCGTCTTCGTCACCGTCGTTTCTTTCTCTTACCCTCTCACCGAATCTTCTTTATTCTTGGTTTAGTACATCATCGTGTATTGTCATGATCGCCTTCTCCAAACGTTTTTAGGCCTTCCAGTCCATGTTGCCTATTACATGTGACACTTGCCTACATGGGAGCAACACTTGCCTACCCTAAGAATAGCGGGATTCATTAGTGAGAAATAATGCACATTTAACTTCTTGCAAACGAATTATAGAACGCCGGTGACCTTTGATGCGTTCAATTGAATTCTGGTTGTGGTAGACAAGGAGTGTGCCACGTACCGTCGCGACAGGTCTTGACGCTACAAGCCGGTTCATGCATAGATGATTCTGATCCAGCCAAGTGTCTGATCCAGGCGTCCATGGGGCGCCTTTCATTTCGTGCTTTCTCGAACGCAGCACCACACAGCAAACAGAAGCAGACCCAGATGTCTAGTAGGCGTTAGTACATATATTATGTTGAGGCAGAAAAGGAAAGAAAAATAAAGAGTAGGTGTTAGTACAGCGGGAATCAGCGGCATTTAAAATTGATTTAAAGGATACAAAAATGACAGTATCTGTCACAATTCTCCGCGGTCTCATGTACCACGCCGTAAAAGGAGGTAGGTTGGAGAAAAAGAAGAGATGGAGATGGAGGTGCCTTATCGGAGGGTTACGATCCACCGCCTTATAACGGCTTTCATCTCATCGCACTTAAGTGGTCCAAAGTGCCCTCTAGAATTTTTGATTTCAGCTTGCGGCCAAGCATTTCTGATGTTTCCAGCACAGGAAAAGCAGCTTATTTGTACTTAATTATGGGCTTTATAACTTTCCCAGCATTTTTTACGAAATGAGGAAAACAAAGGCTCAGGTTTAGACATGTTCGAACCTGGCACATCTGGATATTACTTAGAGAGGTATCTAGTTCTTTGACAATGGAATCGGTGAATGAGGCAGGTCATCTAAGGCTGGTGCCCACCATAGTTCGATGCCAGGGAGCTGCAAAAGTTGGATTGTGGGGGCAGCAAAAAATGATGAGCTCCTTGATATCTCAGATATTCTTAAGATGCTGACTTTGGATGCTTTAGTAGCACCCGCTCAATCTAGAATGTTCATTCAGATCAACACATGATCTTGATACCAGCTTGCCGTGTGGTGATCCCTGGAGCTAGCCAGTATCACAACGTAAGAAAGCTGTAATTAAAATTTTTTTGTTTAGCGTTATATCTCTTTTAAAAGCGTTTAGCGATGAGAATGGCCATATGCTATACGAAGAAAAGAGAGCACAGGGAAATTAATACCTGTAAAACACATAAAGAATGACAGGAGGCTCCTAAAAGCGAGATAACCATTTATTCGTGTTAGTTGAGCTTCGAACAGCAACCAGCGAGAAACTGGTATCAAAATCATCTTCTTCAGGGGCACTTGGTGAGTGAAAGGTGGCGCCACTACAAGTTGTCTCAACTTAACCACATTCCCTTTTCAAGCTAACATGACGCATTCTCGGCTTGGTATGTATGCATCTGTGTTACCACTCCCAATCACAGAAATAAATTCGATTTCGCGATACTAACAAGAAATTGCTCACAACAAATAATGAGATTTATTATATAAAGAGTACTGCATAATTAACTGCTGTAGCCGCATGCTAGCGGACAATGTCCGGCGCCGCACATTCTACCTCCGCAGCATTGATCAGAATACACGCAGTTATGAGTCCCTGGCTGCCTCCACTTGTCGCTTGGACACACGCACACTTCGTCCCCCGGCGAACAAGGCCTTCTTTTTTTAATGTCTGGACATATGTTCTCCGGATATTCATTTCCCGTGCATTTGACCTTGACCTCGTTCTTTGAGCAAGCGGACGCCTGCAGAGCCCAAAATACAATCATTACTGCCTTTCAGAACACGTCAGCCGCTATTGGTCAAGCGTGCTCCCATTATTAAAGAACATTTCAGTTGCAGCAAGTTCCTATATTAAAATTTGAAACGAATAACGCTTCACGGCTCTGTTTTACAGTCAACAAACCAAGAGTATAAACCGTTTTCTTAAATCTTTGATTTATAAAATGATTTTTTTTTGCTTACATGCCAGGCACCATTTAATTCTTTGCTGCTTTCAACAACTCTCAGCAAGCATGGGGAGTTATTACTTTATTACCTTCTGTACCTTCCGTGTGGTACAACAAGTTTACATTAATCTCGCCATTTCAGTCGATACAAATCTGCCTCTTTGTAGGGGAGGTAAGGCTTATCAAGCGGCCGTAATGACTGCTTTTTCTTGCAGCCCTGAGTTTCTTTGTAAAGGAGGCTGGAAATAAATCGATTGAATAATTGATTAATTTATTGAATACGTTGCAGTTATCCTATGAAGAAAGCTTAGGATATTTGTTTTTTTTTTCGCTAAGTGTTGCACAGGCGGGATGCATATTTCTCTGTGAAGTGCAGCAAGCGCCCAGATGTTTTTGGAATGATTGCATGTGTTGCCGCGTTGTTCCAGGTTCTACTCGTACCTTTGGCCATTATACCGAGATGTTTCTTCACAGAGTTTAAATTCAAAGCTGCCTAAAGCAGAGGATATACATAGTTCGACGGCCGCCCAGCACGCTTTCTGTTCTCGCCGCCACCCATTCGATTGGTTATTAGCGGGTGCAAGTTAACCATAAAGAGGTCATTTAAGCACAACGGCTGTCTCCTCATTCGCTACCTTTTGTCATTCTACCCACCACTTGGAAATATAATAAAAAATCATTCTAAATTGACCTGCCCAATAACGACGTAATGCCTAAGCATTATATTGCGGTAGTCTCCAAAATACAAACTATAAATCATGAGCCCTGCCGTGGTGGTGCAGTGGTTAGGACTCTCACTGCTGTGTCTAATGATGCGGGATCGAATCCGGCTGTGACGGGTGCTTTTTATAGAAGGCGATGTCCTGTGCGATGTCAGTACACAATAAGTACCGCAGGTGGTCTAAATTGTTGGAGCCCTCCACTACGGCGGCGCTTATAGCCTCAGTCGATTTGAGACGTTAAACCGCAAAAACCGATTCGAGCTGCTAATAATGAGAAGAGTTTTTTTTATATATCACGTAAAGTTTCCTTCAACGCTGCATAAGATCCCTGTTCCGTGGTCACAACAGTCGAATACCTTCAAGGCCTACAAGGCAATCCTCTTTATCGTCCCACTTTAATCCTCTTGTCCTTTTCCCCAGTGCAGGATAGCCAACGGAAAGGCTGTCTGGTTAGCATACCGGTCTTTCTTTCTCCTCTCAATGTATTTGTCTACCTATGTATCTAGCGAAATTTGTACTGAAACTTTTAAATGCAGCTTCGGCACGTTAAAGGAGAACTGCATCGGTGCTGAAGCTATCAAAATAATTTTATATTTGTACTATATAAACATTGTGCTTTATTTGTAACATGTTCATTGGTTTTATAATTGCTAATACCGCTGACCGATTTGCATAAATTTTCAAAAAGCCTGAACCCGGAATATACTGCGTAATTATTGAAGTTTTTAAATAAATGCATATTTCATTGCTACTGGAGCGTACGCTAATAAAAACAAATCGGACCTCAATGTTTTAAAGCGGTAGCCGCAGTACTTTAAATAATGTCATCTTGTAGATAGGAAAATAGAATGACAAGGAATATAAGCATACCTCACACGTATTGATATATCTGCATGCCATAAGAAAAAGGATGAATGCTACCCGATATTGTTTCATCTTGAGGTCTACCAGCCTGGAAATATAGATAGAAAATTTTATGCATTCAAATAGGAGATCTCTGTTCAGTTTTCTTGAATATTTTCAAAGAATGTCAAATGAAAACAAGGACAAAGTTATTTTCGTTCTTTAGACGGCCAAATAGTATGCCCCATTTGACATTTTTCAATTATTTCTCATACTTAAAGATTTATGTAGAGAGTGCAAAGTGAGCAGTCAATAAGAAAAAAAGGCGAGCTTTCTCCGTGATGTGACAAAAATGTGTGTTGGTTAGGGAGTTGGTGTAGCTGGGGCAGCCGGTTACATTTTAGGTTTTGTTCACAATGAGGTAATTACAAGATGCAGTTTTGTTGTGAACATGCTTCTGATTGCCTCTGGTATGACTAGATTTGAATAATGTCTGATTTGCAGCAGCAGACATCATAACTTTTTCAGTTGGTTTAAAAAAAAGGGCAAGCAGTTGCGAAGCGTTGTAGGTTGAATTAATCAGCTGCCCTTACAGCTTCGTAAAAACCAGTTTCTGCGCATTCTTTTGTACCGGGAACACCATATTGCTAATTTGAAACCAAATGGCATTTGCTATCCTTTGTCTAGGCGGTCATTTTAATGTGATATGATTCACATTGTTGCACGTGAATCCAAAAGACCAGATAGAATTCGCAGAGATATCAAAGCTAATCAATAAGCGCAAAGTGGCCGATATAAAGCCGTATACCATGAAGAAAACTTACCATGCTGTAAGGAACAGGGAAGCCGTAAATAATAATAATAATAATAATAATAATAATAATAATAATAATAATAATAATAATAATAATAATAATAATAATAATAATAATAATAATAATAATATTATTATTATTATTATTATTATTATTATTATTATTATTATTATTATTATTATTATTATTATTATTATTATTATTATTATTATTATTATTATTATTATTATTATTATTATTATTATTATTATTATTGGTTCAGAGTAAAGGAAAGACGCTGTATCTGTTACACTTGTCTCTGTGAACAACTGAATCGCGGTGTAAGAGAAGGGAGGAAGGTGGAAGAGAAAGTTTAAAGAGAGAAAGGGGAGCCGGAGTAGAGGGCTACGGAGTAATTTCGACTACCTGGCGGAGGTGGTAAAGGGTTGCAATTCCTAATCCTACAGCGCTGCGACGGCAGGTCAACGCAGTTTGCGGCCGGGGATATCTAGCCACCGAATTTTAAAAGCGCAGCTGTTTGGAGCCCGTTCCTGCGTTTCGCGTCGTCTTCGTCGTCGGCGTCGGCGTCGACCACCTCGGCCTCGTAACCAGCTCCGACCCCTTTTCATCCCTCCAGTTCGAGTCGGCGCCTCGGCAACCGGAACCTCGCAGCAAGTGGGGAGGGAGGTACACTAAGCGGCGAACGATGGGGGCGAGCCCGCGCAGCAACCGGAGAACACGAGGAAAGGAAAGGGGGAGAGGGGGTCGCCAGAGGCAGCGCTAGCAGCGACTGACTGATGCCGCTACCGCCGCTAGCGCGTCAAGACAAGCTGACTGCATCGGACACCCTTGCCACCATGCAGAAAGAGGAGGGGGTCCCCCTCTTCCTATGTGGCAGCGAGGGGGCTCTCCGGTTGCAGAAACGCGGGCTCGCTGTCACCGCATTACGGTGCATGCATCCCGTTCTCACTCGCTTTCCTCGCTAGCGGCGGCAGCGGCATCAATTTGTGGCTGCTGTGTGTTTGTCGCGGAATGTTCCTACGGGCCCACGAGCTGCTTCCCGCAACCTACCGATAAATCAATTGCTCTCTTCTTTTCTCCGACCACAAAGCTTCTTTCATGACAGCCAGGAACTGTTAGTGGAGTGTTTCTGATGAAATACTTGTGAAAAATTAAAATAAAGTGTTCTGTAATTGTACAAACGTGTCTTGCTATAAATCTTCGACTCAATCTATCGAAAACGTGAAGGAGCTGATAAGCTGCGCTCAAATTTTGCATTAGGAAGTATCGTCAGTTAAGTTCAGTCAATCAGTCGTGCCCGACTCTTCGTGAACCTATGGACCATGTCACGCCACGCTTTCCGGTCCCTCACTATCTTCCTAACATCACATAACTTCATCTGCAGTGCCTCGAGGATGCCATCTAACCATCACGTTCGCTGCCTACCCCTTCTCCGGTGACCCCCAACCTTTCCCAACATCAAATCTTTCTCCAGCGACTCCTCTCTTCTCATCAGATGACCAAAGTAGCTGAGTTTTAACTTTAGAATTTGACCCTCCAAAGAGCAGTCAGGGTTTATGGTCGACAATATCGAATGATTTGATCTTCTAGCAGTCCAAGGAACTCTCAATAGTCTTCGCCAGCACCACAATTCAAACGCGTCAATTCTTCGGCGGTCAGCCTTTTTCACAGTCCAACTCTCACATCCATACATCACAACTGGAAAGACCTTAGCACGAGTTATACGGATCTTGGTTGGCAGACTAATGTCTCTGCTCTTTACTAGGTGGTCAAGGCTAACAATTGCTCTCTTTCCTAGACGCAGGCGTTTCCTAATTTCATGGCTGCAGTCTCCTTCCGAGGTAATCTTGGAGCCCAAGAAGAGGAAATCTGTCACAGCTTCCACGCCTTGTCCATTGATGCTCCAGGACTTGATAGGACAAGATGCCATGATCTCTGTCTTTTTAATGTTCAGTTTAAGCCCAAACTTCTCACTCTCTTCGTGTACGCGCATCAGAAGTCTCTTGAGTTCCACTTCACTTTCTGCCATTAAAGTGGTATCATCCGCATATCCAAGGTTTTTGATAAGTTTTCCAGCAATCTTCACTCCATCTGAAGACTCGTCCACACCGGCCTTCCTCATGATGCACTCTGCATATAGGTTAAATAGGCAGGGCGACAGTATACAGCCTTGCCTCCCTCCTTTCTCAATCAGAAACCGATCAGTAAGACCATGCCCAGTTCTGACTGTGGCCTCTTGTCCTTCATACAGGTTCCTGAGGAGACAGATGAGGTGAATTGGAACTCCCATCTCTTGGATAGCTTGGCACAATCTGCTGTGATCTACGCAGTCAAACGCTTTCGCATAATCAATAAAGCAGAAGTAGATGGGTTTCTAGAACTCTCTTGCTTTTTTTCATGATCCAGCGAAGTTTGGCAATTTGGTCTCTAGTTCCTCTGCCCTTGCGAAACCCAGCTTGCACGTCCGGAAGCTCCCGATCCACATACTGCTGCAGCCTACCTTGGAGGATTTTCATCATCACCTTGCTAGAATGCGAAATAAGCGCAATCGTGCGGTAGTTGGAACAATCTTTGGCACTGCCTTTCTTTGGAATGGGGATGTAAACTGACCTCCTCTAATCCTGTGGCCACTGCAGTGTTGTCCAAATTTTTTGACATAATGTAGTCGGAATGTTAACAGCATCATGGTTGAGGTTTTGAAGCAACTCGGCTGGAATGCCATCAATTCCGCTAGCTTTGTTCTTAGCAAGGCTGGCTAAGGCCCATTCAACTTCACTCTTCAGGATGCCCGGCTCGAGATCAGTAATCACAACCGTCTTATGTTGGGTTTGCACATTCGGGTCCTTGTACAGTTCTTCTGTGTATTCCTGCCACCTCTTCTTTATCTCTGAGGCTTCATTGAGGTCCTTGCCTCGTTTGTCCTTTATCACGCCCAGCTTAGCACAGAAGCTTCCTTTGATATCTTTGATTGTCTTATACAGAGGTCTTGTGTTCCTTAAGGGGCTGTTGTCCTCAACTGCTTGGCACTGTATGTTCAGGAAGGCATTCTTATCTCTCCTTGCTATTTTCTGAAAATCCGCATTGAGAACCTTGTATCTTTCTATTTCCCCCATAACTTTTGCCATCCTCCTTTCCTCAGCTATTTGCAAAGCCTCTTCAGATAACCAGTTTTCTTTCTTGCATTTCTTTTGCTTTGGAACTACCTTAGTAGCCACTTCTTGTATTATATCACGAACATCAGTCCACATCTCTTCGGGCTCTCTGTCTTCTAGATCTAATTCTTGAAATCGATTCCTCACTTCCACAGCATATTCTAATGGAATTTGACTCCGATCATACCTGAAAGGCCTTCTAGTTTTCTGCGTTTTTCTCAATCGAAGCTTAATTTTGGCAACAAGAAGCTGATGATCGGTGCTACAATCGGCCCCAGGCCTTGTTTTTACTGCTTGTATAGCGCTTCTCCATCTCTGCCGGCAAAGAATATAATCGATCTGATTCCTGTACAGACCGTCCGGTGGAATCCATGTGTACAGGCACCTCTTGTGCTGTTGAAAATGAGTATTCGCTATGGTAAGGTTGTTTTCTTGACAAAACTCTACTAGCCTCTGCCAGCTTCATTTGGCTCGCCAAGACTTAACTTGCCTGTACTTCCGGATATTTCTTCACTCCCGACCTTTAGCATTCCAGTCTCCTATGAGAAAAAGGACGTCTGATGATGGGGCGCGGTCTAAAAGGCATTGTAGGTCCGCATAAAATCTCTCAACGTCAGCTTCTTCAGCAGTAGTGGTCGGTGCATAGATTTGGATATCTGTTATGTTGAAAGGGTAACCTTGGATCCGAAGTGAAATCATTCGGTCGTTTTTGGGGTTGTATCTTGGCACTGCATTGCCCATTCTTCTGTTTACTGTGAAAGCGACCCCATTCCTTCTCTTAGATTCGTGCTCACAATAAAAGACAAAGTGGTCGCCGGAGTTAAATTCTCCCATTCCGGTCCACTTGATCTCGCTGATACACAAGATATCAATGTCCAATCTGTCCATTTCTCGCTTGACGGCATCCAGTTTACCTTGCGTCAGAGATCTTACAATTTATGTTGCTATGTGATATATCACCTTGCAACATCGGATTTTCCGGTCGCTTCCCGACACATCCACAACTGAACGTCCTTTTGGCTTAGCCCAGCCGCTTCATTCGTCCTGGAGCTACTAGGAATCGCCCTTTGTTCATCCCCAGTCACATGTGGGACGCCTTCCAACCTCGGGGCTCATCTGCCGTGCCCTATCTTTATTGGTATTGTGACTGGCCATAGGGTTTTCTTGGCAGGAAATACTGGAGTGGGTTGCAATTACCTTCTCCAGTGAATCACATTTTGTCAGAACTTTCTGCCGTGACCTGTCTATCTTGGGTGGCCCTACACAGCAGAGCTCACGACTTCATCGAGTTTCGCAAGCCCCTCCGCCACGACAAGGCAGTGATCCATGAAGGGGAGGAAGTAACGTAATCGTGGGCAATTTTTATCTGTTCTAGGCCGTCATTGCATGCGCCACCGCTTATGTGGTGTACGAAGGCTGTTGTAGCGGCGCGCATCTTTCTTTGCTTCTTCTTTTTCTTTCTTCTCTATTTTCTCTTCTGTGCGCACGAAGCAGCGGAGGTGGCTCAGCTACAGAGCCAGTAGCAAGCCCGTGCATTTTCGTTTCCGTCTTCCTACAGCACACGCACGCCTCTTCGTTTCGCCTCCATCAAAACGCAGTCGCCACGGTCTGGATCAAACCCGGGTGCTCTGGCACAATAGTTGGGCGTGTTACCACTGCACCGCCGCGGCGGGAAGCCTTAAATCGGTGAAAGAGAAATTGGGCATCGGCGAAAATTCGATCTGAGTGCTAAGTACGAAACGGGCAATGTCATTAAGAATAGGGACAAGACAGTAAAAGTAGCCAAAAAGTTCTGTAATGATGTCTGCAGTAGCCAAAGTAGTCAAGACAACAATGAATTGGAAGTAGGAAAAGCAGTCAGATGTTCCGCCAGTGACGAAAGACGAGTTTGAGAATGGGTCAGGTAACTGTAAATTTATTGAACGACGGCGGGCATATCGTGCTAGGAAAACTGGCCACCCTGTATACGCATGCGTGGTGTCATCGACGGATCGACGGTACCGGCAACTACAGAAGAATGCAAACATTATCTTAATTCATAAAAAAGTGGAACCTGTGGACATGATAATTTACAGAGCAATCAGCCTACGCTCTGTTAGGTATAAAATATTTACTGAAGTAATAGCTGACAGAACCAAGACACCCTTACACTTCAATCAAGCAAACGCTCAAGCAGGTTTTTGCAAAGGTATTTTAAGCTACTCTACCATCGATCATATCCGTACCATCAACCAGGTGATAAAAAATACTCGGAATATAACCAGCACTTATCACAGCATTCCCTGATAACGAAAAAGCATGCACTCAGTTGAGGCCACGGCGCTCATGCAGCCATTGCGAAATCAGTGTGTTTTGAAGCCGCAAATGAAAGTACTGGAAGATAGATACATACATTGGCCGCAGAGCAAACATAGTTCTCCATTATTAAGGTAACAAAATGCCAAAAAATAAAGGTGTTAGTCAAGGAGACACGATCTCCCTAGTACTATTTACAGCTTGCTTAGGTGATGTATTCAGAGACTTAGAATGGGAGAAATTAGGGAGAAGGGTAGATGGAGAATACCTCAGTAATATGTGATTTTATGATGACATGGCCTTCCTAAGTAACTGGGAGTGAATTGCAATGAATTATTGATGACCCAGACAGGACAAGTAGAAAGGTAGGCTTGAAAATCAATATGCAGAAGACTATGATAGTGTTCAAGAGCTTCGGGAAGGAACAGCCGTTTACATTAGGTAGCGAAGCCCTGGAAGTAGTAGGCGAATATGTCTTCTTAGGACAAGTAGTAACCGCAGATCCGGACCATGAGAGGGAAAAACATGGAGAATAAGCTTGGGATGAAGCACATTTGGCAAGCATTTGAAGAATATGACTAGCAGCTTACCATATCGCTCAAGAGGGAAGTATACAACAGCTGCCTCTTACCTGTACTTACCTATTGGGCAGAAATGTGGAGGCTAACGAAAGGAGTTCTATTTAAGTTGTGGGCAACGCAGAGGATTATGAACGAAAAAATGATAGGCGTAACGTTAAAAGATAGGAAGCGTGCAGAGTGGGTCAGAGAAATATTTCAAGTTACTGACATTGTAGTGGAAATAAGGAAGAAATGGGCATGGCCAGGACATGTAGTGCGAAGAGAGGATAACCGATGGTCGTTTAGGGTAACAAACTAAATTCCAAGGGAAGAAAAGAGTAGCAGGGGGCGGCAGAAAGTTAGGTCGGCGGAGGAGGTTAAGAAGTTAAAGGGTCAAGTGGACGCAGCTAGCACAGGACAGAGTTAATTGGAGGAATATGGGAGGGGACTTCGCCCTGCAGTGGGTATAGTAATGCTGATGATCACTATTAACACTCAAGCTGCATCGAACGGAGTATCCAAAAGGGTATCTAAAATAAAAAGAGTTCTACACCAGAATATGAACGCTAAATTGTGTGTCCATACGCGCAAGTGTAACATTCTTTAGATTCATAGACAAAAATTCCGCGCTAAAGCACAGACGGACAGAGAAAAGGCTAAAAATGCAGCTGTCTTGTTCTAACTAGAGAAGTTATACTTTCTAAAAATACATATTCATGAATTTCTAAAACCTAGTGTGATGAGGTAGTAGCGGCCGAGCTGCGCGGAACACCTATATGTTCTCAACATTAACGTCACCGGTCATGTGTCATGCAGCTGCTCACACGTTAGGCAACTTGCCACCTTTGACCTTTACTTTTGATTTTTGGATGGTACACAGCTGTCATAAGTAATTTTGGCATGAGTTCCAACTTGACCTCGAAGCTGTTTGAACATCATCGAAAGCACGCGGTGATCTTGGCTTTATCTCGGCAGCTAAGCGACGCTTCAAAACTACCAATGTCCCCACGTGTAACGGCCATACCAGTGAACTGGCGTGGTGGTAGATGCGACAAGCATCAGACGGAAGCAGACAACAGCAGCACCCTGCCATTCATTCAGTGTGTGTTTTGGACTTCGCCCTCTTCTTCCCCTCAGATAGATACTAAGAAAGTACCGACTATAAGCTATCACTTAGTGTGGTCTGGTGCATTTCGTATCTTGCCTTGAGCCGGAGCATGCAGAGGATTACGATGTTTTCTCCCGTGCATTCTTTTTTTTAGAAAGCACGATGATATAAATTTATTTTACCTACACTAAACCCTGACCAAACCCCAGTGTGGGTATATCTCATATGTAGAGAGGCAAGAAGATTAAGAACGCCCAAGTTGTCTGACCTTTGGTAAATGTTTTGCATAAACGTTTCTGCAATAGCTTTTTTTTCCATGCCCCTGCAGTGTGTAAAACCTGGTTTTTGGTGGATTGAAGAAGCCCATAAGGGCTAACAATGGCTCGTATCACGTCTATTACAAGAAGCATCGCCATGCTAAACGAGCAGAAATGCAGTGTGCAAGTGTACCATAAAACATGAGATAATGGATAGAAAAGCAGTAGCTGAGCAAAGTAAATCCGGAGCTAGTTACGAAGCCGTTTTAGTTAAAGATATTCCGCACTTCTCAAACGTACCGTTCACTGTCTCACCTTCAGAATGCAAATCTATATGAGATGAAAGAGGCGACGCATATAGAGCGTTGATGCAATAAAACAACCTCATCAGAAACAACAAAGCTAAAGCCTCCCAGCAGTTACCGAATGCCACGTCTTATACCACTTAGAATATAATTATTAACAGTTCAGGTGCTTCATATATCAGCTAGCAGATACCGGGACTGTCAAACACATTTTCCTTCTATTTGGATATAATAAAATAACCACATACTACTGCTACTACTACTCAAGGTGAATCCGAAATGACTGCGCTGAGGACATATCTTTTTCTTTGAAGGAGCGCACGACGCAGGCGGAAATCATCTAGGGAAAGGAATTAGATCGCGAAAAATACTTATCCTCCTAAGGAAGGTAAAGTTATAAAATTGAGTGGACGCTTGGACACCTTGGGCAGATGGGACCAATCTGGTTCACGTTTAAGTTAATTCGCATACAGATGTTGGAAATGGCGGCTACTTCAATTGTCTACATCTTGCACGCAGCTCAGTGTATACATATGTGCTTCCGTTCTCTTTTGGAGAAAGAAGAAAGTTTCGGCTCTCGGCAATCCTGTGTTTTTCATTCAGAACCTATCTTGAGCCAGACATTTTGAATGTGCTTAATATCCGCCTTAAGTGAGCGCATTGTATTCCGCATCCTAGCAATTATGAAAACATAAGGCGAATACAAGCAGAAATTTAGGCAATCTGAAAATTTCGCGACAAGGACATACTTTAAAGACTTGTTAAGAAATGCATTTTTTATAGGAGGGTGAATACAGACGCCCTCTTGTACTTCTGCACGTAGATATAAAGCGGTCCCTCTTGTACTTCTGCACGTAGATATATAGCGGCCAAAAGTTTTCGCCTTGAATTATCGCCAGCCCTATATTCAGTTGTGCCCCAAACCTGCCAGCATCATGGACACACCAACAAGAGACAGAGCCCCGAAAAACGTGAAGTTTCAAAATAGGTAAATGTAGACATCAAAAGATGTTACCTGCTTTTCTGCGGCGTTGATTTCAGATTGAATTTCATATTTTTGCAAGCGGCATATGAAGGGCAACCAGAATCCCTTGGCTGCACCTGTTTAGTATTTAGACATTCCTTTCTATCCTTCCATACGGTCGCAGTGACGTAAAAGTAGCAGTCATATATATTCGTTAGTTCGCATCACGGTACCAAGAAAAAAATTGTTAAGCACCTAATTTGACAAACGGTATGTGCCGAGAACCCCTGGCTGCTTAATGCAAAAGACCGACACAATGGATTTTTCTTTTGTACAATCAACCTCGAGACAATAAAATGCAGTTTATCTTTTCAACATGTTGCCCTAATGTCTCAAAATTCTTCAGACATTTTACAGCACTAGTTTCACATTTTTCAGGCGGTAATTTTTAATGGCTCATGCTCGCGGATTCTTTCAGTATGTCCGTCTGTCTATCCATAATGCTTTCGTTACTTGCCATTACGTTTGGCAGCAGCTGCCGATTCGCGCCTCACCTCTCATATGGGAGGGTAACACTAGAAGCAGCGTTCCAAGTCCCTTGCATTGACGTTGTCCCTAGGTCACGCAGGCACGTACACACGGCTCGGTTAAGGCAGGGCTTTATACGTTGGCTGGCAGCTTACGCTATCGCGTCGTCGCAAAGGTGTGAGTGAAAACAAAGAGGAAGAAGTGCCGTGGGTATTACCTTCCGGCCGATTTCTGCAACTCACTTCGAGGATGAACGCATTTCAAGAAACGAGCGTCTAGACTCTTTTCTCGATGTCACAAGTACTACATACTTAAAGCGGATATCGAGAACAGCATAAGAATCTCGGCAAGAAGAAAGGAGCATGGAGGCCGGTGAAGGTGGGAACCTTTCTGAACCCAGCCGCACTGAGTATGTTACCTGGCTTAAACGGCGACAAAAGTAGGAGCTGTGGAAAATTACCTGCCCTGGGCTTGCCCCTGTTCCTTCTGCATGGGTCCAATAGCGGCTTGCTCGGGCAAATGCGAAGCACATTCCTGCAGCCAGTCCGCAAGGGTCCTTTGTCAGATACTTAAGGACAATCCAACCTAAACGTGGGCTCTTTATGGGAAAGCCCTCATAGATCCGAAATGAGACCACCCTCATAAAATCTTTGTGGGACCAACATCGGCCGTAGTGGGGCGAAAAAAATGGACTTGCCCACATGCTGCCCCAATCGGCCCTTGTAGGTTACTGAGGCAGATATAGCTAAACCGCTGTAGATCCCCCTAGGATGTAATGGGGCTGGAAGGCGGGCGTGCCCACAAGGTACCGAAATTGGTCTCTTGTGGGAAATTTGAAGGCACGTGCTACTGCAGGTGGGCTCCAGGTTCAAAAGCCACACCCACCTGAATATTGAGGCTTTCCACAACAAAATTGCTTTATATCCCACATGGGTCGTAATGGGGCTGGAAGGCGGGCTCGCCCGCATGATATCAAAATCGGTCCCTTGTGGAGAATTTGAAGGCACGTGCAGCAGCAAGTGGGCTTTAGGTTCAAAAACAACATCCAGCCCAATTGGGGCTGCCCACACAAAACCGCTGTAGGTCCCACATCGGCCGCAATGGGGCTAGAAGGCGTGTGTACAATTGTGTAATGATTCTTTCCAACCTTTATTTGTATTAGACGTTGCCCTATATTACTATTATAGATGATTTCTATAACAGTTGTTCCATGTTTAGTTGGCAAGAAATATTACGTGGCTTTAGTTCTCGCGCTCATGCAAATTGCGCTGAGACTAAAACATACCAATTGATAACTATTGCTCCTAATGTGGCTGCTGTGGATAGCCTGCAACACTCAGCACAATATTACTGTTCAGAACACACTTCTCCATAGCCTGAACAAGATGCACATGAAGTCATTTAGGCTAGATTAATGGTATGAAATATTGTAAAATTTAATACTGTGGCTGCTTAGAAGGGGCAGACATGCATAAAATAATTAATTATGTGCATAAATCATGATTGCGAAAACATGAACAGGGGCTTTCCATCAATTTCCTGCGTCGGACCCTGTGAGAATAACGTGAACAAGCCCAAGTGCGGCTTGCGCTATAGAATCCGCATCGGTCCTATGCCATTATCTGAGGGGCTAACCGAAATAAAAAAAAATAAATGTTCATCCAGAGCGGCTGCCCGAATCTGTCCAAAGTAGGACCATCGTGGGGAGTTGGCGGGATGTGCCCTTTGGCGATGCTGGAAAAATGTGGGCAGCCCCGCAAGGGCTGCCTGCATCGGTCCCTAGTGGGGCCCATCAGGACTCTGTCGACAGCCCCCTTCAGGCCTATGTCGGCCCCTCTTGCAGCACTCACATTGAGCCTACCAGGGCTGTCCTGTACTGCCTACGTCGGATCAACCAGGGCCCCCCCTAAATAGCCAAATTCGTGCTACCTGGGTCCTGCTCGCTAATGGTGCATTTGTTTTCACCTGGAGTCATGGTCAGGCTGGCGAAGGCTATCACTTTCTCCTCTCACGCGAAGTTGCATTGCGCTGCACAAGTAAAGCGCCAAGACCGTAACCACTGGCATCAGTGTGCAGGCTGGTTGTAGTGCTGTAGCTGAAGTAACCCACAGCAGCATCTGATGTGAGGCCGTGCTTTAGGCCGTTAAAATCACTGTCTGACTGTTCAGTTCATAGGAAAGCGCTTCGCGCTTTAAGTAGTTCATGAAGTGGAGCAGCCGTTGTGGCAAGATGCCTTATAAAATGCCGGAAGTAGGACGCCAAGCCGAGGGAACTGCGTAAATCTGCAGTTCGCTGTGGACAAGCAAAGTTGAAGACAGCAATGATTTTTTCAGGGTCTGAAAAAATGTCGTGGCTAACCAGATGTCCCAATATTTTAATTTCTTTGTGTAAAGGTGGCACTTATTGGTGTTGATCCGCAGGCCCGCTGAAGCAAGATACGTGAGGACCTCATTCAGGTGCATGATATAGTCGTTAAAAGTTGACGAAAACATAACATAGTTGCCCTAGTAACTTAAACAGGTTCTCCATTTTAGGCAACAATGTAGGGTATCATTCTTTCAAATGTCGCTGGTGCGTTATCAAGGCCGAAGGGCATAACATTAAAATCGTAAAGTCCACCAAAGTTCCGAGAGGTTTTTCTTTGTCGTCCTCGTGCATAGGTAATTGCCAGTAACCTGAGCGGGGGTCCAGGTCGAGAAATATTTGAATCCTTGGGGAGAGTCAAGGGCATCATCAGTTCTCGGCCTTGGGTAGACATCTTTGTGGTTTTGTTAAGTGCGCATAGTCAACACAAAATCATACCGATGCGTCCTTTTTTTTTAGCTAATCCTGCTGGAGAGGACCACGGCCTTGTTGAAGCATGAATATTATCACGACGGAGCATGTCATTGACATTTTCTTCAATTACGTTTCGCTCCGGTACAGCATCGAGATAATGCCATCGGCGTACGATCTAGTTACCTTCAGTGGAGGTGCAGTTGTGTGCAACTTTAGTCCGTTCTAGTGGTTGGGACGTGGCATCAAAAATAGCTTGGTGGGTTTGAAGCAATTCCAGCAATTCTTGGCGTTGGTGCGGTATGAGATTCGGGTTTATTATCTTTGACAGAACGGGAAAAGAGACATGCGATGAATCACGTTAGTGAGGCAGCGGGGCGGTGAACACTGTCATGATATAGGCGGAGCATTCACTATGCATGTCAGGGAAGTTTCTTTAGTCAGCACGAATGATTCATGGGTAGTGTTCGTGGTTACCATTACGATGATCCGCTGCGGAACCATGCAATACTTAATGGGAAGGCGATTCCACGTGCAAGATGACTACGAGATGGTGCGATGAGTACATCCCCGTCAGTGATGTGTTCAGAAACAACTGTAAGAAGTTTTTCGGTCTGTGGAGGCAATACAGTATCAGCTGCGGCTTAGAGAAAGATGTTCAGAAACGTTAGATGAAAAATCACTGTCTGTCATTTGATGACATGGTCGCCACAAGAAATAACGCTGAAGCGGTTGACCAAATATCCCATCCAATAATCATTAGATGCGCACAAGGTGAAAGCACAGCAAACTGCACATGGTGGCAGAAGCCGTCTATAACAACTCTAACTGTACACTTTGCTGAAGTACGCAGAGGGACGTCACTTGCTCCACAAAGTTCTGGCCCATCATATGGTGTTCTCAATTTCCGCAAACGGTGACACAAATCAACGTGAATAAGAAAAATGATAGCCAGTGTCAATCAAAGATTCGACCTCTAATCCTTCAGCTAAAACAGAAATCATATTGTACGAGCGATGAGGAGGACTCTTGGTAAGTTCGCAAAGTGCAGTTTCACCTCTGAAAGCGGCATCGCTTAGCTTTTCGCATGAAGGAAAGGGAGAGTCGTTGGTGGTAGAAGTGTAAATACAAAGCGGCGATATGGGGAATGGGAAGGGGACTGGCATCGGGATACATGGGCTCCTCTTTGTTGAGACGAGGATAACGGTGGTGGAGAGGATCAGCGAGGTGGGCCGGGTATAGGTCGGCGCTGATAATATAAATGTATGTCACTTTTGAAGACGTCGTAACCACGGCACTTGTTCTGAAGCGTCGACGACAAAAGCGGGATATATGTCTTCGAATCCCACAATAGTAGCAACTTGACGGGAGAGGTGTCAAGGTGCGTAATAAGGAGGCGTAGGTTGAGTCGTTGCCATGGCATTAATGAGGTTGTATGGCGGTGCTTGTCAGGTTGGGGGGACAAAAGAGGTGGGGCTGTAGCGACGTGAGTGTAAATCGGCGCTGGGTGAGGTGCAGGAGGGTCAGGTGCGACAGGTTGGGTGATAGCTACCAACTCTTTTCTAACGATGTTGCGAAGGCCGGCGTCATTAGAAAGCGAGCTAGGATAATCGCATCCGTGCCGACAGAAAGGGCTTAGGGCTCGGAGTTCCTCGTGGCTGGTTGCTGGAATCAGGGCTCGTAGATTGAGCTCAGCAGAAGATGGGCCAGTAGCGAAGACGGGCTGCAATCGGGAGGATTGTAGCTGGTCGATGCGTTGGCAGGTTGTAATAATCGAATAGATGCTTCAAAGATTCCGGGAAACAAGGATGTTAAAAGCCACTTAATTGATTCCTTTCAAGACTTGGTGTACGAGTTCTGGTTCGGGCATGGTGAGACTAATACGCCGGCTAAGAGAAAGTACGACCTCTATGTAAGACGCATATGAATCATCGGAACCTTGAAGGCGGGAAGCGAGAATGTTCTTGGCGATCTCAGTCTGGACATCCGGGTCAGCGAAGTGCTGTGGGAACTGCTGTTTGAAGGTGGGCTAGTTAGTGGTGTGGGGCTCGCAGTTAACGAATCAGTTCCTGGCGACCTCAATAAGGTATCAAGAAACGTTGAGAAATTTTAAAGCATTGTCCTACCGGTTGTAGGGACTGCAGCGTTCATAGGTGTCGATCCAGTCATTCAAGTTTTCGTCGCGACAACCAGCGGACAGGAGCGTGTCGCGTTGTATAATGGGCACAGTCAAAGGCGGCGGTGCAGTAGATGCAGTGGAGGTAGGGGGTCCAGCCGGGTCGGGACTGCTGTCGGTTGACATGACGATGGTGGCAGTTGCCAAACGGCGACTGGAACGCAGCTCCAGCGAGAGGCAGGACACAAGGTAGCAAGGGGATCGAGTTTCACCTTCACCAGTTGTGAAAAAGACCAGTTAAAGATGGGAAGTTTGTGATGACGAGCAAGGTATCCGGTGGCTAGCGTTTAACCTGATGGCGAACTCACGCGAGTGCGGGAGCCAGCACGGCGGGACGATGATGATGGTATGTACAATTGAAAAAAGATCATGGTATGTACTAATAAATCATACATGGAAGGCTAAAAGTTTCCAGGTAATTAAGCTTAGCCTTAATTAAACGAAATATCATGTTTTGCATCTTTCCCTCATTATCTGTTTTATTATAAGATATAGTGCAGTATTCATGAACATGCTGCTGTGTTGTACTAAACAATAAGCCTTTGTAGAATGTGCAGAGTTCTAATTAGCCCTGCAGTAGGCCTGGGCTCAATCTCTGAAACCGGTAACTGCACCAAGTTACATTACAGAATTATGTAGGGTCATTTCGGAAATATTATCTCCTAATCGTACTCTCTGTAATTTAGCTGCTTTGTTTTAATGACCTGAAATTTGTGTTTCTAATGGATGCCGAACCAGTCATTTTCTTTGCCACCAGCTCTTAAACGCTTAGGCATCCATAAATAATACAGTTTGAGGCAGATAATTTAAACAGAATGCGCCTATAATATAACACATATATGGTTTGTTCTTAATATTTCTTCATCGCCCACGTTACACGGGTTTTTCTGAGCCCAACAGACACTCTGGCATATGTTTCGTATATATGTTTTATTATATATCTTTTTTTATATGTGTTGTCCCTAGTGAAAAAATCCCGTATCGCGACAAACGGGATTGAACCGGACCTGTATTATCCCGTATAAATTGATACCGGTGTGACCACACATGTATGAAGCTTAAACGGGTTTATATCGGAAAGGTCATGTCCGATATGAATTTCAATCCGGACAATACAATCTGGTATCGAGTTAATACAGGGCAGACCACTTCCAGTATGGATCTTATACATGACATCCCAGTCCGGTATGGATATGAAACAGGGCGGACCAGTCCTGTATGAAGCTTAAACGGGTTTAAATCAGACAGGTCATGTCCGGTATGAATCTCAATCCGGACGATCCAGACTGGTATCGAGTTAACACAGGGCAGACCATTTCCAGTTTGCATCTTATACATGACATGCCAGTCCGGTATGGATATGAAACATGGCGCACCAGTCCTGTATTATGCTCATATACAGGACAGGTCATGTCCGGTTTAACATAAACCGGACAAATCCTATATGAATGAAACTGATACGGGGCAGAGTATTTCCGCTTCTCAGTACAATTCGGGCTGATCGTGAAGCTCAGCCAGGATGACCACGTCGGAACATGCCTTCACGCTAAATGAGCAAGAAACCATACATAATATACGTTAAAACTTTTCTGTATATGTGGAGTACGCGTTGTTTCGTACATACCTAGAAGATATGAAGCCGTGGATGTGTGCGCTAGCAAGTACATACATGCATCGCGTTTTGTTTTTGCGTGGCCAACAGTCGCTGCAGCTTGTACGATCTTGCGGTGCATCTTCATAATCTGCGACTGAAGATCTGCCACCTTCAACGCGAAAGTGGAAGCAAGAACGTAGCGTTTCATTAGCGCGGATAAAATACGCTCGAGAATAAATGAAACATCGCTGACTATCGAAATATGCACAGGTCAGCCGGACATCAGGAGTCGCTCCCTCGGGTGTTTACGCAAGCAAAACACTTGGTCAGAAGTAAATTCATTGACGTCGCGGCTCCGCTGGCAGCAGGTGAAGCTAAAACAAGCAGTATTTCAAGTGTTGGTGCACAGCATATATCTATATGTAGCAAAAATTGCATGTGTTCGGATGAGATGACAAAACACATCAGCACTGGTAAATTGTGACATTCGGAGGTTCGTCAGCAAGAAAGCGATACAGTGTAAAAATTCGGGACACGGATAACCCTTCGTGATAGCCAGGAAAAAGATGCAGCGTGTTTAAAGGGCCATCGTTCAATTACCACCACAAATTCTACACCCCACAGAAATACACAAACTACAAAAGAGCAATCTCGACTACATAAGCAGATATATAACCACCGTCACTGTCTCCTGCCGTGGTGTAGTGGCTAAAGTGCGTGCTTGCTGTCTGAAAACACCGAAGCTCGAATCACGTGTAAATTATTTTTCTATTTTCTTTTTGTTTCTTTTTCTTTTCTTCTTTTCTTTTTTTTCAAATGTAGCGGTGTTATGTAGTGTTCAGCCTGTATCAAATAAGCAGAAACCGGACGAACGCGTCATTTCTCGAACTGATACCGGGCAGAGTATTCCGCTTCTGAACAGAAGCCGGGCCGATCGACGGAGCTCAACCAGAATGACCATGCCGGACACGCCAGCGCACTAAATAAGCATGATACCAAACATATTATACAACCGTTCTCTATATAAAGGGCACGCTTCGTTTCCCAAATACCTCGAAAATGCGAAGCCGTCGAAGTGTGCGCTAGCAAGCATATACGCGCGTCGCGTCGCTTTTGCGCGTACAACAGTCGCTGCAGCTCGTACGATCTTGCGGTGCGTCTTCATATCTGCGACTGAAGATCTGCCGCCTACAACACGAAAGTAGAAGCACGAATGTATCGTTTCTCTAGCGATGACAAAAAACTGTTCGAGAAAAAATAAACAAACGTCGCTGACCATCGAAAGATGCGCAGATAGCCGCACACCGGGCGATGCGTTCTCGAATGTTTACATATTGAAACCGCTCATTCGGAAGTGTATTCATTGACATCGATGTTCCGCTGGTAGCACGTGAAGCTAAAACGCCCAGTATTACAAGTATTAGTGCACCGGATATCTCTGTATGTAAGAAAACTTACAAGCGTTCGTAGACGATGAAAAACACATCAGCACTAGTAATTTATGATATCTTGAGGTTTGCCTTCCATAAAGCGACGCATTTTAAAGATACGGCACATTTGTGAACCCTCGTGATAGCCTGCAAAGATATTCAGCGTGTTTAAAGGGCGATCGGTGAATTACGGCCACAAATTCTACCGCCAAGGAAAATATAAAATTACAAAAGAGCAAAAGTAGCTACGTATACTGAATAATACCCGCTATAACCATAACCCGCCGTAGAGTAGTGTTAAGGTGCCTGTCTGAATGCCTTAAGGACCGAGGTTCGATTCCAAATTCGGTAGTAAAATTCTTTTCTTTTTTTCATTTTATTTATTTATTTTTTTTAATGTAGTCATTTTGTTTTATATTGTTGCATGCTTTTTCCACCCTAGCGAGGCGTTTCTTTCCGGAAACGAGGCCCATCAACCATACAGGCCATTCCGGTATCAGAGCTCCGCGCGGTTTCATTCCGGACTTTCCAGGACAGTACAGGAATTTGCTGAAATAGCCTCCAAACCTGTAGCCCAGATCCTGCACAGTAAACCTGTATACGATTTCCTGTACGAATTTTATACAGGATTTTTCAGTAGGGGTGGTGAGGATATTCAGTGGTCCGAAAAAGGTCAGGCGAAATTAATACTGCGGCGAGGCCAAACGGCAGGCGAAAAAGTGAGAGGACAAGCACCGGGGCATTTCCGGGGTTGACGGCGTGAAAGCGTGAGGAAGCATAGGTCTGCGGGCTTTGCTTGAGCGGAGAACACGCGATGTAGGATAGCGCGGTGCGGCGTGTTGTAATAAAATCACACGCGAAAAGGAGTGAGAGAAGGCTAGGCGTGCGAGTGTTTGAACGGATCGTATAACCTCGAGCGGTAGCGCCGACCCGTTCCTGCGCATTTTACTATCGCAACCCTAGCAAGAAAACCGTATGAGTCACAATAACCTCATACAAATTTCTCATACAAATCTCAACAATATGACATGTTTCTCATACTTGGAATGATATTTCTATGACATATGAGATTTGTACGAGTTTAGTATGAGAAATCTGCATGATGTTGTGACACATAGGGTTTTTTACTAGGCAAGGCTGCTAGTGCAAGCCATGGAGGTAAAAAAACACTAAGGGGGGGCGCATGATGTCGCGTGGCCAACCTTCCCAAGCCGAGTGCCGAGAACGCCGCTCCCTACCACGTTTTTTCGCACTCCGAGTCGCTCCCTAATGTGTTGTTGTCGGTATGTTCTAGTGCACGCACCTGCCCTGGCGTAGGTGCGCGCGGCTACCTCCTGTGGCGAGCATGGGACCTGACCCATGCGCGCGCGCCTAGCGGTAGTAGATATTACCGCACCCTATCTCGTGGTCAAGCACGTAAGTCTCACTCGCTCCCTTTTGTTTTTTATGACTAGACTTCTAGGGTACTGCCGCGTGCTCCCTCCTTAGTTTTTTTCCTTCATAGTACAAGTCATCTTTGAGTAACATTGCCACCGCCGAGCAACTCCAAATACACTTTGTTTCTATGTTCATCGTCTAGCTTTGACCGCTCTGGTTTAGGTCAATATCTAACTCATCGTTGTTCCGTGTGCCGGGCCCTTCCCAAGAAACTTTCTCTGAGTGGCGACAACCGCCATCGTTGGCTCCAGTGATGATGAAATGGCCGGCCCGGCTTTCTCGTTTACCTGAGAACCACATTGTTCCTATGCGCTTTTCTTCAACGAACTTGTATTCGCGCTGCCGCTAACTCGACGGATCACCCAAGCGAACTTTATATTTTACACAGTAATATCTCGCACCGTACCGTTCTGTGTCTCTTGTCGTTGTACTACAATGAACTCTGCACGCACATGAACTGCTTTCCTTCGCCGTCCTGTGCAGCAGCCTGGAGGAAGAATTCAGTGTGACGATGTGCTGGTCAATTGTGCGCACGTGTGGAGCGTCAGTCACGAAGTGGTCTGCTCTTGTGGTTTACTCCCTAAAATAATATTGCTACAACCTTGAGCTTGCTGTCATGCCTTTCTCTGCGCCGCACACGGCGTTCAATGCACTTCGCTTTTTTAAATACTAGAGAATATTATTCTGCCATAAATTATGCTTACCTTCTTGATAGCAGAAGGTCGAGAATTGTTTTTTTTTCTTTATTTTCTTGAAGCCCCAACCGAAAATATTTTTACGACACACAATGCTTGATTCCTTACGACGGCGAGTATTGCTGTAAGAAAAATATGTTAACATACGAAATGTTAAATACGAAATACGAATACCTTATTCCGTGCAGTGCAAATTATCAGCTTCTTTATGTTCCTGCTTGTTGACTTGAAGAGAACAGCTTCAGGGGAATATACGAACGATAACAAAATAATTCGAGAGGACACATTGGGCCACTAAAGGACGAAATTCAATTTAGAGCGATGGATCGTAGACCTCCACTACACACCTCTATCTCCCTCTCTTCTTTCACTCTCACCTTCCTCCATTCTTTTACGGCGTGGTACATGTGTCCGCGGAGAATTGTCGCAGATACTGCACATTTTCTGTCTTGTTAATCAATTTCAAACGCCAGTGATGCCCGCTGTACTAATCCCTCCTAGATATCTGGGTGTATCTGAGTTTGCTGTGTGGTGCAGCGTTCGAGAAAGCGGCAAATGAAAGGCGCCGCAAGGATGCCTTGATCGAACGCCTGGCGGGATCAGCATCGTATAAGCATGATATGATGTGATAACTTTATTTTTATACCAGATAAGGAGGCACCCCAGCCCGCCCCGGCAAGCAAGACTAAGGTAGGGGAGCCGAGACCTCCGCGATCACAAGCAGGCAAAGAAGTCTTGGCTCTTCGGGCTTCTTCCGCCAGGCGGATATCTTGTTGCTGTGGAGCAGGGACCTCGCTCCGCAGCAGGGCTTCCCAGGCTTCGCTAATATTCATACTTGTTTTAGCCCCTGGGGAGCTAGCACATTTCCAGATTATATGGTCAAGGGTCCCTCTCTCCCCACAGTGCTTCATTTTTCGTTTTTTTTTTTTGTAGCGTCCATCTGGACATAATACGCGCAGGCCGGGTTTACAACGTTTCCAGCTTGCAGGCGCCGCCATGCGACTGCCTTCCTATTGTTTAGACTTTTATCCGGCGGTGGCACCAGTCTTCTGCTCAACCTGTAATTTTGAAGAATCTCCGTATAATTTTGCAGACGCTCGTCCATGTTCCGGCAGTCGGGTGGCTCCACAGTTACCCGGAAGTAGAGAGCTCGGGCTAACTCGTGGGCCGCTTCGTTGCCAGGAACGGACGTGTATGCAGTTGTTCAAATTAGGTGAAATTAGGCGGCCAGAATCCTTGCCGTTTCCGGCGAGACCCTACCCTTTCTGAAATTCCAAATAGCCGATTTGCTATCGCTCATTATGAAATTGGCTTGCGCTCCGACGCAAGCGAGCGTTATTGCAACTTCTTCAGCCGTTTCGGCGCTGCGGCATCTAATGGTGGCGGCTAATACCAGGGCACCTCGGCCGTCGACCATAGAAGCGATCGCGGCCCCCGTTTTGTCACTTGCCGCATCCACGTACGCCACTTACTTGCTGTCCATCAAATCGAAGCGTCTGGTTAGTGTTTCTGGTCTCTTCTCCATCCTCTCTGTGTTGAATATGGGATGCATGTTACGGGGGAGGGGGAATGATTATATTTTCTCGGCAGTCCTGTGGGATACGCGATTTTTCTCTTAGTTCCCTATCTGTCTGCAGGCCTACCATTTCGAGTATAGTTCTGCCCGTGGTAGTTCGACTTAATCTTTCCAGCTGCGAAATTGATAGTCTCCGCTATTTCGTCCCAGCTATTGTGCACTCCCATAGAAAGGAGCTTCTCTGTGGATGTGGTAATTGATAAGCCTAGGGCCCTCTTTATGCTCCGTCGAATGAGAGAGTCTAATTTCTTCTTCTCCTCTGACCTGATATTTAAGAACGGCGTGGCATAGCTCACGCGACTTATTACGTAAGCTTGGGTTAGTTTAACCAAGCTTCTTTACTTCAGGCCTCGTCCTTTCAACGCGATCCTTCTAATTATGCCTGGGCTTGGGTGGCGAATCCCTCTCGCTTTTTGATTGTTCCATCATTATATTCATTGTGCCTAATGAATAGTCCTAAGATTCCGATTTGATCTAATTTTGGAACTGGTTTCCCTTCTACTTTAATGTCAAATGTCCAGCTGCGCTTGCATCGAATTGACTTTGGGTTATAGATGAATAATTAGGATTTTTGCGGGGAGCTTGATAGACCCCTACTGGCAGCGTAGTCTAGCCCGCTTAATACAGAGATTAATCTCATCCGCATAAATACTGAAATTCAGCCCCTTTATGCTCATCAGAGCTTCTGGGAGGCCCTTCATTGCCACGTTGAAAATGAGCGGGGAGAGAACCGAACTCTGCGGCGTTCCCCTTCTCCCTAACGTCACTGTGGGGGACTGAATATCTTGAAACTTTATGCAGGCAGTTCTGTTTGGCAAGAAGTCCTTGATGTACTCGTATGTGCGTGCACCTACGCCAATTTTTGGAGACCGTGGAGAATCGCTTCGTGTTTAACTTTATCAAAAACTTTTGACAAGTCCAGGCCGAGAATCACTTTGGCTTCTCTAGAATACGAGTCGATTATGTGGTATTTGATTTGGAGCATCACGTCCTGCGTGCTCCAACCCGGTCGGAAGCCGACCATCTCACGCGACCACAGGTCGTTTTTCTCCATAAAGCGCGTCAGTCGTGTCTGGACTACATCCTCCATCAATTTCCCCACGCATAAGGTTAGAGAAATAGGTCTTAGATTTTCTAGTTTTAGGGGTTTGCCCGGCTTTGGGATTGCAATTACGTTTGCCGACTTCCACTGCCGAGGAAGGTGGCCTTAAGTCCAAATTTTTTGCATATACTCAGTAAGAGCACTTAAGGAGTCATCATCCAGGTTTCTTAAATTTTTTTTAGTTATCCCGCCAGAGCCCGGGGCCGATTTCCTTTTTAGTCCCAATATTTCTGCCCTGACCTCCGCCTCCGTGATGGGTGCGTCCACCTCCTCGTTGGGAACTCCGTCATACTCTTGGATGGGGGCACTATGGGTATTGCCAATGTGCATGTTGATTTTTTCATCCATAAATTCCGCGTCTGTACCCTTAAACGCGTGCCTGGCTTTTGATAATCTAATTCCTGATCGGGAGATTGAGTTGGTCGGATTTTATAGGTGTCTCAGCAGACCCCACGATCTGGAAAGGCCCATGCCCCCTTCCATCTCGCCGCATCTGCTGCACCAATTTTGTTCGCATAATTTGACCGCACAATTTTCAATTTCTTTGTTATGTCTAGCTATTCTCCTTCTAAGTTTACGGTTTCACTTTTGCTTCTTTAATGTGCGCTCCATACCATATTTTACCTCCCACAAGTGAAGCAGTTTGCTATCAGCTATCTTCGGGGAATCGTCCCCTTCAAGAGACTTTGTTGCCTGTCCAACGTGACGCATGAGAGCCTGCGTTCATTTTTCTATGTATGTAATCTTTTGTGCGACAGCCTCCCCTAGCTTTTCTCTGAATAGCTCCCATTGCGTAACCCTCGGTTGACACACACGGCGTTTCTTTGCTCCATTTTTAAGGACCGAGGCCAGAATGAAATGGTCGCTGACAAAATTTTGCTCCGAATTTTGCCATTTCAGATCTGTCACATATTTGGAGAATGTCAAGTCACGGGAAGTGTCTACGCAGACGCTGTTACCCACCCTGGATGGAAAACTAGGGTCCGTGTGAAAAGTGAGTCCCAGCTCGTGTGCGTCTTCCCATAACTGTCTGCCTTTAGGATCTTGTTTAGTGTAACCACATTCCGGGTGCGCCGCAATGAAGTCACCGACTATTAGCAAGGGATTACTCCTGCTGTCATTATCGCTTTGCGAAAGAGGGCCTTGAATCTCACCTTTCTCTGCTGGGGTGTACAATACACATTTAAGAGGAACATGCTTGCTTGCTCTTTTCGTCCCGTACGAATTTCCAATAGCACTGCCTCAATTTCTTTCCAGTTGATTTCGTGCATGATTGCAGCAATGTTCCTTTTAACCAACGTTGTGAAGCGAGATTTCTTACCTCTGTCACATGAAAAAGATTGATATCCCGACAGTTGTTCTGCTTTACCCGTCTCTTGCAGGGCTATCTTAGTGGTTTCACATCTAATAGCGTCAAGTACTGTTGCACTAACGCCTGCTTGCGTTGGAAGCCGCGATAGTTCCACTTCCAGATCAAAGACTCATTTGGTGCGCCTCTGGCCATTATGGAGCTGATCAAAATTTTCCTCAGCTTTTTGCTGCCATTCTCCGATGGCAACTAATTCTGCCCTGTGCAGTTGTGCTTCGCTCGTAAGGATTTGGATCTGGCTTTGAATTTGATTTATTGCTCCCATAATTTGGGCCATGGAAGAATAAAATTTAGCTTCAATTTTGCTTTCTAATGTTTTCTCTAGTGCCACCAATAGATCAGCGTCTTCCCCTTTGCGTTTCATTGGGGGTGGTCTAGCCGATTCTACAATGATAGTTTCCTCCTCCGGTGTCGCAGGCTTCGTGGGAGTTGCAGTCTTAGGGGCCAGGTCAGTTGGTTTCGATGCCAATTTCGGCTGCGATATATGGGGGAGAGGGACCCAGTACGCGCTTGCTCTTTTGGTCTATGCAACTCTTTAATAGCTTATTAATGATATCTTTAAGCTCCTCAACTACTTTCCTTAATTTATTGATCTCCTCGTCCTTATCATTTGCCTGGGAAACTCCACTCCCGAAGCTTACATTTTCACGGCTCTGCTCGGGCTCCGCTTCTTAGTCCACGGGTTCTCAGGGTCCCTGGAACTAGATCTCCAGCTTCGTCTGGATCCGGAACGCCCCCTGGAGCGGGAAATCGACCGGCCGCGCTGCTGTCTCCCATCGGTAGTCTCGTCCAGCCTCGGGAAGGAGTCGTTTCTGGCGCGAAAATTCTCGTTTCCACGCTTGACCCTGGAACGACCTCGGTGATTTTCTTCGACGGTTGCTTCGACTTGCTGTTGCTGCTTCTTCTGAAGTTACTTCTTCTTCTTCTTCTTCTGCCTTGATATGGCGCATACCCACGAAGGGGGATTGGCTAGGGTTCAGTGTGGACTGCCAAATGTCCTACACAAACTGAATTAGTGCATTAATGTAATTGTCAGCTAAACAAAAACATAAAATTTATGATCACAAAATTGATTGAAAGAAAAAAATACGAAGCAAAAATTTGGAAGTTTGTAAATTTGGAATACAATTAGCAAGGGAATCTGCCCGTAGCTTTGATGTAGTTATGTAAGTATGGACGAATTTGAGGAAACGCGAATCCTTTAGCACTCGCACCGAAGAATAGTAGAAGCGGGACCGACAACGTAAACACCAAAAGTGCAATTGGAATTTCTAAATGCACCTTCCTTTGGTGTGAAAACCTTCGGCAAACGAGAAGGAAGTGATGAATATTTTCAATCTCACCGCAAGCCTCACAAAGGGTTGTGGGGCTGATCCCGCATCTACATAAATAAAGATTTAGGCAGGAATCCTGCATCTCATGAGAGTCATCGTTACCCAAAAGGCCGGGATTTACATGAACGAACTTTCCATGAGTATATGAGATGCTGGCATTCGGCTGTAGATAGCAGGGGATCATTGCATGAAGCGGCTAGGTTTTGATGACACTGAAAACGGGACATTCCAAAAATGGTAATATAAGGGATAGTACATGAAACAGACACATAAAGAGCTGATTTAGCCAGGAGATCTGCCGCCTCGTTCTGGAAAATACTGCAGTGATTGGAGACCCAGATAAAGCGTATCCTTTCTCTCTCGAGTATGAAATACTTTAGTGAGCGGCTCAAAAGAGCACCTCGTGCTGACTCCAGTAAAAACAAAACATAAAGAGAGTCCTATAGAAAATGTATTTTTGATGGACTGCAGGGAACTTTTAGTAGAGCTAGCCCAATTGCCCTAAAGTCTGCTAAAAATATCGGTGTGTAATCCAGGACACGCCCCGAAAAACTACATTAAAGAGACTGAAAAAATTCCAATCGCTGCTTTCTGCGCAGCCACCGACGCATCAGTGGCAATTACAGAGTGGTCGGGGAACTTTTCAAGGTGATCACATAGGAGACTGAATATTAGACACGAAGGTAAGTGCTTCACATTAGATGGCAATATAGAATCAAAATAATATCCACAAAGGATGTTGAGCACCCAATAGGACATATAGAACCGAGGTCCACACTAATGTTTGCTAAAATGATCTGCGTGAAAACAACCTGGAGCATGCAGATCCTTGGCCAATGCTGAGTGAGAAAGAGGGCTCGGTTTGACACAAAAATAAGTATAGCCACACCGGGAGTTGCCTCAAATGATCGCAGGAATGATCTAACAGCTAGAAGGCGGAAACGGGAGTTAAGGTCCAGAATGTGGGCCTCCAATTCCAGGAAAGTGGTAGAAAGTGACTGCGGAAGCACTAGGCAAAGGCAAAGCGCCCGTTTCTCTAAAGGCAGCAAAGGGTGCAGCTTATATTTTGGACACCCAGAAAAAAGAATGCAGCCAGATTCCAGAATCGGTCTCACATAGGCCTTGTACAAAAGTAGAAGAGTATCTCGCCGCATAACCAATTTCTTATTACTTATCCGTATGAGCCTACCAAGGGCACGATCACCTTTCCGAACATTAGACTTGATGTGAGGCCTCCAGTCCATACTAGCGTCATACGTAATTGCTAAATACCGCACATACTCAACTTAAGGTATGACATCTGAGCGGTAGTTTAACGAAACATATAAGGGGGTTTTGGTTTTAAAAACTAGCACACTACTTTTGCACACACTTAAAACCAATTTAATTTTGTCCAACCAGACCTCAAGTGCATTTAGGTAAGCCTGTAGTGAATGATAGGGGTCATGAATATATTTTGCAGAGCCGAAGAATGCTATGTCATCTGCATATACTTATACAGTGACATCAGGATGAACCGTAGATTCGCACATTAATATATTAAAAAGGAGCGCTGAGAGCACAGAACCCTGTGGTACCGCTCGTGGCTGTGCATAGGTATCTGAGAATAATGAGCCATCAGTGCAAACGAATTCTCGTCCTTTCAAAAATTTCCTGATCCAAGCATAAATGTGGAACGGTGGACGTAATAATGACAACTTGTTTAGTAGATTGCAATTTTCAATGCTGTCATGGGCCTTGGCAATATTGAGCGTCACTAACGCTGATACCTCCTTGTTGCACATTTCAAGGCGAATTCTGCTTTCTAAATCTACATGTGCAGACCATATTGAGCATCCATGGCGGGAACCAATCTGGGCAGAACTCAATGCATTAATCTCGAAAATATGCATTGAGAGGCGGCCATGCAAAATTATTTCTAATAATTATACTAGATTCGAAGTCAAAGCAATCGGCAGAATGTTTTGAACATGAAATCCTTTACCAGAGTCTTCCAAGAGCAATATAATCCTCGCCACTTTCCAGACGTGCAGCAGCCTTGTAGATTATAATTCGTTGACCCGACCCAGGATATTCTGAGTGAACTGATTTGCTAAACTTTTGAGTATACCTACCGTAACTACGTCCAAATCTGGAGCCGAGGTTTGCATGGAAGGACCTTTCAACCTAAACATAGTCTGAGCAGGAAATGGAAGCGTGCAAGGGAACTCTGCACTGCTCCTGGAAATGTTGTTCAACCAGACCTCAAGTGCATTTAGGTAAGTCTGTTGTGAACGTTAGACGTCATGAATATCTTTTGCAGAGGCGAAGAATGGTGGCCCTTGCGTAATTTGTTCCAACTCATGCTTTGCTTCCTGTAGAGACAACACTACTGAACCTAATGACTGAGAAATATGTGTTTCTATTTCGTTGCATGAAACGATGCAAAGCCTTCCTGTACTAGGATTTGACAAATATTATTTACATGTTCGTTTTACTCGTCCTTTGCCTGCGCTATGGCTATCTTAAATGACGCCGAACAAAATTTGTAGTTTATCCAGGTTACTGGGATCTGGTTATAAGAAAGGCTTCTCCATGCTGGTTTCCTATGGCGGAAAGCTTTCTCACACGCATCATTCCACCATGTTGATGGCGACTTATTGTTTATTGCAGACCGCACAGTGAACAGGGAATCTACAGTAGCATTTGCAATTGAGGAAAATACCTTTTGTGCTTTGTCGGTCCTACATGAACAAAGGGGGGGGAGAAGCGTAGCAAAGCTGGCTATTTGGAGTTGTCTACTAGATTACGGTCAAAAGTGCTATCTCGCGTTCGGCTCATCATGATGGTAAATGTTATTGGAAAGTGGTCACTAGATGCACCACTGTCTACTGTAGATCATCATCCTATACCTATCCGACCTGCTGCCAGTGAGATAAATCGATGACAGATCGCGAATGTCCGTGCATGAAGGTTATAGCCCGAGAATTGCAGCAGCGCACAGCATTTGCCGACATCCACGTCCATAATAGCTGCCCACATGAGTCAGAGTAGTTACCCCAAAGAGTATGGTGCAAGTTAAAATCGCCTGCAATAACAACCCTATTAGAATTTGTAAGTCAAAATAGTCTGTGCTACGTACACCTATGGGGCAGTAGACATTAGCGACTGTGACAGGGCCACACTGCGGCAATGGGAAGCGACCGGAAAGTCCAATGTTGCAAGGAGATATATCACATTGCAACATGGAATGTAAGATCTATGACGCAAGGTAAACTGATATCGTCCAGTGAGAAATGGACAGATTGAACGTTGATATTTTGGGCATCAGCGAGCTCAAGTGGACCGGAATGGGAGAATTTATTTCCGGCGACCATTATGTCTTTTATTGTGGGCACGAATCCAGGAGAAGGAAGGTGGTCGCTCTCATCGTAAACAGAAGAATGGGCAAAGCAGCGCTAGGGTACAACCCCAAAAACGACCGAATGATTTCCCTTCGGATCCAAGGTCACCCTTTCAACATAAGTTATCCAAGTCTGTGCACCAACCACTACTGCTGAAGACGCTGACGTTGAGAGATTTTATGCTGACCTGCCATGACTTTTAGACCGCACTCCATCATCAGGCATCCTTTTTCTCATAGGAGACTGGAATGCTAAGGTGGGGAGTCAAGAAATATCCGGAATTACAGGCAAGTTCGGTCTGGGTGAGACAAACGAAGCTGGGCAGAGGCTAGCAGAGTTTTGTCAAGAAAACAACCTGACCATAGCGAATACTCATTTTCAGCAGCACAAGAGGCGCTGGTACACACGGACTTCACCGGACGGTCTGTAGAGGAATCAGATTGATTATATTCTTTGCAGGCAGAGATGGAGAAGCGCTATACAAGCAGTAAAAACAAAGCCTGGGGTCGATTGTGCCACCGATCATCAGCTTCTTGTTGCCAAATTATAGCTTCGATTGAGGAAAACGCAGAAAACTAGAAGGCCTTTCAGGTATGATCTGGATCAAATTCCATCAGAATATGCTGTGGAAGTCAGGAATCTATTTCAAGAATTAGATCTAAAAAAAGAGCCTGAAGAGATATGGACTGATACTCGTGATATAATACAAGAAGTTGCTACTAAGATTGTTCAAATGCAAAAGAAATTCAAGAAAGCAAACTGGTTATTTGAAGAGGCTTTGCAAATAGCTGAGGAAAGGAGGATGGCAAACGTTATGGGGGAAAGAGAAATATACAAGTTTCTCAATTTTTTTTTGGTTTTGGTTGGTTCATAGGAAGGGAAAGGCGCAGTATCTGTCACACTTGCTCTGTGGACACCTGAACCGCGCCGTAAGGGAAGGGATAAAGGTGGGAGTGAAAGTGGATAGAGAGAAAGGGGGGCCGTAGTGGAGGGCTACGGAGTAATTTCGACCACCTGGGGATCTTTAACGTGCGCTGACATCGCACAGCACACGGACGCCACTTCGTCCGTGTGCTGATTTTCAGAAAATAGCAAATAGCAAGGAGAGATAAGGATGCCTTCCTGAGCGTACACTGCCAAGCAGTTGAGGACAGCCGCCAATTGAGGAACACAAGAGCTCTGTATAAGACAATCAAAGATATCCAAGGAAGCTTCTGGGCTATGCTGGACGTGTTAACGGACAAACGTGGCAGGGACCTCACTGAAGCCTCAGAGATAAAAAAAGTCATAGGGCACTGTAGAATATGCATTGGAGTATTGCGAAAGCCGGATGGCAAGTTTGTGCCAAAGAGGCTATACGTTCACGCCGAGCTGCATATTGAGCACGTTATTTCGCACGTCTCGCTTCTCGCTCCTCGGTTGTCTCCGCAGCATGCCGTTGTTTCAACCTCTCATTACGACGAGCCGCCTTAGCAGTAGGCGCTATCATAGTCGTGTGCACCGCCTGTTCTCACAAACGGCACGAGTCGGTCGCCTACTTATACAACTATGTGACGTCGCAACACCTGTGGCGCTCCTCGTGGCGAGACCGGCAGTTAGAAAGCCGCTTCATGTGCACCGCCGCCCCTCGCGAACGGCTAAAGTTGGTTGCCCAGCTCTTCGGCGTGACGTCACACGGGGTTACGCAAAAGGTCATTTCATGCGTACCGCCGCGCTATGCGAACGGCTGAAAAGTGACCTTAGTATTGTTTTCGCAGTAAAAGAGGTGGCAGGGATACACAGAACTGTAAAAGAAGGACCCGGATGTGCAAACCCAACATAAGACGGTTATGATTACTGATCGCGAGCCCGGCATCCTGAAGAGCAAAATTAAATATGCCTTAGCCTGCCTTGCTAAGAACAAAGCTAGCGGAATTGATGGCATTCCAGCTGAGTTGCTTTAAAACCTCAACCAAGACGTTGTTAAGGTTCTGTATACATTATGTCAGCAAATTCGGACAACTCTGCAGTGGCCACAGGATTGGAGCAGGTCAGTTTACATCCTCATTCCAAAGAAAGGCAGTGCCAAAGATTGTTCCAACTACCGCACGATCGCGCTTATTTCGCATGCTAGGAAGGTAATGTTGAAAGTCCTCCAAGAAGGCTGCAGCAGTATGTGGATCGGGAGCTTCCGCACGTGCAAGCTGGGTTTCGCAAGGGCAGAGGAACTAGAGACCAGTTTGCCAACCTTCGCTGGATTATGGAAAAATCAGCAGAGTTCCAGAAACCCATCTACTTCTGCTTTATTGATTCTGCGAAAGCGTTTGACTGTGTAGATCACAGAAGATTGTGGCAAGCTCTACAAGAGATGGGAGTTTTAATTGACCTCATCTGTCTCCCGAGGAACTTGTATGAAGGGCAAGAAGCCCCAGTCAGAACTGGGCATGGTCTTACTGATTGGGTTCCGATTGAGAAAGGAGTGAGCAAGGCTGCATACGGTCGCCCTGCCTATTTACCCTATATGCGGAGTGCCTCATGACGAAGGTCAGTCTGGACGAGTCTTCAGTTGGAGTGAAGGTTGCTGGGAAACGTTTCAACAACCTTAGATATGCGGATGATACCACTTTAATCGCAGAAAGTGAAGTGGAACTCAAGAGACTTCTGAAGCACGTACAAGAAGAGAGTGAGAAGTTTGGCCGTAAACTGAACAATAAAAAGACAAAGATCATGGCATCTTGCCCTATCAAGGCCTGAAACATCAATGGACAAGAAGTGGAAGCTGCGACAGATTTTCTTTTCTTGGGCTCCAAGATTACCCAGGAAGGAGACTGCATCCATGAAATTAGGAGACGCCTGCTTCTGGGAAAGAGAGCCATGGCTAGCCTCGACCGCCTAGTAAAGAGCAGATATATTAGACTGCCTACCAAGATCGGTATAACGCGTGCTATGGTCTTTCCAGTTGTGATGTATGGATGCGAGAGCTGGACTGTGAAGAAGGCTGACCGCCGAAGAATTGACGCGTTTGATTTGTGGTGCTGGCGAAGACCCTTGAGAGTTCATTGGACTGCCAGAAGATCAAATCAGTCGATATTGTCGACCATAAACCTGACTGCTCATTGGAGGGTCAAGTTCTTAAGGTAAAGGTCAGCTACTTTGGTCATCTGATGAGAAGAGAGAAGTCGCTGGAGAAAGATTTGATGTTGGGGAAAGTTGAAGGTCACCGGAGAAGAGGTAGGCCGCGAACGCGATGATGGTTAGATGGCATCCTCGAGGTGCTGCAGATGAATTTATGTGATGTTAGGAGGATAGTGTGAGACCGGAAAGCGTGGCGTGATATTATTCATAGGGTCACAAAGAGTCGGACACGACTGAACGACTGAGCTGAACTAAACTGAAGTCTAAAGTCTGGGCTACGTACACCTATGGGGCAGGAGACATTAGCGACTGTGACAGGCCACACTGCGGGAATGTGATATCTACAGCCAAAATCTCACACTCAGGATTCAATAATGTTTTGCTTATTTTTGCCCGGTGACATAATTTTGACGATATCAAAGTGAATAAGCCACCATCCCTACCGTTTGCACGATCGGAGTGGCAAACACGAAATTTCTTTAAGGTTAATGACTTTGCGGGGGAGAGCCAAGTTTCTTGCAAGAACACTATGTCTGGCTTATGTGTTGAAATAAGAAGATATAAATCTTGAAGTGAAGATGCAATAGAGCGACAATTCCACTAAAGAACTTGTACGCCTGCCATGATTACTTTCCTAAAATTGAGGCCGCAAGAGCATATTTTAACACACCGGATTGCGGTAAAACTTTTAAAGGCCCTTTTTTAGTTTCGGTCTGGGAAATGGAGGACTTAGAGGATAAGTTTGAAGCACGGCGCTTCTGAGTAAAGCATGCCATTTCAACATCATTAAAGCAAACACTTTTGCGAGAAATGCTGACAGGGACACTGTCGATAGGCTGCACTTGGGCCGGAACTAGAGGACAAGCTGCATTTAAACTTTCAGCGCAGGTTTGAAATGAAATAGATGCTGGAGCCAGCACAGGTTGTGGTAGGCAATATGACTGGCTAGCAACAATACCAAACAAGGCTTCAGTAAAGCTGGTAAGCATACGCTCAAACCCGACAGAAAGGAGCTTTTCAACCGTTGTCGCAATTGCGGTAGACAACGTGGCCTCGAAGTCTGGAGTAGAAGGGAGCACATAGTTGGCATAAGTGTGCCTTTTGCGATCAAGAAGAGCATAAACATCTGCTCGAGAACAACTATTTTCTTGACTTAATTCTACTGTCACCTGCTTTGGGAACGTTTCTTACAACTGGTGTCAGTCATTAGTCGAGGGCTCGTTACTACATAGGCAACAGCTATGTTTTGCAGCGGTGCAGCTATCAGAAGAGTGTCCTCCCCCACACACCCTGCATCTAGTCGCAGACTTACACGCTCTTCCACTGTCTCCAAATCGCCAACAGTTGGTGCATTGAACGGGGCGAGGACGTAGCGGGTCATTGCGTTAACATTTGGCCAAATTTTTAACTCAAATAGACACATTAGACCGGCAAAAGTTGTTATAACTTACTGTAGCCACACGCACCCCGGCCACCAAGCCGCACGTCGACACCATTCACTTTCAAATCATGACCATTCCTGAACAGGCGGTGTCCTTTCGCCAGTACTGGTGTTCGGGAGTTGATTTTAAAACATTCGATTGCCTTAAAACCGCAGAACATTATAGCCGACATGCTTCCCGCCGTAAAACGCGAATGCAGCCTTACCCCGCCAGCCGCCTCAAATTACTTGGCGGTGGTGGTGGCAGCGGTGAACGCAGCGCTCCTTAGTACCGCATGGCCACTGCAGGCTGTATATTCTGATAAAAAGACAGGTTGAAGTCGCAGCAGCCCAGCCTTTGAAATACTGGCTCGTTGACTGAGGCTTCCATAACCTATGTTTCTTTTCTTGCATGCTCTCAAGGGTGAGGCCGGTAAAGCGGATTGCTCAAGATAGCTGGGCTGCTCTTTGCGTTTCTTGATTGGGAGATGAAAGGCACCAACCATACATGGGATGAATTTAGTTGGCACCTTATTGTTCAAGATGTATATATTTTATACCTTTCGAAATGTATTCTCACTTGAGTGATACATTAGGTGTCCCTAACTGTGAGTGTCCCTATGAACAACGGAGAAATGGCGGCATATCAAGGAGAACGCTCTGGTTCCCTATAATTGTTCTGATTGCTGGGAATCGCTTTTTTGCAAGAACTATATTCCCAGCTTGAACAAGGTCTAGAAAACCACAATCAATTGTTACATGCGTATCCGAAAATTACCACTGTAAGCTCTCGAGCAAAAATATCTCCCTCCTGGTGTTACGCATACCAAAAACTCAAGCATGTACGCTTCTTTGTAATTTGAGCATAGGACTCTTTCTTTCTTCATGGTTTATGGCTGTTCGCTACGTATCTTTCTGCAATCAATAATTATTGTCCATCCAGGATAATGCACCTTGAAACTTTCAAACATTTCGGCCGCAATCACTCTTGACGGGGGCAAAAAATCTATTTCTTTGCGGCCACAAAGACTATCTTTACCACACTTTTCAAATCTCGTGACATAGACGTTTCGCTTATATAGAAGTGAATAGCTTGTGACGAGTAGTAGCTAATACCAAGTTTCAACTTCATAAGCAAGAAAAAAAGCCTATTTTGTGTTGTGACGTCACATTGCATTTCAGACAAATCTGGCAGTATGCTAAGAAGCAATGCGATGCTGACACTGCAAAGGTCTTCTAATGCATTTGCTGTGTTAATGATGCTATCATAGCTAGAAAAATAATATTTTTCTAGTCAGGCAGCTGTGCTTGTTACTAACCTCTGGCTGGTGCTGTACACTGCTCTCGCATGTCTCAAGATGCGTGTAGTACCCATTTCAGTGAACTTATTCAAAATGAACGCAATAATAGGGCATTGGATTACATTACTAACCCTACAAGCACCAGCATTTTCTTAACATGCTGTATTGAAAATGATATAGTAGAAATATTAAAAGGTATGAATGTTTCGAACAGTGAAGAAGCTTTGGACTGAAAATGACAACTGTTATGCACGTCTTCGCAATTATATGCCCTATTTTACCTTTTTTCTATAACTCGTCTCTAACTATAGGCATCTTTCCTTCAGACGAGAAAATAGCGAAAGTACTTGCAATTTCTAAAGGTGTTTCCAAACACGATCTGTGCAGTTATAGGCCAGTTTAAATATTGCCTTTTTTTTAAAGGCGTGGAAAAATTATGCATTTACGACTTTCTAATTTTCTTGACGCGTTTAATGTAATAACTAAATAATTTCGATTTAGACCTAAGACTTCTAGTGAAATGGCTCTTATGAAACAAAAAGAAATAATCATGTAAAACATAGAATGTAAAGAGTTATCGCTGGAATTTCTCATAGATTTCTCCAAAGCTTTTCACAGAATTAATCACGATGCTCTTCTTCTGACACTTTATATTTACGGTAATCAGGACAAGGCACTAAATACTAGCTATCTAAAATTACCGATATCAGTATGTTTCCATATGTAATAATTGTTCAACTTATAATTAAATAAAGCATGGTGTACTTCAAGGAAGTATTGTTGGCTTCTTATTATTCAATGTATATATTAGCGATTTAGGACAAATTGATTCCGAAACAGAATATGTAATTATTCACGAGGACGCAACTTTATTTCTGTCAGGACCAGCGCGAACAGTGTAGTCGAGAGGGCCAACAGCATGTTAGGTAAAGGTAACTCCTTGTCTGAAGTACTTTCTTTACTGATAAGCGTAAAGCACATGATATTGTTATTGTTTACAGCAAAAAATGTGAAATGGGTGGAAGACACATATTTAGTCTTGGTGGTAAGAGAATAGAAACAACTAATGTTGTAAAACGCTTAGCATTTACTTTAATGAATTCATGTTATTGGATGACCACGTCAAGAGGCTGGATGGTAAACTGGATAGCGTTGTCTGCATACTTAGAAGGCTAAAGTGCATGTTTCCTACTAGGACGAAATTTGTAACCTACCTCGCCCTGTTTCAATCTCATGTTAAATATTGTAATCTTTACTGAGGAACGACGACGCAAACTAATATTTAGAAGGTTTCAATATTTCAAAAAAAATGCAGTGAGAGCGATAGCAGGGGCTTCAGATTTAGCACATACAAGTTTTTTAATTTCAAAATACCGCATTATGAATGAAAGCGTCATCCATCAGTATCGTGCGATTTAGCTGTATCAATCCCACGTACACAGCAACATTGCAGTTTTAACTGACCCTGTTATTCGGCGGGAAAATACTTTCTCCAGAATATAAGACACTACGAATACTCGTCCACTCAGAAATTATGGACTTCAAACGTTAAGAGATACATTATCGTCAGTCTTAAACCGATATACTTTCACTAATTTATCCATTTTCTGTTTCATGCAACATAATCGTAAACATTTTCCTTCATAGCAATGAAGATAATGGAACTCTAAGAAATACAAAGTAACCATGCGATTTGAAGCTGATTTGGTTCTGTGCGTAAATCTACAGAACCTGTACTGCCTTATGACGAAAAATAGTGTATATATTCTTTATTTCTACGACTTCTCTAGGTTTTTTTTTTTTGTTATTCGCCATCGCCGCCTCGAACCACTGCGTGAGATGGGAGCTTTGTCAAGCTGTGCAAGAAGCTTGTTTTTTTCCTCTGTCCTCAGCCGTTGTGAATGACTGGAATAAATTGAACTGAACTGAACTTAACATAACTTGTCTGTTTTATTCATTTTAGCTTTAATCAGACACAATTTTTCTGTGCCTGATGAGGTGACTGTTTTTTCTAAACTTCTCTTTTCCGTTCAATACGTATGTGATAGCCTGAGTGAACGAACCCTTATAAGCTACATCAACCTATTTAATATATATTTCATGACATCCGCCCTAAAATTTAATTTATCACTGGAGTGACTGCCGCTTTAGCCACCGACCTCTGATAAATGCGTCTCCTGCGGTAGGACTCGAGGTCATTGGTTGGCTGCACAGAATACTTTATTGCATTTCTTTTTATGAAATAGGATTCCGAAGCGAATTGATTCGTTATGTAGGTACAACGGCAGGCACTTGGGTTTAGTTGTGGTCAGGCTTTTTTTTTGTCTATTCATAAATATTGTCTCCAGAGTGGCAAGTTCGTAGGATTTGCCCCATTAGCTAGTAAACACGACTGAATTATTGCTGCCAATATGGTGTCTGTTCTCCTGGTGTTATTTTCTGTAGGTTTATAGCAGGCACTCAGGTGAGGCACCTTCTTCGATTGCAAACTTACGCTATTGCTAGTTGCTTCCTCGACACAATCTCTCCGAGCCAAGCTGACCTTTGCAGCAGGTTCCTTTCAGAGAACACTCAGTATGACTCGCCTCATTTCTGGACTAGCTGCCCACACTGCAGTGAGCTACCACGCGCGTTTTTACCTATGTAAAGAGCAATGTGACTCTCCCAGGAAATTGTAGCAAAGAGATCTCCACTACGGTCATTATGACATGATACAAATATGTCAGCCGCATAGTGATAGCCACTTGTAGCAACAATCAGCTTTATCCGCAATACAAAATAAGCGTATGCATTTTCACCTGATAATAATTATAATGTTGTTAACGATGCGCCACTATCAGTGCGCACATTTGAAGACACCTTTAGAGTGAGTGGTGGTAGCTGTTCCGGTCTCAAAGGACATGCATAGCAAGCTCAGCCTGAAGACAGCTACCTGTATTGACCGTAGGGGGTAGCCGTTTGTTGCCCAGCTTTGGCCGGTTCAAGCCAGATTAAGAGTCGACGTCATAGTTAACGAACAAAAATAAACTTTATACACAGCAAGACACCATATAAAGGAATTCACACTAACACTTCATATACACAGACAAGAGGTTCACAGAAAGGCAATGCAAAGCATGCAACTAAAGAGGCTTTCAATAAACATAGAAGCTAACAATCCTGAACAATACACGAGACAGTCAATAAACAAACATCAAATTGCTCACCGGGCACTGTCGCAGGTCGACGTCTTAACTGGCTGTGTGGGCATCCTGTAGACGAACGCCGCTCCCTCGCAGATCTTGCAGGCGCTCCGAAAAGCTGGTTAACCCCGGGAGCCCAGCATTGGGATTTTCTAACTCGCAGTAATACTGGCTCTAACGCTGCCTGGCTGGCTCAAGCTACGGGACCGGAATAAATAGTGCGTGCATCGTTTGTCTGTTACAACAGGCCATGGGTGATGCGCACATGCACGTAAATTTCGCTCTTTAATCATCCTCTCTTCCTCCTTCCGCCGTGTGTAGTCATTGCTAAGGCGCGGCAGTACTTTCTCGTCAGGACTAGCATATTCTCGACCGGTTGAGTCATCGTCCTCGCTGGCTGATGAGGTGGGGGTGATGCCGATGCGCGCCAGGCCGCGGTCTCTCCTTGTGCGGAGAAGGAGATGTTTTTCAACATTCTCGAACTCTCTGTGTGACGCCGCGCACGCGGTGGTTGAATAGAAATATGCGCCGATTTCGTGATATCCATGATGTTAAAGTTCCAATATTTCATAGTCCTTGAATCGCGTATCACAAAGTATTTGTTCTAAGCTTCATTATTAGCTGTGAAAAATTATGTCGTATGACAATGAGCACAGATTTAAACAGACTACATAAAATATGTAGTCAGGTTAAATTCCGTGTGGCTCATTTCCTAATTCGTACCCTTCAGAAAGTGTTCTACTTTTCCTACCAGTGTGAGTGGTTGAATATGCTACCTGACAATACGAAACCATTGTGGAATCGTTTTCACTGGAATTTTCCGTCGTCTGTTTTCGAACGTTTTTATTCGCCGGATGAACATTGTTCACGTTGCCACATGGCAACTGTGAGGCTCCGCACTTGTAGGCTCAGCGCATATTTTTGATCCTTGGGAATGTATACTGGGGCAGTGGCATACGATAGGAACACGGTTCTGCAGTTGTTTAAATGCAGGAGCCATATTCAGGTTCAAAATTATGTACTCGTATTGCGCTTTTAAGCCTCATAGATGTTATGCCAGTGGGTAAGGCCTCATAAGATCCTAATATTTTATTGGGCGACTGTCCTGGGGGGCAGAATGTGCCATTAATCTCTAGATGTTTTATTTTTACGTACGCCAGCCTCAGTTAAAGATAATTGTCCTTAGGCTAGAACGTCGATGTGACATATAACGTTTCGAACCTACTGTCTAAATATAGGTCATATAAATTGCGCACGCATATAGAGTGAAAAAAGCACACATTTTGTTTAATGCAAAACATTATAAGCTGCCGTCCTAGCTACCAACGAGTTTTGCATGAAGCCTCTGAGCTACCGAGCATAACGCTGATTCCGAACAACGTATATCTTTGAATTACCAGGTCCAAAAGTGACATGGCATTGGTTGGTTTGGTTTGTGGAGTTTAACGTCAAAAAGCAACTCAGGCTACGAGAGACACCGTAGTGGAGGACTCCGGACATTTCGACAACCTGGAGTTCTTTAACGTGCACTGACATCGCCCAGCACACGGGCGCCTTGCTTTTCGCCTCCATCGAAAAGCGGCCGCCGAGGCCGGGATTCGATCCCGCGTCCTTGGGAACAGTAGTCGAGCGCCGTAACCACTACGCCACCCCGAGGGCGTGTGACATGGTATTGCTAATTTCCAAGGATAACATAAAATAATCAGAAATTACTTAGAAAGACACCGGGTCAAGGATGAAAATTTGCGAATACAAGGATCGACTAGTAATTTAGGCTAATATGAAAGAATTAGGGTCAGCCATTAATATTAAGAAATAATTGCTCCTACTTAAGGGTAGTTCTAAACAGCATAAAATTTAGGCCAAGTTAGAAGCCTATTACCGGAATACGGTTATTAACACCAACTAGCCGCACGAGCTGAAATTGCGTTCCATCTCAACATATCACATTATACTCTAGAACTAAAGGTGCATCCTCAGCAAAATTAGGAATTATGCAGCATAGCTAAGAATAATTTGGCGTAAGCAGTGCTGTACGTGGCTTTCCGAATCAACAATCAGTTGTGTCGCCTCTGGCGCTAATTCTTGCCTTGCTGTTCACAGTGCTGTCGGCCTCTAATGCGGGTGGTAATAAACTACTACACATTACTTAATAAGAATTACAATATCAGAAAACTAAAATTTGCCCAGCGATGCCAACTAATGCTTCTCCATTTCTAAATGTGTTTCGTCGAGCTTGGCCATAGCTCAATTATTTCTGTTAACGCACACTTTCGTTAGACTCCGTTTACCATCTGAGGTTCAGTGCTGCTGAAATGAATGTGGAGCGAAGGCTTTCGCTGAAGATCGTCTGCAGTGATGTAATTCGTCTCTACCGGTTATCACCAGCAGTTTATTTATCTTATTCTCGTCATTTTTCCGTAGCAGCAACGAACAGGTCGATAACTAACGGGATATCCTTTTTGGGTACCGGCGCAACGCTCAAGAGTAGCGTGGTGTTGCTTTCGCTGTCAAAATCTAAAATACACATATACCTTTTACGCAAATATATTATACTATTTTAATCACAGCCCGATAGTCTTCAACCTTCGCTGCTTAGTCGTGCTTTTCTGATGACAACTCCTAATATATGTATTGCCAAGGGGCACTCGGAGTGAAAACGACGTTGAAGTGAATCGGCTCCGGACTCCCAGGACTTACCTAAAACTAGAACCTTTAAAACTAGAACGAAGAGCTCTGTTAACGTAGCCCCATTCGCCAACATCGTGACAAATCTGGTGGAGGTGAGGTCTGATGTCCCGTACCCCTACACTAATCAGGAGTGCTGGTCATATATTCGAGGCAACGCCTGTTCACCGCACTAGCCGCAGGCAACGAGGCCTACCACCTGAGCTTTCCCCCTCGGGCATGACTACCAGCAGCCACGACGTCGTCGCAATGCCTGGAGCGACCCCCGCCCCCTACGTGACGTTTCAGAACCCCCGCGTCCCAAAGACCTTTCGCGGGGACACCTACGAAGACGTCGATGACTGGTTGCAGCAATACTAAAGGGTAGCTACATTCAACCTCTGGGATGAAGCCGCACGGCTTCGAAATGTATACTTCAGCCTTCAGGTTTGCGCTCGGATGTGGGTTGAGAACCATGAAGAGCAGCGGTCTTCTTGGAGTGAGTTCAAACGTCATCTTGCGGCAGCTCAGATCGCCGCGAAGAGGCCCAATGCGCTCTCCAATCTCGGGTCCAAATGCCTAACGAAACCGTCGCGGCGTATGTCGAAGACATGACGCGCCTGTTTAAGCGTGCGGATCCTACGATGTCCGAAGACAAAAAGCTGCGATACCTCGTGAGCAGCATTATTTGGGATCAAAGAGCAGCTTTTCGCTGGCCTGGTGCGCAGCGCGCCGAAAACTGTCGCAGAATTCCTTGCGAAAACATTCACTATAGAGAACGTGCTTCAGCAGCGCGCTTCGCCACAGGATCGTACCGTCCACGCCGCCTCCGTCTCTGCTGAGTTGTCAATGCATAGCATGGACACCTCGGCGCTACGGGAGCTCATACCAGCTCCTGCCTCCATTGCGAGCGTTGTACGCAACGAGGTGCTGCAAGCGCTCCGGCCCCCATTTCCAAGCGGTGAAGCTCGCCCTGCTCCTCCTCTTACTCCACCCGAGTGTCACCGCCCTACATACTCCCAGGTGCTGCAATACTGTCCACCCTCGTCGCCGTCCCTGATACCTGGGAACATAGCTGTGCCGAAAACAGCAGCCCCCGTGATCCAGTACGTCAGAGATTCCCGACCGCCTACACGGAAAGCAAACGAGTGGCGTACCCCCGACCGACGGCCGTTATGCTTTCACTGCGGCGAACCGGGTCACGTCTATCGGCGCTCTCCTTACCGTCGACTGGGTCCCGAAGGGTTTCCAGCTGATTCTCCGCGGCCTCGCTACGGCGAACGGCCTCGAGCCGTTGAAGATTTCGTCAATGACCAGCGCCGGGTTGTTCCGTCTCGTCTGCGACAATCTAGATCACTGTCATCCAGGGTTCGGCCGTCGCCATCTGCTACGAGGGCTTCGTGGGCAGCGCAGGGCCGATCGCCCAGTCCCTGGAGGGAAAACTGAAACCAGCGACCTTCGGGGGCACGCTCGCTGGACATCGATGCGCGGGAGACCCCCCATTGATGCGGACACGAAAAGACTACGGATCGACATTGGAAAAGTCCGCGGTTACCGGTCATTAGGCCACCTCGACGCCACCACGACGCACCTGCAACCACGATGAATTGCCGATGGAACCGACGATGAAACAACACACCCGAAACGACGACAAATTGCCGGTGGAACAAACGACGCAACCACGCACCCGCAGAGACGACGAACTGCCGGTGGGACATATGACGCAACAACGCACCCGCAACGACGACGAATTGTCGGTGGAACGGACGCCACAGCAACGCATCTGCAACGAAGACGAATTGCAGGTGAAGCAGACCGCGTACACCGACGCAGAGCACTGAAAGACTCAGAAGCCTGACATTCGCGAGCAGCTTTCATTGGACATACCCGTAGTACTGGATGGTCGCCATGTTCGAGCCCTGTTGGATACTGGCGCTGTATATTCTATTTTGAGCAGCCAGTTTGCCGCAGTTCTCAAGAAGATTTTTACTCCGTGGGCTGGCCCACATGTTCGCACTGCGGGTGGTCATGTGATTACTCCTCTGGGCATGTGTACGGCCAGAGTTCAAATTTAAGAGTCAACATTTGTGGTAAGCTGCCTTGTTCTGAAAAGCTGTTCGCGTGAGCTGATTCTGGCCGTAGATTTTCTGCGTGAATATGGCGCAATTATTGACCTGCTGGATTCTAAAGTCTCGTTTTCTACTGAGAAAGCAGTGGCCCTCAGCGGTGCAAAGCGACCACTCCATGTGCTTCGAGTTTACGCGGACAGTGTCACTCTGTCCCCCCGAACCAGCACCTTCGCTAATGTCAAATTCAATGCCCTTCACAATGCTGACACAATAGTCAAAAGTAACGTCTCATTACTGTTGACAGAATGAGTCTGCGTGGCCCGCAGTTTGATTCATCTTCACCGTGGTCAGTCCAAGGTTCTTGTTACCAATTTTCTGCACAAGTATCGGAACAGTTTTCGTGACACTTGCTAAGCTTTTGCAGCACGCATCTCTGGTGCCTCCGAGTGCTTGTCCACAGAAACCGTGCCACCGCCCACATCCCTCGACAATCTCGATGTCAGCGCAGAGCTATCGGTCAGCCAGCGTGATCAGCTGTCTTCATTGTTACTCGAATTCAGATAATGTTTTGCATTGTCGTCAAACGTGAATCAAACTCCGATCACCAAGCACCAGATCGTAACGTTCGATGATGTGCGCCCAATCCGCCACACCCCTACCGCGTCTATTCAACCGAGCGCGAAGTTATTAAGTCACAAGCTAAGGAAATCCTCGAAGATGAGGTTATCCAGCCTTCCAATAGCCCTTGGTCCTCCCTGGTGGTTCTACTTAAAAAGAAAGACGGTACGTTACGTTTTTGCGTTGATTACCGCAAACGGAGCTCCGTAACCAAGAAGGATGTCTACCCCTTGCCGTGGATTGACGACTCTCTCGACCGCCTTCGGCGTGCAAAGTATTTTTCTTCCATTGATCTACAAATTGGCTACTGGTAGATTGAGGTCGATGAGTGAAATCGTGAGAAGACGGCCTTCGTCACACCCCACGGCCTTTACGAATTTAAAGTTCTACCTTTCGGCCTGTGTTCCGCGCCGACCACATTTCAGCAGATGATGAACACTGTCCTCGCCGGCCTTAAATGGCAGTGTTGCCTAGTCTACCTAGATGACGTGGTGGTCCTCGCAGAATCATTTGAACAACATCTTAAGCGCCTGCGGTCAGTACTCGAAGCCCTTCGATCCGCTGCCCTGACACTTAAGTCCCAGAAATGCCACTTAGGCTACCAAGAGCTTAAATTTCTCGGCCATGTCGTCTGCGCCGCCGGCGTGAAGCCCGACCCTGATAAGCTTGCTGCTGTTGCGGAATTTCCCCATCCACGTGACAAGAAAGCCTTTCGCCGACTTCTAGGCTTGTGCAGTTATTACCGGCTTTTTATCGATAACTTCGCTGATCTCGCTGAACCGCTGACTAGGCTCACCCGGGGAGACATCTTTTGCTTGGACTTACGAGCAAGAAGCTGCTTTTGCCGAGCTGCGTCTCCGTCTCCAATCGCCGCCTGTTCTAGCCCATTTCGATGAGCAGGGGGAGACAAATACACACCGACGCCAGTAACATTGGCCTTGGAGCGGTTCTCGTGCAACGTCAAGAGGGTGCTGAACAAGTTATCGCACATGCCAGCCGCACTTTATCCCACGCCGAGACGAACTATTCAGTTACTGAAAAGGAACGCCTCGTCATTATTTGGGCTGCTGGGAAATTTCACCCCTACCTTTATGGTCGCCCATTTAAAGTGGTCACTGACCACCGTTCTTTGTGTTGGCGGGCCAACCGGCGTTGCCCCGTGCGGCCGCCTGGCGTGATGGAGCTTTCGCCTACAGGAGTTCGATCTCACTATTGTCTTAAGTCCGGTCATAAGCATGAAGATGCTGACACGCTCTTCCGTGCGCCTGTCGAGCTCGCTTCACCAGACACGGATGACGCTAGCAGTTTCCTTGCAGCTGTTGATGCTTCACATATGCCTCATCAGCGCGTGCCGATCCAGAGTTGCGAGTACTGATTCATTATTTATAAGGTCAGCCAGCCACCATACCTAAGTTCTTTTCTCGGAGCCTCTCAACTTTCTGCCTGAGAGATGGTCAGCTTTATAAGCACAACTCTAGATCCGAGTCGAGGACCTACCTCCTCGTGGTACCCACAGCTCTGAGAGAGGAAATCCTTTCCCCGTGCCACGATGAACCAACTTCTGTCCACATGGGCTATTCTCGCACGCTTGCTAGAATACGATAGACATTCTACTGGCCCAGCCTTGCCACTGTTGTTAACCTCTATGTCAAAAGCTGTCGGCAATGTCAGCGTCGGAAGGCTCCTCAATCAAAGCCTACTGGCCTCCTCATGCCCATGATACCACCACAAGCACCGTTTCATCAAGTCGGCATGGACCTTCTCGGTCCTTTCCCTCGGTCCTCCGGTGGCAATCGTTGGATAATCATCGTCACTGACTATCTGACTCCCTATGCCGAGACCAAAGCGTTACCTAGTGGTACAGCGTCTGAAGTTGCCCATTTGTTTGCACACCAGATAATGCTGCAACACGGTGCTCCTACCTGTAATATTACTGATAGAGGGACTGCCTTTACTTCACAAATTATGGCCGAAGTCTTTCATCTCAGTGGTACGGTTTATCGAAAATCTACTGCTTACCATCCGCAGACTAATGGGCTGACGGAAAGGCTTAATAAGACCGTCGCGGATATGCTGGTGGTGTATGTCGACGCCCAGCACAAGACTTGGGATGCGATCCCGCCATATGTGACATTCGCATACTATACGGCAGTCCAAGAGGCTACACGTTTCACACCGTTTGGCCTTGTTTACGGCAGGGAGGTTCGGACGAGGCGGGACGCAATGCTCTCTTGCAAAACAGATACCGATCTTTGTTCTGACACCGAGCAGTTTGTCCAAGATGCTGAGCAAGCACATGAACTAGCACTCGTCCACATCACTCTGCAACAGGACAGAGATTCACGCCAGCACACCCTCCGCTACAGACAAGCTTCCTACAACTCCGGGGACCAGGTTTGGGTATGGACACCTGTTCGACGGCGCGGCGTATCAGACAAGCTAATTGGCCGCTACTTAGGACCATATAAAATCGTGCGGCACATCAGCAACTTCAATTACGAGGTGCTCCCGGATGGATCAGAGCACGCAGGCTGTCGGCTACCTCGTCCAGAGACAGTTCATGTCTTGCGATTGAAGCCGTACTTTGCGCGGTGACTGACAAACTGCATGTGCAAACTTTTTTTTTTTTTGGGGGGGGGGTTGCTTTTGTCCGCTTGTGTGCACGTGTGACTGTGTCCGTCACGCTTAAGGAGGGAGGAATGCCAGGGGGCGCTTGGAGGGAAAACGACAGTGAAGTCTCGCAGGATGTGCCTAAAACTCGGAATGCGCAATTCCACCTGTACCGGCTTTGTTAACCTAGCCCCAGTCGCCAACACTGTGACAATATATATATATATATATATATATATATATATATATATATATATATATATATATATATATATATATATATATATATTGTCACGTCTCGTCAGAACGCAAAGGAGGGCCGAAATATAAGACGGTTTGATTAGTGGACTAAAACGACTCTTGCGCTCAAGCTTCCTCCTTCTTCTTACAGCTCGCGCTTCTGTTCCCATAGTCGTCATCTTTTGCGTCGTCTTCTATGCGGCATTCGCCCCCCTCCTTAGGAAGCATCGTCCCGATGAGAACAAAAGGAAGTAGGAGGTTAAGGTCAAACTGAGTGGTATGGCTTCATACGCACGACGTGGACGACGTCAGCTTGGCGCTGGCGTTGCTTTGCTGTCGACACCCCGTCTGGCATCACCTCATAAGTGACGTCGGTTAAACGTCGCTGAACAACATAGGGTCCAAAGTATCGCCGCAATAGTTTTTCGGAGAGTCCACGGCGGCGAATAGGCGTCCAGACCCTCACTTTGCCGCCAGGTTCGTACATTACATGTCGGTGTCTCTGATTGTAGCGTCGTGCATCATGCTCCTGCTGACTTTTGATCCGCACACGCGCTAGTTGGCGAGCTTCTTCTGCATGCTGAGCGAATTCCTCGGCGTCCTGATCGAGATCATCGGTGTCGGCATTCGGGAGCAACATTGCATCCAGCATAGTTGTTACTGGTCGCCCGTGAAGGAGGCTGAATGGTGTCATGCGAGTGGTGTCTTGGCGGGCCGTATTGTAGGCGAACGTGACGTAGGGAAGTATTTCGTCCCAATTCTTGTGGTTCACGTCGACGTACATGCGAAGCATGTCTGCGAGGGTCTTATTGAGGCGTTCCGTCAACCCATTGGTTTGAGGGTGATAGGCAGTAGTTTTACGGTGACTGGTACCACTGAAGCGAAGAACGATTTCCAAAAGTTCGGCCGTAAATGTAGTTCCTCGGTCAGTTATAATAAGTGCCGGAGCGCCATGCCTCAGGACAATGTTCTCAACGAAGAACCTAGCTGATTCGGCGGCGGTACCTCTTGGCAGAGCCTTGGTCTCCGCGTAGCGGGTAAGATAATCAGTGGCGACAATTATCCATTTATTCCCGGCTGTAGACGTCGGAAATGGTCCCAGGAGGTCCATGTCAATTTGCTTAAAAGGTGTCGCTGGCACTTGAAGAGGGTGGAGTAGGCCAGCTGGTTTTACAGGGGGTGATTTACGGCGCTGGCAGTCTATGCACGTACGTACATAGCGTTTCACTGTCGCCGGCAGTTTTCGCCAGTAGTATCCGTGCTGTACTCTAGCCAATGTGCGGGTGTACCCTAGGTGACCGGCGGTTGGCTCGTCGTGGCACGCTTGCAAAACTTCAGTGCGGAGAACCGACGGGACGACGAGTAGATGACTGTTTCCCCCAGGACGGAAGTTCTTCTTGTAAAGTACGTTGTTGCGAATAAAGAATGAAGGGATTACTCGGGCGAAAATCTTCGGAACAACCGTAGTTCGCTTCTCCAAGAAATCAATAAGAGGGAGCAATTCCTGATCCTCTCGCTGCTGTTTGGAAAGCGTTGCGTCATCTATGACACCTAAAAACACAGTGTCTTCATCTGTCATAGTGGAAAGTTCGACCGGCGCTCGCGAAAGGCAATCTGCATATGTGTGCTTCTTTCCAGATTTGTAAATAACTGCCATGTCAAATTCTTGTAATCGAAGGCTCCAACGCGCGAGTCTCCCTGAAGGATCCTTTAAGTTCGTCAGCCAACAGAGAGAGTGATGGTCGCTGACGACTAGAAAGGGGCGAGTGTACAAATAAGGGCGAATTTCATAACCGCCCATACCACTGCAAGGCATTCTTTTTCGGTTGTCGTGTAGTTCGCTTCTGCTTTAGATAGGTTCCTGCTGGCGTAAGCAATTACCTTTTCCACACCATCTTGGCGCTGCACCAACACAGCACCTAACCGACGTTGCTGGCATCCGTATGAAGCAGTGTAGGGGCGTCGTCATCAAAGTGAGCCAGGACAGGTGGTGTCTGTAGACGCCTCCTCAGCTCATTCAAAGCTTGTTGCTGTTCTTCACCCCAGCGAAAGACAGCGTTGTCACGCGTCAGTGAAGTTAATGGCCAGGCTATTCGCGAGAAGCCAGCAATAAACCGACGGTAATAGGCGCAAAGACCCAAGAAGCGCCGCAATGTCTTTTTTTCCGCAGGTGTTGGGAACTTGGCGACTGCGGAGAGCTTTTCAGGATCCGGCCGAACACCTTCTTGGCTGACGACGTGGCCTAAGAACTGCAGCTCCTCGTAACCGAAGTGGCACTTCTCGGGTTTTAGTGTGAGGCCCGCAGATCGTATGGCCTGAAACACAGCTAGCAAACTGAGTAGATGCTCTTCAAATGTGGCCGAAAACACGATCACGTCGTCAAGATACATCAAGCATGTTTGCCACTTAAGTCCCGAAAGCACCGTGTCCATCAGTCTCTGAAATGTTGCTGGCGCCGAGCATAAACCGAACGGAAGGACTTTAAACTCATACAATCCGTCGGGAGTGATAAATGCTGTCTTCTCCCGATCCCTCTCATCCACTTCGATTTGCCAATATCCACTTTTCAAGTCCATCGACGAGAAGTAACGTGCATTTCGTAGGCGATCCAAGGAGTCGTCGATGCGAGGGAGAGGGTACACGTCTTTTTTGGTCACTTGGTTAAGCTTGCGATAGTCTATGCAAAATCGTAAGCTGCCGTCTTTCTTTTTAACAAGTACCACGGGGGAAGCCCAGGGACTGTGACGGCTGGATAACGTCGTCTCTAAGCATTTCGGCCACCTGGCGCTGAATGGCTTCACGTTCTTTCGAAGCCACACGGTAAGGATTTTGTCGAATCGGGCGAATCGAGTCATCCGTGATAATCCGATGTTTTGTCAAAGCCGTTTGGCCGATCCACGATTCTGAAGCAAAACAGTCTCGAAATTGATCTATGAGATCCAAAAGGCGGTCCCGCTATGAAGAGGACAAATTTGGGCTCACATCAACGATGGTTACGGGTGTCTTGCACACTGATCCTCTCTGTTGCAGTAAGCAGCAGTGCTGCGCATTTGGGAGGCTGTCGAAAAAGGCCACAGTTGTGCCTTTCGGAATTTGCTGATGCTCGTCGCTGAAGTTTGTCAGCAGCAGTTCGGTATGCCCATTGGTCAAGTTGACCAGCCCTCGAGCTATAGAAACACCTCGGCTGAGTACCAGGGTAACTGCCCGTTCGGCGACGCCATCGCCTGTATGCCCCATGTCGCATTTCACTTCAACAAGAGAGCATGATCGCGGAGGTAATGTCACCGTCTCATTGGCGACGCGTAAGGGCAATAGTGGTATTTGCGCATAACCAAGGTCTTCATGGTTATTGGTGACGGCAACGATGCTGTCATGTATGCTGATTACAGCCCCATGAAGACGCAGAAAGTCCATGCCCAAGATGAGGTCTTTGCAGCAGTCAGGGAGAATAACGAAGCTGCCAACAAACACCGTGTTTCCCATTCCTATCCGGGCAGTGCATTTCCCTGTCGGTGCCAGTAGCTGACCCCAGCACTTCTTATTACTGGCCCAGTCCATTCAGTTTTTAGTTTGCGCAGTGTGTCGGCCAGTTTCTGGCTAATAATTGAAAAATCTGGCCCGGTATCCACCAGAGCATGTACCTCCAGTCCATCAATGGAAACTGCGAGGTCAGCGCTAACAATGTTATCTGGGTTGATCGTCCCTTTCGGCATTTGCGGCGGAAGCGCGGCAAGGTCGGCGCTGTCAGCTTCGTCGTCATGGCTGATCATCTGGTACGGCTTTTTCGGCGGTAGTGCGGAAATGTCAATGTTAGCGGCGGCGTCAGAAGCACACGGGCTGTCGGCAGTTGCGGCGGTGGTGAGGGTTTCGACACTTTTAGACTGGTTGCAACCTCCCCTCACGAGGTTGCAGCTCTTAGTTTCCCCGGTGAGGGCTAGGGGACCGCCGTCCGCTAACGTCAGTAGTGTTGCGACGCGTTGGCGAATAACGCTGTGGCGATGGGGAGGAGCGGCGGCGGAAGCCCGGGGATTCGGTTTCCCTGCTGACCGGAGGGTCTTCGTTGATTTGGGCAGAATCAGTGTCGATGCGGCGGCGAGCAGAAGCAAGCGGAAAGGACTGCCCCTCTTCGCGGTGGCGGCTGTACCGATACACATGGCCAGGTTGTCCGCAGTAGAAACCAAGTGGTCGGCTGTCATAACTGCGCCACCTGTCAGTTCGGCGCAGTTGAGAGCGCCTGGGAGGCGCCCACTGAGGCCCCTGCAGGAAACGAATCTCCTGACGGTTCGGTGAGCTCGGTGGGTGTGGTCTGGAAGTGGGCGACGAAGGTCCGCAGCATAGCTCTCGGGCTGCGGCTCGAGGTAAGGTGCAGGAATGTTGGCCGTGCAGCTGATCGGTTTTGGAGCGTGGTATGGTTCGGAAAGGGGTGCCGCGTTGCCGACTGGATGAGACTCGTTGCATGGTGTAGACGGTGATAGGGCGTGCCGAATTTCATTCCTCACTGTTTCCACGAGGGCCCCTGTCGACTGAGCCTTCGTAGTCGCAGTTCGCTGCAGCTCCTCAAGGACAATGCCTCTAATGATGTCTCGAAGAGTGGTCGTATCTGTTGCAGTCAGCGCCGCCGCTGTCGTCGGGGCACAGTTGACCGGTCGGTTGTACTGGCGGCACCGGTCTTGGAGGGCTCGTTCGATAGCCGTAGCGTCCTTAACGAACTCACTCACGGTTTTGGGGGGGTTGCGTACCAAGCCGACAAACACCTGTTCTTTGACGCCATGCATGAGATGCCGTAGCTTCTTTGATTCACTCATGTCAGGGTCGGCACGGCGAAAAAGGCGAGCCATGTCTTCCGCAAACATAGCCACGCTCTCATTCGGCTTCTGGACGCGCACTTCAAGCAGGCGCAGCGCATTGTCTCGTCGATCCGTTCTCGCAAAAGTATCTGCCAGCTGGCGGCGGAAGTCATTCCATGTGGATAAGCTGGTCTCGTGGTTTTCAAACCATGTTCTAGCATTATCCTGAAGGGCAAAATAAACATTGGACAGCTTCTGGTCTGCGCTCCATTGATTGATTTTGGCCACTCGCTCAAACTGGTCAAGCCAGTCCTCAACATCTTCAAACGCGTCGCCGCGAAAGCACTCTGGTACCTTGGTGTTCTGAAGAGTCACCGGCGTAAGGTTGGTATGTGCCATGGCTTGGGGGACCTGACGAACTTGGGCGTTTGAAGAGTCGTTCGGCAGATGGCTGTACTCGGGGGCTAGGCCTAGAAGGCGGCGGCTAGTGCGATGGACAGGAGTTTCGATGTCTGGGATCCGCTGTGGACTGCCGGAAGGAGTCTTATGCATACTCCAGCGCGCTCCACCAGTGTCACGTCTCGACAGAACGCCAAGGAGGGCCGAAATATAAGACGGTTTGATTAGTTGCCTAGAAAGAGTCTTGCGATCAAGCTTCCTCCTTCTTTTTAGCTCGCGCTTGTGTTCCCATAGTCATCTTTTGCGTCGTCTTCTACGCGGCAATATATATATATATATATATATATATATATATATATATATATATATATATATATATATATATATATATATATATATATATATATATATGTGTGTGTGTGTGTGTGTGTGTGTGTGTGTGTGTGTGTGTGTGTGTGTGTGTGTGTGTGTGTGTGTGTGTGTGTGTGTGTGTGTGTGTGTGTGTGTGTGTGTGTGTGTGTGTGTGTGTGTGTGTGTGTGTGTGTGTGAGGAACGTTCACATATTTTACTTACAAATACTAGAAAAATAGCGCCCCTGCTGTCTTTCTAGAAAATGTGCACTGCGCACGTAAGAGAGCTATATTGGTGACCAGGATAAAGCACGGAACGTTTTATTATTGCAGCTCAGCAGGTAGAGCTATACCGAAAAGTGAAATTGGTAACACAGACGCGTGCGTTTTCAGATTTTATTATAGATGAGAGTAACGTTCGCAGTACGGAGCGCCCAAAATATGTCCGCGAAACCGTGTTGAGTAGGCTTTCACCAGCGCATATTTTTAAAATACCGTCTGTCGCACTATGTATGCTTCATATGCCAATATATGTGTTTATTTTACGAATAAGTGCCCGTGTGGGCGATTTTTTTCTCTATAATTTGCAGAAAAGACAACCCTGCTTCGTAATAAGTGTTTGTGATAAAAAATATTCAGCTTTAGCTGACTCAATTTTGACGGCTTTCGCGTTTGGCTTATATGATGCCCTCCAAATTATAACGAATATGAATTTTTATTTATAACATGAAGGCTTTTGTTTTGCGAAATTTATTACCTGCATAATGTCCGGCATTCTGCACCATCCACCTGCACCTAAAGAACTGAAGAGTCCTTGTTAGTTTTAGTGCGACTGTTTTCAATTGCTGCTTGCTCAGAGATAATCGCCAGAGGCTGCAGCCACCGCGAGAGAAGCGCGCTGTCAATACCCGCAAGCCTTTATCTCGCGACAGACTCATAGCCAAGCTCTCTGAGCAACGCACAAAGCGCGGAGCTCACAGCTCTTCGTCAAGCCACAAATGTGATCTCAGGAATTGCGGTGAGGGGGAACACACCAAGCTATATTTTTAAACCTTGCCGCATTTCGTTTTAACAGGTAACACTGGCTATTCTAAGGCTTCGTCGCCGTACCACCTGGAACCTATCATGTTCATAGCTTTCGATTAGATTCTTTTTATATGCAAGTTAAATCCCACAACGTTATTCTATGCAAAACGCCCCTGGCTCTACAAGCGACCGCAATCATTTTTCTGAATAAAATTCGGCGTGCTGGCAATTTTACGAAAGGACTCTTGTGAAATGTTTTTTAGACAATCTTTTGGACGCCTAAGATTTCGTGGAGGTACAAATTGCACTGAGAAGAAAATGTTTAAATTATGGGCAAAGCATATTATTTTAGAACGTCGCACATGCTTTCTTGTTTTATATGAATTCATTAATGCACAGTATAAGATTTTTTTCCTCATTTCCTCTGGAATTTAAAAATAGGAAACATGTAAAGCTTCGGGAAAATATTAAGGTTTCACCTAAATCAACGTTTACGCAATATAGGTGTTTAAAGAATGTTTAAAATGGTTCAGTCGTATACAGCGAAAGCGTGGCATAGAAAAAAAAGGTTCCACATTCCGCGAATAAAGAATAACTTGCAGCTCAGATCCTGATTAGAAATTAAGACCCCACCCCCCCCTTGACGCCAAAAATAAAATAAGACGTGAGTCGCGATATACATCAACTGCTTATTTTTTATCCTAATTCTGCATTTATTTTTTTTTTGTATTTTTTTTGTCCAGACTCTGTGCGAATAAATTTTGTACTTGAACTGAAGTAATGTTTTACAGAAATCCTTTATAAGCCACAGCGGCGCGCGCCGAAATGTTGCTAAACATCAGGTCATTGACATTTCGCCGCCTATTGTTATCGGTCGCATATTTATCATGAAGCCACTTTCTCTACGTGGTAATCAATAATATAAAGAACTGTGCTGAAAAGGTTACATTTTGACTTCATGAAACCAATTTTATGTTTCTTATGTTCATATATTTTCTTGAGAGCAATACTCGCGGACGTAGGAATCAAGCCTTGTGTGACGTAAAAAATTATTCACATAGGACGTCATGAAAATAAACGAAAAAAAGCGCTTCTCAACCCTCCGCTATCACAAGGGAAGCATAACTTATTGGCAGAATAATATTCTTTAGTATCCGGTTTTCATTACGGGGTTTAAAATCCCAAAGCGACTGAGGCTATTAGAGACGCCGTAGTGGAGGACTGCAAACATTTCGACCACCTGGGGTTCTTTAATGTGCATTGACATCGCACAGCACAAGGGCGCTTTGCTTCTCGCCTCTAATGAAAAGCGGTCGCTGAGGCCTGGATTCGGTCCCGCATTCGTGGGAAGAATAGCCGAGCGACATAACCACTGCGCCACCGCGGCGGGTCTTTATTCAAAGTATTAAAAGCGCGAAGTGCGTTGACCGCCGTGTGCACCACTCTGGAAGCCATGGCAGCACGATCAAGGCTGTAGCGATAGTATCATAGGGAGTAAATCACAAGAAGCTGTATTTGGCGGAACCAGAAATAAACAAAGAGAATAAGGAAAGAAAAGTTACAAAATAGATGCAGTGAAGAGAACAGCGTTTTAAATTATATCTATGGTAACCACAGTATAGTTCACCAAAGTTCATTTCAGACCAGCTACAATTCAAAATTTCATGCTGAAATTTTACAGCACTGTCATGCCTTCACTTCAAGGAAAGGATATAGACATATATGACCTCACTTTGTATGGAACAACGATTCAAGCACTGAAATATGAGTTGATGAGAAAACAGAAAGCTGATACATATAGAGTAAACAAATGGTTTTCTGGGCGGTAACCGTTTACTAAGAGGGGTGGTAAAGTTTTTGATGTGCCGTAATATTTCCGCTTTGAACTCGAGGTGAACTAACCTGCCTCCCTGTCAGACAATGTTTTAGAAATCAAGCCAATGACAGACACAGCAAAACAACTATGCTGTGCTCATTCAGCTAAGTGCTCCGAGCCTTCAACCTTGATGTAACCGCTGTCGACATTATACGCTTGCGATGTAGTTGCCTTTCTCTGAGAGACGCAGTCACACACTAGCTTCATAAATATCATGATTGTATACGCGAGCCATTATGTTAGGTGGTGGCGCGTACTTACGCGTTCTCCAATAAGGGCATAGTTCAGCAGTGCCTACCACTGTACAGTTTATTGTACAGTGCCTACCACTGTACTGTTAAAGCAAACCCGGCTTTTTCTGAATATGTAGTTGCTTACGCTAGCCGAGCGCTAACGAAAGCGGAATCAAACTACACCGTCACGGAAAAGGAGTGTCTTGAATCGTGTGGGCCTTAACAAAGTTTCGCCCCTACTTAATGGCCCCGCTTCAACGTTATCACTGATCACCATGCCCTCTGCTGGTCGGCTTCTCTAAAAGACCCTTCAGGACGCCTCGGCCGCTGGGCTCTTCGCCTTCAAGATTTTGACTTTGACGTGATATATCGATCGGGACGCAAACACTCCGACGCTGACGCCTTGTCGCGCTCGCTGCTGCCTTCTCCGCCACCCTCGGACTCGATATTCGAATCATCCGTTCCAGCCCTTACTTCCGACGATCTTCCTTTTGAACAACGCCCTGGATAACTTCAGTCCTAGAAGTCACGATCTTCCTTTTGAACAACGCCCTGGATAACTTCACTCCTAGACGTCCTCACCTCGTCCACAACATCTTCATTCCCGCGACCCCTTCGTCGCCAAGCTTCCCATTTTATGATCCATAGTGGTATGCTGTATCGCGAAGGCTATCGCCCGGATGGTCGCAAATGGCTCTTGGTCATTCCTCGCCATCTTCGCACAGAAATGTGTGCCCATTACCATGCCGACCCGCAAAGCACACATGCTGGCTTGTTAAAGATATACGAGCATCTCCGCCAGCGGTACTACTGGCGGAGGATGTACAACTTTGTCCGCCGCTATATTGACTCCTGAACTGCTTGTCAGCAGCGGAAGTCTACTCCGCGCCCCTCCGCCGGCCCATTACAGCCATTGCCTTGTCCAGCGCGTCCCTTCGATCGTGTCGGAATCGACATATGTGGCCCTCTTCCATCTTCGACATCAGGCAACCGCTGGATAATAGTCGCCGTGGATCACCTCCCTCGCTACGCGGAGACTGCAACCCTGCCTACGGCTAGTGCTCGTGACGTCGCCTCCTTTATCATACGTCACTTCGTTCTACGTCACGGGGCTCCTTGTGAACTTCTCAGTGACCGCCGCCGCGTGTTCCTATCACAAGTGGTCCACGAGCTGTTGGAAGCTTGCAAAATAATACATCAAACCACCACAGCTTACCATCCTCAAACCAATGGCCTCACAGAAAGGTTTAACCGAACTCTTGGTGACATGCAGGCCATGTACGTTTCTTCTGAAGCGTCTAACTGGGATCAGGTGCTTCCGTACGTCACCTACGCCTATAACACAGCATCTCAGGCAACGACTGGATTTTCCCCATTCTTTCTCCTCTACGGTCGTGAGCCTTCATGCCTACTGGATACCACCCCGACAGTTCAGAGTACACTTCTCTTTCTGCTGCGGCCCGTAATGCTGAGCAGTGCCATCAGCTAGTTCGTTCATTTACGTCGGACATTCAAGATCTTCGTCGACATGAGAGCGATTACGGCAAGCCCGCTGCTGACTTTCCTATCAACACCCTCGTTTGGCTCTGCGTTCCGGCTGATTCTAAATTCTCTGCGAAGTATAATGGCCCTTATCGTGTATTAGAGCGTACATCACCAGTTAACTACATCGTGGAGCCGGCAACGCCTTCTTCGGACCACCGTCGCCGCGGCCGAGAAGCTGTTCACGTCAGTCGACTCGAGCCATACTACGATTCCCCTGTCATACCCGCGCCTTAAGTCGCCAGGATGGCTCCCTCTTTCCACCGGGGCAATTGTAAGGAAGAAGATGATACAGCGCCGACACTAACGATGATGAAGACGCCGATCGGCTGGCGCGCGCACTGAGAGCTCGGACTGTCTTGTTCAGACGAGATTGTGCTTCGCTTTACGATTGTCTACTTTGTCATCTGATGAGAAGAGAGGAGTCGCTGGAGAAAGATTTGATGTTGGCAAAGGTTGAGGGTCACCGGAGAAGGGGTCGGCAGCGAACGCGATGATTAGATGGCATCCTCGCGGCACTGCAGATGAAGTTACGTGATGTTAGAAAGATAGTGAGAGACCGGAAAGCGTGGCGTGACATGGTCCATAGGGTCACGAAGAGTCGGACACGACTGAACGACTGAACTGAACTGACGTTATCTCATCAAACAAAACTAAATCGCATAAACTTTCACAGATTAGATGTTAAGACGCTGGTGTGTACAATGGGAACCATCTCCCGTCACTGAATAGCAAGAAGTCACTATGCTTAGTGTGAGCATGTCTGTTGTAAAACCATTTTGTTCACTCAACTTAAGTAATTTGTGATATTCAACACAGCAACAAGTGAAAAACTAAAAAAATATTTTGGTTCTAACATTTTAGTCATAGAAAATAATGCCAAACTTATTGCATTGTTCCATTGATGTAGTTACTTGAAAGAACAGTGAGGTGAGAAATATTAAAAAAATATACGTAACTGCAGCTTATTTCGCGCATAATTTAAAAATCTGCTCCGTAGGCCAATTTTCGCTGCTGTCGCAAACATTTTCCTCGTTACGAAGGATTGTTCCATAAATTATAATTTATATTACTGGGACACACATTACCAAATACTACTCATTTAGGCCACTTGGTAGAATAAAGTGCATATACCTCTTTACACTGGTTTCTCCAATCAAACATTGTACAGTTTTAGGGCATACTGAGGTACAAAAAATGGATTAAACTTAACAGTGAATGATAATGACTACATTGTGCGTTGTAAGTTGTTTGCAAAAGCTGGCCTGAGCGGCCGTGCTAAATGGCGCCCAAAGAATTCCTACAGTCTTACGGCCGCAATGGAAATCAAGTACGGGCATATATTGGTGTCGTGAATGCTGGCTGGCTGCTGGATAACCTGGTATGTGGCCTTCCGTGGGCCACCAAAAGCCCAGGCAACCATTGCCAAACAGGTAGGCGTTAATCGCGGTAACGAGGTCGAACCATGAGCTCTGGCCGACTTCTTCTGTCGCCCATTGGCAGAGAAACCGTGGCCGATTTGGTCGACTTTAAGTTGGGTGCCCAAACTTGTGCCTTGGTCGATGGCCTACTTCCGCCCGACGTGGTACGTGGCATACCATTGGGTGTCATTCGGCCGAGCAACCTTGGTCAGTCAGTTTGGTTGCCGACTAGATGCTGAAGGTCGGCCATTGGACGGCAGCCAGCCAATGCCGCCTAGGGTCTCAAAGCGCACGAAGGCCTCTTTGTTTTGCCTCCACGGCATCGCAGCCGCGGATGATTTCCCTTCTATCCGGAGATACCCATGGGTAAACCACCAGCAGAAGACTACGGTAATGTTCAACAGCCTCGGGTAGGAACAGCAGTTTACATTAGGTAGCGAAGTACTGGAAGTAGTAGGCGAATATGTCTACTTAGGACAGGTAGTAACCGCAGATCCGGACAATGAAAAGGAAGTAACAAGAAGAATAAGATTGGGATGGAGCGCATTTGGCAAGCACTCGCAGAATATGACTAGGAGCTTACCGGTATCGCTCAAGAGGAAAGTATACAACAGTTTCATCTTACCTGTACTCACCTATGGGGTTGAAACGTGGAGGCTAACCAAGAGTTCTACTTAAGTTGGAGAACCCAGAGGGCCATGGAACAAAAATGGCAGGGGTAACATTAAGAGATAGGAAGCATGCAGAGTGGGTCAGAGAAATAACTCAAGTTACCGACATTCTAGTGGAAATTAAGAAGAAATGGGCATGGACAGGACATGTAGTGCGAAGAGAGGATAATCGATGGTCGCTTAGGGTATCAAACTGGATTCCAAGGGAAGGAAAGCGTAGCAGGAGGCGGCAGAATGTTAGGTGGGCGGATGAGGTTAAGAAGTTCGCAGGGGTCAACTGGATGCAGCTAGCACAGAACCGGGTTAACTGAAGAAATATGGGAGCGGCCTTCGCCCTGCAGTGGGTATAGACAGGCTGCTGCTGCTGCTGATGATGATGATGATGATGAAACCACCAGCTCACAGCGCCGCGTCGATGAGCTCGTTTATGGTATGTAATACTCCTGAGGCAATATGCTTTTTAGTCGAAGCCAATTGCATGAGCCCAGAGCTGCCTTCAGACTTTTTTTTATGATACTCTATAATCGCTTACGGTTTGAGATTGCGTGTTTTTGATAAAGCATAGCAAAGACGATCCTGTAATTATAAAGGTTTGTAGCAGACTAAGCAGATTGTCTTCCTTTTTGACAGCCTACTTATTAGCGACATGTCGAATAAGCCTGCTAGTGGGCTGCGCGCTCAGTTAGATTCTATCCAATGCTTGAGAGTTACATCTTGCGGACTGCATTTTAGCCCCAGTATGCGCATGCAGTCCATCTGTGGTATTTCCCGTCCACCTATCCTAGCAGTGATGCACGATTGTCTTCTTTTTCTGCACTTGTGCCATCATTGTAAGGATTACCGAAGAATGTTTCCTCATCGTGGGTAGTTTATAGTCGAAAGAGCACGATTAACTTGTTGCGATAATCACTGTAATGAACCCGGCTTTTTCACGACAAAGTGCGATGAGGCGCCTTCATAGCGCGACGGTCCGTTGCCATTCATAACGACATCTCTTTCTGTCTTTGTCCACTTTCACTTTCCACTCTTCATTTACGGCGCCGTTTAGGTGCCTTCGGAGAAGTGTAATAGATACTGCACCCTTTCTTCCCTTTAAGCTAAATCGAAGCGCGGCTGTTTCCTGCTTTGCTACTTCTGCTTCTGTATACTGTGTGGAGCGGTGTTCAAGGTGGCGCCAAGTGAATGGCGCAGCACGGATGTCTAGATTGGATGCCCGTCGGGGTCAGCTTCCTATATGCGCGAATCGTCTGGGTATGAATCAGTCATGACCTCACGAGAAGTCTGGACCGAATGCGCCATCATGATGATATCCATTCCCGTGGTTTGACATGGCCGGATGTGACTTCATGATAGCGTGACCTCCGATCACGGCAGATGATGTCAACGGGTGATGACGTTACATTTGGTCATGAGTGCTTACATTACTATCGCTACCATCTTCAACTGTTATTCTTGACGTAGGCGTTGCGGTCTCCCTAGTAACAACAACAATGCGAGGATCATCATCATCAAGAATTATAACTGTCATAACTATCCTCATAATCATCATTAACTTCCACTAACTACAATTATCGGTTAATATCTACAACCAATTTACTTCTCTGACAGCTTTAAAAGTATAAAGAGCCCAGCGGATTCTCGCGACGTGTAAACCTCTCCGGACGCACGCACGCAGGGATGGACACTCATCAGCCTGTTAAGGCTTTCGCCTTAATAAACAAGTAAGAAAACCGCGAACTTTAGAGCTGACAACAGCACTCGTGTTATTATGCTTATTCCGTCAGCGATTCTTTCGAACTGTTTGAAAATTGATAATAAGCAACTCGCTGAGCTTTCTGCGGTGCTGTATTTGTTCTTATTCTGTTGGGGTCCTTTGCGCGCTGCTCGAGTATAATAATCAACACGCTCAGGTTTCTGTTATCAGCGCTCGATGTGGTTGTGCTTTTTCATTGATGACTTTAAATATATTGACAAGTGAAAGAGATGCAATACTTTTCATTGCGAAAGCAATAATACTCTATGTTTCAAACATTCAGCGTAGCGCGGCGAAAGCCACGTACGTCTTACCCACGTGACACTAGGGTGAGAGCTGGGCTACCAGCTCAAGCGGTCGGCGTAGCGTGGCGATATCGACGTCTTACCCACGTGACACTGCGACATCACACCCTACGTTTCACAAAAGCGAGAGATGGGCTCCCTTCTAAAGCGGTCGGCGTGACGCGGTCGGAGCCGCGGCTCAGTTGGCAGGAGCTGCGAACTTAAGTCTCTAATTTCACATGGGACGGTTATGTCAGAATCAGCCTGCTAGGACCTTGGCATTCACGTTACCCCTATAGACCACTAAGGCACGCTCATACCGCTTGCTTAAAGCGGGGCTTTATATGTGGGCTGAGAAAGAAGAAAAACAAAAGGACCCTTGGTCACTCGCAGGTAATGCTTTCGCTCAATCTTTGGTTCAGCAGCGTTGAACTCTTGTAATTGTTTTTCATTGGTATTATATTACCTCAGCAGCTGCAAGGCTGATCTTGTTTACAGAACGCAAGCAATGCCATTTTACTCATATCTGGCAAGAAATTACAGGGGGTGATTTGAATCACTACAACACGATGGGTCGAAAGCCGCAATGACGCGGTGGTCTGAAGCTCTCCACCTCTATCTCTGTTTTCACTCCCGCCTTAGCAATTACGTGATAGCGTTAGCTACAAGCGAACATATTAATCCCTGTTTTAACCGAGCCATGAAAGCGCATGCGTGGCCTAGGGATAAGGTGAGTGCAAAGGTACTGGAATGCTGATTCTGATATCCCCCTCCCTTAATAAAGGAAAAATGCCCTAGGTGGCAGCTTCTACCAAACGTAATGTCATTACGTCCTATGACCAGTTAGTGCTCCACCATGTCAGCTGCCAGCTACCGCCTACCACGTAACAAAAGCGTTGCGAATGGACACGATCCGCGAGCATGAGCCATTAAATGCTATCCCCTTAAAGTTATAAAAATATCCCTGTCAAAATCTCAAGAATTTTGAGATATGAAGGCGACAGTTTGTAAAGTCAACCGCCTTTTCTTCTCTCGATGTTGATTGCACAAAAAGAATCCATTTTGTCGTTTTCGTCTTAAGCACCGAAGTGTTCGTGCTGCATATCTTTCGCAAAACAGGGCAGGACCATTTTTATACCTTGGTTCTGCGAAGCAAAGCACCTATATATACGACTGCTATTTTAAATCACTGCGACAGTATGGGAAGATAGAAAGGTGTATCGCAGCACAAAACCGGTGTACTCAAAGGATTTTCGTTGCCGTTCACATGCCACTTGCTAAAATAAGAAATCTAATCGGAAATCAACTCAGCAGAAAAGCAAGTGATTTTTTATTTGTCTAAGTTTACCTATTTTGAAAATTCGTGATTTGTGAGACTCTGTATTGGATTGGTGTGCCCAAGTTGCAGGCAGAACAAGACGCAACAGAATCTAGGCCTTGTGAATATTTTGGGCCAGAACATTAAGCCACTATTTATCTAGGTGCAGAAATACAAGAGGGTGTCTATATCCCCCCCCCCCCTAACAAATACATTTCTCAACAAGTCATTAAAGTCTGTCCTAGTATAGCAGTTTTGATTTTGCCCAAATGTCTTCTTCTCTTTGGTATATGTTTTCACCTCTTTGGTATATGTTTTCATAAGCGCTAGGTTACGGAATAAAATGCGCCTACCAAGGCGGATATTAGGCACATTAAAAATTTTATCTTCAAGATAAGTTTTCGGCCACAAACACAGTATTACAGATAGCCGGAAGTTCTTTCTTTGACTATAAGAGAAAGCGAGCACATGTGTATACTCTGAACTGCGTGGAGGATGAAGAGAATTGAAGTAATTTCCAATATCTGCAAGCGAATAAACTTAAACGTGAACCAGATTCGTCCCTTCTGTCCAAGGTTGATGTGTGATGTCTTCATGAATGGTGTCATTGGTCGTTGGGTTTTTCGGTCGACAAAACCGGTGTCAGCTCTCGTTGTGTCTCGGGGTCGAATGAATCAGCGCTCGGGTCAGACTCCTTCGTCTTGTCTTGTGGTCTGGGTGGGGGACAGGACGATGGAAATTAGCGATCGCTTCGGTCCGGCAGGCTAGGGAGCAGCCATGCGTTTCCTAATGTTCTGCCGACGCCACAAGACGCAGGACGTCGAACTGCGGGCTAGGAAGAGGAGTGATGATGACGTACCCAGCACCTTCAGCAGCAAAAATGTTAGCTGTGTCAAGCTGATGCGCACAAAAACAGAGACAAGAGTTGAAATGCGATGACCGCGAGAAAATTTTTAATCAATCGCGGCTGTCCTCGAGCGAGCGCCCCTGTTCGCACCACTGCACTTTTCTTTCTCGTCCGCAACAATAATAATGCGGAACGTTCATATTCATTCTTATTTATAAGTGTATGCGTATGCGGACATTTTTTTTCTGATTCTGCGAAACATGTTCATTTTTATACCATGTATTGCAAGCCTACCTGAATGCCTTTGAAGGTCGGTTTTGTTTGGAAAACCTAATTCTTACCCGAATAACTCCTCAGTACTTCTCCCACCCTCTTTTTTATAAATTTTGAGATTAACAGGTACTTCATCGTTGCATGTCTCAACTTACTAATTGCTAGTTCGTCCCTCGAGCAGTACACCGACCATCTACGGTTGTTGTTTTCAAGACTCAGTGAGCATGGACAGACAATCAAGCAGCATAATGTGCATTTGGCGTTGAATCCGTTGAATCTCTAGGGCACCTTGCCACTCTTAAAGGAATCTAACCACTAGGCAGGAAATTTCAAGCCATACGCGATTTCCCGCTTCCCATTTCGCTTCGAAAAAGCTTTGAAATTTTCGGGCTCCTGAATTTCAACGTCAATTCATTCCAAATATAGCACACATTCATCTGCCTATTACAAATGTGCTCAACGCCCTAAAAATACGATCTGCATTCTTGGAGTGGGCATCCGAAGGGTAGGCTGCCTTTGTAGACGCGTAAAATGCCCTGACACACGCGACTCTCTTGTCATACCAAAAATTATGTGCCCATGAGACAGATCACCGATACCTCCTCATATGCCATTGGTGCATTTATGCAACAAGTCCTGGAAATCTTGTCATGCCCAGTTGGTTTCTTTTCACAGAAGGTGAAGCCTGCTGAAACCCGTTACAGCACATTCGACCGCAAGCTCCTGGCTCTATACCTTCCTTAGTCTGCGCGAAGGCATCGTATTCCATTTACTAAACGAGCACAAGCCACTGATATTTGCTTTCCGCGGTAACCACAGCACGTACAGCCCGCCCATTTCGGCACTTGCTGTTCCCCTCTGAATTCCCAGTTGATGTCGGGTACATCGAATGACGCGGTAATGCGGCTGACGATGCACTGTCGCTTGTTGATGCTGTTTCTTTAAGTGCTGTAGATTTCGACGTCATTGCCAAGGCACAACGCACTGAAAACAAGCTTCGTGATCTGCATGCCTGATCCAAATCTCAAGCGTTCAGATTTGCTACTGCCATTCTCTTCCGGTAAGATCTTTTGCTACATGTATATTGGTTGTTCCTGTTCATTTGCACCGTCATCGCAGTATCGTAAAGTCTATGCGAACTTCATGCTTCTCGCCACCCTGGCATTCGTGCCATTCAGCGGCATTTCTCGCGTCTTGTTTGGCCCAGTATCAACGCAGGTGTGTGCCGTTGGGCTCGAGTGCCAGCGGTACCCGGCCAACCAAGTAACCTCTCCGACCCTTTGGCCGCCTGACTCCCTGTTTGACGAGGTTCACATCGACTTTGTCGGCCCGTTGATTTTGTCACGGGGTGAACGATACATCCATCCACATCTGTGGGGACCGCTATACATGCTGGCCTGAAGGTTTTCCGGTCTATGATGTTACAGCATTCACTGAGGTGTCTGTTTTTATAGCCGGTGGATCTATCGTTTCACCTTCCCCAACATCATAATAGCCAACCTTCACGACAGTTTGAAAGTGATCTGTTCAGAGCGTTGACGCGAGCGGTCGGTAACCGCCATTATCAGACAACTGCGTACCACCCATACACAAATGGAATTGTTGAAAGGCTCCATAGGCAGTTGAAGGCTGCCCTCATCACCCACGACGCGCAAAATTCATGAGTCAACGACGTTCCGCTTGATTTTCTGATGTGTTCGATCGGCGATAAAGGAAGCCTTAGGGTATCCTTATGCTGAAATTATGGGCGGAACCAGTCTGTTTTTTCCCAGTGAATTCTATCTCCCCTACTGCCTTCATTGAGCACCGTCGGTCAATTTTTGAGCGCTTGTAGTCAACACCACCTCGTGAGCCCTCAAATTACTATGTTTGCGTAAGCATCTCATTTCATACCATTTCACATCATTTGTTCTAACATCGACATTACAGATGCCGAGGAACGTGAACAAAACGCCTCTAACTGGGCTTTACAGGACTCGCGGATGCTAGCTTCCTCAGCTTACGATTCTGCCTCACGCGAAGGTATTCGGCCCTCCCTCAATGCACTGTACGACGGCCCGTTCAAAGTATTACAGCGCGGTGAAAAGACCTTCACTCTGTCTGTAAATAGCATTGAGGATGTAGTTGCAATCGACCGTGTGAACCTTCGTTGCAATCGACCGTGAAACTTCAGATCTTAATGGCAGAATTTATCGTCCTTATAGCTCATGCTATGGACGTCTGGGATGGTTCTCCTCAGTTACTGTGGAAGACCTGCCCATTTGTGCCGTGACTAATGCTCGTCAGTCCACGCCTTCCAAAATCTTAGCTTCAGCTACTGCACGTACCAGAACCTCGGAGGCTGCAGAGGAAGCAGCCATCCCGCTGGCCGTCGCTTCTACCGAAGCAATAGTGATTGGCTCCAAAACGGCCTTACGGAATTTCAGGAGGGGCCGTCTGTCGGCTGCCGCCAGGAATATCCTTAAAAGCTACCGTACAGACACTGGTAGGAAAATAGAACTGGTTGGATTCCGGCTCACTCGGGCAATCTCGGGAACGAGAATGTTCACAAATATGCCCGCGGTTTCGTCGGCCGGGCGGTGAGTACCTCGTTTCCTGTGGGTGCGACGGAGGGCTAGCTCTCGTTCCATGATATAACTCGCCATTTTAGCCTGGGAAGGCGCATCTTTCCTCCCCCAGATAAATCATTAAGCAAGTCCCAGGAGACACTCTGGCACTAGCAACAAACCCGCTCCTTCCGCTGCCCCAAAGTATATTCATATATATTCAAAGAACATGTTGGTACTAAATGCAAAGAGTGTGGCGTTGACGCCACGTTAGACCACATTACATGGGGGTGCGCGGCCTATCCGCCACCCGCTGATTTGCTGCTAGCTCCGTCTCATGAGGAGTTGGAGGCCATGCTGCGCTGCTCGGACCTGGCCATCCAGGCTCGTGCTACAGAGAGGCCTGAAGAGATCGCCGACAGGACGCAACTGGCGGTCATCTGGCGCGGCCAACAAGCGAACTGAACACTCACCTCTCAAAGCCGATGAAAATAAATGTTCCCCATCCATCCATGAAAGTACATTCGAAAGAAGTTTAAACTGGCGTCACCATAACTCAGTTGCAGGGGACGAGATGCAACCTGTGGATAGTGTACGACAGTACCCAGTGTGTGTCTGGTTGGTTTTTGTTTACTTCTGATTATGTAACTGCATTATAACAAAGTTGTTACCCATGGAATAACTAATAAATCCAGTATGGTTTCTTTAGAGTCAGAGGCTATTGGCTCCTTTAGTATTGATATCAAACACCTCAGTTGCCCGCTATGTATGCTGCTCCACAACTGTAGCGAAATATATTGTAGCCCTATGAGGGAACAAAAGAGCACCTGAACATCACCATTGGTTTTAATCTTTCTCTGGTCTCGGCCGTCGCTTCAGATGTGCCGAAGGTGAAGTTTAAACAAGTCTTTGAAGCACTGGTGAATGCAGCTACTATTTCATAAAAGAACTAACTCAAACTTGTCTTAAAATACGCTACCCGCTCTCAGTTTCACCTGCGAAGCTATTCTGCAACGAGGAGGCGTTTCTTATTTTAAGAATTCATGAATCTGTATTTTAAAAAAGGATAGCTGTGCTGGTTGGAGCAGTAAATCAGCTGAATGTTTAGACTTTTTTCTCTCCGTATGTATTTTAACGCTGAATATTTCAATTCTGAATCTATATTGTTTTAACATGCACGTAAGGGTATACAATGCAGCGTCCATATGCCACTGCATAACTCCGTTAAATTTAAATACCCGTATGGAACTCCCTTCGCCGCAGCTTGAATGGGAATTATACATTAAATTGATCGTCTAGAGAGAGGGTAGCATATTCCATTTTGTTTCAAATAAGCCCTGTTATGCTCCCTGCTGCAATGGAATGCGCAGAAGCTTGCTTTCACGGAGCTATAATGGCCGCCACTTCCTTCAATCTGCAGTGCTTCGCTCTACTGCTTGTATGTTTTCCTCTAAACTAAATTATTAATAAAAGCTGCTAGATACCAGAAATCAGACCTTATTCCAAACTAGTTGTAACACAGAAATGAGAACGTTTATAACATAACACATTTTATATTTTCATCGTTATGAACAAAACTTAAAATGCAACCGACTGAACCACTTACACCAACGCCAGAACTAGAGCCCTTATCTTACACACGTTTCATTAAAATAAAGGATAAAGCTCTCCTTTTATTATTATTGACTCTTTAGTTTGCACTCCTTTTCATAAATGTGTAAGTAAGACAAATTATTGGAAGATGCCCTGCTGGTTAATTTACTAGGCCACGTTTATAAAAAAAAGAAAAATGATTTTTTGGTTTTCATTTTACTTGATTTTGAAATATTCAAGAACACGGAAGAGAATTTATATTTGAATGCAGAAAAATGTCCCTTTATTTTTTCAGGTCGCTAGGCCACAAGATGAAACGATATAAGGGCGTATTTCTGCTTTTGCTCGTGGCATGCAGACATGTCAATACCTCTGAGGTAGGCTTGTATTCGGTGTTATTTTCTTTTTCTATCCACACGATGAGATACGTTAAAGTACTGTGGATTGCAGTTTAAATCATTAGGGACAATTTCGTCTTTATTAACCTACTCTCCAGTATTATTGAAATATGAATTTTATTTTAAAGCTTCTCTATGGACTGCACCATATAATTTGGATTCAACCTATGTGAAAATTTGTGCAAAATAATCAATGGTATTCGCAATATTAAAACTAATACATATACCTTGAATATAGTACGATGTTTCTATAGTGCAAATTTAAACTCGGCATTTTTTTTAAAGCTTTGACGCTGACATTGTTCTCTCCGAACATGTCAATGCAGTATTTAAGAAATTAAGTACACATTTCGGTGCATTTACAGATAGACAAATGCATTGAGAGGAGAAATAAACGCCGGTATGAAAAAAATAAAGGCTTTCCGTTGCCTATCCTACACCGGGGAAAAGGATGAGGGGATTGAAGTGGGAAGACAAAAAAAAATACAAGGGTTTAATGCTGCTGAACCAAATATTGAGCGAAAGCATTAGCTGCGGGTGACCGAGCGTTCCTCTTCTTCCCTTTTTCTTCTTCCTCAGCCCACATATAAAGCGCCGCTTTAACCAAGCCTTATGAACTTGCCTTAGTGGCCTATAAGGGTAACGTGAATGCCAGGATCCTAGAGGGCTGATTCTCACATAACCGTCCCATATGAAACGAGAGACCCAAGTTGGCAGCTCCTGCCAGCCCACGTGGGCTGTGACGTCACAGTGTCACGTGGGTAAAACGTTGCTACCGCCACGCTAAGCTGAAGGCTCGAATCCTAGTATTGCTGTCGGAATAAATGGCCAAGGAGCCCATTCACAATTTCTCACTCAAGCTTGTGGATGTCAAGCAAAACAACAGTGTCTTGTAGGCTTTGAAGGTAGTCGACTGTTGCGACCACAGAACAACGACTTTATCCACCGTTAAATGCCTACTGTCACGGTCAGGGCTGCCAGCCATTCTAATCCGGAAAACATTTCATGCGAAACCAACATCTAGCCACAAACACAGCAGCAACGTTGCTTCTCAATGCGCTATGTTATGGTGAAGAATAAAGGAGTAGTCCAAGTAGCAACGCCGTGAGTAGGCGGTTGAAAAACTCCCCCGTATGTTACACGCTGAACGGGCGTGTTCAAGCGCCAACGCCTGAAGCACACATGCTGCATCAACCTTCGATATAAAGATTCCGTCGTTGTGGGCAGAACAGTCTCCTTCGTGCTACAGGTGATTTACATTTATACCGCAATGTCCAACAGCCTCTGAAAAAGAATCCCGTGGCCTTTAGATATGGGGCCTTGGTAAAGCAGTGGATCTGAGCTATTTGCTATGTGACCCGCGGCATAGTGCGGCTATGGCTAAAGGGTGTTGGTCTCAGCACTCCACGCTGTGGAATTCCGCGCGAACGTTATGTAAAAAGCTGGTCCGCCTTCACTCTGGAGGAAAAGGCTCCTCGATGCTGTACAGCTAGGTGTGCATCCAGCTTAACATGTGGTCTCCGAAGCTACCAGGGCGTTCAAAATGGCCCGATGGGTTACGATATCGGTGGCGCCCTTGATGTCGGTGGCGCCGTAAAAAGAATACGACTGTTCGTCTCCAAACGTTTTGGTCCTGGACAGACGGTAAGCGGTAAACAAAATTGCCAATAGAGGAGTAGCCACGCTGAAACACGGAAAATATTTTTTGAATAAACTTGTTATTGCTCCAGGTATCATTTCACGCGTTTTGATAAAATTATTTTCTTCACTTTGCCTACGCAGCTGCTTAGTGCCACTGAACGGTGAGGCGCAAATAATTCTCACTGTTTCAAAACTATGTCGATATGAACAAAAAATCCATGCCAATAATTTTAACGAAACTTTTTCCTGCTATGTTCATGACGAAGGGTTCCTCTAGAGATGTCATGTGTTGTTTTTACCCGACATCGCCGCCTTGGCATATGCAGTAATTGGCAGCAAGTAGCTCAATGTAGTTGGCGATCGAAGGACGGGGTCTGTGGGCCGCGGAAAGACGCGAGCTGTGGAATGCCTCTCTCCGCTCGCCGCCAGGAGGATCGTTTCGAATTTCTAGAAAACGAGTATGCGAGCCATGGTCTCACCCAACGAGTGACAGATCCAGTCTCCTTAAAAGCACCAGCTTTTTCGGGATAAAGAAAAAAAATTCTGAAAAAAAAAACATCGGGCGCCACTGCACTGCAAACATACGGTTGAGTCTCCCGATAATGCAACATCAAAAATAAAACAGTATGACGGTCGCGGCACGCGGCACGACAAAACACACTGCGGCGCGAATAGCTCGAGCGATACGGCCAAGGTATTAACAACGCGTAGAAACACTGCTTTTCGCGTAGCAGCAACGCACGCAAATACGCCTAAGGCTAGGTGTCCGTCCCGTGTTCCGTGCACAACCCGCTGGCCCGTCACGTAAGCTGCCGCCACTGCTCCTCGCCGGGCTCCTGCCGGGGAAGAGCCTCGAACCTTGCTTCAGACTTCATCTACCTTCGTTTTCCGCGCCGATAACATGCCGCCTTCACGATTGGCAGCTGGCTCATGCATACCCGCGCTGCATATATATGCATATAAGCATATATCCAGTTATGGCCATTACTGACGGCACGAAATGAAACCAAAAACACGTAACGCAAGAAATTGGCTGCAGTATATCTGCGACTAATTGATATGATAATTGGTTCACAAGAAGGGAAAAGAGCAGTATCTGTCACACTTGTTTCTGTGGACACCTGAGCCGCGCCGTGAGGGAAGGGAGGAAGGTGGGAGTGAAAGTGGATAGAGCGAAAGAGGAGCCGTAGTGGAGGGCTACGGTGTAATTTTGACGACCTGAGGATCTTTAAATGAGCTAAAATCGCACCGCACACGGACGTTCTTCGTTTATCTCTGGTTAAACCTGCAGAATTGTGAAAGCAACATCAGCATAGCTACGCTTATGTTTTGTTATGGCTAGGCCAAATTGTTTCGTATGTTTGAAGCTTATGCTTTTATTGAAGAGGCTAGACATGGTGATTATAGAATCGGTTTATTCATATTTCATTTTGGTTTACTTTACATCAAACCTCCATCCCTTGGAGTTCAAGCCCAGCTCTTTGCCAACTGCGCCACGTCCAGGATTGTGAAACACTCTTCATTATACAGCTTGTCTACAGTAAGAATGATAGCAGGATTCCGCTATTGACAAATATTTTACCTTTCCTTCCCTGTAAACGAATTATAGAACGGCGATGAATATTGATGCCTTCAGTGAAATACTAGTTGTGTTTGCCAAGGGGCGCGTGATGCACCGTCACAAGTCTTGACGTCACGAGGCTATTCAAGGATATGCGAAGCTGACCCCGCCGAGCATCCGATCCAGGTGTCCGTGCGGACTCTTTCCTTTGCCGCTTCCTCAAACGCCGCACCCCACAGCAAACAGACGCAGACCAAGATGTCTAGGAGGCGTTATGCAGCAGGTACCAGCGGTGTTTGAAATTGATTTACAGAATGTAAAAAACCCAATATCTCTCACATTTCTACACGGACACATGTACCATGCCATAAAGGAAGGCATAAAGGTGGGAGTGAAAGTAGAGAGGGAGATAGAGGTGTCGTAATGGAGGGTTACGATCCACCGCGCCTTCTGCCAAGCAACCACTTCGGGATCTGAGATTTAAACTTTGCGGCTCTCGTATGCCGTTCAGCACCCTCTTTACTTTTCTCCTCCATGGCTGACTGCTTAAAAGCTGCTGCGGGCCTCCAGCCATATATATGCACTACAAGCGACGCAAATGATGATGCGCAATCGCTACTGTGCATCAGAGAGGGAGAGAGGGAGATAGAGGGCGACTACCGGCGAGGCGATGGAGAGCGCCCGGCGGCGGCCCTGGTGCGCTAGCTGTGCGTCGCGTGACGTCACCCGCTCTTCGCGCATGCGCAGCTTGGCCTTTTCAGAGCTCCGCGAAACGGTTCAGCGATTAGCGTAGTCTTACTTTCGCAACAAAATTCAAGGTCACAGGAAAAAGACGATCAGCGAACAGTGCTATGTTTGGCTTATCTTTTCCTTTCCTTCGCAGTTTTTCTTCGCAGTCTTGTATGCACCAAAAATCCAAGGCTAATGCCTTCTGTTATACAAGTCATTTTGGATCCAGCTGCTATCTAGAATAGTTGAAAGTGACTAATAAATAATAGTTAACCCTCTCACTAATGACTGGGATTCATAACTCTATAAAGCCAGGCAGCACAGATTACACTTTTAACGAAAGAATAATTTTTTGACCTTAAAAATTCTTTTATAAAAGCAGCAGGGCTTTCCTAAAGAGCATCTGGTATGTTTTTGTTTTACCGAAATGTAATTCGCAGCCATTGTCTGCTTAGAATAGTGCTTCATATTTACGTCCAAACTACCTTTCACCTATAGCTTACTTACGGAGCTGGGAAAAATACAGTTGGTTCAGAAGGGTCGGGAATTTTTACTGCATTAAATTTTATACGCCACTGCTGTAAAATGAGGTATATGATGATATTTATACTCTCTTCAAGCACACTCATTTCGTTTTGATAATGTACATCACGCATGAAATATTTTTCTGATGACATGCTTAATAAAACACAAACAAGAAAAAACAATGTAAGTATAAATCACAATAGTACCAAATCACTCATGATATCAAGTATCACCTTTTCCTACTTGTAGAAACCTAGTTTACCTAGCTGTATGGGACACCTTGTGATGCTGTAGAAGAAATTAGTTACCAGTGAGTTCTTACGGTGGTTGTTGCGAATCTCACGTATATGTCTTATTTTCCTAACATGAGGTCAAGAAAACAACAAAGTAATATGTTACGCAGCCAATTTCAGTTTGTTTGGCGTGGCTTATTAACCCTATCAGAGACTGCTAATATGTTCGTTGTCGGCTTGGTGTACTTCTGATAATGGCTCAGGAGAAAGGTTTGAGATTTTTAACGCCTAGAACTTGTTGCATGCTAGTTGTGCCGAGAGCGATGAGATCGGATATGAGTTACCATTAATGATGGTAGAAACTTTGCTGAAGAAGCTCCACTTTGAAAGCCACGCTTTCAAATCTGGCTGAGTATGCGTTAAAGAACCTAGCACGCAGTTGATGTTCTGGTGTAGCAATCACACGTAACAGGGTATTTCTTTTTTTTTTCTTTCTGAAACAGTAGGAAGTAAAGGTAAAGCAAAGAAAATGCTAATTAGGAAAGTTGAACTACCCTAGACCGAGCCGAAATGCAAAGTATGATTACCAGAATGCACTAGCTGAAACGCACGTGTTGTAATCAGATTCACCACAAAAGCTATTAAGTCGAGGTTAGACTATTCGCTGGAGCGGTAATAAAAATGAACTGCAGCAGCAACACCAGCAACGGAATTACTAAGAGCGAGTTGGCGGGCTAGTTGGTTTTGCATAATTAAGGAACAGCGCATAGGACGGGACACGGAGACACAACAAAGCACAAACAAAAGGCGCTGACTATCAGAGTTGCTAGTCAGCGCCTTGTGTTTATGCTTTCTTGTGTCTCCGTGTCCCGTCCTATCCGCTGCTCCTTAATTAACGGAATTACGCTCCAGACGCTGAATTCTAAGCTCGTCCTGAGAGGCGCTTGAGGATATTTTGTTCATAATTCACACAACCCCGGAGGAAATTGTTATTATTGCTACTCCGCCGTCTGCCGAGTAACAGTGAGCTACGCGGAAAATGAATCTTCGGTTTCAAAAGTGCACACTACTAGTTGCTACGTGCTAGAACGCAAGGAAACATGAGCTTAGCAGTGCGTGCTGAGTCATCAATATTTTGTAAACGACGGCGCAAAGATTGGTACGAAAAGAGGCAAATAGGTCAAGATAATACCATTCTGTGGTGACGCAGGTCAGAAGTCGCGGTAACAGGGAACCGTTTTTTTTATTACTCTGGTCATAATCTGGCCATCTATGGACCCCGGCCCTCAGTCACCAGCGGCTGCGGAACACCTGACCACGGAGGCGGTCAGACCTGCGACGCAGCAGGGGGTGCTAAGAATTCCTGGCTCCGCTGGACAGGCCGCCATTGGAAACTGACCCTGGCAACGTTTAACGTTAGAACCCTAATTAGTGAAGCTAGTTTAGCAGCGCTGTTAGAGGGACTAGAGGGTATGAAATGGGATGTCATAGGGCTGAGTGAGGTTAGGAGGCCGAATGAGGCATATACTGTACTGAAGGATGGGCATGTACTGTGTTATCGAGGCTTACCAGAGACGCAACAACTAGGAGTAGGTTTTCTTATCAATACGAATATAGCGGGTAATATAGATGAATGCTATAGTATTAATGAGAGGGGGGCAGTTATCGTAATTAGGCCTAATAAGTTGTATAAACTGAAGGTCATACAGACCTACGCACCTGCATGCAGTTATGATTACCAGGCAGTTGAAAGTTTCTACGAAGGTGTAAAATCGGCAATGCAAGAAATAAAGACGTAATATACTGTACTAATGGGCGACTTCCATGCCAAGGTGGGAAAAAGCAGGCAGGACACCAGGCAGTATGTGACTATGGCATTGGTTCTAGGAATACCAGGGGGAGTCACTAGTTGAGCTTGCAGAGCGCAATAACTTAAGAATCATGAATACCTTCTTCAGCAAACGGAAGAACCGGAAATGGACATGGAAAAGTCCTGGAAAAAAAAAATGAAATTGACTTCATAATGTGTTCAACCCCCGCCATTATACAAGATGTAGAGGTAATCGGGTGTCACGAAATCTGCGCCCATTTTCATCAAGCCGGTACGGCGCGAGGCCCGCACGGCGTCGCGTGGAAGGCATGGAGAGAAAAGCCCGCTTCCCGCGCGGGAGAGCGCGTAGCTTTGTACGCGTTGCCGTCACCCTCTTTCCCATTGCCCGGGGAGGACGGTGGTTCATCGGACTGGAATCAGCCAGAAATTTCCAGCATGTTCTATGGGACCTGGCCAATGGCGACGCGCGGCTCGACGGGAGGAAGAGAGACCGCTATAACCAGCGAAGCTAAGTGCGTGGGCGCGCTAGCTTTGACGCGTGCTAACAAACAGACGCGGCGCGCCCTATTTAAAGAGACCGCGCCGTTTGATGAGTCAGTCAGCCAGTCAGTCAGTTCGCCAGTGTTTTGCGACGTGTTCGCCTGTGCTTCGGCTGGACTCCCGGGGATCACCCGCTGCTGGCAAGCCCACGGACTTTCAAGGAAGCGGCGCTCGTCTCGTATGGCGGCCACATCGTGACCCTTGAGGCGTCGGACTGTAACAGTGCCCGGTGAACAATTTGGTGTTTGTTTATGTAACTCTCTCGTGTTTGATCTGTTGTAAAGCCTGTGTTATTGAATCATTCTGTAGTTGCATGCTTAGCGTTTGTATTCTGTGAACCTCTCGTCTGTTGTTTTTCAAGTGATCTTGTGTATTCATTTGTATCGACTCTTGCTCTACATAAATTGTGTTTTGTTTGTTACTTCTGACTCCGATCCTTTCTCTGGTTTGAACCGGCGACCGCTGGGCACCAAACGACCACCCCCTTCTGTCACTACAAGGTAGTTGAATTCCGGCTGAGTTTGCCACGCAGGTCGAGGGCATCTCCTTTGCGACCGGAACAGCTACCCCCCCCTCACTCTAAGGGTGTCTGGGAGTGTGCGCACCGTTAAGGGCGCATCGTTAATAATAATCCCCCCCCCCCTAATTATTAACGGGTGACAATTATTCTGGCGTCCGCGACAGGACGTTTGGTGCACTCAAGCTCAGAGGACGGAGAACGAGTTGGAAGAGTTTACGAAGAGGTCGTAAACAGTGTAGCAGCAGAGCGATAGCGATCGGTACCGCGCTGAAGCGGTTGTGTAAGGTCCATTGACAGTGCTATGTATTAGCATTAAGCAGTTCAGATTGGAGATCAATCTCAATGAGATTATTGCGTTGGGCCTAGAGAAAGGTCTAAAAGGAGCTGAACTGCGGGAATGGGTGGACCGAAAAGAGAGGTTCGAGAGAAGGCTGAAAAAGAAAGAGAGAGGCAAAGGGAAGAACGCGAGAGGGAATGGCTCAGGAAGCGAGCAGAGGCAAAGAGACTAGAAGAAGAAAGAGAAAAAGAATGGCTCAGGAAGAGAGCCAAAAGAGAAAAAGAATGGCTGAGGAAGCAGGCAGAAAAAGAAAAGGAATTCTTAAAAGAGAGAGATATTCTTCTAAAGAAGCTGGCTGAGGTTCGCAGTTTGAAGGGTATTACCGAGTCACCGGAGGTTACCTTTCTTTATATTAGGAAATACAGTGAAACAACCGATTCTTTGACAGCCACCGGTACTGTAGAAACTGGCTCCAGCAGCCAGAATGAGGTTGTGGATCAGCGTGTTCCTGCAACAGAAACTTCAGATGACCTAACTGGAGTTCAGAATTCTCAGAAAAATGAGATTGTGCCCTCCGAGACGACAGGTTGCAGAGAAGCTGCAACGGCAGATGTCGAGTCAGAATGCTCATTCATGTACTCTACGCCTGAAGATGAAGAAGGGCAGGATTGTAGCTCCTTATTAAATGACACCATGGCTGAGTACATGAGTGACCGGGAGGAGGAGCTTTCAAATAGCAGTGAGCACGAAAGCTTGGATGAAGGCGACAGTGCAGATCCTAACCTTGAGGATTCAGAAATGGAAGAAAGCGAAGACTGCACTGCGATGAAAGATTTCAAAGAACATTTTGAGGAACAAGAAGTAAAAAAATGTGAAGAGAAAGAACTCCCAGTTGAAAATGAGTCCTGCTTTGAGAAAGTACGACTGAAGGTCGTAAAGAAAAGAAAGAAAATTAAAAGGATTAATGGAAAACTAAGTTCACAAAAAGACGTTCCTTTCAGACAACCATGTTCTGATTATGCGGGTAAAACTGGATCAAACGTTCCTCGGCCAAAGGTGCGAATAAAAGTGGAAACAAAAAGAACCGAATCCAAGCCTGCCAAGTCAGACAAAGTCGACAGGGAAATGTCCTATAGAAAAGGAAGGAAGAAGCGGCCGAACGCCTGGACGTGCAAGCGCATGCGGAGCCGCCCAGACCGAGAAAGGATGAGACGGCCTGCTCGAAGCGCTGCTAGGCAAAGTAGCGTTAGATCTTGCCTAACTTCCGATCGGGAAGCAGAACTCAGGAGTAGAGACCGGAGCGAGAACAACTCGCAGTGGAAAAGGCTCTATAGTAAACGGAAAAAGAGCCGAACTCGCGAGAGGAAGAAACGACAGCGTCTAGTAAAAAGGAGAATTCGCTTACCTGAAAGTTGGAGAGGAACTGATACGTTCCAAGAAGGTGCATCCCGAGTGTGGAAATATAGGCGAAAGCATGCCTTGGGTTTGTGCGCTTGCATTTGAATAGCTGTGCGTTTCTGTGTTGTTGATTCCTATGTATATCCGAGAACAGTGTGTATCTATGTTTGTGAATTTCATGGCATTGATGCGTAAATTTTGTAATGGGGTTATTACAGTTGTGAAATTTGTGCAATGTGTGTGATATGATCATTTGCCCCATATATTTCTGAGCGCATGCATGTGCGCGCGATGTTCGTGGTTGTTGTGAATATTGTGGGACAATATTCTTTAAGGGAGGGGCAGTGTCACGAAATCGGCGAACATTTTCATCAAGCCGGTACGGCGCGAGGCCCGCACGGCGTCGCGTGGAAGGCATGGAGAGAAAAGCCCCCTTCCCCGCGCGGGAGAGCGCGTAGCTTTGTACGCGTTGCCGTCACCCTCTTTCCCACTGCCCGGGGAGGACGGTGGTTCATCGGACTGGAATCAGCCAGAAATTTCCAGCATGTTCTATGGGACCTGGCCAATGGCGACGCGCGGCTCGACGGGAGGAAGAGAGAGCGCTATAACCAGCGAAGCTAAGTGTGTGTGCGCGCTAGCTTAGACGCGTGCTAACAAACAGACGCGGCGCGCCCTATTTAAAGAGACCGCGCCGTTTGATGAGTCAGTCAGCCAGTCAGTCAGTTCGTCAGTGTTTTGCGACGTGTTCGCCTGTGCTTCGGCTGGACTCCCGGGGATCACCCGCTGCTGGCAAGCCCACGGACTTTCAAGGGAGCGGCGCTCGTCTCGTATGGCGGCAACGTCGTGACTCTTGAGGCGTCGGACTGCAACAGTGCCCGGTGAACAATTTGGTGTTTGTTTATGTAACTCTCTCGTGTTTGATCTGTTGTAAAGCCTGTGTTATTCAATCATTCTGTAGTTGCATGCTTAGCGTTTGTATTCTGTGAACCTCTCGTCTGTTGTTTTTCAAGTGATCTTGTGTATTCATTTGCATCGACTCTTGCTCTACATAAATTGTGTTTTGTTTGTTTCTTCTGACTCCGATCCTTTCTCTGGTTTCAACCGGCGACCGCTGGGCACCAAACGACCACCCCCTTCTGTCACTACAAGGTAGTTGAATTCCGGCTGAGTTTGCCATGCAGGTCGAGGGCATGTCCTTTGCGACCGGAACAGCTACCCCCACTCACTCTAAGGGTGTCTGGGAGTGTGCGCACCGTTAAGGGCGCATCGTTAATAATAATCCCCCCCCCCCCCTAATTATTAACGGGTGACATCGGGAAAGCTCGATGCAGTGACCGAGGTCCCGTATTAGCCTAAATCTGAAGAAGGAACGCAACAAATTAGTAAGAAAGAAACTCATCAACGAATTAGCGGTTAGGGGGAGGGCAGAAGAGTTCAGGATCTCGCTACAGAATAGATATTCAGCTCTAAACGAGGATGGCGACATTACCCTAGAAGCAATGAACAATATTTTCAGAGATATCATTACTGAATGTGCGGTAAAATTAGGCGATAGGATAGCTAGAGATGATACCGGTAAGCTGTCTAAGGAGACGAAAGATTTGATTAAGAAACGCCAGAGTATGAAAGTTTCCAATCCAACAGACAGGATCGAATTGGCCGAGATAGCAAAGCTAATCAATAAGCGCCAGGTGGCCGATATAAGGAAGTATAACATGCAGAAAATTGAGCATGCTGTAAAGAACGGGGGAAGCCTTAAAGCGGTAAAGAAGAAATTGGCCATAGGCAAAAACCAGATGTATGCAATAAGGGACAAGGAGGGCAACGTCATCACGAGTATCGACAAGATAGTCAAAGTAGCCGAGGAGTTCTATGCAGATCTCTACTGTAGCCAAAGTAGTCAGGACCGTAAAGGGATTGGCGGTCGGGAAAAACAGTCGGACGTTCCACCAGTTACGAAGGACGAGGTTAAGAAAGCATTCAAAACAATGAAAAGGGGGAAATCAGCTGGAGAGGATCAGATAAATACAGATTTGCTGAAGGACGGGGGGGATATCGTGCTAGAAAAACTGGCCACCCTGGATACGCAGTGCCTGGTGTCATCGACGGTACCGGAACCATGGAAGAATGCAAACATTATCCTCATTCATAAGAAAGGGGACTCTAAGAACCTTAAAAATTACAGACCAATCAGCTTACTGTCTGTTACGTATAAGGTATTTACTAAGGTTCTCGCTAATAGAATCAAGACAAGCTTAGACTGAAATCAAGCAAATGATCAAGCAGGTTTTCGGAAACGGTATTCTACTATCGATCATATCCATACCATCAATCAGGTGAATAAAAAATGCTCGGAATATAATCAGCCTTTATACATAGCATTCATTGATTACGAAAAAGCATTTGACTCAGTTGAAACATCGGCGGTGATGCAGGCATTGCAAAATCGGGGGGTTGACGAGCCGTACGTGAAAGTGCTGGAAGATATATATAGTGGCTGCACAGCAACCATAGTTCTGCATAAAGAAAGTAACAGAATTCCCATGAAGAAAGGTGTTATGCAAGGAGACACGATCTCGCCAGTACTAATCACAGCTTGCTTAGAGGAAGTATTCAGAGACTTGGAATGGGAGCAGTTAGGGATAAGGGTAGATGGAGAATACCAGTAGTCTGCGATTTGCTAATGACATTGCCTTGCTAACCAACATTGCGGATGAACTGTAAATAATGATTGATGACCAAGACAGGAAAAGTAGAAAGGTAGGCTTGAAAATCAAAGATCAATATGCAGAAGACTAAGGTAATGCTCAACAGCCTCGGGAAGGAACAGCAGTTTACATTAGGTAGCGAAGTACTGGAAGTAGTAGGCGAATATGTCTACTTAGGACAGGTGGTAACAGCAGATCCGGACCATGAAAAGGAAATAACAATGAGAATAAGATTGGGATGTAGTGCATTTGGCAAGCACTCGCAGATTTTGACTAGCAGCTTACCGGTATCGCTCAAGAGGAAAGTATACAGTTCCATCTTACCTGTACTCACCTATGGGGCTGAAACGTGGAATCTAACCAAGAGAGTTCTACTTGAGTTGAGGACAACCCAGAGAGCTATGGAACGAAAAATGGTAGGGGTAATAGTAAGAGATAGGAAGCGTACAGAGTGGGTCAGAGAAATAACTCAAGTTACCGTCATTCTAGTGGAAATTAAGAAGAAATGGGCATGGGTAGGACTTGTATAGCGAAGCTCTAGAGGATAACCGATGGTCGCTTAGGGTAACAATCTGGATTGCAATGGAAGGAAAGCGTAGCAGGTTCGGCAGAAAGTTAGGTGGGTGGATGAGGTTAAGAAGTTCGCAGGAGTCAAGTGGATGCAGCTAGCACAGAATCGTATTAGGTGGAGACATACGGGAGAGGCCTTCGGCCTGCAGTGGGTACAGTCAGGCTGATGATGATGATGATTATCTGACATAAGCTTTTCCATACAGCTACATCATTTTGCGAAAGATCACCAGAGATACATATAAAACGTCTCTCAACCAAGGAGCTCGGACCTAAAGTGTCCTGTTTGCCTCCAGATAAAAAAAAGGTCTTAGATGACCTCATTCCTCTGATGTCAACTAAAAGACGTACTCGGAGCTTGCCGCTACCAACAACACGTCCATATGACGTGGGCTCGTTACGACACAAGCAATGCACAACCTGTTCCCGGCTAAGCCGCCTGCAAGCAGCTACCTGATAGAAGCATGCGCATTATTTTAAGCTCGCAAAATCTAAGCCACTTTTCCTACAGAACAGATTTTCAAATCTGTTGTAAAATATATCGGTTACACTGAAACATATGCCTATAATAAAAAACACCTGTTCTTGATTAGTACTTAGGATTGGGTTTAGCGGTTTAAAGTCCAAAAGAGACTCAGGCTATTAGAGTCACCGTAGTGAAGGGCTCCATAATTTTTTACCACTTGGAGATTTTTAAAGTGCGCTGACATGGCACAACACACAGGCGCCTAGCTTATTGCCTCGATCGAAAAGCACCCGCCGCGGCCTGCAGTCGATCCCCCTCTCTTTAGGAACATTAGTGGAGTGCCCTAACCACTGCACCACCATGGCAGGGCTCATAATTCGTAGTTTATACTGTGGAGCATTCCGCATTGTAAAGCTTCGGTATTACGTCAATAATAGGCAAGTCTCTTAAGATGGATGTTTCATGTGTGAATGCTGAGGTGGCAAATCATGGGACTGGAGTAGCGCTTAAAGTACCTTTTTATGGCTGGCTTGCGTCCGCTAACAACCTAGCGAATGGGTGGCGGCAAGAACAGAACGAGTGCTCGGCGTCCCTCGAACTATGAACGTCCGGTGCTTTTGAGAGCTGTAAATTTAAAATCTGCCGAAAACATCTAGTTAATCTGGCTAAAGTTGACGAGTTCAATCTGCAGCAACGCAGCAAGAGCCGCAATCACTCCAGGCACATCTCGGCGTATGTTGCACTTCAAGGAGAGTGATGAAGCCATCTCTCTGCTACACTGAGCGTGAAAAAACCAATATCCTAATATTATTCTGCGCGGTGCAAGCAAAATGTTCAAATTAATAACTCCCCGTTCGGCCGAGTGTTGTTGAAAGCAGCAAAAATAAAATGGATCTTGGCAAATACAAAAAAGGTGGATGATGATGATGACAACATTCATTCACATTGGCTTACATTAAGGGAAGGTTGGTCGGGTCCCTAGTGCAGGACACCGTTGGTAAAAGTTGCTGCCCGTGCTATTTCGACGAGGGTTCGTTGTTCCTCGGGGTCCGAGCTGGACAGGGCCGTCTCCCAGCCTTCCCACGTTGGCTGATTTGTTATAGAAATACTTGTATTTTGTTGACAAGCCCATACCATATGGTATGAGTTTGCCTTCAGGCCACAAAATCTGCACTGCGCCGAAAAGGATTCGGGCTCAATGACGTGAAGTGTTGCTGGAATGACATAGTTTGTAAACTTCGAAGGTGACCCTCTTCTGATTTAATAAGACCCTTAGCGGGCTTAGGGAATGTCTTCCTTTCAAGGGGCAAATGCTGTAATACCTCTGAATATCTCTGAGTAAACCACTCCAGAAAACAATTTATATTCAGGGATTTTGCTCTAGGAAAGAGCCGTAAAGCGTTTATTTGTTTAAAACGTCAAACGAAGGAATTTACTGCCGCAGAAATGTTCTTTCGGAATGGGGTACGCTTAACCATTAGCGGCTGACTGCTTTTGAAATTGAGTGATGTTTTTATTTTGTGTTCTGCAGGCGTCCGCTTGCTCAAGCGACGAGGTCAAGGCCAAATGCACTGGAAATGAATATCCGGAAAACATATGTCCAGATATTCGAAGAAAAAGGCCTTGTTCGCCGGGTGAAGAAGTGTGCGTGTGTCCAAGTGACAAGTGGAGGCAACTAGGGACTTATAACTGCGTGTATTTCAATCGCTGCTGTGGAGGTAGAATGTGCGGTGGCGGACATTGTCCGCTGGCATGCGGCTACCGCGGTTAGTTATTGCGTACTCTTTTTATAATAAAGCTTATTATTTCTAGTGAGCAATTTTTTGTTAGCATCGCGAAGTCTAATTTAAGCCAGTGAATGGGAGTGGTAACACGGATGTATACATACCAAGACGAGAATGCATCATGTGTTAGCTTGAAAACGAAATGTGGGTAATTTTAGACAACAGGTGGTGGTGCCACCTTTCATCCATCAAGAACCCCCAAAGCGAATGGCTTTGGTACCAGCTTCTTGCTTGTTGCTGTTCAAAACCCACGTAACATGAATAAATGCTTAGTTGGCTTTTGAAAAACCGCATTCAGTCCGTAGGTTCCAAACCGCTAATAATTTCGCTCTGTGCTCTTTTCTTGGATTAGCATATGCGCATTTACATTGATAATTTTTTTTAACCGAGATATAACGGCTAACGAAAAAAATGATTTTACCTGTTTCTTACCTAGCGATACTGCGCCACCTTTTGGCTTCACCGCACAGCAAGCTGCTAAAAAGATCAAGTGCCCTTCTGAGTTAAATTTATAGAATGGACGGGTTATATTTAAGCCTCCAAAAGTTCAATACTAAATAAAACCTAGGATGTGAAGGAGTTCGTCATTCTTCGCTAACCTCAAACTCATAACTTTAGCATCTCGCCGGAATCGAAGTATGGCTGGCAGCAGCGTCGGATGACCTGCCTCGTTTACCGATTCCATCGTCAAAAAACTAGTAACCTTCTAAACGTCAGGGGTGCAAGCTTCCAAATAGTCGAAACAATGAACTTAGTTCTCCCCATTTATTAAATTGCGGTCGAAGTTATTAGGCCAAGAAATAACGAAGACCAATTTGCTTTTCCTAAGCTGCAAACATCACAAGTGCGAGACAGCAAACTAAAATCATGATTACATGAAGCGCGCCATGTGGGCCTCTAATTGCTTTTATCTATGCAAGTGGAGCTTGAGCAAACATTAAAATACCTGCATCTGTCTGCAATGGGGAGGAAGTGAGAGTCCCAACTTGACTTGCCCCTGTTTCTGTACATGGCCCCCCATGTCGACTTTGCTTTCGCTAACGCAGAGTTCATTTCTGCATCCAGACCAAAATAACCAGTTGTGGGATATTTTTCGGTATATATCCAAACTAAATCTGGGATTTATGTGGGAAAGCTTCCGAAGGTGCAAAATGAGGCCACCCACATTACCACTGTGCACCCTACTTTTGTCACAGTGGGGTAAAACTATAGGATGTGCTCACGCAATGCCTAACTGGACCATTTGTACGCTCTTTTTTGAGGGCATGTGCAATTAGAATGAGAGGTAAATTTAGGCAAGCTCAAACGAGGACGCCTTACCTAAACGCTTTAGATCCACGCGAGGAGTAATGCAGCTGGAAGGCGGCGTGCCCGAATGCTACTCACAGCTGTCGTTTGGAGGCAATTTAAAGGCACATCGAACTGCGAGTGGACATTAGGTGCAAAGACAACACCCATCCTTTTTGAGGCTGGCAACACAAAATAGATTTAAGTCCCTCAGCTACTTTGGCGGTTATTAAACCTCGCGTGTCCGCATGATAACTGTATTATTCAGAATTGTTTAAATGAGTGGTGACGCAATCTAAATGCGAGCTCTTTTCGCGAAAAATAGCGCTAGCCCCTATAGGCCTGCCGAATCAATGCCGTTGTGGGTCCCGCATAGACCGTAGTGGTTTTTGACTCACCAGAGTGTCTGCATATATATGTGCACACGTTCTTTCTACGCCTAATTTATAACGGTGCCGCCATGTGTTTGTTACTAATAGGGGTTTGTTTGACAAGTGTAAGCAGCTTTACTTGAATGGAAACATTTTATAGCTTTGGCTGCGGCGCTCATGCAAATTGCGCCAAAATGTCTTCATCATACATTTCGTCGGGTTGCCGCAGTGGTTACGGCGCTCGGCTACTGTTCACAAGGACGCGGGACCGAATCCCGGCCTAGGCGGCCGCTTTTTGTTCTAGGCGAAAAGCAAGGCGCCCGTGTGCTGTGCGATATCAGTGCATGTATAAGAACCCCAGGTGGTCGAAATTTCCGGAGTCCACTACGGCGTCTCTAATAGCCCAAGTCGCTTTGGGACGTTAAATCCCACAAAGCCAAAAACCAATCTTCATCACTGTGGGCGATTCCTCTGCCCGAGGGATGCGCATGACAAATACACAGTGGTCCGTGTAACAAACATCTTTAATCTCACAGGGGGTCGTCCAAGGCGGTGCGGGGTGTGAAACCGCACCCAGCGCATGGTTCAAGGAGGGCCCACTTAACCAGGGGGTACCCCCCTAGTTTATAGTGGTTTGTGGCCCATCATAGTGACCAGCGCGGCCATGCTAGCCATCTTCAACGAGTCTGGATTGGAGCCCGCTGCCCAGGCCTGGAGTACGGGCCTCAGGAAGCCAGTTGTGCCCGGGGCGGAAACGCCTACTGCAAAGGGGTCGCAGTACATCCAGCACGGCACCACGTGGAAAGGGGTTAGCGATGTAGAGTAGCAGCTCAGGGCCGCTGCCAGGCGTATCCGTGGCCGAGCCCAGCTGCGCTGTGACCCCGAGGATGTGGCCGCTGCCGGAGAGGGACCAGCCGGAACAGTCCCGCCATGCCTGCTGCTTATCCCGTTCCTCGGACCAGCTGAGATGGCTTTCCTGCCAGAGCCAGGCGATAAGCCTTCATATTTTACGCCGACCCGGGCTCCGACATGGACACGGCCCGGCTGTTGGCCGAGCCCGGGTCGGACGCTGAGAGGGGTGGGAGATGTGGGGCCCTGCCCCACATATCTGTAGGGCCCGTGGCGCGCCGCGCATTCGAAGGCCGCGCCACTTCCCAATGCTCCCTGCGCGCTGCCTGTTTCCCTCTCCCCACTCGTTCGGGAATAACCGGTCCCGCGCGAGGGGGCTATAAAGGAAGGCACGCGCCACCGTCTCGCCCTCTCTTCGTTCCTGCTTCTTCCCTCCTGGCGCTTCTCCACGGAAGACGACCCGCAGGCTGCAGCCCCCCGGACGACGACCCCGCACCGCCTTGGACGACCGCCTGTGAGATTAAAGATGTTTGTTACACGGCCCGCTGTGTATTTGTCGTGCGCATCCCTCGGGCAGAGGAATCGCCCACAACACACGGATATCTTTTCCTTTTCTTTTGCTGTCGCCATGAACAGCCTGCAACTCTCTGTACACCAATAGCTTTCAGAACACACAACTTAACTACCTGTACCATGTAAAAAATTATGTCATTGAAACTACACGGACGATATATAATTATTCCGAATTTCAATGTGGCAGCTGCTTGGAAAGGGCGGCAGATATATATAAAAATGTGGGTAGTTGCTGGATAAATGTCGATAAAAGGCTGAACTCTGGTAGCAATAAAAAAGTGGCCATGAACTTTGATTTCGGTGGCCACAGCACAATTTCTTGGAGTTGAGTTCAAGGCTAGCCCGTCCAAAAATCTCGATAATGTTAAAGAGGCGAGAGAGATGGCTATTGAAAATGAACGAGAAAACAATGTTGTCGTCTGAGAAACAGGAACAAGTCGTCCACCTGGAACCGCGTATTAACGAGTCCATCATCCGCTCGAAAGTGGCAGGAGGCGTTAATAATTACAAAAGGCTTGACTTGGTGAAGGCCATCAGGAGTAACGAGCACTGTTTTCTCACGGTCCAGTTTATCGACGGAAATTTGCCAGTTTCCAGAAGTTCAATAGAGGAAGAGTAGCTGACCCCATGTAAGCAGTCAAGCTTGTCGTCTATGCGCGGAAGAGAGCACACGTATTTCTTGTCAACGTTTTGAGGTGGCCGTAGTCTACGCAAAATCACCAGCTATGATCTTTCTTCACTAGCACAACAGGTGACGCCCAAGGAATATTCGAAGACTCAATATCATCGGCCAGCATCTTGTCGACATCACGCTGAATCACCTGACGCTTCGTAAGGAAGACACGGTACGGTTGCTGGCGAATAGGAGCGGTGTCACCGGTGTCGATGCGGTGGTTTATAAAGACGTTTGGTCTAGAGGCCAGATTCCAGTTAAAAATGCCGCTATAGGACAGCAACAGGTTGTAGAGCTTCTGGACAGAATTGGTTTGCAGGTCGGCCGAAATCATATCCGAAACTGGATCAGGATGGGAAGAGGACGACTTAAAAAGGGCTGGTAAAGCAGAGGGTGCGGGGGAGGCCCGAGTGTTCGTGCTTAAAGTTCAGAGTCGCTCAGCGGAGACAGGTTAGGTAAAGAAATTCCTTTGGGGAGAATTCGAGGCGACATTCTGAAGTTGATGATTAGGAGAATAATGTGATTCTGAGAAACGTGTACAATAAGGTGAGGGAGAGCGACGTGACGCTACAGGACGACGTCTGTAATAGGGCGCGCCAGATAGTCCCCATCATGGATGGGTACGAAAGGGAACATAGGAGTGTAAACAGCTTCAGGAAGGAAGAAAAAATTTTTAGCTGAGCGATCTCAAGATGAGGAGGCGGGGTGGTGATGGAGTCGGGAAGGTGGAAGCAAAGAATGCCCGTCGAGCAGTGAATAAGAGCTGAGTGAACGGTCAACAAACCAAGGTGAAGGATCAGATCATGAGGGCATTTCAGGAGGACAGTGAATAACACTGGTGAGTGAAGACCAGGAATGGGTATTTGGGCAGCACAAATGCCAAGCATGACAGCGGTGCTGCCATTAGCGACGCGGACAGTGGACGGTGAAGAAATGAGGAGCTGAGAATGGGCAGTTGTCAATAACGACTGTAATAGGAACACCGTTTCCTCAAGCACTTCGACAGTGGCAGCGGTGAACTGAGCATTTTCAGTCCGGGTTGCAAATGCAGCGTCGCCAAGGGGAGCTGCATAGGCTAGTTTCCCGAAAAGCAACCTGTATATGACGGTGAATAATTGCGGCGAGGAAGAGTAGAGCTGAACGTTGGGCATGCGGGGAAGGGGACCGGGTGGGAACACAAGTGTAGCAAGATCAGTACGGGGTGGGTTGGGATGAGGAGAGGAATGGCGCGGTGCAGATTCAAGTGCGGTTGATGTAGTAGTAGACTGGGCGCGAAGGCGAGTACCAGCGGTTGAGGATGTGACGGGATATATGGCCAACGCGGGAACAAATGAAGCAGATTGGGCGATCGTCAGTGGTCCGCTAGTCATTAGGATTGTGGTAGCGGTATCGAGGCACGAAGCTGGTTTTGGAGTAGGCAGCAGCTATCACAGGCTGGGTCGGAGTTCACGGTGTCCAAAAAGGGGCCGGAACCAATCCCATATTTGCAACAATATGTCATTTTTTGTGTCTTTCTTGTTTTCACAATTCTTCTGTAATGAGTTTCCTCAGTAATGGAATGAGTTGTATTTTTCATCATTTTCATTGTTTTTTTTTATGTTGTCATCTGCATGACGGTTTATATGCTTTTATACTGTACCTCCCCTACAAAAATGCCCTCATCGGGCGTTGTAGGTATCTGTATAAAAAATGTAAGAATAAAAACAAAACCCCAGACGAAGGATATGGTAGGCTGGGAGTTGTTTGTCAGCTGCGATGCGAAAAGAGCAGGACGCCAAGAGATGAATCCTCAACAGACAATACAGGTCAAGTGATTATTAGAAGGCTGGTGGAGAGTAGCCTGGACATCACAGGACGAGCTAGAAGCTGTCTTGGGCAGACGTAAGGAAAACTGCAATAAGTGCTTTTGTTTCCCCAGCTCGTAGCGCCGGCACACCTGTAGAGCAAACAGTTCACACAGTCCACAGTAGCGCAGTGTTTGCATAAGAGCAGATTGAAAGCGTCGGAGGCAATACCCTTTAGTGTATAGCTCACTTCGCCAGCCTCAATCATAACCGGGTTAGTTTGGCACAAGGAAAAGACGACATATATGTAAGAGAAATAGGACTCGTACGATGTCTGGGGGCGGGAAGTGAGCCCTTTCATGGCGGCGAAGTGCCGATCAATACTTTCGCCGAAGAAGTGGAGATTTCGCTTCCATACGTACCAAGATGTCAGCTCTGCTTCATGAGTCTCAACCAGACGCACGCGGTGCCGGTCAAATAAAATATAACATTTGCGAACTTGATTGTTACATCCCAGCCGTTGGGATGGCTTACGCACTCGTACAGGGCCAGCCACTCTTCCACATCAACATCGTCGGTCCCGCAGAAGGTGCCCGGATCCCGAGGGTGAGCCATGACAACAGCTGGGGTTGAGGTCGTAGAGGTGGAAAAATCTTTAGGCAAGGTGACGGTACTGATGTGGCGACCACTGCGGAGATCCAATTTGTTTTGGGATGCATTAATTCCCCTCCGCCAAAATGTGATGTGTGGAAATCACACAGTAGGGGATAACACTTGTCCCGACTCGATGAGTACTGCTTCACAGCTTAACTATACACTCTGCATCGTCTTCGTCAGTCAGACCAAAAGCTTCGTCTTCCACTTCCTCAATGCGCCAGATAACAATATATACGGCTGCTGAATCACTTAGGAAGTTTTTGGTGGCATTTTGGAAAAGCGAAGCCTTCTATTGGGGTCACCTAGTTTTGTATCTTCACTAGTATAGCCTTTACTCTTGACGTACGCGCCTCGAAATGACGATGATCGTGTTAGGAAAGCTTACTACCGCTGCTCGTTTTACAAAAATATCCTACTGTCTTGCACACAGTAGTACACCGGCCCATAACTTTAGCGCTCTCATGACGGCGGAAGTGAAGCATCCCCAGCTTTTCCTCCAGGTAAGATTAAAGAACTCTATGACTCCAGGAGTAGACGTTAGCGCGGCTTTGCGGCCCATACTTAACAGCCTCATGGGGAGGGCTCCGATTTTGCAACCAAAACGTCTTCTATATCAATGTAACTTGTTATTTACTGGTACAACGAAGATCCCACTTTGGCAAACAAAGCATTTGAAAACCCAAGCCATTACTCGAATCGATGCAAGGTTGTAGGCGCTGCGCGAGATCATCCGTTTGTCCAGAATGGGAGAGGAGCGATGTGCGCAATGATTTGGAAACCAGAAGATGCGACGGTGAGAGGCAGCGATAAGAGAAAAAGTAGCGCGAGAAGAAGCTGTGTAGTGAGGACGGAGCGACAGTTGCTAAGCTGCAGAGGTATACCGGTTGTTCATGGCGGGAATGTACACAGACGTCTGCGAGGATCTAGAGATATTAAATATTGATGGTTCACGTCAGCGATGACCAGAAGTTCCCCACAGGCAAGGTAAATGCTCTGAGACAACATCAGTATTTGGTTAGGAAATCTAGGTTTCTTCCATCCGTAGGGATGCGTTGCTGATGCATCCGGAGCAGGAAGTGCGTTGTGTCGACAGGTATTAGAGTATCAGACATGAGCAGTAAAAAAAGGGCGCAGTTCAGACCAGTGGGCTTGCAAGAATGCCCGTCGTCGCTTTGAAACGGAAGAAACACCTAGAAATAATGAATACTGGTAACAGATTAAGCTTGAATCTAAGACACGAAATATAGAAGCAGAGTGCACTAACACGAGCGATACTGTCAAGGGCTCCAGATGGAAATTCCGAACATAGAAGAGGGTGTAAAATAATGACGGAAAGATAGATGCACAAACTCGAGATATCAAATCATATAATGACATGAGTAAAGAAGAACCTAATGGAAGATTACAGATTAAGAGTGAGGAATGTATTGCACAGCAAAATATCCAGAATAGGTTCCAGTGCTATAAGCATACAGTCGAGTGTACACGTTGAGATGACGGCGCATGTTAGAATTACCCCACGTACAGTTGCAGAAAATTATTAGTTCAAGTAAAAAGATGACCGGACCCAAGTTCGATTCTTGTTCCGTGAAGTGCAGCGGCTCTGGCGAATTATTGAGGCAACAGGCTACTCTTTATCACTGTGATCAGGCGGACCGTGCACCTTGCCTCAACTTTTAGACAAGAGAAATTAGATCTGTATAATGGAATCAAACTTGAGGAGATAAGGATAATTTAACCCGCAGCACGCGCTGAGTTGTGAAGGAAATTGCGGGCAACAGAGGTAACACTTAACTGCTGATCTTGAGTTGAGCGAAATTGTGGCTGCGTTCCTTGCGATGCGCCAGCTTTGAGACAGTTGTCGGGGAGATCCATGGCGTAGGGTGCAGTATGAAGACACGTACGTATGACTTACTCGGTGAGTTGTGACTCTAGTCAACTAGGGAATCAGTTGAAATTTGAATGGCTGTGCAGCGATTGCCGACAATTATCGAATAACGAAGGCTCATGGGCGAGTCCGCCGTCATTGCGTCTGCATGCGCGCTGTGCTTTGTTTTCTTGCTAGAGCCTTGTAGCTTACGTTGGGCACTTAAGATCATTTGCATAGCACAGGCGTCGTGTAGCAGGTACGTACGCCGGTAGTGGAAGAAGACGGTTAGAAGGCTGATTTCCATCAAGGCTCAGCTGGGAGATACGGAACCAAGTCGCTATGCAAGGGGTTCTGGATTGTTACAACCACAATATTGAGTATATCCTGTTTTCACTGTTTGGGTTTGACTATCAGTTCTGAAGCTCATAGTAAACGTGTATTGTGCCGGTTTTACCTCATATCTACGACGTGAACATGTGCAACTCCTGTGCACCTAAAGGTGAACGAAGGCTTGCAGAACGCCTGTGACATTTTCCTGCATAAATTTTAAAGTTTCTGCGCCGGTCATTAAACGTTATTGATTATATGCATTGATCTATGGAATTGATCATTTACTGTAAGTCCGCTTTACTTGAAGGCTTGCTTTCGAACCAAAAGGTCTCGTTAGCACACTCGCATTGAAGAACAAACAGAGGCACGTTCCCTTTTTCATCCAGCAGTTGTATTCACGATGACTCAGGGAGAGCTGTCGAAAGGGTTAAATAGCTGTATACCTCCCGTTTATATGCAAAAATAGAGACTGAAGGGACTAGGAAGTGTCCAGAGCATTGCTACTGAAGCATGACTGGATTTGACCCATTTTTACGCTCCCTCCTTGAGGCCCCTTTATAACTCGGAAGTGCGAATCCGCTGTAAAAAAGCGGCTTCTTTGCTTAGTTTCAGTAAATACGGGTCGTAGTCTGGTAGCGAGATCTTTTGGTTGGAACAAAAGCCTTTCTCAGAAGCTCTCTGGTATCTTGACACGTGATTGATTGGCTAAATTTGCTCGAGCTGCATGAATAAGACGGCTAATTATTACCAAGAGTGCATGTTACAGTACAATATTGTTGATATTATAGCAACAGCAACAAGAGGCAGATATTTAATACTTAAATTTATTTCCTGCCTAAACTACCGTGGTGCCTGTGTTATGCGAGCACTCTGAGCACATGTTTTATCAATATTAAGGTAGAACGCTGCCCTTTCACTTGTTGGGGCATTCCTGTAAATTTCTACCGGACCTGCTGTGGGCTAGTAGGAATGGATCTTCGACTGTATAGTAGAACCTGTAAAAGTGGATTAAGGGGATGTCATTGTTTGATTAAGCAGGAGCCGGTGACTACCCGTTGAAGTCATGGGTGCTTCAACCAGTGCCAAACCATCCCAGACTAAATTTGCTGTCTCTTCTCTTCTGTCACCTTGCAATGTGGTACAGCTGTCTGGTGTCACTAGCTGTGTCGAAAAACATACGCCAAAAACTGCTGCTATACAGCTAGGCAGTATATCTCCATGGGGATGACTGGAATCAGATCAATCCACCAAAGATCTTTTATTCCCTATTGGAAAACGCAGTGCCACTAGGAGACACTGGGCCAGTGTCATGCCTGATTATCGGACCAGTGTGGCACTGTATACTGGCGCACTGGCTTACACTGGCGTACTGGGTGACACTCTGCTGGCACACTGGCAGTAGCTAGCCAGCATACAGAACACACGTGATACTAGCATGCAGGACACAGTACACCCTGCACAGAAGCGGGTGATGCCCTGTTCCCATTGACTGCAACATAGAGCTTCGCATGATATATGCAATTTTATTTTCACACATTTTCTTCTGACGGCCCACGCGACTGACTTCTGCAAATATATCACCAATGGCTTTCCAGTCTGAGATCCTTTTGGCAGAGGACACGTCACTTGGGTTTTCAGTTACCACCTTTTGTATTAGATCTAAAAAAAGACAAGATATGCATAAGTAACGGAAGAAAAATGGTGTTTACGGTCATGGTTCAGATTTACATTGGGGATCTGCCACTACTAAATTTAACATTCATTTCACAGGGGTACAATAAGATGAAATAGGATTTGTAGCAATTTTTGGAGCAGCAAAATCTTAAGTTTTGAGCAGTAAAATCCGTATTTGGAGCAGCTCACAGGAGAAAAAAAACCTGCACTTTGCAGAATGAATTTAAATTTTGGAGCCATTAACCGGAGAAGAAACCTTACCTTCGGGGCAAACAAACAAAAAATATGTGAATATCGGACTGTATGGATGTGATCCAAAGGAAATCTTGCAAGGGCCACCTATCACAGGCGCTTGGCATATTTCGTTCCGGAATCCGGCGTGCACCTCTTTCTGTAAGCGTTTCGTACCACAAGGCGTGGCATCAAACAAAAAAGAATGTTAGCCATACAACCAAGGTTAATTTTTCAACTTCGCAGCACTAAAAAAGATACAAAAGCTGGAGAATGAGTTTTTTTTTTGCATCTAGCGCGGTTTGACAATCTTATTCAGAGACTCTTGCTTGCAAGACTATTAAAACAATATTTTACTGTCTGAGAAATCCACAGCTTGTGTCGCGCGACGACAGCTCCGGTAGAGATTCAAAGCCGTAACTGCTATCAGCTTGTGCTTAAATGCGCATAAAGACCGCATAAAAACAACCTTGCTGCACATGAATAGCGCAACAAAATACAGTAAACTTCCAGAAGCCACATAAAAAAATCTAGATACACCCATTAAAATCATGTGGTGCTTAAAACAAAGCACAGAAGTATTATCGCAAAATCAAAAATACTACCACGGCCCTTTTAGCAGTACAACGCAGTAGCAGTGGTGCCTCGTTACAAATGGCCACTTTGCATTAAAAGGATGCTTCACCGCATGAACCGTGACCCGTGCGTTGAAGCATCCTCAAACCGCAACAGTTCAGCGTACTCAAGGTGGAGGAAGCACGTGAAAGGAAAATATGGGTAGGCGTTAGAACGCATGAAGCCATCTCAAAATAAAAATAAAAGGCCAGTGACATGCTGGAGTGTCTGAAACGTCACGACTGGCTATATCACGGTCGCAGAAAGTTGTCCCTGAGCATGGCAAGTTTTTGCCGCCATTCGGCGCATTTTGGCGAAAATTCAGCAAATTTTGCGCACGCAGTATTATGCCGCTGTATCAAAATGGCGCAATTGGCACAGCTGTTGCAGCCCTGATTTCAGCAACAAGCATAAAACGAAACTTAGTCATGATTACCGTCACTTTCTCAAGGGTTGCCGGCATCTCTGGAACACTGCCTGCAGTCCTTATGCAATGCTGGCCCATGAGGCTTCTCTCTCAACTCCGCAGAGGCCCATAAATACCATCACCATTTCCCGCTCTACTTTTGTCTCATTTTTCTTGCTTGTGATAAATTGAACTTTTCCCTCGTTGATGTACAGATTCGACCCAAAGTGAACCTTCAAACACATAATTGGCACACATAAAATATGTATATATAGAGGGTGGAAAAAAGAGGCACAGTCATTCATTCATAATGAGAATTTGCAACACTAAGATATGTTCAAAAAGTACTTCAGTGGTTGTTTATGTGGTTTAAAGTTACAAAGTGACTCAGGCTCTAAGAGACGCCACAGTGGAAGGCTTTAGAAATTTATACCACCTAGGGTTCTTTCACATGCAAGGCATCGCACAGCGCAGTGGCGCCTTACTTTTCACGAGCTTCGAAAAGTGCCCACTGCCACCAGAATTCGATCCTGCATCCTTGAGTTCAGCAGTCGTTGCTCGGAATCAGATCGCGAGACAGCCAATTGCAGAAGGCTTTGAGGTATTCAACTTCCAGTTTTGGCTTTTTTTGCGAGACGTATTTCTATAATCCGTTTTGGACGAAGGAAGATTCTGCAGACGATCACTTCATTTCGTCCGTGCACATACGAGGGCATCGAGTCGGTTGATTGGTAGGGTAATAAGGGAAAACAAAGGTTACAGAGTGGCTAGATATTGTTTACTTTCGAAAGGAGCTGGAGGAAGTCACTGCTTGCAATGGAAATCTGCATCGATGTGTAGGAGCACACCACGCACAAATGTGATGTTTAAATTAGAAACCCGATGTGTTACATGAAATTTCATGACTGTTATATCGTACTTCATGCTGTTAAGTGTTACAAATCTAGCATTAGCCTAACTGTACTTCCCTAGACCGAACCGCGAGGCAGCAGTTACAGAGCAACGCTGAAAACGCGCCGCTCTGTTGCAGCCCCGTTGTTTGTGCGGTGTGCACCAGTGGCGGTGACAGGCGTTAGTATAGTAATGGCACAACGTATCACCAAGGATTGTCGCTTCACGTGGTTACGACTTAAATGTTAGCTCCTTTAAATCGCTTAATGTTACTTAAATAACATTCCCCATCCAGCTTGGCATCAATGCAACTAACCCAGCTTTTTAGCTCCTTGCATGCAGTCAGGTGGCCGACAGACAACTGAGACTAGACAGTGGATGTTTGCTGGACACGCATGCATTGACTAGTTACTGCATTTTTGGCACTGACTACTTATTTGTGCTGCTTTGTTTACAAATTCATGCTGGCCGTGTTCCTGCTAAATGTGTGCACGGGCCGAAATTTTAGCCTGGCCCAGCGCAACCTGGTGCTTGGATTTAAGGCCCGGGCCTGGCCCGTCATTCTATAATTGCAGTTGAAGCGATGAAAAAGAAGAAAATAATTTCACAATGATAAGTTTCTCCAAGCTCTTAAATGAGTTGTCACATTTGAAATGACAAATGTGCTCAATATATGTGGCACAGGACATAAGTAAAATTAACTTAGTGCGCAAAAAAAGTTATCAATTGAATTGAGGCATTTGCGGCGCTCCTGAATAGTGAACCTGGCGGCGCTGAAGTTTCTTTCGTTGCTACAACTTGTGGTTGGAGAGACTAGCACGTTAATTGATAGGAAAACAACTTTTCGGTAAGCAGCCTGTTTGCTTCTTGGAAAGTGCGCTAGCTCTAAAGCTAAAAAAGGGGTTAATTTTGTGGCCAAGTACTCGGTGAGCTCACCTGGCTCACCATATGCCTTTCACATGAACGTTTCGCAGCAACAGGAACAAGAGGTGTAGTGTGGTAATCTTCGTCTTCATAGCCACTGCCATGCATCGCGTACTAGCGCGCTCGAGGACGAAGAAGTTGGTCGTTGTCTGTGTGAATCGCTACGCCTTACGCCGCGCTGCGAGTTCATCCCGAGCAGCTGATCCATCGGCGTTAACTGAATAAACACACCCCTACAATTGGTGAAGGTGCGGGGTGCGTTCCCGTCCACCCTGGAACTAGAACTAAGAAGCCGCACATTACCCTCTGCTTCCAGTATGCCGGACGACAATGCCTCGACGTCAGCGCCACTCCCAACCACCGTGCTGTGTTCTGGAGCTCTAAGGCGGCGTGATCCGTGCCTCTTCAGTGGCACAGCCTACCAAGACGTCGACGACTGGTTGTCGGCATGTGAGCGCGTCAGTAGTTACAACAGATGGGACGACGCTACCAAGCTAAGTAACGTAATCTTCAATCTGACTGACGTGGCGAACCTCTGGTTTCGCAACCATGAGGCAGACCTGCCATCTTGGTCTGCATTTAAAAAGAATTTTTCGGAAGTGTTCGGCCGCCCTGCAGTTGGCAAGCTCCGGGCAGAACAACACTTGTGTGAGCGCACTCAGCATGCCGAATAGTCGTTCACCAGTTATATCGACATCGTGGACCTGTGCAAGCGTGTCGATCCGCTAATGTGCGAAGCGGATAAGATCGAAAACATTATGAAAGGAATCTCTGACGACGCGTGCCAGATGCTCTGGGTGAAAAATCCTGCCAAAGGTCAGTGACCTTATCAAACATTGCCAGAGCTACGACGTGCTTCTTAACAAGCGCGCTTCTACCCTGCGTTCCTGTTACAGACGACGCCACCTCTATACTGGCGCTGGGCGCTTCTACCCCATCAGAGGACAGCCCTTTCCTTCGACAAATCAAAGCCTTCGTTCGAGAAGAGGTCGCCCGCCAGCTATCACTGGTCCCTCAGTTACAGGACACTGGCCGCCTTGCTCCTGACATGGCTCGGTCTTTGGCCCCTACCATACGGCGTGCTGTGCAAGATCACATCGCTGATGTCCTTGAGCCCAGCGCCATGCTCCCGCCCAGCCCTGTGCTGCCGCCCAGCCCCGTGCCGGCGCAAGTAACGGCACCACTGACTTACACCCAAGTTGCGGCCAGGCCGCTAATGCCATCAGCATCTCTTTCCTACCAGGCCGCTCCTTCCAACCTTCCTTCGCCTTTGCCTGGGTCTGCATTCCATCGCCCTATTCCAAGGGTACGCCAACGCCCTACGAACCTTTGGCGTACCGCGGACAACCGGCCAATCTGCTATTTTTGCGGGCTGCCGGGCCATGTCGCACGCCTTTGCCGTCAGCGCCTTCCACCTTCTCGACCTGACCTCTGGAACTACTCATACTATACAGACCAGCCCTCGCCGAGAACTCCGGCCGGTTCCGACTTTGTATCTCGTGACAATCAAACGTATACAACACGCCGGTTATCGTCCCCTCGTCGCCGTCCCCGTCTCCTCTTCCCCGACGTTCTACCGGCGCTGTTGAGGGAAACTAAGAGTCGCAGTTCCCAGGACAAGAACTGCGCTTTGTTCGAACTCTTCAAGTCCTCCGTGTTCTCCCGCTAACTAATACAAGTGTTTGTCGACGGCATCGCAGTTCTCCCTCTTTTCGACATGGGTGCTGCCGTATCCGTCATCAGTGAAGCTCTCTGCCGTCTTCTTCGTAAGGTGACCACCGCGCTTTCCGACTTTTCGCTTCGCACTGCCTCATCACAGAGCATTCATCTCTCAGCGGCGTGCACGGCCCGTGTTCGCATCGATGACGCCTTATACACTAACGAGTTTATTGTACTGCCTCACGGCTCACACGGCATCATCCTGGGCTACGACTTCCTTTCCAGTCATCATGCCGTTATTGACTGCGCCCGCGCGGAAGTTTCCTTTTTACTTCTTTGTGATACCGTCTTGTGTGACGTCCCTACACGCTCTGCAAAACTCCTTGTCGCCAATGACACAGACATTCCTCCCTTTTTTGCTGCCCTCGTTCCACTCTCCTGTGAAAGCGCTACTGCTTCAACTGTCTTCTTCACACCTTCCGACGCCGCTTCACGCCATCCCTGCCTCCTTCTTCAATTTTCGGTTCTCAAGTTCGAAGATGGCCTTAGTGCAATGTACGTCTCAAATCCATTTTCGTGCCCGTCCGTCCTGCTACGCGGCGAGTGTCTCGGTCGTATAGAAGAACTTGATCCCGCGCGTGTAAATACTCTTCCTGCTATGTCTACTTCATTAGACGTTAATGTTCTCAGCTCTGGCGATATAGCGACCGCTTCGACACCACCCGATGTTCTTCAACAACCTATTTACGTAGATCTTCCACCCGCACAACGCGATCAACTCGCTGCTCTTCTACAGAACTTCACTCCTGCCTTCGACCTTCCTCACACTGCTCTGGGTCGTACGTCTGCCGTTACGCACACAATCGACACTGGTACAAACGCACCTTTACGACAGCGTCCTTATCGCGTGTCGGCCTGTGAGCGCCAAATCATTTCTGATAACGTAGACGACATGCTTCGCCGGGGCGTCATACAACCATCTAACAGTCCATGGGCTTCTCCGGTTGTTTTGGTCACCAAGAAAGATGGTTCCATCCGGTTTTGCGTCAATTACCATAGGCTTAACAAAATCACGCGCAAAGATGTCTATCCTCTGCCGCGAATCGACGACGCCTTGGACTGTTTACAGGGAGCCGAGTATTTCTCATCTTTGGATTTGCGTTCTGACTACTGGCAGGTACCAATGGCTGATGATGACCGCTCGAAAACTGCCTTTATAACACCGGATGGCTTATACGAGTTGAATGTTATGCCCTTTGGCCTCTGCAATGCCCGAGCTACTTTCGAGCGCCTGATGGACACTGTTCTTCGTGGACTCAAGTGGCAGACCTGTCTTTGTTACGTGGATGACATCGTAGTTTTTTATACCAACTTTTCTTCTCACCTTCTCCGTCTAAAACATGTCCTTACACGTCTCGCCGATGCTGGGCTTCAGTTGAATTTGAAGTGCCACTTTGCCGCTCGAAAACTCACCATTTTAGGCCACGTAGTCTCTAAGGATGGCATTTTTCCCGACCCCGCCAAACTTCGCGCAGTTGCAGAGTTTCCAAAGCCAACCTCCCTGAAGCAGCTCCGGAGCTTTATCGGCCTCTGCTCCTACTTTCGACGTTTCATCTTGAACTTCGCCTCTATCATCGCTCCTCTGATTCATCTCCTTGCCGGCAGCTCCGACCTTTCCGCCTAGACTCCAGCCTGCGATAAAGCCTTCGACACTTTACGCCGCCTTTTGCTTTCGCCTCCCATTCTACGCCACTTTGATCCGACTGCGCCTACGGAGATCCACACTAATGCCAGCGGTATTGGGCTTGGTGCCGTTCTTACCCAACGTAAGCATGGTTACAGCGAGTATGTTGCGGCATACGCCAGCCGAACATTGACAAAAGCAGAATCTAATTATTCAGTCAGAGAAATGGAATGTTTGGCTATTATTTGGGCCATCGGAAAATTTCGTTCCTATGTTTATGGCCGACCGTTTTACGTTGTGGCCGATCACCACGTTTTGTGCTGGCTTGCCTCACTGAAAGACCCATCCGGTCGCCTTGCTCGCTGGGCTCTCCGTCTCCAGGAGTTTGACATTCATGTCATTTATCAATCAGGCCTGAAGCATACGGACGCGGATGCTCTTTCCCGCTTGCCATTGCCTAGAGATACTTTGTCGGACCACGTCTGTACCTACAATTTGTCGACTCTTGCCACTATTGACATGGCTACCGAGCAGCGGAATGACCCCTGGATCAATGCACTTTTGGATTTTCTCTTATGTCCCACTCCCGGTAATTCATCTAAAGCGCTCGTCCGCCAAGCCCACCACTTCTCCATTCGTGACGGTCTTCTCTATCCACGCAATTATTTGCTTGATGGACAGAATTGGCTTCTAGTCATCCCGCGTCATCTCAGTGCCGATATTTGTGCTGCGTATCATGGTGACCCACATTGTGCTCACGGTGGCGTATTGAAAACCTACACGCGCCTACGTCTGCGATTTTACTGGCGTGGAATGTATCGCTTTGTACGACATTTCGTGCGCGCTTGCGAATCTTGTCAGCGCCGAAAAACTCCTCAGAAGTCCCCTGTTTCGTTGCAGCCGTTACCCTGTCCTGCTCGTCCATTTGACCGCGTTGGCATTAATCTCTATGGCCCTCTTCCTACTACTCCTGCTGGAAACCGTTGGATTATCGTGGCAGTAGGCCATCTTACAAGCTACACTGAAACATCACCGTTACCCTTTGCCTCCGCAAAAGACGTTACTTTGTTCCTTCTCAACAATTTGATTCTTCGCCACGGGGCTCTGAAGGAACTGCTCAGTGACCGCGGACGCGTTTTCTTGTCCGAAGCTGTTGAGGCCCTACTGAAAGAATGCCGCATCATTCACCGCACCGCAAACGCTTCCACCGCAAATGCTCTGAGCTATGTGCCGCTTCAAATGAGTCCATGTCAAAGCGGGAGTTTCACAAGTGATCTGTGACAGACGACAGCATGGCACGAATTTCAAAACGGATACCCAAACATCAGCGCTGGTGTTACCAAAGCCGAGACGCGAACTTGAAATCAAATAGCCCATAAGCTGCCCTTCTGCTCGGTCACTGATGGCTGCCAAAGATCCTTTCGCAGCGAGGAAGACAGGCGGGTCAACGCTAGAAAGAACTCTGAATCTCTCGCGTGGGAACGGCGCGGGAAAATGCTGTGCATTCTAGACACTTATCGCACTATGGCTGTATTCGCACTTTTGCAGACGTTGCTTGTGTTCGTGATCATGGTGTTCGGCCCGGCCTACCTAAGATAAATATACCTGGGCCCAGACCGAGCCAAAGGGCTTCTGAGCAGCCCAGCCCGTGCACAGCTCTAGAACCTACCTTAACTATAAAGCAGGCTTGCAGGTGCAGGTTAACTGCAAATGTTTTCCAGGGGGAAGGGGAGGGGAGGCAGTGGTCATTGTACAACAATGCGCAGTCTCCTCACGTAGTCCGCCATTCCCATAGTCATCAACGCTTGTCAAACAGATAAGGAGCCAACAGAAGGCACAGGCAAATCCACATCCATAGCATAGTCTTTATTCTCCATGCTATTGGTCGCTTTGTTCCGCCAGCAGTTGTTAGGCCTTTTGTCAGGTGCTGTTTCAACACCCTATCAACACAGTTTGCACTGATGGCCTTTGTTTTGGTGCCATGAGTGTGACTTGGCAGCAGTCTTTCACAGCGAAAAACAAGCTAAAGGTTACAAACCAGTTCTTTTTTTACCTTTACGCGCAGTCTGCTAGCGCGTTCCTGCTCTCGACACTACGCAGTCAGGCGCGCGTGACAGGGGACTGCAGGACTGTGTGTCATGCGGATTCTCCGCGTTGAATACGTGTTTGTGAACGATCGTTTTTTAATGCTGTCGTTAACGCACTGTACCGTTTATGCATGGAGGTGTTTGCTGTGCCTCGCTACCCATACCTGTCCTTGTTCCAGAGAGCACAACAACATTTTAAAGCGCACTATTCTTATTTTGACGCAATATACGAAGGTAGTCGACCATGCTGGTTGCAAACTGTAAATCGCCGTTTATGCGCAGTGGCGGCGTTTTTTTCTGGGACTGACCTTCGCATAATTCACACGTTTCGCTTTTTACTTTTTTTGATTCTGCGAATGAGAACGTAAAATTTCGGACCAGACTCCATGATGTGAGATGTAACCGATCTGAGAGATTCGCGCTGAAGGTTGCTTAGGCAAAACGCGTTTTCGGCCACCAGTGCCTTGTCTTTGGCTTTTGTTTGCCGTTCCTTAACAACAGTGTCCCCTTCATGGATCACTGCCTTGTAGTGGCGGAGGGGCTTGCGAAACTAGATGAAGTCGTGAGCTCTGCTGTGTAGGGCCACCCAAGATAAACAGGTCATGGCAGAGAGTTCTGACAAAATGTGATTCACTGGAGAAGGTAATGGCAACCCAGTCCAGTATTTCCTGCCAAGAAAACCCTATGGCCAGTCATAATACCATTAATGATATGGCGCCGGAAGATGAGCCCCCCAGGTTGGAAGGCGTCCCACATGTTACTGGGGATGAACAAAGGGCGATTCCTAGTAGCTCCAGGACGAATGAAGCGGCTGGGCTAAAGCCAAAAGGACGCTCAGTTGTGGATTTGTCGGGAAGCGACCGGAAAGTCCGATGTTGCAAGGAGATGTATCACATAGCAACATGGAATGTAAGATCTATGACGCAAGGTAAACTGGATATTGTCAAGCGAGAAATGGACAGATTGAACATTGATATCTTGGGTATCAGCGAGCTGAAGTGGACCGGAATGGGAGAATTTAACTCCGGCCACCATTATGTCTTTTATTGCGGGCACGAATCCAAGAGAAGGAATGGGGTCGCTCTCATAGTAAACAGAAGAATGGGCAAAGCAGTGCTAGGGTACAACCCCAAAAACGACCGAATGATTTCACTTCGGATCCAAGGTCACCCTTTCCACATAACAGTTATCCAAGTCTATGCACCGACCACTACTGCTGAAGAAGCTGACGTTGAGAGATATTATGCGGACCTACAATGCCTTTTAGACCGCACCCCATCATCAGACGTCGTTTTTCTCATAGGAGACTGGAATGCTAAGGTAGGGAGTGAAGAAATATCCGGAATTACAGGCAAGTTCGGTCTTGGTGAGCCAAATGAAGCTGGGCAGAGGCTAGTAGAGTTTTGTCAAAAAAACAACCTGACCATAGCGAATACTCATTTTCAACAGCACAAGAGGCGCCTGTACACATGGACTTCATCGGACGGTCTGTACAGGAATCAGATCGATTATATTATTTGCCGGCAGAGATGGAGAAGCGCTATACAAGCAGTAAAAACAAGGCCTGCGGCCCATTGTGGCACCGATCACCAGCTTCTTGTTGCCAAGATTAAGCTTCGATTGAGGAAAATGCAGAAAACTAGAAGGCCTTTCAGGTATAATCCGGATCAAGTTCCATTAGAACATGCTGCGGAAGTGAGGAATCGATTTCAAGAATTAGATCTAGAAGACAAAGAGCCCGAAGAGATGTGGACTGATGTTCGTGATATAATACAACAAGTTGCTACTAAGGTAGTTCCAAAGCAAAAGAAATGCAAGAAAGCAAACTGGTTATCTGAAGAGGCTTTGCAAATAGCTGAAGAAAGGAGGATGGCAAAAGTTATGGGGGAAAGAGAAATATACAAGATTCTCAATGCAGATTTTTAGAAAATAGCAAGGAGAGATAAGAATGCCTTCCTGAACATACAGTGCCAACCAGCTGAGGACAACAGCCAATTAAGGAACACAAGAGCTCTGTATAAGACAATCACAGATATCAAAGGAAGCTTCTGTGCTAAGCTGGGCGTGATAAAGGACAAACGAGGCAAGGACCTCACTGAAGCCGCAGAGGTAAAAGAGAGGTGGCAGGAATACACAGAAGAACTGTAGAAGAAGGACCCGAATGTGCAAACCCAACATAAGACGGTTGTGATCACTGATCTCGAGCCGGGCATCCTGAAGAGTGAAGTTGAATGGGCCTTAGCCAGCCTTGCTAAGAACAAAACTGGCGGAATTGATGGCATTCCAGCTGAGTTGCTTCAAAACCTCAACCATGACGCAGTTAACATTCTACATACATTATGTCAGAAGATTTGGACAACCCTGCAGTGGCCGCAGGATTGGAGGAGGTCAGCTTACATCCCCATTCCAAAGAAAGGCAGCGCCAAAGATTGTTCGAACTACCGCACGATGGCGCTTATTTCGCATGCTAGCAAGGTGATGATGAAAATCCTCCAAGGTAGGCTGCAGCAGTGTGTGGATCGGGAGCTTCCGGACGTGCAAGCTGGGTTTCGCAAGGGCAGAGGAACTAGAGACCAAGTTGCCAACCTTCGCTGGATCATGAAAAAAGCAAGAGAGTTCCAGAAACCCATCTACTTCTGCTTTATTGATTATGCGAAAGCGTTTCACTGCGTAGACCACAGCAGATTGTGGCAAGCTCTCCAAGAGATGGGAGTTCCAATTCACCTCATCTGTCTCCTCAAGAACCTGTATGAAGGGCAAGAGGCCACAGTCAGAACTGGGCATGGTCTTACTGATTGGGTTCCGATTGAGAAAGGAGTGAGGCAAGGCCGCATACTGTCGCCCTGCTTTTTAACCTATATGCAGAGTGCATCATGAGGAAGGCCTGTCTGGACGAGTCTTCAGCTGGAGTGAAGATTGCTGGAAAACGTATCAACAACCTTAGATATGCGGATGATACCACTTTAATGGCAGAAAGTGAAGCGGAACTCAAGAGACTTCTGATGCGCGTACAAAAAGAGAGTGAGAAGTTTGGGCTTAAACTGAACATTAAAAAGACAAAGATCATGGCGTCTTGCGCTGTCAAGTCCTGGAGCATCAAGGGACAAGAAGTGGAAGCTGTGACAGATTTTCTCTTTTTGGGCTCCAAGATTACCTCGGAAGGAGACTGCAGCCATGAAGTTAGGAGACGCCTGCTTCTGGGAAAGAGAGCAATGGTTAGCCTTGACCGACTAGTAAAGAGCAGAGACATTAGTCTGCCAACCAAGATCCGTATAACTCGTGCTATGGTCTTTCCAGTTGTGATGTATGGATACGAAAGTTGGACTGTGAAAAAGGCTGACGGCCGAAGAATTGACGCGTTTGAATTGTGGTGCTGGCGAAGACTCTTGAGAGTTCCTTGGACTGCCAGAAGATCAAATAAGTCAATATTGTCGACCATAAACCCTGACTGCTCATTGGAGGGTCAAATTCTAAAGTTAAAGCTCAGCTTCTTTGGTCATCTGATGAGAAGAGAGGAGTCGCTGGAGAAAGATTTGATGTTGGGAAAGGTTGAGGGTCGCCGGAGAAGGGGTAGGCAGCGAACGCGATGGTTAGATGGCATCCTCAGGGCACTGCAGATGAAGTTATGTGATGTTAGGAAGATAGTGAGAGACTGGAAAGCGTGGCGTGACATGGTCAATAGGGTCAAGAAGAGTCGGACACGACTGAACGACTGAACTGAACTGAACAACAGTGTAAGTCTGACTATAACAGATGCATGGCCGAATTGATAATCCACTAGTGCAGAAAGCGCAAAAAAAATACTGGTACCAGTTTTTTTAATGGTGGTGCGTGCAATCCGACTATAAGCAATTGAAATTGTTATTTCCTTATTAGAGAGAGAAGTATGCGTGCAAAAGATTTGAGCACAATAGCTTTTTTGCTGTTAGCATCTGCCCGAGACAAAACACATATTTGTTGCATGCTGTGACCTGACCCAAATGGCTAAACAGCTCTTTCACACATACTGAACATACTGAAAGCATTCAAATAGAATATACTTGTATTCAGCTTCTAGTGTGTTAATATTTGTTCAAAACTTAAAAGAAATAGAGAAACTTTGTTGTGTCCTCTAGCGGTGGCCCTGTGGATAGGGCTCTTCATTGCCGAGCCAGAAGACATGGGTTCGATCACATAAGCTATGCCCGCTCTTCGATGGAGATGAAGGCGCTTGTGTAGTGTGTGATGTCAGCGCGCGTTAAAGGATCCAGGTATTTGCTAAATCTCCGGAGCTCTTCACTACGGCGCACCCCATAGCCGATGCCACTTTTGGACGCTAAGCTCCATATACCACTTATAACCGAGTTGTCACGCTCCAGCTAGCATTTCTTAGCTGCAGTTTCTTCCTTTGGCATGTACAAAAATGCTTGAAACGCAGGCATTACGGTTTGATTGGCAGTAGATTTTCCAGGGTTAAAATGAAACGATTCTAATGTGGCGGTATGTATAAAGCAAAAAAAAACAAAACTTGCCTGCTGTTAGCCTGTCGACTCAGATGCGCACACAGAGATAATTTGTTGGTTTTAATGGCACACGCCACGGTAATAACAGCACAGCGCAATTGGCGAGGTTTGAAATGGCTGGCATTAAGGAAAAAGAGCTCACTGGAAGTGAAGTTATGTGGGAGTCGTACATAAGAGTAATGGTTTGGTTTGGTTAGTGGGGTTTAACGTCCCAAAGCGACACAGGCTATGAGAGACTGCGTAGTGGAGTACTGCGGAAATTTAGAGCACCTAAAGGTTCTTTAAAATACACTGACATCGCACAGCACAACGGGCGCCTTGCTTTTCGCCTCTATTGAAAAGCGGCCGTCGGCGGCCGGGATACGACCTCGCTTCCTTAGGAACAGTACTCGCGCGGGAACAGTACTTGGGAACCACTGCGCCACCCTAGCGGGGTGCAAGAGTAATGCTTGCAATTGTTCAGACATTTTGTCAACAGTAAGGCACCAAAATGGCAGCTTTATAGCGCAGTTGCATGCTGAGCATCAAACACAGTTTACGTGAATGAACTAAATCCCACTAATAACTAGTCGATTTTAACTCTACGACAATGAAAATAAACTTGCTCCGACACAATCTTGCCATGAAAATATTTTTGGCAATTTTGTCTAGCTCCTGAACGCTAGCTGAAAGTGGCTAGTGGACAGGCACGGTCCCGCCGTCCCAAGGAAGTGTCCACGTGGCGGCGCGCCCATCGGCAAAAAATGGCCGTGCCCGGGAGCAGCTATAAATCTCGTCTATAGCCACTGGAAATTTGCAACAAAGCTGCAGCAAAACAAAGTGACATCGAAGAGTTGTGCATTCGCAAGTGGAGGAAGAAAAAAAAAATCTTGAAACAATTAAAAGCGTTTCGTGGCCTGAAGACTGGATTCCACTCCGTCCCCCTTTATTCACTACATAGTGAAGTGCACATTTTTTGGAGAAAACTTAATTTTGGGTAAAAATGAAGAAAGAATAGAGTACAGAAATGCAGGGATGTAAAGCTGAAATAGGATTTGTAACAATTTTAAGAGCACCAAAATCTTAATTTTTGAAGCAGTAATGTCGATATTTGGAGCAGCTCAACGGACAAACACTGCACTTAGCAGCAGCATGAAGTTTTGGAGCCATTAAACAGGCAGGAAACATTACTCTCGGCACGAAAAAATGAAAAGATGTGAACATCGACAATATGAATGTGATCCAAAGGAAATCCAGAAAGCGCCACCTATCACCGGCACTTAATATATTTGCTTTAAAAATCTGGCATGTACCTATTTTTGTAAGTAAGCATTTTGTATTGCAAGACATGCTATCACACTAAGAAAAAAAAAGAATGTGAGCCATCAAACCCGACGAGGTTAATTTTTCAAACTTCCGGGACTGAATAAAAATAAAAAATTTGGAGAATACTCATTCTTTTTTGTGCATCTAGTGCGGTTTGACGATCTTAATGAGATCTTATGCCCCACCAGGGTGGCGCAGTAGTTACGGTGCTCGAATACTGTTCCCAAGGATGCGGGATCGAATTCCGGCCTCGGCGGCCGCTTTTTGATGGAGGCGAGAAGCAAGGCGCCCGTCTGCTGTGCGATGTCAGCGCACGTTAAAGAACCCCAGGTAGTCGAAATTATTCCGGCGTCCTCCACTACAGCGTCTCTCATAGCCAGAGTCGCTTTGGGACGTTGAACTCCACATAACACAAAAAAAAAAACAAACTCATGGGATCCTATCTTGCTCAGAAGACTAGCAAATCAATGTTTTACTCTCTATGAAATCTACAGCTTATCTCATGCGAGGGCAGCTCCGGAAGAGCTCAATTGGAAGCCTATGCCCAAAAGTGACCTCAGTACAAACACATAACAAAAAGCAATACGGGTTCAAAAGAAAACACAAACAAATACCAAATACAAGAAAAGAAAAACAGCAACCAAAAGACGAAGGGGCTATACAGAAAGCAGATAAGAAAGTCCATAATAAGCAAAAAAAAAAAACGATTAGCGAGAACGTCTTCGGCCAGTGACTGACTCTTCCTAGAGGTTGGAAATGACGATTTTGCTTGTATATTTTGATTAAGGGCAGCAGGGCGGTGAGTCGGGATATTAAGTTATATATTTCATGCACAGAACAGACTGTAGAAAGGGTTAACGCAGGGTGTTCGAAGCCAATCGAGATTCCTAATTATGAACTTCACTTTGAAGGCGAACAGCCAGCCACCTGTCAGAAAGGCAAATCATCCTTTGACACCATTGATATCACTGCAAGTGTTGAGCGGTTGCAATAAATCTGGTTGTTCCAAGTAGCCAGATCTATGTTTTCATTCGAGTACACTCAAACCTCGTTACTACAAACACGTTTACGTAAATATGTTAGCAAATAGAGATCGTTGGTGAAATGAAGTATGCACCCGATGAAGCATTGCACAAAGCGGAACTTATAGACGTTTTTAATCAGTCGCGTGCTGCACACAGTAGAAGAAAATAACTTATTTTTCCAAAGGAAGCAGCTTTGAAGTTCGTGAAACATCTTCATTTCAGATCTGGCTTTTCTGCATGCCTCTACTGCCAAGGTACATCATTTTCATACCAAGATTAGATCACTCCCTTATAACCACTAATTTTTCTGTGCCGTGATAATTCAAAATAATGAACCATTTTAGCCCAACATGATTATAATATCGAGATTTGGCCATGAAAATCTAGTACCCAGTTAAATTCAAGGCATTCCACTTTTTTTCTTGCTGTGATGCATGGATGCATATTATAAACGAGTAAACAGGATACTTCTAGGTAGTTTCATTTTACAAACGCCTAAAAATGTACCTGTCAAAATATATGAAGTCTGTGCTGGCACCACACCATATTAAAGTGCTGTTTTAGTTTTCAAGGCCATATGTAACTGCATTAAATAGGATAAGCAGAACATGTCACATCATACAACATGCACACGTTAAATAATACTCTTGAACGATCAAAAGTCACAGCCTTCTAGCTTTGTTAAGGGCTTGCATTTCTGCCGGTGACTTCAAAGAGCTGAACACGAGGCGGAGAGGGGGGAGGGGGGGCTGCCAACTATTCGCATGAGCCATGTTGACTGAAAGGGAAGGTGAAAAATACAGATCAAATATGAGATACTTGTATGGACTCTGACATTAGCAAGTGGCGCTCCAGATATCTTTTGCAATGACAATAACATGTACGGCACCCGCTTCTAATAAAGTAGCCAAGTATGTACAAAAGGACAAAAAACAGGCAACAAGGTATTTATAGCGCAAAAACCATTATGGGGTATATGTAATAGACAGTAAATCAAAAAAGTAGCAGGTTTGGAAACATATCAGCAGAGATATATCCATTGTAGGTCAAAGTCCTCTTTCATATTCTTACAATTAACCCTGTCCTCTGCTAGCTGCATCCACTTGACCCCTGTGAACTTCTTAAATTCATCCGCTCACCCAACTTTCTCCGTCCCCCTGCTATGCTTTAGTTACCTTGGAATCCAATTTGTCACCCTAAGCGACCATCGACTATATTCTGTTTGATAAAACAAGTATGTGGCAATTTTGTCAAACATTATTTACCTAGTGTCCAAAAACATCTAACAAGAATATTTAGGGTGCCCTCAATGGACACAGTAAGGAGGTTGAGCCTTGTGGAAGTAAACAGTATGTGCATATTTTCATTTCTGAGGGCTTTATCTGTAGCTATGTAGACTGCTGCTAAAATGTCTACATATAAAAAAACCTCCAAAACAAGAGAATTAGAACAAAAATAAGCTCAATAAGAATGCATATGTATCATTCCAAGACTACATCCTCCCCCATTCCTTGAAAAAAAAATTAAGCAGTACATCCTCGATTCTGCCAAAATGGTAGGGTGGATGCCACTGTAGGATGGCTCGAAGAGAGCTACTGAATGAATACAGTAGGTAATAAACAATGCAATCACTTATACTTAAACGAATACAGTATACATCGAGATGAAGATAGATAGATGGATTTATTGATAGGAAAAGGCAGAGAGGTTGGCCCGAATAATTCAAATCTGGCCTGCTACTCTGCACTGGGGAAGGGGAAGGAGAGAAGAAAGAAGGTCATGATGGGTGACGATGTGGGAGAAGGCATATGAAATATATATACAGACACAGCAGCTTGCTTTACAAACGTGAATCAAGTCCACTGGCGCTCAAATAACGGCAAAGAGCGCGCACTGCCTGGATGCCCTTCCCCTTGTCCTGCCAAGCGCCCAGCAGCAGTTCCTCCGACAGAGGCCTCTTGTCTAAACGCTTCAAGGAAGCAGCTAGCACATTTCTTTCGTTCGCATACTCTGGGCACACCAATAATACATGGTCCACAGTCTCTGGGATGCCACAAGTTAAACATTCCGGTGAGTCCATCTGTCCAATTAAATGTAAGTACTTGCGCGTGAAAGCCACGTTTAAACGAAGTCGATGTATCAAGCATGTCTGATGACGCGGAATATCACGCGGAACAGTAAATTTAAATGTTCGATCAAGCTTTCTTAGACGCATGTGTCGGGCGTCTGGTTGAGCCCAGTAAGTCGCTGTAGCAATATTCATACAACTCTTTAGAAGACACGTCGTATCCGCTCTTGAAAAAGGCACAGCTGTTTGGAAGCCATTGATGAGTGCGCTTTTCGCTTCAACATCGGCCTGCTCATTCCCATGGAGGCCGCAGTGGGCAGGAATCCATTGAAACATTATCATGTGGCCTTGCAGCTGGGCAGATGTGATGAGCTCCGTAATGTTTAGTGCCAGGGACTGATAGGCAGTGTGGCGTAAGAAGTTTTCCAAAATTTGTAATGCAGTCTTCGAGTCCGTGAATATACACCATTTTTGAGGTGGTTCCCCACATATATAGCGAATAGATTCCCGAATGGCTACAAGTTCGGCAGCGGTTGATGTAGAGTTATGTCCCAAAAGGAAATGCAGAGTCGTTTTCTGAGCTGGTATGACCACAGCTGCAGCGGATGCCTGTGCTGACACAGATCCATCGGTGTATACGTGAATATAACTGGGATATTCTGACCAGATGTGTGCCAGAGTAAGTTGTTTGAGTCCACTAATTGGTACCATAGATTTTTTTAGTATTCCGGGAACACGAAGGTGCACCAAAGGTTTATCCATCGTCCATGGTGGTTGGGTGGGACGATATGGGAGGGCATATCCTGTCGGTACTTGCGACTGATGGCAGCGGAGTGCACTTGTAAAACTGCAGTCCGGCCTCTCATCCAGAATCTTGCTGAGTGGGTGAAAACGGTGTCTTGTAAGTGCTCGTAAATATACACGAAGTGGTTCGTGTGACAAGTATATGGACATTGGGCGAGCGTGTGCCTCTTCAATTGTGCCTTTGTTAGAGGTGCATCTGGGCAGTCCAAGACATAATTTCAGTGCCTGCGCTTGCACGCTCTCTAAAGTCCGCAAGCAGGAAATGCTCATACTAGAAAGTACTGGGAGACTGTACCGGATGTAGCCAACAAACAGAGCCTCGTAAAGCCGTATTAAGGAGCGCTCAGTTGGACCCCATTTGATGCCAGCTATGTAACGAAGTACATGGCAAAAATTAATTAGCCTCTTCTTCACCATAGCAATATGTTTCGACCAAGATAGTCGGTGGTCAATAATTACTCCCAGGAATCTGTGCCTGGAGACGTATGGTATTACGACTCCATGAAGGGTAATCGGGTAGCGGCTGACACATTTTCCCGTAAACGCTATCACTGCACACTTTTCTGCCGCTAAAAATAAACCTTGACGCCGTAAGTACATCGATGTTGATGACACAGCTCGTTGCAGTCTCGCACGTAGTTGTGGGCGCGTCGAACCAGAGGCCCAGATGCAGATGTCGTCAGCATATGCACTGATGTGGATGTTAGTTGGCAGTTCACTCACCAGGCCAATTAGCGCAACGTTAAATAAAGTTGGGCTGAGAACTCCTCCCTGTGGAACTCCACGACCGACCTGAAAGTGGGTAGTATCTCCTTCAGGCGTAGTCATGTAAACAGAGCGGCCGCTGAGATAGCTTACAATCCACAAGTACAGTCGGCCACCAACTCCCACGTCGTCAAGTCCATCAAGAATAGCTTCATGGAGGACGTTGTCGTAAGCTCCCTTTATATCTAAAAATGCAGCAGCTACTAGTCGACGGTGACGCTTTTCGTGTTCTACTGTCGCCACAAGGTCGATGACGCTGTCAATGGAAGAGCGTCCGCGGCGAAATCCAGTCATCATATTCGGATAAAGATCATTACTCTCTAGATACCACTCAAGTCTTGCCAGCACCATGCGCTCCATAACTTTTCCAACACAGCTTGCTAGGGCAACTGGCCGGTATGAGGTAAGTTCGAGAGGAGGCTTTCCAGGCTTCAAAAGAGCAACCAGGCGGCTAATTTTCCAGTGTTCAGGAACAGTACTAGAAGCCCATATATCATTGAAGTAATTAAGTAGTGCAGTTCTACCATCCTTGCCTAGTGAATGCAGGTTGTCTGGTGCCTCGTTGATGAAGGCAGCGGATGTATGACCAACGACTGTGCCAGTAACATTAACAAATTTCGCGGTAGCGTTCATCGGAATCAACAAACTAACAGCACGCAAGTTTTGTTGCGCTTTATTTATAAACAACGGAGCATTAGAATCGTTTCTTTTCATCGCTGGATAATCTAGCGGCTATCAAACAGTAGTGCATTCATGTCAAGCATGATACTTTTTTTAATCCTGCACGTACATTGTCATACACGCCAAAGGAAGAAACTGCAGCAAAGAAACGCTAGCTGGAGCATGACAGCTGTTTTGATGTTGTATATGAAGGTTAGCGTCCAAAAGTGGCATCGGCTATGAGGTACGCCGTAGTGAAGTGCTCCGGAAAGTTAATGAATGCCTGGGGTTCTTTAACGTGCGCTCGCACACCACACGAGCGCCTTCAGCTTCATCGAAGAGCTGCCATAGCATCCGTGATCGAACCCATGTCTTCTGGCTCAGTAGTCGAGAGCCCTATTCACAGTAGCGGCTGAATACGAATATTCTCTATTTAGATGCTTTCGGTGTATGTGAACGGTCTGTTTAGCCATTTCGGCCAGGTCATAGCATGTAATGAAATTATGTTTTCGAGTCTTAGGCAGAAATCACAAAAACCTACTACGCTCAACCATATTTCATGGAGACTTCTCTTTTAAATAAGGAAATAAAAATTTGAATTGGTGCTAGTGGGAGTGCAGACAGCCCAAGCAAAAAAGAAATCGGGAATTTAGCTCCACATTGTTTTTTTTTGCACTGTCTGAACTTGTGGGTTACCCAACTCGCCTAAGCGTCTGTTATAATCGCGTTAAGGAATGGCAAACGAAAGCCAAAGACGAACCACTGGTGGCCGAAAACACGCTTTGCCTAAGCAACCTTTAGCGTGAAGCTCGCCAATCCGGTTACATCTCACACCATGGAGTCTGGTCCAAAATTCGCAGAATCAAAGAAGTAAAAAAGGAAGACATATGCATTCAATGCTTGTGAAGGGCAGTCCGAGAAAAAAAATACGCCACTGCTGCGCATAAAGGCTGGTTTACAGTTCGCAACCTGCATGGCTCGGTGCTGTCCCCCTTCCTTTTTAGGGATGAGAGGCCTTCCCGCCGCTGTTAAGGTCAGAAAAGATCTAAAGCTCAGCATGTACGCAGACGACGTTAATCTATGGATGAACAATGGCAGCGACAGCTGCATAGAGGAACGCCTGCCGGCGGCCGTGGACACCATTGTGTCCTACGCGGCATAAAGGGGTCTCGCGTGCTCTCCGCAAAAATCCGAACTTTTCATATATAACCCAATGTGCAAGGGCGACTTTAACTTAGAAAATAAGGTCGACTACAAAACCGTACCAAAATTCCAGCAAATCAGAATCCTCAGACTTTTTATTCAAGAGGACGGGTACAACGACGGAACGATAAAAAAACTCACTACCTACGCGACGCAAGTAAGATGGATATTAAGGAGGATTGCACTCGAAGGCACAGGACTCAAAGTGAGAAGCCTCTTCAGGCTGATGCAGGCGTACATAATAAGCCGAATACGCTATGCCACACAGTTCCTCAACATCAGGACCAATGAAAAAGATAAGATAGACGCGCTCATCAGGCGTTGTGTCAAGAGGGCGCTGGGTCTACCCACCTCCTCTTCTACGGAACGCCTTATATAAATGGGAGTGCATAATAGCTGGACGGAACTTGCTGAAGCGGTGAGAATCACGCAACATGAGAGATCAAGTAGGTCGAGCACGGGTCGAACTATCTTAGAATGGGTATCTCCAAAAATATAGGGGCACAGCCGACAAGGTTGCCCTGCCGCCACAATGTCGCGACAACATCATTGTCCGTCCTCTCCCCCGCAACATGCATCCAGAATACCGCAAGGAGAGACGGGAAAAGGGAACAGAAGTTCTGGCTAAAAGAGCAAAAGAATTCATAGTAAAAGAAGTTACTTATGTGGCCGATCAGGGGCGGCAGTCGCCGCGGTAGTCGATGGTAGCGGCACACCAGTCTTCTCCGCCACCATCCGAAGCAAAACCATAGACACGACTGAAGAGGTCGCAATAGCGCTCGCTTGCGTCAGAACGAAGGCTAGATTGATCTTTAGCGACAGTAAAACTGCTATCTGAAATGCCGGTAAAGGCAGGATCTCGCAAGAAGCCGCCAAAATTCTATCAGCTGGAGATAAAATCGATCACAAATTCACCCTAATTTTGGTTCCAGCACACACGTACGTCCCGGGCAACGAGGCGGCCCAGGATTTAGCCCGAGATCTCTACTTCCGGGCAAACGTGGAGCCGCCCGACTACCAGGAGATAGACAAACGTTTGCAAACCTATAAAGAAATCACCGAAAATTACAGATTGTCAAGACAACTGATGCCGCCGCCTTATCGTAGTTTAAATAATGAATAGGTCATAGGTTGGCGGCGATTACAAGCCGGAAATTTTTCAAACCCTGTCTGGTTGTTTTAGTCCCAGATAGATCAGAGAGAAAATAATAAATGTATAGCCTGCGAAGCGAGGGGGACCCTCGACCATACAGCTTGGGAATGCCCTGAGTCTGCGGGCACTAAGGACAAAATTACAAGTAGAGAAGCCTGGGTGACCCTGCAGTGAAGCGACGTCCCCGCTGACCAACAAAGAGCCTTCCGCCTGGCGTCGGAGGCTGCGAATAACCAATGTATATTCGCCAGTCCTTAGTTGCGGAGGTTCCAGCCACCATTCCTCAGGGCTGCGTGCCAGGAGCGGGAAGTAGGGGGCCTCATACATCGGCGGAAAATAAAGTTTTAATCAGTAAATGCGTATACGAGAGAGCACAGCAGAAGTGCGTTCGATAGGCTCGATCGACTATGGCCGCTCGAGCACTAGTTGGATTCAACAGACTTTGAATATTCGATTAACGGACGCAGAACATATCAATTCTTCTAAGGCGGGCCCTCGTCTCTACGATTTTTGGGACTTTGAAGTGTTTGACGAGCCACATGCTGAGCTCAGTGTGAGGTTAGGCCTAGCGGCGAGAAGCCACTGGGGGCTGAGACTCCGCTCGGAGACTGTCTTATGTCTTAGCCATGATTGAGACCCTACAAGGCACGGAGATTGATCCAGAAGAATTGAACGTTCCAGGACAATGGTACGTTAGTGAGAAGAAAGGGAAAGCGGCCTCCCTAGTGAACAACAAGGCATGCGATATGGAACGCCAGCGAGCCGCCGAGAAGCTCACAGGCTGGAAGATGGCGGCAAAAGTCGGTCGAAAGGCAATTTGCCCGTATTCCGAACGGCGCCGAGAAAGTATTCAAGAGGCCGCGCGGCAGTCTCGTGCGTCTGATGAACTACAGAAGTGCGTATTTCGCTGATGTAACAGTTAGGGCGGCTGGCGTCAGCCCAGACGCGGCCGTAGAGGATGTAATCTCATTCAAATTCAAATTTTATTCTGCAAACAAAAGTTTATATGAAGGAGGGAAAAAAGCAGTCAGAACAGCTTGAGGAGCTCTGACCCCCAACCACAGGCGCAGCAGAGGAGCGTGCGGCTAAGGGAAAACAATATAAAGACGAAAGCATACAAAATTCATTTAACGTTGCTTAAAAAAGAACATTATAAAGCAAAGGAAGTGAAGTAGCTATGTTACATTATTGTACAAATATTGACCGCAGTTCTCTTGGCGATATACGATAGATGTCCGTGTCATTTTCTAGAATTATTCGATTTAGAAATGTGGGTAATTGTAATTTCAACATCTGATGCTCATAACTTTTTCTACATTTGGCTACACGCCCCCTTTCAGGATGGCGTACATTATAAACAGGGAAGTTTTCTGTTAGACGTTCGAGGCTTCTTATGGCATCATTATTTTTTAATACACTAAGTTTATACATGCGGCATAGCTTGTAATCATACATTGATGAAACAGAAATTATGCTGTGGCTCTTAAATAAACCTGCAATGTGAAAACAAAATGGAACTTTACACGCTAGGCGTAAGGCTCTTTTTTGTAAGACAGCTAGTTTGCTAATAATTTTTCCCGCTGCTGTTGTTGACCAAACCAGAAACGCGTGACTTAATAAAGAAGATAATAAAAATTGTATATGGAGAATGTCAACAAAGGTAGGGAAGAAGTAGCAGTGGCGGCGCATAAAGCCGATCATCCTTGACAGTTTGTTAATAGTGAAGTTCACATGATCCTCCCATGTCATATTTAGTGAAAAGTACACTCCGAGTGATTTAAAGGTTTCAACCATTTCGATTGCGGTGTTATTTAACAAAATATGGGACAATTCTTCATAACTGTGGTGAGGGTAAAATAATACAGCTTTCGTTTTATTATTGTTTAGTTTTAGGCAGTTCATTTGATCCCAGGCAATAAATTTGGAAAGCACGCTATTCGCTTGACTACACAAATCGGCACATGACCTACCTGAAAAAAAACAACTAGTGTCATCAGCAGAAATTGTGTAATGTGCTGTTTCATCAATGCGGATTATCTCATTGATGTAGAGGATGAATAGAAACGGCCCCAAAATGCTTCCCTGAGGGACACCTGTTTTATTGTATTTTATCGAGGAATGTTCTCCTCCAATGGTGACAAATTGAGAACGATATTGCAAGTAGGATTCAATTAATTAATATGTGTGCGATACTTCTGATACCATAGTGATCAATTAAGTTTTTTAAGCAGAATTTTATGATTAAGGCAGAGGCTTTTGAAAAATCCAGAAAAAGTTCAAGTACCATATTTCTGCATTCAAGCGTTTCTAAAATGTATTTCTTTTGGGCAAGTAATATGAGTTCTGTACATTTGGTTTTGCGGAAACCATACTGTGAAGAATTTATCAAGTTGAAGCGGCCAGTGAAAGAAGTCAGGCGTTTCAAAATTATTTTCTCCGAACCTTTGGAATTTGAAGCACAATCCTTTCTTGTCGCCACCGTCAGCGCGGAAATGGAGACAAAGTGCGCCGACTTAAAGCTCGTCGTCTTCGAAGGGGAAACAATAGAACTTACTGAAGGACGGCGGTAAAGGCGTCATACATGAAGTACCTTTGTCCTTTTCGGACGAAGTCATTTTGAAACGGCTGCGAATCTAGGCGATTCCTCCGGTCCTGACAGTGCAAAGGTTGGGAAGAAGCTCGAGGACAGTTTTAATGCTTTTTGAAGACAAACAGGCGCCGCGGTGCGTGAGACTCACGCCCGTGGCGCAACGATGCGTTCTCTACCGCAAGAAGTTTAAAGTTCGCAACACGTGCGGGCGGCTAGGACACCACGAAGACGTCTGCCCAGACCCGCAAATGTGAAATGCCGTGGCTGTGGTATGGAACAACCACCACTGAACCTTTCTGTGATTGCAAGTGCCAACTGTGCGGTAAAGGACACCCGCTCGGTGACAAAAAATTCGAGACTTCTACCGCGTTCCATACGAGATCAAGAAGAGGCAATGGGAACGCAAGGTAACCATGCAACAGCAGCAGCAACTTCAGCAGCAGCAACAGAAAGTCGAAGCGACCGTCGAGGAGACTCATCGAGGTCGATGCAAGGTCAAGCGGGGAAATGAGGACTTTCGTGCCAGAAAGGACTCCTTCCCGAGGCTGGAGGAGGCTACCGAAGGGCGACAGCAGCGCGGCCGGTTGAGTTCCCGCTCCAGGGGGCGTTCCGGATCTAGACGCATAGCGAAACTGAGCTCCAGGGACCCGGAGAACCCTTGGACTAATAAGCGAAGCCCGAGCAGAGACCGTAAAAATGTAAGCTTTGGAAGTGGGGTTTCCCAGGCAAAAGATAAAAAGGATGAGGAGATCCCTAAATTATTAATAGAAGTTGGGCAGCTTTAATATATCTTTAATAAGCTCACTCAAGAGTTGCTTAGACCAAAAGGGCAAGCGCGTACTGTGTCCCACGCCTTCCATAGAGTGCAACCAAAATTGGTATCGAAATCAACTGCCCTGGCCCATAAGGCTGCGACTCCCACAGAGCCTGCGGCATCGGAAGAGGAAATAATGATTGTGGAATAGGCTAGACCATACTCAATGAAGCGAAAAAGGGAAGACGCTGATTCATTGGTGGCACTACAGAAAGGATATAAAGCCAAAATCGAAGCTAAATTCGAATCTTTCATGACCCAAATTATGGGAGCAATAAATCAAATTCAAAGCCAGATCCAAACCCTTACGGGCGAAGCACAACTGCAAAGTCAGAATTAGCTGCCATAGGAGAATGGTAACAAATAGCTGAGGAAAACGCCGAGCAGCTCCAAATGGTCAGAGGCGCACCAAGTGAGTCTTTAATCTGGCAGTGGAACTGTCGCGGCTACCGACGCGAGCGGGCGTTAGTGCAACTGTACTTGATGCTATTAGATACGAAACCGATATTTTCTAGGGGTGTGCGTTTGGAAGAAGCTCCGTAAACCCCGCTGCGCTCCTTCTGGTGCAAAATAGTTTCGAACACTTCAGCCTGCAAAGGTGGTTCCAGTTACCGTACGTGTTTCACGGGGTTCAAAACTGAAAACGACTCGCGTCCTGCACACGCGAAAACTCAAGAAAAGCCTTGTTTCAAGTGCGAAACGCAAAAAGCGGCGTGTCGAAAGATGTAAACGTTCACTGTCACTGATGAAGTTCACTTCTCAGAGATCATTGAAGTCCCATGGCAAGTCCGGATTTCCGGCTGTCTGCTTTACCCTGCAAGAGACGGGTAAAGCAGGAAACCTCTCCGTATACGAATCTTTTTCAAGTGACAGAGGTGAGAAATCTCGTGTCACAACGTTGGTTAAGAGGAAAATTGCGACAATCGTACACGAAATAAACCGGAAAGAAATTGAGGCAGTGCTATTGGAATTTCTTGCTGGACGAAAAGAGCAACCAAACGTGTTCCTCTTAAATTTGTAAGCACCTCAGAGCAGAGAAAGATGAGATTCAGGGCCCTCTCTTGCAAAGCGATAATGATAGCCAGGAGTGACCCCCTGCTAAGTGTGGGTGAATTCAATGCGGTGCACTCGGAATAGAGTTACACTGAACAAGACCCTAAAGGCAGGCAGTTATAGGAGGACTAGCACGAGCTGGGACTCATCTTGCACACAGACCCTAGTATTCCATTCAGGGTGGGTAACAGCGTCTGCGAAAACACTTCCCCTGACTTGACCTTCTCCAAAAATCTGACAGATCCGAACTGGCAACATTCGGAGCAAAATGTCGGCAGTGACCATTTCATTCTGGCCTGAAGGCGTGAATGAAATGAAAAGGCGTGAAGACGCGTCGTGTGCGTCAACCAAGTTCTACACAATGGGAACTATTTAGGGAAAAGGGAGAGAAAGCTGCCGGACGGAGGATTACAAACATAGTAAATTGAATGGAGGACCTCATGCGTAACGTTGGGGAGGCAACAAAGACTCTTGAAGGGGACGATGCCCCGGAGATAGCTGACAGCAAACTTCTGCACGTTTGGGTATGGAGCGCAGAATGAAGAAGCAAAAATGGAACCGTAATCTTGAGAGGAGAATAGCTAGACATAACAAAGAAATTGAAAATTAAGCGGTCAAGTTATGCGAACAGAATTGGTGCAGCAGATGCGACGAGATGGAAGGGGACATAAGCCTTTCCAGAGCGAGGGGTCTGCTGAAACACCTATTTGATGCAACCAACTAAAACTCCCAATCACGAATTAGATTATGAAAAGCCAGGCACGCATTTAAAGGTCCAGACGTGGAATTTATGGTGGCAATAATCAACATGCACATTGGCAATACTAATAGTACCGCCCCCAGAGTACGACGGAGCTCCCATCGTGGAGCTGGACGCACCCATCACGGAGACGGAGATCAGAGCAGAAATATTGGGACTAAAAACAAATTCCGAGCCGGGCCCTGACGGGATAAGTAATAAAATTTTAAGAAACCTGGATGATGACTCCAACAGCACTCTTACTGAGTATATGAAAGAAATTCGAAAGCAAGGCCACTGGCCTCGGCAGTGGAAATCGGCAAACGTAATTCTAAGCATATGTCTGTCATGTCTGTAGAAGCATATGTCTGTCATGCGTCTTGAAGATTCTGTTCTTGTACCGAACTGGGATTGCGTGGTATGAGTAACTGAGAGAGGAAAATCCTGGTGACAGCTAAGCATTTAGTGTCGATGTGGATAATCTTTCTTATTCTATCCCAAATGAACGCCTCATGAATAGCCTGCGTATGTGTACTTGAGAGCGTAACGACGAGCTTGCGGGTTTCCAACTAAGTCTTTTTGGAATTCACAGTTTATTTAAAGAACATGTTTTTAGAGTATCGCAAACAGGTATATGTTCAAACGTCTCGTATCTATTGTTTATAAGGTTGCCCATGAGCTAAGTGATATTTCTAAAGAACATGAAACAGACTGATTGCCAAAAACTTGCATAAGTTAAGAAAATCTGTGTCTCGGTATGTGGATGGTTTATTGATCTCCTGTAAAGGGTGTCATAGATTAAGGGTTGTGAATTTTCTTATGTTGGTCGGGGAGCTACGCATTTTTCTCAGCTTTACGGTGGAGGAAATGTGTGAACAAGGAGCTGCCGTATCTAGACCGGTTACCTTGACGTTCTGTACGTGCCATGTATGATGGTGATATTTACCAATGAGTGTTCAGCCGCTACTTGATTACTGGGCTAACCAGTCAAGGCTTGTCAAAGAAAGCATTATAGCATCGAGCCTGGGTTCAGTATTCATACAGTAGTGTGTTCACTGCATGACGATCAGTTTTAACGAGCAGATTTATATGTTAATGAACGCATGTTTTCATATTTACATTATTGTAAGAGCGCGCGACAAATTGTTCAACGAATTCAACCCATTTTGTGTGGATTTACGGCAGCAGGAACGGGCCGGACTTTTTATACAAAAAGACCAGTTGTTTTATATGTGCATGGATAGTGGCACAATTTTAAAATTTTGGCTAGGAGGTATGGCGTTGGAGTGCTGTTCTCGACCCCTAGTAGAGTTTCAAGAATAAATTGGCGAATGTGGCTAGGTAAAATCCTTCATTTCGAGTGAATCTTGAGTAATATAATGTAAAAAGAACGTTGCGTACCAGACACCATTATTGTGCGGTCCTGTTTATGGGGATTATACTTAAAGATGTTTGAATGTACGATTACGGGAGCACGATAAGTGCGTAGACATAGGTAGAGGTACCACTTTGCGACACTGTCATCTAAGAAATGTAAGAAAAATGAAATTAAATATAAAGAAAATGTTAGTTCAGCAAGTACAGGTAAACCGAAAAGTGAAAATTTCCTTAATTTCATTTATTAGATGACAGTGTCGTTCGCAATAAGGAACGCCAACGATATTGTTACATATATGCCCTGCGTCGCTGGACGTTGAAGAAGACGACGATCAACAGTAGTGAGTAGCTGGTGCTACGAAAAGGTTGGCGCCTACCCGAACATGCACTCAAGTCATCAGCCGTTGCGTTCTCGAGCTAACCTTCTTGCCACGTATCATCTTGGGGGAGGTGACCAAAAATCCCCTTGCGCACAGATTACCCCTTGCGCTGCCAAAAACTGGATTTGCGCAGTGGCCGTCATCTACCTGGGCTCTCAACGACGTCGACAGCTACCACTATGACTTTCGACGAAACCCCTACCACCGCGGCAACTTCGGCTCAGCCAGTCGTGCTCACGAATATCCGCCACCGTCTCATCTTTAATGGCGAAGACAGGACAGACGTGGAAGATTGGCTGGATGAGTACGAGCCCTGCAGCAAGAACGATAATTGGGACAGGGCCTTTATGCTGGCCAACATCATTTTCTATTTGGCGGGAACAGCTCCCACGTGGTTCCAAAATCGCGAACAAGAGTTGGTGACGTGGGCAATCCGTAATGAAAAGATTCAGGCTCTCTTCAGGAAGCCCTTCGGTCGGGCTCTCGCAGCAAAAACAGAACTTTTGTCTCGCATCCAGTCCTCCATGGAGTCCCACCTTGCCTACACTAAAGACGTGCTTGCGTTGTGTCGCAAAGTCAACTGCTCAATGACGGAAAATGACAAGGTAGGCCATATCCTCAGCAGCGTTGTGGATGATGCGTTGAGCATCCTGTTCTGCATGGATAGCTCCACCGTCGACTCTATTCTTCAAGTCTGTCACAAAATTGAGCAGGCTAAACAACGACGCTTCGTACATCGCTTTGAGCGCCTTCCAAACACTGCAGGTACATCATCCTGCATATATCCGTGAAGTCGTGTTGAGTAGGTGTTTCCCAGCGCATTTTTATAAAATACCATCCGTCGCACTATGTATGCCTTAAATGCAAATACATTTGTTTATTTGATGAAGAACAGCCCATTTAGATGGTGGTGCTGTGCTCACTGACGCAGATTTGCTTTTTTTGCAGAAAAGACCCCCCCCCCCCCCAACCTTCCTAATATGTGTTTTGGATAAAAAAAAATTAAAATTGATCTGAACGTCAGTTTAGATCGCTTTCACTTCTGGCCTATAATTATGCCCTCCAAACTATGACGAATTCGCATTTTCAGTTATAAGCTAAAGTCTTTTTATTTGAGAAATTTATTAGGTGCATAATCTCCTGCTTCCTGTACAATCCCCCTGCACTCAGAGCACGTAAATGTCCTTGTTAGTTTTAGCGTGACTGTTTTTAATATCTGCTTGCTGAAAGATTAGCAGCAGCGGCCGCATTCAGCGCGTTAGAAGCACGCTGCCAAGAGCCGCACGCCTTTATCTCGCGAAAGCCGCAAAGACAAGCTCTGTCGACAGGAGCGTGCAAAGCGCGGATCTGACAGCGCTTCATCGTGCCAAAAATATGATCGCAAGAATCGTGGCGCAGGGGCAACACAGCACGCTATCATACATTATTTAAACATTGTGGTTTTTCGTTTTAGCAAGTAACGGTGACTACCGTAAGGCTCCCTCGTCGGTACCACATGTAACATATCATGGTCATAGCATTCGAATAGTTTCTTGTTAATCGGAAGTTAAATCTTACATGGTCATTCCAAGCAAAACCACATTGATGCAAAAGGGCATTCAATCCATGCTCTAAAAGCGACAGCAGTCATTTTTCTCTAAAAAAATTCGGCGTGTTGGCATTTGTGCGAAAGGACATTTGTGAAAGTATTTTTTTCTAGACAATGTTTTTGCGTCGCAATCACTACTTACATTTTTGTTAGAGTACAAATTGCTCTCAGAAACAAATTTCTAACTTATACGAAAACAAGATCCAATTACTGATATTACTTTAGAACATTGCACTTGCTTTGTTCTTTTATGTGACTTCATGAATGAAACAATGTAATAATCTGTTTTTCAATCCTTTGGGTAATTAAAGATGCGAAACATGTCAAGTTTTAGGAAAATATTAATTAACCTTTGACCTAAAACAATCTTAACGCATTTATATGTTGATACTTAATGTTTAAAATGATTCAAGTTTGTCCCAAAAAAGCTGGTTATAGAAGAAAATTTTCCAAATTCCGCGAAAGAGAAAAACTCTAAAGCTCAGGCCTGGAGAAGAAATCATCACCCTGCAGACAAAAACAAAAAGATGAAATGCCTTGTGATATACATCGTCTTATTTTTTAGTCTTATTTTCGTATTTATTTATATTAGTTTCATTTTTTGTCAACATTTTATGGGAATAAATCTTGTTTTACGACAGAAAATATTCTTTCTTTCAAATCCATTGCAAGCCACAGCGGCGGGCTGCTGAAGTATGACTAAACATCAGATCATTGACATTTCACCCCCTTTTGTTCTCTTTCGCATTATTTCCATGAAAACGCTTTTTGCAAGTGGTAGGAAGGAATATAAAGAAAGCTGCTTAGAAGGATACATTGGCAGTGCGTGAAACCAATTGTTACGTTTGATATGTTCGCATTCTTTTCTGAGGGCAATACTCGCGGACATAAGGAATCAAGATTTTTGTGACGTAAACAAATTTTCAAATTAGACTTCTTGGATATAAATGAAGAAATAACGCTTCTCAAGCCTCCTTTATCACTAAGGGAAGCCTAAATTATAGGCAGAATAATAGTCTTTATTATTCAAAACGAGAAGTGCGTTGAAGGATGTTTGCGGAGTTCTGAATACCATGGCAGCAAGTTCAATGTTTTAACGGTAATGTCTTAGGGAGTAAATCACAAGAGGCTGTATTTGCCGGAGCCTGAAATAAGACAACGGGAATTAATATAATTTCACTGGAAAATTGCAAAATACATGCAACCAAGAGGACGGCTTTCGAAATTGTATCTATGGTAACCATCGTATACTTCACCACAGTTTGTTTCAGACCAGCTACAATTAAATTTTTCATATTAAAATTTTATATTGCTCAAACTATCAATACTTTCACGTCAAGGAATGGTTGTAGACAATGATGACCTCACTTTGTATGACACTACGATTCAAGCACTGAAAACATGAGTTAATAGAAGAACACAATGCTGAGACATAAAGATTAAACAAATCGTGTGTAGCGGTAATCGCTTACTTTGAGGGACTGTATAGTGTTTGATGTGCTGTAATATTTCTGCTTTGAAGCGGAGATTAACTACCCTGCCTCCATGTAAGAAATATTTAAGGACATCTAGCCAATAACTGACATTGCAAAACAACCATGCTGTGCTGAGTTGACTAAGCGCCACGAGCCTTCAAAGTTGATGAAACCGCTGGAACAAATATGTCGCTTGCGATGTATTTGCATTGATTTAGGTGATACAGTCACACGTTACCTTCGTAAAGAGCACGATTTCATGTGGGAACCATGATGTTAGGTGCTGACGCGTGCATACGTGTTCTGCAATGAAGGCATAGTTCGGCAATGCCTAACACTGCAGAGCTACTAGAATTTAATAAATAATTTCTCTCATGAAATAGATATAACTCGCATAACCCTTTACAGATTAGGAGCTAAGACGTTGGTGACAACAATGAGCAATCTCAAGCTCTTTTATCCCTAAGGGCTTCATTTCCAGTAGGCCTGAATAACAATGTCACTCTTTCCGGAGTATAGAGCATGGCTTTTAAAAACCACTTTCTTCAATCGACTTAACTAGCTTGTAATATTGAACAGAGGAAAAAGTGAAAAAATAAAAAAAATACTTTGGTTGCAACATTGTTGAGTTTAGGGTCAGTTTTTTACGAGATTCGATTCAACTTAAGCTCGCTGTCGATGTCGGCTCCCTCGAGGGCATTATCGCTGTTCGGGCAATGTAAATAACCCACCACTTCGCGACTGACGCTCCACACGTGCGCATAATAGACCAATACACCGTCACACTGAATTCTTCATCCAGGCTGCTGCACAGAACGGCAAAGGAAAGCAGTTCATGTGCGCGCAGAGTCCGTTATAGTACACCGACAAGGGGCACAGAGAGCAGAACCGGATGCAAGCCGTGCGAGAGATAAGTGTGGAAAATAAAAAGTTCACGGGGGTGACAAGGTATATGTACTATGGTAGCGAAGGCTCCATAGACCCCCATACGTACAAAACATGGCGGCTCATGGGCTACAGCTACCAATGAAAATTGGGGGGCCATGACGTCAAATGACGTCACGCATACGTTCTATTTGGCGCGAATTATAAACAAGTTATTTTTTTTTTTAACCGCCGCGTTGCATTGACGAGCCTGCATCTTTTGAAGGTTGTTACCTTTCAGCGCGGGCCAACCTTTGTCATCTAAAAGAACTCGCGTTTCTATTGTTTACGCTCTTGTTTATAAGCAGTTGCTCCAGCACAATGAAGCTGGTTGGAAAATGTGACGGCATAGAAAGGCAGCAACACTTCCAAACATAGGCTAAGCATGCACATTCGTAATGCAAATACTGCTACAAGTCATGCAAGTACTTTGGCCGTTTACTTTGCCCCCAGCACAGTAAGGTGCGGTCCAGAGACACTGGTGCTACGGGGAAGTCGTGCCCAGTTCACAACAGACTGTACCAAGTGAACAATTATGGTTTTCATATTCATGATTTATTGCATCAGCCAATAAAATACAGCAACAAATCACAATAATAAAAATGCATGTCACAAACAGCACAAACAGTAGCGCTGTTTAAGCGGGCTAATCATCTCAATGATCACAGCCGAGGCATGGAAAAGGCTTGAAGTGCCTGCCACAAAACATCCCCAGATAAGAAACATGCATGTACAGAAAACAAAGCTGTGACAGCTGCATTTGAAATAAAAATGTCATGAATTAGTAGGTGCATCAAAACATACGTGGAGCATAGAGCACTGGGATCACTCTTCACATTTAAATCCTTCGGCAGAAAGTTATCGGCAGTTTTCAAGGCAATTTCAAAGTTGAACCAGTCCAGACAACTTTAGCATCAACAAACGTGCTTAACACAGGAGAATTACAGCGTTTGTGTGCAACCTCCAGATCTGCTCACCGGTGAAAGTCAGCCGGGAAGCGGTGTAATAATACATCGATGGTTGAGTCCACGCGGTCGCAATGTGCCAAAGAGCATCGCTTCCTCACTTTGTGCGGGCTCATCCTGCGATAAAACGCTAAGCGCAATACAATGCTGCAAAAAGACTTCGCACTGCTCGCAAGAGCAAGGGGACAAAACCAAACAAACATGGCTGCAGGAGGATATTAAATCTCGCCAAACGGCGACCAAGCAGCGACCAACAAGGACGTCGAAATCTTCGCAAAAGGGACCTTTTCACACTTGCGAACTAAATTTATACGCTTTCCCGGGCGCACCAAGGCCCGCACCATAGTAGACAAGCACCAGACAGCGATAAGAAACCGTTTCGTGCTTCGTCAGCTCCGTTATCTCTGTTGCCTTGGTTTGCTCTGGCAGCGCCTCCTGACCGATGCAACATCAAGGGGGTGGGACGATAAGAGTGTTGAAAGATTTTTTTAAAAATTAAGAATGCATTTATAAAATACCTTACCTCCTTCAAAAGCGAAGTTATCAAAATGTATATTCGTTTTATGGTGATTGATACTTTTTAATTTGTAGTAGTATAATTTCCTAATCTGAGTAGTTGGCCCCCCGACCTGTGGCTATGCTGCGGTACCGCTGAACCGCTTTTAGGCCCAGCCTTCGCCACCATTCTACTTCCACCATGGGGGCGATCGTTACCATTATCGGCAGAGCGAATACGAGTTCGGTAAAGAAATGCGCAGAGGAACAACTTGGCCGTCAGGTAGCGGAAAAGCCTGGCCGGCCATTTCATCATCCATGGAGACGACGATGGCGGTTACCGTCACTCAGCGAAATGTTCTTGGCAAAGGCCCGGTACACCGAAAAACTATAAGTTAGATAATTGGTTAATCCACAGCGGTCAAAACTATAGGCAACGAACACCAGAAAAGCAGATTAATTCGGAGTTCGTCGGCAGGGCAATGTCGCTCTAACATGGTTGGCACTAGCAGCTCTGGCTGTAGCAAATTTGCGCGGGAATAGGGCCGGCGCCACCGCTGAAATTTGTACGATCTGTTTAAACACCGGCACGCCTAGCCTCATCTCTCACTCATTCTCTTTTGTGTGTGTTTTCATTACATCACACCGCACTGCGCTATCGGATACCGCGTGTTCCCCGTTCTAGCGAGGCCCGCAGACACATGCTTCATCACGCTTTGACCCCGTTAGCCGCACCATGCGAAATGCCTCGATGCTTGTCTTAACCCCCTTTCGCCTGCTGTTCGGCCTCACCGCTGCATTTATTTTCGCCAGAACTTTTTCCGACCTCTGCATATGCAGATTACAACACACAGAAAAGAAGATATAGTATAAAACGAATATAATAAATTTATGCCACGTTGGGATCAAAAAAAAAAAAACCTGTGTAACGTTGGTGTTCTAGATTTCATGAAGAAATGATATTTGAGATTGTGCGCGCGACTCTAATCGGTGCATAAGAGTCGTCGTTTAAAAACCTGTCAGCGATGGAGCAATATTAAAAATACCCGTTATATGTTATATTTTAAGCGCGTTTTATTTTTTTTATTCGCCTCAAAATGTTCTATTCAACGACGCCAAAGCGTTAAAGAGCTCGTGGCAAAGTAAGTTAGGTGGTTACGGCATCCATATTAAACAATGATTTGAGATTCTTAAAAAAAAACACCAAATTACGGAGAGTACAATTAGGAGACTATATTCCAGAAATAGGTGTACATAATTCTATAATATAATTTGGAGCAGATACCGGTGTTGGGGATTGTGTCCAGACTAACTGGGTGGGTAATTAGATAATGCACATACTACAAAGGCTCCCTAGTGTGTGTAACACAGCAGCAAGTGTATGAGTATAATAAACACTTGTGTATAATACAATACTATACAATACTTGTGTATAATACATACTCATACAAGTGTATGAGTATGAGTATATTAAAACACGAAACGAGGAAATAATGGGAAACGTGATATTGCATTTCACTCTTTAAAGGAAAGCTTAATCCGCCTGTAAATGCTTTAAGCATATAGAGAATATCTTTGTTTAGGCGATTGTGAATGTTCTTTCCTGACGAGCTTCTACCTCGTCATACAGACGTTCCTTTCGGTAACATTGCGCAGCCGGCGGCAATTCCGTCAACGCTCAATATTGGACTGGACTGTAGCAAATAGCTGCTATTTCAATCCGTTCATTCGGAGTTTACATCACGAGCTGGACGCTTGGTCGCTGATATGAACCAGGGCGGATTTCTCTTTGCCTGCACAACATTCGTTGCTGCGAGTGTTTATTCAACACTGAATTGCGTGTCTTAATTCCTTGCGTGCTTTTTGCCTGCTCCCTATTCAAAGTTTGGTCGTCGCTCGGGCTCTTATGTCCGCGACAGAAGTACTTGTTTGGAATTGTACCAGTGTGAGTGTCAATGCTCCAAAAAACACGTCACTGGAATCATCTTCCGAGAAATCGTTGAGCTGTACACGCTTTTTATTATCTGCGGGCCACTGTACAGGCACGACCGCTCGATGGAAGCTCACTAGGTGCAGCCTGCTGCGGCGCGCCGCCGTCAATAGTGAAGCGCGTCCTTGGGGAGTTTACAGTCGCGCCCGCTATTTCTGCTGAGGGCGCCACTGTTCGGGGACACGTCGCCGCCCGGGTCGCCGGCTCTGAGCGCGCAGTTTGCTTCCTTTCTGGGCGCGTTGGCCTCGTATCTGCGTGGTAAACGCAAATTTTTTCTGTGCGCGTGTGCAAGCACGTTAACGTTGAGACGGGATGCGTTTGTTTTTTAAGGCGAAAGCCGTTCTAGGTTCCTGGAGCGAAAACCTGTGCGCAGAAGCTGTGCCTGTAATCTGTGCGTCGCATCTGTGCACTGGTGTGTCAGTCGCAAGAGCGGACGTGCAAGGAGGGAGATTAAGAATGAAAATGATTGATGGTGAAAGGTAATCAATAAAAGTTATAAATAGACATTGATAGAGGTAATGACATGCTAATGACTAATAATGGGTAATAATGACTAAAATGATTTGTAATGACCAGTATATCGAACTACGACATGTAATGACCGCTGTTGATTAGAAACGAGTAAACGTGCTTAGCGATGTGTGGTAATGACTATAATAGCTAGGCATGACTCATCATTACTGCTGATCACTACGAAATGACCAACATGTGAAACGACGACATGTAATGACCACTGCTGATTCTAAAGGAGTAACCTGCTTAGTTATGAGTGGTGAGGGCTACAATGACTACGCAGGCAGACTCATCATGACTGGGAAACGACCAGTATATCAAACGACGACTTGATATGAACTGTGGCAAACGATGAGAGGCAAATGATAGGAGAAGGGTAGGCTTTCGCCTTCCTGCGCTTAAGAGACATCTAAGAGACCCTCTAATTTTATCTGCTGAGCTCGCTTCAGGCAAAGGTAGCAGCAAGGAGTGAAAATGCACTCGCTTCCTCTGAAATGAAAGCGGCGCTGAGGTTAAACGGTCCAGATGCTCAAGCGTAATGCCCTATTAGCTGCCGTTGAATTTGCTACAAGGGACAGCAGATTGGACTTCTTTGTGTATAATTATAGGTTAACAGTGCAAACAACGTGACGGGAACACAGGAGAAGAGGATGGCACAACCGCGCTAGTTGTGTTGTCTGGCCAGTGAATAGGATTTGTAACGATGTGTTGTGAAGCAGATAAACACGATGAGGTTGCACCAGAAGCTTTTGTCGCAGGCTATGTTGCGAGGACATATCAGAAAAAGGTACGAAGGTTTTTTTTTTATATATATAAGCATACAATTTATTCTAAAGTTTGTCGCGCTAGTCTGAGTGGCCTTGCAAGCAAAGAAGCCTGTGCATACAGAACTTGTTTATACTCTTGAGACTGTCTGAGCCCATGCGATAAACTGAAAAGCCACGTTCCATAGAAAATCCGGCTCCCGCTCTATCGGCGGAAAGTCGGAAAGATACATCTCTGGTAAAAGGCACTTTAGTTGGTGATATAGGCAGACACCTTTGGCTCAAAACGAACACATGACATGTTCAATGTGGCAGGAGCTGCCAAACCAGAGAGTCAATAATATGTAAGGGTGAAATGGGAATTATTGAAAGTGAGACCCTTAGATCCCAAGATACTACACTCCTATAGGGCACGTTCGTACGGCTTCGGTAAAGAGGGGCTTTACATAGCTATGTGTAGGGTGCTATTTCATATAATGCGGTGGCTTAAGGCTGCATTCTAATGATATGCGAAAGAGGCAGCAATTACGCGATACGGTGAATAAGCAGGTAGCAATGTGCGGCTACTGCAACGAGGCTCTGCAAGGAGATTTAAGAACCCCAAGTTTTGTTTATCACTAGCAGGTGGTTGCTTAATTTATGCGATATTTGGTAATGGTTTTGAGGCGACATGTCAGTCGTGCAAGATCCCGTTGCAGGAAATATGACACAACTGGACCAGTCAGTTACAGGTTAATGAAAACCAAGAACAATGAAGGCTTGATGTTCCCCGCAAAGGAAATAATCAGGCTTTGTCAGCTTATGAGCATCTTTATTAACAGGATGATGAAGTCTGAAAAGGTCCGGCGAAGTAGCAAGCTGTGAAAATATTTGATTTCATCATTTTTTCTCACTGTACACAGTACCTGCAGCTCATCTATGAAAACAATGATCGTGCCCATGCTGAGGCGCTATGCAAGATATCGTTAAGTTGCTGCACCTACTGATAGCGAGCTGGGCTGGAAATGTGAACTCAACAGTAGAGTGATGTTTATAGCTATGGCCTAAACCTCTCTCAAGAAAGATTTTTCATCTGCGATTGGTAGTTTTCTTCCTTTTTTGTGTGGCCATTTAATAAGCGTACTCGGCTGCTCGCTGAATCTCGGCTGCAGTTGCACTCTGAAGCAAGAGCATTCTTGTTATCGCAGCTAAGAGTTTCACAACAGGAACACTCCATGCGCGTTCTTTCATTGAAAATTAAAAACCAGCAAAATTGTATGGGTTTACGAGCAGCCAATAAAAATAGTAATAAAATCTTTCGGCGCATATACGTAGCACCATGAGGCAGACCGGCTCTATGAAGCGCGCTGAGTTCGGTCATGCAAAATGCGGGAAGCCATGATAGATAGCGTTCTGGCGTACAAAGTTTAAGGTCTCCAACTGAGTTGAAGGTCCCAGGTTATCATCTAGATTTGACCTAATAAACATATTCATATTTCCACACTAAAATTTGTCACAATGAGATAGAAAGGTTGTTTACATGTCGCATTTTCACAGAGGTTGCTCATAGTAGGAAATTTTTCTATTGGATAGCGCTGTCAGCTTAGAACAGGTTGACATCAATTTGTGTACAAAAACTGTATGCAGGAATGAGTAAATGGTATAAAAATGACACACGGAATTCGCGATATAGTTAATTAATTGGTTATGCATTATGCTACCATGGCAGCTGAACAGCTTCGAATTGTTCACAGCCGGGTGACTTTTTCATGTGACAAACAACTTGATCCGATTGAAACATCATGGTAATGCGAGCTCTCCAATAGTGGCCTTGAACCACCGTCACAAGTTTTTCGGGGTACACTCCAGTATACATCCTTGCCGAGCAAGCGCTAAGTGTTGACATGGTTACACTAGACATGACAGTATATATTAATTCATGTTGCCAAATTGTGTGAAGCGGAGCTCTTATATCCTTAAAATAAAAGGTTTCTACCACGCCGACACTTTCCTGAAAGCGCAGCCAGGCGCAACTCTCCGCGCGCGGCTGTCCCTGAACGGTGGCGCCGTGGCGGGGGCGACGGGAAGTAGGCGCCTCCCGCCAGTTTCGGGCGACGTAGCAGGCCGCACCTAGTGCGCTTCCATCGAGCGGCCGTGGTAGAGGTCGTTCCCCTACACCATCTCCTAGGCCCGCATCCGCTCTTATTACTTCCACTGATTTCTGTCACATTATTGCATATTTGTCACAAAGACTATAGATGCGAGATAATTGCCGCTTGAAAATTTTAATAATGCTCATGTCGAATATGAGGGCAAGATTGTTCTCGTGCAGCCCGAAATAAGCGCTGGTGTAGCTTAACACTGCAAATATAGAGAATGGAAATGCATAACTACATCTATCAACGTATTTGCCCGTCACGCATGATTGCTTCATAAATTATGCTTTGAACTGCTGAGACAAACTTTACCAAATACTACTGACTTCAGTTCTCTTGTTAGAATAGCCTCCATATTTCATTCTCGCATGTTTGTCCAAGCTAAAATGTACAGTTTTGAGGCATATATGCATACAGGTAAATGGATTATTCTTAAGTGAATAAATAATTATTACATACTGTGGGTTTTAGTTTCTGGCCTGAACAGCCGGTAGAAATCGCGCTTAAGGCATTTCTGTGCAGCTTTATGGTTGCAATTGGCCTCCAGAACGGGCAAGCATTTGAGTCGTGTATGGTGGCTAAGCTGGTACGTGGCCTTCTGCGGGCCGCTAAACGGCCGATCAACTGTTGCCAAACAGGTCGGCCTTAATCGCAGTAAAACGTTCGGACCATGGGCGTAGGCCGATTTTTACCCAACGCAGTACGTGGCCGGCCCCGCCCAATGGCTGAGAAACCATTTTCGATTTGGTCGGCGTTAATTCGGGAGCCCGAGCTTGTGCCTTGGTCGATGGCTTACTTCCGTCCAATCTGATACGTGGCCAACCATGAGCCGTAATTCAGCCGAGCACCAGCTAGTTTGGTGGCCGACCAGCTGCCGAAGGTTTGCCATTGATCAACAGCCGGCCAATGCCTTCTGGGATCTTACTGCCCACGGATGCTTCGCTTCGGCGCCACCGCAACCCCGCCGCGGAAGATTTAGCTTCTCTTCTAGCATAACCAATGTTATGCTGTTCAAAATCAGGGCTGCATAGCAAAAGCTACCATGACTCCTCACTATCCAGGAAACTAGATGAATGTGCACATGCCCACATCATATGGGCTAGAGTCGCCCATTTTCCGCAATCCCTACATTTTCCGATTTTTAAGCCGGGCATTAACCTATACAGTGTGGCTGGGTTCGGAAAGGTGAGCACTTTCACAGGCCTCTATGCGGCTTCCTCCTTTTCTGAGCTTCTTATACGGTTCTCAATTTTCACATCTGCTAAATATGTACAACCTCGTGATATCGCGAAAAGAGTGCAGCCGCTAGTTTCTTGAAATGCGTTCCTTCTCGGAGTGATTTGCTGAAATCGGCCGAACGTTCAACTCTCGGGCTTCCTCGAGCTTCCTCAGAAGTTCATGGTTTGGTGCGCAGATCCCCCAAGCATAAGGATTAATCTCTTAATTTTACTGTTCTACAGTATGCTGCTGCCGCTGGTGATGTGAATCAAAACTTCATATCGCTTCGTTAGAGTCGTTTAAATCCATCTTTATGTCTTTTTGTGTAAGCCCGAGAGTGATCACTGCCTCTTCCGCTGTCGTGACCATAGCTCTTCAGAATTTGTGGCTACTTACCAACCGGGCACCCTCTTTTGTGACCACCGCCATCTGCGCTTTTCGTCCTGTGTACTCCACGGCATCAGTATATTCGAAGTCCTGGCGTCAAGTGTATTTTCGATGCAACATTTCCACCCTGCCTTTTCGACGTGCTCAAATAAAAGAGTTATGCATGTTCAGTGGCATAGGGACGATTTTTATTTCCTACCTCTCTTCAGCGAGAATGCCCCCTTATATTTTTGTCGGTGTTGGAGAGTGTCCCAGCTGCCTGATGATCTATCTACTCATCTTTGTGCTCGTTAATCTACAAACCTGCGCAGACAGCATCGCTTCCATGAGCTCGTTTATGGTGTTTGGTACACCTACGCACATGAGCATTTTAGCCAAATTGTTCTATAAGTTAGCTTGTAATCCATAGCTTCCGTGAGTTTTCTTACCTGCAGGAAAAGTGTATGGAACCTACACATTGTATAGGCCTGCGAACTGCAAGTTCTAACAAAGAAGCGTCATACACACAATTTAGATAAGTTTTTTTCAAGCTCAAACTCCCACTTTTTGCCTTCCATATTTGCACGGAAATTGTTTTAGACAGCAATACCGATGTTCTGAAAAGGCCTGGCGGATTAGTTTTCTATCTCTGCTGCGGCTTTGTTTTTAATTTTGAATAAATGCAAAAATGTGTTATTTACGTATTTATTTATTTTATACATACTGCTAACACCCTTGCTGAGGTTGCTGTAGGTTTGGGTATAAATGAAAGCACAAAATGACAAATGTTGACAGTCCACCCTTGCTAACTTTTTACACAATTCTATATGGCAGTGTGGAACAAGGAATAGAAAAGAAAAGAAGTATATAATACAATACAATACAATATGATACAATGCAATACAATAAAATTTGGTACAATACAATCAGCCTTAAGGCACATGTTTCACAATACAGAGATCGGCCTAGACATATATAAGGTTCTCAAGAAGCAGTTGCCAGCCGTGAACGGAAACTTTCTATTGACGAGCAGTTAACTACTTCATCGGGCAAATCATCCCATGCGCGGACCGCCAGGGGAAAGAACTAGAAAATGAGCGTATCACTGTCTGCGCGAAACTCGACTAGATGCTTGGAATGTCGTGTTCTTTCGTTTCTATGTGGTGAGAGTTCAATGTATCTATTGCGGTCAATTTTAAGTGCTCCAGTTAGAAGAAGGCAAATACACTTCAATCGTGTATTTTTCGCTCGGGTACTAATAGTGCTAAGAAGAGCCTGTCTAAGAAGTTCGGAGGGAGAGTCAAGTCGGCGATACCTATTACTGCCTTGCGTTTGATGCTTTCAAGTCTGTTAATTAAATTCTTTGTGTGAGGGAAGCAGCGCATTATGTTGTACTCTATGATTGATCGTACGAGGTATGTATATACAAGCAGCTTAATTTCGAGTGAGGCGAACTGCAAGGAACGTCTTAGCGAGCACACAGCAGAAAACGCTTTGAACGTCACATATGAAACGTGCTTGTCCCATTTTAAATCAGATGATATGATTATTCCTGAATACTTATATTGACCAACAACGTTTGCTTTATGGTCTGCAATATTGTAGGGAAAAACTAGCGGTTTCTTCTTCCTTCAAATAGACATCACTACTGTTTTCTCTAGATTATACATGCCATCTCCCATTCTTCGCACCAGTTCGTTACCTTTTCTAGAGCATTGTTTAGAATAACTTTATCTTGTTGACTAATAATTTGTTTCTATATTATACAGTCGTCCGCAAACATCCGAAAAGTACCGTCAATGCCTTTAGATATGTCATTTGTGAAGATTAAAAAAAGAATCGGTGCTAAGACTGTGCCTTGCGGTACCCCAGAAGTTAATGTGTCATTATATGCAATGATGCCAGAAATTGCAGATTTATCTGCCAATGATAAAGATGTCTAAAAATGTTTCAGAATATATTCTCATACGTGTGTGCCCTTTGGTGAGGTTTGCAAAGCCACATGCAGAAAAGATTGAAAGATATCCAGTTATATATTTCGGGGAAGCAAACAGGTCAATGTTGGTATCCTCGGCAAGAATAAGGGAATATTCGTTTGCATTGTTTGAAAACGCAAAGACGGAAAGGTGCTCAAGAAATTGCAGGAACCAAGCAATGGTTGTGTGTGGCGGGCCACTGTAAAAGCTCTACACCACCTCGAACCATCAATACCTCATAGTTATAATTACTGGAACAACTACGTCATCCACTTGCACGGTAAAACAATGTTTTAAAAGAAGCAGCAGACCCCACCCCTTTTTTACGAATGACAGAGAGCAAAGAATTATTAACTTTTATGATATGATGTGCATGAAGCATCAGTTTATCAGGTTTAAGATATCATAATAGCATAACGCATCGAGAAGAAATGTGAAGTGATCGTGCTTATTTAGCATTTTACAGAAAACACGAATTTAGGTGCAGAGGGACAGTGTGACTTCAGATTTGTGGCTTTTATGGCGGTCAAGCTTCACTTGCATGAACACTCAATTTTTTTGCGTACCGAAACCCACATTTGAATAGACACCACTACGGTTTACCAGTGCATTCGTCATATCGTCTTGGTCACTCAAGGTTTCGATACTAAGCATTGTTGAGCCATGATACTGTTTATATTTCCATACAATCGGCTTTTTTTGTTTGAATGTGGCACCAAGCAGCTGCTTCCTGTGTCGGGCGAGGTGCATATTTTAAAAAAATTGCTCGGTGTGTTCCACATCCGAAAGCAGGTGTTGTAACCCAGGTATTTGTTTTTCTTTGCTTTTGTTAGTACCTTCTTTCTTTGCTGCGACGGGTAAAACAAGCACTAACATTTGTTTCGATTGAGCTATTCGTGGGCACTTCTGGTCGTAAATGCTGCCCTGCCGACTGAAAAAAGTTAGAATGAAATAAAATGATAATAGCTACATAAAACTACCAGACAAAATTCTGCGTCTTGAGACAGAATGTTCATGGCCCGTTTTTGACTTCAAGCTCTTATACTGTTATCAAGTTCCTTGTGGACAGAAACCGGGGCACGGGCTCTGCAATGAGCGTCGGTGCGTATCTGTCCTATTCATTGCCACATGATAGACTTCTGAAGTGTGCGCAAGACTCCATCACAGTGAATAATGATGAACTCAGTTTTGCAGATGTGGGTGAAATTTCGGTACTTGTTTTACAATCTACTAAATTAACACTTTTAGAAACGCCAATCTCGAGTGCAAGGTAGCTCTAATGTTGTTTTACGTGTATTGCCAATATGATTTAGAGGCCTTTAATTTTTAACCTTTACTTATAATTTGGGCAATGTATTTATTATCTGTATGAGGGCTATGGAACGAAAAATGGTAGGGGTAACATTAAGAGATAGCAAGCGTGCAGAGTGGGTCAGAGAAATAACTCAAGTTACCGACATTCTAGTAGAAATTAAGAAGAAGAAATGGACATGGGCAGGACGTGTAGTGCGAAGAGAGGATAACCGATGGTCGCTGAGGGTAACAACTGGATTCCAAGGGAAGGAAAGCGTAGCAGGGGGCGGCAGAAAGTTAGGTGGACGGATGAGATTAAGAAGTTCGCAGGGGTCAAGTGGGTGCAGCTAGCACAGAACCGGGTTGAGTGGAGAAATATGGGAGAGGCCTTCGCCCTGCAGTGGGGATAATCAGGCTGCTGCTGCTGATGATGATGATGATGGTGACCCCAGTTATCATCCGAACATTTCATGTGCATACACGCAGTACTCGTCGAGCCAGATGTCTCGAACGGAGCAAAAAATATTTTGTGCCACTCTCCGTCATAGAGGCAGTGAATTGGCGCGCATACCTCTAGACTGTGAACGTGTCTGAGGAGTTTGTTCTTTTTTCTGGTTTGACAGTCGTAATTGGATAACTCTGTGACTCTCATTGTTGGAACTACTTTCGATTGCAGATTAGCCGCGAAAGTGAAATCTGATTATTGTGCTGAGCTCTAGAGTTTGGTCGACAAATCGCACCTGCCAAGTGACCAGCGTATTCTACAAGACAATTTGACAATGAATGCCCTAGTGTTCAACCTTCCTTCCAATGGATCGGACAGCCATTTACACCAGCCTCTCGAATACAGCACAAAATTAACACAGAAACCCTATTCGCCAAAAACCTTAATATCCTAACCAAAGCGCAAGATAATTCAAGAACAGGTATACAAAATGATGCAGAAACGAATCATCCGAGAATATTGTTGTCCGTTGACCGAAACTGTGATCCAAGTGCAAAAATAAAAAAAGAGAAATCTTGATGATTTTCCGTAGACTACCGTCATTTAAATGCGGTAACAAAGATGCATACCCGTTAGCTCACATCGATGACGCAGTCGATTGTCTGTATTCCACGTCATATTACTCCTCCGTTGAATACCAATTTGGCTATTGCTAAACTTCTCCATCCATCCGATTATAAGGAGTCTGCTTTCGTAACGCCTGATGGTTTGTTCGCATTCAATGTCATGCCCTTTGGATTATACAACGCTCCCGTGATGTTCGAGAGATTTATGAACACAATTCTTTGAGGCCGAAAAGGGGCAATATGCATGGGCTACCTGGATGATTTTCGGAAAGAGCTTTCAAGAGCATACTGAGAGGTTCCATGATATAATTTATAGCATCTGCCAACCAGGACTCAATTTGAATTAAAAGTGCCATTTTCGAGAGCGACAATCGACAATCTTGAGTCCTTGGGTGCCCCGTTAACAAGGATGGTGTCAGGCCGAATTAGCAGAAGATCACTGCAGCACGAGACTTCAAAACTCTATGCACCCTGAAAAACCTGCGGAGGTTCCTTTGACTATCTTCTTATTTTCGTCGCTTCATAGCTGACTTTGAACAAATTGTCCACCCCCTCGCTTCTCTCCTACACAAAGATTCACAATCTGTGTGGGCCCCCACAGCGAATCCTCCTTCATTTTGTTCAAGGCTTCTCCAACTCCAGCACCACTCCTGCGCCAATTCCACCTTTCTGCAGTGACAGAAATTCACACTGACGTCAGTGGCGTCGATCATGGGGCGGTGCTTGTCCAGCTGCATAGTGGGGCTGAGTGCGTTACTGCCTACGCAAGCTGCACGTTGAGAAATTGTGAGCCAAACTACACGGTTACCGAATCGGAGTGCCTCATAGCTGCGTTCGCTGTGCACAAATTCCGACCATATTTATATGGATGTTACCTCTCTACCGTTTCTGACCTTCATTCTCTATGCTGGCTAATCGGACATCCAGATCCATCTGGTCGTCTCGCAAGCTGGGCATTATGCCTACAAGAACATAACTTTGGTGTCACGTACAAAAGTGGGCGATCTCACAGTGATGCAGACTGCTTGTCACGCCACCCATTACAGCTACTTTCGTCTGTGATGAAGACGGTTTCGAAGGGTATTCAGCCTCTCTAGAGCCGACGTTCCCTATTATGACGGCCTTTAGAAAGGAGCAGCGCAGCACCGGCCACTGCGGCTTCTTGTAGGAAAGGTTGAAGAAAGAGCAGGTTCAACGCCATTTACTAGGAAAGATGGTATTTTGTTTAAGCAGAACTACTCACTCGGTAGTGCTGCCCTGCTATTGCTCGTCCCGAAATGTCTCTGCGCACAAGCTTTGCATCTTATGCACCATGAAACCACATCTGAACATCTTTGCTTCTGTCGTACCCTGCACCGATTAAGCAAGCGGTTTTCTTGGCCACAAGTTTATAAGACGACAAATTAATATGTTGCAAAATGTTAACAATGACTGCATGTAGAAAAGAAGAGAGATGTATTCGGATGTATTCTGCATGTTTTCGGATGCACGAATAGCTTTGGACCCGACGACCTAACCTTCTTTGTGTTAAAAGCTCGCGGCACAATGCGGCGTTGCTGAGAAGAGAGATAAGTTCAAGCTCACCAAAGGAAACATTCTACTTGAAGCCTTTTCGCGACTGTGACTACATACAGTTTGTTCCTGATGCGAGTTTAAAAGTGCTGTGACAAAAAGGTATGGCTGAAACATGACGTGGTTCCTTCTATTTCCTTGCATAAAAGGGTCGGGACTGTCACCATTTCCTGGAACCGCGGTTATCAAAGGAAGAAAAGGGAGGTATGGCTTGTACTTCGTAGTTACGTTACTTTTCTGACTATTCAGGTCTAATTTGTATGTGAACCGTTGCGTGAGCATTGAATGCGATCCTCTCATGAAGTGCAATCTCGCGATAGAACGAGCAATCTCGCGATGGAACAAACAGACAGCATCTGCGCATGGTTGTATTCGCGTGTCTTTTTTTTTTTGCGCAAAAACTCCGCGCAACGGCTTGTGTGCTAAGCATGGACAACTCATCAGCAGCATGCGCTGATGATTCTTGCGAATTAGCAGATGAATAAAAAGAACCCACTACTGTGTCGCAGCTAGGTTGTGAATTCTTCGCGAGATCCTTTCCGGCCCGACACGTGCCCGATATGTTAGTCGAACCCTTACGGGAGCACTATTAGAAGATGAGGAATGTACCGCTCAGCTGAGTCTAGGCGCATTCAGGTAACGAGTGCACAAAGCGAGATTTTCTTCGATGCGTCCAAGCAAGCGATCGTCGCAGTTGTTCATATATGCCCTTGTGATTTTCCACCCGTTGATGCCTCGTCATTTTATGTAGTCTTGTTTTGCTTGGGGATGCACATTAAGTTAGAAACGAAAACGACAAGGCTCTTATAAGAAAACACATATCGGAGCGTAGTTTTTTCATGAAGGTATGGGTGCGGAAGAGCTACAGCTTTGCTTTCAACATATGCCAGCTGTCAATTCCCTTAACATGCATTGTGAGAGTACAATAAAAGGAAAAGTTTCGCTGTGTCAGCTAAATGTCATTTGACTCAAGCAGCATTCCGGGCACATTTAACTTTTTCTCCAGCCCAATGACCCCGTCAATGCCTCGCATGCATTGCAGAGCTCTACAATTAACTGCGTTTCGCTTATTGTTCCTTTGTCTCGCGGCAGCTGAGTACTGCTTCACAATTTCTATAAACTTCTTCGTTTCCCCAAACGACTGGCACTCAAAGCAGGATGTGGTACACCAAGCCTTGTGTCCATTCCTTTCAGGCGGGACTGGAGGCCTGAGACAGAGGTAGTCGACTAGGGCATTGTTCGCTGCCCTTCCTTCCCAGAAATATGCGCGCCGAGGTTTCGCTGAGGACCATCTAGTTTCCGCTAATAATGACACACAGTACTTTTCAAAATGTCTTACTCTAACCAAAGCCAGGTTTCATGCCAAACCTACGCTCCCCACAACGGAAGTGCTGCACCGTTTTTGGGCGCATCTGGTACGAATACATGCAGTGAAAATGACGATGTCCTGAACTGGTCATGGAGCTTTTGCTTACGTATTTCTCATGAAGTTAGTTCGGGCTCCTGCGTGACGTACCACATGCGCGCCTTACTAATCAAAAAGAAGATAAGATAGATAGATGGGAATGAGGATGGAAGGCAGGGATGTTAACCAGAAAGACCTCCGGTTGGCTACCCTGCACCGGGGAAAAGGGATAAGGGGATTAAAGAGGGGAAGATAAAAGGGACGTGGATCACAGTCAAAGTTTGTCACACAAGCTGGTGGCCGTTAGAAAACTAAAGATTGTCCGCTATGCCTTAAAGGCGGGCGACCAGACAATCGGTTGGGTCACTAGACTTGTTGATGGTTTCAATGTGACGACCGCTGCCGATGTCCAGCGGGGGGTACTGGGACCAAATTGCAGCATCCACCAATATATCATGGCCTTGCAAATATATATATGGGCAAAGTATGGGCCTTGATATTGCCAGTTCAGCCAATCTACCTTATCTAGCACCGCGGGACCGAGCACATCACAACCAACTTAGCTGCACATCCTTCAGCCTCATCGTCTATCAGCAGAAACGATAATTTCTTTGTCTTCACAATATTATTAGTGAGTGTGCGGTAGAAGTAAGCGGTAGGAGAGTGGTATGAACTATCTCAGGAGGCGAAACATTTGATTGAGAAGCGCCAAACTACGAAGTTTGCAATCCAACATACATAATAGAACTGGCAGAGATATCAATAGTAATCAATAAACGTAAATTAGCCGACGTAAGCAAGCATAATATGGGCGAAATTCAGCATGCTATAATCAATGATGGAAGCCTTAAATCGCTGAAGAAAAAATCGGGTATAAGAAAAATCAGAAGTGAGCACTAATGGACAAGGCGGGCTATTTCATCACGAATATGGACTGATAGTAAAAGTAGCGGAGCAGTTTTTACTGATATATAGTACTCACCTGATAAGTAGTCACCTCATAATGTAATTGGCAGTAGTGAGCAACAGTCAGACGTTCTTCCAGTGATAAAGGACGCGGTAGAGAAAGATTACTGAACTATGAAAAGGTTGAAAGCAACAGGGGAGGAACAGGTAACTACTCATTTGCCAAAGGACAGGGGGTATCGTGTTAGGAAAACTGGCCACCTGTATATGCTAAGTACGGTGTCATCGACAGCACCGGAATCATGGAAAAACGACATTATTTTAATTCATAAGAAAGAAGAAGATAAGGGCATGAAAAAATATACGACAGTCAGCTTACTATAAGTTACATATAAGGCCAACCTTAGACTTAAAATAGGCGAATGATTAAGCCTCGGAAAGTGAACGTACTATCCCTCATATCCATACTATCCACCAGGTGATCGATTGATTTATTGACTGAAAACTAGAGTGCTTGGGAATTCTCGGAGTTGTGGGTGGTTCGCTTATTCCGGCAGTCCAGTGGCCTGCACCGCAGCGTGGGCCCTGCGAACCAGTCCTTGTGGTTGGTCGGGGTCGTCGCTGTGCAGAATGCTTCCCACTGCTCTAAATTGGTGTTAGGAAGTTTATCGATAAAGGAATTTATTTAACATGCCCACACCATGTGAAAATCCATAGATATTTCTCCACAGTGCGGGCACTCTGGTTTAAAGTGAGGGGTACCATTGGTGGAGCTTAAATGGTGTAACAAGAGTGTCTGTTTGCAGCCGACGGAAGGTGTGTTCTTCCGCCTTGAAGCATGCCATGAATATAACCAGCCGTTACACGTAGCATTCATTGATTATGAAAAAGCGCTTTATTCACTAAAAACTCCGGCAGTAATGCAAAATAACGAAATCAGGGTGTCGATAAGACGTATTTCAAAGTACTGGAGGATATCTATAGTGGCTGCACAGCATTCATAGTTCTGCACAAAGAAGGTAACAAAAATCCGAAAAAGAAATATGTTAGGGCATACGACCCAATCTCCCCAGTAATGTTATTACGCTCGAAGGCGTTCACGAAGATAGGCGTGTTGGGGTGACAGAGACGCCTTGTCCGCTACTAGTTTCTCAGTTTCTGCACGCGCACACTATCAACAAACATCGTTCTCCTCTACAGCCCTCAACGCCTCATCTTTTTTGTGGCCCTTACAATTTACCCCTGCGCAGCCAAAGTACACAGAAAGAGTTACGCATTCTCACGAGAGTTCCAGGGATTCAAGCGCGCAACATGACAAGCTCTGTCTTCGACAAACGGCGACCTGTCGTAGTTAGGAGCACAATCTAGTAGGGGACGCGTCACCGATCGGGGTAACAACGACGTAATTAGGTCCATCACAGTGCGCCAACAGTTTCTAGTCAAGGCCATGCTGGCGAAGCGGTCGCCAAAGTCAGGTCACATCAACCGGAGCGTAGGTACCTCGTCGACAGTGCTCATCGCAGCTTGCCTTAAAACGTTCTTGAGAAGATACTGTACGCAAACTGGCAATTCGACGAGCTTCTTCAGCGAGGAACAAGGTCTCTGCAGTGCAGGGATCGTCGCAGACTTAGAATGGCACGATTGCATCCAGGGTGTAGCGCGTTTAACGGGCGTACAGAAGAAAGGGCTGTAACACGTCGTTGCATGGGTAGCAGTGTTAAAAGCGTAGGTTACAATAGGCACAATGCTGTCCCAGGTTTTGTAATCCGCGGCCACGTAGTACATTGAAAGCTTATTGGTCAACGTTTGGTTTATGCGCACCGTCAAGGCGTTTGTTCGCGAGTGACAGGGCGTCGAGTGGCGCAAAGTTCTTGCGCAGAGACGCAGGAATTCTTCGACGACATCCGCAGTGACCTGGAAGCCGCAGTCACTAATATTAATCCGTGGTGGCCCGTGGCTTAAGGATACCAAGCACAGCAGAACCATAGACACCTGATATGCTGTAGCCGATGGAATAGCGGCCGTTTCTCGGTACAGAGTCAGGTAATTGGCGCGAACGACAATGCAGCGGTTGCCAAAGCAAGACTTTGGAAACGGACCCAGAAGGTCGAGGTTGACTTGCTCGAAGGGTGCGCTCGGAGGAGATACAGAGTGCAGCATACCGGCTACAGCAGTTGTAGGACGTTTGTGGCGTTGAACTGCGTGCACCTGGTCATGTAGCGTTCAACTGATGAATCGGATCGTAGGCCAATTAAACCGTTCTTGAGCGTGGCGGAGCATACGAGCAGATCCGAAATGACCAGACGTGGGGTAGGCGTGCAATACGCGCAAAATAGATGAATAGAGGCTTTTAGGAACTACGAGTAGTAATCGTGGGCCCACTTGAAAACCGTCCTTCTACAGGAGACCGTCGCGTACACAAACACGGCCAGTAACGCGGCGGGTCTGAGGAGAGTTGAAGAGAAGTTGGAAGCTGAGATCTTTTTTCTTTTTTTTTTAAACGTCAAGGTCTGTAAAATCCGTAACCAGGGAAGAAATGTAATTGTCGAAGTTGGCGTCGCAGTCGGTGGGGCTGCAGTCGGGCTTCGCAGGGAAAGCCACGAAAGGCAGTTTGCATCGGCGTGCCAACGGCCACTTGTGTAGGCAACGTAGAAAGTATACTCTTGAATGCGAAGGGCCCAGCGCGCAAGACGACCACAAGGATCCCGAAGGTTTGTCGGCCAGCAGAGAGAGTGGTGGTCAGTAACATTGGTGAATGGCCGTCCATGTAAATATGAGCTGAAATGTTGGATGCCGAAGTCCACTGCAAGGCACTCCCGCTCCGCGACCGTTTAGTTGCGCTCAGGCTTGTTGAGAGAAGGGCTTGCATTTGCGATAACATGTTCTTATCCTCTGGAGGACTGAACTAAAATAGCCCCAATGCCAACACCACTTGCGTCCGTGTGGACTTCTGTGGGTGTGGTAAGGTCGAAGTGGCGTACAATTGGATGCGACGTCGAGAAACTTCAGCTGACGAAAAGAGGCTGTACACTCGGTGGTCTATTCGAAACAATTGCCCTTGCACTGCAGACTTCTCCGCGGGACGGCGATGTCAGCAAACCGGTGTATAAAACGACGGTAATAAGAACACAAACAAAGAAAACTGCGGACATCCTTGACAATCTTGGGTGATTCGAACGCCTCGACCGCCACTGTTTTCTGACGATGAGGTCGTACCCCGTGCTGGTCAATTAGGTGCCCCAGCACCAATGGCTTGCGCTCGCCAAACTGGCAATTTTTGGATTTGAAGACGAGGGCAGCGCTACGCAAATAGCCGAAGGTCCTTCCAAATATGACAACTTCCGGGTAACACATGCAATTGACCCACTTCAAACCGCGCAACACTATGTCAATAAATCTTTCGAAGAACGCGGCCGCGATGCAAAGTCTGAACGGCGTAACATTAAATTCAAACATGCGTCTGGCATGACCAATGCAATTGTTTTCTTGTAATTAGGGTGCACATTGATTTGCTAGAAACCTGATTTTAGATCGACACACGAGAAGTAAGAGGCGGTAGAAAGACCGTCAATGGCGTCATCTGTAAGAGGTAGTGGTGATACGCCCTTTTTAGTGATGGCGTTCAGACGGCGCTAATTGACGCAAAACCTCCACGTCCCATCCTTCTTGCTCACCAGGACTACAGGGGCGCCGAAGGACAAAGGACTTCTGAATTAGCCCTTTGTGAAGCATTCCTTCTACTTGCTCATTGCTCCCCTTGCGCTCGGATGCTGGCACTCGATAGGGCTTCTGACGGATCGGGTGGTAAGAATTGATGTCTTTGGCGGGACGAATGCGAGTCGCAGGGGTAGAAGGCGGTCCAGTGCGCTTGATGAGCAGAAGGGTCACCAGGGCCAGGCGATGAGGGGTATTGGGGCTGCTGTTGACCATACGAGTAATTGTAGATGTTGCCACCGGATCTTTCGGATAGGGTCGGCTGGAACGATTTCGACCAATGTCAATGCGGAGGGCATATCGTGGCCACAGGAGGCAAGTTTCAAGCCAACTGGTAGAACGGCGGTTCGGGGGAGTAATTAATTGTCCACATCCAGGCATGGCCGTTCACCACAGAGACCATACAGTGAGGTACATAATGAGGTACAAGGACATTCTTTTTTGAACAAGCTGAATCAATATGTTCTACTACTGCCTCAAACGTGTCACTTCTGCGAGGCGATGAGGAAACTGGAATGCACACTGCAGTACACGATGACACGACTGTGTCTTGGGACAGGCTAAACACAACTTCCGCATCGCGCGAGCTTTCCACGAGACCAGGCACAAGGGAGTGTTAGAAATAGACCACCCCAAAGTGTGTACTAGAAATAGACACCACTATGATACGTCTGCAGTGAAGGCCTTCCAGGCACTGCTCCGCTTTACGAAAAACACACGCCTAACCGAAAGACTTAGTTTGCTATGATATGACTGTGATGTGATGTGATGTGACATGTCTGTTATGTGACTGTACTAACTTCAGCTATTCCTCTCTCACAACTTTTACATCCACTATTTCCCTTCCCCCAGTGCAGGGTAGCAAAGCGGTTGCTTTTACTTGTTAACCTCGCTGCCTTTTCGCCTCATCTTCCTCCTCCTCCCACTGCGAGTCAGCTGTAGCGCCACACATTTTCTAAAAATCCAACCATAAATTTATGTCATGAGTGGAACGGGCAATAACGATAAATTCCAGTTAGAAAACTAATCCACTCAGATTGACTTCCACACTGCACACTCCCAAAGGCCGCCATGATTCACCACTCACTCCACAAAACGTCGATTCAGAGGCATACTGAAACAACACATTGCATTCTAGCAACCGTTTAAATCCTAAAATCCTAAAATTGAAGCAGTTGCCGCGGTATCGACAAGAGACAGTGTGGAAACACCATCGACGGACACGTTACCTTTGTTCTTAAGCATTAAAACAGGTGATGTAGATCGGTGCTCAGCAGAAGTTCAGCAACTTCATCTCCATCGGCCGCACTGGCTAGTTTTCGAGATAAGGTGATGACGAGCGCCGGCGTGGTGGCGGCGATCTACGTGTCCGGGATAGCGGAGGAGGGGTCATGCTACGATCTGACGCAGGAGAAGGGTTCCTCAACACGGCGTGCCAGTGGTCTGGTGCAGCGAGTGGATTAAAGGCTGCGCGTTGGAAAGAGGCTGATGGACGTGCCGTGCAGTGCAGATAGTGGAGCCATAGCGAATCGAGCGGAAACGATTGCAAAACAGCGAGATTTGTCCAGGATTACCACACCGGTAGAGCATAAAAGGCGGACGAACAGAAGGCGGTCCTGGGAAACTGTCGACGGTTTTGGGGCCTGTAGGGAAGACATCACGTCTTCCTCGTAGACGTTCGGCAGCGGCTTACTAGAGCGCAGAAATGGTTCTCGCAGCAATATACGGGTGTGGTGCGGCAGAGACCGTCGAGACAGCTGGGGCACAGATTATCCCTCATAGCCCACTACGTTGACAGAGAAGGGTTGACGTCAACCGTATATAACAACACATCAGCCGATATAACAAGTGGGACACCAGCTCACATCTTGCTAACATTGTGTTCGCGCTCTCAGACACGGCTATTACTTGGTACGAAAACCACGAAGAATCTTTCACATTCTAGGCATGCTTTGTAGAATACCTGACCAAGTGCTTTGGTGACACCACAGCACCTAGCGCCTCATCTTCTTTGTGGCCGGTACAATATTTGACAGCTGGATTAGAAGTATTCCGGCTTGGAATGTCAACTGTTAGGGATAACAATCGATGGAGTATAGCTGTGTAATCTGCGATTCGCTGATGACATGACCTTTCTTTGTAACTTAGAGGATGACCTGCAAAGAATGATTGATGACCTAGACAGGAAAAGCTGAAATTTAGGCTTAAACATTTATGTGCAGCATGGGGAAGGAAATGCAGTTTAAAATATGTAGCGAAGCACTGGAAGTGCTGGGGTAATATGTCTACTGAGGCAGGCAGTAACAGCGGATCAGGACACTAAAAGGGAAATAACTAGGAGAATAATTTTGGGAACGAGCGCGTTTGGCAAGCGCTCGCCGATAATGACTCGCAGATTACCGGTATCGTTCAAGAGGAGAGTATACAGCAGTTGCATTTTACCACTGTTAAAATATAGGGCAGAAACGTGGAGGCTAATGAAAGGGATTCCGCATAAGCTGACGACAACGCAGAGGGCTATAGAAAAAATTGATGGATGCAACGTTAAGTGGTAGGAAGTGTGAAGTTTTTGTCAGAGAATTAGCTCGAGGTAATGGTAGAAATCAAGCAGAAATAGGCATGGGTCGACCATGTGTTGCCGAGTAAGAATAACGGATGGTCGCTTACGGTAACAAATTAGATTGAAAAGGAAAAAGCATAGCAGTGGGCGGCAGAAACATAGGTCAGCGGATGAGGTTAAGAAGTTCGCAGGGGTAAAGTGAATGCAGCTAGCACAGGACCGGGATATTTGGAGGTATATGGGCCAGGCATTCGCCTTGCTGTGGGCAATATCCGGCTGCTGCTGCTGATGATAACTTGCAGATTCCTCATTTTTATGTAGCAAGGACGCAGAGTCTTCGATTTTGTGCTATCCGTTTATACCGCGGTAATATATCCAAATATACCACCATTCCCTCTGTTTTTTATACAGCCCTATCTGCTTTTCTAAGCTCCTTGTTTAGAGATGATTAAAATTCTTCTAGATACTTAAGACCCCTAACGAGCGATAAGGCGAAACCATTTGCTGTTGGTTCTACTGCAGTGTTTATTAGTGCGTAGCACTACTAGCCGCAATCACGGATTTCGCCGATGTCTGTCCGAAGCTGCTCCCTCTCTCGCTTTTCGTGAACTTGAAGAGGATAAAGCGAAGGTGGCAACGCGCGCGTCGCGCGGCTCAGGATTAGGGAGGCAGAGCGTCCGCACAGCAGAAGCAGAAGCTGGTCTCTCTCTCTCTCCGTGAACTTGAAGAGGAGGAAGGGAAAGCGGTGACACCCGCATCAAGCGACTTAACACTGAGGGGGCGGAGCGGCCGCATGTATGCACCCAGTGAAAGAGTAAGACAGTGAGAGAGGGGCACGTTGAGGGCGTGGTGACCCTGACTGGCAGCTTTGCTCGAGCGTGTGGTACTCCGGAGTGAGCAGTCGTGTGTCACTCGCGCGCTCTCGACTTCGGCATCTCTTCCCCTACATCAGTCACTCCCTAGCCTTCACAGATAGCAGACGTTCACGCGCGGTGCTCCCTGGATCTCGGCTCCGAGCTGCTCACCGTGTCGTGAAGCAGCTTGTGCTCGCCTCCGTTCCTTAACTAGCGCTCGCCTTCAAGCGCGTTTCCCTCTCTTTTCTCTCTTTCTCTCCTCCTATCATCCCACTCTAGACCTTTCGGCCGCAGAGCAGTGCATTTTAAAGGGGTACGTTGTACCTGTTTTCGCTCATCTCTGAAGATGGTGAACGAAAAGCTGTGGACGCGGCTGCGCCTCACGTTTGGTTCGCGTTGCAAAGGATGACACCTGGCCGTCTAGCACTGCGCCAAAGGTTCGACGGGCTGAAGTACAACGCTTACGAAGACAGCGGGAACGTCACTCCATTAATTCTGATCTTGCAACTAAACGGCGCAAGAACCTCATAACGAAGTGTAAAATGCATGAGAAGTATAGCACGGATGAGGAGTGCTACGCACCTACTTCGCATTTGATTAACTATACAAATCGGCAGTATTTTTTTGCAGAACCTTGCGGATGACACATGGCAGGAAAGAGATTACTTCAATTGCCTGATTCAAGATCACTAACTCTACTCTGCGGTGAGTGCGCACGCGCGCCGCTTAGTGTTCAGAGCACCTTCGGTGATGGCCCACTCTCTGTGCGCCAATTGTTCTTCAGTGGTGCCGGCGAATTGTGTTCGGCGCCTGGCTGCGGCCGTTCCTCGCTGCCTTCCGCAAACTGGGTGAAGACTAGAATGCCTGGATGGCAGCACCGTGGCGGCGAGGCAGGTAGTCCTCAAGAGCATCCTAATGAACCCATTGTTGTCATGACCACACTGCATTAGCTTGGAGACGGAGGGAAAGGGAGACGAAAAGAATAAGATATTTTTCAAGAGTGCCCGGCGCGGCGTAGTTAGCGCGAATAGCTAGTGATCGCACGGCTAGAAGTTCAATTCCTAGTAAAAGACGACTTTCATGAAGGATATTGATATTACTTAGTTGGCTTTTGAGTGAATTGGGGAGTATTGGATTGAAATGTGGACTCTTTTTGGAATGGCTTTTGAATTTTGCTTTGGACGAATGGATTGAGTTGTGGGCTGTTCTGTGATGAACTGGATTTTGGTCCAACGTGTTATATCACTTGTAATACATTGGCTTATAATCTTTCTCTGCAAACGGGCAAATCCTGCCTACAACACTCATCAGCCAAGAAAGTCAGAGGAAGCCAAGCAGCCTAAGTATTGTTTTTCTTTGCTTACTATAGTTTTTATTTGCCTCACAATTAGTACTTTTAAATTTCCGATTTTCGGTGTGATATGCGGTAGTATGGAAGAGGTTCTTTAGTGTGCCAAAGAGCATGTATGTTAACTTTTATAGAAGAAAAATGCTCACACAAAATTAGCAGGTGGCGACGAAGTGCAGACGGTGTCACAGCTGTTGCCGCCCCGCATGGCTGAGATGGATAGTGCCCTGCTGATAGTCAGTCCGAAAAGCTACTTATGGTGACAGCGCTATTACCGAAGGAAGAAAATCGGGTGTAGGAACTTCAGATAGTTTGCGACGTAAACCGCTATGCCGGGAACGCATGCTATAGGCTGCCGACTACTTGGCAGTAAGGCTGGAGCGTCACAATATCAGCAGCAGACGGAATCAGGTACTACCTGTCTATTGCGTACAATGCTTGATTGGAGCAATCCGCCTAATAAGCGGCTGTAGCTCAGTTTTGGCAGAGGGGGAGGGTGCTCTCTGAAGCAACTCGAAAAGCATTTTCCTGGGAGGTAGTTGTGAAATCCAGGCAACCAAGAAAGCAGATATTCAGCTACAGCCTGTTTTGCAATCTTAGAGATCGTGCGAGAAAAACAGTAGCACGGACATTACTGAAGTCTAAATAATACCATCCTTAGCCGCACCGAAAGACCAAACTTGCTTCATCGTGGGTAGTTCATAGTCTAAACAAAACAACTGTTCGGTTGAGATAATAAACAAGCCAGGAAACTCAAGCGCTGACAACCGCAACCATGTCGTACATCTTCCGTCCCTTTCTTATTTTGTGCTCTTCGAAAATGGATGAGTAAATCATCCTACTTTCTTGACCTCTCATGCTGTGCTAGCTCCATTGGTGTGTTTTTTTTTTGTGCTGGTTTAATATGGTCGAAACTGGAAAACGAGCACTGAAGAATAGTTTTATATATGTTTAGTACCCCACTATCTGCGAATACAAGCATTTTACACAATGCTAACAAATTTATTTCTATGTCTAGAAGATAAAAAATGTAAAATATTGATATCAAATGTCTGAAGGACCTTGAGATATCATGTCGAAAATTCGGAACGATCAACTGCCTTCTCCAGTCTAACTATTGATTGTACAAAGAAGACAAAGCCTTGGGTTGTTTTTTGCTTTCAGCCGCGTTCTCGCAACATGCCGTTCACCAACACAGATGGAGAAGGATGTTTTCTTTGCTTCTTGATGAGTAATACTAAATATATACGGCTGCACGTTTCATTTCACTAAGACCGTATTGTAACCTATCCAAACACATATGAACGCAAACCCGGTGCACGAAAAGGATTTTGTATCTTCATATTCCACTTGCTAACATCACAAATTCAATCTGAGATAAACTGAGCTGAAACGCAGGTAACAATTTTGATGGTCTTACTTAGATACTTTAAACATTTGTGATTGATGGTACCATTGGATTGGCGTGTCAAAGCTGGAGGCAGGTTTGGGGCACATCAAACAATCGGGCTTAGAGATAATTTGGACGAAAGCAATTGGCAGCCTATCTTTACTTGCAGACATTCAAGGCAGTGTCTATATTCACCCTCCGATATATAATACATTTCTTAGCAAGAAGATGAAGTCTGTGCTAGTGTGGCATTTTTGCGCTTGCCTAAACATTTTGCTTGTCTTTGCCATATGTTTTTATATTTGATAGGATACAGAATAAAGCCCCACCTGAGGCGTATCTTTAGCATAGTCGACGTCTCGTTGCAGGTATGTTTTCGATCACATACACAGCATTGCAGATAGCTGGAACGTTTTTCTCTTAATGAGAAAAGAAGCACTCATGTCTATACTGAGCAGTGTGCCAAATGAAGAACATTCAAGCAGCGGGCTGTATGTATGCGAATAAATTTAAACATGAACCAGACTGGTCCGGGCTGCCCAAGGCTTATAAGCGCTATCTACATTTTATATCTACAAGCCTTTCTGAGGATGATCATGTTCCTCGAGCTTCCATTTACAAGAAGATTGCCGCCTGTGTCATGCGTTGTTCTAAAGTGGCGATATGTTTTCCTCGGAGGCATTCAGAATTGAGCTTGAATGTTATATTGTTCTAAATGCTAGAACACATGACATTCGATAACGGCTCGAAGGCTTAGCTTTGCTCTTTCTTATGGGGGCATTCTCCTGCGCTAACGCTCTTATGATGTGCTTTTTTAAACTAACAGAGATTGGAATTCTAACGTTGCTATTTAGAATGTTGTCCGTAACTTATTGAGGCGCGCAATATTGTAAAATAGAACGATTTGCTCAACTAAGAATTAATTTACTTTTGTCCACCACTAACTTTTGGCGACCAGTAGGGTCCTTCAGCGTAGAAAGCCAGCATAAGGCATGGTGGTCTCTGATGACGGAGAACGGGCGGCCAAACAAGTAGGGGCGAAACTTTGTAATGGCCCACACGAGGGCTAAGCACTCACGTTCTGTGATCGAGTAATTCCGTTCAGCTGTAGAAAGGAGGCGACTAGCATAAGCAATGACGCGAGTGCGACCCATCTCCTGTTGGGCGAGTATGGCACCAATACCGTGACCACTGGCGTCGGTGCGTACCTCCGTTGGGGCCGAGGGGATTGAAGTGTGCCAGTACGGGTGGGTTGGTGAGGGCTGCAATGACCGCAGAAAAGGCTTGAGATTGTTCTTGGTCCCAGCAAAATGAAGTGTCGTTCTTCAAAAGATTGGTGAGTGGTCGAGCCGGCCTCGCGAAGTTGGGTACAAACCGCCGAAAATAGGAGCAAAGCCCAAGAAAACTACGTACGTCACTGGTACAAGGGGTTGTCGGAAATGCACTTACAGCACGTATTTTTTCTGGGTCGGGTTCAACGCCACAGGCGTCGACCACGTGACCGAGCACCCTGAGTTCACGTCGGCCGAAGCTACATTTCTTCGAGTTCAGCTGAAGGCCAGCTCTTCGGAAAACGCCAAGAATGGCATCAAGGCGATGGAGATGGCTCTCGAATGTAGAGGAAAATACAATGACGTCATCGAGATAGCACAAGCACGTCGTCCATTTCAAGCCGCGCAGGAGAGAGTCCATCATGCGCTCTTGAAATGTTGTATCGCGTCATCTTGTATGACGCGTCGTTCTGAAATGGCGACTCAATAAGGTCTTCTGTGAATTGGGCGGGCATCTCCGGTGTCGATACGATGTGTAACGAGGGACGTTTGTCCTAAGGGGCGGTCAGCAAAATCAAAAATATTGCTGTACGAATTCAGAAGACTCGTGAAGACTGTGCTGGCGGTTGTAGCAGCCACTAAAGGAACAGGGTGCTATGGTGGCGGGGGCGGCACGGAGCTAGAGGAGAGGCCGACGTTTGCAAGTTCCTGGCGGACAACGGCCTGTATCATGGCAATGGTGTCGGGCAGCGGAGACGAGAGTGGTGCAGGAGTTAGGGCCTCAAGTTCTCTGCGGATGATCCGAGTCACTGTCGTGGGATGGGAGGGTTGGTGCAAAGGGGCCAGGTCATCGCAGGATGAGGTAGCCGCCGTGTTCGGAAGACGCTCAAACGATGTACGAGACGTCTTTGTTTAGCCTGCTCGAATTTTCGGCACGTTTGGAGCACCGAGTCCACGGTAGAGCAATCCATGCAGAATAGGATGTAGAATGCATCATCCGCGATACCCTTGAGGATATGCCCTACCTTGTCACTTTCCGGCATGGAGGTGTTAAACTTGCGGCACAACGCAAGCACATCCTGAATGTAGGCGAGGTAGGACTCCGTGGGGGATTGAACACAAGAAGAAAGTTCCGTTTTTGCAGCCAAAGCGCGTCCAATTGGTTTCCCGAACAAGTCCTTAAGCTTGCGCTTGCAGGTATCCCAGGTAACGAGCTCTTGTTCGTGGTTTTGAAACCATGTTCAAGCTGTTCCCGCCAAATAAGATATGATGTTAGCGAGCATGATCGTGGCGTCCCAGTGGTTGTTGCGGCTGCAGCGCTCATACTCATCAAGCCAATCGTCAACGTCTGGATTGTCGTCGCCATTGAAGACGGGAGGGTGGCGTATTATCGTTACAACAACTGGCTGAGCCGATGTTCAGCGGTGGTAGGGGCTGTTTCGGAGGTCATCGTGGCTGTTTGAGACGTAGTTGTGATCTCAGGTAGGTGGCGGCCGCTTCGTAAATCCAGCTTTTGGCAGCGTAAATGGACTAATCGGCGCGTACGGGGATCTTGATTCACATCCACCAAGATGATACGTGGCAAGGCTAGTCCACGAAGGTTAGTCCAGGCTGGCACCGCACACAGAACAGAGAAACACAGCAGCGTCGACCTTATTCTAGGATCAGTCGTTGCTACCACTTTGTCTTCTTCTGCGTCACTGTTGCGGATCGTTTTCGTCTTCAACTTCCAGCGATGCAGGGCATATATGTCACAAAATTTCAGTTGAAACATCGGCGGCGATGCAAGCATTGCGAAATCATGAGGTATACGAGCCGTACGTGAAAGTGCTGGAAGATATATATAGTGGCTGCACAGCAACCATAGCTCTTCATAAAGAAAGTAACAAAATTCCCATAAAGAAAGGTTTTAGGCGAGGAGACACAATCTCCCCAGAAATATTCACAGCTTGCTTAGAGGAAGTAATCAGAGACTTGGAATAGGAGCAGTTAGCGATAAGGGTCGATGGAGAATACCTCAGTAATCTGCGATTTGCTGATGACATTGCCTTGCTAAGCAACTCGGGGGATGAACTGCAAATTATGATTGATGACCTAGACAGGAAAAGTAGAAAGGTAGGCTTGAAAATCAATATGCAGAAGACTAAGGTAATGTTCAACAGCCTCGGGAAGGAACAGCAGGTTACATTACGTAGCGAAGTACTGGAAGTAGTAGGCAAATATGTCTACTTAGGACAGGTAGTAACTGCAGATCTGGACCATGAAAAGGAAATAACAAGAATAAGACTGGGATGGAGCGCATTTGGCAAGCACTCGCAGATTGTGACTAGCAGCTTACCGGCATCGCTTAAGAGGAAAGTATACAACAGTTGCATCTTACCTGTATTCACCTATGGGGCTGAAACGTGGAGGCTAACCAAGAGAGTTCTATTTAAGTTGAGGACAACCCAGAGGGCTATGAAACGAAAAATGGTAGGGGTAGCATTAAGAGATAGGAAGCGTGCAGAGTGGGTCAGAGAAATAACTCAGGTTACCGACATTCTATTGGAAATTAAGAAGAAGAAATGGGCATGGGCAGGACATGTAGTACGAAGAGAGGATAACCGATGGTCGCTTAGGGTAACAAACTGGATTCTAAGAGAAGGAAATAGTAGCAGGGGGTGGCAGAAAGTTAGATGGGCGGATGAGGTTAAGAAGTTCGTGGGAGTCAAGTGGATGCAGCTAGCAGAGAACCGGGTTAAGTGGAGAAATATGGGAGAGGCCTTCGCCCTGCAGTGGGTATATAGTCAGGCTGATGATGATGATGATTGATTCTTCTGATACAATTAAGCGCTAGGCAGATATTAAAGAAGACATCTACATCTCGTCTACGTTTTGCTTAAAACCTATGACATTATATTGTGGCTCCAACGGCCGATCACTACAGGAAAAACTGAGCAACCCTCCAGGCCTTTCTCTATGTTCTGTGCTTTTTGTGTTCCAACTACACCGGGTCGCAACTTTTTTTTAATGCGACAGCATTTTTTGCCCCAAGCTTCGCGTGCAAGAAAACATCTTTTTATCATTCGGTCAGCCAGAAGCAGATAATAAAACAATCAACTACCCAAAATTTACCATAAGATTAAATAGTCAAATTCGTAGCCATAGTTGTTCAGTGTCATAGTCATAGCCGTGACTATTGATAATCTAAGTAACCCCGACACTATATGGTGATGATTAGTCCTACTCTTGGTAATTGTTAGTGGTGGCGGACATGGTCATAAACTGTTTATGATTACAACTAATCCTGCCAACTATTATTATGACCTTAACTATGATTAATAATTACTAACCCTGGCTAACCATGACTGACCAAATAGGGTTTTCGTTGAATAACTATGACAAGAACTGTCATGAGACTAACCATTACTAAGACTAACTACGAATATGACTAGCCATGAATATGAATAACCATGAATGTGATTATGAGTATGATTGACTAAAATGAATCTAAATATCGATGGCTACGTCTGAATCAAGAGGTGGATATTTTTATAGATTGTACTAGTTATTGTTAGTCATAATTATGACCAGACAATAAATCTTCATAGTCAGTCATGGAATATTCATACTTGGTCAAAGTCATGTTCTTTTTATTACGCAAGCTTGTCATTAGGTATTATAAAAACCCTTGTAAATTATCTTCCGGGAGGTACCAAAAAAGGATCCTGCGCTTATTGTTGTCGGTGAGCCATTTGGAGAAGTCCTCTTCCTTGTTGTGCTTAGTCCCGCTTCCTGCAGAATTTTATCCTTTATGCCCTTGTTCCTATGCAAGTCCACAGCAGGTGACAAACATCCCTTTCTGCAGCTGGTGTGGAACACTTCGGGCATGTGGTGGGTCCGATTTCTTCTTCATATTCCCATCGGCATGTTACCGACGGGGTAAGGGCCACCCCAGCTCTTAACCTTCTAAGAAAACCTCCTCCAATCACGTTAAGTTATGAAGGAGGGTGAAAGTAGACGGGGGAATGAGAGCACGTGTACTTTTCCTTAACGAGATGGGAATAGCGGAGCGGGCATCGAAAGGAAGCCTGGAGGGGGGTGCATTAGTGTTTGGGACTTCGTGTGTGAGGAGGACAACGTTTTTCTGCTCAGCGTTCTGAGAATGCTCTTTTGTCCAGTATATCTGGATGCGTATCTTTGCTTTTTTTTTTGAGCGCGTGGACTTATTTATAGCCTCCATAGCATCGCAGATTGTATATAATTCTATCACTAGCGGGTCCGGGTATTCTGATACATGTTCATTATGTACTTTTAGTTCACTGTGTCATGGTTAGTCATAATCATATTTATGGGTAATCACAGTTCTAGTTATTCGTCATCAGAATTCGGCCTCGTTTAGATATAGGCAGTTACTATTAGGCAGTCATTGTGATAGTCTTAGTAACAGTCGGGGATATAATGGTTGCTCACTTCACAGTAATAGTAAGTCTTTGCCATAATATAGTCATGATTATTGTGGTCAAAGTCATGGATAATAGTTGTTAGTGGGTTATAGTCAAAGCCATAGTTAGTCACCATCATAATAGTCATGGTTATATATTCATAGTAATGCTTATTCTGTTTAGCCATGGTCATAGACAACCTTTGACTATGACTAACCATGATTAGGATCAACTATGAAAACGAATAACTAGCATGACTACGGCTATAAATAAAAGAGTATATAAATCTGAATTTTATTGTATATTTATTAGTCATTGAGCTCTTTATTATTGATATCTTCTTAACTCCCATGTACCAAGGACGTTTTCTGGTGGCACCAAGCATGAGGTAAAAAATCCGGTTTCAATTAAAGTACTGGCCGATTGTGACCATCGAAGCAACAAAGCGCAAAGCATGCGGAACTCCCTGAAGGGTTGTTAAGCTTTCCCATTGCGATCGCCCCGCTGCAGCAACAGGAAATTGCCATATGTTTACAGAAGAAAGTGAACCAGAAGTAGATGCTTCCTCCATCCTCTCTGTCATGTGAAAGACGTACATCAGAAGAATCGACAATGAAATATATTGCCAGTGAGTAGGATTATAATTTTTGTTCAGTACCGGCATTCTCAATATTCCACCTTCAAAAGGTAAAGGCTGTATGCGCGCAATAGCAGGCATTGGAAGGGTGACTCCAACTTTAGCACTCACTGCGCATGTGCTTGGCGTTTCCAATTCTCGCTTGTTTCTGAAGAGGGCGCTCCGCAGAGCTCTGCGGCCGCGTGACTGAATGTTTACTTTAAAAGGGGAGCATACTCTATCTGCCACTCTTCAACAGGTCGACAACAACAATTTGACAGCGTTCCTTAACGTTTTCTACTCCAAATTTTCAGTCAGCCCCGAGCCGAAGCAGTGCTCAGAGTAATAACAGCCCTAACTGAAAGGCTCAACTTGACTGTCTCGCAACCAGTATGTGTCGCTGACTCCGTTTTCCTGCATGCTGATCTTTCGGGATGCCGGTACCGAGTTAAAAACGTCGAAAGTTTCCTACCCAAAGTAGCTGATTTGAGAATATTTAGCCCAATTTTATCATTTTAAACTTCGCATGTATGGATAGTAACAATCAAAAAGACAGAACGGAAGAAAAGGCAGTTATTTCTTGGATCAAAACCATCCCTGCACTGTTTAGGATCCCGAACAGGAAGCGGTGAAGGTGAAAATTTACTGGATAATAAACGTTTGGATAATGCCTTGATAAGACGACCTTTCCATGTTTGCTATAAACCTGAATTACCTCTGAAAATTGTAAAATAATAAATTTACTTCTAATGATTGTGCTCGCCTATGAGTTGATTTTGATGCTTGCTGTAGGGAATCGAACAGATGACGTACCTAGTCGTCTGAAATTATTGCTTCTCACAGAGCCTTTCTTTAATTTTTAACTCAGCACCACACAGTGTATTCAGGGAGCGCTTAGAATATATTTGTTGGCTGGTGGCGAATTGTGCTTTTTGCACCCAGCTCCAGTGAACAGCGGAGGGATGCGTAGTAAACATATACTATTTCTGCGACCAACTGGTGCAACTTGTATGCGTAGCAAAATTGGCTACCAGGAGATACAAAATACATGTGTACAAGAATGGTCTGATGGCAGAGAAAGAGATGAATTTTGAACTGTCCTGAATGGGACAATGAATACCACGCAAATATCACCTAGGCTAACCAGATGCGGCATCGCGTCCTGTCTCCTGACGACCAGTTACAAAACAAGTAAATATATAGATCAAAACATTAACACGACTTCTAACTTTATGCCGCAACCATGGGCGTACCTTGATACTAACATTGTTGGCTGTCAAACTGCAATAAAACTTGTGCAAAAAAAAATAGGCAAGACAGCGCCAGTTCAGTTCAGTCGTTCAGTCGTGTCCGACCCTTCGTGACCGTATGGACCACATCACGCCACGCTTTCCGGTCTCTCACTATCTTCCTAACATCACATAACTTCATCTGCAGCGCCTCTAGGATGCCATCTAACCATCGCGTTCGCTGCCTACCCCTTCTCCGGTGACCCTCAACCTTTCCGGACATCAAATCTTACTCTAGCGACTCCTCTCTTCCCATCAGATGACCAAAGTAGCTGAGCTTTAACTTTAGAATTTGACCCTCCAATGCGCAGTCAGGGTTTATGGTCGACAATATTGACTGATTTGAACTTCTGGCCGTCCAAGGAGCTCTCAAGATTCTCCGCCAGCACCACAATTCAAACGCGTCAATTCTTCGGCGGTCAGCCTACTTCACAGTCCAACTCTCGCATCCATACATCCCAACTGGAAATACGATAGCACGAGTTATACGGATCTTGGTTGGCAGACTAATGTCTCTGCTCTTTACTAGGCGGTCAAGGCTAGCCATGGCTCTCTTTCCCAGAAATAGACGTCTCCTAATTTCATGGCTGCAGTCTCCTTCCGGGGTTATCTTGGAGCCCAAGAAGAGAAAATCTGTAACAGCTTCCACTTCTTGTCCCTTGATGCTCCAGGACTTGATGGGGCAAGACGCCATGATCTGTGTCTTTTTAATCTTCAGTTTAAGCCCAAACTTCTCACTCTATTCTTTTACGCGCATCAGAAGTCTCTCGAGTTCCACTTCAATTTCTGCCATTAAAGCGATATCATCCGCATATCTAAGGTTGTTGATACGTTTTCCAGCAATCTTCATTCCAGCTGAAGACTCGTCCAGACCGGCCTTCCTCATGATGCACTCGGCATATATTTTAAATAGGCAGGGCGACAGTATGCAGCCTTGCCTCACTCCTTTCTAAATCGGAAACGAATCAGTAAGACCATGCCCAGTTCTGATTGTGGCCTCTTGCCCTTCATACAGGTTCCTGATGAGACAGATGAGGTGATTTGGAACTCCAATCTATTGGAGATCTTGCCAAAATCTGCTGTGATCTACGCAGTAAAGCGCTTTCGCATAATCAATAAAGCAGAAGTAGATGGGTTTATGGAACTCGCTTGCTTTTTCCATGATCCAGCAATAAAATTTGTGCAAAAAAAACAGGCAAGACAGCGCCAATGGCCTTAAGAAGCAAGTTTTCGAGGCCAGCGTCGACTGAGGAGCTATCTTTTGGCTCGAGTGCCCGTGTGGAGATGCCATTCATAGTGGGCTTGGGTGCGCAGCTGCTAGCGGATGGGTGCGCGGTTTAAGGAGCTGATAGGCTCGCTATCACTCACAAGCGACGAAGCACAGTGTTTTGGAGCAGCTCATTAGTGGTAGCCAAGCCATAAGCCACTAAAACCGGGCACTCGTTCTCAACTTGCTGCACAGAAACGACCGCAGGAGAGCTTGCACTCAACAGGGAGAGGCGTCGGCTTCTCACCAGCAGCAGGCTTCACTTCGCTTTCCAAATAAAGGATTGGTGCTGGTGAACCTTCATCAAAACGGTGATTTCCACAGCACAGCAAGGGAGCGTGTTGCAGTTGGAACATGACGAAGACGACTCATTTCACTGCTCGGGAGTGCGTCACCATTTTAAATTAGGCGTAATCGGCGGCGGTGACGGCATAGTGCTCTATTCCGTGGGCCAGGGAGACTATTTTATTCGCTCTGGCACGGGTTCAAAAACAGAGGATCGGCAGTATTTTTATTGTATTATGTGTCAGTTTCTGGCACGCGCATGCAGACACGCTCTGTTCACGATTACTGCACATGCTCCTAATGAGACAAGTAATGTTTTCGTATATTTGGGTGTGCTTAGGCGGTATATAACATCACGTGTGAATCCATTTATCTTGCTAGTCCCTATATACGCAGCGAAAAGAACGGTGAAATATTGGTAATGGTTGGAACAAAACTGGAGCTCCTCGACGTAGGAGCTTCATGTCGGACTTACCATTAACTCGCGGGTTTTGGGGGGCTTCTTACGTGCACCAAGGTGCTATATCGTGCATATTAGGTTTTCGCGGCTTGTAGTGCATGACACTATGCAGCGTTTCTTCTATGATGTTTATTAGGCAGTTGTTAGGTTTGCAGGTAATAACCGTATGAATTTTTGTCAGCAGTGGGTGCTGTGCAAATTAGTCGTTGATTGCGCAAAATCACGAATTTAACAGTTGCGCGCACTCACAAATGCATATCGTTTTTCTGGCAAACTTCTGCTATTTCCAGGTTTGAACTTGTTTAAGCAGACTTTATATGCTATAACACGCAATAGTGCAATGAAATAATTTCATAAGAAACCTTAAGAACTGGATAGTAACAAGAGCTTGGACAGCGTTTATGATTTCAATGTGAATCAGGCATCTTTCAATAATCTGGAATTGCTTATGTCAGAAGAGAATTGCAGCAGCACGAAACGGAGCGATGCATGGAAGTTTGAGTTCGCTCTTACACTAAATGCGCTTTTCCGTTGCGAGCGCCTTATATTACAAGCTTTGTTTATTCAGCACTTTTATGCAAATGCAGAGGAGGTTCTTAGTATGATGCCTTCTTAGGCATGAGTGGCTAGCACTAGCAGGAAATGCCGGTGTTGGTAAATTATTATTGAAGATGGTTAGTGTTACTTCTGATATAATAAAAGAATCAGGACGCTTTTCATGTATTAGTGACGCCTTGATTAGAAGGCTGTTCCTGTGTTATTGGCAGCTCGTCTAAGCTTCAGAGTACTGAATATTATGATATAATTCATTTGCTCTACCAACGTTTGGCCCAGATATAATTTTGATTTATTTTTGCACAAAACACGTTCTGGCTCCCATCCTGCAGCAGGTCTTCACGATTTATTTTGGTGTAGGTGGCCTTGTAGTCTCTAACAAAGTGGCTTGCAGCTTCATTTCCGTATATTATTTAGGAAGGAAGACAGTGGCTAGTGGAAAGAGAGTTGAACCGGTATAACAAAAGTGGATTACAAGATTCTATGAAGGTTGCAAAAACGTCCACACTTTAAAATGTGATTTCCGATGGATGAATGAATGGAATATAGGATCGTCCCCTTTGAAACGGGGTGGTAGCAGTAGCTATCATGCTCATTTTTCTCCCTATATTTTAATTATTGTTTTAGATTGGTTAACTTTACCATCACGCTATTAAATTTCTGTTATTACAATACTAACATTATGTCACTTCTCTGCTTTTGAGCCACCAATATTCCAGTCGTTTTTTGCCAGCTTCCACCGCCGGTTTATTCGCCCGGCCACTGGCATCTCTAAATCTCAGAGCTTCAGGAACAGTGACTGCGCCTGCATCAACTTCCGGATGGATACCATAACATTCGAGTATATTATGGTCAATGGTTTCACTGGAGTTGCCACATACAGCACATGCGTCATCTTCATTGTTGAATTTCTTTTTGTAGCTGCATGTTCTAAGGCACCCTGATCTGGCTTCAAAAAGTAGAGCACTGCCTCTTGAGTTATCAAAGAAAGCTTCCTTCCTGATCTGCCTTTTCCACTTTCGGTATAATTCCACGCTCTGTTTTTTTTCCATAGCATTTATCCAATTTTTGCCTTCTGTGTTTTTCACCTGTTGCTTAATGCTCTTTATTTCTCCGTCCCTGTGACTAGCATACTTACTAGTCAGTTTCCTATTTATTTTCCTCCATTGTGAGCCAACGCTTTTTAAGTACAGGTATTTAAATACCTTAGCTGTCCATATGTTACTGTCCAATTTCCTCAGGCTTTGCTCATTGCCGCTTCGTAACAATAGGTACTATGAGCTTCCCGTACTTCGAAAGATGCCCAGCCCATATTTCCCTGTACCGCCGCATTTGTGGTTTTGCCGTGGGCACCTAGTGCTAATTGTCCAACGGCTCCCTGTTTTATTTCTAATGTCGACTTTACCTCTGATTTTAGGCACAAAACCGCATTTCCGAAAGTAAGTCCGGGCACCATAATTCCTTTCTAAATACCCCTCAAAACCTCATACCTGTTGTATCCCCACAATGGCCTATGCTTCATTATCCTGGCATTTTTTCGCCCTTCCCCAGGTAGCACAGAATGTGGGGCCCTAATAGGTCCGATGTAGGCAAGTGGGGCTGGGGCAACCATCATAAAACCTGCATCGGTCCTCGATGGGGCAAAAGTGGACAAGCCCCATTTGGGTTGCCCCTGTTCCTCCTGCATGGGTCCCATAACGGCATTGCTCGGGCTTACGCAGAACACATTCCTGCGTCCAGACCACAAGGGTCCATTGTCGGATATTTGAGGGCAATCCAACATAAATTTGGGCTTTTTATGGAAAAGCCCTCATCGATCCGAAATGAGGCCGCCCCCATTAATTATTTGTGGGACGAACATCGGCCGTAGTGTGGCGAGAAAACGGACATATTCAGATGCTGTCCCAATCGGCCCCTTGTAGGTTCCTTTAGGGCAAGTGAAATATGAATAAGCGCTGAATTTGGGCTGCCCTCGTGAAGCCTAAATAAAGCAGCCTTAGCTAAACTGCTTTAGGTCCCACATAGGCTGCAATGGGGCTGAAGGGCGGGCGTGCCCGCATGGTACCAAAATCGGTCCCTTGTGGGGACTTCGAAGGCACGTGCAACCGCAGGTGGGCTATAGGTTCAAAAACAACATCCAGCCCAATTGGGGCTGCCCACATAAAACTGGTTTATATCCCGCATAGGCTGTAATGGGGCTAGAAGGCGTGCGTGCAATTGCGTATCATTCTTTCCAACCTTTATTTGTATTAGATGTTGCCCTAAATTATTATTATAGATGATTTGTATAACAGTTGTTGCTATGTTTAGTCGGTTAGAAATTTATTTGGCTTTAGTTCTCGCGCTCATGCGAACTGCGCTAAAAATACTAAAACAAACGGATTGATAACTGTTGCCCTATATGTGGCTGCAGTGGACAGCCTGCAACTGTCAGCACAATATTACTGTTCAGAACACACACCTTCGCAGTCTGAATAAGATGTACATGAATTCATTTAGGCTAGATGAATGTTACGAATTATTGTAAAATTTAAAATTGTGGCTGTTTAGAAAGTGCAGACATATATGAAATAATTACTTAATTATCTGTATAAATAATAATTGGGAAAACTTGGACTAGGGCTTTCTATCAATTTCCTGCATCCGACACCCATGAGAATAATGTGGGCAAGCCTAAGTGCGGCTTCCGCTATAGAAACCGCCTCGGTCCTATGTCATTATCTTAGGGGCTAACCTAAATAAAAAAAAAACAAGTTCACGCAGAGCGGCTGCCCAAATCTGTCCAAAGTAGGACCATCGGGGGGAGTTGGCGGGATGTGCCCTTTTGGCAATGCCGGAAAAAATGTAGGCAGCCCCGCAAGGGCTTCCTGCATCGATCCCTAGTGGGGCCCATCGGGGCTTTGTCGACAGCCCCCTTCAGGCTTACGTTGGCCCCTCTTGCAGCACCCACACTGAACCCACCGGAGCTTTCCTGCATTGCCGACATCGGACCCACCGGGGCCCACCCTTCATAGCCCGCTTTGTGCTACCTAGATTGGCCTTAAGTGATTTCTCAAGCTTTCCAATGTATGCCAATCCTTTGTTTGCCCATACCCCCAGATATTTATATTCTGATACTCTTGGTATTTCAAGGCCCTATTGAAACCCTGATCAGTTGAGCCGTTGACAATCATCAGACCGGACTAAACTGCGCTAAAACTGAAGCCTAGAGCGTCCCCTTCGTCTCCGCAATACTTAATTAGAGTTTACAATTCTTCCAGACACTCAGCTAGCAGCACAATATCGTCTGCATACATCAAACCAGGAAGGCGCTGCTCGACCGCCTTTCCACCTAATCTATATGAAAGGTTAAAACCTAGGTTACTTTCTTGTATCCTCCGTTCCAGGGTTATCATATAAAGCATGAAAAGCAGCGTTGATAGAAGACATCCTTTTCTTAATCCTTTGCATACTTTGACATCTTCCGTACCTCTTATCGCTTCCCGTGTAATTTCTACTTTGTTATCTCAGTATATCTGGCATATTTCCTGTAGGAACTCTATTATCTCGTAACCGATACCTTCTTCTTTTAATATGTTCCACAGGAGTTCCCTGCTTACGTTGTCGTACGCCCCGTTTATGTCCAGGAAGGCCAGATACAAAGGTCTATTTTCCACGCTAGATATTTCGATGCATTGGGTAAGCACGAACAGGCTATCATCTAACGCCTACCATTTCTAAAGCCGTTCTGTAGTTCACCAAGTATCTTGTTACTTTCTACCCATGCTTGCACCTTTAATTTCACCGCCTGCATGGCCAACCTGTACATAACAGATGTTATAGTAATCGGCCTGTAGGATTTTATGTGCATCCTTTCTCCTTTTTCTTTATAAATCAAATTCATTTTACTCTGCCGCCAGCTGTCCGGAACTAGCTTATTCGTTATGACTGTTTCAAAAGCTTTTAACAACGTTTCCTTACTTTTTGGACCAAGTTCATTATTCAGCTTGATTGGAATTCAACTATTCCTGTAGATGTGTTTTTTAAAATATTTATTTCTGCCTCTTTCCAGCTTAGATTGGTCAGTTCCAAGCTGCTTTGTATTCTGCTACCTTGTGTTGCTTCCTGATTTGCAGAGATTACCCTATCCTCGCTCTTAAATGACTGTCTATAAGCGATGTAATGCAGTTCACTACATTGTCTCCGTTTAAACAATTTCCCTCGTTATCTTAAATCCGATCCTGCTTCTTTGATTCTTTTTCCCTAGCCAGCCTATATGGCTACAGAATTTTCTTGCTCCGCCTGTAGAAGCAACGTGCATGTAAGCCATCAAGCGATCGGTGGACTGTTTATTTTACTTTGGACGAGGCCCTGTTCCTTAAGTTTCTTTTGTCGATATGATTCCCATTTTTGATCGATTTCCTCCTGAGGTACCAGTGCTTTATTTGCCACTCGGCGTTCCCTTGAAGCAGCTCGTCGTTGTTCAATAGCTTCCCTGATTTCCTTATTCCACCAGCTCCGTGGCTTCCTCTTTCCATTCCAGCGGCTTGCTACTTTAACCTCCTCAAGTTTCCTGCTTATAAGTAGTTCTACCTGTTCATAATCTCAGTCTTCACTGGGGCTTTTCTCTAGGTCTGCTGCTATCTGCGCTATTTGATCGTCGTTTAACTTTACGTTAACTTTTTGTCTAAGTTCCATTTCTCTTTTCATCAAGGGCGCCATCTGCAGACTAATACGCTTATGATCACTACCCAGACTACACTCCCCTTATTCGTCTATTTCCATTTTTGTGACCTTGCTATAAATTTCGTGCGACATTAGACAATAGTCAATGGTCGTCTGCCTGTTGCGGAATTCCCACGTGATTTGGCCTTCACATTTTGTTTCTCTATTTACTATAACTAGATCGTGTCGCTCGTAGAAATCTAGCATTAGCTTCCCGTTACAATCCGTGTATCCATCCAGATCGTAGGTGTCGCCGTTCATGTCCCCCAGGTGAATAATATCGGCCCCGTCTCCAAACTGGCTTATATTGACACTGAGACATTCAACACGATCCTTGTTCTCTTGCCGGCATTGGTGTCCTGTTCCTAAATAAACTACCCTTAGCCATGTCCTTATGCCGGCAATTGTTCCTGAAACCCAGATATGTTCTTTACAAGATGATGTTATTCTTTGCCAATTTTTTCCCTGGTGTATCAATATACCTGCCCCTCAACCCTTTTTTCCGTTCTCATTCTGTTGCACCCCTCCCAGACGTAGCCTTCTATAAACGGCGGATCTTCTACATCCCTGAGATGAGTCTCGCATAGAGCGTACGCACCTATTTTGTCATCCTTAAACAGCTGTTCTATCTCTAGCCATTTGGCTCTTTTTCTACCTCCTTGCATGTTTATGTAGCTGATCCTAGAGCTAAATTTCTTTTTTGTACTTTTCTTTCTAGACCTCCTCCTTGCCAGTTTCTGGGGCTCGGCCTCCGTTATTACACTTTCTTCTGCTTCACTTCTAACTACTTCTGTGCACCGTGTCGTTGCGGACCCCTGAAAAAGCTACAGCCCTGCCTGCCAGGCGCCAGCCGATCTCTGCTGCCACCCTTCTGTTAAATGAATGCCATCTCGCTAAAAAGCCCCACCAAAGCCTGCTTTATGCACCTCCCTGTTTACCTCAACCACTTCGAAACGCTTCTCCAGGCTTAACTTTCTTATGTCCTGTTTAACTGTCACCACGTCCGTTTCCAGCTGGTGCGAAGCGCGGTTTTATAGTCTCTTTTATTTTATTAGGTAAAAAAAAAACAAAAAAAGTTTCGCATATTCATGCATTTAATTCCCGAATATTACTTATTCACGCAAGATCAACTATCTTTTTCAACTGGTAGGGGATGTGAAGGCTACTGGCCGTTTTCGCCATTCAGTTTTTCTTCCAGTGTACAAGGATGGATGGATGGACTAAACTTTAATGTCCAACAGATAAGGTGATCTACCCACCCCCCGACACGCAGGTCAAGGGGCGGGTGCCGCCGCCTCAAAGGCAGGCCGGGAGGTCTTGGGTCCCAGCAGCCTCTTCAGCCAGTTGGACGAGTAGGAGCTGGAGCTCAGGGTCCGAGCTGCGCAGCAGGGTCTCCCAGGTGTCTCTACAGCCTATATTGTTCGTCCTCCTGGGAGAATACGGGCATTCCCATATTATGTGGTCGAGGGTCCCTCTCGCCCCACAAAGATTGCACTTGTCACTTCTAGCCTCAGGGAACATGTGGTTCGCCATAACCGGGTGCGGATATGTATAAGTTTGCAGTCGCCTCCACGCCACTGCTTGTCTGCTGTTTAATTTTGGGTCTGGTGGGGGTACCAGTCTACGATCTAATCTGTAGTGCTGCGTGATCTCCCCATATTTTAGCAAGCGCTCTCCGCTTCCTCGGTCATCCAGTGGCCCTGTAGCGGCTCGGCGGTAGAGATCTCGAGCCAGCTTGTGGGCCGCCTCGTTGCCGGGGACGGCTTCGTGCGCAGGAATCCAAATTATTTGAATTTTCCTATCCAACTTTTTCTGGCCTAGGATTCTGGCTGCTAAGGTCGAGATAAGAAGAAAAAGTTGGGCCTACAGTATGTACCTAGAGGTGTCCCGAGTTTAATATAGTAGCAGGTCCTGCCGCATGATTGTGAATGGCCTTCTGTGAAACACCCTGCTACTGATTTTTCAGCTGGTATTTTTCCTAGGAGCAGTTTACTTTGGTGTTCTATGCACAAACTTACCAGACGTTGTTTCTTCTGTTCCAATTATGTATTTACTCTATTTTACAAGCATTCCAGACGTTATGCAAGATCTTCGACAGGAGACGGTGGACAAATAACGAATAGCTAAACAATGATATCGAATAAACGCACAGGAAGATAACTAGACGAGTAATAAAATACACCCGAGGAACGAAAATGCGCTATGAAACAAATCTTTGATAGGAATAAAATTTTATATAGAAGTTCATCATAGAGCAAAAAGTGTATCGAGTCAAGGGCAAAAAGAAAATGTAAAAGAACTAGCCTAGAAGAAAATGAAAACTTGAATTGACAAACTGTGCCAAGAAATGAGGCTTGTGAAAAGGTATAGAAAAGCATACAAACAAATACAGATTAGACTAAATATAGAAATAATTGTGAAAATGACTTAGAAGTCAGTGCAATACGCGCTTCAAGAGAAGAACAGCCGATAGCAAGTCGACAGCATAGCTATTCATATCGTTTAATTAAAGCATTGTTCAGAGAAAAATGGCTACTGAGCAGTTTGTTCGTACATTTTAGATCTTTAACATTTTTGTTATGAATTGAAGGGATCGCACGAGTACTTCAAGGATGAATCAATGTTTTCTTGTCTATTGCTGTATTATGATGCAGTTAATTAAAAATGTATTTCTCAACTATGCCTACGGGTCTTAAATATTTCAAGTTAGCAGTGTGGAAAATGTAGGTGGAGGATGTGCGTCACCATTTCGCTAATTCCCGCTGAACGGTATTCTAGTTAGTTTATGGGGTTAATTGCTCCGAACCAACTCCATTATGAGAGCCGTTACAAGGCAGCACTTCAGAATATTGACCACATGGAGGAATCCGCCGGGCTGCACAGCGGACGTCATACAGTGCACGGGCATCATACTTTCGCCTAAATTGAAAAGCTGCCGCTGCGGCCAAAATTCCATCCCGCGGCCTTAGGCGCAGCACTCGAGCTCTATGAGCACACCCCTGGTGGCGGGGCGCTTTTTAGTTTTGCTATGTTTATATTCGTAAGGGGGCCCCATACAAGGCGGCGAATTCTAATACTAGGCTATTGTATATTTTTAAGTTAACAGTTTTTGAGCATAGATATGCCAAGAATCTTCTGAGGTACCCAAGCTTTCGAATTGGTGTATTTTCTATATAATTCACATGCTCATTCAAGCTAAAATCAGTCATGGTTATGACCCACAGATGTTTGCAACCAGGTGATGGTTGTTGATGCGATAGTTGATTCTTAGTTATTCTTTCATCCGAATTATTAATCTTAACCCTTTTTAAAGCGAGCGCTTTTCTTGCCCCATGAGTGTCATGACGGGGCCTTGTGAACGAAACCTGTGAAAGAAATATGTTATCGGATATGAGGTCATACTTCTAGTTACGTTATCAGTTCAGTTCAGTTCAGGCGTTCAGTCGTGTCCGACTCTTCGTGACCCTATGGACCATGCCACGCCACGCTTTCCGGTCTCTCACTATCTTCTTAACATCACATAGCTTCATCTGCAATGCCTCGAGAATGCCATCTAACCATCGCGTTCGCTGCCTACCCCTTCTCCGGCGACCCTCAACCTTTCCCAACATCAAATCTTTCTCCAGCGACTCCTCTCTTCTCATCAGATGACCAAAGTAGCTGAGCTTTAACTTTAGAATTTGACCCTCGAATGAGCAGTCAGGGTTTATGGTCGACAATATCGACTGATATGATCGACTGATCACTTTCTGCCATTAAAGTGGTATCATCCGCATATCTAAGGTTGTTGATACGTTTTCCAGCAATCTTCACTCCAGCTGAAGACTCGTCCAGACCGGCCTTTCTCATGATGCACTCTGCATATAGGTTAAATAGGCAGGGCGACAGTATGCAGCCTTGCCTCACCCCTTTCTCAATCGGAAACCAATCAGTAAGACCATGCCCAGTTCTGACTGTGGCCTCTTGCCCTTCATAAAGGTTCCTGAGGAGACAGATGAGGTGAATTGGAACTCCCATCTCTTGGAGAGCTTGCCACAATCTGCTGTGATCTACGCAGTCAATGTGCTGTTATCATCTGTTTTGGTTTGGCTTGGCTTGGCTGGCAGCTGCGACTGCGATAGTGGCGCTAGTGTATCTGTGGCGCAAGTGTGGCGCAAGTGTATAAAAGCGGAGTGCGAGAATAAACGGGGGTTCATTTCGTCGCTTGGGAGCTCGGTGTCTGGACTGCTTTCTCGGGCAGCGTTCCGGCGCGGGTGCAACGGCGCCCCCCCTGCCTGGGCTAACACGACATGGTGTCAGAAGTGGCCGTCTACGACATGATGTCAGATGGTCAAGAATCTTCCCACTGAGCCAGGCACCTTCCATCCATGATGTCGAAGACGCCTTCAATACGGCTGCATGGACTGCAGCAACCGCCACCGCTGGACTTTGACCGCACTTCAGAGTGGCCGGCGTGGATCGAACATTTCGACGACTTCCGATATGCAACGGGACTCAACGAATGCTCCGGGGAGGCTCAGGTACGAACGCTGTTGTACACAATGGGGAGGCAAGCTCGTGACATATTCAAGACGTTTTCACTATCTGACGAAGACGCCAAGAACTATGAAACCGTAAAGAAAAAGTTCGAGGGGCACTTTGTAAAAGAGAGGAACATCGTGTACGAAAGCGCCTGTTTTCACAGACGCGTACAAATGCCAGGAGAGTCGGTAGACCAGTTCGTCACTGCGCTACACGGCTTGGCGGAACGTTGCGACTACGGTGAACTAAAAGAACGAATGATCCGAGACAGACTGGTTGTCGGGCTCCGCGACGCAAAGCTCTCGGAAGCTTTGCAAATGGATTCTCAGCTAACGCTGGCTTCGGCGCTGTCGAAGGCTGGCTTAAAGGAAAGCGTCCAACAGCAGCAAAGTACTCTACGAGGACAGCACAGCCATCAGTCATCGGAAATTCGTGACCAGGACCCCAATGTGGACGTGGTGGTTCAACAGAGACAAAAGGGACGTCTGCATGGGCAACGAACGCCGGAGGTGCGGTGTCCTTTCTGCAGTGGCGACGCCCACCCCAGGACAATGTGCCCAGCCAGAGCTGCCAAGTGTCTTCACTGTGGCAAGAAGGGACATTTCGCAAAGGCCTGCTTGAAGAAAGCAACGGCTTCCGCTCAACGAAAGGTACGCCTCTCAGCGGTCAACCAGGAAACTGGAGAGCTACGCGTCTCAGCGGTCAACCAGGAAACTGGAGAGACTTTCGTGGGATCAATAGATGCATGCAGAAAAGCGCGATTTATTCAGGTGCGCATTAATTCTGTGCCCATTTTTGCAAAGGTTGACTCAGGTGCTGAAGTGTCAGTATTACCAGCAACGTTTCCGGGATTACCGTCCCGACTGGTAAAAACCGATGAAATCTTGCTAGGTGCAGGAGGCAGTAAGCTTAACGTACTAGGCAAATTCGTAGCAGAGATCGCATGGAAAGAGAAAACTGTGTATCAAACATGCTACGTTGTCAGTCCGTTACGCGACGTACTTCTGGGATTACCTGCACTTGAGGTCTTAGGTATCGTGAAATTTGCGGACGCGGTCGAGTCGGGAAACCTGCAGTACGAGACGATTTTTCCAGAATTGTTCCGCGGTCTAGGTACGATGCCAGGGCAGTACACCATCAGGCTACAAGCTGGCGCTATCCCGCATGCCATAAGCGCTCCACGCAGGGTACCAATTCCCCTGAGGGAATCCCTGAAGCGCGAAATAGATAAAATGGAGCGTTTAGGCATAATCAGGAAAGTGGATGGGAACACCGAATGGTGCGCCGGAACAGTTCCGGTAGTGAAGCCCTCAGGAGACCTGAGAGTTTGCGTAGACCTCACTAAATTGAACAAATGCGTAGTTCGAGAGCGATTTACGTTACCAACTGTGGATCAAGCTCTAGGGTCACTGTCGGGAGCGAAATGGTTTTCAAAGCTCGATGCCAACTCAGGCTTCCACCAGGTGCGACTCAGTAAAGACTCGGAAGAGCTAACCACGTTCTTAACACCCTTCGGTAGATACTGTTTCACGCGACTACCCTTTGGAATTACCTCCGCTCCGGAGTACTTCCAAAAGAGAATGTCTGAGATACTAGGTGGCCTGCCGGGGGTCGTTAATCTCATGGACGATGTCCTAGTGTTTGGCGAAAGCAAAGCTCAACACGATGAGCGTTTAAGTAAAGTGATCACACGCCTAGCAAGGGCAAATGTGACATTAAACAAAGAGAAATGCTTATTCGGGGTTAGGCAAGTGCGTTTCTTGGGTCACATTCTGAATGAGGAAGGTATTCATCCTGATCCAGCGAAGGTCAGTGCTATAAAAGATTTGAGAGCACCCAGAAACGTTACTGAGCTTAGAAGCATTTTGGGCATGGCGAATCATTTGGGCCGCTTCCTGCCACATTTAGCCCAAGTGACTGCTCCCATGCGTGTTCTTTTGCACAAGGATAGGGACTGGGTCTGGGACAGCAATCAGGAAAAAGCGTTCCAAGAACTCAAAGAGCTCATTTGTTCAGCGCAATGCATGGCTTTGTACGACGCTTCGCTACAAACCACTCTTTCAGCTGACGCATCGTCTTTCGGTCTGGGAGCAGTTTTGTTTCAAAAGCAAAAGGACGGGCAACGTAGACCAGTTGCATTCGCTTCTCGTTCGCTCACCAAAACCGAGCAACGGTACTCCCAGATCGAAAAGGAGGCACTGGCGTTGACGTGGGCAGCGGAAAGGTTTGATGAGTATATACGTGGTCTGGAAGTTGTTTTTGAAACTGACCACAAGCCCTTGGTGTCGCTGTTGGGTCACATGGCAATCGATGCTATGCCGCCAAGAATTCAACGTTTTCGTCTGCGCCTAATGCGATACAGTTTTTCTGTATTATATGTACCAGGCAAATCGCTAACCACTGCTGATACTCTTTCACGTTCGCCATTAGCTCGTACGAAAGTGGAAAGCTGTTTACCTGTCTCAGAGGTAACCGCTTACTCGAAAGCTTGTTTACTGGGTTTAGAAACAGGCGACGATTTCTTGAAAAGAGTAAAAGAAGGTCAAGCAAAAGACGAAGTGTGTCGAAGCTTGCGCACAGTGTGCAAAAAAGGGTGGCCCAGGAAACAAAATGTTCCCTGTTATCTTCTGCCATACTGGCAGGAACGTGCATGCATTACTTTGGTGAACGGGTTTCTGCTCAAAGGTATGAGGCTTATCATTCCTCAGACCCTTCGCAAGGAAGCGCTAAGCAAACTGCATGACGGTCACCAAGGCATCTCGCGATGCCGCAGTGTGGCTAAAGGTTCTGTCTGGTGGCCGGGACTTAGCACTGAGATAGCGTCATTCGTGAAACAGTGCAGCGTTTGCGCGATGCATGCGCCAGAACAGATCGAACCGATGATTGCATCGCCAACGCTCTCTTTTCCCTGGGACAGAGTAGGGGTCGATCTGTTTCAAATTCAGGGACGGCAATATCTTGTCGTAGTAGACTATCTTTCCCGATACCCAGAGATTGCCATTCTTCCGTCAACAAAGTCTGCTACCGTGATAAGCCGAATGAAAAGCATTTTTGCGAGACATGGCATTCCCGAGTGTGTGGTGACCGACAATGGTCCCCAATTTGTCAGTGCCGAGTTCGAGAAATTTGCAAAACTGTATGGCTTCCGTCATGTCACCTCGAGTCCGAGGCACCCCCAGGGAAACGGGGAAGTCGAACGTATGGTAAAGACGGTTAAGAATCTCATTCTAAAATCGGACGACCCTTACTTAGCCTTGCTGGCTTATAGGGCCACACCTGGTGTTCTGAATGTCAGCCCAGCGGAGATACTGATGGGTAGAAGGCTTAGGACGAGAGTCCCAATGCTGCCTTTGCACCGCAATCCGGGACAATGCTGTCTGCAAGAAGCGGCAGCCAAGGACCGTAAAGTCAGAAAGGAGCAAAGCCGCCACTTCGACCGACGTCACCGGTCTAAAAATCTCCCAAAGCTGGAAGCAGGTGATGTGGTGTGGGTGACTGATCTCCGTACCAAAGGTACAGTGCTCGGAGCAGCACCACAGCCGCGTTCATACCGTGTTCAAACGGAAAACGGGGTTGAAGTCCGTCGAAATAGGAGAATGCTTAACCGTCTCCCAAAAGACCGGGTAGATAGCGGGAACTACGAATTTCCGGATAGTCAGGAACAGCCCAGCAGGGCCGGATTGGTAACTGGAGTAGACAACCAATTTGACGAAGCTCCGGAAGCTTTGGTGCCTCTAACTCAGACGGAGACTGACAGTGGCAATTCTCAAGCTAGAATTGTAACTACGGCCAGATGTGGAAGAGTTGTTCGCAAACCCATAAGGCTGGGCGTGGACGACTGATGCTGGAGTGACTGTGTTTTGTCGTGTTTTCTTGGGTGTGCTCCAATGTTATTTTGAAGTGTATGCATGTAAAGTTAATAGTGCTTGAAAAGAGGGATGTGCTGTTATCATCTGTTTTGGTTTGGCTTGGCTTGGCTGGCAGCTGCGACTGCGATAGTGGCGCTAGTGTATCTGTGGCGCAAGTGTGGCGCAAGTGTATAAAAGCGGAGTGCGAGAATAAACGGGGGTTCATTTCGTCGCTTGGGAGCTCGGTGTCTGGACTGCTTTCTCGGGCAGCGTTCCGGCGCGGGTGCAACGGCGCCCCCCCTGCCTGGGCTAACACGACAGTCAAACGCTTTCGCATAATCAATAAAGCAGAAGTAAATGGGTTTCTGGAACTCTCTTGCTTTTTGCATGATCCAGCGAAGGTTGGCAATTTGGTCTCTAGTTCCTCTGCCCTTGCGAAACTCAGCTTGCACGTCCGGAAGCTCCCGATACGTTACGTTATACCTATGGCCAAATATCAATAATTGAAGAGACAAACCCTGATATCTGATGCAAAATGTTAAAGATCTAGGTGGTATACCCAGGGACAAACAAGAAGACCTATAACTAATGCATAAAAATTGAGGTAAGTTAGAGGCATGATTTCACGTCAATGGAGAATCCAATGCTCGCTCCCCGTAGATGTCAGACACCATCACTATTTTGAGACGCCAGGTAGAAGTGAACTTGCGGTATGCTCCAACAGACAAACAAAGAACGACGAAGGCCACAATCGCCAAAGACCAAGAGAGCGAAGCCGAATCTTATGACATGGTTGAACCGATGCTAGGACGGAGCCCCCAAATGATTACACAAGGTTTTCGCCTTCCTGTTTTATCTTATGGACGCGCTTGTACAATAAGGCGCCTGGGCGTCATGATGTGGGCACACCTGAGGCCCTCTCACTGATATTCCATGCGTGCTCGTCGATCACAACTTAATGCCTACTAAGAAGAATTGAAGTCTGCTTTGAGAGTGGAAAAACGTTCATTTTTCATACAGTTCACAATGTCTTGAAAATTTTCTATATTTGCTATGGAGATACATATCGAACATATGTCCTAAAGCCTGAACTAGTTAGATTATTATCAACATCTGATTTGTCGTAGACTGACACGTATGAGCTTTAGGAATATTATTCTAATAACTATCACCTATAATTTGTCAATGTTCCGGCATACATAGCTTGTTCTTTCCACCATCAAATAGCACATTGCCTTTTCGTATATTTAAAAGGGTTCCAGTTCTATAACAGAAGAAAACAGCTGAAGGCAGTATCTTGAAAGGCTTCAAATTCATCTTCAAAGAAGTGTCCACTTGCGGTGCAGTTCACACCTGATGTTCTTTAATTAGTCTAAATACACACTCTTTAAAGATGCAATATTGTGGTATGCAGTAGCCGGTAGTATAGGGCGGCTAAATAGGCTGAACAAATACCAACATTATGTAAGTTGTATGTAGTATCACACGAAACAAAAATCACAGGGTTGGACGCGATAAGGGTATTACACGAAAGTGTTAAAGTCCCTTGATAATTTGAAAGTAGCGACACTCTCCTCCGCGCCGCGCTTTCCTCCTCGATTCTCCTCGCGCGGCGGCGGCGAGCGCTGCGCACGACACGCTTTTTCTCCTTGGCGCCCGAAGGCCGGCCGCAGCAGTGAGTGAAGCGCGAGCTTTTGGGCCAAGTCTGCGCTCCAGGAGTGCACAAAATGTTTGAAAAATTGCGAGAAAAGCATTGAAAATGCCGAAAGTAACGTTCATCAATTGATTGGTTTCTTCTTAGAACTGTTTGGATGGGGAATACTGATAAACAAAGCTTTCAGGTGAGTTCTGCGCTGCAGACACTTTTTAAGTCACATGATAAGGTGTTTTATTTTGTGCACCTAATCTAGTACTGCCTCTGACTTTGTGTTTGTTATTTTAGAGCGTGAAATCTGTCACCGCGGTAAAACTTCGGAAAACAATCCAGGCTGGTGCTTTCACCTTCAAGATAAGAGAAGGTCAAAGCAGCACTTGGTCTATTTCGCTAATGTCAAGCTGTCTAAGCATAGTATATGTCACGTGATCAACCATGAGATTGAATTATTGGTTAATTGTACATGTATTTTTATCAATTACGAGGCCAAATTGATTGATATTTAGTAAATTGCAATTAAAATATAAATTTTAGCTGCAACATCAAACCGTATAGTGTTGGAAAGCTTAGGCCAAGTGTAATGGCACTGTGCTAGTTAGCGATCCGCAATGATCTGCGTTAATTAGTCAATTTGTATAAAACCAAACTTTGAGCTGTTCCTTGCCGCTTCGAGGCAAGGAACAGGTTTGCCACGGCTGTCTTGATATGATGCTGATGGAGGAATTTAATTTTATGAGTACGCGGCCACTCACTGACTTCGCGTGTGGTTAAAAGACAGCAGGGTACACTGGGAGAAGTGGTGGGCCCTATTGCAGACACACTGAAGTTCTGGGGCAAGCATGTTGTGGCCTTATGCGCTATGTAAAAGAGCGTAATTTCATTGAACGCAACAATCAAATAAAAAAACGGGGCACATAAGTCTTCAACATGCGGAAATGAGAAAGCATATAACTGCCAATTCAATAACTATCGCTATCCTATCACTATATCTACTAATGCCGTCAAGTGACCTGTATAACTGTCACTATTCGCAACGAACACTATCACCTCACTATCCGGGCCTAATATTATCATTTAATATTAATATCCGTAACAGTCACCATCATTAGCTATCACTATTCATAACCATCACTATTTAATCTGATGCCGTCCCATGACCCATTGATATATTTCAATTTTCATTGACTTACGTTGTCAGTCATATCTCTATTACCTCATAATATCTGACGAGACAATTATACATTGACTTTTAATTCTTATACTTTCTTATTTTCTCATAAATAGAGGTGGGGGAAAAGAGCAAGCCACAGAAATAACTGACTACTATCAGCGCGAGGTTCATGTCTCTGTCGAAAAGGCTTCCTTTGCTTAAGGACAGGTCGGTGAGAGAAAATTGAGGGAACTGCGTTGGGCCTCAGTTTTTTTTTTCGAGTTCGTGTAATATTTGCGGCTCATACCGGTCTTCAGTGAAATGTAGCTAGAACATAGAGCGATGAGTTAATCACTCAGGCTAGGTGAAAAAAAATCTTGCATACAATTGAAATGAGTAATATGTTAAAGTGCTGAGATTTGTTGCTCGCAAAATGTTCCCCTATTTTTACATCATAACTATTATCTTTATTGATTGTTTAAGTTTCGTAAATACAGAAAATTGATGCAATGATTCTGGCTGATTTGACATCGATGGGAAAACGTTTCTCGCAGTAAATGAATACGCGGAATCACGGTTTTAAAGCTCCAGCTTTCAAAGCGAAGGTAACCTGCCAACATCTAGTAGTCATGGTCAAAGTGAAGCGTGTGTGATCATGTGAACACCTCCTGCACATTGGCCGTATCCCTGATAAAACGAACGCATACTTTTTAACCCACGCGTGCGTCGAAGCATGGCAAGACACATTCAAGAATTGAAAAAAAAAAATAAATACCGTACGACCTAACTAGTGTAGATTACCCGCAATACCTCGGGTTTACTTGCCAAAGAGTTTTTCAGGGCCAGCATTCATTGCTCCTGAGTAACCGACGCAGACTACAAGTACAAGCTGGAAAGACTAGCTCCTCTACAAGCCCCAATTTTTGACTTTTAGTGAAGGAGGCCAGGGATCCTAGCATAATCGCGACAAATGCAATCGAGAGATTGTACTTTTCCAGTTATCACTGACAGCAAAAAGCAGATTATAGATCCGTATTTCTGACTACAGAAGTCGACAGCGTGTGAAACGATGGAGCCTCCCTATTGCAAAAACCAGCGTCTCCAGTGCGAAACCAGTAAGATTTTTGCGCTGGCTTTGCACTGGATCTGCTGGGCACGCTGGAGGTCTGCGATATTCACTGGAGCAGTAACGGGAAGACACTGGCTGCACAGGTGCGATGGGAGAAAAACGCTGGGATTAGACTTTTGACGCTGGGTGCGTCGCTGGCATCCGCGATGCACTGGGAGAAGCGCTGTATGTGCGCTTGGCCGCACTGGTCCAAGTGTCCCAGTATAGCCGGTGCGGCCTGCGGCGTCAGCCGGAGTAGCATCCCTCAGGGGCCAACAGGGCAACAGCGTACTTTCAATCGACCATCGGGGGGCATATGAAAAATATGGTTCAAGCAAGCGCTTTGTGCGGCGAAGTCGTTGCGCATTTGTAAGAAAACAAAGGCAGTATCTTTTTTCTAGAGTTTCATTGTTTCGATAGGTCGTTTCGAGCGTTTCGAGAGCGAACGATCGCCGCGCCTCGATCTCATGACAGACTGACGATTAACGCACTACTAAAGCTGCAATTGAATAATGTGGGCTACCATGCATAACCAACTTCACAGCTGATCTTAAGGGCACTCTAACACAATGATTACTGCCAAAATGTTCAATGCGGGCTCAATCGCAGGCGAGCGTAGCCTGCACCACGGCCCAGTATCAAGAGCAGAAAGAAAAACTAAAACGAGGAAGAGAGTAGTTTACCGAGCGATGGGTCCATGAGAGAAAAAGCAACAACATACAGCGCTTGTAATACATAATATTTGGCGGGTTTCTCAAGCTTTTGCGCTCCTTCTTACTCTGCGTATCAAGCAGCCGAGCACTCGGTCATCGCAACGCTTCCCGCAATGTTTACATACAAATAAGGTTTAGTTACACAGAATTAGGGTCATCGCTGCGGCGCTTGCCGGTATTGAAGCTTGGTCGCACGCTTTTGCCTGAAGGCTTCTACTAAAGCTCCATGTTCAGCGAAAATTACGCCCACGGTAGCAGAGCCCCACCCAAGAGCCAGCGTTGGTAAATTTGCCAGCGATGTCAAACTCCACATGTTAAAATGATTCCAGTGCACAAAATAGCACGCATAGGCACCCAGAACATTAGTTGCAAGTCGTGAGAGCAGACAGCAAACTAAAATGATCAAGAAGTTGCAATTGTTAGAGCGGTAGCAATGGCCTGTAGACTGCGAAACATGAAGTCCCAACCTTATAAATGCGGGTCCTGACATAAAATGCAGAAATGTTTTGAAAAAGTCCACTTCTCGGCGTGGCCGAGTGGTTAGCGTGCTGAGCTAGTGATTGGAATGTACCTAGGGACTTAGTTCGAGGCACGCTTGGTGCACCGTTTTTTTTTTACTTTTTTAAAGGTTTTTTTATGTACCTACCTTGTTTCGTTACTTTTTACTTTTTAATTTTTATCCCACGCCTTTTTTTTTCCGGGCGAACAGTGCCGCCAGCGCGAAGCGTCCCAGTATGCCGCGTCCCAGTGCGCCCAGTGTCCAGCGTCATACTGGGACCATAATCAGGTATGGCGCTGGGGCGCTGGCTCCCAGTGGCACTGGTTTTTGCAATAGGAGCCTCGCAGAATATTCAGCATGCTGCAGAGGACAACCTTATTTTATACAATGAACATGTTGCCGCAGCAAAAATGTTGAGGAGCAAGCAGGAATAGAAAACGCAGCGTCAGGTGACGCGTTATTACGGGGAGTGAGAAAGGCGTATTACGTCGCAAACAACCCTGTTCTTTCTAGGAATAAACTTCTTTCGACTAATCTTGTGAATCCATTGACTCTTGCGCAAGCGGTGTCACGCTTGCCTTGAGGTATCATGAATGCCGCATAACCATCTTCAGGCCGCTTACTGCAGTTGTACGCGCAACAGCACGGCATAGAGGTTGCACGCTGCAATAAAAGCACAGCGCGCAATATTCGCTCACCGCGAATAGGAGAAAAATGGCGCGAAGGAAAAAGAAAACACAAGGAAAATGCGCGCGTTGATTTCCAAGGGCAACGGCAGGGAGACCAATCGTCGCTTAGGAAATCGGGCGGAAAGCCGGCCTTCAGCGAAAGGGCGCGCAAGGGGTGAGGAGGAGGCGAGGAGGTAGCGCGACGGCGGCAAAGTTCAATCGTTGGCGTAACTTTCAAAGTATCAAGGGGTTTTAGAAAGTGTGTGCTACCAGCGCCCCCAAAAAATGCTTGATTTAGCCAAGAAGTATAAACGTACAGCCTTTATCAAAAGTTTACAGCCCAGAGGGCTTGCTTTTAAGCCGCATAATATGACTTTTGTAGTAATTGAAATCCTAGCTATTGGTGAGGGTAGGACGAAAAATCGTCTTCCCTTCAGCAAATATGAAAACCTGGAACGCATTACGAGTCATATAGTATCGCTCAGAAATAGACAACCTGGGATTTAAACTTTTGATAAAGGCTGTACTTATGTGCGCCGCTGTGCAAAACCTAATGTCAGGAAAACCTACGTCCAGTAAGTACGCGGTATGTCAGTTGCCGCCAGCTATCGCCTGCCAGCGCCATGATCGCGAGTTTTTGCTCAAAACCCCAACACCGGCGGACGGCAGCCGATACCACATTTCCGATGAACGAGGCACTTAACGCTTTCGCAATAAAAGACGACATAGAGTTTGCTATCATTTAGCACGATAGCGTCAAAGCCACCTACACTAAAAGGTGCCAGGCGTTGGCGTGGTGGGCGAAATATCACGAGCATGGCGCTAGCAGCAGGTAGCTGCCAGCTGACATTGCCGTGCGCTGACTGGATATAGGTTTGCCAGACATGATATTTAGCAGAAGCTGAGAACTCGTGCGTCGCCTTTCATATGGGAGGGTGATATTGTTACTGAGCGTTATTCGGTGATCGTGCTGAGTATACGTGTGACAGCCTCCCAGAAGAAGATGATGCAGACGAGTACTGATATCTGTGCAGAGAGCATCCTCAGTGGTGCAGACAGCCATCAAACTGTGAAACTTCCCGTGATCATCATCATCAGCCCGACTATACCCACTGCAGGGCGAAGGCTTCTCCCATATTTCTCCACTTAACCCGGTTCTGTACTAGCTACATCCACTTCACCCCTGCGAACTTCCTAACCTCATCCGCCCACCTAACTTTCTGCCGCCCCCTGCTACGCTTTCCTTCCCTTGAAATCCAGTTTGTTACTCTAAGCGACCATCGGTTATCCTCTCTTCGCATTACGTGTCCTGCCCATGTGCATTTCTTCTTAATTTCCACAAGATTGTCGGTAACTTGAGTTATTTCTCTGACCTACTCTGCACGCTTTCTATCTCTTAATGTTACCACTACCATTTTTCGTTCCATAGACCTCTGGGTTGTCCTAAACTTAAGTAGAACTCTCTTGGTTACCCTCCACGTTTCAGCCCCATAGGTGAGTACAGGCAAGATGCAACTGTTGTATACTTTCCTCTTGAGCGATACCGGTAAGCTGCTAGTCACAATCTGCGAGTGCTTGCCTAATGCGCTCCATCCCAGTCTTATTCTTGTTATTTCCTTTTCATGGTCCGGATCTGCAGTTACTACCTGTCCTAAGTAGACATATTTGCCTACTACTTCCAGTATTTTGCTACCTAATGTAAACTGCTGTTCCTTCCCGAGGCTCTTGAACATTACCTTAGTCTTCTGCATATTGATTTTCAAGCCTACCTTTCTACTTTTTCTGTCTAGGCCATCAATCATTATTTGCAGTTCATCCCCCGAGTTGCTTAGCAAGGCAATGTTATCAGCAAATCGCAGATTACTGAGGAATTCTCCATCTACCCTTATCCCTAACTGCTCCCATACCAAGTCTCTGAATACTTCCTCTAAACAAGCTGTGAATAGTACTTTGGAGATTGCGCCTCCTTGCCTAACACCATTCTTTATGGGAATTTCGTTAGTTTCTTTATGCAGAACTATGGTTGCTGTGCAGTCACTATATATATATCTTCCAGTACTTTTACGTACGGCTTGTCTACCCCAGATTTCGCAGTGCCTGCATCACCGCCGAGGTTTCAACTGAGTCAAATGCTTTTTCGTAATCAATGAATGCTATGTATAAGGGCTGGTTATATTCCGAGCATTTTTCTATCACCTGATTGGTGGTATGGATATGATCGATAGTAGAGTACCGTTTCCGAAACCCTGCTTGATCCTTTGCTTGTTGCAGTCTAAGGTTGTCCTCATTCGATTAGCGATTACCTTAGTAAATACCTTAAACGTAACAGACAGTAAGCTGATTGGTCTGTAATTTCTAAGGTCCTTAGAGTCCCCTTTCTTGTGAATGAGGATAATGTTTTCATTCTTCCATGGTTCCGGTACCGTCGATGACATCATGCACTGCGTATAAAGGGCGGCCAGTTTTTCTGGCACGATATCCCCCCGTCCTTCAGAAAATCTGTAGTTATCTGATCCTCTCCAGCTGATTTCCCCCTTTTCATAGTTTCTAGTGATTTCTTGACCTCGTCCTTCGTCACTGGTGGAACATCTGACTGTTTTTCCCTAATGCCAATCTCATTACGGTCCTGACTAATTTGGCTACTGTAGAGACCTGTATAGAACTCCTCGACTACTTTGACTATCTTGTCCATATTAGTGATGACGTTGCCCGCCTTGCCCCTTATCACATACATCTGGTTTTTGCCTATGCCCAATTTCTTCTTTACCGTTTTAGGGCTTCCCCCGTTCTTTCCAGCATGCTCAATTTTCTCTATGTTATGCTTCCTTATAGCGGCCACCTTGCGCTTATTGATTACCTTTGATATCTCTGCCAACTCGATCTGGTCCGTTGGATTGGAAGATTTCATACTCTGGTGTTTCTTAATCAAATCTTTCGTCTTCTTAGACAGCTTACCGGTATCCTCTCTAACTATCCTACCGCCTACTTCTACCGCGCACTCAGTAATGATATCTCAGAAATTACTGTTCCTTTCCTCTAGGGTAATGTCGCCATCCTCAGTTAGAGCTGAATATCTATTCTGTAGCGAGATCCTGAACTCTTCTGCCCTCCCCCTCACCGCTAATTCGTTGACCAGCAGTACACTGCCGCATGTGAATTGCGTCAGCGGCGGAAGAAGCCCGCAATTTAGCCTCGAGGCCATTTGCCGCTGATTCCCATAACCACTGACCCGTTCGCCCATACAGGTGTTGACCTTCTTGGGCCCTTCCCAGTTTCCGCCTCAGGAAACAAATGGATCGCCGTCGCCATCGATTATGATACGCGGTACGCTATTACCCAAGCTATCCCGACCAGCAGCGCCACAAGCGTAGCTGACTTCCTCCTAGAAAACGTGATCCTCCATCATGGTGCTCCTCGTGAACTACTAACGAACCGTGGCCGCTGCTTCCTGCCGTGAGTGGTTGACTAAATTCTCCGTTCGTGCTCCGTCGCCACTATTTCACCCCCACCTATCACCCCCATACCAATGGCCGCACTTAACATCCAAACCCTTTCTGACATTTGCCTACAATTCACCTGTCCATTCTACCGCTGGAGACTCTCCATTTTATCTGTTATTTGTCCAGCACATGTTACAGCTCTTCGACACATGACTACCCGCGGCAGACGTCACCACTGCCTACGCCAGTGATGTCGTCGCCCGCGGGCATGATCCCAAGACTCCCAAAAATTCCGGTACAACAGTCGCCACCGCGATGTCCACTACACTGCTGGATCTCTCGTCTTGCAGTGATTTCCGTGTAATCTAGTGGGTTGTGCGAAGAGCTTTTGCCCTGTCACAAAGGCCCTTACCTATTTTTGCGCCCCGTGACTGATGTCACATGCGAAGTTTTATTTATGCCTTCAAAATCCTCGTCCACAGCGCCATCTTCCGAAATAAGGCATATGTCCCGTCTGAAGCCATAATATGCACATCCTGTTTTACTAACGTACAACGCACCGGTACCGTGCTTTTTCTGAGGGGGGTAGTGTTACTGAGTGGTAGTCGCTGGTCGTGCTGGGGATAAAAAAGTGCGACAGACTCCCAGAAGAAGACTACGCAGACGAGTGCGGAGATCTGTGGCAAGATCATCCTCAGTGGTGTGGACAGCCGTCGAACAGTGAATCTTCCCCGTAACAATACATAAGAATCAGCCGGCCCAGACCCTTTCATACACGTTTACCCTAGGTAACGCAGGCACGTTCATACATCTCGTTTAAAGCGGGCCTTAATATGTGGGCCGTTTCTACGCTATCGCGTCATATCCTTAAATGCGGACCTTATTTGTCACCTATCCCGATCCGTCGATCGTCCCAATCGATTGCTTGCAATCCAACGCATGATTGGACAAATAAACACAGGCAAAGGACTAGAAGATGAAATGCTTGCCACCAGAACGAATGCAAGATGGGATGAATGCTTGCCTCGTAGAATTAGGTTCAATGTTGACCATTTGCCGAAGTACAAGGCCCCTGGACACGCCGGACGGCTCGGGCGGGGGTGCTGTAGTCGCTCGAGTGGTCGTGCGGTCACTTCTTCGTGGGGTCGGTCGGAAAGGCTTTGGGCTCTTCCTGGTCATTGTGTGTTGTGGTCAGGGCTGGGGATGGGGCCAGGGAGAGCGGCTGGTCGGGTGTGAGCAGAAAGGGCTGGGGTGGTGCTGTGCGGCAATCTCCGCGGGTTTTCGGCCGACGGCCCCGGCTTACAGATGGCGTTGATGCTCCAATGTGAAGATGGGGATAACCCGCACCTCCAACCAAATGTTGCGTGATAGAATGACATGTAATGGGACACGGCGACACAACAAAAACAGAACGACGTAATAACATGACGCATAAATATGCTTTAATGGCCAGCTGTATTAGCGCGAGCACACCGTCCCGCACCACTGCCCGCTTCGTCGTCTCCGTAGCAATATTTAAGCTATCTTTCACCTATTGTAACGCTAGGTCAAATGTGCAAAAATCAAATTAAAAACGAAGGTTTGAAGCACTGGTGAACATTATCGATTAATTCGAAAGGAAGACGGATTCAAATGCGTCAATTCCTTTACTTCCCGCGTTCAGCACATATGATTCCAAGAACGAGGAACCGTTGTTTCTTGGAGGAGACTGAAGTCGTAGTTACCTCATCCCGGTGAGAATGTACATTCATCGCAGTAAGCACTGATACCAACCTTTAGCAATTTGAAATAGTTAAATACTCTTCCGGTTGCATCTCGGAGCTCTTATTTTGAGCTTAGGTATCGAGGACTATATCGTAGTAGCGTGAATGTCCAGAATAAAGAGAGCGTAAGCAGACGTCGAAGAAACGAGCCCATGCGGGGCACCTTCTTGGAAGTGAGAAGTCACAAGTGAAAGCTGCTTTTATGAACAATTGGCACCGCTAGCTACGCTCGGTATATTATGCTTCACTACCGAATTCAGCTTTTCTTTTGAAGTGAAGAAAGGAAACAGCCCACAAGAAAAATATTTGATGCTAAAAATCGGTTGTAATTTCAAATTAATAATGAAAAAAATGCTATGAGGCTAGGTCGAAGTAACGTGTAATGGGTCTTCCTCGTGTTTTTGAACAGAAGATAAAACTTTAACCGGTGTGACCCTCATCATCGTATTTACACCGGCAGCACAACCCACCACCTGCACGCGTTAAATCATGAATGATAAACCTCTCATTGCAATATTGCGATGAATTTGCTTTGCATGTCTGGCCGTAAATTCCTGACTATAATATAATAATTCGAAGAATTCATTGAGCTGATTTAAGCCAGACCGGAAATAAAGAAACGCATTGTCCCGCCTTTCTCTTTACGACGCTCATTAGAACTAGTCAGGTAAAAATGAGCATTCTTTTAAACGTAGATAATGTCATGTAATTTTTCTTCTGGTTTCCAGCACTCGTGATGTTAAAACACCAGAGCATATGCTTTGTTATTCTCTTGACATTCAATGCTTTCGTCAGACCTGAGGTAGGGCTCAACTTGTTGATATTTGCTTCATCAATGTTTACATACATTTCGAATAGAGGGTCATATTTTAACTGCTTATCAATATATAGTCAAACAGAAGCAGGCAATTTTTTTCTTTGCCCAGAACTTCACAGCCATAATTGTATGGTTTTCTAAAAAAAATTTCTACTAATTCTGCCATGTAATTTGTAACCGTGTTTTGAAAAACCTTAAAAGTAAATATAAAATAATTACCAAGATAAAACAGGCTGAATAACTCCTTACAGGACCACGCCTTTATTACATAAATTTGCTCGATATAATATTAGGTTCTGATAATAAAGCAATTCTTCCTGGTAGACTTGATTAATTTCTAAGAAAACCAGATTTTTGGTGGGCTGCAGCAATCTGTAAGTTTCTGTTCTATAATTCCTTCCCTATCTTCCGGCCTACAAAATAAATAGTCTCGCAGAGTGTATATATATTATGCATGTGATATATCTAGGCATATTGCGTTCTGCAACTCGTGCTGCGTAGATAACAATAAAGAAATCCCGCCATATCATAGGAGGGCTTCAGAGGCAGCAATAAAACGGTGGACGGTTAATTCCGCCTTCTATTTTTAATTCCATGTCGCATGAGCATTTTCTGCCAAAGCGTCAAAAGCATATTTATTTTGTTGATAACTGGTTTGAAAACACCGGTGGAATGCCCGGTAGAACGAAACCAACAGGACCGCTGATTTACGCTTTTGTATGGCGTGTCGTTAAAAAAATTTTATTCATTATACAATACAGCAGTTTATTACTAAAATGCGTATTTTGTAAAGTAAATGAATTACTGAGGTGGTAAGGAAGTTTCTATCGGCCAAAAGGCTTGCGAACATAGGTACGTACTTGCGAGCATAGGTACATACACCACGCTAATAATAGTGGAGGCGAAGCAGTGAGTATGTTTTAACGGGGTCGGCATGAGCGTACTTAGGGACACCGTAAAATAATGGGCAGATATCGGACCTCAGATTGGCAGGGATGACAAGCAGCCAGTTCCGACGGTCAGAGGAGTAGGTACAGTGGTACACGAGGCCATTGCGAATAGCGATATAAACAGACTGTCGGCTAGCAGCACGAAATAATGGTGCGGCCGATAAATCCGAGAGAAAGCTCTAAAGACCAGCTATCCAAGGATCCGGTTGCTGCTCGCCGGCCATGTTGTGCAATCGCCGGCCATGTTGTTCATTCGATACGGGGACAGCTGGCGCTGACTGGTGGTACGGAATGCGGGACAAGGCGTCGGCGTCGTTATGGTTCTGGGTAGAGCGAAAGTGTACACGATTATCGTACTCTTGGAGGCGGAGGGCCCTTGTAGCTAGGAGACCTGTAGTTCATCAGATGGGGACAACTAACACACGGAATGGTTGTCCATGACAGCATCGAAAGTGTGGCCGTACACGCAAGGGGAAACTTGGTGATCGCCTAAATGATAGCTAGATGTTTCTTTTCTCTAACAGAGTAATTTGACTATGATATGGTCAAGGAATGGCTGGATAAGACAACATTTTCTTCAAAACCCGGTTTGCGTTGCGTAACAGCGCCGAGGCCAAAGCTACTGGCATCGGTATGAATTTCGGTGAGAGCAGTTGAATCGAAGTGGCGTAAATTGCAGGTGAGGTGAGGAGACGGCATTGTTGCGACTACCGTGTCGCAGACACGTGACAAACCACTCAGGTTAAGACGAGTAGAAGGTTCTTCAGAGAAAGTTCTTCATGATAGTGGCGAAATTTCGTAAACTTCGAAAATAGCATAGACGTATAAAACTGCTGAGCTCCTTCATAGGTAAGACGCTGGAGGCGCTGCCTTGCGGCGAGGTTTTCGTCTGCAGAGCAAAGACTTCAGCTGCAGCGGAAGCAGTAGAATTAGGCAAAGTACGAATGTGGGTAGGAAGCGAGGAGGAGTCAGCACAACTATCGCAGCAGATCAAGGCGTGGTTGAGCTGTGCACGACCAAGACAATCACCTAGAGAAAAGAGCAGGGGATCAGAAACGTTTTGGAAATCTGAATTGCACTGCAGCCACGTTGCACAATGAGCTCCGCGGAGGGTAGAAGCAGGCCGTGACGAGATGCGAAGCTGTATAGCGGGGTGAAAAGTGTGGCGCCGTGAGGTGCAGAGAGCCAGGAAACTGGAGTAATGATAGATGACCATCGAGGGACCCAGATGCCAGAAAACACAGTCAGCTTGCGGAGCACAAAAAAAAAATAGTCGATGTCCGAAGGGGTGTGGCACGAGAATCTTATATTGGCGCGAGCGCAGTTGTAATCTGCAATTAATATTTACTAGCCGTTCTTAAGACCCAAGAGACAGAAAACAAGACATATATGAGAGATACTCAGCACTTTGGGGCTTATATATAACACGTTTCAATAAACTACAGTTGAAAAAGCAAGAATATCGTCGGTCTTTTTCACATGTATTCTTTCTGTTCTTTCTGACCTAAGCAGCGCCAGCAAATATGAATTCTACTGACTTTCAAGGCGCCCTAGTTTCCGCTTTATTAAGCAGTTGTGATCGCGTTCACAAAGGCCACCCTAAAATGTTGTCGTATGAGCCCGACGACTGAGCGACAAATTCACACTATATAACGAATCATAGTAAACTATAAAGTGTGCAGATTACTAAAGACAGAACACGCTGTGCATTAGCGGCATGAAGCGATAGGCGAGGTAAAGGCGTCGTCACTTTTTGTAGCATGCAGCCAAGGTAGTCATACGGCCCCCAAATTCAAGCACAGTAGCAGAGACAAGACCACCCCTTACATTAGTCGACGTACTCGCAGCTCTAAATATATTGTTGCATATTGGTGTATCGTAAAGCGATGAATGATTGCCGCAGTGATGGTGAACGGCTGCGAGCAGGCGATTTATCGGCAGAGGAATCAAGGCCGGGGAAGAGGAGGGACGTGGCGTGGAGCAGGAGGCGCTAGACGTAGGGCCGTTACTAATCCTCAGGCAGCAAGATGCAGCAGCGATAGTAACGCATAATGTTCCCAGGAACGCCGCACTGATAATACAGTAATTTCTCCTGAGTGCACCAAGGGTTCGCACCAGGAGGGGTCGGCAGCAGAGGATTGAAAGCGTTGGGAAGCGATCGAAGGTGGAACGGGATTAGAGAGAGAACTTTGCGGTCGGGGGTAGTGTTACTGGGTTTTAGTGGAACAGCCAAGTGGCCGTAGCTGCTGGCTTGTGGCGACTTCTTCAGCGCGGTTTACGGCGCCTAATTGCTTATCCCAAATACGGATAAGCAAGTCGGCCCGAGGGCGCCTGACGGCATCGACGTAGGTAGGCGCGCTGCGACAGGACGTGCTGAGGAACAGATGATAGCATAGTCACCTACTTAATCACCTTGCACCGCTAGCAAGGCCGGGGTAAGGTTAGCTAGTTCGAGTGGCAAGGTTAGATGGGTTAGGGTAGCCAGGTTAGACAGGTTAGAGCGGGGTAGCGATGGCGTAGAGGTCAAACAACCGCCTCCCATCAAGAGTACCCGGGTTCCAATCCCCGTTCCGCGCAATTTTTAACCGGAATAAAAAAAAGGAAAAATACATCGCGTGTGGATGGAGCTGCATGGGCAGGTTTGGGGTGCTACCTGCCGCCAGTAAACACCTGCGGCAATGCACTCCATCACCAGAACAAGAATTAGCCACAACCTCCCATGATTAGTCCTATAAACCACGGCCCTCAATCACCAGCCGCTGCGGAGCAATTGACCACAGCCTCCCTGTGACGCACTTGGGCGTGCTAAGTATTGCTGACTCTGCTGGACAGGCCGCCATAAGAAATTGACAATAAAAAGGTATCTTGATAGACACTAGCTAGTGGCGCTAGATTACCACTTCTGTTAGAGGAACTAGAGGGTATGGAATGTGATATCAAAGGGCTTAATGAGGTCGGGTGACCGAATGAGGTATGTATTGCATTAAAGGATGGTCACGTACTCTCTTTTTGAGATTTACCGGAGACGTGGACACCTAGGAGTAGGTTTCCTTGTCAGTAATGATACAGCTGGTAATATAAAGCAGTTGTATAGCAATAATGAGATGGTGGCAGACATCGTAGATAAGTCTAATAAGCGGTGTAAACTAAAAATTCTACAAGCCAAAGCACCTACATTTAGTCATGATGACCGGGCAGTTGAAAACTTGTACGAAGATGTAGATTCGCAACCTGGAAACGAAAGATGCGGTATACAGTACTAGAGGGCGACTTCGATGCGAAGGTAGGGAAATGCAGGCAGGAGAACAGGCAATGGGTGACTATGGCATTGGTTCTAGGAATAGGAGAGGGGGTTACTTGTTGAGTTCGCAGAGCCCAATAAATCAAAAAATCATAAATACCTTCTTCAGCAAAAGGAAGAACGGGATGTGAACATGGAAAAGCCCTAACGGGGCGCCAAAAATGGAATAACTTCATACTGTGTTCTAACACCGGCATTACGTTGGATTTAGAAGTAATCGAAAAGATGCAATGCAATGACCACAGGATAGTAATGTCTCAAAGTAGTCTAGATGTCAAGAGGAAACGAAGCCGGTTAGTAAGAAAGAAGTCCATCAACGAATTAGCGGAAAAAGGGAGGCAGAAGAGTTCAAGATCTGGTTACAGAATAGATATGCAGCTCTAACCGAGGTTTGACGACATTCGCTGGCCTGATTCGAAAAAGATCGAAGTTGTCACTTGTTTTAAACCACCGAAATCGTTAAAACCGCTGAGGAGTTTTTTGGGGCTTTGCTGCTATTTTCGGCGTTTTGTTCAGAAGTTTGCAGACCTAGCACATCCCCTTACTTGTATTCTGCAAAAAGATGTGCCTTTCAAGTGGACTGCTGATTGTGACTCCGCCTTTCGTCAGGTAAAATTTATTTTGACATCAGGACCAGTACTACGCTACTTCTCTCCACCAGCTCCAACAGAACTTAACACTGACGCCAGCGCAGTTGCAGTTGGTGCTGTGCTCATACAGCGCCACAATGGCGATGAATATGTCGTTGCATATTCAAGTCGTTCTTTGAGCAAGGCTGAGCGTAATTCCACAGTAACTGAACAGGCAGGCTTAGCTGTTGTATTCGGTGTGCAACGGTTTAGGTCATATCTTTATGGATGTGCATTTAAAATTGTGACGGACCATCATTCCTAATGTTGGCTTCCAAACCTTCGTGACCCCTGTGGACGCCCTGCGCGGTGTGCTTTGCGCCTCAAAGAATTCAATTTTACTGTGTCTTTTAAGAGTGGTCGTAAGCACGGTGATGCTGACTGCCTGTCACGGTTGCCACTTGAAACTACTTCTGATTGCGACAATGAGGTCTTGGATGAAAATATAGCTGCTATCTCTACAAGTTTCCCCGATATGGTGAATTCAAGATTGCGCAGAGAACGACAATTATTTGGTACCGCTTTTTGATGCACCAAGTTCCCTGAACCCTACGACCTCATTCTGCATTCGTGACGGTGCACTATACAGAAAGAACTACTCGTCAGTAGGTGCGCGGCTGCTTCTGATAGTTCCTACAAGTCTTAGGTGCCAGGTTCTTCGGGTAATGCACGACGATGCCGCTGCTGGGCACTTAGGTTTCGCGAGGACATTGCACAGGACTAAGGAACGTTTTTGTTGGCCGATGATGCGTCAAACTACTCAACGTTATGTGGCCAGCTGCCTCCAGTGCCAGCGTTTCAAGCACCCAACCTGCTTACCGCCGGGTCATCTTCAGCCTATAACGCAACCACGAACCCCATTCGAACAGGCGGGAATTGACCTTCTAGGACCGTTTCCCCGTTTTTCCAACGAAAACCACTGGGTCATAGTTTGCTTAGACTACCTTCGCGGTACTGTGAAACTGCTGCTATACCGTAAGCCACTGCTTCTGATATATCGGCGTTCCTCCTACGGTCCATTATTCTACGACATGCGCCTCCTCGTGTGTTAATAAGCGATCGTGGCCGACAGTTTACGGCAAAAGTTGTAGAAGAACTTCTTCGCCTCTGCTCATCCCATTTTCGCAATTCAACTCCATACCACCCACAAGCAAACGACATTACCGAACGCACCAATCGGACGCTTAGCAATATGCTCGCAATGTATGTCGACTCCCGCCACAAAAACGGATTAATTCCTTCCGTTTACAACATACGCATTCAACACTGCTGAGCACGAAACGACAGGCTGCAGTCCGTTTTTTCTTATTTATGCACGACCTCCACGAAGCACTTTGGACAAGTTTCTGCCTTTCTCCCTCCCTGCTGAAACTTCACTAGCACATACTCTCTCTTTGGCTGAGGAAGCTCGTCGACTCACTAGACTTCGCCCTCTAGCCTCCCAGGAACGCTACAAGCAACGCTACGACAAGCGTCATCAATATGTTAATCATACCCCTGGTGACTTGGTGTGGCTTCGGACGCCGTTGCGCAAGCGCGGCTTGTCCCAGAAACTGTTGCACCGCTACACTGGCCCTCTCGTTGTACTGGAACGCCTCAGCGCAGTAAACTTTGTAGTCTTTCGCCTGACCACCCAAGGGCGTCGTTCTCGGAAGACTGAAGTAGCCAACGTGGCCCGCATGAAGCCCTTCTATCAACGTGACGAACCTTGACTCACCAGGCGGGCATCGTCTGCGAAGGGGGCAGTGTCACACACTTCCCGCGGTCCTTACTGAAGGAAGATGAGGTTTGGTGGCATAAGCAGCAGAGAACGAGGAAGCTGGGTCTGTCTGCTGTGGTGTGCTAATCTCCAGCGCATCCTAACATCTGCATAAATAAACCTCGTAGCAATATATATATATATATATATATATATATATATATATATATATTGTAACAGTGCAGAAGAAGATGAAACTTACAACACAATTGAAGGAAAAAGACGTTGGAAAAAGACTCGTGCCGGACGCGCTGCCTTTGACCAGGCAGCGCGTCCCCTTCCCTACCGTCTTGTTCAGCGCTCCGACATCTTACCTCCGTGGTAACACATTGGTGGTCAGGGGCTTGGTACGGCTACCCTCAAGACGCATCCTCAACTGCTGCAACTTCGTCGGAGCCGTCGCCTCGCTGGTCTCCTACTCTTTTCAACAAGAATGCAGCAGATTATCGAGCAGCTACGAACATCAACACACGACCCTCTACCCCATCTCGCGATGTGCCGCCGGCCATCACGACTGCGAGACTACAGTTTAGCGAGCCTCGTTCCTTTGCCGGTAAAGCAGGGGAAGATGTTGATGACTGGCTCACTCATTATGAACGTGTGAGCCGCTATAACCGCTGGGATTCGGTGGCTAAACTAGCAAATGTTATCCTTTTCTTGACGCAATCCGCCTTGATGTGGTATGAGAACCACGAGGACTCCCTGACAACTTGAGAAAGTTTTGTCGAAGCAATCAAGGAACGTTTCGGTGACCTAGCTGCACAGAAGAAACAAGCCGAGCCGACACTTGCTCAGTGGACCCAGGCAGCAGGAGAAACTTGCACCACCTACATCGAGGCCATACTCAAGTTGTGCAAGACCGTCGACAGCAGGATGACTGAAGACGATAAGTACGTCATCTGCACAAGCGCATTGCGGAAAACGTCTACCACTTCCTCATTGCCAAGGAAAGCTTGAGTTCGGTCTCTGACTTTATTCGACCCTGCCGAACATTCGAGCTTAAGGACTCGCCGCATTACGCCGAAATTTGGACGGCTCGCAAATGTCACTACAGTGGCTAGTATTGAAGAATCGCCATATGGTCTCCTGTGCGCCATCCGTGAAATCGAGATGTCACGACGTGAGCAGCTTGCCCGGCCCAATGGCATCGGAGTTTACGTATATGCTCTGCCAACATAGTGGGATGCGTGCCCGCCGATGTGCGCGAATGTCGCCGACTTCGCCTACCGCGAAGACCTATACACTCCGCGACCAAGACCCGAAGAGAGTTACCAACAATTATCTTGCCATCAGCGTAGAGATCATCGCCCTTACTCCAGTCGTACATCGCGCCGATCACCGTACAACTGCATCGTTCCGGTATCACCATCAAGATATTCGTCGAGGCCTACCATGCTGGAACCAGCTGACAAGCCACTTTTTCACCGACCTCTTCCGGTGTGCTATCGGTGTGGTGTCGTGGGCCACATTTCCCGCTACCCCAATCGGCGCGTACCGTTCTGGAATCCCCCGACGACATCGGACCGACGCACCGTCAGCCCTACATCGACAGCTATCGGCCAGAGCATACCTCCCGGAGGGGCCGTTTTCAAAACGAGGGGCTCCGCAGCCATTCGCCAGCGTATGACTGTAGTGTGACACCACCTCCGTCATTTCGTGGGCGCCGCTCCCCGTCTCCACGGCACCGATCTCCGCTACCAATGACGGAAAACTAGCCAGTGCGGTCAATGGAGGTGGGGTCGCAGGACAATGTGCTCTGCTACCTATTATTCCTCCGTCTGTGTGCATGTTAAAGAGCAAGGTCAATGTGCTTGCTGATCGTTTGCCAACGATGGCTTTGGTAGACACTGGCGCTACAGTTTCAGTAATGAGTTTAGATTTTAAGAACCTTTTCAAGAACAAAGTTATGTTTGTCTGAGACAAAACTGCTAATTTTTATGAAGTGGAGAGTTATTGTATGCGGTTGGGGTATGCAGCGTTAAAGTTTATTTGGGGGCGCAGTATTTCCGGCAGAATTTGCAGTACTACCCTGATCTACACAAGATGTAGTCTTGGGAATTGACTTCCTGCGTATGTGCGGCTCTAGAGCTGATTTTCGATCGGGAGAGCTAAGTGTTAGTGGTTGTCTTCCTCGCGAATGTTTGGAAGAGACGTCAAATTATGAAGACATTTTGTATGTGTGTGATGAAGTCCTCGTACAGCCACATTCTGCAGTGTGCGTCCAGGTGTCCTGCTCCCGTACTATTAACGATCTGTTGCGAGGTTACTGCGGCACCACTTAATTTACAGTACGTAAAGAAAAATGTGTTAGTGCCGCATTGTTGAGTTTGCGTGATAGAAGGCCGTACCGGACTGTGGACTATAAATTGCTCACCGGAACCAGTTATTTTTCCAGCGGGCTCATAACTAGCTTCATGTAGCGCAACTCTCCGAATTGTGTAGCTGTCGTTACTCCCTCACTAGACTATACCGCTACTAACTCACCTGCTGACGAAAAGCTTCTTCCGATGATAAGTGCATCGTTGAACACCTCACAACGACAGATATTGAAGAACCTCTTGTGCCAGCCCCTACCCGTCTTTGATTTCGCGCAGTCCGACGGCTCGCAACGTTTTCTGCTTTCGGGCGCACGCCACAGGATTGACACACGATCTGCCCTTCCGATCCGTCAAAAGCCGTAACATGCGTCGCCATCAAAGTGTAAGATTATCACCGAGCAAGTCCAAGACATGTTGAACAGGGGCGTAATACAGCAATCCTCCAGTCCTTGGGCTGCTCCCGTGATATTGGTAAAGAAAAAAGACGGCACATGGAGGTTCCGCATCGAATATTGTCGCCTGAACTCTATCACTAAAAAGGATGTGTATCCTCTCCCGCGCATCGACGATGCCATAAACTGCCTTTTCTCAGCGTCTTATTTCTCTTCAGTTGATTTGCGCTCGGGGTATTGCAGATTGCGATGGATCCTGCTGACAAGGAAAAGGCTGCATTTGTTACGCCGGACGGCCTATTTGAATTTGGCGTGATGCCCTGCGGCCTATGTAATGTTCCGGCCACAGTTCAAAGATTTATCTGCACAATACTTCGTGGCCTCAAGTGGCAAATCTGTATGTGCTATTTAGACGGTGTTATTTTTGGTCAGACTTTTACTCAATATAACACGTGACTCGCTATTGTTTTAGATTGCCTGCAGAAGACTGGCATTGTCCTAAATTATAAAAAGTGCCGTTTTGGCGAACGTCTATCGCTGGTACTCAGGCATATCGTCGACCGCGATGGAGTTAGGCCAGATCCACAGACAACGGCACCAGTTGCAGCATTCCAACGACACCAGACTCAAATGGATCACCGCTGTTTTCTGAGGCTATGTTCCTACTTTCGATGATTCATCCCGATTTGCTGACGTCGCCCACCCTCTGACACACCTTCAACAAGAGGACGTCCGTTTCCGCTGGATCTCAGACTGTAACGCGTCTTTCCGCCAACTAAAGGTTCTGCTTACGTCAAAACCCATACTACGCACTTCAACCCCTCCGATCCGACTGAAGTCCACACTGATTCAAGTAGGATTGGTGTTGGCGCTGTGCTTGTGCAACGCTCGCAAACCGGTGAGCATGTAATTGCGTATGCAAGCCGTTCCCTCAGCAAACCTGAACGTAACTACACTGTTACGGAGCAGGAGTTTCTCGCTGTAGTTTTCGCCGTTCAGCGGTTTCGTTGCTACCTATATGGACGCCGTTTCACGGTTGTGACGAACCATCATGCCCTGTATTGGCTCGTCAACCTTCGTGATCCATCTGGCCGTCTGGCACGCTGGGCTCTTCATATGCAGGAGTACGACTGTATTGTTTCGTAGAAGAGTGGCCGCTGACACGCCGATGCAGGCTGTCTTTCACTTCTTTCTCTTCCTGCGACCGAATGTGACTCTGCTGATTTCGATCATCACATCGCCTCCATCGTGTCCGAGTTTCCCGCCGCCTCGGCTATGCGGACTGCGCAAGAGACCGACATAAGCCTCGAGCCACTGCTTGCGGAGGCATGGGATTCCGCTGCTTCCAGCCCATTTTGTCTCTGTGATGGCCTTTTGTACAAGAAGGCCTTTGTCAAGAACCGGCACGAATTTTCTGCTTGTGGTTCCCGAGAGCTACCACTCGTGCATCCTGCGTGCCATGCAGGACGACCCCACTTCCGGTCACGTCGGCTCTGCACGAACGCTCCATCGTGCCCGCGACCGGTTTTATTGGCCAAAGATGCGCCAGACGACTGAGCGATATGTGGCGAGCTGCACTGAGTACCAACGACACAAACGTCCTACGTCTACGCCACAGGGCCTGCTGCATCCTGTGACTCCATCACGTGGTGCATTTGAGAAAATCTGAATCGACCTTATGGGTCCCTTCCCGAAGTCATCCGACGGAAATCGTTGGATCGTGGTTTGTGCCGACTATCTCACTCGCTACTGCGAAACGGCAGCACTTCCTTCATCCACCGCTCACCACGTGATCCTGTTCTTGCTCCCTTCTGTGATCCTCCGCCATGGACCTCCGCGAGTGATCATCAGGGATCGAGGACGCCAGTTTATGGCAGATGTGGAAGAGCTTTTTCGTTTGTGTGCGTAACATTTTTGTCATTCCAATCATATAACCCTCAAAGACGGAACGCACAAACCGCAGACTCACAAACATGCTATCCATGTAGATCGCATCTGACCACAAGAATCGGGATACTATACTGCCGTTTATAATGTTTGCATTCAACATTGCAACAAATTAGACAACCGGCTACAGCCCGTTCTACCTTCTATATGCCCGTCCTTTTCGGGTATTGTCTAGACACCGTTCTTCCTTACTCCGTGCATGACGAACCGCGCAACGCGGAAACTGTGTCGAGCCGAAGAAGAAGGAGTGGGGCTTTGACAATCTCTCCGAAAGCGTGGTTTAGCCCCGAAAATGTTGGCGCATTACGCTGGTCCTTACATTGTGCTTGAGCGCGTCAGTGAAGTGAACTACCAAATAGCACGCATGACAGCCAGTATTCGTCGCTCAGTCAGAACCGAAGTTGCCCATGTCGCCAGGATGAAGCCATTTCACTCTCGTGGAAACGATTCGCTACCTCGCCCTGGGGGCTTCGTCTGCCCAGGGGGAATATGTAACAGTACAGAAGACGATGAAGCCTATACAAAAGTGAAGGAAAAAGACGTTGGAAAACGACTCTCGTGCCAAACGCGCAGCCGTTGGCCAGCTGAGCTCCCTGCCCTACCGTCTTGTTGAGCGCTCCAACAACTTACCCACTTCGTAACAATATATTTACATATATATAAATATGCTTGCGAAAAAGACGCTCTTGGCTGCAGAATAAATCGAAATGTCGACGAAGAATAAATGAAGCGTTAATGATCTTCGCCATATATATATATATATATATATATATATATATATATATATATATATATATATATATATATATATATATATGGCCAGATGGCCGAGAAAGAGGAACTGCCTTTTGCGGACAAGCCGTCTACAAGCTGAGCCACCCCCGCTCCGGTCTTACTCGCTACCATTGCCCACTACCAGTGCCTGGATCCCCGCTTATCACTTGGTGGAGGTCGCGGGATTTCTGCTCCATTTTCTCGCCCTGGAGCTCCGCAGCCGCCGAATTCCGACCGCAATGACTGACTCCAGTACCAACACCACCGGCCCGGCTACCTCGGCTTCTTCCGCCTCTTGAATTCCGTGCTCCGGGGTGCTTCGACAGCGGGACTCGCCGTTCTTCAGCGGTACCGACGATCAGGACGTGGACTGGCTTTCGTCGTATGAGCGTGTAAGCACCCACAATAAGTGGGATGACGTCTTGAAACTTAACAACGTTATCGTCTACCTTACACAAGTGGCAAAGTTGTGGTTCACTTATCACGAGGCTGACATTCCAACTTGGGCCTCGTTCAAATCTCGCTTCGTGGATGTCTTCGGTCGCCCTGCGGTCCGCAAGCTTCGCGCCGAACACCGTTTGCGCGAGCGGGTGCAGCAGACAGGAGAAACCTTCACTAGCTACATCGAAGAGGTTTTAGATTTGTGCCATCGTGTAAACGCATCGATGACTGAGCCGAGAAGATTCGCCACATCATGATGGGCATCCACGAAGTCGTATTCAACATTCTGATGGCAAAAGAGCCCCGTACTGTAATTGAGATTTTCACAATGTGTCAAAGCTACGACGACTTTCGTCGGCAACGCATCGTCCCTCGACAACCTGAAGCCACGATCGCGGCTATGTCTGACGCCCCTGTCAGCTCCACACTAATTCAACAAATCAAAGATTTCGTACGGGAAGAAGTTGCATGGCAATTATCGCTAATTCCGAACGTTCCGCATTCCAGTTCACACCTGGCTCCGACCATACGCCAGGTTATTCAGGAACAAGTTGCCGACGCACTTCCGCCCCCTCGACAACCAAGTCTTCATGCCGCTCCTCTGACAGCTCCGCTCATTCATGCCGACGCTGTCCCGACGCCCGTACACACTCCACTGTCGTATGCTGAGGTTGCCGCAAGACCACCACCTCCTACGCCTTTTCCATCGTGCGGTTCAGCGGGCATTTTCCCCCAGCGCCGTGCGCCACCTGTTCTACGCCCTTGGCGCACATCTGACAACCGGCCCATTTGCTTTGCATGTGGTCTCCCTGGCCATGTTGCACGCGTGTGCCGCCGTCACCCGGCCCCGTACGCTTTCGATCAGAGCCCGGTCAACTACGCGCAACCGACGTCCCATCTCCGTGCGTCCCCTCAGACCTCGTCCAACTTTGACCACTTCTCGAATGACAACCGCTCAACCTCTCCGCGCCGTCGCTCTCCGTCGCCGATGCGTTGCCGTTCTACCTCGGCAATGCCGGAAAACCACTAGACGCAGTTCCGCAGGCAAGAACTGCGCTTCCGTCGACCAGTGAAAGTCCTGCTTCACCACCAAACAATTTAATTGAACTTACCATTGAAAATATTTGTAGTCTTGCGCTTGTAGATACTGGTGCTGCTGTGTCGGTTATTGACGTTAGACTGTGCCGCTTGTTACGAAAAGTTGTTCTGCTATATTCTGGGGGTTCATTGCACACCGCCACTGCTCAGCACATCGAACCGATCGCTACCAGCACGGCTCTAGCCACCATTCAGAACGTTCTCTACGTCATCAGTTTTGTCGTTCTCCGTGACTGCTCTCATGAGATTATTTTAGGATGGGACTTCTTGTGTCGCAATCGCGCCGTAATTCATTGCTCTCGGGACGAAGTAGAGTTTTTTCCGCTGTGCACCGCACCGACTGCCGCTAACGTTCTTGAAGAAGCCAAATGGCACGTTGCGAATGCTACTGATATCCCGCCTCCATATGCTGCGATTGTGCCTATAATCTGTCCCTCTCTTCACCCCATCTTCCCTCTTCATCTCGCGATGCTGTCTTTCCCTGCCCTACGTCGTCCTTAGTGTACGAAGCGGACACACCGAACTAGCCATTACGAACCATTCGTTCTATCCACTCCCGTTGCAACGTGGCGAGTGCGTTGGGCATGCTGAATCTGTTCGATCGGAAAATTTTGTGACCGTCCCACCGGTTTTCTCCACCTGTGCCGACACAATTTCCCACAACGTCAGTGCCCTTAGCCCACCTCGTTCCTCGTCTCCTTCATCGCCTCTGGCTACCTTCGAAAAAGCCATCGACAGTGCTCTCGCTCCAGATCAACGCGCCAAGCTCCTCGACTTGCTGAACTGATTCCGAGCTTCCTTTGACATCCAGCAGCTGTCCTTGGGTCGTACATCAACTGTTTCGCACCACAATTATACTGGTACGCACGCCCCATTACGACAACGCCCTTATCGTGTATCAGCCTTAGAGCGCCGCATTATTGATGAGCAAGTCGACGAGATGCTCAGTAGTGGTGTAATTCAGCCTTCCAGTAGCCCTTGGGCGTCCCCGGTCGTTTTAGTCAAGAAGAAAGACGGGTCTATTTGGTTCTGTGTGGACTACCGACGCCTTAATGCGATCACACGAAAGGACGTCTATCCGCTACCACGCATAGACGACGCGCTGGACACTTTGCATGGAGCGGAATTTTTCTCTTCAATCGATTTACGTTCTGGCTACTGGCAAGTTCCGATGGCTGAGGACAATCGCCCCAAACAGCTTTTGTCACCCCCGACGGGCTCTATGAGTTTAACGTCATGCCATTTGGCCTGTGTAATGCGCCCGCCACATTTGAACGCATGATGGACAATATTCTCCGCGGTTTGAAGTGGCACACATGTCTGTACTTGGATGATATTGTTGTAGTTTCATCAGACTTCACGACCCACCTAACTCGCCATGAAACTGTCTTGCAATGCCTTAGCAACGCCGGTCTGCAGCTCAGTCTGAAAAAGTGCCATTTCACCGCTCGCCAACTCACTATTTTAGGGCATTTAGTGTCCAAAGATGGCATCCTTCCAGATCCATCTAAACTTCGCGCTGTCGCTGAGTTCCCGAAGCCAACATCAATCAAGCAATTACGCAGGTTTATAGGCTTATGCTCCTATTTCAGGCGTTTCGTTCGGAACTTTGCGACCATCATTGCCCCTCTGACGCGACTTCTCAGCGCTCACAAAGATCTTTTTTCCTGGTCGCCGGCTTGCGATGCTGCTTTTACGAAATAGCACACAATACTTACCTCACCCCCCGTATTTCCCCATTTTGACCCGGCTGCTCCTACTGAAGTGCACGCCGATGCCAGCGACACCGGCCTCGGCGCTGTTCTTGCCCAACAAAAACCCGGTGTTGATGAATACGTTGTGGCGTACGCAAGTCGAACTTTTACCAAGGCCGAGACCAACTACTCTGTGACAGAAAAGGAATGCTTTGCCATTGTTTGGGCGCTTAAGAAATTTCGGCCATACTTGTATGGGCGCCCATTCGATGTTGTTACAGACCACCACGCTTTGTGTTGGTTGTCTTCACCCCCCGGCCGTCTCGCCCGATGGTCGCTTAGACTGCAAGAGTATATCCGAGTTATCCATTGTACAGGGCGCAAGCATTCCGACGCATACGCTTTATCTCGCTCGCCGGTGCCGCCTGATGCTCCGCAGTGACCTGCCTCCAGCATCGTCCTGTCTTCCCTGTCCATCGACGACATGCCATCAGAACAGCGCAAGGATCCGTGGCTAACATCACTGATCGATCTTCTTACGAACTCGTCACTTTCACCGGCTCCTCGTGCCCTTCGTCGTCAAGCGCAGCATTTCACCCTTCGTGACCGTCTCCTCTATAGACGCAGGTATATGCCAGATGGCCGTAAGTGGCTGCTCGTCGTACCTCGCCACCTCTGTTGTGATATATGCGTATCTTGCCATAATGATCCGCAGTGTGGGCATTTGGGTGTATTTAAGATCTATGAACGGTTGCGACAGCGGTTTTACTGGCGCGGTATGTACACCTTCGTCAATAAGTATGTGCGTTCTTGCATCGATTGCTAGCGTCGCAAGCCTTCTCCTCTCCATCAGCCGGCTCCGCTACAGCATCTTCCGTGCCCGTACCGACCATTCGATCGTGTTGGCATCGATTTGTATGGACCTCTGCCATATACACCTGCGGGGAATCGTTGGATCATCGAGGCCGTCGATAACCTTACTCGCTATGCGGAGACAGCAGCACTTCAGGATGCCACCGGACCCAAAATCGCGTCCTTTCTTCTCCATCATTTCATTCTGCGGCACGGGGCCCCTCGTGAACTTCTAAGTGATCGAGGAAAGTCTTTCCTATCCGAGGTTGTCAAAGCGCTCCTACGCGAATGTCAGACCATCCACCGGACAGCCATCGCATACCACCCTCAAACCAATGGCCTCACAGAGTGCTTCAACCACACACTAGGTGACATGATGTCCAAGTACATCGCCTCCGACCACTCCGATTGGGACAGGATTCTCCTATTTGTAACCTATGCCTATAACACCGCCGTTCAAGCAACTACCGGATTCTCACCATTTTTTCTGCTGTACGGGCGTGAACCTTCGTCTCCACTCGACACCATCCCCCCTACCGTCCTGATATGTCAGAGTACACATCACTTTCAGCAGCTGCCAGGCACGCTGAAGAATGTCGCAAGCTGGCTCGCTCGCTTACTTCGGACGAGCAAACCCAGAAGAAAGCGCACAGCGACAGCAGCCACCCTGTGCATCAATTCTCTCCCGGTGCCCACGTATGGCTCCGGGTCCCATCGACACCACCAGGTCTTACCAGCAAGTTTACTGCCAAATACCACGGACCATATCTAGTGCTCCAACAGACGTCTCCGGTCAATTACCTAGTTGAACCGCTAGCCGCTTCCTCCGACCTTCGTCGCCGTGGGCGTGAGATTGTTCACGTGGACCGTTTGAAACCCTATTACGATCCCGCTATCCTTTCGTCTCCTTGAGTCGCCAGGATATCTCCACTTTTCTGCTGGGGCAAGACTGTAAAGAGCAAGTTCCAATCAGGCGGACAGATCACCGAGAAAGAGGAAGTGCCTTTTGCGGACAAGCTGTCTACAAGCTGAGCCTCCCCCGCTCCGGTCTTACTCGCTACCAGTGCCTGGATCCCCGCTTAACAATATATATATATATATATATATATATATATATATATATATATATATATATATATATATATATATCATCATAGCCACTGACATGCATCGCGTGCTGGCGCACTCGAAGACGGCGAAGTTGGTCGTTGCCTTTTTGATTCGCTCCGCCTGACGCTCCACTGCGAGTTAATCCTTAGCAGCTGAATCCATCTACGTCGACTGAATAAACACACCCCTACAATTGGTGGAGGTGCTGCTGGGTACGTTCCCGTCCATCCTAGAATTAAGAAGCCGCACATTTACATCTGTTTCCACCATGCCGGATGATACTGCCTCGACATCGCCGCCCCTTCCAATCACGGTCCTGTGTTCTGGAGGTCTACGGCAGCGTGATCCATGCCTCTCCAGTGGCACGGCCGATCAAGACATCGACGATTGGTTGTCGGCGTACGAGCGCGTTAGTAGTTACAACAGATGGGACGACATTATAAAGCTAAGTAACGTGATCTTTTATCTGACTGACGTGGCGAACCTCTGGTTTCGCAAGCATGAGCCAAATCTGTCATCTTGGTCTACATTTAGGACGAATTTTGCAGAAGTGTTTGACCGCGCTGCAGTTCGCAAGCTCCGAGCAGAACAACGCCGTCGCGAGCCCACTTAGCATGCCGAAGAATCCTTCACCAGTTATATAAAAGACATCGTTGACCTGTGCAAACATGTCGACCCCCTAATGTCCGAAGCGGATAAGATCGAAAACGTCCTGAAAGGCATCTGTGAGGGCGCGTGCCAGATGGTCTGGGTAAAAAGTCCTGCCATCATTAGTGATATGATTTGACTTTTCCAGAACTATGACGAGCTTCGTAAAAAGCGCGCTTTTACCCGGCGGTCCGATGTTAGAGACAACGCCATCTCTACACTAGTGCTGGGCAGTAGTACTCCATCAGAGGACAGACTTTCGCTTCAACAAATCGAAGCCTTTGTTTGAGAAGAGGTCGCCCGCCAGCTATCACTGGATACTGGTCGCCTTGTTACTAACATAGCGCCGTCTTTGGCCCCTATCCTACGGCGTGCTGTTCAAGAACGCATAGTTAATGTTCTTCCGCCCAGCTCCATGCCCCCGCCCAGCCCTGTGCTGTCACCCAGCCGCGTGCCCGCGCAAGTAACGGCACCACTAAGTTACGCCCAAGTCCTGACCAGGCCGCTAATGCATCTGCATCTCATTCCTAACAGGCCGCTCCTTCCAACCTTCCTTCGCCTTTGCCTGGGGCTGCATTGCATGTCCCTGTTCCAAGGGTACGCCAATGCCCCACGAACCCTTGGCGTACCGCGGCCAACCGGCCAATCGGCTACTCCTGCGGGCTGCCGGGCCATGCTGCACGCCTATCCCGCCAACTCCTTCCACCGTCTTGATCTGACCTCTGGAACTACTGGAATAGTGGAATACGGACCAGCCCTCGCCGAGAACTCCGCCCGGTTACAACTTTGTATCCCGCGACAATCAAACGTACACCACTCGCCGATCATCCTCCCTTCGTTTGTAACAGAAAGAGAATGTTTGGCTTTATTTGGGCCATCGAAAAATTCGTCCTAATGTGTATGGCTGACCGTTTTGTCGTGACCGATCACCACGCTTGGTGCTGGCTGGCCTCTCTGAAAGACCCATCCGGTCGCCTTTCTCGCTGGGCTATCCGTCTCCAGGAGTATGACATTCATGTCATTTATTGATCAGGTCTAAAGCATATGGACGTGGATGCTCTTTCCCGCTCGCCATTGCCTAGTGACACTCGTCTGACCACGTCTGTGCTTACGATTTCTCGACTCTTGCTACTGTCGCCATGGCTATCGACCAGCGGAAGTACCCGTGGATCAGTACACTTTTGGATCTGTTTTTTTCAAGTCCTACTCCCGGTCATTCATCCAAAGCGCTCGTCCGGCAAGCCCATTACTACTCCAGTCGTGACGGTCTTCTATATCGCCGCAATTATTTGCTTGATAGACGGAAGGGGCTTCTAGTCATCCCCTGTCATGTCCGTGCCGACATTTCTGCTGCGTATCGTGGTGACCCACAATGTGCTCACTGTGGCGTATTGAAAACGTACACATGCCTACGTCTGCGATTTTATTGGCATGGAATGTTGTACGATATATTGTGCCCGCTTGCGAATCTTGCGACCGCCGAAAAACTCCTCAGAAGTCCCCTGTTTTGTTGCAGCCGTTACCCTGTCCTGCTCGTCCGTTTGACCGCGTTGGCATAGATATCTATTGCGCTCTTCCTACTACTCCCGCAGGAATCCGGTGAATTATACGGACAGTAGACCACCTTACTCGCTACGCTGAAACATCACCGTTATCCTCTGCCTCCGCAAAAGACGTTGCTTTGTTTCTTCTCGAAAACTTGATTCTTCGCCATGGGACTTCGAAAAAATTACTCAGTTATCGTGGACGGTTGAAGCGTCCATGCTGGCCATGTCCGTCAACGACGCTCATTCCAACTGGGACCAGGTTCTTTCCTTCGTAACCTACGCGTACAGCACTGCGATACAGACCACCACTGGATTTTCTCCCTTCTTTCTTCTTTGCGGGCGCGAGCCAACATGCACAATGGACGTTCTTTTTTCCTACCGCTCTGATGTCTCTAAATCGACGCCACTTTCGGACGCTGCCCAGTACGCAGAAAAATGCCATTGCTCGTTCGCTTACAACGGAAATCAGTGGCAACAAAAACACCACCGCGACACCGGCTCGGCTTCTTCATATGCACCTAACTCCCTGATGTGGCTCTGGGTCCCAGCCACAACCACCGGCCTTTCAAAGAAGCTTCCATACCGAGTCCTCCAACAAACATCTCCTGTCAACTACGTAGTTGAGCCTGTTACGTTCTTAGCGGACTTGCGTCGCCGTGTACGCGAAACAGTTCATGTGAGCCAAATCAAGCCCTACTACGATCCGTCTGTCCTTTCGGCTCCATAAGTCGCCAGGATGGCTTCTTCACTACCCGGGGGGAAAATGTCGTACTGGCGTACTCGAGGATGAAGAAGTTCCGTGTTGTCTGTGATTCGCTACACCTGACGCTCCGCTGCGATTTCATCCTTAACAGTTGAATCCATCTGCATCGACTGATAAAACACACCCCTACATTATATATATATATATATATATATATATATTGATACGTGGCGAGGTTAGTGCACGAAGGTTAGTCCAGGTTGACGTAGAATCACAACAGCGTTAACCTTCTTCTAGCACTAAACGTTGCTACCACTTTGTCGTCGTCTGAGTCACAATTTTCTGATCGTTATGTTCTTTAGCGTCCAGCGATGCAGGGCATATATGTCACATTACTCCCCCCCCCCCTCCAAAAAAAAAGCACAGTCCCGGTGCGCGCTAGGACGAACTACTGCAGGGGTAGTACGGCCTCATTCTGGCGACATGAACGATCTCGGTGTGTGGCATAGAGGACTGTCGCGGCGGATGTACAGGGGCGACCTCGTATGTCGCAAGGGTGACTGGCCGTAAAACACAGTAGGGTCCTGCGTAGCGTGGCAAGAGCTTCTCACACAGCCCAACTTTACGAGCGGGAGTCCAGAGCAAGACGAAAGATTCCGGAGAGTAGTGGACATCCCGGTGGCGGGAATCATGGCGCAGTTTTCGCAAATTTTGGGAGGAGGCCAGTCGTCTGCGAGCAATAACACGGGCTGCGTCAGCTCGGGAGATGGCGTCACGAACGTAGCAACTGGCGTTAGCGTTGGGAGGCAATACGCTCTCAAATGGAAGGGAAGGGTCACGGCAGTATAGAAGATAAAACGGTGAGTAGCCCATTGTGTCGTGACGAGAGGAATTGTACGCGAACGTTACAAACGGCAAATTAATATCCCAGTCACGGTGATCATCTGAGACATAATAGACAGCATGTCCGTGGGCGTGCGGTTGAGGCGTTCGATGAGGCCGTTCGTTTGTGGATGGTAAGCGGTGGTAAAATAGTGCTTAACGGAGCAGAACCGAAGAATTTCGTCGACTACTCGCGCAAGGAAACAACGGCCACGGTTAGTGAGCAGCTGGCGTGGAGCACCATGGAGCAGGATGAAGTCGTGGAGAAGAAACGCAGCCACATCAGTTGCACAGCTAGTGGGTATCGCTCGGGTGACAGCCTAGCGCGTAGTATAATCCGTGGCCACTGCAATTCATTTATTCCCCGACGAAGAAAGTGGGAAAGGCCCGAGGAGGTCAAGGTCAACTCGGGAAAACGGGTCTACTGGGATGTCGACCGGCTGCAGGGATCCAGCAGGCATAGCCAAGGGCTTCTTCCGTCGCTGACACCGGTCACAAGAAGCAACGTAGCGTCGAACAGAGCGATAGAGGCCTGGCCAAAAGAAGCGGCTGCGGACGCTATCGTGCGTAAGAGATACGCCAAGATGACCCGCTGTGGGTGCGTCGTGCAGCTGTTGAAGAACGATGGTACGCAGGTGTTCTGGGACTACGAGGAGAAGCTCGGCTCCATCTGGTCGCATATTCCGTCGGTATAAGGTGCCATTGTTGAGCATAAACAGACCAAGGGTAGCATCAAGGTGATCGGTGCTGAGGCGATTGATTATCCTGCAAAGCTTGGCATCTAGGCGCTGTTCATGGCGAATGTTTGAAAGGTCAGAGATGGCCAACACATATGTGTCATCGTCGCACTCACTCGCAGGTGGGGGATCTACCGGGTTGCGAGACAGGCAATCGGCGTCAGCGTGCAGCCGGGCAGACTTGTGGACGAGCCCAACGACCCAGGCGAGCAGTAGGATCCTTCAGCGTAGAAAGCCAGCATAAGGCATGGTGGTCGGTGATGACGGAGAACGGGCGGCCAAACAAGTAAGGGCGAAATTTTGTAATGGCCCAAACGAGGGCTAAGCACTCACGTTCTGTGATCGAATAATTCTGTTCAGCCGCAGAAAGGAGGCGACTGGCATAAGCAATGACGCGAGTGCGACCCATCTGCTGCTGGGCGAGTATGGCACCAATACCGTGACCACTGGTGTCGGTGCGTACCTCCGTTGGTGCGAAAGGATTGAAGTGTGCCAGGACAGGCGGGTTGGTGAGGGCTGCAATGAGCGCAGAAAAGGCTTCGGATTGTGCTTGCTCCCAGCAAAATGCAGCGTCGTTCTTCAAAAGATTGGTGAGTGGACGAGCCGTCTCCGCAAAGGTAGGTACAAGCCGCCGAAAATAGGAACAGAGGCCAAGAAAGCTACGCACGTCACTGTTACAACGGGGTGTAGGAAATGCACTTACAGCACGTATTTTGTCTGGATCGGGATGAACGCCGCGGGCGTCGACCACGTGACCGAGCACCTTGAGTTCTCGTCGGCCGAAGCTACATTTCTTCGAGTTCAGCTGAAGGCCAGTTCTTCGGAAGACGCTAAGAATGGCATCAAGGCGATGAAGATGGCTCTCGAATGTAGAAGAAAATACAATTACGTCATCGAGATAGCACAAGCACGTCGTCCATTTCAAGCCGCGCTGCAGAGAGTCCATCATGCGCTCGAATGTTGCGGGCGCATTACACAAGCCGAAAGGCATCACCTTGAATTGATAGAGGCCATCGGGAGTGACGAAGGAGGTCTTCTCCCGGTCCCGTTCGTCGACTGTGATCTGCCACTAACCGGAACGAAGATCAATGGAAGAGAAATAGCTGGCACCGTGCAAGCAATCGAGGGCATCATCTATCCTGGGGAGCGGGTAAACGTCTTTGTAATTTTGTTGAGGTGTCGGCAATCAACGCAGAATCTCCAGGTATTGTCCTTCTTTTTGACAAGCACGACAGGCGACGCCCAGGGACTGCTCGAAGGCTCTGTAATGTTTTTTGCTAACATCTTGTCCACTTCATCTTGTATGACGCGTCGTTCAGAAATGGGGACTCGATAAGGTCTTCTGCGAATTGGGCGGGCGTCTCCGGTGTCGATACGATGTGTAACGAGGGACGTTTGTCCTAAGGGGCGGTCACCAAAATCGAAAATATCGCTGTACGAATTGAGAAGGCTCGTAAGTGCTGTAACACGGTCAGGGCGCAAATTAGGCGCAACCATTCCTGATATGCCAGCCTCCGGAGATGGGGACGGTCCAGTTCGTGTCGACACTTTAGCAGTAGGGTCAGGCAAAAGAGCGGCAACTGTGACGTTAGACAGTCGGGTCAGTTCGGCGAGAGTAATGCCCTCAGGAAGAACGTGCACAAAAAGGTCAAGACTGGAATTTAAGCGTTGTTATTTTCTACGTGCACGATGTTATGAGGGAGAGCGATTCTACGCTGCAGTGTCGCGTCGGTTATGGGGCAAACATAGTCGCCATCAGGAACGGAGGGGAGAGGCGACATGAGTACATACACTGCAGCTTCTGGTGGCAGACGAGTAAATGTAGAGAAGCGGAGACGGAGCGTTGAAGTATCAGAGGCCTGTTTGTCAGTACAGAGTGGAAGGTCCAGATGAAGCAGTCCAAAAGAACAGTCAATGAGCGCGGAATGTGCAGTTAAAAAGTCGAGTCCTAATATAACGTCATGCGGGCAAGTGGTGAGGACTGTAAATAGGACAGGGATATGGCGGTCGGCAATGGAAATTCTTGCAGTACACAAACCAATCACAGTAGCTGTATTGCCATCAGCAACACGAACGGTAGATGAGGAAGCGGGTGTGAGGACTTTGTTGAGGCGTTGACGGAGCGAGGAACTGAGAACGAAAATGTGGGCGCCAGTGTCAATAAGTGCAGAAACTAAGACTCCGTCCACAAAACTGTCAATGAGGTTACGTCTGGGTGCGAGGGTGAGTTCCGAGTTGACAGTCCGGGTCGGTAATGCAGCATCACTCCCGGGCGCTGCATTCGCTAGTTTCCCGAGTGAGCGCCGGCGTATGATGAGGGGGAGTTTCGACGAGGCAGCGGTGAACGAGATCGACGAGACCGTGGAGATGGAGATCGGCTGCGGTGACGGACACTTGAGACGGCTTCGGTGTTAGGTTCATCTGGGTGAGCAGAGAAGTGTCCAGGTCCATCATATGCGGGGCGGAGCTGTTCAGGTTGTGCAGGGAAGCGTCGAGGTCCATAGTAGTACCGATGGTCAGCATTGTAATAGGAACGAGGTGTGGGGAAGGTGCGACTGCGGCAATAACGGGAAGTGTGACCGGCACAATATATATATATATATATATATATATATATATATATATATATATATATATATATATATATATATATACCGGGTGTCCCAACTAACTGGAACCAAGGGATACAAAATAATACATTTGAGGTAGGTCAGTGAAACCAATTGCATTCAACTGCCAGCTTCCTTGTGCACTACAGGCGATTTTTTTGTTTGCAATTACTTAATTAGCTAATTATGTTAATTTTTCTAATTTATCAAATATCGGCTTTAGACCAAACATGTGAATTGGTAACTTGTAGAGCACCTTCAGAAACCCCCATTTCATTAATTGCGATAACGAAAGTCTCACGTGTATCTTTTTTTTTGGCTCAAAAGAAAGCCCGCGAAATACAAATAATACCACGTGACTAGTGCATTTGTGCGCCGCGATTGTGGTGCTCTCAGTCGTGGTTTGAGCGAACGAAATTAGCTGCGGCCGTGTCGCCTTTGCCCCGTTAAAGCGGCAGGCCGATATGCCTGCGATGGCTTCTACGTGATGGTGCAAGTAGCCCGACAGCCGACAGCCGGCCTACGTGATGGTGCAAGTAGCACCGAGAGCGGCGAGCCGACACCACAGGAATTCTAAGAACTCCTTCTCTCCCATCAGCGAACTTTACGGCAAACGGATGAGCAATAAGGTATCAGCCACTGAATCTGCGCATACAGGCTTGGATAAAGGGGCGAGATGACATCTGACTCGACTAAAATTAGCGCTGTACCTTCATTTGCCGGTTCTTTATCGTCATCCGCATGTCGGGATGTAGGCAGCAGCGGTGCACAGGTCTGGCCAATATCGCGGTGACGACGGGCGAGCTCGAGCTCGCTCCAACCATCGCCAGCATTTCTGCCTGCCGCTGCATCGGGACCATCGGGTCACGGCCGCAGCTGATTTCGTTCGCTCAAACCACGACTGAGAGCACCACGATCGCTGCGCTCAAATGCGCTAGTCACGTGGTATTATTTGTATTTCGCGGGCTTTCTTTTCAGCCCGGAAAAAAAGATACACGTGAGACTTTCTTTATCGCAATTAATGGAATGGGGGTTTCCGAAGGTGCTCTACAACTTTCCAATTCACATTTTTGGTCTAAGGTGAATATTTATTAAATTAAAAAAATTAACATAATTAGCCAATTAACTAATTGCAAAACAAAAAATTGCCTGTAGTGCGCAAGGAGGCTGGCAGTTGAATGCAATTGGTTTCACTGACCTACCTCAAATGTATTATTTTGTATCCCTTGGTTCAAGTTAGTTGGGACACCCGGTATATATATAGTGGCTGCACATCAAACATAGTTCTGCATAAAGAAAGTAACAATTGATATAAAGAAAGGTGCTAACCAATGAGACACGATCTCCTAAGTAGTATTAAGAGCTTTCTTAGAGGAAGTACTCGGATGACTTGTAATGGAGCAGTTAGGAATAATGGTAGATGGAGAAGACCTCATTAATCTTCGATTCACTGATGACATCGCCTTGGTAACTCAGGGGATGAACTGCAAATTGTTGATGACCTTTGCAGGAAAAGAAGAAAAGAAGGCTTGAAATTCAATTTGCAGAAGGCTAAAGTAATGTTCAACATCCTCAGGATGAAACAGTAGTTTACATTAAGTAACAAATCACTGGAACTATACGGCAAATATGTCTGCTTAAAATTGTTAATAACAGCAGATTCTTGCGTAGGACAGTTAGTAACCGCAGATGCGGACCATGAAAGGGAAATAACAAGGAGAATAACATAAGAATGGAGCGCATATGCCAAGCCCTCACCGATTATGACTAGCAGCTTAGCGGTATCACTCAAGAGGAAAGTAATAATAGTTGCATATTACCTATACTCACCTTATGGTGATGAAATGTAGAGTCTAACGAAAAGGGTGTTTCTTAAGTTGAGGACAGCCCAGAGGGCTACAGAATGAAATCTGGTAGGGGTAACATTTAAAGATATGAAGCGAGAAGAGTGGGTCAGAGCAATAACTCAAGTTACTGATATTCTAGTGTAAATCAGGAAAAAATGGGCATGAGCAGTACATGTATTGCGTAAAGAGGATAATAGATGTTCGCTTAGGGTAACCCTCTTGATTACGAAGGATGGAAATCGCAGCAGTAGACGGCAGAAAGTTTGCGGCAAGTGAGGTTAAGTTAGCAGGGGTGAAGCAGATACCGCTTGCACAGAACAGGGTTAATTGGAGGAATAAGAGAGAGGCCTTCGCCCTGCAGTGGATATAGTCCAGCTGATGAGAGATAGAATGCCCTGAATGCTATAAAAACACATTATTGCAAGACCTGTCGCACTAAAAATGTTTAACGTGATTTAGCAGCGATTTGCTTGTCGCCGAGATAACCAGGCTGCATATCAAATCAGGTTGCATGAATGGTGGTTGTATTAGAATGCGCTGTTTGGAACCTCATGTCTTGCAAAGCTTGAAGACTTCGGCAACGATAGTGCGGTTACGAGCAACAAGCATCTCGAATGTGTGTGCCTCGACGGCTTTCAAAATGTGTTAAAGGTGACCCGCCTACGTCTTGGGGTGTCTACACGGGAGTACAGGATGACAGCTTTTATGTAACTTCTGAAGGTGTCTCCAAGCAGATGGTCTCTAAATCGCAGACGCTGCTCTACGAGCGGTTTTTCGACAGTAGAGTGAACGAAGATGTCAGGCAAAGTTTATTTAAAGGCAGAAAAGGAGTAAAATCTGCTCGTGGTCGCAGCACCATACGCTGTTAATGCCTATGCGGTAGAACACTGTTTTTTAGCTTCATGACTTCGTCCCATTATTTGTGGTCCATTGCCCTCTTGTATGGAGAAAGGAAATCCTCTGCATCATGATCTTCGGCTCCTGTGAACATGGCTGGGTAGCCCTTTCGGAACATGCGTTGGCAAATTACAGGGGAGGCGAAGAAGCAGAGGTTCGGCTCACGCAGTTTTCGTAGTTGGTGCGGCTGCGGAGCTCCAGCATAGTAGAGAAGGATAGACGAAGGATGCTGCTCCAAGTTGTAACTTTCTTTTTGCAGCGATGAGCACGCGACAAGCCCCTCGCGAAAGCGACCGTTTTAGCATTCCGTGTCAGCAGCTTGATCTCCCGCCGTGAGTGCACGGTTCGGTTTCTTCCAGATCTCTTTCTCTTTACATGGTAATGTTTTCACAAAGATATGATGTTTAATACAAGTGTGTCCAGCAAAAAGGAAATGCACTGCGGACGTATATTTCTGTGTTTTTTACTGTTAATGTGTAGTGCAGGATAAGACAGGTTGTGTCACGCGATTGTTGCTCTTGTCTCTTACTAGGGAGTTCACGCTAAAGTAGAAAGCCTGATATAAACGAAGTACCATACATGAAACATAGCACAAGCTGAAAGCTGAAATTTCAGTCAACATTAGAGGATAAAATTGTATATGACTGCTTTTACCGTGTGCTAACAACAGTACCCAAATAAATGTACCTGATCAGCTTACGAGAAAGCTATATTTGCAAGGCTCATTCGGCTTCTTATGTCGGTCTCCTGATAAGTGTACTGTGAGGCAGTGGTTAGCAGTATATTTGGCATATATTTTTCCGTCGTCGCATATAGATGATCACACAGCATAAAGCAGAATAATTTTTGTGAAATGAACCTCACAGTGCAATGGCACCACTTTATCTGATTGGCCCCACTTTATCTGGCACCACTTCATCGCTAACTATATTTATCTCTATTTCGAAATCTCAGTAGTGGGTAATCCTTCGCGTTCCACTCTCGTGCAGCAAGTGCTCACCGTCGGTCCGCATACCGCAGTAGCAGGAGGCGCGAAGTTGTTTTCTAGGTAGAGCCTCAGCCCGGTTTTTAAAGCGAAACCAATACTACACCATGTAAAGCAGGAGTCACCATACAGGCCGCAGGCCATAAGTGCGCATGCTCCTTATCTTCTTTTTACATTCTTCTAGCTTCTTGGCTTATTCCGAATCTTCTTTCTTCCCGTTTTCTTCTTCTATTTTTCATCTCCTTGTCTACCGAGTATTCTTGTCTTTCGTATTTTGTTTTCCTTCTGTCTTCTGATTCATAGCGTCTTTCGACTCTGCTTACTCCATTTTACCAATTTCTTCTTCGATAAATAAATAGATTCACCAGGTCTAACTATTCGCAATGAAACTTTTGCTTGCACACTGCCTTTATTAAAGCTAAACCATCAGCAAATTTTCCTATAATGAGCACCGAGTGCGAAAGCTTTCGCCACACGGGCACCCCTCCTCAGAAGCCTTCATCGATGTCACATCACATAAGCTTTAGACGTCATAGAAATACATGTGGTCAGTTTCCGCACTATGCGATGTTGCAGCCCCGTCTCAGGAAGACCTGCACCTGCAAAAGATGTCTGAGATGGGTGGCACAGCCGGCATTTTAAATAGCGTTTTCTAATCGTACGAGTCTATCGAGAAAAAAAAACATTTGCCTGCACATTTCCGTAAGCCCTTGCTTTATGCATGCTGATTATGTTTCGAAATTTATAACAACATTTGATTTTCACTGCACAGGCCTCATCGTGCAGAAAAGGCGAAGTCAAAAAGAAGTGCACTAAGAGAGAATACCCGGAAGAAATATGTCCTGACATAAAAAGGAAGAGACCATGCAAAAACGGCGAAGAAGTGTGCGCATGTGAAAAATATAAAATAAGGCAGCCTGGAACGATGCTTTGTGTGGAGCTAGATCAATGTTGTGGAGGAAGGTATTGTGAATGGCCGCACCATTGTCCTTCGTGTTTCCAACCAAAGAAATATAAAATGATCTGAAATAATAAAAAAATCTAAATATTTTTGTCATATTGTAATCTTTTCTAGGCGAAATGGCTATTGTTCTCACAGTTCTGAAAAAGGGGCATGGACGGGGAAGATATGCTGGCTCCTTAAATGCGATTTCCGTGCTGGGCAAAAATATTGCCACGACCTAGAATAATAATAATAATAATAATACTTTATTCACTTCAAAAAAAATATATTGCTTCAACTAACGAAAAGCTCACATATGGCATTTACATCTTGCACGAAGTGAGTATACATCAACATGGTTTTCCTTTTCAGGGCCAAGGCTACGTACGAGCAACTTTTGACTCACACGCTGGGGAAGAGGGGGCGCGACTTCGGCGGCGAACATTTCCCGCGCTACGAATATGGCGGCCGGGATCTCCCGTGCGTGCCGAATTCTTCGGACAAAGACATACCACGGCGTTTACCGCGAGAGGCGCCGAGAGCGTGCGGTGTTTATCTGTTGCTTTGCTGTTGGGAACCAGAAGACGGGTGGTCGTGCACAACGGGTCCTGCCGTGTGCGTTGCGTACTCTGTGCCCTCTATCGCCCGGCATTTGTCGGGAGAGGCGGCGGGAGACAGCCGCTCTCGTTGCCGGCTGGGTCCAGAATCTTCCTCTCGTCTTCTCGCGGGAACCCGCGTAGACGTCTTGGTGGCGCACCCATCGCTCGTCTCCTTTCCCCAAGAGGAGGTATTTAGTTCCTCTCCCAGCCGGCGCTGCCACGAAGCTCGTTGGGGTGGTGATGATCGGTCGCGGCGAAGGGGGAGGCAACTGGTTTTCCACATCCCTCACTCCTTAAATGTTCACCTATGGTAGTCGAGAGCTGCTCCTTGGATGTCATCTGCGAGGCACACATCATCATCATCATCAGCCTGACTATACCCACTGCAGGGCGAAGGCTTCTCCCATATTTCTCCACTTAACCCGGTTATGTGCTAGCTGCATCCACTTGACCCCTGCGAACTTCTTAACCTCATCTGCCCACCTAACTTCCTGCCGCCCCCTGCTACGCTTTCCTTCCCCTGGAATCCAGTTTGTCACCCTAAGCGACCATCGGTTATCCTCTCTTCGCACTACATGTCCTGCCCATGCCCATTTCTTCTTCTTAATTACCACTAGAATGTCGGTAACTCGGCCCTCAGTCAGCAGCGGCTGCGGAACAACTGACCACGGCGGAGGTCACACCTGTGATGCAGCAGGGGGTGCAAAGAACTTCTGGCTCCACTGTACAGGCCGCCATTGGAAACTGCCCTGGCAACGTTTAACGCTAGAACCCTTCCTAGTGAAGCTAGTTTAGCAGTGCTGTTAGAGGAACTAGAGGGTATGAAATGAGATGTCATAGGGCTTAGTGAGGTTAAAAGCCCGAATGAGGCATATACTGTGGTGTAGGATGGGCATGTACTGTGTTATCGAGGTTTACCAGAGAGGCGACAACTAGGAGTAGGTTTCCTTGTTAATAAGTATATAGCGGGTAATATAGATGAAATTTATAGTATTAATGAAAGGGTGGTAGACATCGTAATTAGGCTTAATAAGCGGTATAAACTGAAGGTTATACTGGCCTATGCACCTACGTGTAGTTATGATGACCAGGGAGTTGAAAGCTTCTACGAAGATGTAGAATCGGTAATGCGAGAAGTAAAGACGCAGTATACTGTACTAATGGGCGCATTCAATGACAAGGTAGGGAAAAAGTAGGCAAGAGACGAGGCAGTAGGTGACTATGGCATTGGTTCTAGGTATAGCAGGGGGGAGTTACTAGTTGAGTTTGCAGAGCGCAATAACTTAAGAATCATTAATACCTTCTTCAGCAAACAGAAAAATCGGAAATGGACATAGAAATGTCCTAACGGGGAAACTAAACATGAAATTGACTTCACAATGTGTTCAACCCCCGCCATTATGCAAGATGTTGAGGTAACCAGGAAGGTGCGATGCAGTGACCACAGGATGGTGAGGTCCCGCATTAGCCTAAATCCTAAGGAACCCAACAGATTAGTAAGAAAGAAACCCATCAATAAATTACCGGTGAGGGGGAGGGCAGAACAGTTCAGGATCTCGCTACAGGATAGATATTCAGCTCTAACCGAGGTTGGCGACATTACACTAGAAGCAATGAACAATAACTTCACAGATATCATTAGTGAGCGTCCGGTAGAAGTAAGCGGTAGGATAGTTAGAAAGGATACCGGTAAGCTGGCCAAGGTGACGAAAGATTTGATTAAGAAACGCCAGAGTATGGAAGCTTTCAATCCAACAGACCAGATCGATTTGGCCGAGATATCAAAGCTAATCAATAAGCGCAAGGTGGCCGATATAAGGAAGTATAAAATGGAAAAAATTGAGCATGCTGTAAAGAACGGGGGAAGCCTTAAGGCGGTGAAGAAGAATTTGGGCATAGGTAAAACCCAGATGTGTGTGATAAGGGACAAGGCGGGCAACGTCATCACGAATATGGACAAGATAGTCAAAGCAGCCAAGGGGTTCTATACAGATCTCTACAGTAGCCAAAGTTGTCAGGACCGTAACGAGATTGGTGGTAGGAAAAAACAGTCAGACGTTCCACCAGTGACGAAGGACGAGGTCAAGAAAGCGAGGCACACATGGGGCTTCTAATGACGACCCCAGATAGCTCGCACCGGGAAACCGCCAGTGCCGCGAGCAGCAAGGCGAAGGAGCCCCTGTTTTCCATCGGCAGGTCCCAGAAGCTAGTGTGACGGGGGGGAGGGGCGTTGGTTGGTTGGTTTGGAACTTTGGGATATTCACGGAGGTGGGAAGGGAACCGGACACGGGTTATGCCGGCCTAATGTCGCGGCAGCACTCTTGGTGTCCGGGGGAAGGGAAAGTGGGATGTGGGGAGGGGTGTGGGGGAGGGGAGATCGTCTTGTCGCCTTGGCCCGCACCAAGCAAACAGCCCGGTGAACGTCTGCAGGTCGGTAGTCCGGTGCGCGGCCTCCGGTGCAGCAGCGCTTGCGGGTGTTCCAGGCGAAGCCTGGCACTGCGCCTCTGCGAGGCACAGGAAGGACTGCTGGTGACAGCAGGACACCACGGCGATTGGGGAAACCGCCGCAGGAGGAGGGGACCGCGATAGACTGCTGCCAAGACAGCAGTGCGGCGGGTGGCGCTGAGGAGACCGTCCGTAGACAGCGAGCCGAGGCCCGCGAGCAGGGAGCCCACGGGAAGCTCTGTCGCTGGAGAATCCGGGCGGCAGAAGGGAGGACCGCTGATTTACCTCTGCCGTGGCAGAGGTGCGGCGGATGACGCTGGAGAAGCCGCTCGCAAGGCGGCGCGTCGAGGGCCGTGAGCACAAGGCCCACGGGAATGCTGGCGAAGGAGCAGGGGGACCGCAGGAGCGGCAGGGGACGCGGGTGCGTCAGGGCCCGCGGACAGTGAAGACCGCGAGAGACTGGCAGTGGCCAGCAGGGCTGTGCCCGCGGAGGAGCTGCAGTGGGCCGCCGCAGTAGCCATGAGTCCGGTCCAAAGCAGGGGCGCGCTGCAAACGGGGAGGCAACGAGGATGTGCCGCGGGGAAATCCAGCTCACCGGCACAGCACTGGGTCGACGCCTCGAGGGCGGAAGGGGCGCACTGTGAGTGTCCGGTGATCCTGGAGTCGGTTGCAGCACTGGGTCGCACCTCGCACGCAGCAGCTACGAGGAGCGCGAAGGAAGTCACGAGTCCGGGGCACCACGGCAGCAGGAAGGTTGGCAGAAGCCAGTGAGATGGGGACGATGGCCCAGGGAATATGCAACAGCGGGCTGGAGCAGGGAGGACTGAACCATCGAAGGGGGCGAGCAGGACGCACGAATACGTGAGGGACGGTCAAGGCTGACGAGAGCGCTGCGAGAGCGGGAACGCACGAGCTCGTCGGAGCAAGCGCCACACTCACCCGCTCTCGCCGAGCTCTGAGAGGCGACTGACGCGAAACGCGTCTAGTCGAAGGGGAGCGAAAAACGCATGTCCGTTCCCCTCGAAGATCCGAAGGAGAAAAAGGGGCGTTGTTCCCGCTTACACGCCTTTGTTGGCAGTCATGGGGTCGGCCTCCTCTCCCGTTAAGTCGGCCTGGTTCGGCCAGCCTCCGCAGCTTTGGTGATTCACGGCCGCAGGGCAGAACTCAGGACCGTAGACAATGGCAGCAGACCCAGGCGGCTTCACTTGATCTCTGCACAAAATTCGGATCTCCAAAAAGCTTGAATAAATTGCGCAAAATGACCATTTGGTAAAATTCGGGCCAATGCGAGTCCCACACAATTTTATGCGGCACCGCGCTGCGTTCCGTTAATCCCAACAACGCACGGGCATCCGCGGTTCGTTTGCCGGCATAAAAATCTGGTTCTGCGAAAATTGTGATCCGCCTGCTCAGCGCTAACATACCAAGTTCATTTGAACGAAGTTAGCTTTATCTAGTTAGACTTGATGTTCGGCTGCAGCGAGGTCAATAAAATAAACAAGCAAAATACATCTGCTCATCCTGTATGCCACGGTTAGCCTCTCCTTCGATGTGCGACAGACAGCTTCCAAAACGAGCCTTAGCCAGCTCGCTCTAGCGTTAAGGACAATAGCTAGAACACAACGCCGCGAGGGTGAGCATCTCCGCCAAAAAACTGAGAGTTACCTTAATCGCCCGTTGTCATCGAAAATCAACTTCTGAGCGAACGGCGCCCACCGCGTCCAGCGGTGCCGGAGCGCCCCGGTGCTTTACGGCAATCACGGCTGCAATACCAGTCAGTCGATTGCGGCCCCTGGCTCCCAGAGCAAGAGACAGAAGGGGAAATATTTACAACTATACACAAAAGAAGTAGGGCCACCGTCCCGGCTGAGGCACTGGCTCGCTTCCGGCTTGCTGTTGTCCGTGGACGGCTCGGTCTCGCGCTCCATATACGGACCTCCTGGCTGCACCTCTCAAAGGTTTTGGCATATTACACACACACAAAAATAAAAGTGCTCCACACACTCAAACACACAAATACATGCAGAAGCATTCGTTCTCGCTGCAACTCCTCTCACCTCGCCGTCAAGAAAGCAAATTAGCCTTGCTATAACTCCGATGTCGGATCAGGCGAAACGTTGTTAATTGAAGTCCGGGCAGGCACTCCACGCCGCGAACTGACTATTGTTCTTTGTCCCAACGGTTTGCCACACGTCGAGCTACCTTTGTGGCGGTCGGAGCAAGCAGCTCAAGTGCTTCTTCACGAGAGAACAACGTTGGGCGGTACGAGGGGACGGTATTCCACCCCGCTCACACTTCGCAGGTGCAACGTTCTCGCTAGCTGTATGTGAGGGATGGCCTTCCGCCTCGTCGCTACCGCGCGGATGTAGCGTCCTAGCCAGCGACCCGAGGAGGGAACAAATGGACACGTATGGGGACGCATAGCGTTATTACTCGAATAGTGTTCATTGAATTTGCAAATAATACAGACCATTTCGGATAGCTATACATCAACAAGGTTTTCCTTGGAAGAGCAAGGCTACGTAAGAAGGACTTTTGACTCACCGGCTGGGGAAGAGGGAGTGACATCGGCGGCGGAAATTTTCACGCGCCGTGAATATGGCGGCCGGGATCTCCCGTGCGTGCCGCGTTCTTCGGACAAAGCCATAGCACGGCGTTTGCAGCGGGAGGCGGCGAGAGCATGCGGTATTTACCGGTCGCTTCGCTGTTGGGAACCAGAAGACTGGCGGTCGTGCACCACCCGTGTGCGCTGCGTACTCCGTGCCCGCTAACCCCTGCATTTGCCGGGAGAGGCGGCGGGAGACGACCGCTCTCGTTGCCAGCTGGATCCAGAATCTCCATCTCGTCTTCTCGCGGGAGCTCGCGATGGGTGGCGCACCCATCGCTCGTCTCATTTCCCCAAGCGGAGGTATTTACCTTCCCTCCCAGCCGGCGCTGCCACGAAGCTCGCTGGGGTGGTGGTGATTGGAGGCGGCGAAGGAGGAGGCAAGGCAACTGGTTTTCCACAGATTGCATACAATACGTAAGATGATAAGGCTAAGGGTACCTATAGAGCATTAGCAAAACAAAGGCTATTACTTAGTCATTTGCCCTTTTTAACTTCTTTCCTAACCGGCCTGCGATTAAAGTGCAGAGATTCAAATGACTTGTAAGAGAATTATAAACCTTGCTCTCATCGCTTCCCTTTTAACGCGACAACAATGCATGGGCTTAAATGGCTCCTACCCACTACAACGTTGCCCAACGTCCGAATGGCTAGTTTCTACATTCAACAGGCGTAAATACATTTTAGTGTCCGTAAGAAACATCCATAAGTCGAGTCATCCATGTTGATCTGGGGCATATTAATAAGGGACGAATGTGTGCTTACATTCGATTAAGCGTGAGCGCTGTGACAATGTTTAGGCTGGGATAGTGAAATATGCACAGATTGAATTAACGATAAGAGGGAATATGTGCCATATAATGCCGAATAAAAGACCGATAAGGTGCACAAAACTGGATACTGCTGGACTAGTGCCAGTATGCGGTTCTGACAATGCGGCCTCATTAATTTTTAACCTTCTCTGCCTAACTTTGGTGAGTGTTGTATAGAATTTACGTTTTCTTTCTCCTAATTTGCATGCGGTTCGACGGCGTTCTTGTTCGATGCTGATGCTCACGCCTAGCGCAGGTTTTCAGGCGCTAATGCGCAGCTCCGTAAGAATCTTTTCTGAGAATTGACATGCTTAACAGAGTACAATAACAAGGTATTGATATTTTTATTACAAGTCAAAGAAGTACGTAATGTATGCGTTCCGCTCGCACACAATAAATATAGTTTTCTTGATCTGTGGAAAATTATAGCCGAACAAGTACGTTGTGCAATAGCAATGTGTCGTATGTTATGACTGGTATTTGTTATGCGATTACTGCTCAGCCGTATACGTTGGCCATTAAAAACATGACTTTTCTGTGACCAGTCACATTTTTATTGGTTAGAAGCCAGCCTGGCTCCAACCAAAAAGGACAGAGAGTGGTTCGTGACGCCACGTGTATGGCGACTGGAAACGAAGGAAAGCCCTATTAGTTATTGTGACCCTCAGGGTAAAAAAAGTTTCAGGGAGAAAGGGGTGGATTACAAGAATACAAAATATGCAATGCAAACATGAAAAGTTTAGGGTTACATTATATATATATATATATATATATATATATATATATATATATATATATATATATATATATATATATATATATATGAAGTAGAAGAAAGAAAATTCCGAGGTCGTGGGTTCGGTTCCCACCGTCGGCACGTTGTTTTTTCTTCTACTTTGTGTTTAATTATCTTTCCCCTTACAGATTACATTACTGATTTCTGTGATTATCCAAGTAAACATTAAAAAAAAGACATAAAGTACCATCCCCAACGCTTTCCTTGGCCTCGCCGACTGTTGGCTTCTTTCATTCATGTATTATAACGAGCACCCTCATTTCCCCTTAATTTATCTTCTTGTAGCTTACGGGGGTCTCGCTTCTGGTAGTCTTGAAGCCATAGGTAGCGTAAGACGGTTCTAGCACAGCTTTCGCCCTCGCTCTTGATCACGTTCTACGTGACGCTGGCGGTAACAAAGGACGTTCTACGTCCGCCGCTATGGTTGAGGATGGCGCTGGTGAACACTCTCAAGGTTCGTATACAGACAACATAAATAGCCAAGCAAGTAGCAGGGGGGACAGCGGCCGATGTAGCTCAGTTGGAAGAGCACCGGACGCGTTATTCGGAGGTCGTGGGTTCGGTTCCCACCGTCGGCACGTTGTTTTTTCTTCTACTTTGTGTTTAATTATCTTTCCCCTTACAGATTACATTACTGATTTCTGTGATTATCCAAGTAAACATTAAAAAAAAGACATAAAGTACCATCCCCAACGCTTTCCTTGGCCTCGCCGACTGTTGGCTTCTTTCATTCGTGTATTACAACGAGCACCCTCATTTCCCCTTAATTGATCTGCTTGTAGCTTACGGGGGTCTCGGTTCTGGCAGTCTTGGTTGAAGCCATAGGTAGCGTAAGAGGGTTCTAGCACAGCTTTCGCCCTCGCTCTTGATCACGTTCTACGTGACGCTGGCGGTAACAAAGGACGTTCTACGTCCGTCGCTATGGTTGAGGGTGGCGCTGATGATCTCAAGGTTCGTATACAGACAACATAAATACCCAAGCAAGTAGCAGGGGGGACAGCGGCCGATGTAGCTCAGTTGGAAGAGCACCGGACGCGTTATTCGGAGGTCGTGCGTTTGGTTCCCACCGTCGGCAAGTTGTTTTTTCTTCTACTTTGTGTTTAATTATCTTTCCCCTTACAGATTACTTTACTGATTTCTGTGATTATCCAAGTAAACATTAAAAAAAAGACATAAAGTACCATCCCCAACGCTTTCCTTGGCCTCGCCGACTGTTGGCTTCTTTCATTCATGTATTATAACGAGCACCCTCATTTCCCCTTAATTGATCTGCTTATATATATATATATATATATATATATATATATATATATATATATATATATATATATATATATATATATATATATTGTCGCATAGAAGACGACGCAAACGATGACTATGGGAACACAAGCGCGAGCTGAAAGAAGAAGGAGGAAGCTTGTCCGCAAGACTCGTTCTAGTCCACTAATCAAACCGTCTGATATTTTGGCCCTCCTTGGCGTTCTGTCGAGACGTTACACTGGTGGAGGTGCTGGGCATGTATAAGGCTCCTTCCGGCAGTCCACAGCGGATCCCAGACATCGACACTCCTGTCCATCGCGCTAGCCGCCGCCTTCTAGGCCTAGTCCCGGAGTACAGCCATCTGCCGAACGACTCTTCAAAACGCCCAAGTTCGTCAGGTCTCCCAGCCATGGCATATTCCAACCTTACGCCAGTGACTCTTCAGAACACCAAGGTACCAGAGTGCTTTCGCGGTGACTCGTTTGAAGATGTCGAGGACTGGCTTGACCAGTTTGAGCGTGTGGCCAAAATCAATCACTGGAGCGCAGACCAGAAGCTGTCCAATATTTATTTTGCCCTTCAGGATAATGCTAGAACATGGTTCGAAAACAACGAGACCAGCTTATCCACATGGAATGACTTCCGCCGCCAGCTGATAGATACTTTTGCGAGAACGGATCGACGAGACAATGCGCTGCGCCTGCTTGAAGTGCGTGTCCAAAAGCCGAATGAGAGCGTGGCTATGTTTGCGGAAGACATGGCTCGCCTTTTTCGCCGTGCCGACCCTGATATGAGTGAGCCAAAATAGGTACGGCATATCATGCATGGCGTCAAAGAACAGGTGTTTGCCGGCTTGGTACGCAACCCCCCTAAAACCGTGAGTGACTTCGTTAAGGACGCTACGGCTATCGAACGAGCCCTCCAAGACCGGTGCCGCCAGTACAACCGACCGGTCAACTGTGCCCCGACGACTGCGGCGGCGCTGACTGCAACAGATACGACCACTCTTCGAGACATCATTAGAGGCATTGTCCTTGAGGAGCTGCAGCGAATTACGACTACGAAGGCTCAGTCGTCAGAGGCCCTCATTTAAACAGTGAGGAATGAAATTCGGTGCGCCCTATCACCGTCTACACCATGCAACGAGTCTCATCCAGTCGACAACGCGGCTCCCCTTTCCGAACCATACCACGCTCCAAAACCGATCAGCTGCACGGCCAACATTCCTGCGCCTTACCTCGAGCCTTAGCCCGAGAGCTATGCTGCGGTCCTTCGCCGCCCACCTCCAGACCACGCCCCAGCGAGCTCACCGAACTGTCAGGAGATTCGGTTCCTCCAGGGGCCTCAGTGGGCGCCTCCCAGGCACTCTCAACTGCGCCGAACTGACAGCTGGCGCAGTTATGACAGCCGACCAATTTGTTTCTACTGCGTACAACCTGGCCATGCGTATCGGTACTGCCGCTACCGCGAAGAGGGGTAGTCCTTTCCGTTTGCTTCTGCTCGCCGCTGCTTCGACACTGATTCTGCCCAAATCGACGACGACCCTCCGGTCAGCAGGGAAACCGAATTCCCGGGCTTCCGCCGCCACTCCTCCCCATCGCCACAGCGTTATTCGCCGACGCGTCGCAACACTACTGACGTTAGCGGAAGGCGGTCCCCTAGCCTTCACCGGGGAAACTAAGAGCTGCAACCTCGCGAGGGGAGGTTGCAACCAGTCGAAAAGTGTCGAAACCCTCACCACCGCCGCAATTGACGACAACACGTGCTTCTGACGCCGCCGCTAACATTGACATTTCCACACTACCGCCGAAAATGCCGTACCAGATGATCAGCCATGACGACGAAGCTGACAGCGCCGACCTTACCGCGCTTCCGCCGCAAATGCCGAAAAGGACGATCAACCCAGATAACTTTGTTAGCGCTGACCTCGCCGTTTCCATTAATGGGCTGGAGGTACATGCTCTGGTGGATACCGGGGCAGATTTTTCAATTATTAGCCAGAAACTGGCCGACACGCGTGCGCAAAGTAAAAACTGAATGGACTGGGTCAGCAATAAGAAGTGCTGCGGGTCAGCTACTGGCACCGACAGGGGAAATGCACTGGCCGGATAGGAATAGGAAACGCGGTGTTTGTTGCCAGCTTCGTTATTCTCCCTGACTGCTGCAAAGACCTCGTCTTGGGCATGCACTTTCTGCGTCTTCATGGGGCTGTAATCAGCATCCGTGAAGGCGTCGTTGCCTTCACCAATAACCATGAAGACCTTGGTTATGCGCAAGTACCACTATTGCCCTTACGCGTCGCCAATGAGACGGTGACATTACCTCCGCGATCATGCTCTCTTGTTGAAGGGAAATGCGACGTGGCGCATACAGGCGATAGCGTCGACGAACGGGCAGTTACCCTAGTACTCACCTGAGGTGTTTCTATAGCTCGAGGGCTGGTCAACTTGACCAATGGACATACCGAACTGCTGCTGACAAACTTCAGTGACGAGCGTCAGCAAATTCCGAAAGGCACAACTGTGGCCTTTTTCGACAGCCTCCCAAATGCGCAGCACTGCTGCTTACTGCAACAGAGGGGATCAGTGTGCAAAACACCCGTAACCATCGTTGATGTGAGCCCAAATTTGTCTTCTTCAGAGCGGCACCGCCTTTTGGACCTCATAGATCAATTTCGAGACTGTTTTGCTTCAGAATCGCGGATCGGCCAAACGCCTTTGACAAAACATTGAATCATCACGGATGACTCGATTCGCCCGATTCGACAAAATCCTTACCGTGTGGGAACGAAAGAACATGAAGCCATTCAGCGCCAGGTGGCCGCAATGTTAGAGAAGAGGTTATCCAGTCGTCACAGAGTCCCTGGACTTCCCCCGTGGTATTTGTTAAAAAGAAAGACGGCAGCTTACGATTTTGCATAGACTATCGCAAGCTCAACCAAGTGACCAAAAAAGACGTGTACTCTCTCCTTCGCATCGACGACTCCTTGGATCGCCTACGAAATGCACGTTACTTCTCGTCGATGGACCTGAAAAGTAGATATTGGCAAATCGAAGTGGATGAGAGGGATTGGGAGAAGACAGCATTCGTCCCTCCCGACGGATTGTATGAGTTTAAAGTCCTTCCGTTCGGTTTATGCTCGGCGCCAGCATCATATCAGAGGCTGATGGACACTGTGCTTTCTGGACTTAAGTGGCAAACATGCTTGGTGTATCTTGACGACGTGATCGTGTTTTCGGCTACATTTGAAGAGCATCTACTTCGTTTGCTAGCTGTGTTTCAGGCCATACGATCTGCGGGCCTCACACTAAAACCCGAGAAGTGCCACTTCGGTTACGAGGAGCTGCAGTTCTTAGGCCATGTCTTCAGCCAAGAAGGTGTTCGGCCTGATCCTGAAAAGCTCTCCGCAGTCGCCAAGTTCCCAACACTTACGGACAAAAAGACATTTCGGCGCTTCTTGGGTCTTTGCGCCTATTACCGTCGGTTTATTGCTGGCTTCTCACGAATCGCCTGGCCATTACCTTCACTGACGCGTGACAACGCTGTCTTTCGCTCGGGTGAAGAACAGCAACAAGCTTTCACTGAGCTGAGGAGGCGTCTACAGACACCACCTGTCCTGGCGCACTTTGATGACGACGCCCCTACACTGCTTCATACGGATGCCAGCAACGTGGGCTTAGGTGCTGTGTTGGTGCAGCGCCAGGATGGTGTGGGAAAGGTAATTGCTTACGCCAGCAGGACCATATCTAAAGCAGAAGTGAACTACTCGGCAACCGAAAAAGAATGCCTTGCAGTGGTATGGGCGGTTATGAAATTCCACCCTTATTTGTACGCTCGCCCCTTTCAAGTCGTCAGCGACCATCACTCTCTCTGTTGGCTGACGAACTTAAAGAACCCTTCAGGGAGACTCGCGCGTTGGAGCCTTCGATTACAAGAATTCGGCATGGCAGTTATTTACAAATCTGGAAAGAAGCACACAGATGTAGATTGCCTTTCGCGAGCGCCGGTCGAACCTTCCACTATGACCGATGAAGACTGCGTTTTTAGGTGTCACAGATGACGCAACGCTTTCCCAACAGCAGCGAGAGGATCAGGAATTGCTCCCTCTTATTGATTTCTTGGAGAAGCGAACTACGGTTGTTCCGAAGATTTTCGCCCGAGTAATCCCTTCATTCTTTATTCGCAACAACGTACTTTACAAAAACTTCCGTCCTGGGGGAAACAGTCATCTACTCGTCGTCCCATCGGTTCTCCGCACTGATGTTTTGCAAGCGTGCCACGACGAGCCAACGGCCGGTAACCTAGGCTACACCCGCACGTTGGCTAGAGTACAGCACGGATACTACTGGCCAAAACTGCCGGCGCCATTGAAACGCTATGTACGTACGTGCATAGACTGCCAGGGCCGTAAATCACTCCCTGTAAAACCAGCTGGCCTACTCCACCCTCTTCAAGTGCCAGCGACACCTTTTAAGCAAATTGGCATGGACCTCCTGGGACCATTTCCGACGTCTACAGCCGGGAATAAATGGATGATTGTCGCCACTGATTATCTGATCCGCTACGCAGAGACCAAGGCTCTGCCAAGGGGTACCGCCGCCGAAGCAGCTAGGTTCTTCGTTGAGAACATTGTCCTGAGGCATGGCGCTCCGGCACTTATTATAACTGACCGAGGAACTACATTTACGGCCGAACTTTTGGAAATCGTTCTTCGCCTCAGTGGTACCAGTCCCCGTAAAACTACTGCCTATCACCCTCAAACCATTGGGTTGACGGAACGCCTCAATAAGACCCTCGCAGACATGCTTTGCATGTACGTCGACGTGAACCACAAGAATTGGGACGAAATACTTCCCTACGTCACGTTCGCCTACAATACGGCCCGCCAAGACACCACTCGCATGACACCATTCAGCCTCCTTCACGGGCGACGAGTAACAACTATGCTGGATGCAATGTTGCTCCCGAATGCCGACACGATGATCTCGATCAGGACGCCGAGGAATTCGCTCAGCGTGCAGAGGAAGCTCGCCAACCAGCGCGTGTGCGGATCAAAAATCAGCAGGACCATGATGCACGACGCTACAATCAGACACCGACATGTAATGTACGAACCTGGCGACAAAGTGTGGGTATGGAGGCCTATTCGCCGCCGTGGACTCTCCGAAAAACTATTGCGGCGGTACTTTGGACCCTATGTTGTTCAGCGACGTTTAACCGACGTCACCTATGAGGTGACGCCAGACGGGGTGTCGACATCAAAGCGACGCCAGCACCAAGCTGATGTCGTCCGCGTCGTGCGTATGAAGCCATGCCACTCAGTCTGACCTTAACCTCCTACTTCCTTTTGTTCTCATCGGGACGGTGCTTCCTAAGGAGGGGGGCGAATGCCGCATAGAAGACGACGCAAAAGATGACGACTATGGGAACACAAGCGCGAGCTGTAAGAAGAAGGAGGAAGCTTGAGCGCAAGAGTCGTTTTAGTCCACTAATCAAACCGTCTTATATTTCGGCCCTCCTTGGCGTTCTGACGAGACGTGACAATATATATATATATATATATATATATATATATATATATATATATATATTGTCACAGTGTTGGCGACTGGGGCTAGGTTAACAAAGCCGGTACAGGTGGAATTGCACATTCCGAGTTTTAGGCACATCCTGCGAGTCCGGAGCCGATTCACTTCACTGTCGTTTTCCCTCCAAGCGCCCCCTGGCATTCCTCCCTCCTTAAGCGTGACGGACACAGTCACATGTGCACACAAGCGGACAAAAGCAACCCCCCCCCCAAAAAAAAAAAAAAGTTTGCACATGCAGTTTGTCAGTCACCGCGCAAAGTACGTCTTCAATCGCAAGACATGAACTGTCTCTGGACGAGGTAGCCGACAGCCTGCGTGCTCTGATCCATCCGGGAGCACCTCGTAATTGAAGTTGCTGATGCGCCGCACGATTTTATATGGTCCTAAGTAGCGGCCAATTAGCTTGTCTGATACGCCGCGCCGTCGAACAGGTGTCCATACTCAAACCTGGTCCCCGGAGTTGTAGGAAGCTTGTCTGTAGCGGAGGTTGTGCTGGCGTGAATCTCTGTCCTGTTGCAGAGTGATGTGGACGAGTGCTAGTTCATGTGCTTGCTCAGCATCTTGGACAAACTGCTCGGTGTCAGAACAAAGATCGGTATCTGTTTTGCAAGAGAGCATTGCGTCCAGCCTCGTCCGAACCTCCCTGCCGTAAACAAGGCCAAACGGTGTGAAACGTGTAGCCTCTTGGACTGCCGTATAGTATGCGAATGTCACATATGGCGTGATCGCATCCCAAGTCTTGTGCTGGGCGTCGACATACACTACCAGCATATGCGCGACGGTCTTATTAAGCCTTTCCGTCAGCCCATTAGTCTGCGGATGGTAAGCAGTAGATTTTCGATACACCGTACCACTGAGATGAAAGACTTCGGCCATAATTTGTGAAGTAAAGGCAGTCCCTCTATCAGTAATATTACAGGTAGGAGCACCGTGCCGCAGCATTATCTGGTGTGCAAACAAATGGGCAACTTCAGACGCTGTACCACTAGGTAACGCTTTGGTCTCGGCATAGGGAGTCAGATAGTCAGTGACGATGATTATCCAACGATTGCCACCGGAGGACCGAGGGAAAGGACCGAGAAGGTCCATGCCGACTTGATGAAACGGTGCTTGTGGTGGTATCATGGGCATGAGGAGGCCAGTAGGCTTTGATTGAGGAGCCTTCCGACGCTGACATTGCCGACAGCTTTTGACATAGAGGTTAACAACAGTGGCAAGGCTGGGCCAGTAGAATGTCTATCGTATTCTAGCAAGCGTGCGAGAATAGCCCATGTGGCCAGAAGTTGGTTCATCGTGGCACGGGGAAAGGATTTCCTCTCTCAGAGCTGTGGGTACCACGAGGAGGTAGGTCCTCGACTCGGATCTAGAGTTGTGCTTATAAAGCTGACCATCTCTCAGGCAGAAAGTTGAGAGGCTCCGAGAAAAGAACTTAGGTATGGTGGCTGGCTGACCTTATAAATAATGAATCAGTACTCGCAACTCTGGATCGGCACGCTGCTGATGAGGCATATGTGAAGCATCAACAGCTGCAAGGAAACTGCTAGCGTCATCCGTGTCTGGTGAAGCGAGCTCGACAGGCGCACGGAAGAGCGTGTCAGCATCTTCATGCTTATGTCCGGACTTAAGACAATAGTGAGATCGAACTCCTGTAGGCGAAAGCTCCATCACGCCAGGCGGCCGCACGGGGCAACGCCGGTTGGCCCGCCAACACAAAGAACGGTGGTCAGTGACCACTTTAAATGGGCGACCATAAAGGTAGGGGTGAAATATCCCAGCAGCCCAAATAATGACGAGGCGTTCCTTTTCAGTAACTGAATAGTTCGTCTCGGCGTGGGATAAAGTGCGTCTGGCATGTGCGATAACTTGTTCAGCACCCTCTTGACGTTGCACGAGAACCGCTCCAAGGCCAATGTTACTTGCGTCGGTGTGTATTTGTCTCCCCCTGCTCATCGAAATGGGCTAGAACAGGCGGCGATTGGAGACGGAGACGCAGCTCGGCAAAAGCAGCTTCTTGCTCGTGAGTCCAAACAAAAGATGTCTCCCCGGGTGAGCCTAGTCAGCGGTTCAGCGAGATCAGCGAAGTTATCGATAAAAAGCCGGTAAAAACTGCACAAGCCTAGAAGTTGGCGAAAGGCTTTCTTGTCACGTGGATGGGGAAATTCCGCAACAGCAGCAAACTTATCAGGGTCGGGCTTCACGCCGGCGGCGCAGACGACATGGCCGAGAAATTTAAGCTCTTGGTAGCCTAAGCGGCATTTCTGGGATTTAAGTGTCAGGGCAGCGGATCGAAGGGCTTCGAGTACTGACCGCAGGCGCTTAAGATCTTGTTCAAATGATTCTGCGAGGACCACCACGTCATCTAGGTAGACTAGGCAACACTGCCATTTAAGGCCGGCGAGGACAGTGTTCATCATCTGCTGAAATGTGGTCGGCGCGGAACACAGGCCGAAAGGTAGAACTTTAAATTCGTAAAGGCCGTGGGGTGTGACGAAGGTCGTCTTCTCACGATTTCACTCATCGACCTCAATCTACCAGTAGCCAATTTGTAGATCAATGGAAGAAAAATACTTTGCACGCCGAAGGCGGTCGAGAGAGTCGTCAATCCACGGCAAGGGGTAGACATCCTTCTTGGTTACGGAGCTCAGTTTGCGGTAATCAACGCAAAAACGTAACGTACCGTCTTTCTTTTTAAGTAGAACCACCAGGGAGGACCACGGGCTATTGGAAGGCTGGATAACCTCATCTTCGAGGATTTCCTTAACTTGTGACTTAATAGCTTCGCGCTCGGTTGAATAGACGCGGCAGGGGTGTGGCGGATTGGGCGCACATCATCGAACGTTACGATCTGGTGCTTGGTGATCGGAGTTTGATTCATGTTTGACTACAATGCAAAACATTCTCTGAATTCGAGTAACAATGAAGACAGCTGATCACGCTGGCTGACCGATAGCTCTGCGCTGACATCGAGATTGTCGAGGGATGTGGGCGGTGGCACGGTTTCTGTGGACAAGCACTCGGAGGCACCAGAGATGCGTGCTGCAAAAGCTTAGCAAGTGTCACGAAAATTGTTCCGATACTTGTGCAGAAAATTGGTAACAAGTACCTTGGACTGACCACGGTGAAGATGAATCAAACTGCGGGCCACGCAGACTCATTCTGTCAACAGTAATGAGACGTTACTTTTGACTATTGTGTCAGCATTGTGAAGGGCATTGAATTTGATATTAGCGAAGGTGCTGGTTCGGGGTGACAGAGTGACACTGTCCGCGTAAACTCGAAGCACATGGAGTGGTCGCTTTGCACCGCTGAGGGCCACTGCTTTCTCAGTAGAAAACGAGACTTTAGAATCCAGCAGGTCAATAATTGCGCCATATTCACGCAGAAAATCTACGGCCAGAATCAGGTCACGCGAACAGCTTTTCAGAACAAGGCAGCTTACCACAAATGTTGACTCTTAAATTTGAACTCTGGCCGTACACATGCCCAGAGGAGTAATCACATGACCACCCGCAATGCGAACATGTGGGCCAGCCCACGGAGTAAAAATCTTCTTGAGAACTGCGGCAAACTGGCTGCTCAAAATAGAATATACAGCGCCAGTATCCAACAGGGCTCGAACATGGCGACCATCCAGTACTACGGGTATGTCCAATGAAAGCTGCTCGCGAATGTCAGGCTTCTGAGTCTTTCAGTGCTCTGCGTCGGTGTACGCGGTCTGCTTCACCTGCAATTCGTCTTCGTTGCAGATGCGTTGCTGTGGCGTCCGTTCCACCGACAATTCGTCGTCGTTGCGGGTGCGTTGTTGCGTCATATGTCCCACCGGCAATTCGTCGTCTCTGCGGGTGCGTGGTTGCGTCGTTTGTTCCACCGGCAATTTGTCGTCGTTTCGGGTGTGTTGTTTCATCGTCGGTTCCATCGGCAATTCATCGTGGTTGCAGGTGCGTCGTGGTGGCGTCGAGGTGGCCTAATGACCGGTAACCGCGGACTTTTCCAATGTCGATGCGTAGTCTTTTCGTGTCCGCATCAATGGGGGGTCTCCCGCGGATCGATGTCCAGCGAGCGTGCCCCCGAAGGTCGCTGGTTTCAGTTTTCCCTCCAGGGACTGGGCGATCGGCCCTGCGCTGCCCACGAGGCCCTCGTAGCAGATGGCGACGGCCGAACCCTGGGTGACAGTGATCTAGATTGTCGCAGACGAGACGGAACAACCCGGCGCTGGTCATTGACGAAATCTTCAACGGCTCGAGGCCGTTCGCCGTAGCGAGGCCGCGGAGAATCAGCTGGAAACCCTTCGGGACCCAGTGGACGGTAAGGAGAGCGCCGATAGACATGACCCGGTTCGCCGCAGTGAAAGCATAACGGCCGTCGGTCGGGGCTACGCCACTCGTTTGCTTTCCGTGTAGGCGGTCGGGAATCTCTGACGTACTGGATCACGGGGGCTGCTGTTTTCGGCACAGCTATGTTCCCAGGTATCAGGGACGGCGACGAGGGTGGACAGTATTGCAGCACCTGGGAGTATGTAGGGCGGTGACACTCGGGTGGAGTAAGAGGAGGAGCAGGGCGAGCTTCACCGCTTGGAAATGGGGGCCGGAGCGCTTGCAGCACCTCGTTGCGTACAACGCTCGCAATGGAGGCAGGAGCTGGTATGAGCTCCCATAGCGCCGAGGTGTCCATGCTATGCATTGACAACTCAGCAGAGACGGAGGCGGCGTGGACGGTACGATCCTGTGGCGAAGCGCGCTGCTGAAGCACGTTCTCTATAGTGAATGTTTTCGCAAGGAATTCTGCGACAGTTTTCGGCGCGCTGCGCACCAGGCCAGCGAAAAGCTGCTCTTTGATCCCAAATAATGCTGCTCACGAGGTATCGCAGCTTTTTGTCTTCGGACATCGTAGGATCCGCACGCTTAAACAGGCGCGTCATGTCTTCGACATACGCCGCGACGGTTTCGTTAGGCATTTGGACCCGAGATTGGAGAGCGCATTGGGCCTCTTCGCGGCGATCTGAGCTGCCGCAAGATGACGTTTGAACTCACTCCAAGAAGACCGCTGCTCTTCATGGTTCTCAACCCACGTCCGAGCGCAAACCTGAAGGCTGAAGTATACATTTCGAAGCCGTGCGGCTTCATCCCAGAGGTTGAATGTAGCTACCCTTTAGTATTGCTGCAACCAGTCATCGACGTCTTCGTAGGTGTCCCCGCGAAAGGTCTTTGGGACGCGGGGGTTCTGAAACGTCACGTAGGGGGCGGGGGTCGCTCCAGGCATTGCGACGACGTCGTGGCTGCTGGTAGTCATGCCCGAGGGGGAAAGCTCAGGTGGTAGGCCTCGTTGCCTGCGACTAGTGCGGTGAACAGGCGTTGCCTCGAATATATGACCAGCACTCCTGATTAGTGTAGAGGTACGGGACATCAGACCTCACCTCCACCAGATTTGTCACGATGTTGGCGAATGGGGCTACGTTAACAGAGCTCTTCGTTCTAGTTTTAAAGGTTCTAGTTTTAGGTAAGTCCTGCGAGTCCGGAGCCCCTTGGCAATACATATATTAGGAGTTGTCATCAGAAAAGCACGACTAAGCAGCGAAGGTTGAAGACTATCGGGCTGTGATTAAAATAGTATAATATATTTGCGTAAAAGGTATATGTGTATTTTAGATTTTGGCAACGAAAGCAACACCACGCTACTCTTGAGCATTGCGCCGGTACTCAAAAAGGATATCCCGTTAGTTATCGACCTGTTCGTTGCTGCTACGGAAAAATGACGAGAATAAGATAAATAAACTGCTGGTGATAACCGGTAGAGACGAATTACATCACTGCAGACGATCTTCAGCGAAAGCCTTCGCTCCACACTCATTTCAGCAGCACTGAACCTCAGATGGTAAACGGAGTCTAACGAAAGTGTGCGTTAACAGAAATAATTGAGCTATGGCCAAGCTCGGCGAAACACATTTAGAAATGGAGAAGCATTAGTTGGCATCGCTGGGCAAAGTTTAGTTTTCTTGATATTGTAATCCTTATTAAGTAATGTGTAGTAGTTTATTACCACCCGCATTAGAGGCCGACAGCACTGTGAACTGCAAGGCAAGAATTAGCGCCAGAGGCGACACAACTGATTGTTGATTCGGAAAGCCACGTACAGCACTGCTTACGCCAAATTATTCTTAGCTATGCTGCATAATTCCTAATTTTGCTGAGGATGCACCTTTAGTTCTAGAGTATAATGTGATATGTTGAGATTGAACGCAATTTCAGCTCGTGCGGCTAGTTGGTGTTAATAACCGTATTCCGGTAATAGGCTTCTAACTTGGTCTAAATTTTATGCTGTTTAGAACTACCCTTAAGTAGGAGCAATTATTTCTTAATATTAATGGCTGACCCTAATTCTTTCATATTAGCCTAAATTACTAGTCGATCCTTGTATTCGCAAATTTTCATCCTTGACCCGGTGTCTTTCTAAGTAATTTCTGATTATTTTATGTTATCCTTGGAAATTAGCAATACCATGTCACACGCCCTCGGGGTGGCGCAGTGGTTACGGCGCTCGACTACTGTTCCCAAGGACGCGGGATCGAATCCCGGCCTCGGCGGCCGCTTTTCGATGGAGGCGAAAAGGAAGGCGCCCGTGTGCTGGGCGATGTCAGTGCACGTTAAAGAACTCCAGGTTGTCGAAATGTCCGGAGTCCTCCACTACGGTGTCTCTCGTAGCCTGAGTTGCTTTTTGACGTTAAACTCCACAAACCAAACCAACCAATGCCATGTCACTTTTGGACCTGGTAATTGAAAGATATACGTTGTTCGGAATCAGCGTTATGCTCGGTAGCTCAGAGGCTTCATGCAAAACTCGTTGGTAGCTAGGACGGCAGCTTATAATGTTTTGCATTAAACAAAATGTGTGCTTTTTTCACTCTATATGCGTGCGCAATTTATATGACCTATATTTAGACAGTAGGTTCGAAACGTTATATGTCACATCGACGTTCTAGCCTAAGGACAATTATCTTTAACTGAGGCTGGCGTACGTAAAAATAAAACATCTAGAGATTAATGGCACATTCTGCCGCCCAGGACAGTCGCCCAATAAAATATTAGGATCTTATGAGGCCTAACCCACTGGCATAACATCTATGAGGCTTAAAAGCGCAATACGAGTACATAATTTTGAACCTGAATATGGCTCCTGCATTTAAACAACTGCAGAACCGTGTTCCTATCGTATGCCACTGCCCCAGTATACATTCCCAAGGATCAAAAATATGCGCTGAGCCTACAAATGCGGAGCCTCACAGTTGCCATGTGGCAACGTGAACAATGTTCATCCGGCGAATAAAAACGTTCGAAAACAGACGACGGAAAATCCCAGTGAAAACGATTCCACAATGGTTTCGTATTGTCAGGTAGCATATTCAACCACTCACACTGGTAGGAAAAGTAGAACGCTTTCTGAAGGGTACGAATTAGGAAATGAGCCGCACGGAATTTAACCTGACTACATATTTTATGTAGTCTGTTTAAATCTGTGCTCATTGTCATACGACATAATTTTTCACAGCTAATAATGAAGCTTAGAACAAATACTTTGTGATACGCGATTCAAGGACTATGAAATATTGGAACTTTAACATCATGGATATCACGAAATCGGCGCATATTTCTATTCAACCACCGCGTGCGCGGCGTCACACAGAGAGTTCGAGAATGTTGAAAAACATCTCCTTCTCCGCACAAGGAGAGACCGCGGCCTTGCGCGCATCGGCATCACCCCCACCTCATCAGCCAGCGAGGACGATGACTCAACCGGTCGAGAATATGCTAGTCCTGACGAGAAAGTACTGCCGCGCCTTAGCAATGACTACACACGGCCGAAGGAGGAAGAGAGGATGATTAAAGAGCGAAATTTACGTGCATGTGTGCATCACCCATGGCCTGTTGTAACAGACAAACGATGCACGCACTATTTATTCCGGTCCCGTAGCTTGAGCCAGCCAGGCAGCGTTAGAGCCAGTATTACTGCGAGTTAGAAAATCCCAATGCTGGGCTCCCGGGGTTAACCAGCTTTTCGGAGCGCCTGCAAGATCTGCGAGGGAGCGGCGTTCGTCTACAGGATGCCCACACAGCCAGTTAAGACGTCGACCTGCGACAGTGCCCGGTGAGCAATTTGATGTTTGTTTATTGACTGTCTCGTGTATTGTTCAGGATTGTTAGCTTCTATGTTTATTGAAAGCCTCTTTAGTTGCATGCTTTGCATTGCCTTTCTGTGAACCTCTTGTCTGTGTATATGAAGTGTTAGTGTGAATTCCTTTATATGGGGTCTTGCTGTGTATAAAGTTTATTTTTGTTCGTTAATTATGACGTCGACTCTTAATCTGGCTTGAACCGGCCAAAGCTCGGCAACAAACGGCTACCCCCTCCGGTCAATACAGGTAGCTGTCTTCAGGCTGAGCTTGCTATGCATGTCCTTTGAGACCGGAACAGCTACCACCACTCACTCTAAAGGTGTCTTCAAATGTGCGCACTGATAGTGGCGCATCGTTAACAACATTATAATTATTATCAGGTGAAAATGCATACGCTTATTTTGTATTGCGGATAAAGCTGATTGTTGCTACAAGTGGCTATCACTATGCGGCTGACATATTTGTATCATGTCATAATGACCGTAGTGGAGATCTCTTTGCTACAATTTCCTGGGAGAGTCACATTGCTCTTTACATAGGTAAAACGCGCGTGGTAGCTCACTGCAGTGTGGGCAGCTAGTCCAGAAATGAGGCGAGTCATACTGACGGTTCTCTGAAAGGAACCTGCTGCAAAGGTCAGCTTGGCTCGGAGAGATTGTGTCGAGGAAGCAACTAGCAATAGCGTAAGTTTGCAATCGAAGAAGGTGCCTCACCTGAGTGCCTGCTATAAACCTACAGAAAATAACACCAGGAGAACAGACACCATATTGGCAGCAATCATTCAGTCGTGTTTACTAGCTAATGGGGCAAATCCTACGAACTTGCCGCTCTGGAGACAATATTTATGAATAGACAAAAAAAAAGCTTGACGACAACTAAACCCAAGTGCCTGCCGTTGTACCTACATAACGAATCAATTCGCTTCGGAATCCTATTTCATAAAAAGAAATGCAATAAAGTATTCTGTGCAGCCAACCAATGACCTCGAGTCCTACCGCAGGAGACGCATTATCAGAGGTCGGTGGCTAAAGCGGCAGTCACTCCAGTGATAAATTAAATTTTAGGGCGGATGTCATGAAATATATATTAAATAGGTTAATGTAGCTTATAAGGGTTCGTTCACTCAGGCTATCACATACGTATTGAACGAAAAAGAGAAGTTTAGAAAAAACAGTCACCTCATCAGGCACAGAAAAATTGTGTCTGATTAAAGCTAAAATGAATAAAACAGACAAGTTATTTTAAGTTCAGTTCAGTTCAATTTATTCCAGTCATTCACAACGGCTGAGGACAGAGGAAAAAAATAAGCTGCTTGCACAGCTTGACAAAGCTCCCATCTCACGCAGTGGTTCGAGGCGGCGATGGCGGATAACAAAACAAAAATCAGAGAAGTCGTGGAAATAAAGAATATATACACTATTTTTCGTCTTAAGGCAGTACAGGTTCTGTAGATTTACACACAGAGCCAAATCAGCTTCAAATCGCATGGTTACTTTGTATTACTTAGAGTTCCATTCCCTTCATTGCTATGTAGGAAAATGTTTATGATGATGTTGCATGAAACTGAGAAAATGAATAAATTAGTGAAAGTATATCGGTTTAAGAGTGACGGTAATGTATCTCTTAACGTTTGAAGTCCATAATTTCTGAGTGGACGATTATTCGTAGTGTCTTATATTCTGGAGAAAGTATTTTCCCGCCGAATAACAGGGTCAGTTAAAACTGCAATGTTGCTGTGTACGTGGGATTGATACAGCTAAATCGCACGATACTGATGGATGACGCTTTCATTCATAATGCGGTATTTTGAAATTAAAAAACTTGTATGTGCTAAATCTGAAGCCCCTGCTATCGCTCTCACTGCAATTTTTTTGAAATATTGAAACCTTCTGAATATTAGTTTGCGTCGTCGTTCCTCAGTAAAGATTACAATATTTAACATGAGATTGAAACAGGGCGAGGTAGATTACAAATTTCGTCCTAGTAGGAAACATGCACTTTAGCTTTCTAAGTATGCAGACAACGCTATCCAGTTTACCATCCAGCCTCTTGACGTGGTCATCCAATAACATGAATTCATTAAAGTAAATGCTAAGCGTTTTACAACATTAGTTGTTTCTATTCTCTTACCACCCAAGACTAAATATGTGTCTTCCCATTTCACAATTCTTTGCTGTAAACAATATCATGTGCTTTACGCTTATCAGTAAAGAAAGTACTTCAGACAAGGAGTTAACTTTACCTGACATGCTGTTGGCCCTCTCGAGTATACTGTTCGCGCTGGTCCTGACAGAAATAAAGTTGCGTCCTCGTGAATAATAACATATTCTGTTTCGGAATCAATTTGTCCTAAATCGCTAATATATACATTGAATAATAAGAAGCCAACAATACTTCCTTGAAGTACACCATGCTTTATTTTATTATAAGTTGAACAATTATTACATATGGAAACATACTGATATCGGTAATTTTAGATAGCTAGTATTTAGTGCCTTGTCCTGATTACCGTAAATATAAAGTGTCAGAAGAAGAGCATCGTGATTAATTCTGTGAAAAGCTTTGGAGAAATCTATGAGAAATTCCAGCGATAACTCTTTACATTCTATGTTTTACATGATTATTTCTTTTTGTTTCATAAGAGCCATTTCACTAGAAGTCTTAGGTCTAAATCGAAATTATTTAGTTATCACATTAAACATGTCAAGAAAATTAGAAAGTCGTAAATGCATAATTTTTCCATGCCTTTAAAAAAAGGCAATATTTAAACTGGCCTATAACTGCACAGATCGTGTTTGGAAACACCTTTAGAAATTGCAAGTACTTTCGCTATTTTCTCGTCTGAAGGAAAGATGCCTATAGTTAGAGACGAGTTATAGAAAAAAGGTAAAATAGGGCATACAATTGCGAAGACGTGCATAACAGTTGTCATTTTCAGACCAAAGCTTCTTCACTGTTCGAAACATTCATACCTTTTAATATTTCTACTATATTATTTTCAATACAGCATGTTAAGAAAATGCTGGTGCTTGTAGGGTTAGTAATGTAATCCAATGCCCTATTATTGCGTTCATTTTGAATAAGTGCACTGAAATAGGTATTACACGCATCTTGAGACATGCGACAGCAGTGTACAGCACCAGCCAGAGGTTAGTAACAAGCACAGCTGCCTGACTAGAAAACTATTATTTTTCTAGCTATGATAGCATCATTAACACAGCAAATGGATTAGAAGACCTTTGCAGTGTCAGCATCGCATTGCTTCTTAGCATACTGCCAGATTTGTCTGAAATGCAATGTGACGTCACAACACAAAATAGGCTTTTTTTCTTGCTTATGAAGTTGAAACTTGGTATTAGCTACTACTCGTCACAAGCTATTCACTTCTATATAAGCGAAACGTCTATGTCACGAGATTTGAAAAGTGTGGGAAAAGAAATAGATTTTTTGCCCCCGTCAAGAGTGATTGCGGCCGAAATGTTTGAAAGTTTCAAGGTGCATTATCCTGGATGGACAATAATTATTGATTGCAGAAAGATACGCAGCGAACAGCCATAAACCATGAAGAAAGAAAGAGTCCTATGCTCAAATTACAAAGAAGCGTACATGCTTAAGTTTTTGGTATGCGTAACACCAGGAGGGAGATGTTTTTGCTCGAGAGCTTACGGTGGTAATTTTCGGATACGCATGTAACAAGTGATTGTGGTTTTCTGGACCTTGTTCAAGCTGGGAATATAGTTCTTGCAAAAAAGCGATTCCCAGCAGTCAGAACAATTATAGGGAACCAGAGCGTTCTCCTTGATATGCCGCCATTTCTCCGTTGTTCGTAGGGACACTCACAGTTAGGGAAACCTAATGTATCACTCAAGTGAGAATACATTTCGAAAGGTATAAAATATATACATCTTGAACAATAAGGTGCCAACTGAATTCATCCCATGTATGGTTGGTGCCTTTCATCTCCCAATCAAGAAACTCAAAGAGCAGCCTAGCTATCTTGAGCAATCCGCTTTACCGGCCTCACCCTTGAGAGCATGCAAGAAAACAAACATAGGTTATGGAAGCCTCAGTCAACGAGCCAGTATTTCAAAGGCTGGGCTGCTGCGACTTCAACCTGTCTTTTTATTAGAATATACAGCCTGCAGTGGCCATGCGGTACTAGGGAGCGCTGCGTTCACCGCTGCCACCACCACCGCCAAGTAATTTGAGGCGGCTGGCGGGGTAAGGCTGCATTCGCGTTTTACTGCGGGAAGCATGTCGGCTATAATGTTCTGCGGTTTTAAGGCAATCGAATGTTTTAAAATCAACTCCCGAACACCAGTACTGGCGAAAGGACACCGCCTGTTCAGGAATGGTCATGATTTGAAAGTGAATGGTGTCGACGTGCGGCTTGGTGGCCGGGGTGCGTGTGGCTACAGTAAGTTATAACAACTTTTGCCGGTCTAATGTGTCTATTTGAGTTGAAAATTTGGCCAAATGTTAACGCAATGACCCGCTACGTCCTCGCCCCGTTCAATGCACCAACTGTTGGCGATTTGGAGACAGTGGAAGAGCGTGTAAGTCTGCGACTAGATGCAGGGTGTGTGGGGGAGGACACTCTTCTGATAGCTGCACCGCTGCAAAACATAGCTGTTGCCTATGTAGTAACGAGCCCTCGGCTAATGACTGACACCAGTTGTAAGAAACGTTCCCAAAGCAGGTGACAGTAGAATTACTTCAAGAAAATAGTTGTTCTCGAGCAGATGTTTATGCTCTTCTTGATCGCAAAAGGCACACTTATGCCAACTGTGTGCTCCCTTCTACTCCAGACTTCGAGGCCACGTTGTCTACCGCAATTGCGACAACGGTTGAAAAACTCCTTTCTGTCGGGTTTGAGCGTATGCTTACCAGCTTTACTGAAGCCTTGTTTGGTATTGTTGCTAGCCAGTCATATTGCCTACCACAACCTGTGCTGGCTCCAGCATCTATTTCATTTCAAACCTGCGCTGAAAGTTTAAATGCAGCTTGTCCTCTAGTTCTGGCCAAAGTGCAGCCTATCGACAGTGTCCCTGTCAGCATTTCTCGCAAAAGTGTTTGCTTTAATGATGTTGAAATTGCATGCTTTACTCAGAAGCGCCGTGCTTCAAACTCATCCTCTAAGTCCTCCATTTCCCAGACCAAAACTAAAAAAGGACCTTTAAAAGTTTTGTGTGTGTTAAAAGATGCTCTTGCGGCCTCAATTTTAGGAAAGTAATCATGGCAGGCGTACAAGTTCTTTAGTGGAATTGTCGCTCTATTGCATCTTCACTTCAAGATTTATATCTTCTTATTTCAACACATAAGCCAGATATAGTGTTCTTGCAAGAAACTTGGCTCTCCCCCGCAAAGTCATTAACCTCAAAGAAATTTCGTGTTTGCCGCGCCGATCGTGCAAACGGTAGGGATGGCGGCTTATTCACTTTGATATCGTCAAAATTATGTCACCAGGCAAAAATAAGCAAAACAATAATGAATCCTGAGTGTGAGATTTTGGCTGTAGATATCACATTGCCGCAGTGTGGCCTGTCACAGTCGCTAATGTCTCCTGCCCCATATGTGTACGTAGCCCAGACTTTTGACTTCAGTTTAATTCAGCTCAGTCGTTCAGTCGTGTCCGACTCTTTGTGACCCTATGAATAATATCACGCCACGCTTTCCGGTCTCACACTATCTTCCTAACATCACATAACTTCATCTGCAGCACCTCGAAGATGCCATCGCGTTCGCGGCCTACCCCTTCTCCGGTGACCTTCAACTTTCCCCAACATCAAATCTTTCTCCAGCGACTCCTCTCTTCTCATCAGATGACCAAAGTAGCTGACCTTTACCTTAAGAATTTGACCCTCCAATGAGCAGTCAGGTTTATGGTCGACAATATCGACTGATTTGATCTTCTGGCAGTCCAATGAATTCTCAAGAGTCTTCGCCAGCACCACAAATCAAACGCGTCAATTCTTCGGCGGTCAACCTTCTTCACAGTCCAGTTCTCGCATCCATACATCACAACTGGAAAGACAATAGCACGCGTTATACCGATCTTGGTAGGCAGTCTAATATCTCTGCTCTTTACTAGGCGGTCAAGGCTAGCCATGGCTCTCTTTCCCAGAAGCAGGCGTCTCCTAATTTCATGGATGCAGTCTCCTTCCTGGGTAATCTTGGAGCTCAAGAAAAGAAAATCTGTCGCAGCTTCCACTTCTTGTCCATTGATGTTTGAGGCCTTGATAGGGCAAGATGCCATGATCTTTGTCTTTTTATTCTTCAGTTTACGGCCAAACTTCTCACTCTCTTCTTGTACGTGCTTCAGAAGTCTCTTGAGTTCCACTTCACTTTCTGCGATTAAAGTGGTATCATCCGCATATCTAAGGTTGTTGATACGTTTTTCAGCAACATTCACTCCAACTGAAGACTCGTCCAGACTGACCTTCGTCATGATGCACTCCGCATATAGGGTAAATAGGCCGGGCGACCGTATGCAGCCTTGCTCACTCCTTTCTCAATCGGAACCCAATCAGTAAGACCCTGCCCAGTTCTGACTGGGGCTTCTTGCCCTTCATACAAGTTCCTCGGGAGACAGATGAGGTCAATTAAAACTCCCATCTCTTGTAGAGCTTGCCACAATCTTCTGTGATCTACGCAGTCAAATGCTTTCGCAGAATCAATAAAGCAGAAGTAGATGGGTTTCTGGAACTCTGCTGATTTTTCCATAATCCAACGAAGGTTGGCAATCTGGTCTCTAGTTCCTCTGCCCTTGCGAAACCCAGCTTGCACGTCCGGAAGCTCCCGATCCACATACTGCTGCAGCCTTCTTGGAGTACTTTCAACATTACCTTCCTAGCATGCGAAATAAGCGCGATCGTGCGGTAGTTCGAACAATCTTTGGCACTGCCTTTCTTTGGAATGAGGATGTAAACTGACCTGCTCCAATCCTGTGGCCACTGCAGGGTTGTCCGAATTTGCTGACATAATGTATACAGAACGTTAACAATGTCTTTGTTGAGGTTTTAAAGCAACTCAGCTGGAATGCCATCAATTCCGCTAGCTTTGTTCTTAGCAAGGCAGGCTAAGGCATATTTAATTTTACTCTTCAGGATGCCGGGCTCGCGATCAGTAATCATAACCGTCTTATGTTGGGTTTGCACATCCGGGTCCTTCTTTTACAGTTCTGTGTATCCCTGCCACCTCTTTTACTGCGAAAACAATACTAAGATCACTTTTCAGCCGTTCGCATAGCGCGGCGGTACGCATGAAATGACCTGTTGCGTAACCCCGTGTAACGTCACGCCGAAGAGCTGGGCAACCAACTTTAGCCGTTCGCGAGGGGCGGCGGTGCACATGAAGCGGCTTTCTAACTGCCGGTCTCTCCACGAGGAGCGCCACAGGTGTTGCGACGTCACATAGTTCTATAAGTAGGCGACCGACTCGTGCCGTTTGTGAGAAGAGGCGGTGCACACGACTATGATAGCGCCTACTGCTAAGGCGGCTCGTCGTAATGAGAGGTTGAAACAACAAGCGAGACGTGCGAAATAACGTGCTCAATATGCAGCTCGGCGTGAACGTATAGCCTCTTTGGCACAAACTTGCCATCCGGCTTTCGCAATACTCCAATGCATATTCTGCAGTGCCCTATGATTTTTTTTATCTCTGAGGCTTCAGTGAGGCCCCTACCACGTTTGTCCGTTAACACGTCCAGCATAGCCCTAAAGCTTCCTTGGATATCTTTGATTGTCTTATACAGAGCTCTTGTGTTCCTCAATTGGCGGCTGTCCTCAACTGCTTGGCAGTGTACGCTCAGGAAGGCATCCTTATCTCTCCTTGATATTTGCTATTTTCTGAAAATCAGCACACGGACGAAGTGGCGTCCGTGTGCTGTGCGATGTCAGCGCACGTTAAAGATCCCCAGGTGGTCGAAATTACTCCGTAGCCCTCCACTACGGCCCCCCTTTCTCTCTATCCACTTTCACTCCCACCTTTATCCCTTCCCTTACGGCGCGGTTCAGGTGTCCACAGAGCAAGTGTGACAGATACTGCGCCTTTCCCTTCCTATGAACCAACCAAAACCAAAAAAAATTGAGAACCTTGTATATTTCTCTTTCCCCCATAACGTTTGCCATCCTCGTTTCCTCAGCTATTTGCAAAGCCTCTTCAAATAACCAGTTTGCTTTCTTGAATTTCTTTTGCATTTGAACAATCATAGTAGCAACTTCTTGTATTATATCACGAATATCAGTCCATATCTCTTCAGGCTCTTTTTTTACATCTAATTCTTGAAATCGATTCCTGACTTCCACAGCATATTCTGATGGAATTTGATCCAGATCATACCTGAAAGGCCTTCTAGTTTTCTGCGTTTTCCTCAATCGAAGCTATAATTTGGCAACAAGAAGCTGATGATCGGTGGCACAATCGACCCAAGGCTTTGTTTTTACTGCTTGTATAGCGCTTCTCCATCTCTGCCTGCAAAGAATATAATCAATCTGATTCCTGTACAGACCGTCCGGTGAAGTCCGTGTGTACCGGCGCCTCTCGTGCTGCTGAAAATGAGTATTCGCTATGGTCAGGTTGTTTTCTTGACAAAACTCTGCTAGCCTCTGCCCAGCTTCATTTGTCTCACCAAGACCGAACTTGCCTGTAATTCCGGATATTTCTTGACTCCCCATCTTAGCATTCCAGTCTCCTATGAGAAAAAGGATGCCTGATGATGGAGTGCGGTCTAAAAGTCATGGCAGGTCAGCATAAAATCTCTCAACGTCAGCGTCTTCAGCAGTAGTGGTTGCTGCACAGACTTGGATAACTTATGTTGAAAGGGTGACCTTGGATCCGAAGGGAAATCATTCGGTCGTTTTTGGGGTTGTACCCTAGCGCTGCTTTGCCCATTCTTCTGTTTACAATGAGAGCGACCACCTTCCTTCTCCTGGATTCGTGCCCACAATAAAAGACATAATGGTCGCCGGAAATAAATTCTCCCATTCCGGTCCACTTGAGCTCGCTGATGCCCAAAATATCAACGTTCAATCTGTCCATTTCTCACTGGACGATATCAGTTTACCTTGCGTCATAGATCTTACATTCCATGTTGCAATGTGATATATCTCCTTGCAACATTGGACTTTCCGGTCGCTTCCCATTGCCGCAGTGTGGCCCTGTCACAGTCGCTAATGTCTACTGCCCCATAGGTGTACGTAGCACAGACTATTTTGACTTACAAATTCTAATAGGGTTGTTATTGCAGGCGATTTTAACTTGCACCATACTCTTTGGGGTAACTACTCTGACTCATGTGGGCAGCTATTATGGACGTGGATGTCGGCAAATGCTGTGCGCTGCTGCAATTCTCGGGCTATAACCTTCATGCACGGAAATTCGCGATCTGTCATCGATTTATCTCACTGGCAGCAGGTGGGATAGGTATAGGATGATGATCTACAGTAGACAGTGGTGCATCTAGTGACCACTTTCCAATAACATTTACCATCATGATGAGCCGAACGCGAGATAGCACTTTTGACCGTAAACTAGTAGACAACTCCAAATAGCGAGCTTTGCTACGCTTCTCCCTCACATCTAACCTTTGTTCATGTAGGACCGACAAAGCACAAAAGGTATTTTCCTCAATTGCAAATGCTACTGTAGATTCCCTGTTCACTGTGCGGCCTGCAATAAACAATAAGTCGCCATCAACATGGTGGAATGATGCGTGTGAGAAAGCTTTCCGCCATAGGAAACCAGCATGGAGAAGCCTTTCTTATAACCAGATCCCAGTAACTCGGATAAACTACAAATTTTGTTCGGCGTCATTTAAAATAGCCATAGCGCAGGCAAAGGACGAGGAAAACGAAAATGTAAATATTATTTGTCAAATCCTAGTACAGGAAGGCTTTGCATCGTTTCATGCAACGAAATAGAAACACATATTTCTCAGTCATTAGGTTCAGTAGTGTTGTCTCTACAGGAAGCAAAGCATGAGTTGGAACAAATTACGCAAGGGCCAGCATTCTTCGCCTCTGCAAAAGATATTCATGACGTCTAACGTTCACAACAGGCTTACCTAAATGCACTTGAGGTCTGGTTGGACAACATTTCCAGGAGCAGTGCAGAGTTCCCTTGCACGCTTCCATTTCCTGCTCAGACTATGTTTAGGTTGAAAGGTCCTTCCATGCAAACCTCGGCTCCAGATTGGGACGTGGTTACGGTAGGTATACTCAAAAGTTTAGCAAATCAGTTCACTCAGAATATCCTGGATCGGGTCAACGAATTATAATCTACAAGGCTGCTGCACGTCTGGAAAGTGGCGAGGATTATATTGCTCTTGGAAGACTCTGGTAAAGGATTTCATGTTCAAAACATTCTGCCGATTGCTTTGACTGCGAACCTAGTATAATTATTAGAAATAATTTTGCATGGCCGCCTCTCAATGCATATTTTCGAGATTAATGCATTGAGTTCTGCCCAGATTGGTTCCCGCAATGGATGCTCAATATGGTCTGCACACGTAGATTTAGAAAGCAGAATTCGCCTTGAAATGTGCGACAAGGAGGTATCAGCGTTAGTGACGCTCAATATTGCCAAGGCCCATGACAGCATTGAAAATTCCAGTCTACTAAACAAGTTGTCATTATTACGTCCACCATTCCACATTTATGCTTGGATCAGGAAATTTTTGAAAGGACGAGAATTCGTTTGCACTGATGGCTCATTATTCTCAGATACCTATGCACAGCCACGAGCGGTACCACAGGGTTCTGTGCTCTCAGCGCTCCTTTTTAATATATTAATGTGCGAATCTACGGTTCATCCTGATGTCACTGTATATGTATATGCAGATGACATAGCATTCTTCGGCTCTGCAAAATATATTCATGACCTCTATCATTCACTACAGGCTTACCTAAATGCACTTGAGGTCTGGTTGGACAAAATTAAATTGGTTTTAAGTGTGTGCAAAAGTAGTGTGCTAGTTTTTAAAACCAAAACCCCCTTATATGTTTCGTTAAACTACCGCTCAGATGTCATACCTTAAGTCTATATGTCTATATGTACGGTATTTAGCAATTACGTATGACGCTAGTATGGATTGGAGGCCTCACATCAAGTCTAATGTTCGGAAAGGTGATCGTGCCCTTGGTAGGCTCATACGGACAAGTAATAAGAAATTGGTTATGCGGCGAGATACTCTTCTACTTTTGTACAAAGCCTATGTGAGACGGATTCTGGAACCTGGCTGCATTCTTTTTTCTAGGTGTCCAAAATATAAGCTGCACCCTTTGCTGCTTTTAGAGAAACGGGCGCTGTGCCTCTGCCTAGTGCTTCCGCACTCAGTCTCTACCACTTTCCTGGAATTGGAGGCCCACATTCCGGACCTTAACTCCCGTTTCCGCCTTCTAGCTGTTAGATCATTCCAGCGATCATTTGAGGCAACTCCCGGTGTGGCTATACTTATTTTTGTGTCAAACCGAGCCCTCTTTCTCACTCAGCATTGGCCAAGGATCTGCATGCTCCAGGTTGTTTTCACGCAGATCATTTTAGCAAACATTAGTGTGGACCTCGGTTCTATATGTCCTATTGGGTGCTCAACATCCTTTGTGGATATTATTTTGATTCTATATTGCCATCTAATGTGAAGCACTTACCTTCGTGCCTAATATTCAGTCTCCTATGTGATCACCTTGAAAAGTTCCCCGACCACTCTGTAATTGCCACTGATGCGTCGGTGGCTGCGAGCAGCTATTGAAATTTTTTCAGTCTCTTTAATGTAGTTTTTCGGGGCGTGTCCTGGATTACACACCGATATTTTTAGCAGACTTTAGGGCAATTGGGCTAGCTCTACTAAAAGTTCCCTGCAGTCCATCAAAAATACATTTTCTATAGGACTCTCTTTATGTTTTGTTTTTACTGGAGTCAGCACGAGGCGCTCTTTTGAGCCGCTCACTAAATTATTTCATACTCGAGAGAGAAAAGATACGCTTCCTCTGGGTCTCCAATCACTGCAGTATTTTCCAGAACGAGGCGGCAGATGTCCTGGCTAAATCAGCTCTTTATGTGTCTGTTTCATGTACTATCCCTTATATTACCATTTTTGGAATGTCTCGTTTTCAGTGTCATCAAAACCTAGCCGCTTCATGCAATGATCCCCTGCTATCTACAGCCGAATGCCAGAATCTCATATACTCATGGAAAGTTCGTTCATGTAAATCCCGGCCTTTTGGGTAACGATGACTCTCATGAGATGCAGGATTCCTCGCCTAAATCTTTATTTATGTAGATGCGGGATCAGCCCCACAACCCTTTGGGAGGCTTGCGGTGAGATTGAAAATATTCATCACTTCCTTCTCGTTTGCCGAAGGTTTTCACACCAAAGGAAGGTGCATTTAGAAATTCCAATTGCACTTTTGGTGTTTACGTTGTCGGTCCCGCTTCTACTATTCTTAGGTGCGAGTGCTAAAGGATTCGCGTTGCCTCAAATTCGTCCATACTTACATAACTACATCAAAGCTAAGGGCAGATTCCCTTGCTAATTGTATTCCAAATTTACAAGCTTCCAAATTTTTGCTTCGTATTTTTTTCTTTCAATCAATTTTGTGATCATAAATTTTATGTTTTTGTTTAGCTGACAATTACATTAATGCACTAATTCAGTTTGTGTAAGACATTTGGCAGTCCACACTGAACCCTAGCCAATCCCCCTTCGTGGGTATGTGCCATATCAAGGCAGAAGAAGAAGAAGAAGTAACTTCAGAAGAAGCAGCAACAGCAAGTCGAAGCAACCGTCGAAGAAAATCACCGAGGTCGTTCCAGGGTCAAGCGTGGAAACGAGAATTTTCGCGCCAGAAACGACTCCTTCCTGAGGCTGGACGAGACTACCGATGGGAGACAGCAGCACGGCCGGCCGATTTCCCGCTCCAGGGGGCGTTCCGGATCCAGACGAAGCTGGAGATCTAGTTCCATGGATCCTGAGAACCCGTGGACTAAAAGCGGAGCCCGAGCAGAGCCGTGAAAATATAAGCTTTGGGAGTGGGGTTTCCCAGGCAAATGATAAGGACGAGGAGATCAATAAATTAAGGAAAGTAGTTGAGGAGCTTAAAGATATTGTACTGTGATAGTCATCGCCATCGACATGCACCTGTGCGTTGTGCGACGAAGAAGAAGTACGCTGGGCTCGCCGTTGCAAGGTCCTGTCCTCACAGCTCTCCATCTGAGCGTCAATAAACGCCCTATTACAATTGGCGGAGGTGCCGGAAACGATCCCACCCAAACTGGAACTGCGAAGCCGTACACTACCCTCTACGACCGCCATGCAAGACACTTCGACGCAGCCGGCCGTTCCACCCACGATCATGTGTGCTGGCGTCGTGCGCCAGCGTGACCCTTGCCTGTTCAGCGGCACGGCCGATCAAGATGTCGACGACTGGCTGTCATCCTATGAAAGAGTAAGCAACTACAACAAGTGGGATGACTCATACAAGCTCAGTAACGTCATATTCTATCTGACGGACGTGGCGAACCTCTGGTTTCGCAACCATGAGGCTGACCTGTCATCTTGGTCGACATTTAAAAAGAATTTCGCGGAAGTGTTCGGCCGCCCGGCAGTGCGTAAGCTTCGTGCCGAACAACGTTTACACGATCGTGTTCAGCGCGCTGATGAGACCTTTACCAGCTACATAGAAGACGTCGTTGATCTCTGCAAACGAGTCGACCCGGCCATGCCGGAAGCAAACAAAATCCGCTACATCCTCGAGGGCATTTCTGAGGACGCCTTCCAGATGCTGGTAGCGAAAGATCCCACCAGCGTTAGTGAACTCGTGAAGCTTTGCCAGAGCTACGACGAGCTCCGCAAGCGGCGCGCTTCTAGGCGCCGCTCCAGTGTGTGCGACGAAGGCGTATCCGCATTAGCCCTGGGTGGTTCGCCAACTTCTGAAGGGAGCCCGCTGAATCAAAAGATCAAAGATTTTATTCGTGAAGAGGTCGCACGTCAAATCTCACTCCTTCCCCATTTTCAAGACTCGGGCCGCCTCGTTCCTGAACTGGCTCCATCTTTGGCCCCTGCTATACGCCGTGTCGTGCAAGAACACGTCGCTGATGCCTTGCCGTCCAACCCCGTGGTGCCGCCTGTGACGGCACCTCTCACGTATGCCCAAGTAACGGCTAGGCCACCACCTTCGCCCACGTCTGGCTCCTATGTGCAGGTCCCTGCCTACCGTTCACCGCCGCATGCTGAGCCTTCGTTTCAAGCCCCACCCTCAAGGTTCCGCCCACATCCTATGAAACCTTGGCGTACTACGGACAACCTTCCGATTTGCTATGCCTGCGGTCGGCCGGGCCATGTTGCGCGCCTTTGTCGCCAGCGCCTCCAACCTTCACAGCCTGACATTCGATTTTACCCGTACGATACCGACTCACGCTCGCAAATGATTCCGCCCGGTTCTCAATTTGTCCCACAAGATCGCCAAACCTATACCACTCGTCGATCACATTCTCCTCGGCGTCGATCGCTTTCTCCAATGCTGCGACGTTCTACCAGCACCGTTGAGGGAAACTAACAGTCGCAGTTCCGGGGGCAAGAACTGCGCTTGTTTCGAATTCCTCAAGTCCTCCATGCCGTCCCGCTAATGTTATCAAAGTTTCTGTAGAAGGCGCCACAGTTCTCGCTCTCGTCGATACCGGTGCAGCCGTCTCCGTCATCAGTGAAGCGCTCTGCCGTCGAATTCGCAAAGTGACCACTCCGATTTCCGACTTTTCGCTCCGCACCGCCTCATCACAGCACATTCACCCCTCCGCATCTTGCACAGCCCGTGTGCTCATTCAAGACGTCTTGTACCCCATCGAGTTTATTGTTCTGCCGAACTGCTCGCATGATATCATCCTCGGATACGATTTTCTATCGACTCATCAAGCCGTTATTGACTGTGCTCGTGCACAAATTGCCTTCGCCCCCCTCTGTGATGCCCCCTTCTGTGATACCCCTCCCCGCACTGCAAAACTTCTCGTCGCCCATGACACCGACATTCCTCCGTTCTCTGCTGCCCTCGTACCACTGTCTTGTGAGTGGGTAACTCCTTTGACTGCGATTTTTACACCTTCAGAAGCCACCTCCCGTCATCCCTGCCTCCTTTTTCCGTTCGCTGTTCTCGAAATTCAAGACGGCAAGAGTGCACTTTACGCCTCGAACCCATTTTCTTGCCCAGCAGTCCTGCTCCGTGGCGAATGCATTGGACGTCTTGAAGAGCTTGATCCCAGTCATATCACCACTCTTGCTGACTCAACCCCCTCCTTCGACGTTAGTCTGTGCTCTTGCGATGTTGCGACCGCTTCGACGCCCTCCGACGTTTTCCAACATGCTATTGATGCTGATCTTCCACTTGCGCAACGTGATCAACTTGTCGCCCTCTTGCAGAACTTCGCTTCTTCATTCGACTTTCCTCAAACTGACTTGGGCCGCACGTCTGTCGTAGAGCACACCATCGACACCGGTAAAACTGCACCTTTGCGCCAGCGCCCCTATCGCGTGTCGGCTTCGGAGCGCCAAGTAATTGCTGATCATGTGGACGACATGCTCCGTCGGGGTGTCATTCGGCCATCCCACAGTCCCTGGGCGTCTCCAGTTGTGTTGGTACCTAAGAAAAATGGCTCCTTCCGGTTTTGTGTCGACTACCGCCGGCTCAACAAGATCACGCGCAAGGACGTCTATCCTCTGCCACGCATCGATGACGCACTAGACTGCTTGCAGGGCGCCGAGTTTTTCTCCTCGTTGGATTTACGATCTGGCTACTGGCAGGTGCCAATGGCTGACGCTGACCGCTCTAAAACTGCCTTCATCACACCAGATGGATTATATGAATTCAACGTCATGCCCTTTGGGCTTTGCAACGCCCCGGCCACATTTGAACGCCTCATGGACACTGTGCTTCGTGGATTCAAGTGGCGAACCTGTCTTTGCTATCTCGATGATATCGTAGTCTTTTCTACCGATTTTCAATCCCACCTGCTCCGACTGAAGGACGTTCTCACTTGTCTCGCTACCGCCGGCCTCCAACTGAATCTGAAGAAGTGCCGCTTTGCTGCTCGCCGACTAACAATTCTAGGTCATGTCGTTTCTAAGGATGGCATTCTTCCCGATCCCACCAAACTTCGTGCAGTTGCCGAGTTCCCACGCCCAAAATCACTGAAGCAGCTACGAAGTTTCATTGGCCTATGCTCCTACTTTCGCCGCTTCATCTTAAATTTCGCCTCTATTATTGCTCCTCTCATCCAGCTCCTCTCCGGTAGCTCCGACCTCTCCGCATGGACACCTGCTTGTGATGACGCCTTCAACACTTTACGCCGTCTTTTGGTTTCGCCTCCCATCCTCCGCCACTTCGACTCGAATGCGCCAACTGAGATTCACACTGACGCTAGCGGTATTGGGATAGGCGCCGTTCTCACCCAACGCAAACCTGGTATCCGAGACTATGTGGTGGCGTACGCAAGCCGCACCTTGACCAAGGCAGAGTCCAATTATTCTGTTACGGAAAGAGAATGCTTGGCCATTATTTGGGCCATCGGCAAATTCCGTCCGTATGTCTATGGCCGACCATTTTATGTGGTCACTGATCATCACGCTCTGTGCTGGCTGGCGTCCCTCAAGGACCCGTCCGGCCGCCTTGCTCGCTGGGCTCTTCGCCTCCAAGAGTATGACATTCGTGTCATATATCGCTCAGGCCTCAAGCATACTGACGCAGACGCTCTTTCGCGCTCACCGCTGCCTCCCTCTTCGTTGCCTGATGAGATCTGCGCCTACGATTTGTCTTCGCTTGCCACTATTGACATGGCCACGGAACAGCGGCGCGACCCGTGGATATCTACACTTCTGGACTTTCTTTCAAGTCACTCTCCAGGTCGTCTGTCTCGGGCGCTCGCCCGCCAAGCTCACCATTTTTCAATTCGTGACGGGCTGCTCTATCGCCGCAATTATCTTCACGACGGAAGGAAGTGGCTTTTAGTCATCCCCCGTCATCTCCGCGCCGAAATTTGTGCTGCTTTCCATACTGATCCCCAGTGCGCCCACGGCGGAGTGTTGAAAACCTACACGCGCTTGCGTCTACGCTTCTTCTGGCGTGGAATGTACCGCTTTGTCCGCCATTTTGTCCGCTCCTGCCAGTCTTGCCAACGCCGAAAAACTCCTCTCAAGTCCTCTGCTTCGTTGCAGCCGTTGCCCTGTCCTGCCCGTCCGTTTGATCGTGTCGGCATAGATCTATACGGTCCCCTTCCTACAACTTCAGCTGGCAACCGCTGGATTATCGTGGCAGTAGATCATCTAACCCGCTACACTGAGACATCATCATTGCCCTCTGCTTCCGCACGCGACGTGGCTGCCTTTATTCTGAAAAACCTGGTTCTTCGCCATGGTGCCCCTCGCGAACTGCTCAGTGACCGCGGACGCGTTTTCTTATCAGACGCTCTTGAGGCTCTCCTGAAAGAATGCCGCATCATACACCGCACCGCTACCTCGTACCACCCTCAGACGAATGGACTGACAGAACGTTTTAACCGCACTCTCGGTGACATGCTGGCTATGTACATGAACACCGACCATTCCAATTGGGACCAAGTTCTACCGTTTGTTACTTACGCATATAACACCGCGACACAGGCCACTACTGGATTCTCTCCATTCTTTCTCCTTTACGGGCGCGAGCCACCCTGTACTATGGACACACTTTTTCCCTACCGCCCTGACATTTCCGAATCTTCCCCGCTATCCGATGCCGTCACGTACGCAGAAGAATGCCGTCAGCTCGCCCGCTCTCTCACAACAGAAAATCAGTGGCAACAAAAATACCTCCGTGATACCGGCGAAGCTTCGCCATATCTCCCGGACACACTGGTGTGGCTCTGGGTGCCCTCCACAACCCCTGGCCTTTCAAAGAAGTTTCTTGCTCGCTACCACGGGCCATATAGGGTCCTCCAGCAAACATCTGCAGTCAACTACGTAGTTGAGCCCGTCACGCCCTCTGCGGACTTGCGTCGCCGAGGTCGTGAAACAGTTCACGTGAACCGATTGAAGCCATTCTATGACCCCGCTGTGCTTTCCGCGCCATAAGTCGCCAGGATGGCTCCTTTTTTTACCCGGGGGGAAAATGTACTGTGATAGTCATCGCCATCGACATGCACCTGTGCGTTGTGCGACGAAGAAGAAGTACGCTGGGCTCGCCGTTGCAAGGTCCTGTCCTCACAGCTCTCCATCTGAGCGTCAATAAACGCCCTATTACAATATCATTAATAAGCTATTAAAGAGTTGCATAGACCAAAAGAGCAAGCGCATACTGGGTCCCTCTCCCCCATATATCGCAACCGAAATTGGCATCGAAACCAACTGACCTGGCCCCTAAGACTGCAACTCCCACGAAGCCTGCGACACCGGAGGACGATACTATCATTGTAGAATCGGCTAGACCACCCCCAACGAAACGCAAAGGGGAAGACGCTGATCTATTGGTGGCACTAGAGAAAACATTAGAAACCAAAATTGAAGCTAAATTTTATCCTCCCATGGCCCAAATTATGGGAGCAATAAATCAAATTCAAAGCCAGATCCAAATCCTTACGAGCGAAGCACAACTGCACAGGGCAGAATTAGTTGCCATCGGAGAATGGCAGCAAAAAGCTGAGGAAAATTTTGATCAGCTCCCTAATGGCCAGAGGCGCACCAGTGAGTCTTTGATCTGGAAGTGGAACTATCGCGGCTTCCAACGCAAGCAGGCGTTAGTGCAACAGTACTTGACGCTATTAGATGTGAAACCACTAAGCTATGGCCCTGCAAGAGACGGGTAAAGCAGCACAACTGTCGGGATATCAATCTTTTTCATGTGACAGAGGTAAGAAATCTCGCTTCACAACGTTGGTTTAAAGGAACATTGCTGCAATCATACACTAAATCAACTGGAAAGAAATTGAGGCACTGCTATTGGAAATTTGTACGGGACGAAAAGAGCAAGCAAGCATGCTCCTCTTAAATGTGTATTGTACACCCCAGCAGAGAAAGGTGAGATTCAAGGCCCTCTTTCGCAAAGCGATAATGACAGCAGGAGTAATCCTTTGCTAATAGTCGGTGACTTCATTGCGACGCATCCGGAATGTGGTTACACTAAACAAGATCCTAAAGGCAGACAGTTATGGGAAGACGCACACGAGCTGGGACTCACTTTTCACACGGACCCTAGTTTTCCATCCAGGGTGGGTAACAGCGTCTGCGTAGACACTTCCCGTGACTTGACATTCTCCAAATATGTGACACATCTGAAATGGCAAAATTCGGAGCAAAATTTTGTCAGCGACCATTTCATTCTGGCCTCGGTTCTTAAAAATGAAGTAAATACACGCCGTGTGTGTCAACCGAGGGTTACGCAATGGGAGCTATTCAGAGAAAAGCTAGGGAAGGCTGCCGCACAAAAGATTACAAACATAGAAAAATGGACGGAGGCTCTCATGCGTCACGTTGGACAGGCAACAAAGACTCTTGAAGGGGACGATTCCCTGAAGATAGCTGATAGCAAACTGCTTCACTTGTGGGATGTAAAATATGGTATGGAGCGCACATTAAAGAAGCAAAAGTGAAACCGTAAACTTAGAAGGAGAATAGCTAGACATAACAAAGAAATTGAAAATTATGCGGTCAAACTATGCGAACAAAATTGGTGCAGCAGATGCGGCGAGATGGAAGGGGGCATGAGCGTTTCCAGATTGTGGGGTCTGCTGAGACACCTATAAAATTCGACCAACTCAATCTCCCGATCAGGAATTAGATTATCAAAAGCCAGGCACGCGTTTAAGGGTACAGACGCGGAATTTATGGATGAAAAAATCAACATGTACATTGGCGATACTCATAGTGCCCCCATCCAAGAGTATGACGGAGTTCCCAACGAGGAGGTGGACGCACCCATCACGGAGGCGGAGGTCAGGGCAGAAATATTGGGACTAAAAACGAAATCGGCCCCGGGCTCTGGCGGGATAACTAAAAAAAATTTAAGAAACCTGTATGATGACTCCTTAAGTGCTCTTACTGAGTATATGCAAGAAATTTGGACTTAAGGCCACTTTCCTCGGCAGTGGAAGTCGGCAAACGTAATTGCAATCCCAAAGCCGGGCAAACCCCCAAAACTAGAAAATCTAAGACCTATTTATCTAACCTTATGCGTGGGGAAATTGATGGAGCATGTAGTCCAGACACGACTGACGCGCTTTATGAAGAAAAACGACCTGTGGTCGCGTGAGATGGTCGGCTTCCGACCGGGTTGGAGCACGCAGGACGTGATGCTCCAAATCAAATACCACATAATCGACTCGTATTCTAGAGAAGCCAAAGTGACTCTCGGCCTGGACTTGTCAAAAGCTTTTGATAAAGTTAAACACGAAGCGATTCTCGACGGTCTCCAAAAAATTGGCGTAGGTGCACCAAACAGAACTGCCTGCATAAAGTTTCAAGATATTCAGTCCCCCACAGTGACGTTAGGGAGAAGGGGAACGCCGCAGAGTTCGGTTCTCTCCCCGTTCATTTTCAACGTGGCGATGAAAGGCCTCCCAGAAGCTCTGATGTGCATAAAGGGGCTGAATTTCAGTATTTATGCGGATGATATTAATCTCTGGATTAACCAGGGTAGTGATGCGAGCAGTGAGGAGCGCCTGCAGGCTGCGGCGGACACTGTCGTAGACTACGCTGCCAGTAGGGGTCTATCACGCTCCCCGCAAAAATCTTAATTATTCATCTATAACCCAAAGTCAATTCGATGCAAGCGCAGCTAGACATTTGACATTAAAGTAGAAGGGAAACCAGTTCCAAAATTAGATCAAATCAGAATCTTAGGACTATTCATTAAGCACAATGAATATAATGATGGAACAATCAACAAGCGAGAGGAATTCGCCACCCAAGCCCAGGCATAATTAGAAGGATCGCGTTGAAAGGACGAGGCCTGAAGTAAAGAAGCTTGGTTAAACTAACCCAAGCTTACGTAATAAGTCGCGTGAGCTATGCCACGCCGTTCTTAAATATCGGGTCAGAGGAGAAGAAGAAATTAGACTCTCTCATTCGACGGAGCATAAAGAGGGCCCTAGGCTTACCAATTACCACATCCACAGAGAAGCTCCTTTCTATGGGAGTGCACAATAGCTGGGACGAAATAGCGGAGGCTATCAATTTCGCAGCTGGAAAGATTAAGTCGAACTACCACGGGCAGAACTATACTCGAAATGGTAGGCCTGCACACAGATAGGGAACTAGGAGAAAAATCGCGTATCCCACAGGACTGCCCTCCCCCGTAGCATGCATGGATGGAGAAGAGACCAGAAACACTATCCAGACGCTTCGATTTGATGGACAGCAAGTAAGTGGCGTACGTGGATGCGGCAAGTGACAAAACGGGGGCGGCGATCGCTTCTATGGTCGACGGCCGAGGTGCCCTGGTATTAGCCGCCACCATTAGAAGCCGCAACGCCGAAACGGCTGAAGAAGTTGCAATAACGCTCGCTTGCGTCGGAGCGCAAGCCAATTTCATAATCAGCGATAGCAAATAGGCTATTTGGAATTTCAGAAAGGGTAGGGTCTCGCCGGAAACGGCAAGGATTCTGGCCGCCTAATTTAACCTAATTTGAACAACTGCATACACGTCCGTTCCTGGCAACGAAGCGGCCCACGAGTTAGCCCGAGCTCTCTACTTCCGGGTAACTGTGGAGCCACCCGACTGCCGGAACATGGACGAGCGTCTGCAAAATTATACGGAGATTCTTCAAAATTATAGGTTAAGCAGGAGACTGGTGCCACCGCCGGATAAAAGTCTAAACAATAGGAAGGCAGTCGCATGGCGGCGCCTGCAAGCTGGAAACGTTGTAAACCCGGCCTGGGCGTATTATGTCCAGATGGATGCTACAAAAAAAAACGAAAAATGGAAGCACTGTGGGGAGAGAGGGACCCTTGACCATATAATCTGGAAATGTGCTAGCTCCCCAGGGGCTAAAACAAATATGAATTGTAGAGAAGCCTGGGAAGCCCTGCTGCGGAGCGAGGTCCCTGCTCCACAGCAACAAGCCATCCGCCTGGCGGAAGAAGCCGCGAAGAGCCAAGACCTCTTTGCCTGCTTCTGATCGCGGAGGTCTCTGCTCCCGTCCCTTAGGCCTGCGTGCCGGGGGCGGGAATTGGGGGCCTCCTAATCTGGCGGAAAATAAAGTTGTTATCATCATCATCATGCTTATACGATGCTGACCCCGCCGGGCGTTCGATCAAGGCATCCTTGCGGCGCCTTTCATTTGCCGCTGTCTCGAACTCTGCACCACACAGCAAACTGAGATACACCCAGATATCTAGGAGGGGTTAGTACAGCGGGCATCACTGGCGTTTGAAATTGATTAACAAGACAGAAAATGTGCAGTATCTGTCACAATTCTCCGCGGACACATGTACCACGCCGTAAAAGAATGGAGGAAGGTGAGAGTGAAAGAAGAGAGGGAGATAGAGGTGTGTAGTGGAGGTATACGATCCATCGCTCTATAATGAATTTCGCCCTTTAGTGGCCCAATGTGTCATCTCGAATTGTTTTGTTATCGTTCTTATATTCCCCTGAAGCTGTTCTCTCAAGTGAACAAGCAGGAACATAAAGAAGCTGATAATTTGCACTGCACGGAATAAGGTATTCGTATTTCGTATTTAACATTTCGTATGTTAACATATTTTTCTTAGAGCAATACTTTCCATCGTACGGAATCAAGCATTGTGTGTCGTAAAAATATTTTCGGTTGGGGCTTCAAGACAATAAAGGAAAAAAAAACAATTCTCGACCTTCTGCTATCAAGAAGGTAAGCATAATTTATGGCAGAATAATATTCTCTAGTATTTAAAAAGGCGAAGTGCATTGAACGCCGTGTGCGGCGCACAGAAAGGCATGACAGCAAGCTCAAGGTTGTAGCAATATTATTTTAGGAAGTAAACCACAAGAGCACACCACTTCGCGACTGACGCTCCACACGTGCGCACAATTGACCAGCACATCGTCACACTGAATTCTTCCTCCAGGCTGCTGCACAGGACGGCGAAGGAAAGCAGTTCATGTGCGTGCAGAGTTCATTGTAGTACAACGACAAGAGACACAGAACGGTACGTTACGAAAGATTAGTGTGGAAAATATAAAGTTCGCTTGGGTGATCCGTCGAGTTAGCGGCAGCGCGAATACAAGTTCGTTGAAGAAAAGCGCATAGGAACAATGTGGTTCTCAGGTAAACGAGAAAGCCGGGCCGGCCATTTCATCATCCCTGGAGCCAACGATGGCGGCTGTCGCCACTCAGATAAAGTTTCTTGGGAAGGGCCCGGCACACGGAACAACGATGAGTTAGATATTGACCTAAACCAGAGCGGTCAAAGCTAGACGATGAACATAGAAACAAAGTGTATTTGGAGTTGCTCGGCGGTGGCAATGTCACTCAAAGATGACTTGTACTATGAAGGAAAAAAACTAAGGAGGCAGCACGCGGCAGTACCCTAGAAGTCTAGTCATAAAAAACAAAAGGGAGCGAGTGATTCCTTACGTGCTTGACCACGAGATAGGGGGCGGTAATATCTACTACCGCTACGCGCGCGCGCATGGGTCAGGTCCCATGCTCGCCACAAGAGGTAGCCGCGCGCACCTACGCCTTGGCAGATGCGTGCACTAGAGCACACCGACAACACATTAGGGAGCGACTCGGAGTGCGAAAAAACGTGGTAAGGAGCGGCGTTCTCGGCACTCGGCTTGGGAAGGTTGGCCACGCGACGTCATGCGCCCCCCTTGGTGTTTTTTTTTACCTCCATGGCTTGCACTAGCAGCCTTCCCTAGTAAAAAAAACCCTATGTGTCACATCATGCAGATTTCTCATACTAAACTCGTACAAATTTCATATGTCATACAAATATCATTCCAAGTATGAGAAGCATGTGATATTGTGTGAGATTTGTATGAGAAATTTGTATGAGTTTATTGTGACTCATATGGTTTTCTCGCTAGGGTTGCGATAGTAAAATGCGCAGGAACGGGTCGGCGCCACCGCTCGAGGTTATACGATCCGTTCAAACACGCGCACGCCTAGCCTCTCTCACTCTTTTTCGTGTGTGATTTTATTACAACACGCAGCACCGCGCTATCCTACATCGCGTGTTCTCCGCTCAAGCAAAGCCCGCAGACCTATGCTTCCTCACGCATTCACGCCGTCAACCCCGGAAATGCCCCAGTGCTTCTCCTATCCCTTTTTCGCCTGCCGTTTGGCCTCGCCGCAGTATTAATTTCGCCTGACCTTTTTCGGACCACTGAATATCCCCACCACAACACGTAGAAAAAAATATATATAATAAATCATATATACGAAACATATGTCAGAGTGTCTGTTGGGCTCAGAAAAACCCGTGTAACGTGGGCGATGAAGAAATATTAAGAACAAACCATATATGTGTTAAATTATAGGCGCATTCTGTTTAAATTATCTGCCTCAAACTGTATTATTTATTTATGCCTAAGCGTTTAAGAGCTGGTGGCAAAGAAAATGACCGGTGTTCGGCGTCCATTAGAAACAAAAATTTCAGGTCATTAAAACAAAGCAGCTAAATTACAGAGAGTACGAATATTTCCGAAATGACTCGACATAATTCTGTAATGTAACTTGGTGCAGTTACCGGTTTCAGAGATTGAGCCCAGGCCTACTGCGGGGCTAATTAGAACTCTGCACATTCTACAAAGGCTTATTGTTTAGTACAACACAGCAGCACGTTTATGAATACTGCACTATATCTTATAATAAAAGAGATAATGAGGGAAAGATGCAAAACATGATATTGCGTTTCATTCCTTAAGGCTAAGCTTAATTACCTGGAAACTTTTAGCCTTCCATGTATGATTTATTAGTACATACCATGATCTTTTTTCAATTGTACATACCATCATCATCGTCCCGCTGTGCTGGCTCCCGCACTCGCCTGAGTTCGCCATCGGGTTAAACGCTAGCCACCGGATACCTTGATCGCCATCACGAACTTTCCATCTTTAATTGGTCTTTTTCACAACTGGTGAAGGTGAAACTCGCTCCCGTTGCTGCCTTGTGTCCTGCATCTCGGTGGAGCTGCGTTCCAGTCGCCGTTTGGCAACTTCCACCATCGTCATGTCAACCGAGAGCAGTCCCGACCCGGCAGGACCCTCTACCTCCACTGCATCTACTGCACCGCCGCCTTTGACTGTGCCCATTATACAACGCGACACGCTCCTGTCCGCTGGTTGTTGCGACGAAAACTTTAATGACTGGCTCGACACCTATGAACGCTGCAGTCCCTACAACCGGTAGGACAATGCTTTAAAATTTCTCAACGTTTCTTGATACCTTATTGAGGTCGCCAGGAACTGATTCATTAACTGCGAGCCCCACACCACTAACTAGCCCACCTTCAAACAGCAGTTCCGACAGCACTTCGCTGACCCGGATGTCCAGACTGAGATCGCCAAGAACATTCTCGCTTCCCGCCTTCAAGGTTCCGATGATTCATATGCGTCTTACATAGAGGTTGTACTTTCTCTTAGCCGGCGTATTAGTCTCACCATGCCCGAACCAGAACTCGTACACCAAGTCTTGAAAGGAATCAATTAAGTGGCTTTTAACATCCTTGTTTCCCTGAATCTTTGAAGCGTCTATTCGATTATTACAACCTGCCAACGCTTCGACCAGCTACAATCCTCCCGATTGCAGCCCGGCTTCGCTACTGGCCCGTCCTCTGCTGACCTCAATCTACGAGCCCTGATTCCAGCAACCATCCACGAGGAACTCCGAGCCCTAAGCCCTTTCTGTCGGCACGGATGCGATTATCCTAGCTCGCTTCCTAATGACGCCGGCCTTCGCAACATCGTTAGAAAAGAGTTGGTAGCTATCACCCAACCTGTCGCACCTGACCCTCCTGCACCTCACCCAGCGCCGACCTACACTCACGTCGCTGCAGCCCCACCTCCTTTGTTCCCCCAACCTGACAAGCACCGCCATACAACCTCATTAATGCCATGGCAGCGACTCAACCTACGCCTCCTTATTACGCACCTTGACGCCTCTCCCATCAAGTTGCTACTATTGTGGGATTCGAATACATATATCCCGCTTTTGTAGTCGACGCTTCAGAACAAGTGCCGTGGTTACGACGTCTTCGAAAGTGACATACATTTATATTATCAGCGCCGACCTATACACGGCCCACCTCGCTGATCCTCTCCCCCACCGTTATCCTCGTCTCAACCAAGAGAAGCCCCTGTATCCCGATGCCAGTCCCCTTCCCCATATCGCCGCTTTGTATTTACACTTCTACCACCAACGACTCTCCCTTTCCTTCACGCGAAAAGCTAAGCGATGCCGCTTTCAGAGGTGAAACTGCACTTTGCGAACTTACCAAGAGTCCTCCTCATCGCTCGTACAATATGATTGCCGTTTTAGCTGAAGGATTACAGGTCGAAGCTTTGATTGACACTGGCTGTCATTTTTCTTATTCACGTTGATTTGTGTCACCGTTTGCGGAAATTCAGAACACCATATGATGGGCCAGAACTTTGTGGAGCAAATGACGTCCCTCTGCGTACTTCAGCAAAGTGTACAGTTAGAGTTGTTATAGACGGCTTCCGCCACCATGTGCAGTTTGCTGTGCTTTCACCTTATGCGCATCTGATGATTATTGGATGGGATATTTTGTCAACCGCTTCAGCGTTATTTCTTGTGGCGACCATGTCATCAAATGACAGACATTGATTTTTCATCTAACGTTTCTGAACATCTTTCTCTAAGCCGCAGCTGATACTGTATTGCCTCCACAGACCGAAAAACTTCTTACAGTTGTTTCTGAACACATCACTGACGGGGATGTACTCATCGCACCATCTCGTAGTCATCTTGCACGTGGAATCGCCTTCCCATTAAGTATTGTATGGTTCCGCAGCGGATCATCGTAATGGTAACCACGAACACTACCCTTGAATCATTCGTGCTGACTAAAGAAACTTCCCTGACATGCATAGTGAATGCTCCGCCTATATCATGACAGTGTTCACCGCCCCGCTGCCTCACTAACGTGATTCATCGCATGTCTCTTTTCCCGTTCTGTCAAAGATAATAAACCCGAATCTCATACCGCACCAACGCCAAGAATTGCTGGAATTGCTTCAAACCCACCAAGCTATTTTTGATGCCACGTCCCAACCACTAGAACGGACTAAAGTTGCACACAACTGCACCTCCACTGAAGGTAACTAGATCGTACGCCGATGGCATTATCTCGATGCTGTACCGGAGCGAAACGTAATTGAAGAAAATGTCAATGACATGCTCCGTCGTGATAATATTCATGCTTCAACAAGGCCGTGGTCCTCTCCAGCAGGATTAGTTAAAAAAAAAGACGCATCGGTATGATTTTGTGTTGACTATGCGCACTTAACAAAACCGCAAAGATGTCTACCCAAGGCCGAGAACTGATGATGCCCTTGACTCTCCTCAAGGATTCAAATATTTCTCCACCTGGACCTCCGCTCAGGTTACTGGCAATTACCTATGCACGAGGACGACAAAGAAAAACCTCTCGCAACTTTGATGGACTTTACGATTTTAATGTTATGCCCTTCGGCCTTGATAACGCACCAGCGACATTTGAAAGAATGATACCCTACATCGTTGCCTAAAATGGAGAACCTGTTTAAGTTACTAGGGCAACTATGTTATGTTTTCGTCAACTTTTAACGACTATATCATGCACCTGAATGAGGTCCTCACGTATCTTGCTTCAGCGGGCCTTCAGATCAACACCAATAAGTGCCACCTTTACACAAAGAAATTAAAATATTGGGACATCTGGTTAGCCACGAAATTTTTTCAGACCCTGAAAAAATCATTGCTGTCTTCAACTTTGCTTGTCCACAGCGAACTGCAGATTTACGCAGTTCCCTCGGCTTGGCGTCCTACTTCCGGCATTTTATAAGGCATCTTGCCACAACGGCTGCTCCACTTCATGAACTACTTAAAGCGCGAAGCGCTTTCCTATGAACTGAACAGTCAGACAGTGATTTTAACGGCCTAAAGCACGGCCTCACATCAGATGCTGCTGTGGGTTACTTCAGCTACAGCACTACAACCAGCCTGCACACTGATGCCAGTGGTTACGGTCTTGGCGCTTTACTTGTGCAGCGCAATGCAACTTCGCGTGAGAGGAGAAAGTGATAGCCTTCGCCAGCCTGACCATGACTCCAGGTGAAAACAAATGCACCATTACCGAGCAGGACCCAGGTAGCACGAATTTGGCTATTTAGGGGGGGCCCTGGTTGATCCGACGTAGGCAGTACAGGACAGCCCTGGTAGGCTCAATGTGAGTGCTGCAAGAGGGGCCGACATAGGCCTGAAGGGGGCTGTCGACAGAGTCCCGATGGGCCCCAATAGGGACCGATGCAGGCAGCCCTTGCGGGGCTGCCCACATTTTTCCAGCATCGCCAAAGGGCACATCCCGCCAACTCCCCACGATGATCCTACTTTGGACAGATTCGGGCAGCCGCTCTGGGTGAACATTTAATTTTTTATTTCGGTTCGCCCCTCAGATAATGGCATAGGACCGATGCGGATCCTATAGCGCAAGCCGCACTTGGGCTTGCCCACATTTATCTCATAGGGTTCGACGCAGGAAATTGATGGAAAGCCCCTGTCCATGTTTTTGCAATCATGATTTATGCACATAATTAATTATTTTATGCATGTCTGCCCCTTCTAAGCAGCCACAGTATTAAATTTTACAATATTTCATACCATTAATCTAGCCTAAATGACTTCATGTGCATCTTGTTCAGGCTATGGAGAAGTGTGTTCTGAAGAGTAATATTGTGCTGAGTGTTGCAGGCTATCCACAGCACCCACATTAGGAGCAATAGTTATCAATTGGTATGTTTTAGCCTCAGCGCAATTTGCATGAGCGCGAGAACTAAAGCCACGTAATATTTCTTGCCGACTAAACATGGAACAACTGTTATACAAATCATCTATAGTAGTAATATAGGGCAACGTCTAATACAAATAAAGGTTGGAAAGAATCATTACACAATTGTACACACGCCTTCTAGCCCCATTGCGGCCGATGTGGGACCTACAGCGGTTTTGTGTGGGCAGCCCCAATTGGGCTGGATGTTGTTTTTGAACCTAAAGCCCACTTGCTGCTGCACGTGCCTTCAACTTCTCCACAATGGACCGATTTTGATATCATGCGGGCGAGCCCGCCTCCCAGCCCCATTACGACCCATGTGGGATATAAAGCAATTTTTTTGTGGAAAGCCTCAATATTCAGGTGGGTGTGGTTTTTGAACCTGGAGCCCACCTGCAGTAGCACGTGCCTTCAAATTTCCCACAAGAGACCAATTTCGGTACCTTGTGGGCACGCCCGCCTTCCAGCCCCATTACATCCTAGGGGGATCTACAGCGGTTTAGCTATATCTGCCTCAGTAACCTACAAGGGCCGATTGGGGCAGCATGTGGGCAAGTCCATTTTTTTCGCCCCACTACGGCCGATGTTGGTCCCACAAAGATTTTATGAGGGCGGTCTCATTTCGGATCTATGAGGGCTTTCCCATAAAGAGCCCACGTTTAGGTTGGATTGTCCTTAAGTATCTGACAAAGGACCCTTGCGGACTGGCTGCAGGAATGTGCTCCGCATTTGCCCGAGCAAGCCGCTGTTGGACCCATGCAGAAGGAACAGGGGCAAGCCCAGGGCAGGTAATTTTCCACAGCTCCTACTTTTGTCGCCGTTTAAGCCAGGTAACATACTCAGTGTGGCTGGGTTCAGAAAGGTTCCCACCTTCACCGGCCTCCATGCTCCTTTCTTCTTGCCGAGATTCTTATGCTGTTCTCGATATCCGCTTTAAGTATGTAGTACTTGTGACATCGAGAAAAGAGTCTAGACGCTCGTTTCTTGAAATGCGTTCATCCTCGAAGTTAGTTGCAGAAATCGGCCGGAAGGTAATACCCACGGCACTTCTTCCTCTTTGTTTTCACTCACACCTTTGCGACGACGCGATACCGTAAGCTGCCAGCCAACATATAAAGCCCTGCCTTAACCGAGCCGTGTGTACCTGCCTGCGTGACCTAGGGACAACGTCAATGCAAGGGACTTGGAACGCTGCTTCTAGTGTTACCCTCCCATATGAGAGGAGAGGCGCGAATCGGCAGCTGCTGCCAAACGTAATGGCAAGTAACGAAAGCATTATGGATAGACAGACGGACATACTGAAAGAATCCGCGAGCATGAGCCATTAAAAATTACCGCCTGAAAAATGTGAAAATAGTGCTGTAAAATGTCTCAAGAATCTTGAGACATTAAGGCAACATGTTGGAAAGATAAACTGCATTTTATTGTCTCGAGGTTGATTGTACAAAAGAAAAATCCATTGTGTCGGTCTTTTGCATTAAGCAGCCAGGGGTTCTCGGCACATACCGTTTGTCAAATTAGGTGCTTAACAATTCCTTTCTTGGTACCGTGATGCGAACTAACGAATATATATGACTGCTACTTTTACGTCACTGCGACCGTATGGAAGGATAGAAAGGAATGTCTAAATACTAAACAGGTGCAGCCAAGGGATTCTGGTTGCCCTTCATATGCCGCTTGCAAAAATATGAAATTCAATCTGAAATCAACGCCGCAGAAAAGCAGGTAACATCTTTTGATGTCTACATTTACCTATTTTGAAACTTCATGTTTTTGGGGGCTCTGTCTCTTGTTGGTGTGTCCATGATGCTGGCAGGTTTGGGGCACAACTGAATATAGGGCTGGCGATAATTCAAGGCGAAAACTTTTGGCCGCTATATATCTACGTGCAGAAGTACAAGAGGGACCGCTATATATCTACGTGCAGAAGTACAAGAGGGCGTCTGTATTCACCCTCCTATAAAAAATGCATTTCTTAACAAGTCTTTAAAGTATGTCCTTGTCGCGAAATTTTCAGATTGCCTAAATTTCTGCTTGTATTCGCCTTATGTTTTCATAATTGCTAGGATGCGGAATACAATGCGCTCACTTAAGGCGGATATTAAGCACATTCAAAATGTCTGGCTCAAGATAGGTTCTGAATGAAAAACACAGGATTGCCGAGAGCCGAAACTTTCTTCTTTCTCCAAAAGAGAACGGAAGCACATATGTATACACTGAGCTGCGTGCAAGATGTAGACAATTGAAGTAGCCGCCATTTCCAACATCTGTATGCGAATTAACTTAAACGTGAACCAGATTGGTCCCATCTACCCAAGGTGTCCAAGCGTCCACTCAATTTTATAACTTTACCTTCCTTAGGAGGACAAGTATTTTTCGCAATCTAATTCCTTTCCCTAGATGATTTCCGCCTGCGCCGTGCGCTCCTTCAAAGAAAAAGATATGTCCTCAGCGCAGTCATTTCGGATTCACCTTGAGTAGTAGTAGCAGTAGTATGTGGTTATTTTATTATATCCAAATAGAAGGAAAATGTGTTTGACAGTCCCGGTATCTGCTAGCTGATATATGAAGCACCTGAACTGTTAATAATTATATTCTAAGTGGTATAAGACGTGGCATTCGGTAACTGCTGGGAGGCTTTAGCTTTGTTGTTTCTGATGAGGTTGTTTTATTGCATCAACGCTCTATATGCGTCGCCTCTTTCACCTCATATAGATTTGCATTCTGAAGGTGAGACAGTGAACGGTACGTTTGAGAAGTGCGGAATATCTTAAACTAAAACGGCTTCTGTAACTAGCTGCGGATTTACTTTGCTCAGCTACTGCTTTTCTATCCGTTATCTCATGTTTCATGGTACACTTGCACACATCATTTCTGCTCGTTTAGCATGGTGATGCTTCTTGTAATAGACGTGATACGAGCCATTGTTAGCCCTTATGGGCTTCTTCAATCCACCAAAAACCAGGTTTTACACACTGCAGGGGCATGAAAAAAAAAAGCTATTGCAGAAACGTTTATGCAAAACATTTACCAAAGGTCAGACAACTTGGGCGTTCTTAATCTTCTTGCCTCTCTACATATGAGATATACCCACACTGGGGTTTGGTCAGGGTTTAGTGTAGGTAAAATAAATTTATATCATCGTGCTTTCCAAAAAAAAGAATGCACGGGAGAAAACATCGTAATCCTCTGCATGCTCCGGCTCAAGGCAAGATACGAAATGCACCAGACCACACTAAATGATAGCTTATAGTCGGTACTTTCTTAGTATCTATCTGAGGGGAAGAGGGCGAAGTCCAAAACACACACTGAATGAATGGCAGGGTGCTGCTGTTGTCTGCTTCCGTCTGATGCTTGTCGCATCTACCACCACGCCAGTTCACTGGTATGGCCGTTACACGTGGGGACATTGGCCAGTAGTAGTTTTGAAGCGTCGCTTAGCTGCCGAGATAAAGCCAAGATCACCGCGTGCTTTCGATGATGTTCAAACAGCTTCGAGGTCAAGTTGGAACTCATGCCAAAATTACTTATGACAGCTGTGTACCATCCAAAAATCAAAAGTAAAGGTCAAAGGTGGCAAGTTGCCTAACGTGTGAGCAGCTGCATGACACATGACCGGTGACGTCAATGTTGAGAACATATAGGTGTTCCGCGCAGCTCGGCCGCTACTACCTCATCACACTAGGTTTTAGAAATTCATGAATATGTATTTTTAGAAAGTATAACTTCTCTAGTTAGAACAAGACAGCTGCATTTTTAGCCTTTTCTCTGTCCGTCTGTGCTTTAGCGCGGAATTTTTGTCTATGAATCTAAAGAATGTTACACTTGCGCGTATGGACACACAATTTAGCGTTCATATTCTGGTGTAGAACTCTTTTTATTTTAGATACCCTTTTGGATACTCCGTTCGATGCGGCTTGAGTGTTAATAGTGATCATCAGCATTACTATACCCACTGCAGGACGAAGTCCCCTCCCATATTCCTCCAATTAACTCTGTCCTGTGCTAGCTGCGTCCACTTGACCCTTGAACTTCTTAACCTCCTCCGCCGACCTAACTTTCTGCCGCCCCCTGCTACTCTTTCCTTTCCTTGGAATTTAGTTTGTTACCCTAAACGACCATCGGTTATCCTCTCTTCGCACTACATGTCCTGGCCATGCCCATTTCTTCCTTATTTCCACTACAATGTCAGTAACTTGAAATATTTCTCTGACCCACTCTGCACGCTTCCTATCTTTTAACGTTACGCCTATCATTTTTTCGTTCATAATCCTCTGCGTTGCCCACAACTTAAATAGAACTCCTTTCGTTAGCCTCCACATTTCTGCCCAATAGGTAAGTACAGGTAAAAGGCAGCTGTTGTATACTTCCCTCTTGAGCGATATGGTAAGCTGCTAGTCATATTCTTCAAATGCTTGCCAAATGCGCTTCATCCCAAGCTTATTCTCCATGTTTTTCCCTCTCATGGTCCGGATCTGCGGTTACTACTTGTCCTAAGAAGACATATTCGCCTACTACTTCCAGGGCTTCGCTACCTAATGTAAACGGCTGTTTCTTCCCGAAGCTCTTGAACACTATCATAGTCTTCTGCATATTGATTTCCAAGCCTACCTTTCTACTTGTCCTGTCTGGGTCATCAATAATTCATTGCAATTCACTCCCAGTTACTTAGGAAGGCCATGTCATCATCAAATCACATATTACTGAGGTATTCTCCATCTACCCTTCTCCCTAACTTCTCCCATTCTAAGTCTCTGAATACATCACCTAAGCAAGCTGTAAATAGTACTAGGGAGATCGTGTCTCCTTGACTGACACCTTTATTTATTGGCATTTTGTTACCTTAATAATGGAGAACTATGTTTGCTGTGCGGCCAATGTATGTATCTATCTTCCAGTACTTTCATTTGCGGCTTCAAAACACACTGATTTCGCAATGGCTGCATGAGCGCCGTGGCCTCAACTGAGTGCATGCTTTTTCGTTATCAGTGAATGCTGTGATAAGTGCTGGTTATATTCCGAGTATTTTTTATCACCTGGTTGATGGTACGGATATGATCGATGGTAGAGTAGCTTAAAATACATTTGCAAAAACCTGCTGGAGCTTTTGCTTGATTGAAGTGTAAGGGTGTCTTGATTCTGTCAGCTATTACTTCAGTAAATATTTTACACCTAACAGAGCGTAGGCTGATTGCTCTGTAAATTACCATGTCCACAGGTTCCACTTTTTTATGAATTAAGATAATGTTTGCATTCTTCTGTAGTTGCCGGTACCGTCGATGCGTCGATGACACCACGCATGCGTATACAGGGTGGCCAGTTTTCCTAGCACGATATGCCCGCCGTCGTTCAACAAATTTACAGTTACCTGACCCATTCTCAAACTCGTCTTTCGTCACTGGCGGAACATCTGACTGCTTTTCCTACTTCCAATTCATTGTTGTCTTGACTACTTTGGCTACTGCAGACATCATTACAGAACTTTTTGGCTACCTTTACTGTCTTGTCCCTATTCTTAATGACATTGCCCGTTTCGTACTTAGCACTCAGATCGAATTTTCGCCGATGCCCAATTTCTCTTTCACCGATTTAAGGCTTCCCGCCGCGGCGGTGCAGTGGTAACACGCCCAACTATTGTGCCAGAGCACCCGGGTTTGATCCAGACCGTGGCGACTGCGTTTTGATGGAGGCGAAACGAAGAGGCGTGCGTGTGCTGTAGGAAGAAGGAAACGAAAATGCATGGGCTTGCTACTGGCTCTGTAGTTGAGCCACCTCCGCTGCTTCGTGCGGACAGAAGAGAAAATAGAGAAGAAAAAGAAGAAGCAAAGAAAGATGCGCGCCGCTACAACAGCCTTCGTCCACCACATAAGCGGTGGCGCATGCAATGACGGCCTAGAACAGATAAAAATTGCCCACGATTACGTTACTTCCTCCCCTTCATGGATCACTGCCTTGTCGTGGCGGAGGGGCTTGCGAAACTCGATGAAGTCGTGAGCTCTCCTGTGTAGGGCCACCCAAGATAGACAGGTCACGGCAGAGAGTTCTGACAAAATGTGATTCACTGGAGAAGGTAATGGCAACCCACTCCAGTATTTCCTGCCAAGAAAACCCTATGGCCAGTCACAATACCAATAAAGATAGGGCACCGGCAGATGAGCCCCCAGGTTGGAAGGCGTCCCACATGTGACTGGGGATGAACAAAGGGCGATTCCTAGTAGCTCCAGGACGAATGAAGCGGCTGGGCTAAGCCAAAAGGACGTTCAGTTGTGGATGTGTCGGGAAGCGACCGGAAAATCCGATGTTGCAAGGTGATATATCACATAGCAACATAAATTGTAAGATCTATGACGCAAGGTAAACTGGATGCCGTCAAGCGAGAAATGGACAGATTGGACACTGATATCTTGTGTATCAGCGAGATCAAGTGGACCGGAATGGGAGAATTTAACTCCGGCGACCACTTTGTCTTTTATTGTGAGCACGAATCTAAGAGAAGGAATGGGGTCGCTTTCACAGTAAACAGAAGAATGGGCAATGCAGTGCCAAGATACAACCCCAAAAACGACCGAATGATTTCACTTCGGATCCAAGGTTACCCTTTCAACATAACAGTTATCCAAATCTATGCACCGACCACTACTGCTGAAGAAGCTGACGTTGAGAGATTTTATGCGGACCTAAAATGCCTTTTAGACCGCGCCCCATCATCAGACGTCCTTTTTCTCATAGGAGACTGGAATGCTAAAGGTCGGGAGTGAAGAAATATCCGGAAGTACAGGCAAGTTAAGTCTTGGCGAGCCAAATGAAGCTGGGCAGAGGCTAGTAGAGTTTTGTCAAGAAAACAACCTTACCATAGCGAATACTCATTTTCAACAGCACAAGAGGTGCCTGTACACATGGATTCCACCGGACGGTCTGTACAGGAATCAGATCGATTATATTCTTTGCCGGCAGAGATGGAGAAGCGCTATACAAGCAGTAAAAACAAGGCCTGGGGCCGATTGTAGCACCGATCATCAGCTTCTTGTTGCCAAAATTAAGCTTCGATTGAGAAAAACGCAGAAAACTAGAAGGCCTTTCAGGTATGATCGGAGTCAAATTCCATTAGAATATGCTGTGGAAGTGAGGAATCGATTTCAAGAATTAGATCTAGAAGACAGAGAGCCCGAAGAGATGTGGACTGATGTTCGTGATATAATACAAGAAGTGGCTACTAAGGTAGTTCCAAAGCAAAAGAAATGCAAGAAAGAAAACTGGTTATCTGAAGAGGCTTTGCAAATAGCTGAGGAAAGGAGGATGGCAAAAGTTATGGGGGAAAGAGAAAGATAAAAGGTTCTCAATGCGGATTTTCAGAAAATAGCAAGGAGAGATAAGAATGCCTTCCTGAACATACAGTGCCAAGCAGTTGAGGACAACAGCCCCTTAAGGAACACAAGACCTCTGTATAAGACAATCAAAGATATCAAAGGAAGCTTCTGTGCTAAGCTGGGCGTGATAAAGGACAAACGAGGCAAGCACCTCACTGAAGCCTCAGAGATAAAGAAGAGGTGGCAGGAATACACAGAAGAACTGTACAAGAAGGACCCGAATGTGCAAACCCAACATAAGACGGTTGTGATTACTGATCTCGAGCCGGGCATCCTGAAGAGTGAAGTTGAATGGGCCTTAGCCAGCCTGCTAAGAACAAAGCTAGCGGAATTGATGGCATTCCAGCCGAGTTGCTTCAAAACCTCAACCATGATGCTGTTAACATTCCGACTACATTATGTCAAAAAATTTGGACAACACTGCAGTGGCCACAGGATTGGAGGAGGTCAGTTTACATCCCCATTCCAAAGAAAGGCAGTGCCAAAGATTGTTCCAACTACCGCACGATTGCGCTTATTTCGCATTCTAGCAAGGTGATGATGAAAATCCTCCAAGGTAGGCTGCAGCAGTATGTGGATCGGGAGCTTCCGGACGTGCAAGCTGGGTTTCGCAAGGGCAGAGGAACTAGAGACCAAATTGCCAACCTTCGCTGCATCATGAAAAAAAGCAAGAGAGTTCTAGAAACCCATCTACATCTGCTTTATTGATTATGCGAAAGCGTTTGACTGCGTAGATAACAGCAGATTGTGCCTAGCTATCCAAGAGATGGGAGTTCCAATTCACCTCATCTGTCTCCTCAGGAACCTGTATGAAGGACAAGAGGCCACAGTCAGAACTGGGCATGGTCTTACTGATCGGTTTCTGATTGAGAAAGGAGGGAGGCAAGGCTGTATACTGTCGCCCTGCCTATTTAACCTATAGGCAGAGTGCATCATGAGGAAGGCCGGTGTGGACGAGTCTTCAGATTGAGTGAAGATTGCTGGAAAACTTATCAACAACCTTAGATATGCGGATGATACCACTTTAATGGCAGAAAGTGAAGTGGAACTCAAGAGACTTCTGATGCGCGGACACGAAGAGAGTGAGAAGTTAGGGCTTAAACTGAACATTAAAAAGACAGAGATCATGGCATCTTGTCCTATCAAGTCCTGGAGCATCAATGGACAAGACGTGGAAGCTGTGACAGATTTTCTCTTCTTGGGCTCCAAGATTACCTCGGAAGGAGACTGCAGCCATGAAATTAGGAGACGCCTGCTTCTAGGAAATAGAGCAATTGTTAGCCTTGACCGCCTAGTAAAGAGCAGAGACATTAGTCTGCCAACCAAGATCCGTATAACTCGTGCTAAGGTCTTTCCAGTTGTGATGTATGGATGTGAGAGTTGGACTCTGAAAAAGGCTGACCGCCGAAGAATTGACGCGTTTGAATTGTGGTGCTGGCGAAGACTTTTGAGAGTTCCTTGGACTGCTAGAAGATCAAATCATTCGATATTGTCGACCATAAACCCTGACTGCTCTTTGGAGGGTCAAATTCTAAAGTTAAAACTCAGCTACTTTGGTCATCTGATGAGAAGAGAGGAGTCGCTGGAGAAAGATTTGATGTTGGGAAAGGTTGGGGGTCACCGGAGAAGGGGTAGGCAGCGAACGTGTTGGTTAGATGGCATCCTCGAGGCACTGCAGATGAAGTTATGTGATGTTAGGAAGATAGTGAGAGACCGGAAAGCGTGGCGTGACATGGTCCATAGGATCACGAAGAGTCGGGCACGACTGATTGACTGAACTGAACTGACGATACTTCCTAATGCAAAATTTGAGCGCAGCTTATCAACTCCTTCACGTTTTCGATAGATTGAGTCGAAGATTTAGAGCAAGACACGTTTGTACAATTACAGAACACTTTATTTTAATTTTTCACAAGTATTTCATCAGAAACACTCCACTAACAGTTCCTGGCTGTCATGAAAGAAGCTTTGTGGTTGGAGAAAAGAAGAGAGCAATTGATTTATCGGTAGGTTGCGGGAAGCAGCTCGTGGGCCCGTAGGAAAATTGCGCGACAAACACACAGCAGCCACAAATTGATGCCGCTGCTGCCGCTAGCGAGGAAAGCGAGTGAGAACGGGATGCATGCACCGTAATGCGCTGACAGCGAGCCCGCGTTTCTGCAAGCGGAGAGCCCCCTCGCTGCCACATAGGAAGAGGGGGACCCCCTCCTCTTTCTGCATGGTGGCGAGGGTGTCCGATGCAGTCAGCTTGTCTTGACGCGCTAGCGGCGGTAGCGGCATCAGTCAGTCGCTGCTAGCGCTGCCTCTGGCGACGCCCTCTCCCCCTTTCCTTTCCTCGTGTTCTCCGGTTGCTGCGCGCGCTCGCCCCCATTGTTCGCCGCTTAGTGTACCTCCCTCCCCACTTGCTGCGAGGTTCCGGTTGCCGAGGCGCCGGCTCGAACTGGAGGGATGAAAAGGGGTCGGAGCTGGTTACGAGGCCGAGGTGGTCGACGCCGACGCCGACGACGAAGACGACGCGAAACACAGGAACGGGCTCCAAACAGCTGCGCTTTTAAAATTCGGTGGCTAGATATCCCCGGCCGCAAACTGCGTTGACCTGCCGTCCCAGCGCTGTAGGATTAGGAATTGCAACCGTTTACCACCTCCGCCAGGTAGTCGAAATTACTCCGTAGCCCTCTACTCCGGCTCCCCTTTCTCTCTTTAAACTTTCTCTTCCACCTTCCTCCCTTCTCTTACACCGCAATTCAGTTGTTCACAGAGACAAGTGTAACAGATACTGCGTCTTTCCTTTCCTCTGAACCAATAATAATAATAATAATAATAATAATAATAATAATAATAATAATAATAATAATAATAATAATAATAATAATAATAATAATAATATTATTATTATTATTATTATTATTATTATTATTATTATTATTATTATTATTATTTACGGCTTCCCTGTTCCTTACAGCATGGTAAGTTTTCTTCATGGTATACGGCTTTATATCGGCCACTTTGCGCTTATTGATTAGCTTTGATATCTCTGCGAATTCTACCTGGTCTTTTGGATTCACGTGCAACAATGTGAATCATATCACATTAAAATGACCGCCTAGACAAAGGATAGCAAATGCCATTTGGTTTCAAATTAGCAATATGGTGTTCCCGGTACAAAAGAATGCGCAGAAACTGGTTTTTACGAAGCTGTAAGGGCAGCTGATTAATTCAACCTACAACGCTTCGCAACTGCTTGCCCTTTTTTTTTAAACCAACTGATAAAGTTATGATGTCTGCTGCTGCAAATCAGACATTATTCAAATCTAGTCATACCAGAGGCAATCAGAAGCATGTTCACAACAAAACTGCATCTTGTAATTACCTCATTGTGAACAAAACCTAAAATGTAACCGGCTGCCCCAGCTACACCAACTCCCCAACCAACACACATTTTTTGTTACATCACGGAGAAAGCTCGCCTTTTTTTTTATTGACTGCTCACTTTGCACTCTCTACATAAATCTTTAAGTATGAGAAATAATTGAAAAATGTCAAATGGGGCATACTATTTGGCCGTCTCTAAAGAACGAAAATAACTTTGTCCTTGTTTTCATTTGACATTCTTTGAAAATATTCAAGAAAACTGAACAGAGATCTCCTATTTGAATGCATAAAATTTTCTATCTATATTTCCAGGCTGGTAGACCTCAAGATGAAACAATATCGGGTAGCATTCATCCTTTTTCTTATGGCATGCAGATATATCAATACGTGTGAGGTATGCTTATATTCCTTGTCATTCTATTTTCCTATCTACAAGATGACATTATTTAAAGTACTGCGGCTACCGCTTTAAAACATTGAGGGCCGATTTGTTTTTATTAGCGTACGCTCCAGTAGCAATGAAATATGCATTTATTTAAAAACTTCTTCAATAATTACGCAGTATATTCCAGGTTCAGGCTTTTCGAAAATTTATGCAAATCGGTCAGCGGTATTAGCAATTATAAAACCAATGAACATATTACAAATAAAGCACAATGTTTATATAGTACAAATATAAAATCATTTTTGATAGCTTCAGCACCGATGCAGTTCTCCTTTAACGTGCCGAAGAGGAGAAAGAAAGACCGGTATGCTAAACAGACAGCCTTTCCGTTGGCTATCCTGCACTGGGGAAAAGGACAAGAGGATTAAAGTGGGACGATAAAGAGGATTGCCTTGTAGGCCTTGAAGGTATTCGACTGTTGTGACCACAGAACAGGGATCTTATGCAGCGTTGAAGGAAACTTTACGTGATATATTAAAAAAACTCTTCTCATTATTAGCAGCTCGAATCGGTTTTTGCGGTTTAACGTCTCAAAGCGACTGAGGCTATAAGCGCCGCCGTAGTGGAGGGCTCCAACAATTTAGACCACCTGCGGTACTTATTGTGTACTGACATCGCACAGGACACGAGCGCCTGGCTTTTCGCCTTCTATAAAAAGCACCCGTCACAGCCGGATTCGATCCCGCATCATTGGACACAGCAGTGAGAGTCCTAACCACTGCACCACCACGGCAGGGCTCATGATTTATAGTTTGTATTTTGGAGACTACCGCAATATAATGCTTAGGCATTACGTCGTTATTGGGCAGGTCAATTTAGAATGATCTTTTATTATATTTCCAAGTGGTGGGTAGAATGACAAAAGGTAGCGAATGAGGAGACAGCAGTTGTGCTTAAATTACCTCTTTATGGTTAACTTGCACCCGCTAATAACCAATCGAATGGGTGGCGGCGAGAACAGAAAGCGTGCTGGGCGGCCGTCGAACTATGTATATCCTCTGCTTTAGGCAGCTTTGAATTTAAACTCTGTGAAGAAACATCTCGGTATAAGGACCAAAGGTACGAGTAGAACCTGGAACAACGCGGCAAGACATGCAATCATTCCAAAAACATCTGGGCGCTTGCTGCACTTCACAGAGAAATATGCATCCCGCCTGTGCAACACTTAGCGAAAAAAAAAACAAATATCCTAAACTTTCTTCATATGATAACTGCAACGTATTCAATAAATTAATCAATTAATCAATCGATTTATTTCCAGCCTCCTTTACAAAGAAACTCAGGGCTGCAAGAAAAAGCAGTCATTACGGCCGCTTGATAAGCCTTACCTCCCCTACAAAGAGGCAGATTTGTATCGACTGAAATGGCGAGATTAATGTAAACTTGTTGTACCGCACGGAAGGTACAGAAGGTAATAAAGTAATAACTCCCCATGCTTGCTGAGAGTTGTTGAAAGCAGCAAAGAATTAAATGGTGCCTGGCATGTACGCAAAAAAAAAAATCATTTTATAAATCAAAGATTTAAGAAAACGGTTTATACTCTTGGTTTGTTGACTGTAAAACAGAGCCGTGAAGCGTTATTCGTTTCAAATTTTAATATAGGAACTTGCTGCAACTGAAATGTTCTTTAATAATGGGAGCACGCTTGACCAATAGCGGCTGACGTGTTCTGAAAGGCAGTAATGATTGTATTTTGGTCTCTGCAGGCGTCCGCTTGCTCAAAGAACGAGGTCAAGGTCAAATGCACGGGAAATGAATATCCAGAGAACATATGTCCAGACATTAAAAAAAGAAGGCCTTGTTCGCCGGGGGACGAAGTGTGCGTGTGTCCAAGCGACAAGTGGAGGCAGCCAGGGACTCATAACTGCGTGTATTCTGATCAATGCTGCGGAGGTAGAATGTGCGGCGCCGGACATTGTCCGCTAGCATGCGGCTACAGCAGTTAATTATGCAGTACTCTTTATATAATAAATCTTATTATTTGTTGTGAGCAATTTCTTGTTAGTATCGCGAAATCGAATTTATTTCTGTGATCGGGAGTGGTAACACAGATGCATACATACCAAGCCGAGAATGCGTCATGTTAGCTTGAAAAGGGAATGTGGTTAAGTTGAGACAACTTGTAGTGGCCCCACCTTTCACTCACCAAGTGCCCCTGAAGAAGATGATTTTGATACCAGTTTCTCGCTGGTTGCTGTTCGAAGCTCAACTAACACGAATAAATGGTTATCTCGCTTTTAGGAGCCTCCTGTCATTCTTTATGTGTTTTACAGGTATTAATTTCCCTGTGCTCTCTTTTCTTCGTATAGCATATGGCCATTCTCATCGCTAAACGCTTTTAAAATAGATATAACGCTAAACAAAAAAATTTGAATTACAGCTTTCTTACGTTGTGATACTGGCTAGCTCCAGGGATCACCACACGGCAAGCTGGTATCAAGATCATGTGTTGATCTGAATGAACATTCTAGATTGAGCGGGTGCTACTAAAGCATCCAAAGTCAGCATCTTAAGAATATCTGAGATATCAAGGAGCTCATCATTTTTTGCTGCCCCCCCAATCCAACTTTTGCAGCTCCCTGGCATCGAACTATGGTGGGCACCAGCCTTAGATTACCTGCCTTATTCACCGATTCCATTGTCAAAGAACTAGATACCTCTCTAAGTAATATCCAGATGTGCCAGGTTCCAACATGTCTAAACCTGAGTCTTTGTTTTCCTTATTTCGTAAAAAATGCTGGGAAAGTTATAAAGCCCATAATTAAGTACAAACAAGCTGCTTTTCCTGTGCTGGAAACATCAGAAATGCGTGGCCGCAAGCTGAAATCAAAAATTCTAGAGGGCACTTTGGACCACTGAAGTGCGATGAGATGAAAGCCATTATAAGGCGGTGGATCGTAACCCTCCGATAAGGCACCTCCATCTCCATTTCTTCTTTGTCTCCAACTATGAGACCTCGGAGAATTGTGACAGATACTGTCCCTTTTGTATCCTTTTGTATCCTTTAAATCAATTTGAAATGCAGCTCATGCTCGCTGTACTAACACATTCTAGACATCTGGGTCTGCTTCTGTTTGCTGTGTGGTGCTGCGTTCGAGAAAGCACGAAATGAAAGGCGCCCCATGGACGCCTGGATCAGACACTTGGCTGGGTCAGAATCATATATGCATGAACCGGCTTGTAGCGTCAAGACCTGTTGCGACGGTACATGGCACACCCCTTTTCTACCACAACCAGAATTCCATTGAACGCATCAAAGGTCACCGGCGTTCTATAATTCGTTTGCAAGAAGTCAAATGTGCATTATTTCTCACTAATGAATCCCGCTATTCTTAGGGTAGGCAAGTGTTGCTCCCATGTAGGCAAGTGCCACATGTAATAGGCAACATGGACTGGAAGGCCTAAAAACGTTTGGAGAAGGAGATCATGACAATACACGATGATGTGTATTAAACCAAGAATAAAGAAGATAAAGACGTATTCGGTGAGAGGGTAAGAGAAAGAAACGACGGTGATGAAGACGACAAGGATGACGTGTCCCGTCATCCTTTTAACGCCAAGATTATAAAAGCGTGAGAGATAGCGTGGCATGAGGATAGAACAGAAAAGTGGTGGTTCCGGCGGGTCAGGGATACTTCGGCTGGAACAGAGCAACGCTGGCTATTTCCTGCCGTTCCGGGTATCAACGGCTGACTCAGCCACCTGCTACGCCAGGGGTGCCTCCAGTGCTGCTGCCGCCCATCCGGGTGGTGTCGCCAACGCCAACAACGCCAACATAGAAAGCGTTGTCTCCCAGGGAACTAGGGCATAGAGCTGAAACGGCAAACCCCAACGACGCCGCTTGCGACGCCAGCCTGACCATTACGAACACCCTCTCGACGCCTGCTAGCTGGATGCCCCTAACTGGCCTCATGCAATGCTTCATCAGCACCGAACCATGAGCACGAATTCCGAGCGCTACTAGAGTGTATATTCCCGTGTCGTGTGTCTTGGTAGCCTTTGTGTTTTGTGGTTGTTTCACTGGTAAGGTTTGTGTCCCTGGATTTGTGTCGCGTCGGGTGTTTTAAATATGCGTCAGAGTGGGTACACCGGTTGCAAGTCCATTCTTTCGGCCCGAATGTTCGTCGGGGATTCGTGACAGCATGTGGGGCTGGACTAACTATCATAATACCGGCATCGGTGTCCGATGGGGCAAAAGGGGCCGAGCCCTTTTTGAGCTTGTCCCAGATTCTGCTACATGGGCCTCATTTCGGCGTTGCTCTCGCTAACGCAGCGCACATTTCTGCATCCAGACTACTACGATAGGTTGTCGGATATGTTTCGGAAGATCAAACCTAAATGTAGCCTTTATGTAGGAAAGCTCACAAAGGACAAATTTAGGGCCACCCGTTTAATAACTGTGGAACCTAATTGGGACATAGTGGGGCAGAGATTAGAATTACACGCATGATGCCTCACTCGGTCCTTTGTATGTTACATAAGAGCACGTCCATAATGAATGCGAGCACAATTTAAGTAAGGTAAAGTTGTGCCGCCTTAGCTAAAACGCTTTAGGTTGAGGTGATCTGTAATACGGCTCGACATCGGCGTGCCGGAGTGCTGCCCAGAGCGGTGCCTTGTATGCAATTTGTAAGCACGTGTAACGGCAAGTGTAATTTTGGTGCAAAAACTAGACGTAGCCTTATTGAGGCTGTCAACACTAAACATATTTAGGTTCCTCATCAGCGTTGGCGTTTATGAAAGCTTGGGTGTCCGCATGTTTACTGAATTCTTAAGACTTTTTATCAATGAGGGCTAACGCAATAATAAAGAGAGGTTCTTTTCGCGAGAGATAGCGCTAGCCCAAAAAGCCTGCCGAATTACTGCCGCTGTGGGTACCGCCTTGGCCGTAGCGGTGTTTGGGCCACCAGAATGTCTGCATACAAATGTTCGCGCTCTTTCCAACCCTAATTTATAATAGGGTCGCCCTATATCACTTATATATTATTTGTATAACAAGTGTAAGCACCTTTATTTCCATGGAAAATGTTTGACTTTTGTTCTCGCGGTTATGTAGACTGCGCTTAAATGTTTGGACCATACACACGGGTACGGGTAAGTGGTCCTTCTTAAGTGGTTGTCATTGATAGCCCGCAACTCTGTACATCAATAGCTTTCAGAACACAGAACTTCACTGCCTGAACAAGCTAGAAAATTATGTCTTTGAAATTAGATTGAATATGTAAAATATTGTACAATTCCATTTCGTGGTTGCTTAAAAATGGCGGCAGTCTTATACAAAATATGTGCATAATTATTGCCCGAAGTATTCATTTTGGAGAACTTCCTTGGACTGGGGGTGATCATGAATTATCGTGATCGGACACTTATGGCTATAATGCTGGAAAGCCGAATTTAAGTCTGCCCCTATAGAACCTGGATCGGTATCTCCAGTAGCCATTATAGGAGTAGCTGGCTGAAATATAAAATAAATCTTCATGCTGAGCGGCCGCTCAAATTTCTCCAATGTGGGACCATAAAAGAAATTTGGCGGGACATGCACATTTCATATAGCAGGTTGAATGTCGGCAGTCTAATAAGTGTTGACCACATCGGCCTGAAGTGAGACCCATCGGTGTGTATGTCAGCATCCTCCTTCAGGCCTACGTTGCCACCCGTTACAGCAACGGCATCGAGTCCATCGCCATGGCCCACATTGTCCTCGCAGTACCCACCAGGGCCCTACTCTGTCCTACGCATGATAAATGACAAGTTACGTTATGGCTTAAGAGCAATGAAAGAGCTTCAAAATCTAGCTCGACCATTTTACCATATACAGTGCCCTGCAACTTTATCGTATCCATACTAAAAAAGTCTCCCCGCCTCTACTGGTGGCTCATTTGCGTTGAAACTGAGCACAAAGCTTGCGCGTTCTTGCAGCCTTCTTTACGGAGTAAGTTTGACCATGGTGCTTACTTGGTTTGGCCGCGCATGATGAGAAACCAGAACCGTCTGCGACGAGACTTAGGAGCCAAAAATACCAGCGCAGAGTTTCCAGCACTACTTCTTCATAAACTAAGCTTTCTAAACATCGACCCTTGTGTAATTAATTGTATTCGCGCTTTCCTCACGTCCCGCGTATAATTTGTAAATTCTAGAGGCTTGTGTGCACTACACCGATCTAGGTCGGCCGACCCTCATTAGACCCGTTTTTTCCGTGGTAATCGTGTTTTTCACACGGCGCCGACACTGACAGCGCGACGATGGTCGGCCGACGGGGAAGTCGGTCGACCGACGCCGGGAGCGAAGAGATCGGGCTGCCGTGAGCCAGCTTCCTAGTCACACAACGACGAAGCGAGGCCTCGCTGCCCGAGCGGACCAATAGCTGTCGCCACCCCGGGGCCACTGATTTAAATACTTGGTGCTCGATTTTTACCATTTGTTCACCAAATAGCTCAGGCATTCGCTAAATGAATACTTCACGGCAATAGTAAACGGTTTGCCATTTCCCGTGTAAGCGAGAAATTTTATCGGGAATGCGTCAATGGCAACGAGTGCATGCGATCGCTGCTGCAGTTTACATCTGTGTGCATACACACACGCTGCTCATTTTCATGGCCAAAAAAGCACCTGTCGGGCTCTGCTTTACTCGGGTGTTTTTTCTTCTCCCACAACGGCTCCGAAATTACGCATTTACGCAACGCGATAACTCCGCAAGAACCGCCGGTGCGTCGACATAGCACATGATAAATGTTTGGCTTTTGTAGTTGACATCGCAAGAGATCGGTTCTTGAATTTGCTCTCCTCGATGCAATTAATATTCGATCCTGATTCCCTTTAACCGGGAGTGTAATCGGCAACATGCCGCATGAATTAAAACGGTGTTATTTGTTGCCCACGAGTGCCGCTGACTGCTACCAGCCGCCCTCAACATTGCTCCGCCGACCAGGTTACGCCGGCACTTACTGCTGTCTCTACAGGCGCCCCGTGATAAAACAAATAGGCGGCGATGACATCTAGGCACCCTAGAAGCAAACGTGGTTCTCAGGTCACTAAAACCAAAACTACCACCGATTACCATTTCCACGCACTTAAACATGTTAATTTGTTCTCCACGATCGTCGGCATCATACACATAAACTCTGCGGGCTCGCTAGGCCTACTCACCGGAGACGGGGTCGGCGTCGACTCATATTCAACAAAATCCCCCCCTCGCGAGTGTTGAGGAGTGAAAATATGAAGCGCCATTCTACCCTGCTTAATTTTGGCATGTATAGGACACAGGGAAGCGCAGCTATGCACTAGCTGTACGGCATTTCATTCGGCATTTGTTTGTTGGCATTTCATTTTCGTTTGCTCGATCATCTGCCGAGGACTGATCGGGTGACCATCGACCGATGTGTTTTGTCGGCGTAGCTGGTATTGAAGCTTGTCACACTACGATAGCAGGCGGTAGGTGGTCGTGCTGGCTTTGTTGTCGGTTTATTGAGACTGACCGGTACATCAACGTCAGGATCTGCCGACCTACCCGTCTACCACCGATGTCGGCGTCGCGTCGCCCTAGTGTAAACAGGCCTTATTGAAATGGACTCATTTTCGGTCCCAGTCTGGTCCGGCGTCCCGCAAGGATCGGTTCTGGGACCGCTAGTTCTTATTTTTGATTTACATATATGACTTGTCTTCCTGTGTTTCTTCGAAATTTTGTCTATTTGCTGATGACTGTATCTTGTACTGTAAACTTGCTGATAAATCTGATGTCCTATTCATTCAGAGTGGCCGTAATAATATGAGTGCATGGGACAGCAAATGGTGCATGCAATAAAACATTAACAAACGCAAATTCATGAGGGTATCTTTTACTAATGTAACATGTCTCATGTATATGCTTAATAAGGTCCCATTAGAATCTGTACAGTCTTACCGTTACCTTTGGGTAATTGTTACTAGTGATCTACCCTAGAAACGCATGTCAACTCCATCATCGCTAAAGCCAATCGTGCTCTCGGGTACAACTGTCGTAGTTTCTCTCTTATATCATCATAACAAAAATTAATAATATATACAGCGTACATACGTCCACAATCAATTATCTGGTTGTGACCCCGGTCAAGCAGCCTTCATTCACTTCATTGAGGCAGTACAAAATCACTCCGCCCTGTTCATCTTAAATAACTATCAAAGGACAGCCAACGTTACTAATGTGAAAGCATTATTACATCTCCCGCTGTTATCGACTCGAAGAAGACATCCCGCCTCCCAAGCTCATTTGTCTCGATATGTCCATCTTCTGAAGCGACTGGCTCCCCTTTCATTGCCACCTATTGTCGCGCTGCCAGTAGTCTCATCGCTCTCGGCGTAAAACGTGCAGTATTAGGGTGGCGCTGCGCCACGAAAAAACCTGACGTGTGGTGCATGCCTCATTGCCATGCACTCTGTTTTCATTGCGGCGCAACAAGCCATCTGTACCATGAACGCTCGTATCGGTGTCTCGGTCTTCGGAGCTTCTGTATCGACGCCCCTCCACCTCCTTTTGGCCAACGTCCCCGAGTTATTGAAAAGTATCCCGCGGAGCAGTATCCTACATTCCCTGCGCAACGTCATTACCTCTCCCTGAGCCAAGGCGCTCTTCGCCGTCCTACCACGGATGCTCGCTAGCGAGCGGCGCCATTCGCTCAGCCATCGTCGGGAAAATAAAACAGCACCATTTGAGGGCGAAGCCGCTGGTAGTGGCTGCACTGAAGTCCTTCAGTCCTTCGGCCATCGTCGTTTCGAGCCGACTGAGAACTGCAGTATACCATGGCTTAGGGATGGCAACCATGTTTCTTTTGATACCTCTTATTTTTGTCTTTAGTGGACAGCAGTGCCGACTACGATTTTGAGGCGTAGAGAACTGTGACACGCTCCAAAGTACCATACAATGTACGCTACGCATAGCCGAGCAAACACGTTGCCTATCCTTTAAAATGTTTCAAGTAAAAAGTCTTGACGCGTCACGAAAATGCCGTGAAGATATATTGCCGCGAACTCTTTAAATCTTTATTTGTTCCTGTTCGACAGCCGCTGGCATGCGGCCTTGTCATTGTTATTATGGCGCGCTTATCAATTCTGTATCCCGTGTTTGTTCATGCTGGTTGTCGCGATACTACGCGTTATCATTTTCTTTGTCGCGAACGATGTGCCGAGATCTGTCTCGAAGATTCGAATCACTCGCGTAGGTTTCTACAATGTTACAGGTTGTGCTATTAGCAGTTTGCGACGTTATCTATATTGTTCTGAGCAGCCTCTAAATTGAGCGTTTACGAGTACGACGGGCATTCTTTGTTCGACGATCGGCGAGCCCGTTTGTTGCTATCGCCCCCGCCGAGTTGCTTAGTTCTTTTGCGGGCGCAAGTCAGCCCAATAAAGTTTCTTCAGTGCAATCACCGACTCCTCATTAGTGTCATCGACCTTGTCACCACCACACGGCATCTGGTGGAGGTGCTGGCGCCGTTCGACACCGGGAGGCATCAACTTTGAAAATGGTCCAGTCAACAGCACCAGTTGTCTTGGTGCAGCCCCGGGAGCCCCCATCTTCCAAGGACTTCCCACTGAAGATGCGGAGGACTGGATGTACCTCTTCGACCGTGTTTCAGAATTCGGCTGGAAAGACAAAGCGAAGGTAAGGCAAATCTATTTCGCTCTTCAAAGATCTGCCCATATATGGTTCGAAAATCACGAGGCAGCTTTGAAGGATTGGGAGACCTTCAAGAAAGAGTTTTTGACTGCCTTTGCAATTGTCGTTCGAAAGGAAAGACCCAAAGTGATCCTTTAATCAAGACTTCAACTCCCAAACGAGCCCCTCCGGGTCTACATAGAGGGGATGTAGCGCCTCTTTCGCCGCGCCGACCCGAACATGACCGAAGGTAAGAAAGTGAAATTTTTAATGTGAGGCGTTAAAGATTTGCTTTTTTTCAGGTCTTGCCCAGAACCCGCCGAAAGCTGTGGACAAATTTGAAAGTGAAGCATCAACCATTGAGAAGACGCTGGACACCCGAATGCGCCACTACCATAGTGCATCTAGAAGCAGAGAACGCCTTCGCGATCTCATCCGTGAGATCGTCCGAGAGGAACTTCGTCGTTACTGCCATCATTCCAGCTACCCCAGGTTGCAACGCTCGCGGACGTCGGCCGTGAATAAGTCCTGCAGGTGCTGGGCGTTCTGCGATAGTTCCAGCACAGGAGGCAACAGCGATGAACAACGCTGCTCCATTACGTCGCCCTGCGCCCCGACGTGATGACTTTCCAAGCCCTCGCCGCTACCGTCCTGTTCCTGAAAGCCGCCCCTTGGCCCCCTACCAACGACATCCAAGCTCCAGGAAGTGCGACGCCTGGAGGACTGCGAACAACAGGCCATTATGATTCCGCTGTGGTGAGGCCGGCCACATTCTATGCCACTGCGCATAAAGACAAATTGGCCTCCGCGGATTTGCAGTCGGCGCCCCATGACCCCGCCCCGATGAACGACTTCACGAAATTGAGAACTACATACGTAGTGGTGAGTGTGCGCCACAAACCCGTCGATTCAGGTCCCCATGGGCCCGCTTTTCGTCGCCAGGCCGCATTTACGATGACAGTGTACAAGGAAGGTCCCCAAGCCCGCCCAGGGGAACTAAATAGAGAAACCTTTGGAGGTGAGGTTGCTTCACGACGAAAACACGAAGATCCTCCATTGCCGACGATGAGTGACGACGACGCCGCCAATAAATAGCTGATCCACAGGACGACAACATTGACGAGACCAGACATCAAGTTGACATCGCCGCCCAGCGATATTACGGCGGTGTGCCCAGTCCGCGACCTCAGCACGAGACGAAGCAGAGATCGAACACCGAAGCCAACGTGCAATACTAGGACGCGAACAAGCGACCTTGAAATTGCTGTCGACGAACGCACCGGTGCCGACTACTGTGTCATCAGTAGAGCTTTCGCCGCCCAGTTCAAAAAGGTGACGACCACATGGGACGGCCCGCTAATGCGCACCGCTAGTGGTAACCTTATTACGCCATTGGGGCGATGCACCGGAAGGGTTACAGCAAATGGACGTACCTACCCTACCAGCTTCGTCGTCCTACAGCACTGTTCCCGCGATGTGATTCTGGGCATGGATTTTCTGAAAGAACATAGAAATATCATTGACCTCCGATCCCAACTAGTCAAGCTCTCGACCGACAAAGCCATACCTACTACGAGAACTTCGGCGCATCACGTCGCTCTCAACGCCCTCAACGGACAATTGACCGTACCGCCCCGATCAAGCGTCATCGCCCCTGTGGTTACAAAAGAAGTCTAAATCACAGAAGGGGTTGTCGAAGGAAACACTCAGTCGTTACTGGATAGAGGACTTGCCATCGCAAGAGGTATCGTCCGTTTCCGTCATGGACAAGCTGAGATGTGCTCGTCACGAACTTCACCAAAGAATACCGGCACCTGAACAAGGGCGTGACGATTGCTTTCCTTGACGAGCTAGCGGAAACCCGAGAAGTCTGCGCCCTCCACAGCCAACTTGAAGGCAATGCACCCAACCGAGTCAAGCAGCCCGATTTCGACATTAACCCAGCGCTCCCCCGAGACAGGAAAGACCGAATTCGCACTCTTCTTGAAAACTACAGCAAGTGCTTTTCTTCAGCGTCGAAAGTGCGGCAAACTCCGTTAGCAAAGCATCGCATCATCACGGACGAAAACAGTCGACTGCTACGTCAAAGCCCCTACCGTGTATTGCAAAGAGAACGCCAGGTCATACGCAATCAATGAGGAAATGCTGCGTGATGACGTGATCCATCCATCCAACAGCCCCTGGGCGGCACCAGTCGTTTCGGTGAAAAAGAAAGATGGCACACTTCGCTTTTTGCATCGATTACCGTTTCTTGAATAGCATAACAAAGAAGGATGTCTATCCACTTCCCCGCATCGATGACACACTGGACCGGCTCTGCAATGCATGGTACTCCTCATCGATGGACTTGAAGAGCGGATATTGGCAAATTAAGGTCGACGAAAGAGATCGCGAGAAGACAGCATTCATCACACCGGACGGCCTTTTCGAGTTCAAGGTGATGTCGTTTAGCCTCCCACTCCGCAACAGCGACGTTTCATCGAGTAATGGACGCTGTGCTGGCGGGCTTGAAGTGGCAGATTTGCTTGGTATACTTAGATGATATCGTTGTCTTCTCGTCAAACTTTGAAGACCACCTGAAACGGCTGCAGACAGTGTTGGAAGCCATCAAATCATCGGGATTTACGTTAAAACCAAAGAAGTGTCACTTCGCCTACCAGGAACTGCGGTTCCTAGGTCACATCGTTGGCAAGGGTGGTGTTCGGCCAGACCCGGAGAAAACAGCTGCAATCGCACAATTTCCACCACCTGCTGATAAGAAAGCCGTGCGCAGGTTCCTTGGGCTGTGCGCGTATTATCGACAATTTGTCAGAAATTTTTGGCACATCGTCGAACCGTTGACGCTGCTAAACATAGGCTGACTTACCTTTTAAATAGGAAGCGCCGCAAGGAGCAGCCTTCGACGAACGTAAGCGCCGCCTGCAGTCCCCTCCTCTCCTCGGCCACTTTGTTGAAAGCACCGAGACCGAAATTCACACCGACGAAAGCAGTTTGGGCCTAGGAGCCGTTCTCGTCCAGAAGAGAGCTGGACTGGAGAAAGTAACTGCCTACGCTAGCAGGTCCCTCACTAAAGCCGTAGTCAATTACTCGACGACCTAGGAGTGCCTCACGATCATCTGGGCCATTTCTAAGTTCCGTCCATACCTATACGGTCGACCATTCAAGGTTGTAAGTGACCACCACGCACTCTGCTGGCTGGCTAATTTGAAAGACACCTCCGGCCGCCTTACCCGATGGAGCCTAAGACTTCAAGAATTTGACGTTACGGTAGTCTATAAGTCGGGCCGCAAGCATTTAGACGCAGACTGCTTATCGCGCGCTCCCGTCGACGTTCCTCCGAAGGAAGATGACGACGATGTCTTTCTGGGACCAGTTAGCGCCAGCAGCTTAGCACAACTGCAGCGATCAGATCCTCAGCTGAAAGACCTAGCAGATTACTTGGAAGGCAAGAGCGCTTCTCCTCCTGCTGTTTTTAGGCGTCAGTTTTCGTCGTTCGCCTTAAACAATGACGTCATCGTAACGACGAACTTCGCTCTCAACAAGACAGCTGAGCTTCTTGTCGTGCCTAAAAACCTCAGGCGGGGTCTTTTTAATGGGGGGAGGGGGTGCAGTAATGCCGCGAACTGTTTAAAACTTTATTTCTTCCTGTTCGACAGCCGCTGGCATGCGGCCTTGTCATTGTTATTATGACGCGCTTATCAATTCTGTATCCCGTGTTTGTTCATGCTCGTTGTCGCGATACGACGCGTTATCATTTTCCTTGTCGCGAACGATGCGCCGAGATCTGTGTCGAAGATTCCGATCACTCGAGCAGGTTTCTACAATGTTCCAGGTTGTGCTACGAGCAGTTTGTGACGTTATCTAGATTGTTCTGAGCAGCCTCTAAATTGAGCGTTTACGAGTGCGACGGGCATTGTTTGTTCGGCGATCAGCGAGCACGTTTGTTGCTATCGCCGCCGCCGAGTTGCTTAGTTATTTTTCGGGCGCAAGGCAGCCCAATAAAGAGTTTCTTCAGTGCAATCACCGACTCTTCATTTGCGTCATCGACCTTGTCACCACCACGTGACAATATTGATTGTATGTGCTACGTTTTCAATATTTCTAAGCATCAAACGTATATTGTGTGCAATTCGTTCTTCCGGCTATTTTTAATTTTTGTTGTTCTTTGTTTTGGTGGTCTGTTTTCTTGCTTTATTAGGAGTTTTCATCCCTCCATTATTTAGCAACATATATTTGTTACCACACATATCGCCTAATGCAATGTAAAGTAGAGGGTAGCGGCTTGGGAACTAAAAAAATGAATTGATTCAGAAGGCCCTAATACAGACAGAAGCTCTCGAGTCTGGAAAATGGGAAGATGGCATTTGCTTGGTGATACAAAATTTCGAGGTGCGTTATTGTTCTCCCTCGACTCTCTTCATTTGTTCATGGAAATATACAATTGAATGGAATTGAACCTAAAAGCGCTGATACAGCCAGAGTCTGTCGAGCCTGGAAAGTGTAAAGGTGACGTCTACATGGATAAAAGGAAATGTCGAAGTGCTAGATGAAGAAACCTCAGTGCACCGATAAGAGGCTGAGCGGAAAGAATAGCAGCTGGCGAGGCACCGACTAATATTGCTCTTAGTCTTGAAACAATAAATGCGGAACGTAATACGAGCAGTAAAATTTAATATAGTGGGCCAATAATATAAAATGATGTGTATATTTAATGTGCATTTTGTGAATATTAGTGCGGGATAATCTCCCATCAGTCTGTAAACATTGGCCTGTTTAAAGAAATCATAGTGCCGAAATTAATATTGTGATGACTTAATTTTGAAACAACCTTTTTGTATGCACGAACTCTTCAAATTATTTGCCTTCTAAATCACAAGAACCGGGCGCATTAAAAAGCTGTCACCTAAACAAATTTTTAAAGCACTGCGGCATTCACACTGCGGAAATGGTAAATTCTGAACGATGCTGATGCACACGAAATATATCACGTTTGCTCACAATATCTTTATCAATGAAATACATTGTCATTCTTATTTGGACTTTGTTTGTTGTAATATTCACTAATTACAGCGTCATTGCCATCGCTACTATCATGCGAACGGTAGAAAAGGAGAATTCTGATGTAGGTTTCATGATCCCAGGCGTGGCGCAGCTGGTTAAAGCGCTCGGCTGGAGATCCAAGGGATAGAGGTTCAATTCACGGAGGAGACAGGGTTCTTATGTTTATGATGCCATCATCAAGATGATTGACAAATGACACATAAGCACTAAAATCCCGCACACATTTCGCTCACAACTCTAAAGCAGGGATTTCGTTACATGCGTCTAGAGAGGATTTCGCCTTAAAAAAGCTATGTAGAATCCGTATAAAGCAATAATTTTTGAAAGATTCTGATATGAAACTCTTCCACGTTATTTTATTCCTCCGACATTACCTAATACCTAAACGACTAGTATGTATGAATAGGAGGGTTTAACATCCCTAAGCGACTTGGGCTACGAGAGACGCCAAAGTGGAGTACTCGTGAAATTTCGACCACCTCGAGTTCTTTAACGTGAAGTCACGTCACATAGAACATGTAAGCCACCGCATTTCGCATCCATCAGAACGCAGCCGCCAGCGGTACGATACGCAATATTGTGAGAAAAAGCGATCGGAAACAAAATTCTGGTTGAACAGTGGTTGCTCCAAATTTGCTCTCCTTAACCAGTGTTGTTTGGCGTCTATATTGTGCTGTGCTGCTTAAGTATCCTAAAAAAAGAATGGCAGGATTGCAAAAGCACGTAGTGAATTTTTGTATGCTGACATATGCTGATCACGTTGCTGTTTTCTTCTTTAATTAGAACATTTTAAAAGCTGTTTCTTGTTAGGAAATTTGAACAATTGTAATATGGGAACGTGCTTGGGACTTAAGCATAATGATTGTCCGCATCGAGTGTCTTCGCCAACCTACCGCGAACTACACCTAAGGGTATAGGTATATTGACGTATCCCTCAAAAAGTTTACAATGATAGCCTTATTTAGTCAAAATAGGCCGTTAAATAAAGAAAAAAGGCACAGTTTGGTAGACTAAACATCGCAATAATTATACGTTTTAGAGGTTGCAATCCTTTGTTGGTCAGCAAGCTTTGGTACGTGATGCAACTGGAATGCTTTTTCCGACACATTTCAGTAATGATAACCCGTCAGTTTGGAACGGTGCAAGTGCAAAACGTCTTTTAAATGGAACGAGCTGTATACGATAGCTTTCAATAAACACATGCTTTTGTGTTAGTAAATCAGCATACTATAAAACAATGTTGTGCCCAGAAGGGACAATAATAGTGTAATTGGAGAATGCGGTTTCTTAGGAAATAACATTTTTATCTATGTTTAAGATTGGCTTAATATTTCACCTATATGTTGCTTCTAGAAACAGTAATCTCTATAGCCATGCCTTGCGGTAAACTGATTTAATGTATGGCACTTATGCCTTACGTGGAGGTTTTCGAATTGGTGCGAGCTGGTTAGCTTCAAACCTAAGAATTCAGGTAAGCAAGGTTCTAAATGGGCAGATAATGACTTTTAGTTTAATATGGTAGCCTTAATCATTTTATTAAAATACCAATGTGTAATACAAACGGAGGACAAAATATGGTGGATGCCTGTGATCTGCCTTTAAGAGTATGACGCGATTGCGTAGGTTGCAACCTGACATAGAATGAAGGCTATCACCAAGTAGTGGGAACGTGCCTGCGTGGCCCAGGAATAACGTCTCTCACTCATAATGCCAGGCCCTTGTCAAGTTTTCTCTGATATCATCCTCCTATATGAAAGGAGAGTCCATAGTTTGAAGCTCTGCCGAAGTTAACGTCAAGTTTCCCTAAGTCTAATCAATCCGTATTCATGCGAGCTAGCAGCTACAATCTGCCAGCGAAATGCTCATGATTTTCGCTTACAACGCCTACGACGAGAACGTCGAAACCAAAGGCGACATCGACAACGACGGCGACGTCAATTATGAATTTTCCGGTTAACATAGGTTTTACGCTGTCGTGTTTAAATGCACTGTTCACTAAGAAACATCTAATGTTTCTTTTTGCTCAAGAGCACCTATATTTATTTATCAATGCAAACCCACTGGTACAAACAAGGGAATTATTGTACGTAAATACGTGCGAACGACAAAAAACCAAATAAAGAAGCTATATTAGTTTCAATAATGTTTCGTCACAATGCATAGCCATCTTTAAAATAACGATAAAGCCTTATAATGGCCGATGAAAAAAGAAGAATGTAAGCTATTTAGTTTGAACGTAATAGAGTCTCAATGAGACAGGACCATGTTGCCTACAATGGTGCGTTACTGCTGGCGATTTATAAGCGAACTGCCTAATTTCAAGTTTGGCATTAATCAGAGGATAAAATAATTCAAGCTTCAGTTGTACTCAAGTCTCAGCAAATATAATTTTCTATTTCAAGAATTAGATCTAGAAGACAAAGAGCCCGAAGAGATGTGGACTGATGTTCGTGATATAATACAAGAAGTTGCTACTAAGGTAGTTCCAAAGCAAAAGAAATGCAAGAAAGCAAACTGGTTATCTGAAGAGGCTTTGCAAATAGCTGAGGAAAGGAGGATGGCAAAAGTTATGGGGGAAAGAGAAAGATACAAGGTTCTCAATGCGGATTTTCAGAAAATAGCAAGGAGAGATAAGGATGCCTTCCTGAACATACAGTGTCAAGCAGTTGAGGACAACAGCCAATTAAGAAACACAAGAGCTCTGTATAAGACAATCAAAGATATCAAAGGAAGCTTCTGTGCTAAGCTGGGCGTGATAAAGGACAAACGAGGCAAGGACCTCACTGAAGCCTCAGAGATAAAGAAGAGGTGGCAGGAATACACAGAAGAACTGTACAAGAAGGACCCGGATGTGCAATCCCAACATAGGACGGTTGTGATTACTGATCTCGAGCCGGGCATCCTGAAGAGTGAAGTTGAATGGGCCTTAGCCAGCCTTGCTAAGAACAAAGCAAGCGGAATTGATGGTATTCCAGCTGAGTTGCTTCAAAACCTCAACCACGACGCTGTTAACACACTGCATACATTATGTCAAAAGATTTGGACAACCCTGCAGTGGCCACAGGATTGGAGGAGGTCAGTTTACATCCCCATTCCAAAGAAAGGCAGTGCCAAAGATTGTTCCAACTACCGCACGATCGCGTTTATTTCGCATGCTAGCAAGGTGATGTTAAAAATCCTGCAAGGTAGGCTGCAGCAGTATGTGGATCGGGAGCTTCCGGACGTGCAAGCTGGGTTTCGCAAGGGCAGAGGAACTAGAGACCAAATTGCCAACCTTCGCTGGATCATGGAAAAAGCAAGAGAGTTCCAGAAACCCATTTACTTCTGCTTTATTGATTATGCGAAAGCGTTTGACTGCGTAGATCACAGCAGATTGTGGCAAGCTCTCCGAGAGATGGGAGTTCCAATTCACCTCATCTGTCTCCTCAGGAACCTGTATGAAGGGCAAGAGGCCACAGTCAGAACTGGGCATGGTCTTACTGATTGGTTTCCGATTGAGAAAGGGGTGAGGCAAGGCTGCATACTGTCGCCCTGCCTATTTAACCTATATGCAGAGTGCATCATGAGGAAGGCCGGTCTGGACGAGTCTTCAGCTGGAGTGAAGATTGCTGGAAAACGTATCAACAACCTTAGATATGCGGATGATACCACTTTAATGGCAGAAAGTGAAGTGGAACTCAAGAGACTTCTGATGCGCGTACAAGAAGAGAGTGAGAAGTTTGGGCTTAAACTGAACATTAAAAAGACGAAGATCATGGCGTCTTGCCCTATCAAGTCCTGGAGCATCAATGGACAAGAAGTGGAAGCTGTGACAGATTTTCTGTTCTTGGGCGCCAAGATTACCTCGGAAGGAGACTGCAGCCATGAAATTAGGAGACGCCTGCTTCTGGGAAAGAGAGCAATGGTTAGCCTTGACCGCCTAGTAAAGAGCAGAGACATTAGTCTGCCAACCAAGATCCGTATAACCCGTGCTATGGTCTTTCCAGTTGTGATGTATGGATGCGAGAGTTGGACTGTGAAAAAGGCTGACCGCCGAAGAATTGACGCGTTTGAATTGTGGTGCTGGCGAAGACTCTTAAGAGTTCCTTGGACTGCCAGAAGATCAAATCAGTCGATATTGTCGACCATAAACCCTGACTGCTCATTGGAGGGTCAAATTCTAAAGTTAAAGCTCAGCTACTTTGGTCATCTGATGAGAAGAGAGGAGTCGCTGGAGAAAGATTTGATGTTGGGAAAGGTTGAGGGTCGCCGGAGAAGGGGTAGGCAGCGAACGCGATGGTTAGATGGCATTCTCGAGGCATTGCAGATGAAGCTATGTGATGTTAAGAAGATAGTGAGAGACCGGAAAGCGTGGCGTGACATGGTCCATAGGGTCACGAAGAGTCGGACACGACTGAACGCCTGAACTGATCATTATTTAGGCAAGTGAGTAAAGTCACGAAAGCTTATTAGGTATGAAATAGCAGCATTTTTTGTATTTTTTTCAAGCTGGTTGATATTTTACTTAGTGTGTGGGTCCTAAGCTATGTATACTATTCTAGTCTGGGCGTAATAAATGAACGCTAAGAGAGTAATTTTACAGAAAGGGGCGCTTTTGTGTCTGTATCTCAGAAAACCGAGCGCGGAAGGCAGAAGAACAGATTCTATTATTATGCCACTTTCAGGACAAGCTAGGAGAGTTCAGGTAACACCAAGTCGTCCAAGATCGGCTGGATCAGCCACGATCGGCCGCGACGGTGTTTCGAGCTGTGTGACAGGGCCCATCGCGTATGTTTTGTAAGCTCATTCTTCTACGAGCCATCGCGGGAGTTAGTTAGCGCGTATTTGACTGTGCTTTGTTTAGCTTCTGGGATGAGTGGCCACTACTTTGTCATAGTGTGTTTCCGGCGCATCAGAGTGCATAAAAACGACGCACGCATCAGTGTGCGCAGTGCGGATGGCAGTGCAATAGGGACAAGAGAAACGACGGCTGTGAAAGCCAAGGTTTAAAAGGAAACAGTCGTCGTGGTGTACCTCTGTTCTCTTCGTCGTTATCATTTTTTCACTAGGCTTCCTCTTCGTATCTGATAAGCTGTGGCCGCAATCATTTGCGCAAAATTAAACGCTGAGATTTCATATTAAAGGAATGCATGGTGATTTGCATGCATCCATGTACGTGTTTTGAGGGCACTGCGATGTTTCGGTACGCGTAAAAACGTGTACACCTTTATTTTCGAAACCAATGCGATGGGAAGTGACCTGGTCATTCATCTATCCTATCTTAGCGTTTTAGTCAGCAACGACTTGCCACTACGATCGCCTATGCTAATCTGATCCCTGCGTAGATTGCTGCTGGATTGTAGATCGTTGCACAGACCGACTAAAGGTGTATTCACACAAAGGAACGAATTGCAAAGCGATCGGTGACGGGACCCCTGATCCACGGTCCGCCCGTCTGCGGCGAGCAGTCGTACGGCAGGAGAGAATAGCAGACGACATAGCGGAGTTACTCCTGCTCCCAAAGCACTGCGCGAGCGAAGAACCTCGTGCGGGCGCGCTGTTGTCGAGGGTAGTCTACATTATGAACGGTGTCTCGATGGGTGAATACGTGGCTGCGGTTACCTGCAACTACTGCTGCTGCGCCGCTTTCCCAAAATATTGTTGAAGTGACTGTACCACTCAACCTGATATACTGCGCAAGCAGTTCTCTGCAGTGAAGGCGATCGCGCTTACTCTAGAAAGCTGCATGAGCGTGCTGCTTTCAATCCTTAGAAGATGACCATTCGAACTGCTGCTCATATGCTCTCGGTACGAGTCAGATGTCGAAGCTTCTACAGCTAGAAAGCGATGAATACATCAAAGCGACTGCTCTGTGCAGCCACAAAACACGCATTCGGTGTCACGCAGTTACAATAAGCTACCATTTTTTGAAAACTATGTACGGCGAGCAAAGGCAAAAACATTGCTTTAAATTACAAGCTAGTTTGACTCCAAATCAGAAACGACTGCTGTGCGGTAATAATGAGCAGTCTGCTATCCCTTTACATGATTGTGGGAAACATACATCGCTGCTCCAAATACAAATATCGGGCTAAGATGATCGGGATACAGAACAGGATGACGACCATTCATGCTTGCTTCGCGGCCGTACAAGTCAGTCATTTAAAGCCGTTTCTCGCTTTCCTCCAGCTCTTTATTGCGTATCTGTTACGTTGTGTATGCTTGGGCATCGGGAGTATAGCTGGAAAGCGTTCGGCGAGAGAAATAAAAAACCTCTCGTCCGTGAAGGACCCTAACTGTAAAATGAGAGCTCATGGCCTTATAGCGAGTCGTTGCTCGCAGGCTCAAGTGGAGCAGCTGAAATCACTGAGATAGGGTCACGTCACGCATCACAAGAGGGCTTCGCGACTTGGTCCGCCGTGTGAATCCACCTTACGCCGACTGGCTCTTTAGAAAGCTTCCCTTTCAGTCCACAGCAGTACAACCAATGACAAAATGACGGCTGTTCAAAAGACAGATCTAAATATTCACTAATTAATGAGAATAATGATTGCACAAATAATTTCTGTGGCTGCAGTGAGTGATGGGTACAACGTAGCTATGCCCACAAACACGAAATGATCTCGACACCCATCTTAACAATGCAGCCGATAAAGGCGGCACGGCATCAATCCATTCCTTGTGCAAGTGCCCAAAAGCTTAAATCTTCTCACAAAAGCTCATTTATCGGCGCTTAACACTTGAATTACGTATTACGAGATGCTTGCAATGTGACTACAGTGGTTAACGCTTCGCATACACCCACAGTGCACACCTTATGGCCCGAAGCCTAACCGGCGCTTACCACAATGATGTCATGTGAATAAGCCCTATAGTTTCATATACAAGGGCTAAATGACCTTCCTCGCATACTGCCATCATCGTGGCGGCCTGGCGATGCAAATCGGGCACTGTACGGCAGTGGAGAGCGGTACCAACGGCTTGGTGAATCTGCCCTCCGTAAGTAGTTCTTGATTTCTTCCGGCCGTTCACCAGGACGGGGTGGTGGGACGTCGTTAGCGAAGCCGCGCTGGTCGATGCGTCTATAAGGGTAGAGGCGTAGAATGTGGCCCGTCTCTCCGTAGTGGAAGCATAGTGGTCGCAAAAATACACGTCCTCCATTCGTCATTTTCTGGGGCTTGCAGAGCGTTGGTAGGCTTGGCGGGGGGGGGGGGGAGAAGGGGCAGCTTTCGGGAACAGACGGTAGCCACTAGGATCTCTAATGTGACGTCGGGGTGCAGGACGACGTAATGCGGCAGCATAGTTCATGGCTGCTGCCTCTTGCATTGGAGCTGTTGGAGCCGTCTCTTGAGGAACACCCAGTGCCTCTTGGATTCATCACGGGCGACGAATGCGAGAGTAGCCACCAGGGGTTGTTGTGATGGTGCCAGGAACCGGCACAGTTCTCCGACGATCTCTCGGATAAGGTTCTGAAGCCTGTCTTCGCCAGCAGATGTGTAGCTGTAGTGACTTGCGCAGGCCGGTTCGAGTGGTCGTTCGTAGTATTTCACTCTCTCTACTTCGGTCATGTTAGGGTCGGCACGGCGAAAGAGGCGCTTCATCTCATCTGCGTAAGCCAAGTCAAGCTGATATGGGATAGAAGCGTTGATTGAAGAACGGCCTGGGCTCCTTCCGGACGACACTTGCAAAGGCAGTCAAAAACTCTTTCCTGAAAATCTCCAAATCCTTCAACGCGGCCTCGAGAATTTCAAACCATATACGGGCAGATCCTTCGAGAAGAAAGGGGAGTAGCCTTAGCTTCGCTGCGTCGTTCCAGGCATTGAACGGGACCACGCTTTCTGACAGGTAGAGCCAGTCTTCCGCATCCTCATCCGGTCGGCCTTGGAAGCAGGGGGGCTCACTAGAATGGACGAAAATCAAGGGTGCTTTCTGCTCGACGGGTGCTGTCTTCGTTGTTGAGTCGCGGTTCTGGGATTCCGCACCTCTATCAGATATTTACGTGGCTATTGCAATGCCGTGATCACAAAAGAAAACAGAGGCGTATAAGTACTGATAATAAGTCTTTATTGGACTGTATAGAGCCCCAGATTAACTCAACAACTCGGCGGTGGCTATAGCATCAAATGTGCTTGCTTACCGTCCAATTACGTATGCCCGTCACACCCAACAACGCTCAATTTAAAGACGGCGCGGAAGCGTCTAGATAAAGCCGGAACACCGGCTAGCGTAGCCTAGAACTTTGCAGTTTGCAGAAACATACGCGAGTGGACGGAATCTTCAAGACATATCTTCGTGTGTCTTTCGAGAAAAACAAAACTGATAAAGCTGCATCTGGCGATAGCCAGCATGAAAAAACAAATAAAATAGAATTGATCTGTGCGCCACAGCCACATTGATGAGGCTGCATGCTAAAGGTTGTAAGAAATCCAGATTTGATTGGTATGCGGTAATATAATGTTGGCCCGAAACATCAGGAATACTATGTATTATTTATTTTACGGTATATTAGCGCTGAATTACAAGCCTAATAATTCGTTCATTAGTGCCCACCCCACTGTGTATTCTATCTCCGCAGACCGTACTGATGCCTCTTTTATAGGGATTGGGCGAGTTGGAAGTAGTTCATTCTGTGAAAAAGCGCAAACGAGACAAGGGACAAGAGAAAGAGTAGACGACACAGGCGCCTTCTAACAACAGAAAATTTATTTGAACACATATGAACTGCATAGAGGGGAAAAGCGCAAAACCTATAAACAAAACATCAAGGATTATGCTGCCATGAAAGGAACTCATCAATGAAGACTATCTCATTATCCTGTAGCGTAATGGACGGCTTCGTCACACACGTGTACTTGTTCTTAGCTATGCAATAAGCTTCAAAAAATTCTCCGTCCATCCGGTTGTTGCTGTAGTACTGGTTGGCTGGTTGAACAACTTTTATTTCCAGCGGTAAAGGCCGCCCTCTTCACCGCCAGCGGCACGCATGCCGGGGAAGACAGCGTCGTGCACCCGCGAATCAGAGGCTTGCAGGTAGTCCTTGGATTGTTTCCGCATCTTCCGCCAGATAGATGGTGCTTCACTTCGCAGCAGTAGTATCCTAGGCGGCGTTTTTACTTAGTATATTTTCTCCTATCTATTGGGATCGTGGGCACTCCCAAATTATGTGGTCGGGGGTCCCTCTCAACCCACAGGGTTTGCACTGATCATTGCCCTAAGATGTGGTAGCGCGTGAAAAGCCCAGATTAAGTTCATGAAGGTATTAGTTTTTAGTTGCCTCCACGTGACAGCTTCTCTATTATCTTGGCTGACATCTGGGAAGCAACCAGTTTACTTAACAATTTCTAATGGTCGACTATTTCCTCGTAATTTTGCAGGTGCTCGTAGTATTCCCAATGTTCGAGGGGCTCAACGGCTACCCTGAAGTAGAGAGCGCGGGCTATCCCGCGAGCCACCACGCTACCTGGGACGGCAGCGTCCGCTTTACCCCTACGAAGATTTTAACCTATGCCGCCCACCTAACATTCTTCCACTCGCTGCTACGCTTTCTTTCCCTTGGAATTCAGTTACCCTAAGCGACCATCCATTGTCTTTTCTTCGTACACGTCGAACCCATCCCCATTTCTTCTTGATTTCTACTAGAATGTTAGCCACATGAGCTATTTTTCTGACCCACTCTGCACGCTTCCTATCTCTTAATGTTAACGGTACCATTTTTCGTTCCGTAGACCTCTGAGTTGTCCTCAACTTATATAGAACCTTCATCGTTAGCCTCCACGTTTCAGCCCCATATGTGAGTACTGATGTGACTGCAATAATCTTAAAGATGAACCTTACCTGACTGACTTGCGGAGCACAACAATCCGGTACTACAGCCTAATCTCCAGATCAAGATCCTGGCCTGTCCTGGCTAATGACTCCGGCTAATGACATAATATCACTGTGTAATGTATTTCCATCCCTAATCAACTTGCCACAGAAAGTTGAACTTTTATAAACAAACAAAGTTACTTCTCCGGCCTGCTGCAAAGCCGCAATAACATGCTTTCTGAACTACAAAATATTCAAAAATGACGATATAATATGATGCATTTATATATTTGAATATTCACGCCTACATTCTCGTACGGTTTATAATTGTTTATAATATATATAATATAGTGTATATAGTATGTGCAGAACCAAAGTTTTGTATAGCATTATTTAGAACTTTTGTGCTCCAGTTTATCTACATATATTTTTATGTCTCGTTCGTATATGAGTAACAGCGCTCTAATTTCTAAAACCTGTACAATGCAGCGTCTTGAGCATGCTCTCCAAAGTGTACGTTCTGCGGAAGACATTGTCAGGAGACACTTATAGTCTACTTTTGCCTTTCCTCGTGCAGGTATATTACACTGAGAAGTTATGTTCAAAATAAAAAAATGAAATGTACAAATTAAAGCAATTATTACTATACTCACATCATGAAAAAAAAATGCACGTTAAGAAAATGGCAAAAGAAAGATGTGTTCTTGGAAGCATTGTTAAGAGCAACAATGTTGGTTTTAAGTACAGTTACTGCCAAATTAACACATCTCTTTTTATTCAATATTTTAGCTGCTTAAGTAAGCAAATCTCCAATATTCTAAGGAAACCTTTTAGGAATGGTGTTGAAGCAAGTTGAGGATGATATGCTTGAAGAAAAATTAGGCGACAGTATAGCCCATACCGGACGGGTCTCAGATCTGTGTGAGAGAAGTGACTTGCACAAGGCATCACTCACAATTTTAGCGAAATTTTTCGGACATCAAAACTGGAACGAGGAGTTGAAATTTTGTTACTTAATGCAAATTACCCGGTAGGTCTGTGGACAGCCAGTTTTCTTACTAAACAGAATAGGGCGTTTGCACGCACATCAATAAAAGTATTGCTGAAATGTCTCTGTGGCTCTTTACATCTGGAAACTACGTGTATCAATCATACAATATTTTGCCTTCTCTCGATGATGAATTGTACAAAAGAGAATCAGCAATTGTGCACATTCTTTGCTTTCAGTCATAATCCCGTGTACTCATGGCATTCCATTCACATAAACAGCTGCCGAAGCATCTCTTCTTTGATTTAGTCTTTCTAAATAGAAAACATGTACTCCTACCAATAAATATCGCTTACAGTGTGACAGTGCGCGATTGAACAGTGGTTCATCCACCCGGACAGCTGGTGTACTCTAACATTTCTAGACCATCATATACAGCTTGCTCGAATCAGAACCTCATTTTAAATTCAACGAAACTAAGGTAGGCATTTCTGGACAACATCGTACTTGTGTTTCATACTTCTGTTACGCTCGCTTATTGGAAAAAAGCTGAGGTGATACACGGAAATGCTCACAGGACAGGAGGCTGGGCTCTCGGCTCATGCACTGCTCTTCGAAACTTTCGTGGTGGGCTCTCAATTTGCCGAAACAGAAACTCGCGCACCTCCCTCTAAAACCGAACCTAGAGAACACCACACATTCATCCCCACTAAAGGTGAGCCCCCACCGATATTCTTAACTGTTCAGGGCGACGGCGACGTCTCTGTGGCCTCCGTGGTGATGCTTTAGAGCATCACCAGACGGGAGTTCTTCAGGTGCGCCATAGTCGCCTGGAGCACCTGTTGCGGGCGCCTGTTGCTGATGGCTGGTTTTGATGTCTTCGAGAAATAATGAGAGGAGCGAAGCTTGGAGAGGATTGCTCGGCGGCTCCGCTGTGGAAGCGTTGTTAGGAGTTGCTGGATGCCTTGTATACCAAAGTAATATCTATGTTTTATTATTTCTATGTCTAGCACGACGTATTTGTCCGTGCTGACAGGTCACGACTGATAACCGACCTGCTTCGTGACTGTTAATTTCATGCACTCAATACTCCTGCGAATATCTTTACGTAAAGGATTAGCCTGTTAAAAATACGTAGACCTTCACCCCTTTTCTCTTTCGTTAGGTGGGAGTTATAAGGCGCAAATTGCGTTAATGCGCTCGCAAGTTTTCGACCAAAGATCATCATGGCAGGTGTTTGCTGTATGCCGGCATGTTCTGTTGTGTGCTGCTTTAGAAGAAATCGCAACAGACGGCAAGAGACAGGGCTGGGTTTCTAAATTTTAAGCGCCTCCTTCAATTCAAATACTATTCGTTCGACTTGACTGGTCGTGGCAGGATGATATGGAGTGCTCGTGTCATATTTCACAAGTTTCGTTTGAAAAAATTGTGTTTCCGCTGAGGCAAAATACAGTTCATTGTCAGTAATTGTTTTTCTCAGCATAGACACGTGACTTCTGCCACGCGTCTCATCATTGTAAAATATAAAGCAGCTCCAGTTCTTTGTGACAAAAAAGAACTGGAGCTGCTGGATATTGTACAATGATGATACGTGTGGCAGACGTCACGTGCCTGTGTCTCGTGCGGTGCGCAACAGTGTATAAAGGAATGTATATCTCGGAATAAACCTGCTAAAATTCAGCGCTCGTTGTGTGTTCTCGCTCTTTTGTCCCATCCATGTTTTTTTGCGCTGTTACCTGGAGATGAATAACCAACAAGCTCAAGGGGCTGTTCCTGCGTAAACGCAAGCAGCCCTAAAATCGCTTGAAGCCCATCGTTCGTTTTCTGTGCTGAAGCATTCATGATGGCCTTAACCTTCGCTCCAGTTGTGAACAAACCTTGTTCATCAATGCGATATTCTAGGATATCCACACTGGCACACCTCAAACTGACATTTGTCTTTTTTTTTGCGCAGACCAATGCTGTCCAACCTTGACAGTGCATGGTCTAGTATTCATTGTCTGGTTGTGGTGTTTCTCCACACACAACTATATCGTCCAGGTTCACGCTGCTGCCCGAATGTCCGCAGAGAGTTGTCTCCATTATTCTCTGGAATATCGCTGATGCTATTGAGATTCCGAATGGAAGTTCATTTGCTGTTTACAGAATGGGAAATAATAAGCACTCGCAGATTATGAGTAGCAGCTTACCAGTATCACTCAATAGGAAAGTATACAACAGTTGCATCTTAAATGTGCTGACCTATGGGCTGCAACGTGGGAACTAATGAAGAGGCTTCTACTTAAGTTGAGGACAACGTAGAAGGCAATGGAATAAAAAATGGCAGGGGTAGCGCTAAGACATAGGAAGCGTAAAGAGTGGGTCAGAGAAATAACTCATGTCACTGACATTGTAGTTGAAATCAATAAGAATAAATGGGCATGGGCAGGACATGTAGTGCGAAGAGAGGATAACCGATGGTCGCTAAGGATAACAAACTGCATTCCACTGGAAGCAAAGCATAGCAAAGGGTGGTAAAAAGGTATGTGGGCGGACGAGGATAAAACGTTCGCAGGGGTCAAGTAGATGTGACTGGCATAGGACCGGGTTAATTGGAAGAATCTGGGAGACGCATTCGCCTTATAATTGGTATAGTAAGGCTGGTGATGATGATGACAGTTCATTTATAGTGTTCATGGTCAGCACATTTGCTGTGTCTTATGTGACTAAGATCTGCTGATAGGCCTGAAAGCGATCAAGCATTGTGAATATTTTTCCACCCTTGAGAGTAGCCAGTACATGTGTAGTGGTTGCACGCGGAGCGGCCGCTTTCACAGACGCGGCAATTAGAGTGCATTGTAGTCCCTATAGATCATTAACAATCCAGACGTTTTCAAACCAGCACCAATGGTGTCGCCCAAATAGAATGTTGAACTGGTTGCAAAATGCCTTGTCGCTCTAGATGACCCAAACCTTCTTGACAGCTGGGGAACAGATACAGCTTTGCAAAAGCGTGGTGGAATGTTTGAGTCTAATTCAATGTTAACTTGTGCTTCCGCGTGTCTGAAGATGTCTTCATTAATACGTCCTGAGTGCTTTACAAGCAGATGGCACAGCAAAGTGTATTCCGTTCGATTTGCGTCATGTGTTCGGTTTTTTAGCCCGTTGAAACATTCACGGCCCAGACGTTTGTACCTGCTGCCTTCCCTGACATGTAGTGGAAGGACATCATCCTTTGATTTATGTCGAAGTTTGGCTTCATTAGTTCCCGCAAGGCTCAAATGATCTCCTGATAACGTGTGAAAATCATGTCTGATTACACCAGAAGTTGAGGTTTTGTAGGCCTGTTCCGCCTGCAGAATTCCTTACTGAAAGCACAAAATGCTGCGCCACAGTCAACCCCGATCTCCATCTTCTTTTCATTGACGTATAGTGGTAGCGTGTATTTTGCGCCTGCTTGCAGGCTGGTAACTGTGTTTAGGTCCCGGGGTGACCTCTTTGGCAATTTTCCTTTTCTTGTATTCTTGCTCGCAGGCTTAATCTCGGCATTATGCTGTGGAGTTTTGCGTTGTTTTGTTCTTGTGGTGCAAGCTTTTCGATGGGTTCGATTTTGTTGCAAACGTTTGCATGCAGCATTCGAAACCTGCTCTCACCTGTGTCGTGTGAGCCGCCCCATGTTTAGCAGTGCGTCTTTAGCGGCGTGTACTGTTCACCATTTGCTAATTGCCAGTGTTATATGCCATTGTTACTCTCGTTTATAGAAGACAAACTGAAAATATAGACGAGTACGCTCACAGGAAGGGAGGCTGGGGCTCTTTGCATGCGTTGCTTGTCAGAGCTTTGGAGGTGGGTTCTTTGCTTCCCGAAACCGCAACTCGCACCCACCACTCTTAAAACCGAAACTAGAGAACACCATAATTTCTATCTTCAAAATTGGCAAATAATAGCCCTATCTCTATGATATGATGTCTCGCAGTTCCAGTTAGCATTTGTGGACAATGCACTGTGGAGCTTGAGATATATGCAAAATGAACTTTGATCACTTTGCTCCCATGTCAAAGTACATGAGAGTGTTTGCTTTTAGCAGCTTTGAAAATGCTGATTCTAAAGACTTCACCTTAACATTTGGAAGCCATGTGAAAGAGAAGGTCAAGACAGAGTACGGGTGAATTGCGACTTGCTATTCTTAGCCTCCTTTGAGCGGTGACAACTTTGCCTGCGTAAATTTACAGCAACAACTAGCCCAGCGTAGTCGCCCAAGATATAGCTTTATGACAATCTGCAGAGATAATGAAAAGATTTATGCCATATATACGTATTACTAAAAAGAGACTTATGAGCGTTGCCAAACACCTCTTTTTCTGCATAAACATCTACTATTTCTGAAGCAGCATCACTGATGTATCACTGATGCATTTTTCCCCACCGGGAATGAGAGAAGCTGCCAATATTTCTATTTCCAGCTGCTTTTTTACCGGGGCCCACTACAGTAATTTTGGGGAATAGTGTGAAAGATTCGTGTGACAGATGTGCCCTCAATCTGCACAGATTCACAAACAGCATACATACATTTTGTCCATGGCGTCATTCTACTCAAGGCCGCAAGTGTACTAGAACACGCCCACGCTCATAACAATTCCTAACTGTCACATGAGAACCCGTGCACGAGGGTATACTCGGTAATCGGAGCGTTCAAGAGTACGCTAGAAATATCTCTCCAAGCGTCAATGGAACCCTCTTCAAACCCGCGTGTTAGCCGCGACGATGGCATACCAGATTTTCATGAGGTGTGATGTGATGTGTTGAGAGTAGGCGTGTTTACCCACCACCACACCACTTCCTCGACACACGATACAGCCCAATCTGGAGACAGCTCTAAACAAACCCGCATATCCTGTCGGTAAAGATCCTAATGTAGCCGGCTTTATACTCAGCTCACTGTTCAACCAGTCAGGCCCCAGCCGCCAATCTGTGCTACTTTCTTTGGGCCTGCTCCTAACTGTAGTCTTTCGGGCCCATCCAGAACCCATCTTGCTCTTTCAGGGAGGACGCTCTACTTGCCGCCAAACTTATAAACCAGCACAGCCTAATTACTGGGGCGAGGCATGAGGCGGAAGCAAGAGGGCTGCTGGACCCTTAGGAGCCTTTCCAGGATATGTATTTTTTTAATGGAGGCTATTCCTCCTCCTTCTTGGAATCTGTGAACACGGGCCGGTCGCGTGGATGCTCGCGGCTAATGAATTCAGCTGAGCACATAAGGTAGCTAGCTCAGCACTACTGAAAAACAAAGTAGGACGTACTAACCTTTATCACATTGTATTGGGCTGGTGCTATTACAAACCTAGTGGAACTGGTTGCATTACCCGAGCCGTATGTGTAGACATCTATGTGATGCTGACGTTTAAAATTCAGGTAATCCAACTTCATTTGTTTAAGAGCAGGCAGTGACATACCCGATAATTCTAATTCCAGGAATATAAATTTGCACCCGAGCTTCATGTAGACTGCATATCTGAGAAGGTTATCTTGCGGCACGGGAGAACGGCGTAGGGATATAGGTGCGATGAGCTGCTGTAACTTGGGTAAATGCAGTAATTAGCATATTTACTGGACGAATTTCAAGTTGATGACCAGAGACCCATGTTAGGTGCCCAATATGTCATTGTGATGGGAACACAAATGAGGGCGACAACATAATATTCAAGGGAAAGAACCGTCACTGCTTTTGAAGCCCATATAGCAAGCCTGAGGTCGACACAAATAGTTTGCTCTTGGATACTTTGAAAAGTCTAGATGTTCAATATGTAATGTTAATAAATATTGGCGGCAGTGCTAAATGTATTCCAGGAAGTGTCACGTACAGTTGAAGCATCGATTGCGCTGGTGTTCCCCTGGAAATTCCCCCGAAGAGAGGCCTTGGATAGTCACTGGAAGTCTGCTTCTCGTGTCGCTAAGATGAAGACTCAACAAGAGATTCCTATCGATTACAACTGCAAAGAAGCGGGGGAGTTTATCATAGGGAATAGCATTGCTGTTGCTGCATAGGAGGTAACGTGACACTGTTTTTCGTGGGAGTGCCCCAAGAGAACAATTCTCAATACAAATATTTGGGTCCTGCAAACGAAGGCAAAACTCCAGTATTGGTTCTGCCTTCTGAATCCGCAAACTTGGAAACAAGTCACAATTGAGGCATAGATGCAGTTTTCAGCAGATTGTGGCAGAAATTCCACAAGGCCGACGAGGCTAAGGCGATGAGAGATGGGCTGAGCCCTCCACACTGTAGAACTCCGCAAAACTTTGTGTGAAAATGTTCGTTCGCATTGTGTCTGGACTAAAAGGCTCCTCCTGACAGCTAGCTGCGCAACCAAGTGAGCATGCGGCCTCTGATCTCAGCAGCTGTCAGGGCGTACAAATGTCCTGATGGGTAATGTTGGTGTGGGTGCTCTCGATATCGATAAAGGATGCGACTGTCCGTCTTTTCAAACTTTTTGATGCCGGACAGAAAATTTCAACACATTTGATATCACTCCAGGTGCCATTCCACGCTTGTTACACGCTGGCAAACAGCAACACAAACAGAAAAGCACACGTGCTTTCAAACAATAAAGGGGGCAGTAGGACCCACACTCGTTATGTAGAAATTATATTTCTCAAGCCACAACGCCAATAATCGCGTTCAGGAAGCATATATGCAGATATGGCCGATGACACAAAATAAATTTACCGGCGACACAAAATGAAAACAACTCGTAGCGGAAAAAATTCAGTCAGATAAATAGACAGTGAAGAGTGCTATGTTTTGTCATTTTTGCTGTCTTTGCCTTTTAATAGAGTTTGTCTTAGCATTAAGTCTTGCACCTAAGAGCCAAGGCATCGCCCCTTGTGATCTGTACCCATTTTAAAACTAGCTGCTATAGAGAACAGTTGAAATTCACTAAGAAAGATTATTTAACCCGCTTACGGGTGACGTTCGTAACATTATAGTGTTTGCCAGCACCGGTGACACTTTAAAAAATTATCTTTCGACCTTAAAACCTTTTTATAAAAGCGGCCGGGCTTTCCTCTTGAGCACCGGATGTTTTTTTTAACTGAAATAAAACTAGCAGCTTTTTTATGTTATAGTGTAGTATATAGTATAGTGTTTCATATTTACACTCAAGCTCACTATCAGCGACACATTATCATATCTAGCACGGGGTAAAATACAGCTGGCTCAGAGGGGCCGATATTTTCTACTACGTTAGATTCTTATGACCTTACTAGAGAATACATTTTATCTTCTATTGATCCTGTCTTTTAAGCGCACTAAATGATTATGTTTTGATAGTGTACATCACACTTAGAAGTATTGTTTTCTGAAGACATGCTTACTAATACACAAATAATTAAAAAAAACGATATAAATATAAAACAATACAGTACAAAATCATCCTTAATATAAAATATGACCTTTTCTTACTTGTAGAAACCTAGTTTACCTAGCTGTATGGCAACAGCTTTTGCTGCTGTGGAAAGAAGCAGTGAGAAATAAGTTCTAACGATAGACGTTGCGAGTCTCACGTACTGTCGCGATCACTGTATTGTAGGACGTCGGAGCAAGTGGCACAACTGCGTTCTGCGCCATCTAATAGCACCTGCGTATTATTGCCTATCGCGAAAATTTGTATAATCTCTCCTACTTTGCGCGCGTCGTACTACGTTGGAACCGGCGGCAGTTTGCGCTTCGATAGCCGGCTAGCATGTGCCCCGACCAAAGCGATGGCAATTGTGGGCCGCTTTTCGCTGCAATTTTGTTTTCTATGCTACTCCTGTAGGCTTCGCAGATGTATTTATGAATTTTTAAAGCGCTCACGCCGAAGGAACCCTGACATAAAACCCCGAATGACAGGACGGCGAAAAGTTCCTGGACAGGAAGTACTTTGCATTACCAATGCCTTCTTGAAAAAAGCGGCAACGTTGAACACAGCTGCAGCGGAAATGTGTTATTTATTGTTCGCAGGAAAAATATTCAGAAAACATCACAATGATTCGCATCATTGCCATCAGATGCCTATACGGGAGTACACCAGTCAGATAAAGCAATGCCCAGTTCATTTGTAGTCGCCAGCACTCACGTGGCAGTTGTTCTGGTATAAACCGAGGTGCGCTACACATATCGGAGCAGTCAATTACTCGCATGTGGGATGTATGCGTTGCAACCAGACCTTTGAGTGAAATAAATATAGGGAACGTACAGGCTTTAAAATCCGACGTACAAGTTGAGGATTTTCGTCAAGTTGAATCGCCCGTTACTAATGCCAGGAAAAGTTGACATCCACAGCGATCATATTTTGTAGGCGTCCTGGCATTGAATTGTACAATGGTGCCGCCAGCCCAGTATCAGATCGCATGGACTCTCTCTCAACGTTGATACGGCTCCACAACTCTTCGGCACTGGTGATGCCGAGGTTTGCCGAAGCAAGACGCTTTTCCATTAGTCCTTAAACATTTTCGATGGTATTTAGGTCTGCACCGTTTGGCGGCCACAGGAGCTCGCTTCACGCCACGGGAGTCTAAAAGTCGCTCCCCTATGCGAGTGGTATGTACAGGTCTGCGATTATGCTGGAGACAGGACAGCCCGTCTGCAAATGGGACATCCAGAACACAGGGCATGAGAGCGTACTTCAGGATGTTTGTGTACGCCAACGCGCTAAATCTACTAACAATGCCCACCAGGGGTCTAAGTCTTTGGGATGATGCCCCAGACAGCGACAGAACACCGCCAATTTGACACTACACTGTTAGTGTAACTGAGAAGATACCTGAAAAAGAAGAGGAGAGAAGGAACAGTAAAATGTTTGAAATATAATCAAGGCATCCTCTTCGCTTTTCCTAGTTTTTCTATATGTTGTGTATTTACTGGATGAGCAATCGCAGAGCTAGAGATTTACGAGCGGAAACGAGCAAGAATAGCCCTATTTTTGTCATAATACGGCTGTTCTACACATGTAATGCAATGTGCGTCTCAAAGGATTAAGAACGAGGTACATTTATTAAATAGTAGTTGGAAAGAGTTTAAATATAACATGCTTGCGTGCCTTTTTACTAGTTACAGCGAGCGACTTCAATAGCAGATACCGGTGAATTTCTGGCCAATCGTGCACACCTGAAATTGACAGGCCGCCAAACGAGCCGCTCTACGTCCCTCCGGGTGCTGAATGTGGACACATCAGTGAAGACACCGTGAGACCACTCTTTATCTGTTCACTTCTCCAGGGCTCGTGAGAACTCTAGCCTCTGTCGGTGTTGCTTCTCAGTCAGAGGGGGCTTCTGAGCCACCAGGCAGTTTTGAAGACAGACTTCCCTCAGTCTTTGTCGTATGGTGCACAGACACCCCAATTCCCAGCTCGTCCTTCAGTTCTCAAGCAGTTAAGAAGGAGTCGGCGACTACTGTAGTAACGATCAGCCGGTCTTCTTCCTCCGTTGTGGCTCTTCGACGACCGGACCACTCTGCATCCGCTGCTCTGCCGTTCTTATTTCGAAACGGACGAATAACGCAAGTTACCTCAGATTTCGACCTTCCTGTGCGGCGGCATAACTCACGCTGAGACAACCCTTCGACGACGAGACGAGCGATGTCTTCTTTCTTCAGCAGGAACACTCGGTGGCATCTTGCCAAAATACAGAAATACGACAAAGAGACCAGCATTGACACCTTTTAAAAGACATTGTTGGCCAATACCAAGGCCCTGGTTAACAGCTGCTGCAGTCACGCTGCCAAGGATTGAAAAGAACTCTCGCCACAACAGTTGCAGGAAACTGCTGAGCGACAGCAGTGTATCGTTCTATATGAGGACGCGAAAAAAACTTAATTGCTGTAGGTCGCAATTTAATGCGCGTTCGCAACATGAGTCTTGATTAGCGAAACATCCACAACTTGTTCGTCGGAATTAGGAGCCCGCATGACGGCCTGTACGCTAATGCGATAGCGTTAAAATGCTCGTTATGCGAAATCCAGGCATCGGCGTTGTCGGCGCCGGCGTAGTGAGAGAAAATCCACGACCATGGCGCTGGCAGTTGGTTGCCGGCTGCTGACATAGTCTATCACTGATTCTTCATTTGTGTGACTTAGCGAGACCGAATGGTATTACTAAGTTTGGAGGAGCTACCAATACGGGTTGTTCATTTGAGGTGGAAAGATGATATAATCAACCTATGCAGTGCCCTTGGATGCCGAATCAAGCACATAATCCTAGGCCACGCAGGCACAATAATACGGCTTAGTAAAACCGGGGTTTTACATATCGTGTGGTCTTCTATGCTATCGCGTCACAACCTTAACTGCAAACAGAAGTGTTTCCGTAGTCTTTTATTTCATGAGTGTGGTAAAGACACACGCACATCACATCGTATTCCGCTCTCATGCACCATTCACTCGTTATTGCGTTCATCGCTAGCATACGTCTTTACTGCAAGTTTAAGTGTTCCCCTAGTCATGTTTCATGAACGTGCCAAAGAGCAGGCATATCACATCGTGCTCCGCTAGCCTGTACCATTAACTTTTTTTTTGCGTTCATTCCCCGCATACGTCTTTACCGCACGCTTAAGTGTTCCCGTGGTCATTTGATTCATGAATATGCCAAGAACGCACGCGTGTCACATCGTGCTCTGCTCACGTGCACCAACAGCACTTTTGTGCGTTCATCTCTATCATACTTCTTTACCGCACGAACTCGGTCTCGATGGCTCCAGTGCTCTCCGGGTGACGCCGGAACTGCAACCAGAGAGTACCTTTGATGTACGCCAAGTTCATGCGGGTACAAGCTTTGCTGAATGCTGAACTCGCGGACTCATCTGATGGAATTGTTGCCAAGCATTATTACGTTTTTGAATATTGATTAATTAGCACAAAGCAACGAAAACAGGACTATTAAAACGCAGAAAAAGATCTACTTGAGACAACTTGACGAAGCCACATGTCGCCATAGACGACCCCTCACTGTGTGACATAACAAGAAGGCGTTATATGTAATAACGGTTTGACAACAGTGCTGAACCAAGGTAATCCGTTCTAACTTCTTTAGAGCTAAATATTAATCGCACATCTTTTAGTGTTTGATTAGCGTACTGGTATTTTTGTTATATTCTTGCAATTCCACCGTTCTTCGCGACCAGGAAGAGATAATTATCCCAGCCATTAGGAGCTATGCTTGCAGTACAATTAGCGTACTTCCATGGAAAACTATGGACCACCTTAGCACAGAGCGCAACGATAAAAAATGGTGAGCGAGCACAAGTTGTGACACCAGAAATTTGAGTTATGAATCTCGAGTTGCACATTATGTTTAACTTTCATCTCGCTCACGCAATATCTTTGAATTTCAATTAGCAGTCGATATATTTCGTACAGATCTTAGGTAGAGGGAGGTCGATGGATTATAGTGCTGGGTGCTGTGCTGGCGGTGCTCCGGGGGGGTAGAAGCGAGGCGTTTGTCACGCTCCTGAGGGCTAATGGTTTTGGGAGAGGTGTGCAGAGAGAGGCATACCCCATATAGCCGGGGGCGGACGGTTGGTACGTGGCTCTTGGAAGGTGATGGGGGAGAGCGGGTATGGTAAAATATAATTGATATCTATGTAATAAAAGGGTGACGATCGGGTGTGGCGCGTGTGTGAGGTGTATAAAAAGGCACCGCATCGTATCTGGAGACGGAATTGGGATGTCGTTCCTGATCTGGATGGTAGGTGAGAAGGGCCGTGCAAGGGGACTTGGGGGCGGCAGGTGGTATGGGAGCGGGCCCGATATAGCGGGGCGTGGGCGTTGTGAGGTGGCAATTTTGTAGGATGTCGATCTGTGGCCAGGTTGGTAGAAGGGAAAAGCACCATATCTAGTCGAAAGTTGGGAGGGCAGCTGACCCAAATGGAAGGTGAACACTTCATTAGCAGGGACTCACACGCCGAATGGAAGAGGCCACAAACGCCACCTTTTTGGGAAAGTGTCACTTGTACTGTTAACGAAGTAAAATAAAAAAGCAATATTACCGGCACCCTCCCCTTCATTCAATCTCTGCATCGGCGGCACGCGATTTGCTTCACCCATAGCAGAGGCTGTGGCGCAGCGGATATCGAAGTGGCAGCTGGCGCGGGTTCCGATCTAGTACGACGCGCCTAAAGAAGGAGTGACGATTGAGAGATGCCTGCGTTAGGCTGTATACCGGGCGAGTGCCGTTAGATGGCGCGTAACTTATTTTTGCCACGTGCTCCGACGTCTTGTAATAGTGTGGTCGTGACAGTACTATAAGTTTCCTGACATGATCTCAAGAAAACACGAAACTAATAAGTTGCAAGGAGAATTTCGGTTTTAGGCGTGGCATTCTCAACACGTTCAGAAATTGCGAAACAGGTTCGTTTTCGGCTGCTGCACTTCTGATCATTCCTCGAGCTAAAAGCATGTGTTAATAAACCTCTGCAATTTGGTGCCGGGGAGTTCTGCAGAGTGACAAGACCTGAGGTGATTTAACAATAATATTTGGAACTCAGCTGAAGGAGCTTCCGTCTGAATGCGAGGTATTTAAACCTGGCTGGATATGCATGAAGGAACGTCGTCACCTGGCTGATAATCTGATTAAGCGATCACACAAAACAGGGTATTTATTTTTTCTTTCTGAAACACTATAATACAGATGTAAAGCAAACAAAGCGCTGACTGAAGGCCGCTATACGGTTGCTTTTTGATCCGCTCAGCACGTGTGCCGCCGTACCGAGACGACCGGTCCGGTTTAGCCAAATAGCGCTCACTCGCATCCCTCATCCGCAGAAAAGTTGACTTTACCTCAGCTTTTCGCCCGAACATGCGGATCAGAAAGGCGACCGGGTTGTAGCTATCGCTTGCCCTGTAGGCCACGTCTCCGGCTCCTCTTCAACCTCGTCAGGGCAACATGGCCGCCAGCAGTATGAAGCGAAGTGTAGATAGAGGTTGTTGCCTTGCCGCAAAAGCAATAATACACACCGCGCATGGTTAATACTAGTGCTCCTATCGACTGTGAACATTTCCATTCAAGTCGGATTATCTGCACTACTGTTATCTGCGCTGAGATGAAGAGTGCGATCTTCCAACCGACTGCGGGTACGTGGCACCGGTGTCACGAAGTGTGTGTGATTATCTGAAGTGTTTCTAATAGGTCGACGGCCAGAAGCAGTAGTTCACGGTGATTCTCATGCGCACGAATCGGCTTCTCAGCGCATCAAAAAGAGCCCGTTCATGTGCTGCGAAAGTGTTTCCGTTTTGGGCGACTGCCTCATAGCTAGGAACAGAACTGTTCATTTTTACAAAGTTCGCCCCACACTGCGGTTTCCTAATGCTGAAATTAACTTGGTGACACCTAGTCTGGCACCCGTTTCACTGGTGGCAGTGACCGCAACAGAAACGAGAACACTACGTTGTTTCCCCGACGTGTCCATCACCTGTGCTGATCGCGGTCCGTGTGTATGCTGTGCTTGAAAAATGCCGTGCGTGCGCCGAGTCCTTCGACGACGTTAGCTGCACGACTTTCGGGCTACTTCCCGCTATTCTGCGGTTTGCGTTTCTACTGATATGGGTGCTTGACGGCACTGTGTAAACTGTGGAAATATGACTTTCCCGGCTGCTATCACTTCGAGAGAACCTTCCTGTTTAGTGGTTTTTATTTCTTGCTATCTATGTGCTCCTACGTCTGCATTAAGTACCTGTGCGATCAATTGGTCGACTGAACACAAGTTCTGTATGTGATGCTCCACACACTTTATCACCACATTGTGCCTTTAAAGAAATTAATTTGACGCGATGCCAAAAAAAGTACTGTAGGTGGGAGGATATGCTTTTGAAAAAAGGCACAACATATGCAAGTCAATCTCATGGTGTGGACACTTTGGTGTACATAAGACATGTTGAGCATAAAAACATTCGGGTAAAAGAAAGCAAAAGAAAAAAAAGGAACTTATTGTGATTAGAATCTGCATTCTTCCTACATAACTTCGGTGAGTTAAGTTCATTGGACAACTGCTTAGACAAATGATGTGATGTAGGCATTATACTGACATGATGATGTTATGGAGTTGCACACGTTACATCCAGTACTTGTTGCTTTGACAGCTCGACGCTCACCAGACAACATGCCAACTCAGCTCTATTGGTATTGAGTAGCTATTCAGCTGCATTTCTTTGCTAAGTGCACCAATTGAGATATTTCAAATGCCATCAAAATCAGATGGGACCGATGCACAAGTACGTGCCTATTTACAGCTTAGACTTTTCTGTGACGCCGATGATTACTTGCCTGCTGAGTGATATCGATGGTGGGCATGCACGAAACTTATTTTTTAGATAATGTAGGATGGCGGGGGGGGGGGGGGGGGGCAATACAGATTTGTTTAGTCCTTGTTGCATTTGCTGCTCGCCTAAATTTATTTGCACCTTGCACAGTGATCCACTGGGCTTTCTGGTACACATATCAGTTCACATTTGTTTTATGGCCGCCACGGCACATGGTCTCATACCACATTAGCAAAAATTGTGGGATTCTCTATGGAGCTGCGGCTCCGCTTTCAGAGCAAAACGCCGCTCCGCTAGCTAAGACTACACTGGTGGCCCCAATGAAGAACATGAACACCGAAGACCAAAGGGCTAACCGTTTATTGGTCTTCCTCGGCCGCGAGCGCGATCAAGCAAAGGCTGGGTACACCTGAACAGTCCGTCTGGCTTCGTGGACGCGTCCGCTCTGAGTGAGTGCACAGCACATGCACTCACTCAGTCACTCACTCACTCGCGTCTGGCAAAATATACACTCAACACGCACTATCCAACACTAGGGGGCCTACATGTTGCGCCGCGCAGCCAGCACACACAGTGCGCCCTCCTCGCCAGAGCACTAAAAAGAGAGAGAGAAGGAGGCTGCCAGGAAGGAAAGTGCCACAGAGAGCCGGTGATGTCTGCCTTCCCACACCCCTCCTACCTCATTCGAGGCATTCGCCTGCGTCTGCAAGCGTGCGTCGCTTCGACCATTTGGTGCCGTTATTCTGGCTCAGTGGTCTGGCGCATTGGCAGTTCCCTGCAGCTGGACACTAGGTTGTGCACCGGAGAGGCAGGCTCCGCATCTGGGGCCGCGTTCGTTGCTGCCGAGATGAAGGCGCGAAGTTCGAAAGCTGGAATCGTGGTGCGCCGCTCGCTTCAGGCAGCGTCGGCGCCCTGGAATTGTCAACCAGGGTAGGAGGCAAAGCTCGTTCACCTTCTCCAGCCAGGGCTGAACAGGCGTACTGCCGTCCGGGAAAGCCCAGACGGCGGCGGGAGAGGCCAGAGTGCGCTGTTAGCTCCTCGCCCTCCCGTTCGTGAGTTATTTTAGCCCGAATGCAAGCTGGGGGGGGGGGGGGGGGGGCTCTATTAACGAGCACAAATTTGATCCTTACCGGGGCTGGTAGACTAAACACTACCTTCACCGCTCTCAGTCTCAGTAACTAAGTCTGTTTAACTTTCCTACGCAAATACAAACAACCTTAAAAACCCTCACACGCTATAACATAAACCTCGGTACCACAATGCCAGTTTTTTTAAAACATTGCTGCTGCTTATCTGTTACTTCCTGATTTGCGGTGATTACTCTATCGTCGCTCTTAAAAGACTCGGCTATAACTGACGTAATGTAGTTCATTGCGTTGTCTCCCTTTAAACAATTTCCCTTGTTATCTTGAATCCGATGCTTCTTTCTTTGATTCTTCTTCCCTAGCCAGCTTATATGGTTCCAGAATTTTCTTGCTCCGCCACTAGAGGCATCGTGTAGTTCAGCCATTCAGTGATCGGTAGACTGCTTTATTTTACTTTGGACAATGGCCTGTTTATCAAGTTTGTTTTGTCGATACTATTCCTATTTTTGGTCAATTTCCTCCTGAGATAACTGTACTTTATTAGCCTCTCGGTGTTCCCATGAAACTGCCCGTCGTTGGTCAATGGCTGAATTGATTTCCTTATTCCACCAGCTCCGTGGCTTCCTTTTTCTATCCCAGCGGATGGCTACTTTAACCTCGTTAATGTTTCTCCTTATGAGTAGTTCCACCTGTTCATAATCGGAGTCAGTGGCTTTTCTCTATTGTTTCTTCTATGCCTGCTGCTATCTACGCTATTGGATCACCGTTTAATTTGCGTTTACTTTTTGACTAAGTTCCATTTCTCTTTTAATTAAAGGCCCCATCTCCGGACTAATACGTTTATGATTACATCCCAGACTACACTCCCCTTCTTCGTCTATTTCTTTCATTGCAAGCCTGTTATATATTCCCTGAGACATTAAACAGTAGTCAATGGTCGTCTGCCTGTTCTGGAATTCCCACGTGATTTTTTCTCTCAAATTTTGTTTCTCTATTTATAATAACTAGGTTGTGTCGCTCAAAGAAATCTAGCATTAGCTTCAAGTTACAATCTGTGTATCCACCCAGATCGTCGATGTGGTCGTTCATGTCCCCCAGTAGAATAATATCGACCCCGACTCCAAACTGGCTTATATCGTCACTGAGACATTGAACGAGATCCTTGTTTTCCTGCCTGCATTAGTGTCCTGTTCCTAAATAAGCTACCCCTAGCCATGTCCTTATGCCACAAATTGTTCCTGATACCCAGATATGTTCTTTGCAAAATAATTTTATTTGACTTGATGCATCAACATACCTATCCCTCCCCCTTTTTTTCGTTCTCGTTCTGTTACACCCTTTCAGACGTAGCCTTCTATAAATGGCGGATCTTCTAGATCCCTGAGATGAGTCTCGCATAGAGCGTACACACCTATTTGGTCGTGCTTCAATTGCAGTTCTATATCTAGTCATTTCGCTCTATTTCTACCCCCTTGCATATTCATGTGGCTGACCCTGGTGTTAAATATATTTTTGTACCTTTTGGACCTCCTCTTTGCCATTTTTTTCGTCTCAGTCTCCGTTATTACGATTTCTTCAGCTTCACTTCCAATTACCTTTGCGCCAGTAGCACTCGCGGACCCCCTAAAAAAGCTACAGCTCTGCTGCTAGGCACAAGCCGATCTCTACTCCCAACCCTCTGCTAAAGTGGATACCATCTCGCTGAAAAGCTCTGCCAAAACCTGCTCTATGCACCTCCCTGTTTACCTGAACCACTCCGAAATTCTTCTCCAGGCTTACCTTTCTTATGTGATGATTCACTGTCACCAAGTCCTTTTCAAGCTTTCCGATCGTGCCTAGCATCTCCGGTACTTTGCAAGCAACAATCAACGCTTGCTGTGCTATCGCTCTGATATCGTCAACTCCCTGAGCTAAACTCTCCCCCCTCCTGCGTTGTCACCATTTAGGACATCGTTTAGACCCGCGGCAACTTTCACCATATCGTGCTCTGCGGAATTTTTCGACAGCCTATTTTGGTCTCATTAAGCACTGCGTTCATTGTCATCCCTAGGAAGGTTCCAACTAATACTGCCTTATCACCCATTACACGTTCCATGATATCTAGACTGCACCTGATCATGTTAGAATTCCCAGCGATACGCCCCCGGGCATTCTCTCTCTCCCTCCGAACTGTTGGCTCCTGCTTTGAGTTATCTGTGTTCTCTCTGGGATTTTTATTCTTCCATACTTCTTCCTCTCTTCTCGACTGCTTAGTAGCTACTTCAGAATAACTCTGTCGGTTTGGCTCCGCCTGACCTACTTCGCTTTTGCCATCCATGCCAGTGCTGTTCCCAGCTACGTGACCCACACTACGTGGCTCTCGCCATCCTCGTGCTTCTAAGGCCAGTGTTAGCCATTTTTCCTTTCATTTGAGGAAGCCGTCCCAGCAGTTTCTGATTTTCTACCGTTAACAAACATAATTCATTTTCTAAGGCTTTCACACGCGACACTAGACCGACATTTTCCAGTTCAATCCTGTCTAGGCGCACACGTAGCATGCAACCCAGGCAGAAAAATTCAATGCCTTCCACTCCCTCTGCCGATTACGCGTTTCCTTGAGATTAACCTGCGCCTCTCACTGAGTACGTTTAACCTGCTTTTGGTTGCACATCTTACGCCCATATCAACTGAACTATTTCTACTAGGTGTTCTCAGAATATGCAAACTGCAAAGGCAGACACAAAAACGACTATCAAACACGCGTTGAAATAAAATCTGGGAATGTAAATAACATAGAAAAAATATAGATATCTGAAAAGCTAACAAAATAGTTAAAGAATGATCGCCAAAAAACGTAGCTACCGGCACGAAAACCAGGCCGCTAGAACAAAATGCTAAAATATTTTCTTTAGGCTGCACCTAACCTAACTAGCTGAAAACCATAAAGTTATTGAAGGAAAGAACTCATTTATTTGACGCTTTCGGAAGCTCGCGCTGTCTCCAGTCCATTCGTTTCCGGTAGCCACAAGCAGTAGGTGGAGGGATGTAATACGCGTCCACCCAACACGGCTGTCAATTGTCAACAGTCAAGCTTCGCCAAGGTAGATGCACTCTAGTGATGCAGGTTCCATAGACGCCCATACTTTGAAAAACGTGCGGATCGTGGACCCCGACGCCGCTGAATACTGAGTGGCAAGTTAATTTTATGGCATTGAATGAAGTCACGCCTACTAGGCTCTGGCTTGAATTATAATGTCACATTACTTTTGATCTCTCTTATCGTATTTACGAGGCCGCCTTCTTGAAGGGGGTCTTACAGCACTCGCCAACCTTTCCATTCAATTTCTCTCGGACCCCCCTCACTGAGCGCACTCTACAATCAAACCATGCGCTTGGGAATAAAGAATGGACTGGAATCGAGCAAGCCTCTTCTGAAGGAAGAGGCTCAGCTACTTATTAAAAACATTGTGCAGGTATTTTGCCGCAGATTACAGCATCGTATAGATGACCTGTAAAACGCTTGACTAACAGCACAGTTCAATAAACAGCGTCGAATAAGTACGAATAGTATATCTCCGCACTTTGATATATACAGCAAATAGGTATATAGTTAAAGTATACCAGCAAATTGTATAATAAATCCACCATTGTCAAATATATATGAGTGAATAATGCAAATATGCACAGCAGGTCACGAATGTAGAAGAGAGCTCACGCGTGAATGTCCAGTGGCAAATATAGCAGTGCAACACAGATGGTATACCCACCGCTGTTGCACGGTGCATCTGTCCTACCCATGACACCAGGTAGGTTTTATAAGCGCCAAGTGTTTGTAAGAAAGCAGAAGCGCATCGTATGGGCGCAGCAATACTTCGCGCTAGCCGCACACAAAACGGCAGAACGACTAACATAAAAAATGGTAATTATCCTAAGAAGCAGCAATTACTGTGAGTCAATTTCATGCAACGCGAGTACATCTTAACAGGTACAGTCGACTCGATATTGTTTCATCAGAAAGGATTTGGTTGCGAGCCGTACCGTGTGGCTCTTTATGCATTACCCCTGTTACAAATCCGTTCATGTGAGACTTTTTGTCGTCCAACCATCCTTAACAGAATGCACTGTCATGAATGCTAAAGTTGTGCTACTTCACCGCTTAGACGCAGAATCTCATGTTCTAAACTTTTGACAAAAGTTTACAGTTTGAGACGGGTGACCTAAATTCGTACTATTCCAGGAACCCCTTCAGAGATGGCGAGACGGTGTAGGTGGCAGCAATAAGAAACTACTTCGTTGCCAGTTTCCCATGCGCCACAGCAAGGCTTGCAACACACTATGGCCAATGCAACACACGCTTATAATAGACAGCGAAAGGACAGCGTTGCCAAGTTTTAAAAATTGATGGCTTTTTGTTTAAATAAACCAACTCGTGCATAAAAGGAAATATTGTAATGTTTATTATTTCCTTCTGGGGCATACCTTTCCGATTTGTAATATATCGTTGCGTGGCAGGAGGCGTACACACCGCGTGCAAAACTGGTATACTCACACCGAACATGACACGAGCACAGGGCACACCTGTCGTTAAAACACCGACCGCTGCCAGTAATTTGTGTGCCGAGCACAAGCCATGCGCCCACTCACTTTGTCAGCCTCACCTTCAATCAGTCAACCAGTAGCATGTTGAAGGGCGCAGAAGCACCGTCACGGTATGCTTAGAATGTCACAGCAAAGTAGGTTGTAGGCCTTAAGGCGCGAGACGTGGACAATATCGGAGGGTGCGGTAGGGAAGTGCACTCGGGAAAGGCAGGTTCAATCTGGTAGGTGACGATGGTGACTTGATTCAAGAAAGAAGTTTTTCCGAGAACACAATATAGCGAGAAGACACCCAGAGCAACACAAGAAACATAGGTAAGAGGGAGCGGTCGAGGTGGCGGCTGTTCTAGTGCTATGGTTGAGAAGCTTTGGAAGCTTGGAAGCGGGAACGGGCTGCTTAGCGAGCATGTTCGGCATGGCAACAACTTCACGGGCATATTCAGAATGGGTAGACCAGAGGTTCGAAACAATGTGTCAAGCGACAGTTGAGGGCCACGGCAGTACAAGAGGCAAAACGCAGAATAGCCAGCAGTGTCGTGGTGGGATGAGTTATACTCAAATGTAATGTATGGGAGGGCGACATCCCAGTCACGGTGTTCAAAGGAGACGTACATTGTGAGAATATATTCAGCCACTCAGTTAGGCCATTAGTTTGTGAGTGGTATGCTATAGTCAACTTGTGCTTGGTTGAGCACGCCTGAAGAATGTCGTTTACAACTGCTTAAGGTAAGGTACGGCTACAGTCTGTAAGTTGTTGGCGGATAGCTCCATGATGAAGACTGAGGTCGTGAAGAAGAAAGTGCGCGACATCAGTGGCAATACTCGTGCGCAGCGCGCGCGTTATCGTGTGCCGGGTGGCATAATGTTTGGCTATTGCAACCCATCTATTGCCAGAAATGGGCTCGGGAAAAGGGCCCGAGAAGGTTCAAGCCGACCCTGTAGAACTGCTTAGTAATATCAATGGGCGGAAGGAAGCCCACGGGAGCAGATGCAGGCAACTTGCGTGGCTGAAACTGACCGCAGGCATTAACATAACGGCGCACTGAGCGGTAGAGGCCAGCCCAGAAGAAGTGAAGACAGACACTGTCGTACATGCGAGTAACGCCTAGATGACCAGCAGGCGGAAGATCATGGACGTCGTAAAGAACGACTGTTCTTATTTGCTAGGAAATGGCTAGGAGAAGGTCAGGACCAGTAGACTGAAGATTCAAGAAGTACTAAATTACATCGACGAGAGCAAATCTGTTCAGTGAAGGGTCGGTTTGTGTGGCCGTTAGGTGATTAATGATGGAGAGAAGCTCTGCGTCTCGACGGTGTTCTTCGCCAATAGTCGTAAACGGTGACAGAGAGAAAAATTTTCAACGATTACGTTACTTCTTAATGCGAAATTTGAGCGCAGCTTATCAGCTATTTCACCTTTGCGATAGATTGAGGCAACGATATCGAGCAACACACGTATGTACAATTACAGACAACTTTTTAAAATTTTTCACACGTATTCTATCAAGAAACCCCCCCAATAACAGTTCTTGGCTGTCATGAAAGAAGCTTTGTGCTAGACGAAATGAAGAGAGCAATTGAGTTATCGGAAGGTTGCGGGAAGCAGCAGTGGGCCTATAGGAACGTTACGCGACGAACAGATAGCAGCGACTGTCTGATGCCGCTGACGCCACTAGCGACTGAAGCGAGTGAGAATGGGATGCACCGTGATCCGCTGATAGTGAGCCGGCGTTTCGGCAGCAGTAGAGCATCGCCGCCACGCAAGAAGAGGGGGGGACCCCTTTCTCCTATTTCTGCATGGCGGCGACGGTGTTCTACGCAGTCACGTTGTCGTGACTCGCTAGCGGTGGCAGCGGCATCGGTCAGTCGCTGCTAGCGCTGCCTCCGGCGGCACCCGCTCCCTTCCTTTCCTCGTGTTCTCCGGTTGCTGCGCGCGCTTCTGCTCCCATCGTTCACCAGTGAGTTTACTCCCCCTCTTCCTGCGAGACTCCGGTTGCCGTAGCGCTGGCTCGAGTTGGGGGATGAAAGGGGGGCGGAGCTGATTACGAGCCCACCGCGGCCGACGCCAACGCCGACGTCGACGACGACGTGAAACCCAGGAACGAGTGCCAAAGAGCTGCACTCTAAAAGGACAATGACGCATGCACTCATGGGAGTCTCAGTCAGGGTCACAGAGTAACGAGAGAGGTAGTAGTCGGCATCTTTTTGTAACCGGTTGGATGTGTAGATGACAGAGTATTGAAAATCTTGGAGTGGTAGTGCCTAACGCCCGAGGCGATCAATAGATGCTTCAGGAAAAAGCCACCACAATGTGTGATGATCTGTAACAACAGTGAACGGCCTGCCATATAGGTAGTGTCGAAAGCTTTAGCAGCCAGGACGAGCGCCAAGCACTCTCGTTCTGTAATGGAGTAGTTTGCTGAAGCGAATAGGAGGCGGCAGGCATAGGCAATTACAAAATGAGTGCCGGATTGACGCTGGACAAGGATCGCCCCTATGCCATGGCCACTGGCATCTGTACGGGCTTCAGTAGGAGCTGAAAAATCAAGGTGTGTCCACACCGGTGCAGTGGTAAGCTTTCTTATAAGGTGGGCAAAAGCTTAGTCTTGCGACTGCTCTCAGAAAAAACGGTACGTCCATTTTTAAGATCTGTGCGCGGCTGAACAATGTCGGCAAAATATTGAATGATACGAAAGTAAGAACAAAGACTCAAAAACCTAGCCGTCAGGAAGTCCTTGACTGCTCGGATCTTGTTTGAATCAGGACTAACTCCCGGGCCATCGATGACATGGCCGAATATATTGTGCTGATGACTACCAAGATGGCATTTTGATTAGTTGAGTTGTAGATAGGTATGGCGAAAGAGTGAAAGAACTTTGGAGAGGTGTTTCATTTCGGGCGACACCGTAGGTGTAAACAAAATGACATCGTCTAAATAAGGTAAGAGGACCATTTAAATCTTTCCATCAAGGAGCCCATCATGCGTTCGAAAGTAGCTAGGGTGTTACATAAGCCGAAAGGCATAACCATCCGGAATGAACAACGCAGCCTTCTTCCGTTCCTGGTCATCCACAGATATTTTCCAGTAGCCATACCATAAATCAATGGAGAGAAGCATTTGGCTCTGTTGTGGTAAACTGAGGCATCGTCGATTCGAGAAATAGGACAGACACCTTATTAGTGGTCTATTTAGGTGACGGTAAACCACACGGAAGCGCCACGAGCCATCTTTCTCTTGCTCTGGATGACGGGCGGAACACCAGGAATTGTGAGAGGGCTCAAAATATTCTTCTCTAGCAATTTCGTCGCTACCACTCGTATTACCTGTCGTTTTGCATGGGAGACCAGGTATGATTGGCGGCGGATAGGAGTTGTCGCTGGTGTCGATGCGGTGCGTGACAGTAAGAGCTTGGCCGAGGACGCTGTTAATGAGGTCAAAGATGTCAAAATAATACTCTATAAGCGCGCGCAGCTCCCAAGATTGGGCAGGGTGCAAATCTAAAGGCATCATTGCCTTGATCGCGTCAGCGGGTGTAAGATCGCGCGCAGGGTCCGCAGAAGCAGGGGAAGGGTCAATGACCAATGGGGCAACTTTACAGAATCCAAGAGGTGAGAACGTCGCCATGCATATGCTAGGTGGAAGCACTTGGGTCGAAAAGCTGAACTTGATCAACCGCAGTCACACAATTTTACCTTTAATTGTAGTGATGGTATTGGGCAGTACAATGTTCCGGCGCAGCAAGAGATCAGAAATAGGCGCAAGTAGTCACCGTCGGGGACAGATGAAGTAGGGCGAAGGGAGCGAATGAGGCGTCTAGTGAGGTCAGATAAACTTGGTCGGGCGAATACAGTCGGGGAGAAGAATACAAGGGTCCCGGATTGCTGATGATGCCTCGCGAGCAGTCGATGAGAGCAGTGTTCTGATAGAAAATTGAAGCCGAGATGAGGTCATGGACACAAGGGTTCAAAACAGTGAACTGCTCAGGAAGATCATGGCCAGCAACACAAACGCGAACTATGCACAGACCGTCAATACTAACTGTTCCACCGTCCGCAACACGCTCCCGCGACCGAGCCGGCGGGAGAACTTCACGTAAACAACCACGAAGGGTTGCACTCTTAACAGAGATATGTGCTCCAGTGTCTACAAGCGCACGCATAGCAACACCATCAATACAAATGTGCAGTTGCTTCAAACGGGATCTGTAGAGGATTTATGGGCCTGGTCGTGGATGCAGCGTCACCTCCGGGAGCTGCATTAGCAAGTTTCCCAAGCCAGGTCGGCCGTATGAGGCTACTTCTGAGGATCGAAGGGGCTGTGGTGTTCTAAAACGACGGGCTAATGGAGATGGAGAGCTGGAAGAACAACGTGGTCGGGAGCTGGCAAAATCGTTTGCCCAGTCTGACTGGTCAGACTGTGGTCAGACGGAAAACGGCGGGGCATATTTGGACGGTAGTCATAACAAAACTCAGTGCGAGGCGTCCAAGGCATAAGTGTCTGCTACTCTGCTTGATTTTGGTATCGATGAAAGTACGGGGTCCGGGGACGAAAAACATTCGTGCTTGGCCGATGGACGTTGGGGTTTCCGATTGAACAGACAGCATTGAGAGGTACAAGGTTGCAAGTTCTTGCACAACGTTCTGAATGAGGGAGACATCAGGCAAGGCGTGGTGGGGGATGGCGGGTTTTGGTGGTGCGGGTGGTGCGGGTGTGAAGGCCTCCATTTCGCGGCAAACGATCCGGGTGACGGTGTCGATGAATTTCAGAGGCGAAGCGAAAGGTGTGCTAGTTGGTGGCTGGTACATAACGCGCAAAGATGTGGCCGCCATATGGAGAAGTAGTTGAAACTGTGGAAATATACAATTGCTCTTCAATTTTTCGAAAAGGCGGTACTCCGTGATGACGCATTCACGGTATCACAGCCCTTGCAGAGGAGGAAATGGAAAGGTTCGTCCGCAATGCCTTTTTTTATGTGGCCAGCCTTTGCAGAATTCCTCAAAGCGGTCTCAACCTTGTGACATAAGGCTAGCACGCCTTGAATGTAGGTAACGTAGCTTTCAGTGGGAAACTGGGCACGCGACTCAGGGTGTTTTCTAGCTGCCAGCTTCAAAGCTTGTCATGGTCTGAAGACAGCGCGAAGATTTTCTTTGAATATCTTCCAACTCATTAATTCGTCCTCATGGGTGACGTACCATTGCCTCGCTTTGCCAGACAAATGAAAAATTGCGTTTGCCAGCATGACGGTCGTGTCCCACCTGTTATGGCGGGTGCCACGTTCGCACATCAATATAAATTTGTCCACGTTGTCACCTTGGACATCATAAAAAATGTAAGGGTCACGGGGATGAGCCATGACCAAGCATTTAAGGACAGTGACGCTTCGGGATTCGCCGCTTTCAGTCATGGTAGCAGTGCCGGTGTAGCGGCCGCTGCGAAGCTCCATGGTACAATAGGCCATGACGCGGACGATGGGAAAGTCCGCACTTCTACCATGATGTAACGTAAGTGGAGGCGTATACATGACGTAGAACACTGGTAAACTCACGCCGACCACGACGCAAGCACACGGCGCACGAATAATAAAAACACAGACCGCTGACAAGCATTCAAGCCCCGAGCCCACGCCATGCGCACACACACTTCTTTTGCCTCATATTTAATGACTCAACCCGTAGCATTATTTTATTTATTTAAAAGCCCCACATAGCCTCCCCTGAGCACGTAGCTAAGTTTGCAGCATAGCTGCTCGCGCTAAATCATTTTTGGTGCAGCTTTCCCCACCTCTTTACTTCCACCATATCTTCACAGCCGCGATTGATTAGACCTCATGGTTATGCTGATGTCTAGGATGCGCCGTTTTGTCACAACCGATTAAACACAAGTGTTCTCCAAGTCAATGGGAGTGTCGGTAACTGAAAATGCGACGCCGAAAAGTATATCCGTGGACTGATTCTCGAAGTTCCGTAGCGCCACTGCGTAAGTTATATTTTTGTTGTGCGCTGCTCAACAAATTGACTGCACGCCCTCTGATTTTGTCATTTTTAATAATCTTTGTGTCTGGTTCTCTCTAGTGCCTAATGCTCCTCTAGTTATGCTTTCTTAACAAATTACAGGAGCGCATCACTGCATTTAGCGTCGTGGCCACTTCCAGCATCATGATGGAGGAGGATGTGAAATTATTGCATAGATTATGTCTCAACCCGACCGTTTCCAGGCAGTACGCAACTGTGTCAGACAGCGTTCACCGCATGGCCACTACTCGTCCAACGCCTTCTACCTGGCCACGTAACAGGTAGCTTACACAAGGAAAGCGCTCCTTCAGTTTTCCACTTTCCGCGGTTTCCTGACCCAGGCTCCTCAAGGTCTGCACCTGGAAAACAACTATATCAAATAGCTTGCCCTGGACAGCAATTTTATACGTGCCTTCTCACTGTTAAAATATTTCTTATATCTAAAATACCTCATTTCGCGCTTTTTTCGATATCCAATTCGTGCAGAAATGCATGGGTTTCAAAATTATAGTGACAGTTGCTTTCAATTTTGCAGGCATCATCTTGCGAAACAGGCGAAGTCAAAAAGAAGTGCGTAAATGTAGAATACCCGGAAAACATATGTCCTGATATAAAAAGAAGGAAGGTATGCAGAGATGGGGAAGAAGTCTGCGTATGTGACGATGACAGAATCAGGCAGCCAGGAACGATGAGATGTGTGGCTCTAGACAGATGCTGTGGCGGCAGGTTTTGTGCATTGAGTAAACATTGTCCCTCCTGTTTCAAAAATAAAGCACAAGTGCATAACAGCTGAAAACTTTAGACCAATTCCTGAATTTTTGACCTATAATATGGGTTAGTCCAGGACTTTACTGCTTTTTGCTCAAGTTTAACAAACGGAAAGCAAGTACTCTGCACTCATAATGAGGAGTCTGCGACTCGCATAAATATTTCATATATTTTGTGTCTATCTTTTTCACGCTGGTGTACTATTTCAGGCTGCGGTTCCGGACATAGCGAAAAATCATTTTATATTTACGATTAATGAGCCCATTTATAATTGGATAGAAAAGGCAACGTTCCCTGAAGATAAATAAAGGAATGCATGCATATGTAGTGCGCACAAAATATTCTTTGATTTCTGAAACTCCGAATCTTTCAGCGTTTGTGCAATTATGTTATGTCTGGAACTCAAAACTAAATTAGCCTACGATACCCCTCCCCCCTCCTCCTGAAAGAAAACCTCTTTACAGGTAGCAGCTGGCTCCGTGAAACCAGAAGCCAGTTTTTTGTTTAAATACCGCAAACTCGCTAATAAATCATTTGTTCGCCTAAAGTGTCTCTATGCACCTTACATTTTGTCGCCTTATCAATAATGCTCGTTTCTCTCAAGTCTACAGCCGTCATTCACGCCCTACGACCATTAAGGCATAGCTGTCCATCCCATCCTCAGAATCCAGCATAGTTATCCACTTAGCTGCCTATGTCACAAAATTGTTTACGATCGTCCTTCTTTCCCGTTACCTCTAACGCAACCACGTCGCACATCACAGATTACACAGCCCTTCAGTTTAGTGGCTATTGAGGAACCAACAGGGTTTAAACTTTAATCCCTGCCATGTACAATCGTTTAGTAGAATACCCTTCCGTACCACATTGTTCAAAGATGCGACCTAGCTCACTAAAAACAATTTCCTGTATTTTGTTCAGGAGTGTTTTCTGCTTGTATCATTTTTTGTGTAATTACTAATGCATAAGCATGTTCACATATCAGTGATTTCCTTTGGCTTTTTTATACGAGGTACATTGTGACCTCTATCACATATTATTCATGTAGAAGCCTCTGAGGTACATGAATAAATAAAGAATAAAAAATTACTTCAACGTTAAATTGATGTGCATATAACAAAAAATACAAGCAAATTCGGCTGTTAGAGAGGTGGCCAGAAACCGCAGTGCAGCTTGTACATTATTCCCATAAAGAAAGCTACACCGATTACATGGCATCAAAAAACTGAGCAAAGTGATTGATTGCCAAATCTATTTTGATAACCTATGCAAATATTCAGTTGGGAAATTTCTGGTAGAGGCAAGAAGAGAGAGGATGATGCATTACACACAAGTTAATTAAACTTTGTCACTAGGGCTTAGAAGTCCTAAATGAAAACTTGTTGTTCGGTTTGAAAGAATCATTCCCGCAATAATGTTGAGGACACTTTGGTAAAAGTTTATTAGAAATATAGCTATCGCAAGTATTACACGAAACAGAGTAATTTTTGTCTTCAGAGCTGGGGAAACTAAACGAGACTTCGGGAATATTGCAAGAGAATAGATGATGAATGCCGAAACATTGCGCTCTACGTGAGATATGTAAATATTGTAAGTTCTCAATATACTTGACCTTAAGTGGGACTTAATGAACTATGGCGGCTGATGCTGCATGCTTGAACCGAAATATTACACTGCTATTGTGCTGAGCGATTGGAACCGCCACATAATCTTATTACCTGAGTAACAAGAACTGTGCTATTATACAAGAGAACGCGGCTAAATTCATCTACACAGCGGGTCGTCTATGCAAACGAAAGTGCATTAATCGGAAAGCGCCGCGCTCGTAGCTGACATTCTTTTTGGGAGGGTTTAGTGTTCTTGAACAAATTTGAACATGCCCAATTTAACATGTTAATCAAGTTTAGGGTGCCAACGTCCCAAGTCGAGGGGCACTGTTGCGGATAGCTACGGAATGTTTGACCCCCTCGGATTACGTAAGGTGCACTGACTTTCCATGGTAAACGAAGGCATGCTTTTCGTCTCCGTCTGAAAGCGGCCGCCAAAGCCGGAATTCGGTGCCACGTTCTTGTGCTCAGGATGCGACTGCCCAAATCAATGAGACACCGGGGCGGTGCGTTGCTGATATTCTGGAGCATGAACACTTCATATTACTTTTCAATACTAACATATTGTTACGGAAGATCAAGAAAAAAGAAGCGGGCAGTGGCGTGGACAAGAGCGCTCGCGCTAGGCCCGGCAACATTCATTGAACATCATCTCACAGTCATCGAATATCTCTCTGTTCCCTGTTCTCCTGTTTTATCAGCTTGCCTCTTCGTAACATTTAGTTGGAGATGCGAGGTACTTCATCATCACCCCCTCATCCTGGTCCGGAGCTTCAGTACCCTACGACTTCTTGCGCTCTCGGCTGAAGGTTAGGAGGCATTTCATGGCTGTTCCCCAGCCTGCCGGACCCAGCAAGACCTTGCCGGGTCCGGCAAAGTCTTGCTGGGTCCAGATGTACCGATGTACCGACCAAAGACCCCACGACACAAGACACTGCTACACTTCAAGACATCCTCCCCTGCCTATGTCATGCGGTGCGCGCCTTGGCCTCTGCCATCGAGTCGTGGGAACGTGTGGCCCGAGAGTGTCCTGGTCCAAGGTCTATCGGGAATCATTGTGCCGGCAAGCCGTTCTCTTCCTTCTTCCTCTTCTTCAAGCATCCAGACACACGCATCTCCACGCCATGGAATTATCAACATCGGTAAACTTTTTCGTCCATGATCGGGACAATCGCTCGGTGGCCACGGGTCATGTTACCGACATTCGAGACAGAAGAAGCGGACAGTGGCACGGACAAGAGCGGTCGTGCTAGGTGCGGTAACATTTATTAAACATCTCAAAGTCATCGAACATCTCTCTGTTCCCTGTTCTGTCTTTATCAGCTTGCCGCTTCGTAACAGTATTAGTTAAATGCAGACGAGATCAGCGGAAAATTGTGGCTCCCAAATACTTCCTTGAAGCATTTGTATACCAAGGGCGGGTCATCTTATCCTCGCGAAGATTTAATTTTCAGACACGGACCTTTTTCATTTTAGTTCTGCTTGTGCCCCTTGTGCATTCTATTAGAATCTACCGAGGTAGCATATGCGACCGGCCCGATATTGGAAATTGAATGGCGACATCAGGTCCACCAGTGGGCCCGCGTTGCCAATGCGCTACCAATAAGGGTACAGGCATGCGATAACATTGACCACTCTTGGACCAGTAATTTACATGTTCCCCCCATGATTGGCATCCATGGGCTATGAACGGGCAATAATGACCTTGCGCATAGAATTGCTTGTCAACATTGTATACACAATGATATATAAGGCCAATATTACTCAGCCATCGGCAATGTCTTGTCCATAAGTCGCGAATCATGGCATACATTGGTAAATATTTTCCTCCCAGTGTATATGGCTTGTCGACATTGAATATAGCTTGGCATTCATTGGTCAATATCATCCCGCCAGTCTTAGTGGTTTGCCAACATTGTATGCATCTTCAGTTCTAGTGGCCGATATTGCTCGAGTGGTGGCCCCTGGCCTACATTGAACATATCATGGCATGCATTGGTAAACATTGTCCAGCCAGTATTGGCGGCTTGCTAACTTCGAATATATCTTGGCAAACATCGGTCAATATCGCCCTGCCAATCGTGACGGCTTCCGTACATTGTGCTGGGAAGCCATCAGATAGCCGTCAGAAATGGTCGAGGATAGCATACAATGGTTAATATTGTCTTGCCAGTATAGCTGGCTTGTCCACATTTATTATATCTTGGCATATATTGCTTAATGTTATCCCATCGGTCGTAGTGGCTTCCCAACAATGTATACTTGTTGGTCTAGTAGGCAATATTGCCTAATGAGCTGTGGCGACTGGCCAGCATTGCACCTATCATGACATACATTGATGAATATTGCAATGCCAGTTTTGAACTTGTCATCATCGAATGTATCTTGGCACACAATGATCAATATGCTCCCGCCAGTCGTATTGGCTTCCCAGCATTTTATATCTGCAATTATAGTGGTCGATGTTGCCTGACGAAGCATAATGGCTTGCCAAAATACCATACATCTTCACATAGGTTAATCAATATTCTGTTGCCATCATTGATGTCCTGTCAACAGCATTGGTATACAAACCAAGACCTAAACAGAGGAAAAGCACGAGCCTAAAATCTCGGACGACATAATTAGCGGTCTGACCAGCCGCTCGGAGCGCTGGCGGCAGTGCAGTTGATAAGAGGAAGTAGGCTGCGCTTGGATAGTTAGTTGGAGGCGTGGATATAATAAGTTCCAGAAGCATCCAGATGTCAACTCCTCACGTCATATAGGCGTCCTATTTCAAAAAAGTGTGCACTACTTTCGAACGTTCTCCGCATATAAAGCAATTCAGAATGAAAGCATTTAGGATATAAGTTGCTGTCAAAAGATAAATTTGGTCAATCGCTTTTGTAAGTGATGCCTTCAGTACTGCGGCGTTATCAAATCAGAATGTGCTTGATATAATATATATTGAGCTAGTTCAATATATATTTTCCCTAAGCATCGCATCAGGGCGTGCCCAACCTGTCATGCGATCCTTAAGGAGTGCGCCCCCCACACGTGTTTCGATTATACCAGTTGCCAGCCCTGGCGCCGACGGTTATGTGAGTGCCTCGTGCTCAAGAACGATATTATCCTGTATACGCGTCCCCAATGCGTTGGCTGAGAAATACATTTCAATCTCCTGTCAGGCGTCGTCCTGTCTGCATAGTGCTGAACTGTCTCTTCCCTCCGCAAGTAGGGGTATAGCAACGGTCACGCCTAACGGCCGAACTCACCGAAAATATAAATCGCAACTGCAATGGTTTATCAAGGGCCGTGGTTCGACGCAGAAATCCATAAATGTTCGACGGAAATCATTCGGATAAAGTCGTATTTTGCAGGGAACATTATCAATGATGACGCGAAGAAAACAGCAATCTTGCCTCAGCACTATACTCAAGTACCGTCAGTGTGTTAACTGGGCGTAACGCGCCAAAGAAAGTCCAAGAGTTGGCCTACGCCGAGACTGTCCAAGTACTGGAAAAGTACGATCCAAAGCCTAACGAGGCATTGCGTCGCATGAAATTTTTACCCGCGTCCAAAACAAAAATGAGCTAGCACAGAAATTCACTTTCTAAATTTAAAGACTTTTCAACGATTGAAACGTCGGTGATAATTTTGAGCGCATGCTACGGGACAGAATAGTGTGTATATTCCAAAATACTGTGGTTCAAAAAGCACTACTCTCACTGCCGAAGTTGACTGAAGCAATCGGGAGACTACTTTGTGGTGACAGAAACTGTGGGGCAAGGAATGAACCTCATAAAATCTCCCAAGGTGAAGTCAGAGCCTGGCCTGCACAAAATGCAACGAACTTCAGCAAGGAAAGGCAGCGCTGTGAAGTACAGCCAGCAGCATGCTAACGACGCGGAAGCCAGTTAAACAACCAAACAAGGTTCAGCTTCAAAAAGTAAAAGCTTCTGGCGAAAACGGCACCATGCCGTCGTGTGCCGTTCAAAGAGCAAAGAGAAACGAAGCACATTCGGGTTAACCCAGAGATGGCCACACACCGCGATTCGTGCGGTCTAATTCCCAATGTATCGAGCACATAGGGGATTCTGTGTCTATCACTGACCCGTGAGTTTTGCGTCAGATTTTGCGTCAAACGGGGGTAATCAACTTAACTTTTCTTGAGCAGCGCACTGTTGCTTGAGCAAGTGCATCCGACGTTGACCGACTAACCGCATTTCTTTCATGGGGCCTATTACAAGCCGAGACAACTATTCGCAGTTGGAACGTGAAGCATTACGACTGGTATTCGGTATGACTCTGTGACATCACAAGTACGCGCATTGCGCGTTCCGTGCTTCCATGAACCACAGACGGACGCTCGAAGTGGAAAGGCGTTTATTCAGGCCGAACAACTGGCTTATATGGCCTGACAGGGAGAGGGGGAAGGAGGAAAGAAGGAACTAGGGGAAGGGTGGAAGGCGTTCTGGCTGGCGTTCGCCAAACGGTGTTCGCCAAAGACGGAACGTTTTACAACATTTCTCTTCCCTTAATAAGAAAGTCGCTGTACTGGCTTCTTTTGGCGCGTGGAACGTCGAAGTGGCGGCGTCGTACACGATGGCTGCGTCGATGCGGCTCCTGCTTGCTGTTGATGTGGACAGCTTTCGGCGTCTTGCGCCGCTGACGAATTCGCCGGTGACGTTGAGGCTGGCTGTGGGGTATCTGCTCGAGGAACTGCGCACTCCACTCCTTTGTCATGGGCTACAGACGTTTGTATACCAGCTTGCACAGCGCTATCTTCCCCTGGGCTGTGATCCTGCGTACGTGGAGGAATTGTGTGTCGAACACGCACCTGGTCGACGTAACGGCTGACCGGTCCGGCCGGTGTCTCTATGGTGACCATCCGTGACCCTCTTGTAGACGTGACTGTTCCGGGCCGCCATTTTTCTCCTATGCCAAAGTTGCGCGCATACACTGCAGCTCCAGGAAGAGTGGGCGACCATTCATGTGGTTCAGAGACTGAACCTGTAGGGATGGGTGGAAAGCATGTATCTAGGCGAGAGCGGAGACGATAAACAAGAAGCGCCTCTGACGGAGACTTGTCCGAGCTGTTAGGTGTCCTTCTGTAATGAAGAGCAGTCTGGATCGGTGGATATCTAATCTTTCAGACCCCATCTTTTTGAGGCCCTCCTTAATCGTTCTGACTGCTCTTTCCGCCAACCCATCTGACGATGGGTGAAACACAGCCGTTCGTAGATCAGTTATATTATTTTTTTTTTCATGAAACTGTCAAACTGAAGACTGGTGAACTGAGTCCCGTTATCCGATGCCACAGTCCTTGGCATTCCAAACCTGCTGAATATCTCGCGCAAAGAATTCACTGTCGCAGTAGCATTAGCTTGCTTCATGGGAACTACCTCAATCCACTTACTCTATGCATCAACTACAACGAGAATCATGCTTCCCGGCCAATGGCCCTGCGAAATCTACATGTATCCGGGACCATGGTTCTGGAGCAGTAGGCCAGCATTCTGGTGGTGCTGCGGCTGGTATGGACAAGTTTTGGACACAGTTTTGACATGTTGCTGATAGTCGTTCTATGTCGTGGTCCAATCCTGGCCACCAAAATGATGATCTGGCAACTGCTTTCATCGCTGTAGACCCCTGATGTGTTTCGTGCAGCAGGTGTAGAATACGATCTCGCGCTTCCTTTGGCACTATTATGTGGTGCCCCCAGTACACCAGCCCGTGGGCCAAAGACAGTCCTTGTCGTTTGTCAAAAAATGGGATAGCGCTCTTATCAGCTATACATCTTGCCATCGACCGCCAGCCATCCTTTGTGGACTGCGCAACCCTTTGTAGTTGCGGGTCATTCGCAGTTATTTGCTTCAGTTCCTCAAAGGACACCGTTCCGTCATCGAGTCCTGCTAGAGCAAGAATGTAATCAGGGGGATCTTCTGATTGCAACTCTGTCGTACGTTGTGGCAGTCGACTCAGGGCGTCGGCATGCAGAAGTTGCTTACCCGGCGAGTACTGGAGCTTGTAACGAAAACCACCCAGGAACAGAGACCAACGTTGTATGCGCGCGGCTGCCAGCGATGGGGTCGGTCGATCCACTCTCAGCGATCCCAGGAGAGGCTGGTGATCAGTAACAAGTGTCAACTCTCGACCTACGAGAAAATCCCGGAACTTCGTTGCGCCAAATACAAGGGCAAGGGCTTCGCGTTCGGGTTGCGAGTAATTTCGTTCAGCCTTTGTTAAGGTTCGCGAACGGAAGCCTATGGGCTTCTGCACCTTTCCATACGTGTGGAACAGCACGGCTCCAATCCCGTGTTGCGAAGCGTCAAACTCTAACTTGAGGGCTGCAGCCGGACTGAAATGGACAAGTACTCCGCAAGACAAAGGCCTTGTTTCGCTTGCATAAATGCCGCCTCCTGTTCAGGTTCCCACGCCCATCGTGCGTTCGTTTCTAGCAGCTTGTACAACGGTGCAAGAACAGATGATAAATTTGGCATGAACTTGGCGTAAAATGTGATCATGCCCAAAAATGCGAGCCGCTCCTCCTCATTTTGCGGACTAGGAGCTTGCATGATTGCTTCAATATGCTGTTCTGTCGGATGTAAGCCCTCACGGTCAATTCGGTGACCTAAGTAGGAAACCGATGCCTGGAGAAATTCACATTTGTCCCGTCCGAGTTTGACGCCGTGCTCTTCGAAACGCTGGAGCACAGCATGAAGGTGGGCCTGCGGTGGAATCGCGATAGTGATTATGAGAAATGGACAATGGACAATCGCTATACTGCCAACCTTCTCGAATACATAAGCGCAACTGGACTTCACTCCTTTTACCTTTCTGTCTCCTGCATCCCATTTCCCCTTTCTCAACTTATGCTTTGTGGCAAACTCTTTGAAAGAAAAAGTATTATGTATCAGTCTCGCCGTGTTTTTCCGATACCAGAATATCGTCGAGGTATGCCTGAACACCTGGTATGCCTTGCAATATCGTGTCGATTTTCCGTTGGAAAATGGCAGGCGCGGAAGCTATACCGAAAGGCAAGCGGTTGTAGCAGAACAACCCACGGTGTGTATCGATAACGCAAAGTTTCTTGGACTCGTCATCGAGAGGGGTCTGATTATAGGCTTCACGAAGGTCAAGAGTGCTGAATTGTTCGCCACCATTCAAAGACGCAAAAATGTCATCAATAACAGGTAGCGGGCACTGTTCCAGCTCGCATGCAGGGTTCAGAGTTTGAAATCTGCACAGATTCTAACACTGCCATCCTTTTTGAGTACCAGCACAATCGGTGTAGCCCACACTGCGTTCGTTACTGGGGACAATACTCCGAAATTCAAGCCTTTCAATCTCTTTGGATACCTTGTCGCGCCATGCAAATGGAAGAGAAAGGGCCTTACAAAATTTTGGTGTGGCTCCTTCTTTTAGTTGCAGATGCACTGGTGGTCCGTCTATCAAGCCCAATTCTGTGCTGAAAACATCTTAGAAGTCCGAGAGCACATCGTCCACCGTTGATGTGCAGTTCTTCCCTAAGCTCTCCGCCAGCTTCGCCCCGACGTTGAGGACTGACGACCCTGCGTTGCTAAACTTTGATATCAAGTCGTGTCCGCAGAGACTTGGTCCTGAGCAGTGAACAATAATTAATGAGCCCTCGACGCTGGTTCCGTTGTACGAAACAAACATATCCAACTGCCCAGCACTGGTAAGGTTCCTAAGTAACAGGAAAGTTTGATGTGGCACAACGACAATGGTGGCCACTGTTTCTTGTGCTGCTCAAAAACGTCCCTAGGCACAACACACACAGCTGATCCAGTATCGACGATCATCTGTATATCACTGTCACACCACGTGAACGTTCGGCGAATCGGAGGTTCCAATTGAGCTTTCCGAGACGCAACTAAAGTCCAGATGTGCATGCTGTCGGCCGCGTCATCCAAAATCTCCTTTGTTACATTTAAAGCTTGGCTTGACCTGCCCCGAGCATAGTTTTACCGGTGTTGCAACGTGCACGCACCTGCCGCAGCGGTAGCATCGAGCGTTCGTCCAGCCACATGCGTTTGTGTTGTGTTTAGTGCTTCCGCACCGTCCACACTCTAATACCGGCTCGTCTAAGCTCTGTCGACGCGCGCTTATCTTCATGACAGCTGTCAAGTCCGAAGAAATCACGTTGGCACCCTGTTCTGCTGCCTCAGAGCTGAACGCTATCGCTTCGGCTTCCTGCAGGGCGAGGTTTGTTTTTGCCAAAAGCGGCTTTTGCAGGGCACTTGACCGGACGCCGCATACTATCGTGTCGCGAAGCATTCTATCGAGCATGCTCCCAAAGTTGCAGCTATCCGCTATTTGGCGAATTTAGTCAATGAAGTTATGAATAGACTCACCTTCCAGCTGGCGCCGGTTGGAAAAGCGGTAACTCTCCGTTATTTCGTGGCGTTTTGGGTCAAAGTACGAACTTAGGTTTTGATTACTTCTTCGTACTTCATCGCATTTGGCTTCTTCAGTGCAACGTTTCCTGAAAGCACTTGGACTGTGCGTGTGGTTAGCGCAGGGATGAGCAACGCCCTTTTCTTCATTGGATCTTCGATTCCACTTGCTTCGAAGTAGGCTTCAACCTTCGTCACCGCGGTCGTCATACTCGGGAAGCTGGTGATGTGCCATGGTTGAACTGGCTGCATCCAGCGTCTCAGTCTTGACCGTTGTTTCACGTTGGTTCTCGTCGTGGGTTCGTATTGGGCTAATCGCGACTGCTACATCACAAATACACGTATTGCGCGTTCCATGCTTCCATGAACCACAGACGGACGCTCGAAGTGGAAAGGCGTTTATTCAGGCCGTACAACCGGCTTATATAGCCTGACCGGGAGAAGGGGAAGGAGGAAAGAAGGAACGGGGGGAAGGGTGGAAGACATTCTGGCTGGCGTTCGCCAGACGGAACATTTTACAACAGACTCAATTCCGCGATTACCTGCCAGGCAGAACGTTTCTTTTGGTTACAGACCATAAGCCTCTGGTCGGTCTGTTTCGAGGAGACCATTTAACTCCAGTCCTCCCGAGCGGCAAGTACATGGTCCGCCTGCGCTCGACTCCACCAACTGAAACTAACTGAAACTCATTCAGCGAGCTCGGCCGCCGGCTCGGCCCGAGGACAAGATTGGCAAGTAGCCTTAGAACGGCCAATTGTCTGTAGTCAACCTTGGGCTGACGAGTACGGCGGACTTGGCCAGACTACTGCCGCTGCAGGGACTTGCATGGGTCATGGCTTACCCACTCGGCTCAACCAAAGCCGTAGTTTTGCCCCTTCGGCGGTACTCGCTGCTCTGTGGTTTGCTCATGCCATGCCGGAGGTCTACTCATTCATGGCCCTTTGTTTACCCATGCAACCTCTGAAGTCCTTTTGTGCATAGAAATTCCTGCTGCGGCAGAATTTCTACATGCATAGCTTTTTTTTGAATCGTGGATTTAACTTTTTAGCATCGACAGCATGTAATGACGAAGTTGTTTGGGTAAACAAAAGGCAACCCATATGTAAATAGCGTAAAAGAAAGGCTCCATGCAAATCGAAAAAGGAAGATTTAAAGAGCACTTTTTATTGGCGATGGTTAATAAACATTTGAAAAAGACCAAAGCTCTTCAAATACAATAAGCAGTCCTTTTCTTCAAAATTATTCAGCTTGCGAGACTTTACAGTAATTAATTCTGGCTTTCAGCTTCTAGGCCGCATTCAAATGTTACTTCCTTGCTCGTTGTACCAGCAATCCGATTCCTTCGCAGTCCGAAGCCATCGCTGGACCGCTGTAGTCACGAACCTCACAGGCAGGACCCACTCTAGGGCATGCTGTCCTTCCTTACGCACCCTAGAAATTAAACGAAAGAAAACGATAACCTTTCATTCTTTATTCACAGGACCAATGATTTTCAAGCGTGTTAACAGCGTCACAAAGGCCACTATTACAAGGAACTGCAATGCAATCTAAGCTGAATTTCGGTGTTTTATTTTGCGGACTATATCTGAAGTGAGCTGAAATATGTGTTGTACTATTTTACGCATATACTAAGCTTCCCAGAAGATTTGATGCAAGGGCTAAAACACAAAAATTGACAGGCAGGCGAAGAAAATCAAGTATATTACCAGCAACTACCTTGACCGCTAAAGAAAAGGTTCTGTTACTATTTTAATTTCAGCGTATTTACCCATATTGAGATTAGAATATAACTGGGAGTTGATGGCGAAGATCACCTCCAATTATCCCCCCTCTAGATTACACAAATCAAATCTTTATACCAACGAGGTCTTCAAGAGATAGAACTACTGAAAGAAAAAGCTACCAATAGGGGCTGTAGTTTGTGAGCTGTATTACGTGAGTACTACGAAAAAAGTCTACTGTGGTTGCGTTGTAACTTGCACTGTATACATGGCGTAGTTATCGGTTTTGATTAAAACTATTTTGTGTAGGTTAGCAAATGTAGTTGTCCTCCAGATACGTTATCAATAGTAAATGAGTGAATATAAAAATGAATTACAGACCTGTGTGTAAGTCTTATTGGAAAGCATGTATCGACACTACCGTCCACACTGGCAGTTCGAGCATGTTTGTTTATAAAATGTTTATATGCGGTTCTCAGGGCTTATTAGCAGTATATATTACACCTAGACACATGAAATGATCAATAGAATATAATGAAAATATAAATAATATCAGCATCATGAGGAGCACGCTTATTTTTCGACCGAAGGATAACGGCAGTTGTTTTAATTTTGTTAATCTTCATGTGTTTCGATGAGAACAATTGTTGTAGTTTAGCTATGGTGTGATTACAATCAGAGATAAGTTTATGCATGTTACTAACAGAAAACAATATGCGACTATCATCTGCATATATAATAATTATTGCGTTCTGAATAATATTAACAACGTCCTTAATTAAAGTTTAAATGACAGGGGACCCAATTTGCTGCCCTGTAAAACACCACATAGCTGGACATCACTCGTGGGCGCGAGTTGGTTTTTGTGAGTACTTGAAATACATTTGATAAATGTAATTCTACTAACTCTAAACCGCACCCTCCTATAACATTAACGGCCATCTTCTGCAGCAAAACATCGTGATTCACCATATCGAAAGCCTTGAGAAATCGACAAATAGGCCAACGACTACTGGTTTGTTTTTGAAAATTGCTAAACTATATTATTTGGTGAAGCAGAGCTAATTCAGTAGATTTCTTCTTTCAGATCCCAAACTGGTGGTTCATTAATAAATTGCAGCTGTCAACAAAATTTAAGATGCTATAGTGTATTGTTTTTAAAAGGATTTAAAAGTATAAGAAACATAGACACGCAAGGTAACAGCATTTCGTTTCGACTTTCATGTTAAAGAGCGTACTAACTTCGCAATTTTCATTTTCATCGGAAATGTCACTAACGTCAACCATTTAATTAAAATACAGGCATGAACTGGTTTTATGACATCTGCGACTTATTTTACCGGTTTTATTTGAATGTCGTTGTTAGTCCTACTGCTACTGTTCCTTAAAATCACGATTGGCAAATTTACTTACTTTACTGTGGCCGACTGTAAAATTAAGGATTTGTCATCGCTCAAGTTGATATAACGATATGAATTTGATGAACGTCTTGTTTTACTCATATTTTAAAGTAACTATTGAAAGTGTCACCCTTTTCTGTCTCAAGCAAATATTTTTTATGAATAGTTTGGATATGCAGCTCAGTCGGTTGTCAGGACGCAGGTTCAAGTTTAATTTGTGTTAAAGTAACCCAGCGGAAGCCGTTTTTACATCCAAATTTTTTCGTTAGTTGGTTCAGATACCGTTTAAAAACGCTTATGCCATCAGGATTGTAGGTGTCAACATTCTTTATATAGCCTATCTTTTACTGTCCTTCGTTGATACAGTTCATATGCGACCCACGGTTTTAGAATTTTCCTATTTCGTTAGCGTCTTCTAAGTGGAAAGGGAACATTGCACATTCGTTTGAAATATTTTAAAAGATATTGTAGGAATTTTCCGCCTCATGCACAATCAGGATAGGCATCAGTCTACTTAAAGCACCTCATTTCTAAGCGCCTTACGAGCCGTGTCAGTTGATGCAAGCTTTCAGCAGGCGAAAGGCTTAGAGGGCTGGTATACCGTCATGAGAAACAACACGGGAAGACGGTCAGTAATGCAACCGTATAGAGCACCAGCTTTCACAAGTTCTGACGGGCAATTCGTTAATATTGCCGCGGATGGTTGACAATGATATTTGTTGTTTATAGACAGCCCCCGGCATGCAACCTAATCACTGGGATTCTAGCGCATAGATCAGTATTGTATTTTTGTTTCTTCATTCTCGTTAACGCGAGATACTGCTTTATCTTAAGTTGAGGACAACCCAGAGGACTATGGAACGCAAAATGGTAGGGGGAACATTAAGAGATAGGAAGCATGCAGAGTGGGTCAGAGAAATAACTCAAGTTACCGACATTCTAGTGGAAATTAAGAAGAAGAAATGGGCATGGGCGGGACATGTAGTGCGAAGAGAGGATAACCGATGGCCGCTTAGGGTAACAAACTGGATTCCAAGAGAAGGAAAGCGTAGCAGGGGGCGGCAGAAAGTTAGGTGGGCGGATGAGGTTAATAAGTTCGCTGGGGTCAAGTGGATGCAGCTAGCCCAGGACCGGGTTAAGTGGAGAGATATGGGAGAGGCCTTCGCCCTGCAGTGGGTATAGTCAGGCTGATGATGATGATGACTGCTTTATCACTTTGGTTATGGCGCAAAGTGCGCTGATATGCATCTCGAGGAATGCGGCCACTCGTCTCAGTTGCTACAATGTTCCAGATTAAGCTCGTCCCCATTTGCGGCTTTATCTAGTTGTTCCTTGCCGCTTTTGAATTGAGCGTTTGTAGGTGAGACGGGGCAGTAATTCTATGGCAAGCGAGCACGATTGCTGCTATCAGCGCCGCCGAATTGTGCAGGTATTTTCAGAGGCCAAGTCAGCCCAATAAAGAGTTATTTATTTATTTAATTATTACAACCTCAAAGGCCACATTGAAGGGGCATAACATGAGGGAGTGGGTTACAGGGCATAATATTGCTTCGATTGATGTTTTGGATACTGATCGGGCAGTATGGAGCACAACGTCGGCACGCAAGTCATTCCAGTCTTTCTTTGTGCGCATAAAAAATGCATACATATGAGCAGATGTACGGGCTTGCGGAGGATGGGTAGTCTTTCCGCGGTTCGTGCGGCTGGAGGTGCGCTATGCAGGGACAATAACAGATTCGTGCGGAACATGACAATATATTTTAGTCAATAGATAGTCTAGCGATGCTATACGGTTAGCTAAATCTGAGAGATGAGCATTGTATTTTAGTTTGGTGACACTTACATGATAAGGATAGCCAGAGAAAATGAATCTAGCGGCGCGGTTTTTTATTGCTGCTAGTGTGTTAGAAAGATTAGTATGATTATTGTATCAAATAGCGCGTGCATACTCTAGTTTGCGCCGTACAAATGTTACATAAAGTAGTGATTTTAACGATGATGGTGCTAGGCGTAGTGTTCTCAGAACATACCCCCGAAATCTATTTCCTTCTTTAGAAATTTGTGTTACGTGGTATGTCCGCTTAAGATCCTGTTTTAAATGAGGTCCAAAGTATTTATATGTGATGAGAGCTGCGACTTGTGAGTTAGCAATTAAGTACTTTGAAGATGGTTCAATGGGACGCCTGTGAAATTGAAGTAAAGAGGTTTTCAATATGTTAAGAGACAGTAGCCATTTATTGCACCAAGTTAAAATGCGATATATGTTGAATTGAAGAACCTGACGATCACTATGAGTGATTATAGGGCGTAAAACAACACAATCGTCAGCAAATATGCCTGTTTTAAACCATACGTCAGTTGGCATGTCGTTTATATAGATAAGAAAAAGCAGGGGCCCTAGAACTGTGCCCTGCGATACCTCAGATATAACAGAGGAGTGAGACAATGAGCATTTATTAGCGAGAACACACTATGGCCGGTTAGTTAGAAAGTTATGAAGACAGTCAAGAACCAAGGAATTGAGTATAAGACGTGAAAGTTAAAAAAGGCCATTTGCGGGGCAGTTTCAAATGCCCTTTCGAAATGTAAGAAGAGGGCACGCACTAAAATGTTGTGATCAATATTGGAGCTTAGATCAATATTAAAAAAAGCTGAGTATCGCAAGAAAAGCCCTTTATAAAACCCTCTAGGTTAGCGTGAAAGAAATGAAACGAAACAAGAAATTTCATGATATGAGAAAAGAATAAATGTTCCATTAGTTTAGATGGAACGCTAGTAATGGATATTGAACGGTAATCATGACGGGAAGATGGAGGCCTTTTTTGTGATAGTGGAATGACTTTGCCCACTTTCCTGTCGTGCGGTAGAATGCCCGAAGAAAGCGATTGCTGAAAGTTTTGGGATAATAGGATAATTGTGGCATATTTCGTATTTCAATGCCTTTGATTTATTGCCAATACCTGGTGATGAGGTTAGCTTCAAAGAATCGATTATATTAGCAATACCGTGGGGTTCGAATGAGATATCAGGAAGAGCTGGGAAATAAAAGGGCGGAAAATCAGACAGGTCCCCATCTGGATCGCGAGTGAACGCAGAACTAAAGGTGCGATTAATTACTTCACCAACATCAAGGTCTGCAACTGAAATCATGTCATCATCACTAAGTATCATTCGGTTCCTGCAACTCTAGAATTGACGAGGGTTCGTGCATAGCATTTCTAGCAGTGTCGTATTCAAAAATGATTGCTTAGCTTCAAAGACATGGGCGCTAGATATTTGTTCGGCTTCGTAATACTGCTGCCATGTATTAGAGTTGTTATTTCATCTCGCTGTTTGAAAGAGCGTTTTCTTCTTGTTATTGATGAATTTTATGTTGGTGGACTGAAGTACAGGAATGCGGTTTCTAAAGGTTAAGAGCTAGCGTTGCAGACCACCAGTCGTGGCTTACGTTTACCAATCATAACCTGAAAAGCTGTCTTTGAACGCGTCTGCACGGGATTTCACAAGACAACCATCCCTTAGCCTATTCATCCCGCTCCTTAATTAACACACAGAAGCTGTACGCACAGATTGAAAACCAGGAAGTAGCTCATGGCTTCATAAAATTGAAAGACTACATACTCTGGCGACCAGTAGTCACAGTGGCGTTCGACTACAGACCTGTTGAATGAATTTTCAAAAGGCCGCTTTGTGGCAGCCCTCTACGCCTTCAGCGCATGCGGCTTGTGTTTCAGAATCGCAATCAGCGTAAAGTACAAACAAGAAAAAAATTCGCTTTGGCTGACACCCTGTCGCGCTTTCCTTATAAAGCAGCCCGTGGCCGAAACAGAGCAATTTAAAGTCAGCTTTCTTTCTTCGCCACCTATGTAAGATCAACAGCTCTTGAGTATAAAATATGCAGCCATTAACGACGCGCTCAATGACCAAGTTTTGCCGTTATGTCTGCACTGAGTGGCCACTAAGCAACCAGCCACTGTCGGATTCCTTAAATACCTACTGGAGCAGCTACTGTGATAAGTTGCACGTCGAAGATGGGCTGCTTCTTAGAAAGAACAGACTTATCATTCTTTCCAGCCATGCGCGGAGAAGTCCAGGAACTGCGCCACGCTGCACATTGTGGCAAAGACAAAATGAGCGCGAGAGCCAGACAGGGAATTTCCTTGCAAAACATGAGCGCTGACATAGTAATTGTAAAAGTCATTCCTCGTATGCAATAGGTATAGAAAGAGAAAATGGAAAACTACCCATGCTTAGCAACGAGTTACCGAATTCGCCGCGGCAAATTCTGAGAAGTGACCTTTTCCACCACGAATGCAATGAATAACTTATACTAGTAGATTTGTGCTCTTTTTTCGAGGTTCTCAATCTTAATTGGACCACTGCTACTGCTGTTATCGAGGCAAGAGCAGAAATCGCAATTCTTGGCATCCCAGGCACGATATGGAATTATAACGGCCCTCCCTTCAGCAGTGCAAGCTTTCAATTCTTTGCAAGTCGGTTAACCATCAAACATATCACGTTGAGCCCGTACTACCCCCGGGGAAACCGGCTGGCAGAACACGCCGTTCAAGAAGATAAAAAGCTGCTCAATAAATGTTCGTTTCCCTCACTTGAAGTTTACAGTTCCTTGTTGGATTGGAGGGACACTCTGAGAGAGGAACGTCTGCAGTCCTCAGCTCAAAGACTAATGGTGCATCACACGAGTATACAACTTCTGGTCCTAAAATGCCATTTGGTGAGAAAGCCGGATCCCCCTAACGTGGTACAACAGCGACTACAAGAAATAGCAAACAAACAGCGTAGGAACACTAGACCGGCATGCAGTCTAGCAGAACTTCCCAGTGGAAACCGGGTGTCTGTGTACGACACACACAGCAGACCATGGGCTCCGGCCATAGTGATTGGCGCTGCCACGTCATGGGATCGTACGTCGTGGCTGCAGAGAGTGGACAGCGGTTACGCAGCACGAGAGAGAATCTAGCCACACAAGCCGCGGAGCAGGCCTCTGGATTTAAATAGGAGCCCCCAGGGCCTGTTTATTCAAGTAGCCAGCCTATGGAGATACTTTATGGCATCCTTCGGAGAAGTGAACGCATACTACTAGAGCCGTTGCATTACCCACTGCTAGAACGTAAAACGTAGTGAAGCAAGCCTACTTTGCAGAAGTTCATAATATTCCTGTATATTTTGTTCCTGCTCCGTCTTTTTTTCTTTCCAAAGAAGGGAAGATGTGAAAGAGCGGAATGCCATGTCTGTGATAACTGCGTATGTTTTCAGCGCTGACCGCGTATCGCACGCGTCCTTAGTTGAATATAGTGTAAAGAAGACGAAGAAGAAACAACGCTGCGGCATCGCCATCACCATCGCTGGTTTCCGGTGCCCATCTCTCTCGCGCTGAAGCTGTGCCCTGCGGCTGGTATTCCGATCCTGCTGTGTCCGAATTACTGCCAGCGCTAGACGTTCCAATCAACTATTAAATCCACATTTCACTTGGTGGAGGCCAAGCTGATGTTCCCTGTACCCATCTCGCCCTGGAACTTCGCAGCAGAACGTTGATACCCTAATGACGGAGCCTACTTCATCGCACCTGCCTTCGTCAGTCACCTGCACAGGTGCCCTTCTTCAAAGGGACCCCGCTACCTTCAGTGGAAGCAGCGATGACGACGTCGACGATTGGCGGTCCACTTACGGACGAGTCAGCCGTCACAATAACTGGGGCGCCAATCGTAAGCTGAATAATGTCATCTTTTACTTGAGCGACGTCGATAATCTGTGGTTTTGAAACCACGAGTCGGACTTTACCACCTGGGCGAATTTCAAGACCAAATTTTTCTGATGTCTTTGGCCGCCCCACCGTCCGAAAACTCCGCGCGGAACAGCGTCTTCGATCGCGACTAGAGCTGCCCGGTGAAACGTTCACCAGTTACATTGAGGACATTGTTGATTTGTGTCACCGCGTTGACCCGACCATGACCGAGGCCGTTAAGATACGTCATGTCCTCACAGGAATTGATGACGGCGCTTTCAGCATGCTCATCGCCAAAGGCCCCACTACGGTCAAGGAAATCTACGACCTCTGTCAAAGCTACGACGAGATCCGCAAGGAGCGTGTTTTGATTCGCCCGCCTCATGCATCATTCGCTGGACTAGCCGCGGAGAGGGAGTCATCTAGCCTCTCTGAAGACATCAAGGCTTTTGTACGTCAGGAGGTCGCGCGACAACTGTCTCTGCAGCCATATATTAAGGAGTCGACACCAACTGGCCTTGTTCCAGAGCTTCGCCGCGCAATCCAGCAACATATATCTGAAGTCGTCCCTAATCCTCCTCAATCAGCTCCAGTCGCACCCTCAATGCCGTTCCTCACGCCCACAATTCCATCGCCCGGCGTTGCGCGACTGAGCTACGCTCCAGCATTTGCGCCGGCTCCTCAGGTATTGCGTCGCACGTATGCCGAAGTTACTTCAAGTCCACCTCCTGAGCCAGCATATACCAATGCTTCGCCCCCTATCCGTTCGGCACCAATAGCTTTTGCTCCCTCCTTGCGTCAGACACTATCTCCATGGCGCACGTCAGACAACAGGCCTATTTGCTACCAGTGCGGCATCCCTGGACACACTACACGCTACTGCCGGCGCCGAATAAATATGGCCTTTGCTGCACGGCCTGCGCCACCTTATCTGTCCCCCCACCCATGGGGTTCTCCAACAGCACCAACCGATCCTCCGGACTTCCTGCCGCGTCGTTCGCCATCACCACGTCGCCGCTTCATTTCGCCAATGCGCCGACGACTCGCAACTCAGCCGGAAAACTAACCGCCGAAGTTCGCGAGGCACCAACTGCGTATTCGACAAAATTTCAAAGTCCTCGTCTTACTCCCGCGAATGTTACTGCTGTCATCTGTGAAGGTGTTTATACTCTGGCGCTCGTCGACACCGGTGCCGCTGTATCAGTTATCAGCCAAACACTCTGCCGCTTCCTCCGAAAAGTGACTACGCCCCTCGAGGGACTATCGCTTCGTACCGCATCCGCTCACAGTATACAGCCGACAGCTGTCTGCATTGCTTGCGTCGTCATTGCTGCAGCCTTGTACATCATCGAATTCGTCGTTCTCCCCACATGTTCTCATGACGTCATTCTCGGCTGGGATTTCCTGTCCCAGCATCATGCTATCATTGACTGAGGCAATCCTTAAGTATAGCTCATTGAACCAAGTGATGCACCGTCTGATGCCCTGCTCCACGGGTCGTGTCCTCGTTTTGCGGCCAAACTCCTCGTAGCTCATGACAACCATCCCACCCGTTAGCGCTGTTCTGGTTCCCCTCACTGCCCCTTTTACCACCGCCGCGACAGTCCTCTTCGTGCCCTCTAACGTTGTCGGCCGCCGCCGCCACTTACCGCTGCCGTTTGCCGTCCTTGACATGAACAAGGGCGCTTGCACACTTCTGGTAGCCAATCATCTTGCGTCTCCCGTTATGTTGATCGAAGGGGAGTGCCTCGGCCGCATCGAGCCCGTCGACCTTCTGTTCGCCTTTGATGATTTGTCATTCCCTGTTTGCCAAGTTGACGCCTTGACTCCAACTCGTGTGGCTTCAGATCCGCTACAGCGGGACCTTTTTGACCATTTTGTGGACAGCGCTCTAGAGCTGCCCCACCGCGAGCAACTTCTTGACCTTCTACACCAATTCCGCTCCTCCTTCGACATCCCGCAATCTTCCTTGGGCCGCACGACGACTGTTTCTTAGCTAATTCACACTGGCGCTCACCCACCTCTCCATCAGCGGCCGTATCGGGTGTCCCCGACTGAGCGCCGCGTTATTGCCCAACAAGTCGATGACATGCTGCAACGCGGAGTAATTAGAGAATCCTGTAGTCCATGGTCATCTCCTGTGGTCCTAGTTAAGAAGAACGATGGCTCCATACGATTTTGTGTTGATTATCGCCGCCTCAACAAAATTACTCGTCGTGATGTGTATCCCCTCCCACGAATCGACGATGCCCTAGACTGCTTGCAAGGCTCAGAATTCTTTTCCTCACTCGATTTGCGCTCTGGATATCGGCAGGTGCCCATGGCAGAGGAGCATCGCGCTAAGACCGCCTTTATTATTCCAGACGGACTATACGAATTTAATGTTATGCCGTTCGGACTCTGTAACGCCCCAGCCACATTTGAAAGAATGATGGACACTGTACTGCGTGGCCTGAAATGGAACATCTGTTCATGATACCTCGATGATATCGTCCTCTTTTCAAACGACTTCTCTACCCACCTGACTCGACTTCGCCAGGTCTTCACTTGCCTAACCCGCGCCGGTATTAAACTGAACCTCAAAAAGTGCCGCTTCGGTGCTCGCCAGCTCACAATGCTCGGACATGTGTGCAAAAATGGAGTTCTGCCTGATCCTTAGAAGCTCCGCGCCGTTGCTGACTTTCCGAAACCGACCACTTTGAAGCAGCTTCGACGCTTCGTGGGCCTCTGCTCGTACTTTCGTAGTTTTGTTCGCAATTTCGCAACCATCATAGCCCCCCTTACACAGCTCTTTAAAGGCATCCCTAACCTCTCCTCTTGGTCGCCAGCCTGCGATGATGCATTCGCGACACTGCGCAATGTTTTGACGTCACCGCCAATCCTTCGCCATTACGACCCTACTGCACCTACAGAACTTTACACCGATGCCAGTGGTGTCAGCCTCGGCGCCGTCCTCGCCCAGCGCAAGCCTGGCTTCTCCGAATACGTTGTCGCCTACACAAGTCGTGCTCTTACCAAAGCCGAGTCCATATACTCCGTTACCGAAAAGGAGTGCTTAGCGATCATGTGGGCTATAACGAAGTTCCGCCCTTACTTATATGGCAACTCCTTCGAGGTAGTTACAGATCATCACGCTCTCTGCTGGCTCGCGTCTCTCAAGGATCCGTCTAGCCGTCTCGGGCGCTGGGCTCTCAGGCTTCAGGAATACGACATCCGTGTAGTGTACCGCTCTGGCTGCAAGCACTCTGACGCCGATGCTCTGTATCGATCACCGGTGCGTTCGCCTAACTCATCATCCCCTCATCAAGCCTCCTTGTCAGCCCTTGCCATTGAGGATATGCCTTTCGAGCAACGACCAGATCCTTGGGTTTCTAACCTGTTAGATGACCTTGGCACTACTTCCGCGGCTATGATTCCTCGGGCACTCCGCCGACAGGCCTCCCATTTTACACTTCGGGACGGCCTCCTCTACCAAAAGAACTACAACACAGACGGCAGAAAATGGCTTCTTGTCATTCCGCGCCACCTCCGTTCCGAGGTTTGTGCCCACCATCACACTGACCCGCAAAGCGCTCATGCCGGCGTCCTGAAAACCTATGATCGAATTCGTCAGAGGTATTACTGGCGGATAATGTACAATTTCGTAAGTCGTTACATTCGCTCTTGTACCGCCTGTCAACAACTCAAGATTTCTCGCCACCCCGCTGGTCCTCTCCAGCCTTTACCGTGTCCAGCTCGCCCGTTTGATCGCGTGGGAAAGATTTCTATGGTCCACTACCATGCAGAGTCGCCAGTAATCGATGGGTCATCTCCGCCGTCGACCACCTGACCCGTTATGCGGAGACTGCTGCGCTTCCCGCGGCGACAGCCCGAGAGGAAGCCCATTTTCTTCTGCACCACTTCATTCTTCGACACGGCGCCCCTCGCGAGCTACTCAGTGATAGAGGTCGTGTCTTTCTTTCCGAAGTAGTCCAAGAGCTCCTGTCGTCTTGCAAGTCGATACATCGGACTACAACCGCGTACCACCCGCAAACCAATGGCCTCACGGAGCGTTTCAACCGTACGCTTGGGGACATGCTCGCAATGTATGTTACATCTGAATCTGGGAGGTCCAACTGGGACCAGGTACTGCCACGGCCGTGAACCATCTTGTACTCTGGACACAATTTTGCCATACCATCCAGATGCCTCTAAGTACAGTGCTTTTTCCGATATTGTACAGAAGGCTGAGGAATGCCGTCAGCTAACTCGCATGTTTACCTCCAACACTCAAGGCTATCGCAAAGATCAGCATGATAGCGATACTCCTGCTCCGACGTTCCTGGCTGACAACTTCGTTTGGCTATGCGTTCCTGCCACCAGCAAACTAGAAACGAAATACCACGGACGTTATCGCGTCTTGGAACGCACATCCCCTGTTAACTACATCATCGAGCCAGTCACCCCTTCTTCCGACCACCACCGCCGCGGCCGTGCGGTTGTCCATGTTAGCCGCCTCAAGCCGTATTACAACCCTCTGGTTGTCTCTTCGCCGTGAGTCGCCAGGATGGCGACTTCTTCACGCGGGGGAAATGTAAAGAAGACGAAGAAGAAACAACGCTGCGGCATCGCCATCATCATCGCTGGTCTCCGGCGCCCATCTCTCTCGCGCTGAAGCTGTGCCCTGCGGCTGGTATTCCTATCCTGCTGTGCCCGAATTACTGCCAGCGCTAGACGTTCTAATCAACTATTAAATCCACATTTCAATAGGAATAAATGACTTTTTGTTCTATGCCGCTTGTCTGTTTGACAGATCCTGCCTTCGGCCCGACAGACCCGAAAAGCAACGCTTCCAGACATCCGTGAAAATGTCCTACACGCACTGGGCATTCCTCCGGCACCGGCTCCAACATTCTTACCCCAAGTACCCAAAGCGATGAACAACGCTGCTGCTTTACGACATTCTATGTTCCAACGAGACCTTTCAAGACGCCCCCGCGATGCGAAGATGCTGGTACTGAACAGAAACCTTTAGTCCCCACCCGACTAGCCTGCGAAACTCCGTCAAGTCCCTGGAAGCGTGACGCCTGGAGGACTGTGAACAACCGCCTATTTTGTTTCCACTGCAGTGTGGCAGGCCACGTTGTACGTCATTGCCCATACAGACGCATCTGCCTGCGCGGCTTCGTCTCGATGCCCCACGTCAGCGTCCTGGCGAACAATCAGAAGAAATCGAGAACTACTTGCGCAGAGCAGTGGCATGACGATAGCCTCAATAATGATGCGACCAGATTTCAGACTACACTTCAGGCTGAAACCGCCGCACATCAAATTGAAAATGGTGTGCCCTGCCGGCGACCTCAACACACAAAGGATCTGAGATCGGACACCAAGGACCACACGCAATGCAGACACGAACACATGACCTGGAAGTGTATATTGACGGTCACATAGTTACTGTCTTAGTGGACACCGGAGCTGACTGTTCTATCAATAGTGGACCATTCGCCACCTGAGGTCAAGAAAGGGACCACCACTTGGGATGACTCGCTTAATACGCCACTGGAGCGATGCACCGCAATGTTTACAGTAAATAGGCGTACTTACCTTACCAACATTCTGAACGAATATTAGGCCATCATCAACCTCCGACTTAAGCTCATAGAGCTCTCAGTGGACAAAGCCATACCTGCTACAACTTCGACGCATCACGTCGCTCCCAACTTCCTCGACGGAGAATTCACCGTCCCGCCCGGATTAAGCAATATTCTCCCTGTGAATAAAAACGAAATTAAAATCATTGAACGGGTTGTCAAATGAAACTCTCAGTTGTTACTGGATAGAAGACTTGGCATTGCAAGAGGAATTGTCCATATTCGAAATGGGCAAGCTCAGTTGCTGGTAACCAACATCGCCTAAGAAAATCGGCATGTCAAAAACAGAATAACGGTCTCGTTCTTTGACGAAATAGGAGACGTCTGAGATGTGTTTGCTATCCCCGAAGAGCCCACGAAAGACAAAGGTGACCAAGGCCACAACCAAAGGTTTGAAGCAGGCAAGATCAGCTAGGGACCATTCTTCAATATTGTGAGCACTATGTGGCGCTTCATCTTCTACACGGCTGAACGTGCTGCTTAGTCTTCATCCTGCTCCCTCTTGTAGATACCCATCGTCATCGCGGAGTGTGGTTGGCTGCAGTGTGCAACCAAGACTTCAGGTCTCCGATAAAACCTGATCCTTCAAGTCCGGCCTTCGCGTTACCCTACACGTGTTGGAGGTGCGCCTTAATTTCCCCGCTGCTTCGTCACCTGCATCCACCTGGAGCTCCGTTCTGGCCGTCGTTTGACCCCGACCACCATCGTCATGACTCGAGAGGGCCACTCCGCTATTCCGGCTTCTTCCAACTCGACCCCAGCTCCCCTTGCCACTTGGACTGTCAGTAGCTGTCAGAGCGACCCGCAGATGTTTGCCGGTCTCCGCGGCGACGACGCTGATGACTGGCTCGACAGCTACGACCGGGTAAGTGCTTTCAACCGGTGGGACGATTTTTAAACTAATAATGTGTCCTTTTATTTGCGGATGTGGCCTAATCGTGGTTCCTAAATCATGAATCGACGATTGCGGACTGGGCTACCTTTAAACAAAAGTTACACCAGATTTTTTGCGCCCCTATTGTTCGCACGGAGTCCGCCAAGAAGAAGCTAGAAGCCCGACTTCAGCGGTCCAATGAGGCCTATACCTCTTATATAGAAGATGTTTTTGCACTTTGCCGACGCATAAATGACACCATACCAGAGGCCGAGCGGGTTCGTCACGTCCTTAAAGGTATTGGGCCGCTCGCATTTAACTCCCTGGCTGTGCAGAACCCTACCACTATCGATGCCATCATATCGACCTGGCAACGCCTTGACGAACTACAGTCAATACGCCTGCAGCCTGACCCCACTTTCTTTGGTTTCACTGCCGACGCTGACCTCCGTACGCTCATTCGCGGATTAATACGTGAAGAGCTCTCGGCTCAAGGTAATTTGTGCCGCCCTGCATCTGAGCCACATCCTTCAAGTGCCGGCCTACGTAGCATTGTGAAGGAAGAGCTGGACTCAATGACCTCTTCCCCCCAACATCAGTCGCTCCTCCCATCTGTCATGTGCCAACGTACGCCCAGGTCACGTCCTTGCCGCCTGCAGTTGGAGCGCCTAAACCACCCGCGCCTACCACTGCTCATGTCGCTGCATTGGCACCACCTGCCGCGGCGCCGACATACTACCCCATCTGGCGCCCAGCCCACCCTGTTTGTTACTGCTGCGGGTACCGAGGCCATATTTCCCGATTCTGTCGTCGCAGGCTCTAAAATGAACGCCGCGGCTACAACTCATTTGTAGCAGACTACCCTCCTCGCTTCTCCGGCTCTAACCACCGTTCATTACCTGATTATCCCCGGTGTTCATCACCCCCGCCAGAAATTCCCGCTCCGCCTGGTGGTTACAGGCCTTCAAGACGCCGTTCTTTTTCGCCTTTTCGCCGCTCAACCTCGCCTCTCCGCCAAGCTTCTCTGACGACCCCCTCCTATTGAAAAACTGACCACTGCAGTTTTAGGAGGGAAAACTGCATCCTCCGGAACGTCCCTGGAATATTATTTTAGTTTGGGTTGAAGGTTTATCTGTTGAGGCTTTGGTTGACACGGGCGCCTCTGTTTCTGTGATACACACTGACGTGTGCTCCCGCTTGCGAAAAGTGAAAACGCCTTACGATGGATCTGAACTCCGTGGAGCTAATGGTGAAATAATTCGGCCTTTTGCTAAGTGTACTGTGCGAGTTTTTTGTTGACGGTGTCCGCCGCCATGTTCAATTTGCCGTGATGTCACCGTGCGCTCACGCAATTATTTTAGGCTGCGATTTTCTGTCTGCCGCATCAGCCATCATTTCATGTCGTGACAGGGTCATTTACATGAACGAGAGCGATCCGTCTTCTGAACCTCCCGAGCCCCGTCATCGCCTGCTTGCCGCTCTGACTCAGTGTTGCCCCCTGAATGCGAACAACTTTTCGCGCTTACTTCTACTGACATTGATAACGGAGATGTGCTAATCGTGCCTTCTGATGGCCATCTAACCCATGGAATCGCGTTACCACCAAGTCTAGTTCGGTTTGAGCATGGCACAGCACTTGTCACTGCTGCGAACACTTCCCTAGAGCCCATTGTGCTGACTAAAGGGACATGTTTTCCTTCGGTCCTGGACATTCACCCGGTGTCCCTCACCACCCTTCCCGCCCCCTATTCCTCACCAGCAGCTTCTTCCGCAGCCCCTCTCTGTGTTCTCTTTGGCACCGTCAATCCTGAGCTTCCTGCGACTCACCGCCAAGCTTTGCAGGAATTACTTCGAATTACCTTGGGCCGAACTTCTTCTGCACAGCACCGCATTATTACAGAAGGTACTTCTATTGTTAGCCGCCGCCCTTACCGTGTTTTCTTATCAGAGCGTAAAATCATAGAATTTATTAATGTGAATGATATGCTCCGACGAGACATTATTCGGCCCTCAGCTAGCCCTGGTCACCTCCGGTCGTCTTGGTGAAAAAAAGGGGATGGGTCCGTGCGGTTTTGCGTTGATTACCGCGCACTTAACAAAGTCGCTCGCAAAGATGTTTACTCTATGCCACGAATTGACGACTCCCTCGACTGTCTTCAGGGCGCCCAATATTTCTCCACTTTAGATTTGCGTTCTGGTTCCTGGCAGATTCCGATGCACGAAGCCGACAAAGAAAAAAACCGCATTCGCTACACCCGACGAGCTTTACGAATTCAATGTCATGCCTGTTGGACTTTGTAATGCAACCGCTACGTTTGAGCGTATGATTGACACTGTTCTTGGAGGACTTAAGTGGAACACATTCTTGTGCTACCTGGACGACATAGTTATTTTGTCTGCGACGTTTTCTGGTCATTTATGCCGCCTTGATCAAGTATTAACGTGCCTAGCATCCGCCTGTCTCCAGCTGAACGCCAAAACGTGTAATTTCGCCAAGAAAGAAATCAAGATCCTGGGCCCCCTCGCCCGCCGCGATGGCATTCTACCCGACCCTGACAAGATTGCTGCAGTTTTGAACTTTGCACGCCCTCACCGGACTAGCGATCTATGCAGTTTCCTTGGCCTATCTTTATACTTTCGCCTTTTTATTCGCAATATCGCTACCATTGCTGCACCGCTCCACCCCCTCCTTACCGACCGTACTACTTTCAATTGGTCCGAAGAATGCGATAAAGCTTTTCAAACCATGAAGAATGCCCTCACTTCGGACCCTGTTCTCGCTCACTTCGACGACACTGTTGCCACCATTCTCCACACCGATTCCAGCAGCCTCGGTATTGGCGCCGTACTTCTGCAACGTGATACCGCTTCTTGGGAAAAGGTAATTGCGTTTGCCAGTCGAACTCTAACACCAGCGGAACGCAACTACACCATCACTGAGCAAGAGTGCCTCGCCGTCGTTTGAAAAGTTCAGAAATTCCGCCCCTACCTCTACGGCCGCCATTTCACGATCATTACCGATCACGACGGTCTGTGTTGGTTATCAATCCTCAAAAATTGGACTGGACGCCTGAGCCGTTGGATTCTGCGTTTGCAGGAATACCACTTCGATGTCACATACAAATCGGATCGCAAACATCGAGATGCCGATGCTCTTTCCTGTTTCCCGCTCCCAGAATCACCACCTAGTGCTTCTTCGCGCCTTCCTGCGTGCACCCTCGACGTCCCAATGTCGTCCAGAGCTCCAAACATCACCTGTGCTACTCCTGCCGCTGCTCCAGATCACTTCGTCATTATTTCACACCAGCGAGCAGATCCCTACTATCATTCCCTAATCGACCTTCTCACCGGTGCTTCTCACCCCCCTACCGCTAGGATGCGCAGGCAACTCCAAAAATTCAAACTTGACAATGGCGTGCTCTCCCGTTATATTTATTGCTCTGAAGACACCCGTTGGGTCCCCGTTATTCCGAGAGTGCTTCGCACCCGTATCCTGGCGGCTTTCCACGATGATGCTACAGCCGGTCACTTAGGCTTTCATAAAACTTACCATCGCGTGAAACCCGTTTCTTCTGGCCAGGCCTCGCCTCAAGCGTGGCAAAATATGTCGCCTCTTGTCTGCAATGCCAGGGCCGCAAACGACCGACTTCTATTCCTGCTGGCCTACTACAGCCGCTACCTTGCCCTGCTACTCCTTTTGCCGTTGTTGGCATAGACTTATACGGGCCACTTCCATTGTCCGCACGAGGTAATCGCTGGATCGCCACCGCCGTCGACCACTTAACACGCTACGCTGATACCGCTGCCCTGCCTAATGGCTCAGCACATGATGTCGCGACCTTCTTTTTGAAATCGCTCGTACTGCGCCATGGGGCCCATCAAGTGCTTCTCAGCGACCGTGGTCGGACATTTCTGTCCACGATTGTAGGCGAAGTTCTTGAGGCCTCAACCACACATCACAAATTGACCTCCAGCTATCACCCGCAGACCAATGGGTCGACTAAGCGGTTCCATCGCCGGCTTTCTGACATGTTGTCTATGTACAGCCTCGTCCACTTCTAGCTGTAACACGCTCACCGCCTTCAAAGCGCTATTGCGTTCGACCCGGCCACACAATAAAGCTAAGTGGCGGGCCATGTGAAGCAGCACATCCGGGTCCCTGTGGGCCTGAATCGATTTTCATCGATATGTGGCTGTTTCGTACGTAATGTTGATTTGAAAGCAGTGTCTGTGTTAGAGCTAGAATTGGACGACCCTGTACGTCTACCAGGACCACCGAAACTGGGACGTAATACTTCCTTTTGTTACGTTCACCTACAATACGGCTGTACAGCGGACCACAGGTTACACCCCGTTTTTCCTTTTTTACGGCCGTTCTCCCGCTACCCTTCTAGATGCCTCTTTCCTTTCTACACTTGCCAGTTCCTCATCCCCTCTTCCTGACCTGTTTCTTTCCCGAGTGGGCAAATCTCGCCGGCTTGCTCGCGTCAACACGGAAGCTAGCCAGGAAGACCGCAAGTGCCGCTATAATGCAACCCATCGCCAAGTTTGGTTCCGTCCCGGCGACGAGGTGTTACTCTGGACCCCATTACGCACTCCTGGCCTTTGTGCCAAGTTCCAGCACCGTTACATTGGCCCTTACACAGTTCTTGCAAAAACCTCCCCGGTCAACTATCGCGTCTCCCCTGTTTACCCCCCTCCGGACAGTCGTTACCGTGGCAATGAAGTTGTCCACGTTTCACGCATGAAGCCTTTTATTCGGCGCAATCCTGCGGAAATAGTTTGAGCACTGTGTGGCGCTTCATCTTCCACTCGGCTGCACGTGCTGCTTCATCTTCATCCCGCTCCCTCTTGTAGATACCCATCGTCATCGCGGAGTGTGGTTGGCTGCAGTGTGCACCAAGGCTTCAGGTCTCCAATAAAACCTGATCTTTCAAGTCCGACCTTCGCGTTAGCTTACAATAATACAGCGAATGCTTTTGTTCCTCTCCGAAAGTGCAACAGACTCCTCCTCTGGAGTTTGTCGGATGAGCACGCCATTGATGAACATGCCAGCCCTCTGCGCCAAAGCCCCTGACGTGTATTCTTACTAGAACGCCAGGCCATTCTCGATTCAGAAACTAAAACGCTCGCGACGACGGTTATCAGCCATCAAAGCGCTTCTTGGCGGCGGCAGTCGTTTTGGTAAAGTAAAAGACGGCAGCCTTCGCTTCTGCCTCTATTGCATCACTTGACTAGCGCAACAGAAAAAGACGTCTACCTCCTTCCCCGCATCGACGACACACTAGAACGGCTAGCAACTATAAATATTTTATATAGATGGACCTGAAGAGGGGACTATTGGAAATTGAGGTCGGCGAAAGTGGTCGCGAGAAGACTGCAGTCGTCACAGCAGATGGCCTACTTTCGCATTGTATAAAAATAACACAATGAACTTCCAAATTCTGCTGCCTATTTCTGAACTCGGGCTCAATTAGTTGTCGTCGAAAGTTAGCTTTACTGATTGTTTCACTCCTTCCACTTCCACCAGTTACTTCACCTTCTTTCTCAGCACTTTGATCTCATTTTCTTGCACAAAAGTATTTTTTAGTGCTTCAAAAATAGACGACATATGCGCAATGGATTCTTTCATTCTCTCCACTCGTGTTATAATGGCTAGCTTTCCACGAGCAATCCGGCGGGCATCATGAGCGCGGGCGACGGCATCACTGGCGTAAATACTGGTGGAGTCTGCCGCAGGTAGTAAGGTATCGTAGGGAAGTAACGGTTGTCGGCCAAATAACATATAAAATGGAGAGTATGCAGTGGTAGAATGGGCAGATGAGTTGTAGGCAAGGTAGATGAGCGCTGCAATCCTGGTGGTCATCAGACACACACATAGACAGCGTGTCTGTGAGTGTACGCATTAGACGTTCCGCGAGGCCATTGGTCTGAGGGTGATCAGCGATGGTGAATACGTGGCGGACGCAGGAAAAAAAAAATATGTCAACTACTCACGAGGTGAAGCAGCGGCAACGGTCATTTAGTAGTTAACTAGGGGTGCCATAATGAAGAATCACGTTTTCTAGAAGGAAGTCAGCGATGTTCGCGCGCAGTTGGTCGAGATGGGTCGATGGGTTCGGTAATAGCGTACCGCGTAGCGTAATTGGTGGCGCCGGCGATTAATTTATTCAACAAGGCGGAACTTGAGAAGAACTCAAGAATGTCAACGCTTACACTGGAAAACGGGTCAGTTGGTATGTGGATTGGTTGCAAATGACCTGAAGTCAAAATTGTGGGTTGCTTCCGAAGCTGACAGAGTTCACATGCGGCAATGTACTGCTGTACGGAGTAATGGAGTTCCGGCTAGTAGAATCGTCGATACAGGCTGTCGTATGTGCGAGTGACACCTAGTTGGCGAGCCGTGTGATCATCATGGAACTGTCATCGATGGTAGAACGCAAATCTTGTGGGACGAACACCAAACATTCTGCGCCACGTGGTTACATATTACGTCCGCATAAGGTGTTCTCTTGGAGCACAAATAAGGCGAGGAATGAATCAGGGCGGTCAGAGGTATGACGGAGAATAAGGGAATACAGCAAAGGATCCAAGCGGTGTTCGTCGGCAATGCTAGAAAAGGCCGATTCATACAAGACACACACATCATCGTCATAGTCGGTAGGACTATAGTAGACAAGCAGTCTGCATCTTGGTGAAGCCGGCCGGACTTGTAGACGACTTAAAAGGTATATTCTTGGAGTCTTAGCGCCAGCGTCCCGAATGGCCAGTTGTATCTTTGAGGGTAGAAACGCAGCACAAGGCATGATGGTCTGTTATACCACTTAAAGGGCGGCCAAACAAGTAAGGGCGTAATTTTGTAATAGCCCAAATAAGCGCCAGGTCCTCTCGCTTTGTGTTAGAATAATTTTGTTCGAGAATGGACAGGAGTCGGCTGGCATACGCCATCACCCTTGTGCGAGTATAGCTCCAATGCCATGGCCACTTGCGTCGATACAGTGTTTAGTATTGGCGGATGGGTTGAAATGGGCCAAGACGGATGGAGTAGTAAGTGTAGCAATAAACTCCGCGAAAGTTGCAACTTGTTGAGGCCTCCAAGCTGAAACGTCTTTCTTGAGGAGGTCAGTGAGAGGACTAGGAAGGGATGCGAAGTTCAGGAGAAATCATAGGAAATAGGAACACAAGCCAATAAAAGCTTCGAACATCGCTGGATGATCGCGGAGTGCGAAAATTTCTTACGACACAAATCTTCTCAATGTAAGGCTGAATGCCGGCAGCATTAACCAAGTGACCAAGGACTGATTTCTCGGTGACTGAAGATGCACTTCTTGGAGTTTAGTGGAAGTCCGGTGCGGCAAAAAAGCACAAGGATCGCAGAGAGGCGATGGAGTTGGCTGTCATTTGTAGGGGTGAAAACAATTACGTCAAGATAACAGAAACAAGTAGTCTACTTGAAGCCTCTGAGCAAAACGTCCATCATGCGTTCGAAGATTGTTGGGGCATTGATAAGAAAAAAAGGCATGGCTTTAAATTGATAGAGGCCGTCTGGGGGAGGGCCGCTATTTCTTCACCGTCTCTATCGTCGACAGAGATCTTCCAGTAGCGGTAACGAAGGTCGATGGACGAAAAGTAGCTGGCTACTACGCGGAAGAGGACAGCCATCGTTTTTTGGTGATCTTATTCAAATAGCGGTAGTCAACACAGAATCTCCAACTGTTATCTTTCTTCTTGACCAACACGACAGTGGATGCCCCGGGGCTACTGGGAGGCTTGTTTATGTCGTTCAGCAACAACTTCTCGACCTCCACTTGAACAATGCGTCGCTCGGCAAGCGAAATACAATAGGGCCGTCTGTGGATAGGATCGGCGTCACCGGTGTGAATGCGGTGGCTAAATGCAATTTGGCCTAATGGGCGGGTACCGAAATCAAAAAGGTCACTGTAGCTGACCAAGAGCTTCTGTATCTCTGTGGCGAATTGAGATTGGAGATCATTTGTAAACATGCTGTTAACAAGACCAGGGAGGACAATGTGGAGGACGAGAGAGGGCTCGCAATATTTCTCTTTCGCTATATTACGTACCATCATAAATGCAACAATATAAGAATTTTATGCATTCATTTGTGAAAATAAAATTGAAAAACTATTCAGAAGTTGCAAGGATTTATGCATTACTTTGATCTAAAACAATGTTTACGCTAGAACATAGGTACAGGAAACAGCGCTGGACTAGAATTTGAGGTTCACTTGAAAGAACGGATGACGAAGGAACCAAATGACATCGTATCGAACGCTCACAAGGCATAAGCGTCGTCGAGTCAGCATAGTATTAGAAGGACGCTGACAGCCAATGGCACGCAAGACCACTTATTTCCCTTATAGCCTAAATGCCCACACTGCTGCTTAACAATCTAGCCTCTTTATTGGAGAGTAATAATGACGGTGCACTAACACCCTTCTCATTGCCTTGCATCCTATTGTGATAGGCCACGACAAGCTCCCTTTCTTGTCTGATCTTTATATTCCAATTACTGAAATGTTTTCAAAATTAAAAACACCAGTGTTTACATTCTCTGAACTGACGAGGGAGCTTATTTTGGTCTGACACATTATTAATGAGTTCGCGTGCACACGTGCATGGTCACTTTAGCATCTGCTTGTTCTACCCGTAATACCACACCGCAAGAGAAAAAAGCTTGCACAATTCATGAATAGTTGGTATGCTTCAATTGCTAGCTTCCTTTTCTTTATGGTTTTGGCAATTCTTGAACACAGACCTGAATGTTTATTTGGTGCAAAGACCGCCTCCACACCATGCCATTGTGCTACCTTTTTAGTTTATGGGACTTCCCGTCAAGATAGGGCAGAACTTCGGCATTTTCTTTCTCCAGCTTAGTACCTTTCGAGCCCCTCCTATTTTTGGGTTTCATTTTCTGCAGCCACGACTCGACAACTACTTTCAGCAAGTGTGACGGATAGTTAAGACAAAAGTGTTTTTCGCAAAACCTATCATTCACTGTACAGTTGCAGATCTTTTGCATGGCATTGGTCAAGCAATGCCTGGCTCTATCTCATTTGATCAGTTTAGAGAGAAAGGGAACATACGGCGAAAGGGCTTTGTTTGCTCTAGGTTAGTAGCTGCCTCACATACGGCCTTCGTTAAACATTAGCGTTGAGTCTAGAAATTGAATCGAATTGTCACTCGGCATTTCATACATGAAATGTGAGTTGAGTTGTTTTCTGCTAGAGGTGGGATTAGCCTTGCTTATTCTGCCGGCAATCGCTCTATTGTAGCGTTACCTATGTGTAAAAAGTCCTAATATCTGTTAAATCTGCCCCACTATGCGCACACGCAGTTATAATAGTACATATTCCATTCGAGCAGTTACCCCCTTTATGTACACATTCACTCACAGTATAACATAGTCCACTCCAGAAGACACCATATATGCACACATTCACTCACAGTAAAACACAGTGCATTCTAGCTGCCACCCATTCACTAACAGTATAACATAGCACACTCCAGACATCACCACCTACGCACACATTCACTCACAGTAGAGAATAGTCCATTTCAGCTGTCACCTAGAGTACTCTAGAGTCAAGATCAGTGTTTTGTAGAAACTGTAAAAGAAGGCTTGAAGCCTCCCTTCTGCATGTCTGGATTCCACTCGAGACGACAATGTCCTGAAGTTCACTGGAAAGGGCTCCTGCCTGGAATGAAGCGAGAATCGCACATCTTTCCGCAATGCTCTCTGGACAGCACACTATACACTGTTCTATATCCCCGTACACACCACATCTAGAGAATAAGAGGCGATGCCATATTCGTCTTATGCATCCAGGCAGAAGTACCAGCTGAGTACGTGCGAATTTGATGCAGTAGAGTGGCCTGATGTCTTCTCAGACCCTTGGAGACACATGGCTTTTTGGGCGCGCTCCACAAGGTACTAAAATGGTTGATTACCGTTTCTCTGAAGAGTTTGTTTATCTTGAGGTACTTTTCTTGGCGCATATGAGCGAGACTGTCTGCCACCTCGTTGCCTCCGGCACCTATGTGCGAGGTCATCCATTGAAGATGTAAATTAAAGCATCTGCTATGCAGATTCTGCACCAAACCTAGGGAGCTTATAGACAAGGCATCAATTGGGAAACGAACCCGGGCTCTAACCTTTGAAGGGCAGATTTTGAATGTGTTAGGATAAAAACAGGTGGCTTAGCTTCCGTAAAGCCACCCCAATAGCAAAACTTTCGTCCATTGTGGAAAATACGCCTTCAGTGAAGCGTGTAGTAGACCACGTTAACTTCATACAAGGAATGTAAAAATCCGCTTACCTAGATTTTCTGGTTTTGTCTACGGAAAAATCAGTGAAAATGTTGAGATGGCAGGTATACTCTCTTTTAAATAGTTCAGATACGAGCCAACGTGTTCCCGCTAAAGGAGAACTACGCTTAGCACTCACATGGGGAATCTTGACCTTACAGTCAAAGGCCGTAAATGACAAGTTGATTTCAACCATTTCTTTTGCCTTCGAACATTAGTGCCTATAGAAGTGAGAGTATATCTTGTGGATTCGCTGCAGAAAGGATAACTCAACTCAACGTACGTGAAAGTCCGTACACGTGCACAATAATTACGCACATTGAACACATCACTAACGATTCTTGACAGCAAGTCACTAGGTGTTTGCTTCAGAATGATTAAAAATCAACATTATCTGAACACTCGAAGAACACGCTAGTCAGATAAGTTGCAATGAAGAGATTTATCAAAACTGGTCAAGACAACTTGTCAAGAAAGGAGCAACAATGACACCTATGCAAAATACCTTTCTTTTGCACATGCATTTCCCTTGAAAGTGCAATGTAGTCGAAGAAATGAATGGCCAAAAGCTCAATTAAGGAATATAGACTCAATCTACTCGAGTTCTGAAACGAGCCAGTTTTGATTGAGCTCGCGCACTGTGCAAAGCTGCTCACTATGGAGAATTGAGTAGAAGAGCTAAACCTTGTTCACCACAAGTCTGTCCCGCTCCGCTGTATCGACTGCCTTCCCTAACCTCGGCAGTTTTAAATAATTTAGCAGTAGTATATCTTACTATTTCAATAGCGGTAGAACTTCGTCGCTACGAAGTTCTTGCCTCAGCCGCTGTCTTTAGAAAATTCGCCTTCGAAGACCACTCGAACCTGCCCTCGGTATTGTAACAAGCTAAGTCCAGTTTCTAAAGTGTTTGACCATTTATTCGTTTGCCATTTTCTTTCTATGCCAGATACAGCCTCGTATTTTAAGAGGCAATTGACCGCTCCAGAGGGCCATCTTGACAGTACTTCGGTTGGAGCCTTGTTTGAAATTCTTCGGGCGCATGCCAACATTTCTTGGTTTGAAACCCGAGGTGGTAACTTCAATTTCGGGCCTTCTTTAGGAGAGAATCAGTATCCTGAGGGACTGCAATGTCGTTCAGGTATGTTACGGTGCTGTTGTCCCCAAGCCTTCCTTTCCTTTTCGGAGAGCCGCCGTCTAATGTCGTTCCCATACCACTCTGTAACTGCATCGCCAGTCTGCGCAGCTCCTGTAGGCACCATGGATCGTTTGAGCCATATGCCATTTCAAGGCACAAAACATGTACCAGTCGCCTAGAAATCTCACTTACCTCTACCACTCAGACTTTTAAACCTTGCCACTCCGCTTTTAAATGGCTCGCCGAAGGTGCAAGGAACCCAAGGGACGCGGCGATCTTCGGTGGGCATGAACGGTTTTTTATGCAATGAGGCAAGTAAAGGGCATGGTAAGTTTGAGCGCGACGAGGCTGACAACCATTTGGCTCTCTGAAGAAGGAACACAAAGAACGTTGAGCACTGAAGTAATGAACTTTAGCAAGGTGACCATTTCGGATAACTGGTGCGAATATAACATATTAAACCTGCGAAATACAGAAACACGAGTAGAGTACACGAGACAGTGCTAGACTGAGGTTACTTGAAGAAATTCCGGGCTAGGAGCGAAATGAGGTAGACTTATCAAACGCTATCAAGAAGAAATGTGAGTGTAGAGTCAGCACAGCCTAGCATGGAATAGCTCAAGGTGACTATGTCGCTTATTACATACCTATGCGCATTGGTGCCTAATGATCTAACCTCTTAATTGGTGGGCAATAGTTACGGTGTATTATTGCACTTGTCAGTCAGCTGTATCCTAATGTGGTAGCCCTGGACAAGTTCCCTTTCTGCCTGCCCGTTCCTTTTTCTCTTACCGAAGTTCTTTCAGTCAATAATAGAGTTTTGACATTCTCTGCAGTGACAAGGGCGCTTGTTTTAGCCTGAGAAATGTTTGAGTGAGTTCACGTCTTCATGTGCATAATCATTTACGCATCTGCCTGTCTGAACCGTATATACTCTGCCACGAGAGAGCGGAATGTTATATGACATGAGTGAAACCACTCACGAACTTGTTCGTATGCTTGACAGAGAACCCAACACTGGCTTGTAGGCTTATAGGGTGCCGAAAAAAAACTTTCTTTCCTTGCCGTCGTGCTGCCACTTTAGGTTATCAGAAATGCCGCGAAGATAGGGCACTACTTTGAGATTTTGTTTCTCCGGCATGGTAATTTTTTAATCCCTTCTGCTCTCGGTTTTTATTCTCTGCAGCAACAACTCGACACTTCGCTGCATGTCATCCGGTTAGACTGCCTCACACAGACGATCGGCTTCATGGCGAAAACTGTCATTCACTGCATGTGAGTAGTTATTCTGCAGGTCATTGACCAGGCATAGACTTGCTTTAACTTTTTTGATAAGTTTAGAGTAAAAGGAGGTATGCGGCAAAAAGGCTTTGTTTCTGGGTGAGTAGTTTCACACATATGGCCTTCTTTAAAACTTAGCGTTAAGTCGGGAATTCAAATAAGTGTCACTCCGCATTTCATACATAAAAGACAGTGCCGGCGTATAATAATTGAATGCTTTGAACACATCCTTAATGATGGTTGACAGCACGTTACTTGATGTCAGCTTCACAAGAATTCAAAAATTGTCAAGATATATGAATGCTAGAAGAACACGTACATCGGATATGTTGTAATGAACAGAATTATCAAACCTGGCCATAGAAAATGTTGCATAGCACAGGAGCTGCACTAGCACCAATGCAAATAACTTTCTTTTGCAGATACTTTACTTGAAAGTGGAATAAAATTGACGAACATATCAGATAAAAATTGAATAAAAGGATCTATACTTAATCCACCCGAGTTCTGAAACTAAGTGGCGCCAGTCTCGTATGAGCTCACGCCGTATGTTTGGTTCCGTGGCCGACAGTTTCTTCAAAAACCTCAATTTTAGCGACCGCTGCCGCGTGTACTTCTTTTCTTGTGTTTCTGTGTCTTTCGCTGGCTCAATATGTTAGATCCGCGTCAACAATACCAAATGGTCACCAGGTTAAAGCTCAATTATTCATTTGGCAGCTTTTTTGTTTGGTATGCAGAAAGCCAAATGTCTGGGTGTCAGCCTCACTAGTGTTGACGAGGGAAATATTATCATCCCTGAAACAGGAAGCTATCCAGAAAGCCACTTGGTCGTATCCCTCCTCTCATACTTAACTGATCAATTTCTGCAGAAATGCTACATATATATAGTTAATGACAGCATTCGTCAGCAAGCCTTTTGTGAATTGACGCAGTATGTCCGGATCACTTGCTGCGAGCTGTTGTCGACCCGCTGTTGCAGGAAATGAAAATTGAAAACAGGAGGGGCTTGAAAGGTTTTACACGGGAGAAAGAAAATGGCAAGTAGTGCCCGTTGTTAACGGCATTTCCCATAACATTAAATGGTAACATAACTGCATGACGTGAAAGTGGTCTTTTCGGCACCCTATACGTTTTCCGGCCTATGTTCAAGAATTTCTAAGAGCACAAAAAGAGCATACGCTACCAATGGATACTATTCAAGCATACGAACGCGTTCATGAAGTGTGCCACTCGAGTCATATATAAGATTCCAATCTCTTGTGGTAGGGTATATACTGGTCAAACTCAGTTCAGTTCAGGCGTTCAGTCGTGTCCGACTCTTCGTGACCCTATGGACCATGTCACGCCACGCTTTCCCGTCTCTCACTATCTTCTTAACATCACATAGCTTCATCTGCAATGCCTCGAGAATGCCATCTAACCATCGCGTTCGCTGCCTACCCCTTCTCCGGCGACCCTCAACCTTTCCCAACATCAAATCTTTCTCCAGCGACTCCTCTCGTCTCATCAGATGACCAAAGTAGCTGAGCTTTAACTTTAGAATTTGACCCTAATAGATCTTACATTCCATGTTGCTATGTGATATATCTCCTTGCAACATCGGACTTTCCGGTCGCTTCCCGACACATCCACAACTGAGCGTCCTTTCCTGAGCGTCCTGGTCAAACTAGCACATGCATGAATGACTGCGGACATGAACATGTGAACTGACTGGAAAACGTGACACGAAAATAATCTCTCTCTTCACTCCAGAGAATGTGAAAACTATGGTTATGTCTTTGACAGTATTTCAGTAAATGCAAAATAAAGGGCTGGCAGGAAAGAGAGCTTATCGAGTTTTATCACATTAGAATGCAAGACAGTGACAAATGCAAAAATGCATCGTGTCTATAGTGCACCAAAAAGAGGTTAGGTTATTAAGCAACATTGTGCGCATGCAGTTAGTAAGCGTCGTAAGTGAAGACTTGTGTGCCTATGGGTATCAGCGTCATCGCTATACTGTGTTGACGCCACACTTACTTGTCCTTTTGAGGACGTTTTATGGCCATATGTAATATGGTTCCTTCACAGTGAACCAGTATTCAGGGAATCTAGTGCTGACACGCGTACTTTTTTCTTGTGTTTCTGTATATCTCGCTCGTTTAACATGTTATGTTCGCACAAAATAGCCCAAGGGCTCACCATGGTAATGTTTATGGGCTTTAGGTTTCTGTATTGAATGTTAAACTAATTTAAACTTGTTCAACGAAGCAGATATAGAACAAAATGTTTTAAGTTAGGCGAAAAGTGACTTTTGTTTCACATGCAGGTCTGTATTAGGAGCCAAGACACCCCAGAAAAAAAAACGTGAACTCCTGACACACATCAATCTTACCTTTCGTTTTAGATTTTATATAGGTGTATTTTATTTGATGGCATGAATATTTTTAATCCAGGAATGCATTTAACGGCTACGTTTTCATCTCCTCTTGTCCGTCACTGTTTCATTCTTCAAAGTAAATTGATTTCAATTGCACTAATTACTATCACAGAATTTTCTCAAAACTCTCGCTTGCTATGTGGTAGAGATTTCAAAGATGAACGCACATTCACTGTCAACAATAAATTTATTCGCTACAGCTAATAACAATACTGCGAGGATCATCATCATCATTATCAGCCTGACTATACCCACTGCAAGGCGAAGGCCTCTCCCATATTTCTCCACTTCACCCGGTTCTGTGCTAGCTGCATCCACTTGACCCCTGCGAAGTTCTTAACCTCATCCACCCAACTAACTTTCTGCCGCCCCCTGCTACGCTTTCCTTCCCTTGGAATCCAGTTTGTTACCCTAAGCGACCATCGGTTATCCTCTCTTCGCACTACATGTCCTGCCCATGCCCATTTCTTCTAATTTCCACTAGAATGTCGGTAACTTGAGTTATTTCTATGACCACTCTGCATGCTTCCTATCTCTTAATGTTACCCCTAGCATTTTTCTTTTCATAGCCCTCTGGGTTGTCCTCAACTTAAGTAGAAGTCTCCTGGTGAGTCTCCACGTTTTAGCCCCATAGGTGAGTACAGGTAAGATGCCACTGTTGTATACTTTCCTCTTGAGCGATACCGGTAAGCTGCTAGTCATAATCTGCGAGTGCTTGCCAAATGCGCTCCATGCCAATCTTATTCTTCTTGTTATTTCCTTTTCGTGGACCGGATCTGCGGTTACTACCTGTCGTAAGTAGACACATTCGCCTCCTACTTCCAGTACTTCGCTACCTGATGTAAACTGCTGTTCCTTCCAGAGGCTGTTAAACATTACCTTAGACTTCTGCATATTGATTTTCAAGCCTACCTTTCAACGTTTCCTGTCTAGGTCATCAATCATTATTTGCAGTTCATCCCCTGAGTTGCTTAGCAAGGCACTGTCATCAGCAAATTGCAGATTACTGAGGTATTCTCCATCTACCCTTATCCCTAACTGCTCCCATTCCAAGTCTCTGAATTATTCCTCTAAGCAAGCTGTGAATAGTACTGGCGAGATTGTGTCTCCTTGCATAACACCTTTCTTTATGGGAATTTTTTTACTTTCCTTATGCAGAACTATGGTTGCTGTGCAGCCACTATATATATCTTCCCGCACTTTCACGTACGGCTCGTCTACCCCCTGATTTCGCAATGCCTGCATCACCGCCGAGGTTTCAACTGAGTCAAATGCTTTTTCGTAATCAATAAATGCTATGTATAAGGGCTGGTTATATTCTGAGCATTTTTCTATCGCCTGATTGATGGTATGGATATGATCGATAGTAGAGTACCGTTTCCAAAAAACCTGCTTGATCATTTGCTTGATTGCAGTCTAAGGTTGTCCTGATTCTATTAGCGATTACTTTAGTAAATACCTTATACGTATCAGACAGTAAGCTGATTTTCTGTAAGTTTTAAGGTCCTTAGAGGCCCCTTTGTGGTACCGGTACGGTTCCGGTACCGTCGATGACACCAGGCACTGCGTATACAGGGTGGCCAATTTTTCTAGCACGATATCCCCCCGTACTTCTGCAAATCTGTAGTTATCTGACCCTCTCCAGCTGATTTCCCCCTTTTCATAGTTTCTTGTGCTTTCTTGACCTCGTCCTTCGTCACTGGTGGAACGTCTGACTTTTTCCCTACCGCCAAGAGGTTCATTGCGAGGATAACAATTGTTAATTTGGGACAGGCTCTACGGCGCCTATCCTGACAGCATTGCAAACCACTTATTCGATAAATGGTTTCATCTGGGGCACATAATGCACATCAAGAGTGTTTCAGATGCGATGACGGGCACCACATGTCCAAAAAAGGACTGGTGCTCAGCTAATGTTTGAACGGCCATTTCGTTTTTGGTTATCCCACTTATCAACTGTCATACGCAATGAGGTCACATTATGGCAACATTCGTATGCACATTTCAATAGTGCTCCTGCCGATTATCTAAACCACGACCGCCTTCGCAAGCGACAGGTGCAAGATTGGAGGACAGATAGTAACAAGGGTAACAACATCTTCAAAAATGACAAGCGGGACTTCTAACCTCAAACCCAACGTGAACAATGACACCTTCGACAGCAGTAGGCGAGAGTGTCTGCCTCGGATGTCGATGGTTAGCGAGAATGAGAACGCCTTCGCAAGATGCGGGCGAGAGCCGCCGACAGGCGGCTAAGCGGGTGTGCTCATAGTCAATAGGCAGGCACCTGATGGTCCCTCCTCATTTGCGACCTTTTCATTTAATTTCGAAGCTAAAAATTCAGTCTAGATTAATGTTCATTCGCGAACTAAATGGGATTACAATTTTTAATAGCCCCCTTCAAGCCACTACCAGAAGTATATATTTAACTGAAAATATCATTAAACGACATGTCAATGTAACCAGCACGAACTCTGTGTGTTTGTTCAGTTCTCATAAGATTTTACTGGCTGTCCTGTCCACGACAACACTGAGAGAACGCGTACACAAAAACTACGTTTCCGAAACATTTGTACTTTGTCGCAGATGCATTCATGCAGTGGAATAATCTAGACGTAGCAGTGAATTAACCGCCATTTTTTTTATCATTTCAACCACAGCGGCGATCTCCGTAAGTGTTACTTCCCAGCGGAGCACTTACGTGACACAACCTTAAATTATAGTTCTTATGTAATCCGTGGAGCCGCTTTCTCAAAATCATGAGCAGAAAGATAAAGAAGGATATTGATAAAGCTGCTTGTACGTTTGGTATGTTCACATCACATTGCATTGAGCAATACTAACGGACGTGAGTTATCAAGATTTGTTTGACTAAATATTTTTTTGACAGAGGTTCATGAAAATAATTGCATTAAAATAATTTTCTAAGCCTCTGCTATCGTGAAGGGACCATAATTTATCGGCAAAATAATATTTCATAAGTAGGTAAAACGAAAAGTGCGTTGAATGCTGTGTGAGGCATACTGAAAGGTTTGGAATCTGGAGGAAGATTGTAGAGGTATTATCTTTAATTAAGTAAAACACGCCAGGGTGCAATTGCCGGAACAACGAATAATATAATGTGAACTAAATTAGTTTGGCAGCCAATTCCAAAATCGCAGCACAGAAAAATATGTATTTGTTGAAAATGTAATGGTTCAATATTGCATCTATGGTTAATGCAGTATAGTTAACTATAGTTTTTCCCCTTCTAACCGGCTACGATTTTGACATTTCATGCTGAAATTTTATACCGCTAAAAACTTCAATAAGTCTGCTTCAAGGAATTGATATGAGTACTCAGGTAGGGCCATTTTTCCCCTTCTAACCGGCTACGATTTTGACATTTCATGCTGAAATTTTATACCGCTAAAAACTTCAATAAGTCCGCTTCAAGGAATTGATATGAGTACTCAGGTAGGGCCATTTTATATCGTACTAACGGTTCAAGCGCTGAAATGCTGGAGATTTGTTCATAAGAAAATGGAGAGCTAAGGATAAAAATGAAAATAAATCACATTTAGAGTCGATAATCGCCTGAAATGAGACAGCGTAACCCTTTTCAAGTGCACTAATATGTAAGCTGTTACACGGGACGCAAACTGCTTTGCCTTAATGTCGACAGATTTCAGGACAGCTGGCAATAAATAACACAGCAAAACCAGAGCCGATGCTGTTCTGACTTGGCTGCGCGCCCCGAGAACTCGAAATTGGACACAGCCAGTGGTTAAAACGTATCTTTTGGGATGCATTTGCATTTATATACAGCGACACATTCAGACGTTAGCTACTTGAAGAGCACAATTGAGTATGAAAAACATGATATTAGCGTTGACAGTGTGTCTGGCGACAGCATGGACAGGCGCCTGCGGTTTTTCTGCTCCGTTTTACATATTGCTGCATTTGTCGGATGTCAGTGGCATGGAAATGGCGCACATTCGCAAAAACCGTAAGCTGTCCAGTGCTCGGTGAATGTTGATCTGTCCAGAGTTGCCTCATTTACGCCATCACTGGACTACTTCAATGTGTTGCCACAGGAAGAAGGACACCTCGTTATCTGGTTTGCGATCTGCCGGAGATAAAACTTATCGGCCAAGACAACAGTGACATCTCAGTTCATACAGTGGAATAAAAGTTCATCCCGCTGCGTGGACTGCTTTAATGAGCCTGCCGGTAGCATAGACACTACCTAAGGTTTTTCTATTTTGTTTTATAGGTGGATATATTTCACAACTGTAAATGTTATGAAGGAATAACCGGTTCTTATTGCTGCTGCCGAATACCACTGTGCTTGTATTGATTTCTGAAACTAGCATGTTTTGGATAGCAGGGATCGCTAAAAACGTGCTTCTTTCTGGGGGAATGTTGAGGGCAAACTGAAACCTTTCCCAGCACCAGTTGTTGAATCAAGGTCAGGAAAAATTGTGAGTACATTACTGGCTGGACAAGCCCGCACTAGCCATGAACACATGGCCCTCACTGCTAAGATTTCCTCGTTTGACGATCGCTTGACAAAACTAGAGGCGGCATCTGCAGCTCCTAAAGACTCGGCTGTGCGTTCTGAAAAATTAGAACAAAACTGCGTCTGGACTGAAATGTATTATGCATAACATTGACAGAAAAAAATGATAATGTTGATAATCGGCAATCACATATGGCTTGTTTCAAGCAGCCTGCGAATCATCTGAAACGATACTGGGATCAGTAACAAAACTGCGAACCACAATACTATGGTTTATGTGCGATAGTATCTAGCGAGGGCACCGACTAGGGTCTAATAGAGGGAAAAGTAAGGCCTGTGATCATTAAGGTTTTGTGTGAAGAAATGTTTCGGAATGTTTCCAAACAAAAAACACTACTTTTCAATTATCTTTTTAATAGCGGTGCGAAATGCTTCAGTGCCGTGGTTATAATTCTGTATTAATTTACTGTGTGTCTATAATTAGAGAAATTATCATATAAAGAAAATTCTTGTTAATGCGTTCGGAGATCGTGCGTGCATCCCTCCTGCGCTACTGCTTGTAACGGGGTAAACGGCTTCTAAAGCTGCTTCCGTGCAGCTTTTTTCTTTGGCCTCCTCCATATATTTTGTGGAAATAAAGATTTGAATTCATAAAAGCTGTTAGACCTTCGACCAATATCTAATATGATGCAAACTTTCGTAAACTAAAGGGATGATGAGGATACAGAACGAATAACTTTTTGGCACACGTACTTTCTGTGCATAAACTACTATGGAAACATTCAAGAAAACTTAGGAAGAACACCAGCAAATCTCGTTTACAGCTTGACCGTCTTTTTATTGAAAATGTTCGATACTCATGGAATGTTGTTAATAAATTCCTTGTTTAAGAGCTCGTCAGTATAACTGCGAAAAACTATGCTTGACATCCACTGAAATAAAATCTAACACTTTTGAATGCAAACGCTCGAAGTTTGGCAATAGGTGTGTCAATTGGAACTGCCTTGTAGAGTGTCATTGGCCGTCAGCCGTATGCGTCTCCGAAAATGGTTTGAATCAGTTTCTTACACAGAATTACTGCTCCCGGGTACTCGGCTATTAGAAACAATAGGCTCTTTTATCGCATTGATGAGGTACTGCTTTTTATCAGAAATGGCATCGAGTACATGGCGAAGCCTTAAATACCTAAAACAGAGTCTGGTTCGAGATTAGGGTAATTTGTTTTTAGGAATTGATGCTGTATACCGACCTGAAAGGTGGGAGCGGAATTTCTATTTTGGATGTCACTATGTCATTGCAACAAATCTTATTGATTGTTTTTGAGGAATTCAATGCATCGCTCATCAACTGAAAGTCTTTGGTCACAACTGGCCACGACAAGGTTCTTTTTAATATGGTGATACACTTAGCTGTCTGATTTTACTTATCAAAGTTGTTGATAGCCCTAATAGAGCGTTCCATTTTGGTTCTTGCGAAGATTTTTATTGTAAAGTTGTAAAGGTCTGTCCATTCATAATGCCCTCTTTGTTGAATTCTCATATGTTGTAGTCCTAAAAAGCCAGTTTACAAATTTATCCCTACTTTTTAAAATGCTGATGAATATGACGTTATGTCCTTGCTTAGGGATAGCTTTGATCAATTCCTGCATTCAAGCGATCTTTTTGCGTTGGATGTGTTAGCGAAAACCGTTTGCACAGTTGCTTCCAATTGCATATAAAAGTATTGGGTGAGTAGGCGTGTGGAACGCAATCCTAAATACCTATGGTATAATAGAGAGATAATACAGCATAGTTGTCGCACCAAGGGACTTCATCTGCGTTGCCGGTCGAAGAAAAATAATCAAGATATACATGTCAGCATGCCAAAGAAAACGCTCAAAACTATGATGCATGAGGCTGCGGAGACGTCTAATACAGCATTACATTTTCAATATTCATTGGTAAAAGCTCCAAATTTTGGACGACAATCAAGCCGCCTTTTCACAACACTGATGCATTCAGCACCGTACGTAAGTACCCCTCTCACGCTCAAATTTTATTTGAAGCGTTCAGTGGGTACATTACATCGGTGTTTTCCATTGATAATGGCAGTAATACATCCTTAGGCCAATAATTTTTCAACACCAGTGTTATAAGCATTGAAATATCTTCTTCTGGAATTTAATGCTCCTTACTTGGTATAGATAACACTAAACATCCTAGTCCAGATAGTATCCCTATGCCTTTGAAAAGTTATGCCGAATGGTGTGCAGGTTATCTAACAATAATATTTCAAAAACAACTTGACTCGGGAACAGTGCTGTGAATTGAGAAGGTCGCTAGCAGTGTTCCTACTCACAAGTCAGACAAATTATTTCCCACTACAGGACTATTTCAGTAACATCTACCTGCTGCAAACATGATTCATAAGCACATTATTCAATACTTACTAACAACAGGCCTTTCAAAGCATCAGCTTGGTTTCCGAGCCGGTTTTTGTATTGATTGGCTTCACGCACGGTATTACCTCACTACTTATAATCGTAAAAACGTCGATGTCATTCTCAAACACTGTTCCAAACGTTTCCACAAGGTATTCTATAATAAACTTCTCGCCGAGCTTCGCACTATTCTCATAGGCACAAGTAGTGATAAACTACTTCCATGGATTATACACTACATTCTCATCAGAACCCAATTTGTTAGCTTCAACCAAAAACAGTAGTCACTGTTTCATATTATATCGAGTGTGATGCAGGGCTTTGTTCTCGGAACCCTTTCATACATAATATATACTGCAATATTGTGTTCATAAGGTTAATCAGATGAATTTCCTAGGTTCGGAGTTACCTTGCAGCGGAGCGCTCGGCGCACCTCTTTGTCTTCGTCGCACTCACAAACTGGTGCATATCGGTGGCTGAAGTAGTTTCCCTCGTGGTACAAAAGGAGCCCTCCTGGCAACTTGTGGTAGCAAAGCACAGAAGGATCGCAGTAGTAGTAATGGCCAAGCATTCTTTTTCAGTAATAGGATAATTGGACTGCGCTTTCCTGAAAGTCCGCATAGCGTACTCCACCACATACTTGCAGAAACCAGGTTTGCGTTGGCTGAGAACTGCATCTGTGGCGTAGGATGGTAGGCGACGACAAAAGGCAGCCTAAAATATTCGAGGCATAATCGTAAGGAGAAGCTGCAGGCGTGTAGATGAGTAGAGAGGAAATGTTAGAAACGAAATTTACGACGAAGCGGTGAAAGTAGGAGCAGAGTCCAACGAATCCTGGAAATGCTTCATTGATTTTGGGTGTGGAGATTGGGTTTTGAGGTGGAAGGGTTGCTCAGGAAAAATGCCGTGCTAACTACATAAACTAGAATAGTTAGTCGTCGAGCCGCAAAGCTGCACTTTTTGAAAATCAGTTGAAGGCCCACGGCTGCAAGACAAGTGAAGACATCCTTCAGTCGGAGCCGATGAGATTGAACATTGGTGGAAATGACTACGGTGTCATAGAGATAGTTAAGACAGGTTTGCGACTTGTATTCACAAAGAACAGCGTTCATAAGGAGTTCGAATCTAGCCGGAGCGTTGAAAAGTCCAAAATGCTTGATGCTATATCATCATATAATCCGCCCATGTGATGAAGGTGGTCTTAGAATGGTCATTGTTATCCATTGGCACCTGCAAGAAACCCGATTGCAATTCTAACAAGAAGAAACACTCAGTTCCCTGCAGGCAGTCCAGGGCGTCATCAAGGCGGGGCAGAAAAATCTTTGAGCGTGATAGTGTGGAGCCAGCGGTAGTCGACACAAAACTTGAAGGAACCATATTTCTTAGGTACCGTCTGTTGCAGAAGTTTGCAGCGCAACGCGCAGGGCGGAGGAGCAGTATCACTTCCGAAAGGCGGCGCTGCGCCCGCCTGCGCGACCAGGTGACGCTGCTATAAAGAGTGAGGAGGCTTGTTCTCTTCCCCTCATCCCGCGGTTGATATCGCACATCTTTGCTCTCAGCCGCGCGATGAGGGGAAGAGAACAAGCCTCCTCACTCTTTATAGCTGCGTCACCAGGCAGCGCCGGCGGGCGCAGCGCCGCCTCTCGAGAGCGATACTGCTCCTCCGCCCGGCGCGTTGGGCTGCCAACTTCTGCAACAGACGGTACCAACCCAACTGTAAACGCTCAGGGACTGTGGGATGCCGGATGACACCCCGGCAAAGCATGCCGTTCATGTGATCAGCAAATACTTGGCGCTCAGAAGCACGCCAGCGATAGGGGCACTGGCGCAAAGGCATGTTGTACCAATCTTTCAGTCCTTTTTACCTCGCACTGCAGCAGAGTGGAATCACCTTCCGGCACCAACAGCAACCATCAAAGATCATCAGCTTTTCAAGGACGCCTTAGCTAACATTGTATGATTAACCACATGTGTAACCTTTCGACAATTGGTCCATTTTGTTTAATTTCTATTTATTCCTGTAACCACTCCCCTCTCTAATGCCAACGGCCCTGAGGGTACTTGAAATAAAAAAAAAATAAAAAAAAATAAATAAAATATCGATGGTGTAATGTACGACAGAAGTGTGGCCTAAGGTAGTTTGAGGAAGGTCGAATGAAGAAGTGAAACTGTGCAAGGGGCGACGAGTTGATCACATTGCGCAAGCGGGAGATCAGCGTCAATGGCATGCTTGAAAACATCGGATGGTGTCGAAGCGGTCGCAACATCGCAAGAGCATAATACACTACCGTCGAATGAAGTGGAAATGTCAAAAAGATTGTGTGTGTGAGCTGGATAAACTGTTTCAAATCGTCCGATGAATTCGCCATGGAGCAGGATTACTGGGCAAGAAAATGGGTTCGAGGCGTAAATTGCACTCTCGCAGTCTTGAATCTCGGGGACTGCGAACCGGAACAGGAGGCAGGGGTGGCAGGAGGCGGCTTCAGAAGATGTGAAAATAGCAGTCAGAGGTGTCACAAAATCACAACAGAGTGGGACGAGAAGGAAGAAGAGGAGGAGGAGAAAAGGAAGGCGGAAGTACAGAAGAAAACGAAGGAGGTACGGTATCGGGCGACAATACCATTTGTAGTCTGGAAAGTGCGTCAAAGAAGGGGCGTCACAAAGGGGCCGAAGACAGTTTAAGCCACGTGCAGTCTATAACGGCCTGAACAGGCGATTCGAAATCTTATCAAAAGAAGACATCATACGATAGGTAGAACAATAAACTCGATGGGCTACAAAACGTCTTGAATGAGAACACGGGCTCTGCATGACGCTGAGGGGTGATGTGCTGTGATGAAGCAGCGTCTAGTGAAAAGTCTGAAAAAGGAGTAGTCATCTTATGAAGTCGACGGCTGAATGCTTCACTGATGGCAAAGACGGCTGCTCCCGGGTCTACGAGAGCGAGAATTATGTCGCCCTCAACAGACACTTTATTACCATTATCGGGACGATGCAGAGGACTTGAGGAGCGACCGGTTGAAGTGGTCGCTCGTAGTGGCGCATCCGGGTATGCAATGTCTTCTCGATGGTCATGCTTCACTTTCAGATTCGTCCACAGTTTTTGGCGGTTTCCGGACAAGCCCTGCAAAAAGCGACTATTTAACGCTATGCATCAAAAATTTCACTCTCTCACCTTCAGTCATATTAGGGTCAGCGCGGCGAAAGAGGCCTTCATCTCTTCGATGTAAACCAAGACTGGCTCATTTGGGAGTTGAAGTCTTGATTGAAGGATGGCCCTGGCTCTTTCCTTTCGAACGACATTTGCAAAGGCAGTCAATAACTCTTTCTTGAAAATATCCCAGCCCTTCAAAGCTGCCTCATTATTTTCTAACTATGTACGGGCAGATACTTGAAGAGTGAAATAGACTTGCCTTATCTTCGCTTCGTCGTTCAAGCCGTTGAATTCGGCGACACGGTCGAAAAGGTCCATCCAGTCTTCCGCATCTTAATGGCTAGTCCTTGGAAGATGAGGGCTAATGGGGCTGGAAGAAGAAAACCGGTGCTGTTGAGTGGACCATTTCCAAAGTTGATGTATTTCGGTGTCGAACGGAGTCAGGCAGCAGACCGCGTTCGAGTTGGAGCCCTTGAAGTCGGTGGCTGGCTCAGTGACCTGTAGGCTGGTCCCCCATGGCGACAGCAACAAGGCTGGGGTCTTCGCTTTAAGGATCAAAGGCAGCACCTCCACCAGATGTCACATAGTGCTGACAAGGCCGTAGAAACCAAAAGAAGACACAGGCTTAATGGTACTGAAATTAAATCTTTATTTGGCTAAGCAAAAAGTAAGCAACTCGGCGGCGGCAAAAGCAGCAAACGTGCTCGTCGATCGTCGAACAAAGAATGCCCGTCACACTCGTCAACGCTCAATTTAAAGGATGCTCAGAACAATCTAGATAACGTCGCAAACTGCTCCTAGCACAGCCAGCAACATTCGAGAAACATACGGAAGTGATCGGAATCTTCGAGACAGATCTCGGCGCATCGTTCGCGACGAAGAAAATGATAACGCGTCGTATCGCGACAACGAGCATGAACAAACACGGGTTACATAATTGATACGCGTGCCAGAATGACAGTGATAAGGCCGAATGGTGGAAGCTGTTAAAAAACAACAAATACAGTTTTAAAGGTTTCACGGCACTTTCCCTTAACGGCGCGGGTAAGACGTCACAGCATCGGAGTAAGCGATCGGAGACCTGGGAAATGTAATCGTCGAGTGGCATAGGTTTGGCGATCTTCTGATACGAATTGAGGACCGGGCGTAGTTAGCGATTAATAGGAATCAGCATTTATTGTACCTGGAATAAATCGGTGGTGCATGCAGGCACTAGATGTGGTGGTTCGCAAGTAGCGGGGCCAATATGTTTCCAGCAGCTCCTGGCCCCTGTCTGTCAGTGCGAGCTGAATCGATAGGGCGCGGCTGGATAACAAGGTCTCCCATCCCTCAAGGGATTGTGCGTATTGGCGGAAAGTGGAGGAGGGGGTCTAAGGTTTTGTGCATTCTGAAAAAAAGTGCAGCAGGGCGCACTCTTCTTTTTTCAAAAAGGGCAGAGCATATCGTGTTCTCCAGGGTACATGCGATTCATCAGTACGTAATGCGCAAGCAATCCCGATTGCGCTCGACGCAGGATTGTCTGTTGTTGCCTGGTGAGTTTTGGGTGCGGTTCTGGCAGTCTGCATCTTTCCTCTCGGTAAATTCGAATAATCTCCCAAATGCGGGTAACCGGGTGCGGTAGCTCTTCCGGCTATTGCTCGGCCCGGATTGACATTGCGCGGGCATGATAGTCGGCAATGGTGTTGCCTGCTACCTGCGAGTGAGCCAGGACCCTCACGATCTCTGCCTCATCCCGGAAGCTTTCACTTGGATATAATGGCTCTTGCCGCGGTGCAGATTACCTCCCTGCGGAAGTTTCCATAGGCTGTTTTGAGTCGGTGACCATGGTGTCCACGCTCAGCTGTGCGAGCGCGAGGGCCCCGGCCGCTTCTTCGAGAACGATGGGGTCTGTTTTCTTAATCGACACGCTGATGATCTCTCTGCATTTTGGCGTAATCACCCCTGCTGCACGTTTACTGTATTTCGAGTGAGGCATCCGCGTAGAGGACCCTGGGGTTCTCTTCCAGCTTCCGGGCTATGGCTTTGGCCCGCGCGGTGCGCCTCTCGTCATCCTTGCCCGACGTCATGTTCCGCGGAAGGGGTTTGGTCTGAATGGTAGTCTTCAAGTCTTCCGAAAGAGCTGCCTTGATGGGTACTGTCTCGACCATCCATCCTATCTTGCGTTAGATGGTTCGTCCGTGTGCCGTGTGACTGAGTCTGATTCTCAGATTAGAGAGGTGGGCTTCAATGAGCTGCTCCACAGTGTTGTGGGCACCCATGTCAAGCAGACTTTACGTGGACGAGTATATTGGCCTTCCCAGTGTTTGCTTCGCTGCCTTACGAAGCATCGTGTTTAGGGTGTTCCTATTCGCCTTTGTCAGCTGGAGATAGAGGGCAGAGTAGGTGACCCGCGACACGACGAACGCGCGTATCAGACGCTTGGCATCGTACTCTTTAAGGCTTTGGTTTCTGTTAGAAACTGGGTATCTAACAAAAACTGTGGCCTTAAAGATACTAAGATGAGAGATACTAGGTATCTGCTCGGTTGTAGTCTTGATCTTTGTGACGGCAGCGTGTGGCTTTCCGTCGCTTTGAAGTAGTAGGCCGGGGAGCCTAATCTTCTGTGTTAGCTTCATGGCCGTTCTGTTGATGGTGACAATAACGTTTGGCGGCAGCTCTTTCTTGGATATTCCTTGTCCAGCTCGTTGATGAGGGCCTCCCCCCCCCCCCCCCACACACAAACACAGGGTACGGTCTTGACGTCCCTGCTCTACAATCTGGCCCTCCTGACCCTGCCCAATCTACTCAAGCAAATCGAAGGCGTGGACCACGCGTTCTACAGCGACGATATTACGGTGTGGACGGCACGAGCCGGGTCTGATGCCTGGATGGAGGAGGCCTTTAAAGATCGGAAAGATGGAGGAAGCATTTAAATACTGCTGCCGTAATTTGGCCCACACCATTCATTTTGAGACATAACGGCGGATTATAGGATAAAACGAAGGTGTCACCATTCACAATTTACTCCAGATATAAACACAGCTGATCAGAGCATTGCTAAATCAGTTTATGCCTCGAAAATAAGAAAATGAACTATACTTTTCAGCTCACGCTCAATATTCGATCTCTTTCTCGGTGTTGGCTTATGATTTTGTTTTGAAGTTGCAAATACTGCTTCACCATAACTGTTGGCGTAAACATTAAGTTGTCAGGTTGTCAAGATAATGTTCAACGTGCGCGTAAAAAATTTGTGCGTAGGTATTTTTCCTTACTAAAAATAAAAAGATGATTACTATTGTGCTCAATAAGAAACAGGACCGCTAACAGATTCCAGCTTGTTTCAATGGGGCTAGGACTTGCCTCCTTTCTTATACCCTTGAATACAATAAGTTGGGAAATCGCGTATAGCTCGATCCGCCACCCTCCACAGTAATGTCCCTCGTAGCTGACACTACGTTGGACAATAAAAATATAAAGGGTGGTTTAGTTTAGTCACATTCATGTCATAATGTGCTGGACTTCGTTCCTGTAAGAAGGTATGGAACGACTGTGGGCTAAAAGCTACGTGTGAGATGGTATATCCAGAAATATACGATGACTGATTAAACGAAAAGTCGATTCTTAAATTGGAGCCTCACCTGTCGCGGTGTCTTAGTAGTTAAGGCCCTCAGCAATTGAACCGGAGTAAACGGGCTGATAACCGATCAAGTATTTAAATACATCATGAAACAGCTCAAAAAGACTAGGGACAGGGAAGAAGGAGACGGGACAAAGGGCGGAAGTTCAGAGCGGAGTATCATCTTCAGTTTTGAAGCATGTCTTGTCAGAGTACATGGGAAGAAAAGGGCCACAACCTCCGGTAGAACGAGGCGGTATTAAATGGCGAACGCACACACACGCTAACGGCAAATCATCATCGTAGTCAAGTAAACAAGGGTAATAGAAGGATTAGCACGGTGAAGAGAAGGTAGAACAGGGCCCATTGAACTAGAAAGACAAGGTCGCCTTCTTTCCTGTCCCTTGTTTTTTAGCGCAGTTTCATGATGCGTTCCAATACTAGTCACCAACCAGCCCGCCTCCCACTATTAAAACCAGCCAAGGCGGCAACGTTTTTGTAAAGGCAAAACGCAAAGGCGCTCTCTTGCTAAGCGATGCCTTTGCACGCTACTGAGTTTCTGCTGGTCGAACGTTTTCGGTCCAAAAGTTTGTAGTAACTCAGCACAATTCGGCTAGGATATACGTAGCGAGAGGTACTGTTCAGCAACATTGTTGAGCATTGATAAACCGAGCGGCATCGACGGGTACCAGTGCCCGTGGCTAACGCTGTAAATGGGCATCCGTTACTTGGCAAGAGCGTAAACATTAGTACGGAGTGCAAGCATTAACAACTTGCGGCGTTTCGGCATGCCATTCGAGGAAAGCTAGCTTCAAATTTGGCTATGATGAATGTAATTACCATTCTCACATTCCGTCCATGCCACACTATTTAGCATGCGGAAAAGAAATAGCTGCACTCGTTATTTAGAAAGGGAGATTTGAACGTGCTCGTCACCGATGCGCTGGCCGCCAGCCCATTGGTGTGTTCTGAGGTGCAGGGCTCTTTAATTGTGTTTGTGATTCTTCTCGACTTTCTTGTTTTTGACGTAGGTGTTCTGCATCGACTCGACGCAACTGTCGCTGTACATCTCTACGTCGCCGCTTGGCGAGTCATTTTGTGCGCTCTTCAGGCGTCTTTTAAAGCACGCTTAGCCCTTCGGCCTGCATCCTTACGCTGACCGGCTTCTTCACGTCAAGCAATGATTTCGGCTTCCTCCAAAGCAGCTTTTAAAAACCGGCGAAGATGCCGCGCGCATACACGCGCTCACAATCTATGTTTTCACAGATGAAGCACCCACACAGAGGCACAGCATGTGGTCATGGAAGTAGTGCTTGCGCAGTTCTGGCTACGACTAACCATGCGAATTCGGCTCTAATTTGCGCAGTGTAGGTCTCGCTACAATATGCCAACTCTTTCGCTGCCTCATATTTCACTTCTTTGTTCCTGCCTTCCTTATGAAGCACTGCAGGTGTCCAGCTGGAGGTGTGACAGATACTGATCGTTTCATTTTCTATAAACTAAACTAACCCAATGGGAGTTGGCAAACGGAATGCATTGTTAGGATCGGCCTCCTAGTCGCGATTCGCACGGCTCCTGCAGTGGCCGACGAATGGAGTTGAAATGATGCAGGAAGGCGGCGGATGCTCCTTTACAAGCTCCTGGGCTTCTCCACATGACACCGGTGCTTTGAGATGCTTCGGCATCGCGAGTGCCCGGACACGCGAGTTAAACACTCTGGCACCTCTGCGACCGCAGGAGCTATGAAGGTGCGCCCTCCTTTCCCACATCGCGCCGCGACAGATCCGCGGCGGAAGACCAGCGCGATCGCTATTGCTCCTCTTAGCCCGCCACCAACTACTGCATACTGAATAGACTGTTCGAATACCAACGGCTTTGTGGCCCATAAAAGAATTAGCTCGGCTGGTGGTCAAAAGAGACCGTTGTGAGCTTCTGCTATGTTTTGTGCAACTCGGCCGGAGGGGGCATGGCGGATTCTCCCTGGCCGGCGCTTTGCGAAAGCAGTTGCGTGTAACCAGTCATCTGAGCCCTGTGGCGATGTTGTTCTATCGTGTACTATGCCTGGAAACACTCTATAAAGCCATCGTTCATTCAAATCGTCTCCTGGACTCAGACAATGGACACATGGATTAGAATCGTGACTTTGGTGTTCTCGCTGCGGTTTGATCGGGTGTAGTCTTCGAAGAACATGGTACAGGGGGCACCTGCTGTCGACCTCTAACACTGCAATCCGCGGTGAGATCGTGAAGCTGCTCGAACCACCTCCATTTTAAATACCATTACCATTAGGCGATATAATTGATAAATATACATTTTGTGTCCCCTAATAGGTATATATATACAGGCAATCAAATATAAAATTCTACTTAAGTATTAGCCATATTTAACAAGCACACTTTTAAATTATAATTTAGCATGTTTAGTTCAACGCATACCTGTTACATCTCTCCTACTTTAGGTTTCTAACTCTCTTTTACTGTTGATACATTAAACTGAAACCAAGGGATTATGACTACAAACAGCCGCAAAACAATGCCACTGACCTTACTTTCGCTTGACATCTGTCCTCCACAAAGCTGGAAATCAATGTTGTCCTACGTAATAAAACTTCAAAGATACTTACACCAACACAATTATAACGTTTCTCCCGCCGTGGTGGTGCCGTGGTTAGGGCGTTCGGATACTGTGCCCAAGGATGCGGGATCGAATCCTGGCCGGGACGGTCGCTTTTCAATGGAGGCAAAAGGCAAGTCGGCCGTGCAGTGTGCGATGTCAGTGCATGTTAAAACACCCCCGATGGTAGAAATTTAACGACTCCTCCACTACGCCGTCTCTCATGTGACTCGGCACAATGTGATAAGCAAAAATTGCATGATACATGACCTGAGCAAGGGAACACTAAATCTTTTAGGGGCATTCATAAAGGACCCACTGGGAAGTGAATATATTTGCTCAAAGTACATCCGGGCAATAATTAAATTAAAGTGACATTCTTTCCCACAAGGGAAGAGTATACTCCGAAAAAGGTTTACCTGAGCGTGTACTGCACGTGTTTGTTTCAACAGCACGCAACTGTACTATATGCATCACATGCCTATAGGGGTGATGTGATATGGTCGTTGAAATAAGGAGAATATAGTATCGCATTACCTTCATGTCAACCAGCCTTTTGACTGTTCATATGTGCGCGAACGAGAAAAAAAAACAGAATAAATCGCTTAGTGTAAATGCGCATTCATCAACAACACCAATAGCGTGAAGCACATGGCAAGTATGTCACTTCAAAGATATGGTTACCTTTCTGCGACACCTGCAATGGCTAGTGGCACGTAACTGCGTGTACGGAAACTTTTCAGAAACCTTCTTAATGAAGTGAAACCGCACCAAAAATTAAGGTAGACAATAGTCAACTTTCAACAGGCATTCTAATGAATGCAATTCACAGTTGTCTTTATTCGTCCTTGAAGCTAGCTAGTCAACAGACCGATAATTCATCCAATTTCCGTTCACATCTTACCAAGGGCATCCGTTCACCACTTAGATTCCATGGATTGCACAGGTCACTCTTCCAACTGAAGTCTCATACATCAACGGGCATAGCGGAAATCATCTACAACCATCTTCAAATCCTATTGACTTGATGTTGCTTGGACTATTAAATCTATAATGCATCAGACTGAGAGCAGTTCACGTATATCGGAGGAGATGCATATATACAAAACGCAGCCTGGCCTGCTTCAGTCTCGCAATATCTACACTCTCAGTACGCTGATAGAAACGGCTAGAGCATCCAAATAACAACACATGATGATAAGTCGTACTCTTATCTGTATTCTTGAGATGCGGGGGCACAAGCCCAGAGCTCGTCCTACGAGTGCAGACAAACATATCCTCAAATGTCACTGAGATGTTAAATGTACGCCCGCTCTCCCGAAATGTGCACCAGGTGCTTAACGACCACAGACGTAGCGACAGAGGCAGAATCCTACAGGTTAGGCTTGAATATAGGTCGCAAACATTCCACACAGATGCTATGGAGGATGCGAATGGCAAGCTTAAGCCGCGGTAGTTTGCAGGGAGAAAGGAGGGCTGATCTTTTGGTGCAGCATCAAATTACAGCAACCGAGCTGGAGGAGGTAGCCGCAGCGCTGGCCCTGATGGAATATCGGGCCAAGATGGAATATCGTGCCAAGAATATTTTAGCGATAACAAATCGGTATTCAACGACGCGGGTAGAATATTTTTTACAGCAGTAAAACTCGCCTTCGGTGAGGCTACGACAGAGCAGGCCGCGTTAGTTTGGACGCCTGCGCAGCAAGGGTTACTGCAAAGAGAATGCGCATAGGCTGGCCCGAGGTGATTATTTTTGGGATAGCATTAGTCTCTGTGCGAGCAGCCCCCACAATTCGGTGAATTTATACATTGCCAGCTAGAATGACAGCCATAAGAAACTGCACAAATGACAATAAGTGAGAAGAGGTAGGTGGAGGACACTGAAAACTGGAGTATTGCTGAATCCACACCTTTTTAAGTAGATGGTACAGAGGTACTTATCGCTCGGTGAAACAAATGCGATGAAATCGAAAACATGATGAATATTGTGTGGCCATGCACTAGCTTTGGCAAGTCAAACAGAATTGGTGATTATGAAAGCCACTGCTGCTCAAACGGGAAGATCAAGACCAGCGTAGAGTCTTAGATCAGGCCATGGCTGCCGCCGTAATACAAGAGGTCTCTGACGACGACTGAGGGGAATAATGGGATTAATAAATGTCAATGACACAGTTGAAAGGGGAATTTATATCGGGAAATGGTTCTCGATTGCCAGAGTCTGTGCAGACAGGTTCTCTTTCGCACATTATTGACGCTAAATTGACGTAAATGAGATAGATATATAGGCCACGGTGTTTACTTTTGAAATACTCTACTATATTTATCAGATGCTTTTGATGGAAGGTCCAGATTGCATCACCGTGTTCTACTGAAGGCCTTACAGGTATTCTTTACGCATGTAATTTGACTTCTTGTGCAGCTTTAACAATTCCTCCAGAGAAACCATAGTTTCCATTCGGCCTTGTAAAATATAGTCTATATTAAGATGCCAGCTTACGTCGCTGGTATAAAATCACCCAAATATTTGACATGATTGCACATTGTTATTTCATTTTCATCTAGTGGGTAGGACAACTTCCACGCGCTTCTGTTGGTAAAACTTGTACTCGCGTTGTTAGTTGTATTAAGCTTGATTCGCTATTTTGCGACACCAAGAACGAATCGACTTTAACAAATCATTAAGCCTAATTGTTTCCTCTATTTTCCTTTTGTTTGTGCTCAATGCCCAAAATTCGGCAAAGGGCCTAATGCTCACTGGTTAATCATCATAGGAAGATAAATCACTGCCGTAATTAGGAACAGAATAGGAGCAATCACAAACCCATGATACACCTGAGGGGAGATTGACGTTATTCGACACGCAACCATCCAAGCCACGCACAACCTCCGGTTAATTTGGTAGGAAGCAATCCATAAAAGAACTGCTTTCTATCCCTGCAGCAATATTTTTGTGATTACGTCGTGGTATGGAACGACGTAGAATGCTTTATAGAAATCTAAAAAGTTTGCCTCCATTTGACCTCTTCTGTTAAATGCTTTACTCAAGTTGTGAGTTATTTCTTCACGCTGTGTAACTGTGAATAGACCTCACAGAATTGTCGACTATTCTGAGAGTGCTATTTTTTCCTGATATATAATGAAACTTTCTATACAACATGCTTCTGAATTCTGCAGCATATGCGTGTTTAGTGGTGCTTGTTTATAGTAGTTATTGTGCAATTTGGTCTCAGATTTATTGATAGTAACTATTCTGGCACATCGCCAGTATTCTGCTATTTCAGTGGTAGGTAAGGACAACTGATACATTTTCGTAGGTACTTCGCGACCCATACACTCTATTGTTTATAGAAGCATTAAAATCATACCGGATCCTAATGGAGTCTTTAAATATAGCTTGTACAGGAGACAGAGACTTCCATCTAGGTACCACACTTTTCTTGCATTTGGTAGTGGTCATGGTATGCCTGGAATGAAGCGTTCGATGTAGAAATGTTTAAATACTAAGTCATTTGGTCATCTACCTGCTTTAAAACAAAACGATTCAAAACTTTATGTTGGGCCTGCAGCTAAGTATCTTGATGCACTGTTGGACAAACATTTGAATTGGCACCCGCAAGTGCAATCAGTGCAACCAAACGTTTGTGGAGTGCCTGGCATTCTTAGAAAACTACGATATTTTTACGAAAACGAGTCAAACTCCTTATATATAATTCACTAATCTCGGCAAGCATAAATTGCTGTCCTTCATTACGAAGCCTTCCTACTGTTGCCAAATGAAATAAATTTGTATTCTACAAAAGAAATCAATCCGTGAGATCACCAATATCCCATCCTATAGTCATACAGAACGCCATTTTAGTGGAATGAATTACTTCCCCTTCCAGACATGTACAAAGAAAACGTTTTAAAGCACTAAAATTGGTATTAAAGTTACACATTAGTTAATATTGCCATTAAATAAATGTTTGTACTACCCGCCATTCTGAAACCCAGGAAGTTACACACTCATGAAACAATTACGGATTTAAAACTACACCCAAGCCTTCATAAATAATCAAATACATGTGCCTGCTGAGTTTTTTGCTCTTGATACATGTGCCTCGAATATGTGTGTTCGGGCCATGTGTTTTTAATAATCAGATACATTTGCTCGTAACAATATATCTGTCACACCTCTCATTACCAGTGTTATACAGTGTTTCTTATCGCCATGCATATAAGTGTAGCACCTCTCAATGGTTCTGTCCCGTTAACTTGTGTGACGATCCATTTATGTGCATATTTCTTAGTTTCATAGTTCTGTACAGTTAACCTTAAAATTAATGTTGTATATGCCACGCTGACATATATTACAGGATTGTGGGCTTAGTCTAGAGAATTCAGACGCTCTTTACCCACGACCCTAAGCATCACTGATCTTGAAATGCAAAATTTATTTGACTTATTAATACCAGTTTTGTTCACGGAACAGTGTCATAATTGCTTCCCTTTTTACTTTGGCTCTTGACAAAAAAGATTTCTTTTATGAAGTCCAAAAATACGTCGGACGCACACATTTTATCTTCTTAAAGACAAGGTTATTTCGTGCAGGCCCTTGGGTGAAGTCTTGGCTGATGTACATATAGCAGATTGTATTTGCATGCGCTTACGAGGAGCTGAGATTTAGGCAATTTCATGAAGGTGCAAAACGACGTTCCATTCTAACATCTCGGCACTACCACTGTGCCGGAGATATGTGTATCCTGCTACCACTAGAACATCGTGAAAGCAAAACCGACGGCTTGCAGGCACGCGAAATATGCCAGAAGAGAGACACAGTCGCTTTGCACCGCATGTATCGTGAATTTCAGTTGCACAAATGGCGTGGTCTGCACGCTCGTGACAGAGCACATTGAATCGGCACAGTTCATGCCTCCTGACTGTGCGTTTGGAATACTAGTCCTACGGCCGGAGCAAGCAGGTGGCCCCGACGGGCTAAGGGAGGAATTACCCGTCATTCCTTGCACTCCCGTGCACTACATGTACGCGAGTGGGCTGTTTTCAAACCTCTAACGGATCTACGTTACTCTCTGCGTGTTTCTTGAGATTGTGTTGACATTGTAGCAATGCTCTCTCTAGATCACGCGAGCGGTAGAATAAGGTTTCCTCTCGTCGGGTGAGAAACCAGCCTTTCTACCACTACCGGCCAAGGGCGATCAAGGACTCGCACCTTGTCCCCTTTTGTATGCATCTAACAACGCCATCGGCACCACCGTACTCATTGATACATGGGCCTAAATCAGTGTTTTCCTGCAACCCGCCTTGATAGTACTTTGCGACCGCTCACGCATCTTCGGCCCGCGAACGGCTGAAGCATCCGGTGCATAAAAAGAGCTCTCAGACCCTGAACATGGTTCTTCCATCACTGTTTCGATTGATTTTGTACTTGCTGACGTCCGCACGTCTATTATCGGCACAGTCTTCCGCACCCACCATGGTGTCCTTGTCGACGTCAAGTATCGCTGACTTGGGTTCCACCACTCGCCCTTCGTACGAGGCCTTGCAACATGGGTAAATCATGATGCGGCTCCAATCTACAGCACTTGGCGATACACTATGTGGCCCTCTACTTCATTAATACCGACCCCCTACAGCACCACTAGATACGATCCTGCATGTGCGCCATGCGGTGCACCACAGTCTGGTGTCCACGGGACTACGTGTCTTCCCCTTAACGCCTTCTAGCTCCGGACAAGCTCAAGGTAGCTCGCGATCAAGAAAGCACATGCTTGCGCTGGAATTATTCAACCATCTTTTAGCACTTGGTACTCTCCACTTCAATTGGTAGCCCAAAACACTATCGACTAAAGGCCATGTGATGACTACTCCTCTCTCAAAACCCACACCATACTCTGTCACTCCCTACTCCAACACATGCAGGGCTTCACTGCATTCCCCAATGGCATGAACATATATCAAGGATCCACATCGTCCTCTATATACACACTGTTCTTGCCTGTCTGACGTTTGTTTTCGCCTACGTGGACGCCCTGCTCTGGCCAGCCACTCCATTGACGAGCACCGGTATCACCTGCGACAGTTAATCACTCATCTCTCTGACCATGACATAGTCATCAGCAGAGCTAAAAGTTAATTAGTTGTGCGTTCGCATGCATTCTTTGGACATGATAATGACTTAGTTTGCATTCGACGTTTTTCGTCCGAGGTGCAAGTAATGACGAATTTTCTTCAACCTACTCCTGTTACTTCGCTGCTTTAGTTTCCGAGCATGGTAAACTACTGCCGTAGTTTTATTCATAACTCTACAAATTTGGATGAGCGCTTGAATCGTCTTCTCACAACAAAGCAAAAAACACACCGCCTAAAATGAAATGAACATGCCAACAAAACATTTGCCACCGTGAAGCAAGCGCTGGCCGAAGTCGCACTGCTTGGCAAACCTACACTACCTGGCAGTCGTGATGTCCAGTGTGCTGTGGGCGCTGTTCTAAAACAGCCCACTTATGGAGCATGGCAGCTCCTCGCATTTTAATGCAAAAATCTTTTTAGGCTTAAGAGTGTATATCTATGCGCGTCCCTCTAAAGACACTGTGCCAAACTCGAATAAACGTTATACAACTCTAATATCACTCTGTGAAATCATTTAACAGGCACTAATGAGGCGGTGAGAAGTCCGCCAGAGTGCAGTAAAGACGGCGCAAAAGACTCAAGAACCACCGCGCTACGAAAGCTTCCGACTCATCGCATTTTATCGGTGCAAATCGCCTCCTCAAATTTTTTTCGAAGAGAAGACTCCTACTCAGACCCGTTATAGTTTGTCACGCGAGAAGTTGCTCGCCATGTACTTTGCTGTGCGCCACTTCCATCACTTTCTGGAAGAACGTGTCTATTTGATACAAAATTATTTAATTCGCTTGATCTTGAATTAGGGTACCGCGGCCGAAGTGATTTCGCGCTCGCTGTATTCATTAACCATACGATTCCTACAGTATCTACAATATAAAACCCATAAATTCAGTGTAATATATGGGACCCAGAAAACAAGCTCCTTAAATGAATACGTGGATTTTGATCTTTCTGAGGGCAAACGGTCGATGCAGAAAAATCAGAGCACTCTTTGGATGTAAATTTCGGGTGACGCTGAATGTGACAGAATATAAACTTCAACAATGATGGCAGCACTTAAATGAATTCAGAATTTCATATTTATGACCACTAAGACACAGTGCAGTTTAACAGAAAGATACAGGGCAGAAGTGAATATGAACGCAGCATAATGAAAAATAATGAAAGTAAATTAAATGCTAAAAAATCAATATTCCGAGCCGCACGACCACAGCTACTTGTATTCAAGAACAACGCGTGATAACTGATTAAATTTACATATGTACATTCACATCCGTAATAAAGAAGGAATAACATTACAGCTTAAAATTAATCGTAGTAATCAATTTTCTCCTACGCCAGTTTTTCGTTGAATTACAATTGTTTTATTGACTTTTAATAAGGTAGTTTTCTAAAACCAATGCATGAGCATATTTCTTGAAGCAAGTAAAATATATTATTTGTGTTTGAGGCTCCTAGTAGCTTACTATGAATTTCACTTGATGAGATATTGCCTAAGAATAAGGAATAAAGGTTTCACGTAAAAAAAAGATAAGAAATTCACAAACTTTGCTGCTACAAAATTTTCATATACCTCCAGCTGAAAGGCAATTTGGAAATAATACCGTGCCATAATTTTAATAACTGCTCAGAATGTCATGAAAAATTTGGAAGCGTCGAAGATAAGGTGAAAAATTTATGTTTTGCGTTAGAGATTGAAACATTATAATCAAGAAAACATTCATAGGCGATTGGCTTCTGCATAATACTTTAAAGCAGTACATCGCATTAATAACCTAAAAGTGCTGCCGTAACTTCATTGTTAAAATAATTGGCGGCAACTACACTAATCGAGCTGTCTAGGGGATAATATGAGTTCTGTCCAGAATTTTTTGGCCGTCTGGGCTGCTGCAGTTTAATCTAGAATTACTCTTCTGCTTGCAAGCCTGTATATAACCTTGGCCTGAAGGATAACTATGGAATAGATTAAGATTTTACTACGCGAAACAGTATCATGCCGAATGCAACTCTGAAAGCGATAAGAAACTCTAAATAAACTCCGGTGCAGGACTCAACTATAACCACGTGTACACTACCTTACAGTTGTTTTGAATGAAAATAACATTTTCCAATCGATTAACCATATAGTCTTAGTATAAAATGGTCATATAGCTAGAATAGTTTTTTCTGGTAAGCAGCGGATAGTTTCTAAGCAGTTTCTACTGCTCACAAAATGCTAGGTTTGCTATCGTAGCGACGCTGAACGTGCGGCTAGCCATTTGGCGCAGTGAGGCTCCGTGATGGCCTCAATGTACTTTTCCTTTTTGTCTTTTCGTTTTCTTTTTTACTGAATAACCTGAGGAACTCGCGTATAAGAATATATTCCCCGTGTACAAACTAAGTGCAACCAATGTTTTACAAGATACGGTGAGCCCTAGGCTTATTCCAACCAACAAATAGCGCTTCATATTAGTGTATCCAGTATGCACCAATTTTTCCTCCATCAAATTTCAATAAAATAAAAAGGTCTTTAGTTATTTTTCTATTTATTGCCTTGCCAAAAAAGGGTCGAGCAAAAGCTGTAAACCTTCCAGGAAAACGGCTAGATATGTTGTTTTAATCAAGATAGCCTTTACGCAATTTTTTTTCATCAGCCAACAGTGATCCCTAGCAATAAAAAACAGCAAACGCTCCTAACAGCAGTGCCACTTTAAAGATCGGAGACGCATCTGAGATAACCAAACTCGCTTTTCTTTTTAGTGCTCGCTCAGATATTGGGTGACACACTTGGGGTATAATTTAAAATAATAGCTGGTCTCGTGACATCTCCTTTTAAAGCCTACAAATAGATGTGCGTAAACCGTAGCATGACGGAAACAACGTAACTGCTCGTTTTCTGAAGATTGGGATGGGCAACTGTAATCAGCCCTCACTGGGTCACGGCCACACCGCATGCCTTACTCCGGCAGTTTTGGGAATGGTGCTTCTTTCGTCAGGGAACCTTTGCAATTACGACTGATGGTAAAGCTACCTGACAGAGAGTATACCATTCCCAAAACTGTCGGTGCAATAATCAGTACACTGACCCACGGCAACCTGCTGGATGTGTATATGTATCAGCAGGTTGCCGTGGGTCAGTGTACTGATTATTGCGCCGAGAGTTTCGCGAATGGTATACCCTTCATCAGGTAGCTTTACAATCAGTTGCAATTGCGAAGCTTCCCTGACGAAGGGAATACCTTTCCCAAAACTGCCGTAGTAAGGCATGCGGTGAACCCGTGACCCATTCGGCGCAATAATCACTACGCTGCCCCACAACGAAGTGCTGGATATATATATATGTATGTATATATATATGTATATATATATATATATATATATATATATATATATATATATATATATATATATATATATATATATATATATATATATATATATATATATATATATATATATATATATATATGTGCAGATAAATGAAGGGGAAATGAGGGTGCTCGTTATAATATATGAAGGAAAGAAGCCAACAGTCGGCGAGGCCAAGGAAAGGATTGGGAGGTCGTGGGTTCGGTCGTGGGTGGATATTCGGAGGTCGTGGGTTCGGTCCCCCCCATCGGCACGTTGTTTTTTCTTCTACTTTGTGTTTAATTATCTTTCCCCTAAGCAGATTACATTACTCATTTCTGTGATTATCCAAGTAAAAATGAAAAAAAATAGACATAAAACATAATCCCCAATGCTTTCCTTGGCCTCGCCGACTGTTGGCTTCTTTCCTTCATATATTATAACGAGCACCCTCATTTCCCCTTCATTTATCTGCTTGTAGCTTACGGGGGTCTCGGTTCTGGCAGTCTTGAAGCCATAGGTAGCGTAAGAGGGTTCTAGAAAAGCTTTCGCCCTCGCTCTTGTTCACGTTCTACGTGACGCTGGCGGGAACACAGGACGTTCCACGTCCGCCGCTATGGTTGAGGGTGGCGCTGGTGAACACTCTCAAGGTTCGTATACAGATAACATTAACACCCGAGAAAGTAGCAGGGGGGACAGCAGCCGACGTAGCTCAGTTGGAAGAGCACCGGACGTGATATTCGGAGGTCGTGGGTTCGGTCCCCACCATCGGCACGTTGTTTTTTCTTCTAATTTGTGTTTAATTATCTTTCCCCTAAGCAGATTACATTACTCATTTCTGTGATTATCCAAGTAAAAATGAAAAAAGAAGACGTAAAACATAATCCCCAATGGTTTCCTTGGCCTCGCTGACTGTTGGCTTCTTTCCTTCATATATATATATATATATATATATATATATATATATATATATATATATATATATATATATATATATATATATATATATATATATACAGGGTGTTTCATCTAAGATTTTACCTATTTTTTAAAAATAGGAAAGTTAAGTTTTATTGTTGATTCTTCTTTTAGCTGTTGTATTAAGAGTAGAGACAAATCAGGAGTCTTAAAGGGCACTAATTAGCTTACTAATTATCTAAGATTACCTAATTAACCTTTTATTTATACCAGCTAGGAGCTTCTTTCAAATTGCAACAGTGAGCTACTGGTGTGAGAATGCCAAATAGTATTTTAAACGACAAGAAACGCGCATTTCTTAAGGACTGCAGCGCTGGCATTTCTGGCCGCTTTCGACGCACGAAAACGAAACCTAGAAGTCGAGGCGCGCACTTATGCACGCCCATGAGTGACGCAGCCGTGACGTCACCGAGAGAAACCAGCCATCTGGAGGCGGCCGCTGCCGCCCGCGAAATACGCGCCTGGAGCTGCGTCATGGTCTTGTAGGATCTTGAGATATCACCAACGCATTGCGCACGAAGCTTGTCATGGTGCGGGCGTAGCGCTGATGGTATGGGCAAATCAGCCCTCCCTCTCGACTAAAAGGTTTGGCTCCCAGAGGGTGAAATGAAAAGAAAAGCAGTGCATGCACAGATATCGCACCACTGAACGTGATAACACAGCGCCAGACGAGTAGTTCACGAGCGGCAGCAGCCTCCTTCAGACAGCTTGATGCGCCCGGCGACGTCACGACTGCGTCACTCGTGGGCGCGTACAATTCCGCGCTTCGTCTGCTAGGTTTCGTTTTCGTGCGTCGAAAGTGGCCAGAATTGCCAGTGCTGCAGTCCTTAAGAAATGCACGTTTCTTGTCGTTTAAAATACCATTTGGCATTCTCACACCGGTAGCTCACTGTTGCAATTTGAAAGTAGCTTCTAGCTTGTGTAAAGAAAAAGTTAATTAGCTAATCTTAGTTAATTATAAGCTACTTAGTACGCTTTAGTACTCCTGATTTTTCTCTACTCTTAATACAACAGCTAAAAGAAGAATCGACAATAAAACTTAACTTTCCTATTTTAAAAAAATAGGTAAAATCTTAGATGAAACACCCTGTATATATATATATATATATATATATATATATATATATATATAAATGCGCTTGCGAAAAGGACGTTCTTGGCTGCAGAAGAAATAGAGGAAATCATTAACACTTCATTTATTATTCGTCGACGTTGTCCGTTGTACGGTCTTTTTCAAGACTGTGGTTACATTGCTTATGTTTCAGTTCTAAAGGTTTGAAAATTGTACAGACGCAGGAAAGAACAACCACACAAAAAAAGAAAGAGATGAAACACGGCCATGTGGGATCTGTTGAATGCTAGAAAAGAGGGAGAGGACAAAACATGAGTACGGGTCGGCGACCAAACCAAGAAAATGTTGGAAGCGTGAAGATTCTGAAGGCCCGGAAAGAGGGGGCAAGCAGATTAGCCAAAAAGGTGCTGGCAGGGGAGTAGAAAAGCAAGAGGTGGGGTGGAATGGGGAGAAAATGAACAGAACACTTTTGGTATGGTCTCAGACAACGGCGCTGGCTGTGTCTCTTCTTGAAGGCAGTTAACTAAATGCAGATGCACAGGGCTAAGGTTATCTTCGCGGTGAATCTGTTACTTGGAATGCTTCGGGGTCACTCACCTATCGAAGCATTCCAAGTAACAGATCCAAGTAGCCCAGTCTGGCCCGCTTGTTCTCAGTGCTATCATCTGCTCGGGATCAGTGCGGCAGCGTGACCCACCTGTATTTCACCGGCACGGACGACACCGACGTAGAGGACTGGCAGACTACATACTAGCATGTGAGTGCTTACAGAGGTGGGATTACCACGTTAAGCTCAACAACGTCATCTTCTATTTAAGTGATGTCGCCAGCTTGTGGTTCCGAAACCACGAAGCTGACATTTAAACCTAGGCAACACTCAAAACTAGCTTCACGGAGGTTTTCGACCGCCCCGCTGTTCGGAAACTTCGCGCTAAGCAACGGTTGGCTTTTCGCATCCAGCAGCCAGGTGAACATTTAACAAGCTACATTGAGGCTGTTGTCAACCTGTGTAAACGTCGTGATCCATCTATGACTGAAGCACAGAAGATCAAGCATGTCCTCAAAGGAATTGCTTGGGACGCATTCCACATGCTCGCCGCCAAATCCCACCCAAACCGTTTCTGACGTCATTTCTTCGTGCCAGAGCTATGATGAGCTCCGCAAAAAGCGTCTCATGACGCGCCGTGCCATTTCCTCGGATGAAACACTATATCGACACTGGATCTTCCCGGTGCTCCTCAGTATCACCAGGTGCTTCTTCAGCAAATACAAGAGTTTTTGCGGGAAGAGGTGGCTTGATAGTTGTTCTGGTATTACAATATTACGATATATATATGTATATACATATATATTTATTGTATAAATGTATGTATGTGTGTATGTATGTATGTATGTATGTATGTATGTATGTATGTATGTATGTATGTATGTATGTATGTATGTATGTATGTATGTATGTATGTATGTATGTATGTATGTATGTATGTATGTATGTATGTATGTATGTATGTATGTATGTATGTATGTATGTATGTATGTATGTATGTATGTATGTATGTATGTATGTATGTATGTATGTATGTATGTATGTATGTATGTATGTGTTACTAGAGTCCGGGTTTCGAGAGATGCTAACAGCGTTACCGAACACACGAATGTTCTTGAAGGCGTCCAGGTCGTTGCTTGATCGTCAACTAGTAAGGCAAGAGTCTGGCACCTGCGCTGCCTACCTCAACTGAGGAAATGCCTGAACGTGCAAAGCAGACCTAACAATTGATGCAGCTCCGTCGTACGCTCCTGCAGACTCGATAGTAACCCAAAACTAAAGTATCTTCTCCTAGACGAGTTGCACCGCTGGAGGTGGAGTAAACGCAGCCGAGGTGCATGTGATTATGACTTGTATTGGCGCGCTGGAGAGGGACGGACAGGGGTGAACTGGCAAGGTTTCACGCAGGCAATGCACTAGATGGCTTTGCTGGTACTGGAGATAGGAGGTTGTCAGCCAGGTCACACACTCCCTCGACCATTTCAGTCGTTTTCAGATAGCCATATGTGCTCGCAATAGAAAGTGAACCGTCTACAAGCAAGGCATCAGTTTGCAGGCCTCGCGAATGCTTCGCCTCTGAAGAGGCACAGCGACGGCATCGAAAAGCACTATTACAAAAGTCTAATAAGCCGATGTGAGATAGGCATCGTTTAGGGATGGGACATCATTGGAGCGTCCCATTGCTATCTGCACTTGCCCTCCATGAATAAAGTATTGAGCAAAAGACCCTGCACTGTAAAGTTTATTAGCCGCGCCACATGTAAATTTCCCAGATTGGTTCATTCACAGTGGAAGCAGCGTTGAAGGTCTGGCGGTTCCTGGCTAGACTTGACACACACTTTTGTGTGAGATGGTGGGATTGCTCCAGCCTGCTTTAAAGTTCAGAATTAAGCTTGGTGCCCAGAAAAATTATGTGTGTAGTGGGCGAGTTCGAACACCGTGTTGACGGTTCTAAGCAAAAACGTCATGCCTTCAACCCTCGTCTATCTACGATGACCGCTCCCGTCCATTCTTGCTTCATCACAACCCTTCAAGCACTGCCGTGGATACCGAGCGCTCCCACAAAACCTGAACGCCTTGCCCACATCGCTTCGGTCCCATTCGCCACAGCGCCGTCAAAGTTAACCTCCAAGTCTCTATGGCCGCTCCCCGACGGAAAACTAAGTGCTGCAGCGTCTAGAGATGATGCTACAATAGGTAAAATCATCTGAAATCGTCGCCTAGCTTATCGTGCGTGCTGCAAAACGCTCAACGTAATCGTCGATAGAATAGCATTGGACCCCACATTGATACCGGTCCGAGAGTTTCTGTAATGAGTCCTGAACTGCGCTGCAAAATGCGAAAAGTGCTGACCCCTGCCCCTACACAGGTTGTTCATGTCGCAGATATGGCGCTACGAGAAATGGTCGTTGGCTTGTGCTCCTGGTCACACCACTGCCCGCTTCTTCTTCCTCGTCCGTAATATTAGCTTTTCATTGTCCCTTTTAGAACAATCTGCGTTGACGTTTTATAGTCGCCATTGTGAGCAAACAAAAATGAACAACTCATCCCCGGTGGTTGCCGGTATACGACATGAAGGAGAAGTGATTGGTCATCGTGTTTTCTGGCGTCACCACACGAGATGACGCGACCGAATTTGGAGATGCTACAAATTTGTTTCCCACTATTGAGGTGAGACGGTGAGACCAAATTTCAGCTTTTTAGGTGACGTGAATGTGGTGTCAGAACAGCTACTCTAAGGCCACGCAGACAGCTTGATTCGGCTTGCTTCATCAGTGACGCATGCTCGCCTAATAATAGGCTAATTGTCGAATGCAAGGTAATGAGTATAGGTGGGTAATTAGAAGACACAGTTTAAAGACTACTACTTTATGGACATCGAAACGTTGTTCCACGCTTTAGGAAACAAAGATCCTCACCCTGAGCCAGAAAATGGGAGCCGTTAACACAGTCATGCAATGGCATGAGAGGTGGAGCGGGCGAAAAATTTATTACTACTGAAGGATATTGGTTTATTATATAGACAGCAGTAACCATCCTTGCAAAGCTTGATTCACAGAAACCAAACCCTCAGAGCACCCACTGAGGATGCATTTTTTCTCACCTTTGAAGAGCGCACCAAATGTGTCTGCAACAAACCTTTGCCATCAAGAAAACAATTCCACCTTAAGGACTGCATATAAAATACCAAACGACAGAGGCTACAAGATTTCTACGGCTGTGAAATACAAAACCTCTCATTAGATTACAGCGAAACATTGACTGGTAGATATTCGTTGAAGGGCGATGATCGTGCACCCAGACATTGTTTATGATTGCTGCCTGCGGAAATCAACATAGGAAGAATTAATAGCTCTTCTTAGCGACACCGAATTTGTGAGTAATAAAAGGGCCATTCAAAGAAGCTAAGAGAGTATTATCTTTAACACGTGTAAAGTACTGAAGGGATCTACGGACCAAATTAGCCTATATTCCATCTAGGGGCCTTTGAAGCAGGAATATAAAGGGGTACAGTGTGGAAAAGTTATATTTACAAACAATTCAAGATCTATTTATCTACTCTTCGATAAACTTCATCCACATAGAATAAAAATCTGCAGTGGTTGGAAACAAGTTTCTGGCTTCACCTCAGTAAGGAGATATTTTTGTATAATAAACATAATTCGCAAAATCTTCTTAATAAGCTCTAAATTATCCTAGTCCTCAGTTAGCTACACCAATTTATTGATGCCAAATTGGAAAGCTCATCAGCCGTACTATGTTTTTCGGAACGCACTTCTCCGCTTGCCTTCCCTTGAAATCCATTTTGTTGCACATAGCGACCACCTGTTGTTCTCTTTTCACATTATATGTTCTGCCCATGCCCATTTCTTTTTCTTGATTTGGAATAGTGTCACTAATTTGAGTGGGCTCTCTGACCCACTCTCCTCGCTTTCTGATGGTTAACGCTACACCCAACTATAGTGCTCCCCATTCTTCTAGAGCACCATGATATAACGAAATACCTGGAGACCATTTTGGATGAAACTCATGGAAAGAAAAAAATGTCTGTTCCGCGTTCGTGCCATAGCATCTCTTAAAATATACATAACAAAATCAAAACGCACGCCTTACAGCACCAAGTAAAAATAAGATTGATTGTTTAAATAGACAAGCATATCAGGCAAAGAAAAATGGATAGCTTGTTTGTACGTGTTATTGCGCATAATCATATCCTGCTGGCAACGTACAGTAGACTCTCACGCTAACTTATGAGACACTGTTGCGTTGAGCTATTACAGTAGCGTCGCGGTGACCACCACTAATATAGATTCTTGCACTAGTTGGGTATGCTGTTATTTAATGATGTCGAGGTAACATAGTAGGCGGCTGGCGGGTGCAAGGCAGTCGGCTACAGTGTGCTGTCAACAGATGAACTCAAATGGCTTGAAAGCTTCTGCTCTGCTGGAAGAGTATCAGCTCTTTCACAGTTATCTTGTATCGAGTCTTAAAATCTCAGGTAACAACTGTATCATTAATTGCACCAGGGCAACATTTATCATGCCATAAAAAAATTATTGCAGGTGGGAGAAATTAGTTAACAAAAAAACTGATCTCAGCAAACTTTTAAATTCTGTACAAGTAAATATTTCCTGGTATTTTTGAAATTCAAGCTTACGGCAGTTGAAAACAATATATTTTTGTCTTGTGCCTAATCCCTCCGATTTCCAAACCCAATTGGCTGTGTGACAAACCCAAATTACCATTTGCAAACCGAAATGCCGAACTACGTGTCTCAACATTGTGACACTATTTTACCATGTATAGGCATTACATTTTTACTTTATTTGAACTATTTGTTATTTCTATACAAATACTCCAGCACAGCTGTGTACACTAGCTGAACGCATGAATTTGAGAGCAGGTTCGCTTTGTGTAGCATAAATGAAAGTAAATAGCACATCTACGGCCTTCATATGATGTGTCATAGAGTATACATGGGGGAAGACAGCAGAACATATCTCCAGAATAATCTGGAAAACTAAATTGCGCGCCAAAAAGTCGGCATGCAAGAAAAGTAACAAGTTGAAAGAATTAAACACTTCCTTATAGCTATTTCGCATGCAAGTGAACGCGGTCGCCATTTCTGCGGCTACGTCGCAAAAAAGGTATTCCGAGTGTTTGCAGCAACTCAGGCTGGAAGAACCACGAGGTCTCACTACTTTGAAGTATTTTGGCCTATTGATGCCGGTTGTGGAGAAATTTGCTAAATTGCCTGTGAACTAAACAGGTTACTGACTTCTGCATTAGAAGAGGTAGCGCTTGTTATTCCTCTCATATACGAACAGTAGATCACCAACGTACAGAACTGATGGCTGATGACAGGGTAAAAGTTTTCAGTTTGGAGGAATAGTATTGATTGTGATATTATTTTTAGTAAAATAATAAATATTTGAATATAATAATGAATAATATTAGTATTAATAAATAATATTAAATACGAGAGATGAAGTTCTCACCACTTGGTCAGCGCTGATTTACGTATGACGTCAAGCTCTAAATTTCGCAGAGTTGCTATAAAAAGATTTTCTCAGCTTTTCGTCTCAAAATCTCTTCGTGCCGAACAAAAACCCACTGGTGCATATACTACATTAATTTCTAAACAATTAACAACGTAAACGTAGAAAGGAAGGTGTTACACATAGTGTCTTGCAGGACGGGTTTATGAGGCACGCTAGAGCTTTCGCTACAAGCCAAAGATGGCTTTTGCTTCTGCAGACTAGGAACAGCCTCCTGTATACTCAGTTGAATCGTGCGACCTTAAATCTTGCTGGAGGATGCACAGAAGACACGGGGAAGCGCTCGTCAACTGAACGAAAACTAAGTGAGTGGCGAAAGACATGGCACACACATAATTGCTCTGTCTAAAACATAACTACTCGAGAAGCGCAGCAAAGGACGGCCTCGACGTTTCGGCAATCAAGTGCATTTCCTATTTTCTCCAGCCCCGCAGGCAACGACAAACAAGCCCGATCTCGGGTCGGGAGCAGAAGCAGAGGCATGGGTCCCGACGCCCCGTTAACTTTCCCAACCAGGTACCTAAGGGCCCCTCAAGCCACGCACACATGTTGAGGAAACTCGTGTACGCAAGGGGAGGAGAGATAGGAGCAAAGAGACAACGAACACACAGCGCGCTGTGAGCACCATGCCGATCCGAAATTCACTAAACCATTATCTTCCCCACCGAACTCCAATGAAAAAAAAAAAAACGTATATAGACTGTTAGATGAAGCTTGAAACGCCAACATAAGTGTCTGTCTTGCAGCTGGGGGCCCAGCGGAAAGCATCAGCCCTCCCGGAAAATGACGAGGCGTCGACAAACAAGAACAATGCTTAATACTGCATCACGTAGGAACGGCCTCAGAAGCAGGCCTGAATAGAGAACTGACGCGCTCAAAAAGCTGGTGTCTAGGCGTCGTCCCCCTCAGCGGAAGCAGCCGCTGCTTTTTAAACACTTCGCAGTTTAGAGGGAAAGGGGTAAGAATTGATGTTAAATCAAGGTTTACTGACTTAGTCACGGCGGCGTGGAGGAACCTCCTACTACCGGCTGATGAAACGCTGTCTCCATCGAGCACTGGGCTTGGCCAGTTTTTTCACACACAGGCACGCACACACATAACGACACGTGTAGCTTGAATAGTTCGAAATAAACTGACGGGAGAGAGCGTCGGGCATCCGAATGTGCGGCGCTGGAATGGCTGAAATGCCCATTGCTTTGTATGATGGTCTTGCGTCAGCTGCACTTCGCTGCGGCCGCGTCGGCGCTCGTAGGTGACGGTCACGGATCATAACAGATTGCCCGCCCAAGGAAGGAGATACCGAAAGGCAGGGGACTGCATCCGGTGTCCAGGAGGAGGAGAAGGAAGATGAGGAGGAAAGGCAGGGAGGTTAAGTGGTAAAAAATCGATTTGCTGCACTGCACAGGCGGAAAGGGGTAAGTGGATATAAATGTTGTGGGTAATATAGAAATGGGTGAAGTCAGTACTGCCACATCAGAGACATGTCACATCACATCACTTCACATTCATATCACTTAAAATAACAAAAAAAAATATAGCCTTTCGATCAGTCCTGTGCTTTTCTTAAAGCGGAGCAGTGCCTGGGAGGCCTTCACAGCAGACGATCACGCACAGTACGTACGAAGGAAGACTGCTGGTTGACTGGCGTCAAGGAAAGCAAGGAGGCGGACGACGCGAGGTAGCGGCATCATCGCGACAATCCCTCGGTGTCCAGATGCATTGTCGCGGATGATGCGGCTACGTGGCGTCTTCTGACTCACTGCTTTATTTGACCCAAGTCAGAAGTCAGCCAGAAGTCTTCCTTCGTACGTACTGGTTCCTAAAGCACTGTGCAAAATAGCTTCCGGCGAGATTTTAGTCGTAACTAGAAGCATTGCATTTACGCTAAAACCTCAATCGGTCAGACAGCAGGCACTACACATACTCCACGAAGTTATACCAGGCTCTTTCTCATTTATATAACCCCCTATCTTTGAACACTAGGCAAAGATATAACAATGTGTTCAAAACCCCGTGTCTGGATGATAACACCAACAAGAGACAACTTTGAGACATATTCTCGCGTTAGGAGCTCCGAATTATGCCATCGCCATTGCCCTTGAGACTCCCCTTCTTTGAAGGTTAACGCAAATTTGAAGGTTAATCCTAAACTGTTAGAAAATTTGTGAAAACGAATTGCAAAAAAAACACCCCTTTTCCTTAGTTTACCAGTTAACATGAAAAACGTGCATGGTGGGTATGAGAATTCTTGCTGTCTGAATTCCTATTTTAAGATTGTTTTTTCCGAGACTTGCACTGGTGAACTGCCTAAATACAAGAGATATTCTACCAGAATATGCCTATGGTTACTATATATAGAGATGTTCTCAAGCTACTTTTCAATTTTAACAACAAATTATCTATGCGGTCCTGATGGTATTCAATCGCTGGTATTAAAATCGTGCTCACAAGAAATTGTGCTTGTTTAATACCTGTGGTTGATAAATCAATATATACTATTTCATTACCAGCAGGGTGAAAGATAGCCCATGTCTTTCCTATTCATAAATCCTGTAAGTTTTCTTGAAAAAGCAGGCCTCTTTCTCTAACATGCGTATGTTGCAAAACAAAGGAATACATTAAATACAGGGCTGTGATGAAACACCTTCAAAGAAATAATTTCTTTTCGGATACTCTACGCGGATTCAGGCCTCGCTTGTCATGTACAAATCAACTGGTAGAGCCCTCTCATCACCTCTTTTACTCTTTTGACCTTATATTTTAGGTAGACTGCAGATATTTGCATTTCCGGAAAGCTTTTGACACCGTTCCTTATCCCTTGCTGTTATTCAAATTATCTTGTCTCAGTATACACCCCAGAATAGTGTATTGCATTATAAATAACTTGTCTGGACTAACAAAGCATGTTTTAGGAACTGAACTAAATCAATACATCTCACTGTAATCGCCGGCGTGCCCCAAGGCTCTATTTTGGGCCTTTGCTATTTTGAGTCTTTTTAAATGACATTGCCAAAAATTTACAATGCAAAATGAGGTTTTGCCCTGATGATTGTTGCATATAGACGAATGTACGAGATGATTTCAGTATTAGCAGTTCGCAGAATGATCTCAACAAAACTTATGCTTGGTGCACTAAGTGAGGCATGTCTTTGAACAGTGCTAAATATCAATTTGTGTCATTCACCCTTGAACACTTTGTTGTGAGATCAGTCTAATATTTCGACAGACCACTACTTGAAAATGCCCAACATTACAAGTATCTCGGGGTATATTGTTCAGAATATTTAATATCGAACAGACATTTTCAATACTTAACCTAAAGTCATCTCATGTGCCAAACCTTATTAGACCTAAGTTTTATAATGCCCCCAGAAGGTAAAAGAGCTGCTTTACATAAGGAATGTTCTTCCGGTACTAGATTGCTTTCCTTAACCTCGCCGACTGTTGGCTTCTTTCCCTCATGTATTGTAACGAGCACCCTCATTTCCTCTTAATCTATCTGCCTGGCGCGGTATGGGTCACTCAAAGCACTAAACGTATAGAAAATGTTGAACGCGTACAAACCTTTGCAGCAAGAGTTGTTTCCGGCAATTATAACTTCAGTAGCGGTATTACGGTACAGATAGCCTTATCATACTAGCACACCGCCGATTACCCGCAAAATTAGAACGTTCATTTTCGGATTTACTCTGGTGCCAGAGGCATAAATAAGAACTTGTACATTTTCTCTCCCCGCTTCATCTCTAAACGATGTGATCCCGAGCTGAAAGTTTTGGAAATGCGCTGTTGCACTGATGCCTACTGCATCTCCATTCCTCGTTCGAGAGAAAGGTAGCCTTATGGCCTCTCCCCTCATAATCTATACTCTTGTGCAAAATGCGCATGGTAGACAATCACCCCATCGATCTCACCCGTACCCGCTCAGCATCCCTTTGCGGTCGGCTGTATATTTAGGACTGGACTGTAGGTTATTTAGGCACATATCTGGAAGTGGTTTAGTGTGTCGGCATACTCTCATAACTTTACCTTTGACAATGAGCAGTTGTATGAGCCAATCGCTTCACCGAAACTAGATATAGGAATGACCGCTGTTAGAAGGTTAACATCATCGGGAGATTTTATTTACTGAAAAGCCACGGAATCGTTAGAAAACAGGCGAGTGTTACACGTTTTTGGAATCGAGATAGTTAATGTATATGAGAAGGAATAGCGGTCCATTGACTGAGCCTTGAGGCACGCCGGAATAAACATTACTTAACTATGAATAATAACTTTGACCTAAAGAAATTGTGCTGGATAAGCAAGGAAGTATTCGATTCATTTCAGATCGCATTGATCAATGTTCAACTTATATGCCTTGTCGAAAGCATTATATATATTGTTACGATACGGCAAGCCGATGAAAACAGGAGAACAGAGGACAGAGAGATGGTCGATGGCAGTGAGATGACGTTTAATGAAAATGTTGCCGGGCCTGGCACGAGCGCTCCTGTCCGCGCCACTGCCCGCTTTTTCTTCCTTGATGTCGTAAATGTAAATGCAAATGTAAGCAACCTCTAATGCTTTGTCTAAAATATGGTGAAACATGTTAGTGAAACAGCCAAGTTGAGTCTCGCATCAATATTAGTTTTGGAGACCACGCTAGGCCTGTGTTATGAAGGAATAGACTGAAGAAAATGACCATTTCTGAAAATTACCTGTGCCGAAGATGTACTAACACGAGAGATGGGAATATCATACGCATGTCAGGGTCTAACTACTGATCTGTGAAATCGTATCCTAGTAACCTTGTTAGTAAAAGACTATGCTACGAAAACAGGGTATGGGTAACATTAAGAGATAGGAAGCGTGCAGAGTGGGTCATAAAAATAACTGAAGTTAGTGACAGAAGTGCGACGAGAGGATAACTGATGGTTGCTTACGGTAACGGATTCCGAGGGAAGGAAAACGGGCAGGGGAACATTTTTTAGGATTCTTGATATGGGGGGGGGGGGGGTTGAGAAGCTTTGACACCACAGGATTTGTTCCTGGATAGAACCGTTTAAGAGCAATATTTGCTAAGGAATAAAGGATGAACTTCAGTTAATCATACAGGTATGTTACTTTGCGCAGCTGCAATTTTACGTGGACACGATAATAACATTGTTTTGGAATGTATTCAAAGTGCGTCCTGGGATAGAAAGTAGTTATATTTAGCAGTAGCCGGCATCCGCGATTGACCAAATGCAAGACAGAGCTCTGATTCTGGATTTCAATAAAAGCTACGCTTACATTCGTTCCCTCATCAAACTGCTAGCTACAGTGCTGTGTACTAACGTACCCTGCTTAGGTGAATAAGAAGCACACTGGTTGCCAAGAGGACATCTTTGCTGCTATAAAGTGATCTATCCGTGCGAGCAGCTCCCGCATGCCATTTTACGTACCATTCCTGAAGATAATGGTACGTAGAGAAGAGAAGTACATGTTAAGACAATGGAATGGGCATGGGCAGGACATGTAGTGCGAAGAGAGGATAACCGATGGTCGCTTCGGCTAACAATTTGTATTCTAATGGATGGAAAGCGTAGCTGAGGCGACAGAAAGTTAGGTGGGCGGATGATGTTAAGAAACTAGCAGGGGTCAAGTAGAGGCAGCTAGAACATGACCGTGTCAATTAGAAGAATATGGCAGAGGCCTTCACCCTATTCTGTGGGTATATTCAGGCAGATGATAACGACAATGATAATAATAATAGACATAAATGTTACCGTTAGATATGTATATGGCTTTCTAACGTTCACGGCAGCTGATAGGTGGTGGAAATATGTCCTTATATATTATGTGTGTATTTCAATAAAAGAATGAGTTGCCAATTTGTACATTGTCCTGTCTCCTGTCTTGTGTTCGTCTACTTTGCGCTTAAGTTTTATTTCGTAATTTCCACGTGTTTTTATTTCCACGCAGTCCGACATGATCGTCGCATACTTGATGCCAGTTCTGGCGTGAACGGTTAATGACGTACAATTTCCTTCTCAACGCCTACAATGCACAAGTTGAGCGTCCTTAGGTTCAGAAACCTTCACCTCTAAGGCACGTCACAGGCCTTTGAAATCATAGAAGTGTATGTTTTGAAATTTCCCTATCACTGCAATGTTGCAGCGTTATCTCAAGTGGAAATTCACCTGCGAAACAAGAGTGAGCGATGGATCGCGTTTTAACCGCGCGTTATCACTGTTGGTGTCTTTAGGAAAAATGTTTGCCTACCGTTTTATTGAAACTACCAGTGCAGCCGGCAAACAAATTATGTTTTTTTAGTATAATGATTGTTGCGTTCTCTTTCTCATGCCTCATCCTGCGAAAACGGCGCGCAGTGAAAACGGTATGCAGCACTGGAGAATACCCAGAAGAGGTATGTCCGGATATAAAAAAGAGACCATGCACAAAAGGAAAAGAGCTGTGCGCTTGCAAAGAAGGCAAAATTAGGGAGCCAGGAACCATGTATTGTGTCGATCTAGATCAATGCTGTGCAGGAAGATACTGCGCATATAAGAAACACTGTCCATCGTGTTTCTCAACTCCAAATGAATAACCTGCAGAGTGATCTGACAATAAAAAAATGCCAATGTTTCCAATTTTATCGTCGTTAGTTCCAGATGATATTGCTCTTCATCTTACGTGTGCTAAAATAGGTGGTAAACATGCTGGCTGATGAATGCGCGTCTGGCACTTAAGTATTTTATAGCGTATATTGTAATGTGGTAATTCCAGTCAAGAACAATTTGCATGCGCTATTACCACTTTGCGTGTAGTGAGCAGACAATCATTTACTCTGTTTTTAACAATCGCATCATCACGACGATGTATCTAGTCACGACTGATTACTTCACTTGGTGGTTTTCGCAAATAAGAATGGGACGCCTCCGGGTGTCTGATCCAGGCGCCCATGATGCACCTTTCATCTGCGACTTCTCGAACGCCGCACCACATAACATACAGTAGCTGACCCAGTAAAGCACGAATCCGTGGCCTTCAATTGGTTTAGGGAAAGTAAAGGACCAGTAGCTGTCACTTTCCCGCCGACGACAACCAATATTAATTCCAAGTCTAGAAGTACAATCAGGGATAACTTAAAGTTCAATAACACGGAAAATTGAGCTAGTTGGTAGATATTTTTAAGGAAAAACAGCGCGGAGACGAAGGACAAGGAAGAAGCGCAGGTGTTGTCTTCTTCTTTGTCCTTCGTCTCCGCGCTGTTGTTCCTTAAAAAAGGGATAACTTAGTCGAATCAAACGCAAACAACACCGCTTTGTCATCCGTCTTATATATGAGTGCAGTCTGAGAGAGACAGAGATAGAGAGAGAGATAAATACCATTTATTCGCACCTGTCAAGAATGACGGAGGGGGGGGGGGGAGAGAAGGCTTTAGCCTAAACCGCCATGCATTGCCCTAACCGTCAGCTGGAATGTCTTGGGAATCGGCGGCGGCCAGGGCGAGACGGATGACTGCGTTGCTCTTTTGCTAGGTGAATGAGTATTAAGGTCACCCAGACTTTTACCTTTCTATTCAGATCGTTATAGGAATGGCAGTTCCAGACTATGTTCGCTAGATCTGTTATGCTATTGCAGTGATTACAGCTAAGACTAAAATCTTGCGGATGTCTTCTAGTGCACAATTGAGGGTTTGGAAACACACCGGTTTGCAATTTCCTCCACACCATTTCTTCTATTTTGCAGAGCTGTTTATCCGCTGCTCGGTAGGCTTTACGACCGACCATGTAGTGAGAAATAATTTGAATGAGCGTTCGGAGTTCGTCACCAGAAGGGAATGGTTCTTCTCGTGGAGGCAGCGCTTCAACAGCGACTGTCTGAGTAAGCCGTCGGGCGGTCGCTTGCGTCTTATCGTTCCCTTCAAGGCCCTGATGAGCTGGAGACCAGATCGGTGCGATTTTCTCTGCTGGTACTGGAGCTGTGAGAAGTTTGGCGGCTTTAGCAAAGATTCTGCCCATACCATAATTCCGAGTGGCTATGTTAGAATCACTATCACTCTTGTACCCTAATGTGTTACTGCTTGAGCAATGGCAACTACTTCTCTCTCAGTTGAACTTGTGTTTTTGATTTCGTAGTACGAAACCAGGTCTCCACTCCTTCGAACCACTAGCGGTGTGTTTGCTGCCCTGCAATCGTATTCGGCAACGTCCGTGTAGAGCACATTAGATCTACCTTCTAATATGACTTGTAGGGCCCCAGCCCTATCTTGGCATCTACCTTTGTGAAATACCGAATGCATGTTCTTTGACCGCGGTGAAATTTTGAGTATACCCCTAGTTTCTTTATGCACGTTATCCGAACATTCCGAAGGTCCGAACACAAGGCGCTAAATGATTGTTCCTCACGTTTTGCTTCTTAAAGGTCTTTGATGCTGCGACACCGTGGCGGCTTCTTTGAGCTCATTTAGAGGGTTGGAGGCACCCAGCCATAGAAGCTTTACCTTCTAAGTGTTTGGAGGACGACCTAGTGCGGTTTTGATCCCTTTTCTGACTATGATTTCAATTTTGGGTTTTTCTGCTTTCTTCAGTTTGAGATATGGGCAACGTATAGCCCACCGCTAATGTCAAAATCCTGTACCAATCTAAGAAGATTGGCTTCCATCCCCACATGCTTGGTAGAGATGCGTTTGAGTAGCCGGTACGTCTGGCTGGTACTCGCTTAAAGTCTAAATATTTATATTGTAGGTATCATTTGCTTGCATGCGCAGTGCTAACACTGTAATACTTTCTACGGTAGAAATGGCGTTGCCCATTGACTCTTAAAATAGTATCAGAGCACTTGCAAGAGGGAGTCTTCTCCTTTTTTGATGTGACAGATAAAGAGCCTCTGGTTTTTGTACAGAACGTTTTAATGCAATTAGCTTGTGATATATCACTATGGCATCTATGACCATCTGCAGTGTGCTTTCAATTTGCCCATCACTACCCCATTCACCTACTGCGTCACATCTTCCGGATATAAAGTGTGATACAGGTTTGTGATTCCATCGAGCTGCCCTGGTAGCCCAGTGATTGCTACACTAAAGAATGTCGGTGTCATTTGCATTTGACTTATGACTTTCCACCAATACTGGCGGCTACAATCCGACTGGAGAGGAAGCCCCTTGCGTAGTTACATGTCTTGACGCCAACATTTAGCGCATTAAGGTTCTCAAGTAAGGCTACGTGTTTAACATTATCAAAAGCTTTGGCGACGTTTAGTACACTCTTAATCAGGTTTCACATAGCAAGTGGAACATTTAAAAATGTTCCGCTCAATACTGGAACCTATGTGGAACCAGATCAGGAGTGTACCAAAACGACCCTAATATCAACAGTACTTTATCAATGATCTGCTCCTTAAGCTGTAACATGACATCGCATGCCGATAGGTTTGACCTGCAGCCTATCATGATATCAGGCTAAAGGTTTTGATATTCCATGAATCTATGCATTCTTGTTTGGATGACATGCTCCATCAATTTCCCAACGGACGTTGTGACGGAAATGGGCCTGAGGTACTCAAAGTTGAGCTTCTTCCCTGACTTCGGGATGAAGAACAGCTTCACAGCTTTCCACGCTTGCGGTATCTCTCTGTTGTCCCAGCATTCTTGCATATAGCTCGCAAAATCTCGAATGGAACCGTCGTCAAGATTTCTGAGCACTAAGTTGCTGATTTTGTCCGGTCTGGCAGCTGTTTTGGTTCTGCGGCGCTTAATTTCAGCCCTTACTTCACCGACTTTGATGGGGATACCACCTCTTCACTACTTCTTTATATCGCCGCCCCAGTTCAGGTGCTTTATATACCATATAGCAGGTATCGGGGCTGGCAAATATTTTTTGCTTCCTTTTTTATAGAGAATAAGCCCGATAACAGTGCCAGAGTACCCGGTTGCGGAATCATATACGAAGAAGCTGGAGAGCGCGGATGCATCTCACATGAGCTCCGTGATTTCCCAGCAAACTTCCGTGTTTTTGTCCACTTGCATTCACCAACATTGCCGTCGACGTTCATCTATCGCTCCGGACCCGGTGTGGTGATTTCCAGACCAAGGCAAGCAAAATTTGATAATATCTCGACCAAATATTTTTTGGCCGCAGCAGCTGTGACAGCTAAGCCTATCAGCTGCCTCACGACATCGGCGCGTTCACGCGCAGCGACGGTGGCGACGTCGTGCCCCGCCAAGCCCAACAACGCCTTGACTATGCCTTACACTGTGGAAGGCACCGACATTACTACCGTGGAATTATCTGATGGCTCATGGATGGCGTTCGAGATGCCACGCCGATACCGAAGACCATCTCCACCCCAGAAACAACCTGGCGAGGCCCAGACGCCAGTCACCACATCGACTCCACCGCTTCCGCGGCCATGCGGATGCCATCCACCTTTGACCAGGAGGCGTCCACTTCCCCGCCTGCCCTCGGAACACCTAAACATCGTCCTTCGCCAACAGGGCACACTGAACCTCCACACCGTAGGCCCCCGCACTACTCGCACTTGCTATCTACGCAGCCGCCAATGTCGACCACCGCCTGGCGGTTACTGCCGACCAAGTCCGTGTCCACCCCACTAACAACACCATCACAGTGAGCACGCCCGACAATGCCCGTAACTGTGTCTTACGCCAAGATCGGCATCATTACTATCGACAAAACAGTAGTCCCGGTTGCCGCCTACGCCCCAGCCCCGGACAATTCCGTACGGGGGATTTTGTACCGAGCCTACAGTTACGAAAACGATGCCAATATCCTGGCTGAGCTCCGCGCTCGTAATCCCCATCTCCCCATCGTTGTTGCGCGTCGTATGGACAAGACACGACACTTTGTCGTGACGTTCGCCAACACCGAGCTGCCCGACACGCGCGGTACTTGAGGTTTACTTTCGAAGTCTTCCCTTTGAAGTCTCGCCCAGAGGCGTGCTTCAACTGTCGCAAGATGGGTGACCGAGCGGACGTGTGCCCCCAACAACGAATACTTACTTGCCGCCGCTGCGGCGTCGCCCACGAGTCCCCCCCCAGCCGGCCAACCACCTACCTATCAAGCCGTGTGCATCGTATGCAAAAGCTCACATCCAACAGACAGCAGAAGCTGCAAATACCGCTTCGCGCCTAGTTACAGGCCCAAATCCTCACAATCCCTCACGGACACTGCCACTTACCCAAGCGGCCGCCAGTCCCGGAGAACGCGGCCACCAACAATTCCCCCCCCCAAGGGATGAATGCTTCCCGCCACTGCAAAGCAGCAGTCCCCCAACCGACCCAGCCCCAATCCAACCACTTAAGCCACAGGAACCAAGGGATGACTCTTTTCCCCCTCTACCTGGACGCAGTGGGAGCAGAGATAGCAACAGGTCGTCGTCACAGAGGCGCAGCTCGCGGACCAACTCCAACTCCGGAGAAGAAGGAAGACCTGCCAAACACTTGGCATGGAAGACGCCACTTGCAGCAACAAGCAACGCCGAGCACCCGACCCACAGGTAAGGGACCTGGAAGAGCTAGTTCGACAACTGCAACAACAGTTAGCTCAGTCTAACGCAAAAATCAAACAGCTAGAAACTGCAAATGCGCAATCAAAAAATAAAAAAGTCGTCTGTGGCTTGCACTCGCTTTGGAGTAACCCGCAATGAGGACATGGAAGTGGATCAAAACCGCCGTAACAAACGAAATGCACCTTTGGTACCTCGGCCAGATACAGATGACTTAGAGAGTAATTATGAAGAGAGATTTCAAAAATAGACCAACGACTCGCCAAGGTGGAAGAAACAATCGAGAAATTACTACCACAGCTTAACAAAGGAACTGACAAATGGCAAGTTTCCAACTACTTTCGAAACTGTCCTAGCTAAACTCGACCCACTTACAACCAGGGTTGACGCACTAGCATCCCTTAGCATTCCCTAGCAACCTGATTATAACATCTCCAACGCAAATGCAGACCCTTTGCCTCCCGCCCACACTGCATTCTCAGACCAGCCGACAGCGCTTCGGCGCGTCCATCCCCGAGCAGCATTCTCAGACCCAGCGTAATACAACCTGCGCAAGTGGAACCTTACCCGATACGTGATGGCTAGTACACCTGTTATAGTGTGGCAGCGGAACTGCAGGGGATTCCGAGCCGAGCGTAAGGCTCTGGAATATGCAGTTTTCTTTCTGCAGTCTGCAGTTTATGCAGTTCTTTGTGCACGTTAAAGAACCCCAGATGGTCAAAATTTTCGGAGTCCTCCACCACGGCGTCTCTAATAGCCTGAATTGCTTTGGGACGTTAAACCCCACAAACCAAACCAAACCAGGAATATCCCCCATACGACATGGGAAAATCTAAATATAAACATAGGAAGCGACCACTATGTACTATGTACCACTTTCCGCGCCACGCATTGCAAAATGCGTCGCCAGGAAATGAAGCACACCAACTGGGACGCCTCTAGATATGTCCGCTCGCAAAGGCCAGCGGCAGGCATAAAAGATATAAAACAATGGATGGAGCGTCTGTTGCAAGACACCGCAAACGCTTCAAAAACTGTTACTCCTGAAGACAGCAGTTCCAGCCCGGACGCTAAGCTAGTGCACATGATTGAAGCACAAGGAAGTATCCATGCTCGATGGCGTAAAAATAAGCACTACCGACGTTTAAAAATTCGGCTAACAAGGCTTGAAAAGGAAATCGAGGCTTACTCGTAGCAACTTAGCAGAGAGCAGTGGCATCAGACTTGCGACCGCCTTAATGGGCTACTGGGCAAAAAGAACACGTGATTTTTACTTTGACAAATACTGGATCCTACGAGAACTAAGGCCGAATCCCACAAGAACCTACATAGGATCTCGCAATCTTTCCAAGGCACCGACGAAGAGCTCATGACCACATTAAAAGATAAATACATTAACACCTCCCCGGATATCCCCACGCTAGATAGTAGTCAGGATTGGATAATCCTTACAGGGATAGCGTCTCTACCGTAGCGGAGATCAGAGCTTTTTTTAATCAAATTAACACCACCTCGGTGCCGGGGGAAGATTGCATCACCAATAAGATGTTGCACAATTTAGAGGACGAGTCAGTAG